>NC_142098.1:19718333-20997500 GCF_054644295.1 Miniopterus natalensis
TACACTCCAGAGTGTTTACTTTATGCCATGCTTTCCCCTCCCCCTCTAGATCAGATTTATTTTATTTTTCAATTACAGTCCACGTTCAATATTACTTTATATTAGTTTCAGGTGTACAGCATAGTGGTTAGACAATCATATAATTTACAAAGTGATCCACTTGATAATTCTAGCACCCACCTGGCACCATACATAGTTATTACAGTATTATTGACTATATTCTCTATGCTGTACTTCACATCCTCATGACTATTTCATAACTAAGATAAACCACAAAGCAGGACATTTTAATCATATTAAATACTAATCTCCTGGTTCTTAAGGAAGAACTAAAAGGTGATTAGTTTTCTCAAACTGAAAATTTACACAGAGAACACTGACTCACCTGCCAGGGAAAGGAGGGTTTCTAGTCCTGGGGAGAATAGGTATGGCCATTCCCACAATCCCAGGTGTGGGCAGAGAAGGGAGGAGCCTGGTTATTCTTAGCACCCTGAGAGCCCCACTGAGGACTGGCCCACCTTGAGGTGGCGGAGGAGGGGAAGCGCAGTTTCCATCAGGGGCAGCGGCAATGGCACAGTCCCTGCGGTGGTTATGAGAATCTGCCCTGCAGCCCCCAACTCCAGAGAGGGAGATGGGTCAAGACCCACCTGCTGTGCTCTGAACCTTTCACTGTGTTTGTGCCAATGTCACTCCTCTCTTGAGTGGCTCCCGGCCAATGACTGAGTGTGGCGGGCCCAGTTCTGAGAGACAGAGGACTCATCTAACAGCTAATGTTGGCTTGAGGCCTCCCTGATGACCCTGCTCAACTCTTCTTAGACTGCAAAGTGGTATAGGATGCTTGCTTTACATTTTGTCTAATAAATTCCCAGTAAACTCCTGTATGTCTGTATATTCGTTTCCTATTGTTGCTATCACAAATTTCTACAAACAAATTTATTCTTTTACAGTTCTGGAGGTCAGGAGCCCAAAATGGGTTTCACTGGGCTAAAATCAGGGTGTCCAAGGGCTGTGTTTCTTCTGGATACTCTAGGGGAGAATCTGTTTCTTTGGGTCCTGCCTTCATTCGTTGGCTCGTGACCCCTTTCCTCCACCTTCAAAGCCAGCAGCATCTTCAGATTTCTCTCTGAATCTGACCCTCCTGCCTCCCTCTTATAAGGACCCTTGTGATGACATGGGGCTTATCTGGATAACCCAGAATAATCTCCCCACCTCAATGTTCTTAATGCACCTGTAAGTCCCGTTTACCAAGCCGGGCAAACATATTCACAGTTTCCTGGGATTAGGAAGTGGGCATCTTTGGGGGCCTTCATTCTGTCTGCCACAATCTGTTAAAACATTATTCAGCTATTCTGTGAAGACCTCTTACTCTTGAGTCCAAAGCAACTAAAACCAAGTACCCATTCCTATGAAACACACTATCTTAGTTTATTATATGATGTTATATGATTTAATATGTCATGTCGCACGCCCCTTATTTTCTTTCTTACATCCCCTGAACTAGATGGTCAGACCCTTGAGGTAAAGGATTATGTCTTATTCATGTCTGTAGCCCAGAACTGAGCAGAGTCTAGCTTAGGTTTCAGTAAATGTTCACCTGAACTGAAGGACACACTTCATGATACACAGATTGCACTTTGAGTATTTCCAATATGGGCACTCCGTGAAGAGATCATCCAACATGTAGGAACAACCAGGCTGATGGCCCATGAAACAGGTAGACATTGGGTGAGATATAAAAGTTCAGCATAATTTAAAATGTTGGGTGGAAGCCCCAAGGCTAGGGGGTGTGTTCCAACATAGTTTCTTGGGTCAGTAATAATCTGTAGAGGTTGCTGAAACATAAAATTAAAGTAGGAACAGAGCCTAAAGATGAGGCTGAAGGGAAAAAATTAAAATGTATGCTAGATTCTTCTACATGCTTCTGAGGAGTTGGGGCTTTGTTTGTAGACAATAGGGAAGCATCATGGCTTTCTAAGTTGAGTGATATAATCACATTTACATCTCCTGAGGCTGGAGGGTGGAGGGTAACGGAGAAGGCAGACTGAAGGCAGGGGGATTGGAATGGTTCATGAGAGGGATGTTCATGTTCTGAGTTAAGGCAGTGAGAACCAGGATGGAGGGGCAGAGCTCCCCGATAAACACCAAATTTTATGAGGGCGTGACTGTGGCAATTTTTGCCCAACATTTTACCCCAGACCCTTCAAAGGGTCAGTGGACACGCAATAAATATATATCTGATGAATAAGTGACAAGTGATCCTTGTGATGTTAAACAGTAGGGTTGATGCAGCTCAGTGATTGAGACATATACAAATAAATATGTTACAGCTGGTTGGAGAGCATAGGGAGGGAGGGAGTTATGAGGTTAGTTTTAGTTGGATATTCTTTGGCTATCAGATAACTGACTTGGAGAGAGAGAGAGTGTGTGTTTGTGTGTGTGTGTGTTGGAGGTGGGCTTGAGGGGCAGCAGTCCCTCCCTCATGTTTTTTATAAACTAGATCTTCCATGCCCCCTGCCCTTTGACCTCTGAGGTACCTCTCTCTCCGTGTACATCTCTCTGGGCTAATTCTCAGCTACTCAGGTTTCTAGTCCTTGCTTACCCCAAAGGGCATCATGCATAGCATTCCTTCTCCAGCCCACTCAGGGATTCTTAAATGTGGCCTTATTTCCATAGTCTCAGTATTTGCCAGCAAATTCATTTGGACTCATTTTTAATAAGCTCCTGGGCACTTGGCTCAGACCTTAAATATTTCACTTGACTTGTGTTTGAGCAGGAGGGAAAAACCACAAACAAACAAAAAGTGATGGCCCTTTATAAAATGACAAATATTTATTGGCCTTTTCAAAATGCACCCAATACTTTTAAAGGCCTCTGGGAAAATATTAAATTAAAAACTGTCTGTGCATTAAACAACCTGTGAAATCGACCACCGTTGGTACATAAATCTCAGTTTGCCCCATTGGTGTGTATGGTTCAAACCATTTGGCTACCACTGTCTTTATAAACAGACAGAAAATAGTGATGAAACATTACCTACATCTCAATGATTCTTCCTTGCGAGCCAATTAAAAACAAAATCCTCCCACCCACCCACATTCTTTCCTCCCTCTTGTTTCAGTATGTGATTTGCTTCTCTGTAATTCAATAGACTTACAGAAATTGATCTACAAAGAGATTTTTAAATCTATAATTTTACCACAGTTGGGAGAATCTGAATAGCATAATTGACCAAATATAATTCTCATCTCTGAGGCTCACCGTGAGATGTCAATATTTCAGAAAGGAAAGAAACCAGCATTTATTGAGCACCTACTATGTGGCAGGTATTGAGCGAAGTGCCTTTCCAACCCACTCATGTTTCCTCTTCCTCTTTCCTATAGCAAAAATATTATCTCTGCCTTATAGATTAGAGGAAGGCAGCTAAGGGAAGCTAAGTGGTGACCCGAGAAGTGGGAAAAACAGGATTCAAGAATTCAAGCTGATGTCTGTCACTTGCAGAAGGAGTGGATATAGGAGTAAATGCAGTGACAGTCAAGCACGCCACCAGCATTGTCCCCTCTCCTTGTTTGCAGAGTATCCGCTCAGGCACTGCGCGTGTGGGCTAAATGGATTGAAAGGGTGCCCTGTGCATGAGGGGACGGGGCCTTCTGTTTGTCGGGCCACATTCTCAGTTATTACTATTCTCCAGGAATTGTTGCCTCATTGCTGAAATTAATGGGCAAGCTTTTGGTGTTTCACAGGTAAGCGTGCTGTTGGATTGTGGCTTAAGATGGTGTATGCATCTCCTAGGGCTGCCCTAACAAACGACCACACGCCAGGTGGATTAACAGGATAGAAATTTAATATAATAGTCCTGCAGCTCTATGGGCAAAATAATGGGTCCAAAATACATAAAGTCAGAATAATTAAAAATAGGATTAGAAATTGACACCAAATGCGGGAAATGTGGATTTTCATGCCAGCGTTTGAAACTCGCTAATGAAGGAAAGACATGAGGACAACACTCAACGGCCTTTCCACGTTTCACAGGACGGGCTGTTCATTTCCAGCTGCATTCTCTCTGAAGAAGCTGTTGGTGAGCCAAGGGAACCCCAACGACAGGATTCCTATGTCCTGGATTCCGTGGACTTGCATTTTATTTCAGCACTTAGGGGTTTGAGCTGATGCCGGTGGCCGGGGGCGAGCCCTTCAGGACCCACCCTGCTTCAGAAGACTTTTTTGGAAGAAATAAGCAGTAAGTCACGGCACCTCACCACTCCTTGTTCATTCATTAAACTTTTATGGAGAAGCTCATGTGGCTGTAGGAAGAGTCCAGCCCCGAAGCTAGGAAGAACAGGCATAAAACAGACGTGGCCCACACACTCCCTCCTGGGACGGAGAACCTGTCCCCCTGGAAGAGAAATCAATAAAGCTGTGGTTGTAGGTCACCGGTTCCCAAGAATCATACTCTCATGGGGGCAGGAATAGACACGGATTTCTACGATCCCCTCACATCTTGGAGAAGACAGTATGGAGAGGTGATTTTTGTGATGAGGAACTGCTGGCGAGAAAAGTGATGTGACAGAAAGTGTCATAGCCTTGGGCTAAGAGAAAATCAGCAATTAGCCAGAGAGAGATATGGCCCCACCCCGCCCCCCAGAAAAAATTGAAGATGGAAAAAAAAGTTCCTTAATTTTTCCGTATATGCTAAGGAAAGGGGGTACTGGGGAGCGGCCTCCTCGGCCCTGGGTGCGGAGGAGACTGCGCTCCACCTCGGCCGCCACGGCCCCGCAGGCTGGGCTGAGAGCGCTGAAAGTCCTGAGGTTACATTTTTCTTTTTGAAGAATGCTGCCAAATTGCTAATTTGGACTCACGCTCTTTTTCTGCAACATAGCTTTCCCTGACCTCGAAGGAGCCAGGGTGTAGGGAGCGGAGTATCTTAATGTCTGAGAATTGCCAACTCTGCTCTCCTCGCATAACTCTCGGGTGGATTGGTCCACAGGGTTAAACGGCTCATTACGATCCAGCAAAGTGGCTTTTGTGTGCAATTAATGTTTGTTAATTTGGTTAAATGTCAAAGCATACTTTTTTTGTTTTAGTGGGGGAGGGGTTCCTGCAATACAACCTCCACCCCGAAACCCTTTGAATATCGAGGGGTGAGATGTTATTCCCAGACAAATGCAGAGGCCGTCATACTCAGCAGCTGCTGGAAACTGAACGGGAGATGCCTTAGTTCCATGTCCCTCTTGGGAGAAGAGACAGTAATATCTCAGTACATCTGCGCTTAGAGCCTAAGATAAGGGGATAGTTGGAAAAAAAAACCCCTGGAAAAATATTGCCATTATCACCTGATCCCTAAAGAAGAAAGAAAGGCTTTGACTCAGTTACCAGCTTACTTGTTTGGCTTCCCCATTTTTCATTCCCCAATATTTTCATATTTGTTTATGTGCTGCATGTTCTGGGAATTTATTTTTTTAATCTTTGATGTGTCCATATCTATGTATCCTGCTTCTGTTTGTTAGGGTGCTAAAAGTGCAGAGATAGTTGTGAATTCTCTTTATAATGACTGTTTTTATTAAAGAAAGTCTACTGTGCATTTGTGTAAAATATACACAGTAAAAGTATGAAGAGGCTAAAGAGCTTGATTTTTCAGCCTTGCTACTAAAGTAAACCAAAAAATGGTTGTCTTTTCCAAATTCACGGGGCAAAAATAGATTTAAGGGTCTCAGTCTTAGAATTTCTCTCATTCTTCATTTTCCTTAGGAGTTTGATCCCTGCTGTAACTGTGCTGGTTAAACTGGGCTGCATCCATGCTGAGGGTAGAAGCTTGGCGTGACGTGTGGCTACCCTAGGTATTTTAAGTTCTGTGTCTTGTCCTCTTTTTAAAAATCATTCTCTTGGTACTGCTCCTCTCTCTTGCATCTCCCTGGTATAATGCAATGATTAAGTTCCCTCTCCCGTTCACTGCCTGCTTACCCTGCTGGGTCGGGGAGGTCAGGCCAATTCTTTCGAAGCCTCAGTGATATACTCTGTTCCTTTTGTTGTATCAATTATCTTTCACTCATCACTCCTTTCTTCCTTAAAATCTCAGAAATCTCCCCTGGGCCAAGATGTGGGGTCTATGGAGACCTGCTTTAGATTGCTTCTGAGGTTAGAGGGACAAAAACCATCATAGTGGCTCTTCCATGCCAGGAAGGACCCCCAAAAGCTAGCAGATCATAAGGAACATGTATCTTCTTGATATGTTCACTCTTCAGCTCATTCTCAGAAATCTGTGACAGTAGCTGATTAATGATTCTCTGTAGGACCAGCTGCTTGGGCCTGTGACTTGAGCAAGTTGCACAGGTCCCCATACTCAGAAGGGACTCCCGTTTGGTTAAATGGTCTGCTGTTGCCATCTTAAAAATTCTTAATAATCTTTGAACAAGAGTGTCTACATTTTGATTTTGCACTGGGTCCCACAAATAATGAAGCCTGTCTTGATTCTCTATATAGAATTCTAACCATTTCTCTTTGCATATCATTAATCCAGCAAATGTTGTTGGAAAATAAATGGGAGTTCCCATTGTCCTCATCTCGGGAGGTTCAGGGACACCTATATACGTCCCTGGACCTGGGAAAACATCTTAATATTTCTCAGGGTTCAAAGGGGAGAGGTGAGTTCAACAATGATTTAGCTTAAAGAGACAAAGAATTTCTAATTACATGGGGTGGTGAGCTCATTCACCGATAGCAACATTTTTATGGATGGAAGGAAGCAAGGTCCAAGGTACTTCCCAGGAAATCAGTCTTGGCTTATCTGAGAAGCTCTTTGAATTTGTGGCCCCAGGATCCTTGAAGGTTACATCCCTTTAGGTTTGGTATGGAGTCCTATGTCCTACTTATGTAATCAATAATTTTCCTTTGGTGGTTGTTTCTCCCAGTGTCCTCTTAAACTTAGCAGAAATGACCTGTGAATTTCTGCCAAAGATTGCACCATTGCCTCTCGTGGGATGTGCTATGTCCAGGGATTAGACTCTGGTAAGCCAACAGAAAAATGTTTTCATTTCCTGTACCTTTGTCCCAAACCTTGAGTTGGACCTCCTAGTAGAAACAAACAAATCAACCAGTTCCTCCTTTGCCAGGCATTCAAGGCACATTTCAATCTGGTTATGTATTTGTTTTCTGTAGAAGTTCCTCACTTCAGGAGTGCTGGTGACATTTTGCTAGAATTAGAGAAGATAACTTCCACATTCTCTGAGAAGTGTGGCCCATGGGGCCAAGGGGACTTATATTTCAGAAAGGGCAGACAGGTTGGTGAAGAGAACTGACCATCTGACTTTTCATCCTGGAGGCATAAGCCACGCTCTCTTTCTGACTCTGCCTTTGATTTTCTTTTGTGTGTGATGAGATTTTAATTGGGTTAATGAACGAAAGACAGGAAACGATCCCCCCGCAGCAGAATGCTCCATTGTAGAATTCCTACTTAGTGGATAGAATTCTGGGCAAGATTGTGTTTACTTATTTCTCTGGTTTTCATCCAGTTCTTGATTTGGTGGAGGAATGAATTAAACAAGTTATTTTCTTTTAAAACCCCACGTTCACTGTCTGTCCTATCCAGGGCCTCTCTTTCCAGGAAATGTAAAGAGTCTTGGGAATGGAATTGGGAAGTCAGGTTTCAAGTTCTAGCAGCGTGAGTAGCGGTCAAGCTTCTGACTCTCATCTTCCTCATTCTTCGGAAGGGGTGGGCGAAGGTCATGCATCTCAGAGTGACTGCAACGGTTACAGCGTACAGTCTGCAAACTCCCTAAGCTAGCATCTAGTGCCTAACAGCTGTTCAAATTGCATTTAGCCGAACCAGAGCAGAGGAGTAATTCTGTGTTAGTGTTTTTATTGTTAGTAAATTGTTAGTTTTTTTAGTGTTTACATTGCTAGTGTTTTTATTGTTGTTAAATGTTCTTTTGGCAGGAATCTAGGGTTGAACCAATTCTGCTTCATTTGCTCATGTTGACTCCCTGTTAATTTTCTAAGGGAGATAAATATACAGAGGATTGTGATAAAGAAACCCCAAATTACAATAATTGGCATTTGTGCCCTAACCTCGATGCAAGGGATTGAGGCAAGGTGGAGCATGCAGAAACCCATTTTACTTACGTGGTTAGGCTTCACACATGTTCCGGACCAACACACCCACGAGGCCTGGGAGAAGGTTAACAGAGAGCAAGAAAGAACCTGCTTGCTCCAGCCTGCCTGGGTCTGGTTGACAAGTGAACCAGAAAGGGCAAGATGTCCACCAGTCAGCCTCCGGTACGGGAGTGCGTCTGTCCTACAAGGACAGGGGAGAGAGGAAGAGACGGAGAGCCAAAGTAAGAATGAGAGGAGGCAGAGATATAATCATGCTCTCAAGTGAACAGTGACCCTGACCACCAACAGAAGGGCTAAGTCAAATTCTGGTCCAGGTTATGGCAAAGCCAGAGCAAACCTTCCCCCTGGGGGCAAGGAGCATTTCAAAGAAGTTTCACCTCCGTCCTCGTGGCCTTCAGAGGCCACACCTTGTAGACTTGGTTTGATGCGTCTCAAGGGAAACTTAGATTTTTACCTTCACAGACTTCTATAGCAGGTTGCACTCACTGGGGTCTTTCTCTTCCCTCCTGAGTGGAAGAGGGGCACATTTTATGCCTTCATGGAATTCCAAACTCAGATTCCAAGAAGGAAATTGCATTTGTTCATGTAATAAATAATAATGCATTTGGACCTGGCAAGCACTAGGCATGGCCACAGAAGATATATAATACAATTAGCCCTTGCTGAGAGTTGCCAGCTGACAATGGGGCAAGATTTATGTGTTTGCTTTTTCCATAAGTACAATTTTATTTGATAAGTGCAGTCCGAAGATATAAAGAATTAATCCAGGGTCTGCATTGTGGGAAATTTCCTCTGTAATATTAAAATAAATATTACCCCTCTATCCAATTACATAAAATTATGTTAATAATATCTCCTTTGTTGTTGTTGTCTGCCTGTTTCATCTTGGTAGCCAAAGAGTTTATTAAAAGCAGTGACTGGCTTCCTTTCAGAAAGAGGTAGGTGTGTTGTTGTTTTTTTTATCATCTCTGTCAGAAGAGTACAATTATTTCCTTTTAACCGAAACACTCCTGACTGGGGTGAAGGGTCTGGTTTTCACGAGACAACCTTGGCCCTGAACTCTCTCCTAACTTCAACTGCTCCCAAATGGCAAACCGGACCTTTCGGGAAGAGCAGAGTCACACTCCGCTCTGAATGTTTGTGTGCCCAGGGGCACACAACTACCTCGTTGTATTGCGTGTCACTTTATTGCGCTTTGCAGATGTTGCATTTTTTAAAAAAAATCGAAGGCAAGACCCTCCACTAGCAAAAAGATTACACGTCGCTTTATTTCTGTACTCGTTTTATTGCAGGGGCCTGGGACTGAGCCCACAGGATCTTTGAGGGATGCCTGTGTGTACAGTAGGCATGGGCATTTGATCATTTCGAGGGATTCCATACGTAGTGATCACGGGAATAAAGGCTGCAGGGTGAGAAGGTGGAGGGGAAGGTGTGGGGGGCGTTATTTTCTCAGATTCCCACATCACACCCACGCATTTAGTGTGCTTACTGGTGGCCACGTATTAAGAGTTTATCCTTAGCTGGGGATGCCGTAGAGTCTCTGCCAAGCAGACTTAGAACCTGGGAGAGAAAGCAAGAAGTGACGGGAAAATTAAAGTGCACTGGGCTCAGACAGAAATAATAAGGCCCACTCATTCACCCAGGCACACACAACAGGCACGCACTTGCCAACTGCTTGCTTTAGCTCCCACTTGACTCAAACTGTGGCCCGTGGCCTGCCAACTGCTAGTTGCTGTCTATGGTGAAAAAAAGCACAGAAATTGCTAGTGGGCATTTAGAAACTTTTATAGCCATTGGACGCTGTCCTTTATGTCTGTGGGATCTAATAGGAAGAATAATAGAAATTTGGCCTTATAGCTTGCATTTCACTGTTTTAGACATATCATTTGCTAGTAATTAATTTTTATTCATTGGAAACACAATGAATTGGGAAAGAAGAAAAAGAAAATTGGGTTTTTCACCGGATGAGTTGATAAAGTGCGGGTCTAAATAGATAGAACTTTCTTCATCCACAGAGCCCATTACAAAAATTAGTATGCAGCAGAGCCCCAAGCGCGCACATACTGGGGCCTCTCAGCAATCCTTTGCAGAAGTGTAATGAGAAACATTTTACAGAGGAGCAAACCCAGGACACACAGGTTCACGGCTCAGAAGGGGTGGAGCCGGGTTTCAGCCGACTTAGCTGAGACTCCCGGAGAGCTGGGGTGGCAGGCCCTCTCTGCCCAGGCACAGTGCGAATGAAGCACGCTGTAGGCACTCTCTCAACAATCCTTCCAGAAGGCCTCAGACCTTAGCTCTGTACAGATGAGGAATCCGAGGCATGGAGAGGTGGGTTCACTGATATTTATTTTAATATTACAGACTCAACATCCCACAATGCAGGCCCTAGATTAATTCTTTATGTCTTTGGACTGCACTTATCAAATAAAATTGTACTTATGGAAAAAGGAAATGCGAGACCACGCAGTGTCTGACATTGATCCTATTCAGCGAGATGCAATATAGCTCAGAAGTTCACTTATTAAAAGCTTTAGAGTTCAACAAGCTGTGTTCATATCCAGCAAACATAAGGGGAGGCACGGCTGCTACGTATGTCTGTGCAGGCTGTGTACTGAGCAACTCAAGGGTGTATCCATCACCGTCTATGTGGTGGGGCCCCCGAAGTTGTGCAGGGCACACCTCTGTGCCTGAATCAATGGCCGGGCTGGGAAAGGCTGCCGAGCCTGAAACCTGCTGTTCAAACTCATCTCAGATGCATTTTTCAGAAAACATAGCAGCCCCACCCCACTCTCAGCAGAGAGAATGCCTCTACACACTGCCCTGGGTGCCCCTATTGTCCTGCCCCTGGGGCAGGCCGCTGGTCAGAAACAAAGCAAGATGAGCTGGTGCCACACCCTTGGTTGGCCCTTTAATCTCTGGCTCGCTGCGCTTTTATGAAACGTGCAAGCAGATCCTGGGCTGTGGAGCACTGTGGAACCCTGTCAGGTCAGGTAATGATTAAAGCACAGCAAACACTGCCAATGATAACAAAGGACGAGCTAGGCCAGAGGAGAACTCCCTCACGTTTCAGCTACTGGTTGTTTTGGAAGGTCAGGGTTCCCCCGGAAGAACAAACCAAGCCTGTGTTCTTATTGGTATCTCTGTGGACCTCTCTTAGTAAAACCTGGCATGGAGTAGGCATTCAATAAATGCTGAGCGATGGAGAAAGGGTTGAGGGAGTGAACGAATGAAGTTGTAGGGATGGCAGACACTGGGAACTTGCTGCCCGGATATAACAGTTTTGGGGAGGTGGATTGGTGTAGATTATACAATGGCACCTCTTTGGGTATAAATTACTCGTCATGGAAAACCAGTGTTTATTGAGCCCCACCTGTAGGTCAAGCTCTGTGTTAGGGGCTTCTCCACGTTCCAGTTCATTTAAATGCTCTTTAACCTCACGATGTAATTACTATGATCCCATCTTACAGGTTAAGTTACTGGCTCAGGTTCATACTTATAAGTGACAAATACAGGATTTGCACACAGTCCCATGAGAATTCAAAGCCTACACTTTCCTGTCATATTTGTGAAGCCAAGCATAACCACCCCCAGTTTACCTCCCTTTTTGGAATCATGAGCTTTGCAGGGTGCCCCCCTCCCCCAGTGCCTGTGGTTAGGTTCTTGCTTTCCCTGAGAAATCCTTTCTTTCCCACATACCTGGCTAGAGCCTTGGCTCTAGGAAGGGGATACAAGATGGGTCCAGGGATGCAGGCTTTGTCCCAGCATCACGGTGCTTACTCTTAGATACAGGGCTGAGGTAGTGACTGAGAAGGCTATTGAGAAGTCTACACGTGTAAGTTAGAAAACCATAATAAGAGCTGAAGGAGGGAAGGGGGAAGGAGGGAGGGAGGGAGAGAAGAGAGAGTGGGAGAGAAGAACTGAAGGGAGGAAAGAAGAGAAAGAATTAGGTAATAAGGAAACTTCGCTGGGCTGATCATTGAATTATTGGACTCGCCCTTTCCTTCCATGATCAGTGGTAGGAGACACTGGGGACAATTCAGATTCTGTGTAATGAAAAAAGAAAAGAAATATCCCTTCCTCGCCCTGTTATTTGATGCCCTTGGGTACCGAGATGAGGCGCACCCTGCTGTCCTGTTGGTCGGTGTCGTTAGTTTCCCTTCCAGCCTCTGGAAATCTCAGGAACAGGCCTGGCGAGGGATGTGGTTGGGAGCAGGGGGGCAGGGAGGGGGGGCCGGGCTTGCAGGTCAAGGGGGAAGAGGAGACCCGCCGAGTGTCAACATCGTTCAGCCTTTCAACCTGTCAGCGTGGTGCCACTGCTTTTGCCAAGGCCTGGAGCTTTCCCTGTGGCCCACACGTCACCTCGAATCTGACTTTCTGTTTCCAGGGCATGGCTTATTAGGCCCCCCCCCCCCTTCTCCTGCTCGTGTGCTGACCCAGCATCCATCCCTTTCGCTGCCAGGGTGGTGGGGTGAGGCAGGCCTCCTGGGCTCTGAGGCCTCGCACTGCAGAGGGCACCATGCCCAGTCCACCAGCAGGGACAGCCTGACAGTCCTGGAGTGCTCCCCTCCCTGCGCTGCTGAAGGAGGGCGAGGCCCCGGGCGTGGCGTGCCCTCCGTGGTGCTCGTTCACGCCACAGTAAATACTTCTAGGGTTTGAGTACAGTTTACAGACAGTTGGCGGGCATGGTGAGTGCGCCTCTTACCACCGAAGGTGCAGAGAGCCTGGAGGCCCCCAGGGCATCTAATTTGCCGTGCTCAGTACTGGAAGGGGATTGGAACATAGTGCCCTTCTGTTTCACTTCCTCTGACTGCATTCTGAAGCTGTGGCCCAGAGCTTGAAATGCTTAGCCACATGGCGACGTCTTCTGGTGCTTTTACTGCGCGCTCTTAATCCCGAGTTCACAAGGATTCCAGGGCAGCATGTAAATGCGCTCTGTGTTCAAGGCCCACATTGTGGCCGGGACCTCCAGTCTGCTGCCGGCTAATGGCTCCTGCGAAGTCCATTTTCTATCACTTGCGTGGTGGGTACTGGGCAGGTTGTCATCAGAACCATCTCCTTTTTCTCCAACCAAGGATTTGGGGCAAAAAAGAAAATGCTATGGTTGTTTGGGGTGAAATCCTGTCTCCAAATAACCCAGGATGTCTGGGGCCTTCCAGTCTCTTGGATTTAATTCTCCAGAAACTTTCTGAATAAACTTTCAGTGGTCTTGTCCTTTCATGCAGTGGCTGACCAGGTGTTTATAGGCTGATGGCAAACTTTAAAACTCACATAGGATATGGTTCATAGGACTTTGGGGTCATGTCCTTCACTCCTTTGGCTGAGTGACCATGTTCCTAAGGACACTTGGGTGTATTTGGGGAGATTAAAGGTGGAATCTTATTTCCTTACCTTGAATCTGAATGGCCTTAGTCAGTTGCTTAACAAGGCAACAGAAATGATGTTCAGCAACATCCAAGGCCAGGCCATATAAAGAGGCTTGCAGCTTTAGCCCAGGCTTCTTATAACCCTTGACTTTTGTATATATCAGAGCAGGGTGATTAATCAGCACTCATTTCAACTTCTCGATAAACTGTTCCCTCTGGGGTGGGACACCATTAATAACAAACATTTATAGAATTATTTAGAAATTATAAAGCTATTTTGCAGATACAGTTCATTTAATAATTTCAAAAACTGTGATGATGATTATTAATATCAGTAATTACTAGTGCCATCATTACACCAGTTTGAGACTTGGAAAGATATGCTTTGCCCCCCCATTTTGGAGATGCAAACAGGCCCAGCAAGGCTGAGTGTCTCATTACTGGTAACGGGTTTTAGGACTTCAGAAACTGGCAGCGGATCATCTCACCATTCAACCTCAGCTACAGCTCTGAGACGTTTGTGCTGGTCTTGTGATCAGGAATGTGAGGGAGACATAAATTGTTAGCTAGTACTTTTAGTTGAAGGCTGGGGGTCTATGGGGTTTGACACGATATTTCCATTTTGCCCTCCCGTTGTAAAATGAGTTGTGCAGAAAATCCAAATTGTCTTTTTGTGATTTCAGAATCTTGGTCTGTCTCCTTTTGTGATTTCAGAATTTTGTATCAATGACTTTGTTAACCCTTTTTGTAGAACAGCCTCTGGCTGGCTGTGAGGAAATGCCTTATCAAAGTTCAAAAGTTTTATCTCGAGGAGGTCAATGAGAAGGAAAACAACATCTTATCAGCTGGAGCCAAGTTAATGTTTTTCCATTTATGTGAGGACTTAGATTGGGGATCAGAGGGATTAGGGAGTACATGGGTCATGGTAAGACCTTAGTATGAGCATGTGGCAGGTCACAGAGAAACCTTAATTTGTTTGGGGGCTCAAGAGGCCTCTGCTTTGGAAATAACTTTAAGGGAAGAATCAGTTATGGGGTTCTGTCAGGGAATGTGGAAAATCTGAACATGTCACAAGCTCATCATCCTATGAAATGTGGAGGCCAACATCTCATGTGAGCCTACTGTGCGCTGGATATAGGTCAGGAGCTTTGCATACCTAATACTACTTAATCCTTCCACAAAGCCATGAGGAAAGGAAAGCAAAACTGGATATACATATTGTTAATATGAACTCTGGAGTCTGTCTGATTTAGGATCGAATCATGACTCCATGATCCATATGTGATTGAGGCCAAGTAGACTAATTTCTCTAAGCCCCAGTTTCTTTACCTGCAAGTGGAGTGCTCGGCCTAAAGCACATCATATATTAAGAGGTCAGTAATGGGTAGCTAATCTTCATCACCATTACCATCATTACCATCGCATTACCACCACCACCATGACCACCATCATCACCCAATCATCACCACCATCACCATCATCACCACCATCACCACCACCACCACCATCATCATTACCTTTATCACCATTACCATCCTTACAATCATTACCACCACCACAATGAGCCTTGATTGCCTCCATTTCTGGGAGGCTCAGTGAGATGAAGCTCAGTGTTATTTGGTATGGGAAATGCTTTTAAGTTGTGCTAAAAACCTTGCTTTATATAACTTGTTTCTCATAGAGAGGAAATTACTCCCTTTTCAACTACTTTTAAATCCTGATTATTTGGAGGGAATGTCACCATTTGGTGGTAACAGGACTTGAATGCCTCGCTAAGGCTTCTTAACAAAGCAAAAGCAGGCCTTAGGCTCAGAACTGTAGATAGATGTTATGTAACTAGAATTTAACAGTATGGCATTTATAGCAAATAGTAATTTATAGCAAATAGTAATAGCTTTACACTTAAAGTGCTGATTAAATCTTTTATACAATGCTATAAAGGAAAAGATAAAATATTAGTAGATTAAAAATAAGTAACAAATGGTACAGCATGTACATGGATATGACAGAAATGGTGATGCTGGCACATGAATATCTATAGACTGAAGTGTTGCCTCAAAAAAACCCGAAAATTCTAGGCTCAGAATTGCAGTGCTTTTCTACCTATTTCTGCTCCTTCTGAAAAGCCTAGTACAATGTCCCATGTGTCAGAATCAGCCAGGAAAGCCTAGTAAACATGCAGATTACTGGCCCTGACCCAGTGGTGTTCTGGAAGCAGCTCTTACAAGCTCACGAGAGCTAACTGGGCACATCTCTTCCCAACTCTGTTTAGTGACATCACATTGGTAGATGAAATTGGCCACGGTGAGAAAATTTACGCCAGAAAATTGGCAAATGCCACAAATCAAGGCTTTGCTTTTCTCCTCCCAGCCTCCCAAGAGAGCTGGTTGCAAAATTTACCATCACTCTAACTGCCCCTACCCAAAACCTACTGAGTCAGAAGCTCTACGCGCAGGACCCCAGGTATCCATGCTTACTATGAAGCTGCCTGCCATCCAGGTGATTCCGCTGCTCAGTCTACATTTGAATCAATGACTGAGAGTCTCTGAAACTCTGGACCTACAACGTTTGCTTTCTCTAAGCCACTCTCTATGCTACACCCCACACCCCCCCAGCCTCTGTGCCCATGAAGGTTCAGCTATCAAGAGAGAAAATGCTGCCGAGGCTTCCCTATCCTGTGAAGCAGAAAGGCACTGGGCAGGGACGGAGAAAACTCTCATTTAAACACAAATAGCTGAAATAATTGCTGAGCAAATCTAGAAAATGACTGGCTAAGTAAATTGCTTTTTTGTGTAAAGTTTCTTTGAGTTTGCCCCTGGTGGGGCCAGGGGGAGGGGAGAAAGTGACTCCTTGAGAAGCTCAGCTGACAGTTGAATCCCTGGCTGCACCTCCCCTGAGTTGCACAGGCATTTCCTACTGCTTGGGGTCACAGCCGCCTCTGCCTGCAGGGCTGCGAGCTTCCCTGGGAGGCTCAGGAAGGGCGGGAGGGATGACTGCAAGGCACCAAAATACTGGTCTGGAGCTGCTGTTGCACTGGCCTCCCGAAGCTATGCTCTGTTATGATCGGTGTGGAATCATACGAAATGGTGTCTAATTGTGCAAATAAAAGGCTTAGGGACATCACTACCCATTACTGAGCATCTAATATGTGTTGCTTGTTCTGTTAAGGTGATTTTATTTAGAACAAATCATAACAGCTTAATGCGGGAAGAGCAGAGGGGTACTGTTTCCAGCCCATTGGCATAAGTTAATGTAAATGCACAGCAACTCTGTGCTTACATATTCTCATTCCGCACTGAGGAGCAGAGTCACTTGCCCCAAGTCACAGATCTGGGATTCGGTGTGGCCAGGCCGCCCCAGGGCCAAACTCTTAACCCCAGGGAGTGAAGCTGCCTCTCATACCTGGGCATAGCCGTTCCCTTTTTAAAACCCTCTGAAGTGGGTAATGATTGTAGCTGTGTTGCTGAGGAATGTAAAACTCAAAGACACTTGCCCAAGATCACACAGGAAATGAAAGAAAGTGCTAGAAGGAAATGGAGAGCTGAAACAGAAGTAGAAACACAAGGATGTCACCATTTTGTATGTTGAGCTGCTGGTGCTCAAACCCACCGGGTGTGGAATCCTCAGAATCACAAAGCTTGAGACTAGGAATGACCAAGTGGTGTCCCGGCTAAAATAACTCCCTGCTCTGTCCAGTTCTGGCTCTAAACTTCTGGGGAAACTGTACTGCTCCTGTAAAATGGCCATTATAGTATTAGCTCGAAGTATCATTGGGGAGATTTTAATAAACTGGCACGCACAACCCTCCTAGCAAAATTCCTGACAAAGCAGGAAAACAAATGTGTTGTTATTGTTATAATTTCAACCCCAAAGTAGATGTTTTTGTGAGTTTGTTATCACAAAAACATCCCTCAAAGCTTGGAGCATGCCTACCCCCAAGGTTAGTCCAGACATAAGCACTAAACCCAGTCAGGGATTTCATCCTGGCTGGCATCCCACAAACATTAAGGGGAGGGGAGAAGAGAGAGAGGAGAGATGAGGATCAGATAGGGAGAGAGAGAGATGGGAGAGGGGGAAAGGGGAAGAGACAGACAGACAGAGGGAGAGACAGAGAGGGAGGGAGAGATGATTGACACAGGTAGGGATGTCCTGGCCCTCCAGAGAGGCTGGCTGGGCCCCCTGGACTGGGAGGAGGGTCATGTATTGGTTTTATCTTCCCAGAGGAACTCACTTATTTGTCACCACATGGTCTGACCTTGAGGTTGACCCACTTGCCCTTCACACAAAGGCAGTATCAGTGCCAAGCCAGCTGGGGATCAATTTGATCCCAGAGTGGTCCTCTCGGGCCAAGAGTAAACTCCCCTTTCCTGTCTGTGGGTCAGAATGAGGGCTGCCTTGTCTCCTGCTGGACTAACGAGACATATTGGTTTCAATTTTTGATCCTAGAATGTCAACAGTTGCCCAGACGTAATGCAAGAAGCTGCCTGGGGCTGCTTTTCATTCCTGTTTATGTTTGAAAGTACTTTAGAATATTATAAGGCAATACTTGGTGATTGAAGACAACTTAGAAAATACAAATAAGCTAAAGCAAAAGAGATTTTTACCCACGAATCCTACCTTCCATAAATATAAGGTGTACCTCAATATTCTTAATTCAGCTCCAATTCTTTTATAAAGTAATGGAACAACGGCTTATCAAGCAACGGAATAAATAAATGTGAAATGTTAACTGGTTAAATAGTCTCGATTTTGTTACTTCAAAAATTCACATGGATAAACATTTTGGACACCTGCCTTGAATTTTGAAAAGGAAAGAGCTGTCCCTGACCTTTTCTGGATAAAGGTTTCAGGAAGACACAGAATATTCATGGCCTTGGCCCGCCTCTGGTACCCACAGGGATGTCGTATTTCAGAGTCTGAAAGGAAGGCTAAGGAGCACTGAGAAGCCCATTCCGAATGGACTGCCTTCTTGGAAACTAATGACATTGAGGACAAAGGTGGGCTTGGGTCTGCAGGGCACAGAAGAGTGCGCTTTCTCACTCACCAGTCCTCTGCCAGGCTTCCAGATCTGCAGAGAGAGAGGAGGAAAGAGAGAGGGAGGGCAGGGAAACAAGAGCTCCCACATGTCCCCGAGGCTGGCGAGGGGGAGGAGAAACCGAGTCGCAAGCCGCCCATCGGCAGCACCTCGGTCAGGTCATCGTCATTCAGGCCTAGGCCTTGTCTGGCAAGCCCGGGATTGTTGTTGCCTTGCAGATGGAAAGGCTCGTGTTGGCACCGCTGGCCCGATTTGTGGCCCTTGAATGGTTGCAGGACAAGCCAAATTGCGATTAGGTTGCTTGATGAATGTGCCACAAGAACAAGGCAGGTGGGCCCCTGAAGCCGCTGGTATCTTCAACTCAGCCTTCCGGCTCCGCCGTGAGGGGAGGGTGGCCAGGAAGTCTGGATGTGACGATGACCTGGGGTCAGACATTTCCTTTCCCGTCTCTTTGTTTACTGTGGTGTAGGATTTGGGGAGAGGAGACCTGGTGAGCCACTGAAGTCTTCCTTGCCTCAGTCTTGTCACCTGTAAAGTGGGAATGAAGTAGTATCTACATGCGCTGTTTTATCTAAACCCTCTGGCACACTACATTGCTGTTACCAAGAACTATTTTCTTTCTTACATTTCTTAGATCAGGGCTATTCTGACCCATTAAAATGACCTTCAACCTTCAACCAAAAGTAGTTACCGGCAATCTGTGGCCGTGACACCCCCATTTGGTTCCTGGCTGTAAGAGCAGCTCAGGCTCTCCGGGCCTGTGGGTGAGGCTGCCGGGGGGTGGCACAATCCAGGAGAGGGCGTAAGGAGACTCACGCTTAGGTCACTGCCTGTGGGAAGAGTGAACGCTGGGCACTTAGAGATTGGGTATGCCCTGTCATCTTCGCTCCTGTCACCCACTGATTTTCTTCAGTCCCATTTTGTGGGGGAAAACAGCCCCGAATCTAAGAGAAAATCTTAGCGTCTGATTAGAGAGGCACCCCCATCATACCTAACAACATCGATGCGCAACAGAACAACATAATCTTATGAATCTCTCGGATTGCATTTCGTTTATGAGAAAGTTTTATTAGCAGGCATTAAGATTACAGGGAATTAATTTTCACCCAGAAAGGAGCAATTTTGCAGGCAAGCAGAAACACTTTAGAATTTTTTATTAACCTCAATTGACATCCAGGGATTTGATGGTTTTCTTAAAGAAGGCTGGTTTGAAAGCCCAGCCATTTGTGTGTAAACTTTCCCCATTAGTCGGACTAATTGCTCGAGGACTTGCCTACTCATCTCCCGGTTTCTTCTTGCCTGAAGCCCCCTTTATGGTCCCCACAGGGATTTAGATTCTCTCCTGGTATGCAAAAGATAGATCAGTGGTGTCTTTAAAAGCACAGATGCCAATCTTGGCTGCGGAGCCCAGGGTGGTCTGAAACCTCTCCCCACTCTGTTTCCCCCCGTGGTTTAAGGCAGTGTTTTACAGAGTCAGGGACCCTTGTCCCCCGAGGGACCTTCCTACTTGGATGCCTTAGTTTAGTTGGCACATAGACAAGGCATTAAATAACACCAGGACCCTTCATAGGACAGTTACTGCCTTTTCAATTTTCCTTCAATATTTCTGAAGGTGTCTAGCAGAAAAGGTCTAAATTGTCAATCCCTTTCTAGGGTTCCCAATTTTAGCAAATAAAAATATAAAATACCCGGTTAAATCTGAATTTCAGATTAACAACCAGTACGTTTTTCATAGTATGTTCGAAAGAGTACATGGGACGTACTTATACTGAAAAAGTACTTGTTTATCTGAAATTCAGATTTAACTGTGTGCCCTGTATTTTATCAGGTAATTCCACCCCTTTCTGATTTCTAATGGGTCCTCTTTAACAAAGATTGATTAGACTTCAGGGTCAGAACCTATTGCTGGCAATACTATCTAATTAAAATTTAATATCAAGATTTTGTTTTCACAGTATTTATTTTTGCATGTACCTTTTAACTTAGGGCAAATAACACTGGTTGTGTATTTATATTAGTTCTTTTTAAAAATAATGTTAATTTAAAATTAAATTTAATTAAAAACTAAAAAAAAAAGGGATAGATTTTTAAAATGTTAGTATAGAGTGAACATGAATGTGTACCAGAATTACTGAGGTTGGGATACCCCCTTTTCCCCCTGTAATTAGATATATGTTGCATATAAACCTGAGATAGAAATAGAATACTTGAAGAGAAGTCAGGGGTTCCACTGCTCCCCCTGTGAATTCTTATAATGCAGGAAGGGGAAATTCCCAAATTGCTATAGATTTGTTGTTGTTATTGTCTTAGGACCCAATGAGACCGCAATGCCTGAGTAAGAGATTCAGATTTTCATTCAGACTGTTTTCTTGTTTGGAATTTCTTTTCCCCCTTCATTCCTTATGCTTTCTTCCCAAGTTTTGCTTAGCTCAGTGGTTCTCTACATGAGGGCCAGAGACCTCGAATTGGCTGGGAGTATGCTAGAAATGCAAGATTTCAGGCCTCGCTCCAGACCTGCCATCTCTTTTGACAAACCCTTGAGTGATTCTGGTGAAACTTAGAGTTTGAGCTCCACTGTCATCATTTGTACACCAGGGCACAGCTACAGAGCACCACCCCTTCCTCGGTGTCTTCTGCTTCTCTTAGCTGGAAACGTTCTCTTTTCTACATCCCCACAGCAGTTCACCTGAATTCCCTTCGAGTATTTATTATTCTTTGTAGGCACTACAGTAATTTGCAGGCAGGATCCGCTGTCCTGTTTCACCATGAGCTCCCTGGGAAGAGGAACATTATAAATGTATACATAAAACTTACTGAAGAAATATCAGAACTCCCTATCTGACAGAGGGTTTTTAAAAATTAATTTATAAGTGGTCTTGTACATAGGAATCATTAAGAAAACAAATCACCCAACTCTTAATTGCAGCATCTTGGGCTAAAGACACAAGCAAGACAAGACACAGTAGAAAAAATGCAAATAGCTACATATGCAAAAATACTCAGTTTCACTGGAAAGTAAGTTAAAGAAAATTAGGATATGAATAAAGAATCGGTTTAGTTATAAAATTAGCAAGATTTTAAAATGGTAATATTTGGTTTTAGCAAGAATTCAGAAAAAGAAACATTCATATAAAGTGTTGGGGGATGGGGAGTTTGTTATACAATCAATATGGAAAGTAATTTGGCAGGATATATAGAGAGCCTAAGCAAAGTTCATGCCCTTTGACACAGTCATTTTTCTTCTTGGGGAAAAGTCAGAAATGGGTATGAATATTTATGCACAAATATGTTCATTGCAACATTATTTATAAATAACAAAAATGTGGGAATGGAATGCATGCCAAAGGGGCTAAGTAAATTATGTTAAATAGAAATGATGGACCTTATGCAGCCATAAAAATGTTTTCAAAAGATATGTAATGACATGGAAAGTTTGCCTCTTATCATGTTAAGTTAAAAAATAACCAAGATAAACATTTATATATATATAGTACCATAAGAGCCCTGTAAAAATGTGTGCCTTTGTGTGTCCAAAAGAAAACAGTCCAAAATGTTGGCAATATTAGCCCTGAATAATAGGAAGTCCTATTACTGTGAGATGCTGAGTCCCTTTATTTTCCTCTAAACTTTGTGATATTGGGGCAAGGATAGAAAGCTGGGTCAATGGGACAAAAGAATATGCAGAAATAGATTCCTATATATTCAGTCAGTGGGTTTTTGTGGAACATCAGGACAATCATTATAGAGAAAAAAAAATCGACCTTGGCCTCCTACCCCGCTCCTGAGACAAAAATTAAGTTGAGGTGGATCTGAGACTTAAATGTAAAAATCTAAAACTTTCTGGGATAAAACAGGAGATATCTTCATGACTTGGAGGTAAGCAAAGACTCTTGTGGGAAGGGCCAGTTTTGAGGAGTATCATTGAGATAAATATATCTGACCCAAGTTATTTCAAATCCTTCACTAATCCTTAAAACCAATTTTCCCTTCCCCTAAAGGATGCATGTGATGGTGGATTATTTGAAAAGAACAGGGGAACATTACACAGTAGCACAAAGACCTCCAGCTTTGGAGCTGGACAGACATGGGTTCAAGTGTTGGCTCCTCTTTTAGCCACATGAGCAAGTCACTCAACTTCAGAGCCTCACAGGATTATTTTGACATTTAAGCCAAATAATGTACGTAAAGTGGCTAGCACGTAGTATAGTGTCTGGCATGTAACAGGTACTCAGATATTTGTTTGAGTCTTTGTCTCCTTTATCCAGGCACAGAAGTTACCATCTCCAGGCTGGGTACCAAACATTGGGAGGTAGTGGTGAAGGCACAGCTTCAGAGTCAGGCTATTTGGATTGAAGTCACACACGCTCCCTGAGTAACTTGGAACAAATTTTATTTACTCTCTCTGAGCTTCAGTTTCTTCATATGTAAAATACTGAATTAACCCCTAAGGTTGTTGTGACTACTACATCATCTGCATAAAGTGAGTGAAGTGGTGGAGCGTAAGCAAGAGCTCAAGAGATGTTAGCTACAATGACTATGGAGTGACCATCTTCAGATGTCACATAGTACCGCACTCCGATGGTGGGATAGAGGAAATAAGTGCTTAGGACCTCAGAGGACTGTCTGAGTCATGGAGATGCCTCAACTCTTCAAGGTCATACTCTTTGTATCTCAACTGTCAACTAGATGCTGGAGCACATGCTTCAGGGAACCCAGAACGACACCAAGGTCATTCTACTTAGGCCAAGTGAGGGTTGAATTATGACCATTTCTCAAGTCCTCATCTCTGGGTCAGGATAAATTACACTCTATTTTTTCTTATTATTTTCACGGGTCTGTCACACAGTCTTTTGAAATCACGTGGTGTTGAAACATTAAGATAAGTAACATCTGTGGCAAAAGCCTACTATCAAACCAAAAGCTGGATGTTTGGGTGTTGTCCATGCTGGGGGTGAAGAATCATTTGTAGAATATTCCTTATTTATATCTATTGTAATGATGACTTTGCTGGCTCTGAAGGTTGAATTATTGAAAAGTATTTTGTCTTGAGTGGGATTTTATACAGAGAAAAAGACTCAGTGGATATCCAAAAGTGAAAGCAAAATTTAGTTGCACTTTCCACCACTCAAAGGGATGTTAAGAAGAGGGTTTCTAGCTCAGAGAGTTACAGTCTCAGAACTCCAGGCAGGGGGATGAAGACACTGCCATTAAATCTGGAGTGTGTTATATCTTGGCTGTCTTGGGGTCCCTGAGAGTGCTGATTTCTACTTGTTTGGTCTGGGGAGGGTAATAAGTTCAGCCAGCAGCATCTAGTAGGCACAGCTATGATGGCATGGCCCAGAGAGAGTGTGAGACAGCTTTTTCTTGGATGGTCTGGACTTACACAGCCATAGCTTTTATTGAAAGGGACTGGGAATTCATAGATCAGTCCACAAAAGCACAAGTAATATGCTTATACTTTATAAATATCCCTCTTAAAGCCTATCACATTAATTCAGACCTCGTATTTGTATCGGTACCATGCCTGAGTAGAGCAGATGCTCAACAATTGAGCATTCCCTTTCAATTTGCCCATGGGATGCCATACTGCCCCAGATACCATACTCTGTCACTCCTCTCATTCCAATTCTAGGAAAATGGTTAATTGGTGAGGCCCTGGGGAAGAAGTTGGGAAAAAGGAAATCATGAAGATCTCAATGTCCCTGTAGAACAGAATAGACGCTAGTGTCTTCTTAGTTAGGAGTCTTTGGGTTTCAAGCAACTAAAATCAGCTTTAACCAGAAGAATTGGCAAGAGGGAAGTTTGTATTACAAGGCTATGGGGTATGGTATGGTAATCAGGGACAGGGAAGGGGCCACCATGAGGATAGGGCTTGCCCCTTACATGTCATCAGGACTCCCTCTCCATCTCTAGTCTTGGCTCCTTTTTATGTATCTAGTCCATCCCTCTTTCTTGCTATAGTCTTTATCAGTTCACATGACTAAAAATGCCCACCCCCATGTCTACTCTGAGACCAGACTGGGCTCTCTTAGAATCTACACCTGGGGAAGAGTCTTTAGCTCACTTGAGGTCAGATATCACCTGTGTTCTACTCCGTCTCAGCCAGGAGCCTACCCTTGTGGCCAAATGGACAGCGGGTATTGGGCAGGATAGCTCCCAGCAGCAATACCAAGAATACAGCCAAATTGGTGACTATTACATTAGTCCATTAGTGATATTAATGTCTCAGGATGGTTTTCTCCTCCCCTGGGAACGCCAGAAGGTTGAGAAAGGACCCAAATATTCCAACAAAACATCTAGGATATGCCGTCTTAGAGACTAATGAACAATGCTACTAAGAAAGGGGACTCAGGGCTTGACCTTATGGCATGGACAATTCATTCATGGGGTCAGAACATCTCATCAATTAGTCTCTTAAAATATGCTTTTTTGTCCATCCTCATGGCTGTTGCCCTTCTTTAAAGTCTTAAACCTCTCATACCACAAATAATCAATGGCCCAATTATCTGGCCTCCCTACATCATGGACTCCCCATTCTCACTCCTGCCTATTTCCTGTAGTGCTGTCAGAGGCTGGGTTTGCTAAAGCTCAAACCTGGCAATGTCACCTTCACTCTTGGAAACATTAGTGGCTCCAGTGGCCCTAAGAAATTCATATGTTTTGTTCTGCTCTTCAGGGTGCCAGCCATTGCTTTTGGCCTCACTTCCTGATTGCTCACAACCACCAGATAAATTTTTCAGGTTGTCCAACTCAACTAACAGGAAAGGCAATGGGATCAGACCCTGGATTCAGGCAATGGGATCAGACCCACCCCTCCACCGCAGACTGCCTCTGTGACAGTGGGCAAGATACTTATCCTCTTAGGTCTTCATTTCCTCCTCCATAAAACAAAAATTAAAAATACTCACACATAAGTCTGTGGGAAGAACTGAATAAAATAATCCATGTAAAATGCTTTCAGTGATGCCTGGAATGCACTAAGTAGGTAGTAAACACTACCTGTTACTGTCAGTATCTTCACCAATAAAATTAACACCATAGTCAAACAAATAAGTCACCATTTTGATTCCTAGACCTCCAGCTTTCTTAGATTCCCAATTTTGTTATCTCACCCATTTCCCTGAAGCCAAGTTGAACACATTTCTTTAATAAATTGCCAGAAAGAAGATGGGAATTGTAAAAATAATGAATACAATGCTGCCTCATTAATGAGCCCTTAAACATAACACACCTCCCTCTGAGGCACCTAAAAGATAGGAATAAATGTTTCTTGGAAATAATGGCTTTTTCTCCCAAGGAGGATGGGTGAGACATTCCAGTCCCCGACCTTGGGCTGCCCACTGGGTCTCGGGAACATGGGGTCTGAGCTGTAGCCCCACTGTCACAGGGGAAGGGTGTCGTAACCCCATAATCCATGACCAGTTGGAAATAGAACATCATTGAAGAGATAAGGGCAACAATGGCTTTCTATCCAGTGATAAATCACTAACAGTCGCATTATTTTCCCTTATTTATATATGGGTCTCTTTATTGAATTTAGTGGGAGATAAATAAACGATCTGCCAAGCGTCTGGTTAATATTACTTCTCAGGGTCTCATTTTAGGCCCAACTAGACTCCTACTGATAATATCTGTAAGCTTTTCAGGAGGGAGAGACATAACATTTGTTTCTGACAAGAACCCTCTGTTTGCCTTATCTGTTTCATTTGAGAGGCCATCGACCCCTAGCTTTTTTGGTTAAAACAAACTCTTTCCAACCATGGAGGAGTTCTTGAACTTGACTCTCACCACACAGCACGACTGGGTGTCGTGGCTACAAATCTGAGGACCTCTGTCATGCACGGTCACACTTAGTACTTCCTGGTGGCCACCAGGAGACAGTGAGGGACATGGTGCCGAATGTCTCCCCTTAATGCATGAAGATAAAAATTCAGTTGTCAAATCTGAATATTTCTTCCTGGTCCCAATAGAGATTCTTCTTCTTTTAATCCCAACATTATTATTTTTTAATTCAAGGAGGTATTGATGCATACTGGTTTAGAAGCACAAAAGCTGGTCTATGGCAATGAACATTAAACCTAAGCCACAATAAAACATAAATAAATAACCCTAAGCTTCCACCAACATGCTGCACCAAGGTGGTAAACTCAGACCCTCTTTATGTTCAATATCCATCGTTCCCGCGCTCTGACTCTCGGCACCGTATTGAAGGCATGTTTCTACACGTGTCGGAGGAACTGGTGCTCCTTCCGTGCAAGCCATTCCAGTGGTAACAGCCTCTGAAAACCTTCCTCTGATCCTAGGTCTGTGTCTCCAAACAGCTAATATCCTGCCGGGGCCCTGTGTTGCTGGCAGTCATCACACCGAATTGCTGCGTCTGTGGCGCCTTCCTCTCCTAGACAGCAAGTTCCTGGACGACACGCAGCGTGCTCTCTGCGTCTTCAGGCTTTAGTGGAGGGTTAGACATGGAATAAGTATTTAGTGATTATCTCTGGGTCTCTTCCTAAATATCTCTAGGTCATTATAAAGTCTAAGGAGACAGTGTTTCTTCTCCTTGAGTGCTGGTCTCAGTTGTTTTCTTCCTCTGGTATTATTTGCTATTTCTGAAATGTATTTCTCTCTGTAATTTCCAGGAGGGCAGAAATTGTGTGTATATGGACACACCATTTCCCCCAATGTCTAGCACAGTGCCTGACATATTTCCTAGTTGGCACTTAATATAGTCCACAGACAGTGGAGTCGGCCCAGGCGAAGTTCAGGAGGACGTTCTGGACCTGGGTGCAGACTGCAGGAGCTACGCCACCTCAGTGAGGCCTGTCCCTGGTCCCTTCAACTCTCGCCTTCCCCAGTACAGGTCTAGAATGAGCCCTCCTTGCTCTGACCATCAGTGCTCCCTTATTCCTGGACACTTGTCACCTCATCCCACGTGGCTCATTTATTCCCCCCCTTTCTCTCTGATTTTTCTGCCCTTCTTTCACCCTCCAGTTGAACTGGGAGGCCATCTCCAGCTGGGATCGGGCAGAGCAAGGAAATCGTTTTAAATCAAAGGGGTGGGGGTATAATTTGGGAGTCTGGCAGCTAGCTATGTGGCAACAGGCTGTACGTCATCCCGCACGATTAGCGCGCTGAGGTTTGTCTGAACCTATGTCTGTAAGCGGAGCCCCCGCTCTGAGCCGCTGCCACCAGCTTGTTCAGGCTCAGCGCCTGGCTGTGAAGTCACTGAAGGTGCTCTGGCCAGTGAGGAAGCTCTGGCTAAAGTTCAGTTTAAATTCTGAAATCCTTTAAACTGCTACCAACAGTATTCTTTTAAAACCAAACTGGGAGCAGTGTGTTCCCTTTACTTCATCTCTCGAATGAGTGTCTGATTCTCCAAGTTAAATTTCACGTGCCTCTTCGTGAGACTTAATGCTCTGGATTTCATGTGCCTGCAACTCAGCTCTCTAACCTCATTTCCCTCTGAATCCTACCAAGCACCACCCCTGACATCACTCCAGACCCCTTTAGGGGGAAGGGCAGGGAACGTGGAGCACTCCTATATCTCTGTCCTTCTTAATCTATATTTGTATGCCTTTCTGTATACCTTTCTTGGAATTTTAAAGACAGAATCACCTTTAAATATTGACTCAATTATAACCTTCTCTAGGAAATTTTCCCAGAGTCCCATGGTTAAAATAAACTTTCCCTTTAACTTTGCTCCTAGAACCATTTGACCGTGGCACCATGGAGCCCATCACAGCTTGTTTGGTCTCCCTACAGTTACAGTAGGGTCCTAGTTCAGGCTGCTATCACAAAACACCATAGGCTGGGTGGCATAAACAACAAGCACTTTTTCTTACAGTTCTGGAGGCTGGGAAGTCCAAGGTCAAGATGCCAGCAGATCTGGTGTCTGGTGAGAGCTCTCTTCTTGGTTTGCAGATGGCCATTTTTTCATTGTATCTTCACATGGTGTGAAAAGGGGTTGGGTGGGGGCAGAGAGGGTGGTGGTGGTGAATCTCTCGTGTCCTTTCTCGTAAGGACACTAATCCCATTCACGGGGGTTCCACCCTCATGACCTAATGACTTCACAGAGACTCCACTTCCAAGTGCTGTCACATTGGGGATTTAGCTTTCGACACGTGAACATTCAGTCCATGGCAAGTGTCTCTCACTTCAACCAGGGAGTGAGTTTATTGAGGACAGTTTCTTGTTTCTACTTTGTGCTGCTCAGCTCACAGTCCCGGATACAGTGAGTGCCCATGTATCTATGGGAAATGAATTTTAATAGTTTTCCCATAGATATCCTTGTCCCCTCTTATTGCCAGTTTCTTTGAAAGAACTACTTATTATGGAAATTTTCAAAGTACACAGAAGTTGAGAGAATAGTTTAGCAAACCATGTATTCCTTATCCAGTTTCAAAAATCATGTCTATTTTTTTTTTTTTTTTTTTAAAGCAAGACTCTTCTGCAGACAAAGGCTTTGGCGACAAGGGGCATAAAGACACCATTCTGTAATGCCCAATTAATTCAAATCAAGTTTGAGCTGAGTTTCCTCCCCTAGAATAACATCAATAGGACTTCCAGTGAAAGGATGTCTTCCTAAGGCCGTTCTGAAGACGAAAACGCAATATAAGAACATGCTTCCCAATAATGTGAAGATCTATGACTCAGCTAGATAAAAATGTTCCCTTAATGTACTGTAAAAAAAAAAAAAAAAAAAATGTTTGGTTAGATTTATCAACCTGCTCCAGGAGCAGAATTAAATTTCCTTGCTATATTTTTTCTACTTATTTAAAAACACCTGAGTTGTTATATCACTAGTCAGACAACCGCTTCATTATATAAAAATAATACGTGTCTGCCCTGAAGATGTATGGTTTAAAAAGAAGGCTTCTGTGTTCTCAGACCTGTTGGATAACTTGTAAATGATGATTCCTAAGGATACAGATGGGGTGCAATTAGCTACATGTTAAAACTGGTTATTACTAAAGATTTTAATAGATCAATACGACTCTAAAGACAGTTAATATACTGGAGGTCGCAGCCATGTTCCCACAAAAAGAAATTAAAGCCAAGACTTCAAATCTTAAATTACTCAGCTTGGAAAATGAGTGGCAAAGCAAGCTGGGGACAGAAACCCTCATTCTCCCCGGAATGGGTCACCTCGGGACATTCGTAGTCAGCAATACTGTGTGCGCGCATATTGACATGTCATCCTATCACAGTCTCAATGTTAGGGTCACACGAAGTTCATGGCCTAGAGTTTCAACAAACAGAACATGAGGATGGGTTTTTCTCGGGTCTCTGCTCCCTACATAAACTGCTCACCAGTGTTGCCTGCAGCTTCGAGCCCAGGCAGTCCCCGGGCCGAGATGACTGAAAGCGGCCAACTCGAGTGCTGACACTGACCCCGTGGCTGGACCCCCTCGAGGGAGAAGATGAATGAGCGAGGGGGGGAAGGCTAGAGGAGGGCAGTGAGAAGCTACAGTACTGTGAAGGTAAAAATCAGAATGGATGGGCTTGCATCACTTCTTAGAGCCAACTATAAATGCCGTTTACAGTGGGGCCAGGAGAGTTGGACTCAACCGACCAAGTAGACTCTGGCTCTTCCCTTGAAGGCTTCCACAAACATGGATTGGCAGAGTATTAATTTGTTGGCTTTTTTATTTCCTCTTTTCTCTCTCAGTGTGAGCCCAAGAGACAGCTGGAATATTGTATTTCACTGGGAAAAAATCACTTCGAGCTCATCTTAGCAGCTCCACCTCAACCAATAATCCTGCTTATGAACAGCACAGTGTAGATTCCTCATGAGCCTTCATCAACAGCTAATTGATTTACTTAAATCTCAGTAATGGATGATCAGTCTCGGCCGCCCTCTCTCCAGTTCTCAGTCTCACCTGCTCGGGACTGACGGATCAGTGTAACAGGCTGCCTCTGTTCTCTTGTCGTCCAGCCACAGAAAACACCACAGCTTCCAATTAAATTCTTCATGATTTATGGAAATCCACAGGCTCACTTGCCTTAATTCTTTCCTCTCTGGGCTATGTGATCCTATTAAATTTCTTCCTTAAAATCTAGTGCTCCATATTCTGAAATGCCATGGGTTTTTATGCAGTGGGAAAGTTGGAAAAGAGAACAGGCTAAAGGAAGTCTGAAAAATAGTAATAGCTACCCTACCTATCACTTAGAGAGCAGGACAGTGTTCCAAAAAAAATGCACTGTGCACTTCAGTAAGGAGTTTATTCATTTTCTAATTAAATCTTATAAATCTTCATAATCCCCCCTTGAAGAAAGAGAGCGACACTTTCCCTATTTCATATACATGGGAAACAGACATGGGGAGATCATGTGACTTTTCTAAGGCCACAGAGTTAGTGGCCGAGCTGAGGCAAGCGCCTGGCAAGTAGTTGACAAGGAAGTTACTGGTGATTACTCAGACAGTCACGGCTACTGATGATTACTAACCTTTCTCCAAGCCGAGGTTGGCTGTGCATGTTCCACACACTCCTAGAGGCCTATAAAAGTGTTACTGGGGTTTCTAAAACCATTTTTAATATTTCAAATACAGAAATAACTCACACTTTTACTGAGAAAAGGTGGCCCAGTCTAGCAAAACATGTTAATTTTCTTTGTTTGGGCTGGGATTTTATTAATTCAGAGTAGTAGTTCTGCTTATCCATGCTGATCAGAATAGTAGCCAGAAAAAAAGAAGTCTTTACTTATTAAATGAAGTTTGCCATTCAAACAAGCAAAAAACAGAACAGAACAGAAGCACACCAAGCAATCAACCAACCAACCAAACAAACCTTTAAAGCATGGGTCCTTTGGGTAAAAGACTAACAACAGCATAATATTGCGTCTTATAGTGAGGAGAGCACTGCTTTGAAGAGACAGGCTAGATATGCATGTAATAGCAAAGGGCAGATCCCAGAGGCACATAGGCCTCAACGGAATGATCTGGTCTCCATGCTGCCTTACCTTGTATCTCCCCAGATATTCTGGATAATAGAATATACTGAATATGTGTTTCCATGCAGAGGAGCATAAACATATTAAAGCAGCAGCCTCACTTAATTCACCATACTCAGGTAACAAGTGTGATGTGAGTCAGGCACTGAACTAGATGCTGGGCATAGAAGTGAAAAAAGCCAAGGACTAGCACTCAAGAAGCTCGAGTCTAGTAAAGAAGGCATAAACATCAATAAAACAGTTTACTGTGGAGTGATTAAGGCTATAAGAGAAATACCTGCTCAGCAAGGCAGTGATATAAAAGAGGGAGTAAGAATTTCCTGAGCTACCCAAGCCCAGGAAAACCTTCGCTCTCCTTCTTGAAGGGTAGCTGACTAACCTGGAGTTGGCTGGGTAGGAGGGAGAAATAGGGAACCCAGTTATCATCCTGAGGCATCACAGTGGATATGGATGTTCAGTGAATTCAACTCTGTTTGTTTGTTTTTTAAATCCTCACTTGAGGCTATTTTTTCCAGTGCTTTTCAGAGAGAGTGGAAGGGAGAGAGAGAGAAACATCGATGTGAGGGAGACACATTGATCGGTTGCCTCCTGCATTCACCCTGACCAGAGCTGGAGATCAAGCCTGCAACCGAGGTACGTGTTCTTGGCTGGAATCGAACCTGGGACCCTTCAGTTCACAGGCCGACTGCTCTAACCATTGAGCCAAACTGGCTAGGGCGACACTGTTTTTAAATCATTTAATAATGAAACTTATTTTCCAATGGAGTCCATGGAGGATATAGCTTGCAATTTAATAAACTGAGCTTCTTGAAGTCAGGTACCTTGCCTTAGTATCTTTGCATCCCCAGGAGGGTAATTTGCATGTAGTAGCTGCTCAATAAATGTTTTTCCGTGTTTTTTTGTTGTTGTTTTTTAAACTCTTGGTAGGACCCTTATGTCCAGATCATGTGGTATAGTGAATGGCATTAGAATTTTTTTGTAATGTATTGACAATTCAAGACTTAAGAGAACAGTGATGCCACAGAACTGATTACATTTGTGGAAAATGGAGGTGGGGTGGTAGGCAGTAGTGAGTGTTGATGTGGTTGCCAGCTGACCCCAACGAAGCAAGAATGTATACTGGGGCTACAGGTTGGTTGGCTGCAAAGAGCAGGGCACAAGAGTGAGTGATGGGGTAATGTCCTGTTAAAAGGAAGTCTCAAGAGCAAGAAACAAAGGTTTGGATTTAGCTGATGCGGGTCTATGCAAAGAGCTCCAGTAGAATAACAGGTAATGGTTCTTGTTTTGACTTGGCAGCCACTCTCCATAAACTGATTATGACTTAATGATATTTTACTGCCTATGTCCCCTATAAAGTTGTCTCTTCAGTCTCATTTTCCCAGAGCAGTTTCTCACTGAGCGTTGCATTCAGCAAAACCCAAACCACAGAAGCCCTTGATGGCTTCTCCCTTCCAACATGTAGTCATGCAAAGCCATGAAAAAAGACACACATGATATTAGCAACTTTCACACATACTCTGTCATAAAATCCTAGACGTAATTTTTCTAAAGACGAACAGGTCTTTGGGGATATTAAGAAACACTGAAATGATTAGTAGCATGGTGGCAACTTCTCTTTCCCCAGTATGGGTTGGAGCATCACTTTGAAATGAAGCCAGGGAGCATCCTTGTATTTGGCTTCATTAAAATGACTAATGTTTATGTGAAGATGCAAAGGTTAATCGCACCATGCCAGAGGGCCATGCACTCTCCATAATAAAGAGAGTTTCAACCAACAACAGAACACCACGATGACATCTGAGGAATTACAAATTCCCATTTTTAAATCCTGTGCTTTTCTAGAATTTTCTGGATCCTACCCTGTTACCCACTTGAGGACTAATGTCTGAATATTGATAGGTTTAGTAGTTAAGTTTTCTTAATCATCTGAAGACCATCTCATTTGGGGATCTTTGCTCATGGTGTTCTCCTTCCCTGCCATGCACCAGTCCAAATCCTTAGGATTTAGTAAGTCTCGCCTCCTTCTGGAAGACTTCCATCATGCACCTTTTGAATTCTTTCAGCACTCAGAAAACCAGCTTCGAATGAGAGGTATCCTCTCTCTCATTCCATCATGTCTGTATAACCTGTGCCCCCAACTGGATCACAAGCCCCCTATAACCAAAGGCGTATGTTTTTCGTCTTAGGTGTCTTCCACCGTCCCCATCCCAGAGCAGAACATGGAGTGAGCCCTCAGTAGGGACCAGTGGTGATCCTGCCAGTGCACAGTTGCATAAAAGTGGAAGGTTTAAAGGAAACAAGCATATATTAAGTACTGCGTGCGAGGTCTTGGGTCAGGTTCCTGACATACATTATTAATTTTGGTTTATTTAGCAACCCTGAAAGACAGTGCTCATGTTTTAAAGCTGGGGGAACAGAGTCAGAGTGTTAATAAGTGGGTGAATCAGTATTTGAAGACAGGTCAGCCTGACACCAAGGCTCTGCCTCTCTCCTTAATCCTATGCTGGGTTTTTTTGTGTTTTTTTTTTTTATCCTGACCAGGGGCTATTTGAGCTCCTGACTGTGGCTAATATACTGCAGAGAGAGAGTGAATTTAAGGAATAAAGTATTAAATAAGTCTGTGCTCACTGCCTGACACTTATTTCCCTACTGCCACCGCATGTGAATGGTATCGATGTGAGGCCCAGGAAGTGAAGCTGGAACGATAAATTATATGGCTTATTATAGACGGCACAGTCAATAATTATTATGGGGCCCATTTTAAGTGGGATACTTGCTCTCACAGTCGCTGTACCCATGGCCACATCTTCCAATTAAATTCGATCAATGAGGAGAAAGAACCAGAGGAGAGGACACGTCACCTCAGGAGGATTTCTTGTGTTTTTTTTTTGTGCTCAGTCACTGACTCCTAGGGTTGTAATTGGCTTTTTGTTTCCAGGACATTCTGAAGAAATAATTTTGGATGACTCCTGAGAGGTCTGGCAGCTGGTGCCTTTTTAAACATTGATTTGAATACTCAAGCATTCCCTCAAACTGCTCAGACCACTCAAACATGAATTCAGAGAGGTGGGCCTTGCCTGCGATGTTGCCCACGTGCGCTGTGTCAGGCCCCCCGCCTTGGTCTGTGCTATGTCTTTGCCTCTGCCTCTGGTGCCATCCCTTCCACCCTGTTTTCTAAGTGGAGACATCCTTTCATCAAATATTGCTCAAACATCACCTCCCTTGTGAACACTTTCCTGAACCTTCCTATGACCATGCCAAGCACAGATGGGCTCTTTTCCCTCTGAGATCCCAACTTCAGGCTGCTTCCCGAACCTATCTCATGCTTTATTGAAGCCTGGCTCTCCATGAAGGGCTTCTAATGATTAGAGGTGGCAATACCACATGGTGGTGGAGACTGACTCCTAATCCAGACCCAATTTCCTTGTTGAGAGAAGTGAGATAATATCCATCCTTTGGGTTGCTGGGAGAGTTAAATGAGATAGATGATCCTGGTAAATGCTTAGTAGTGATATCTATTTATTGCTGGCCATTCAGCACCTCCCCCTTCCCCCCTGCTAGACCCCCTTTGGCCACCTACTCTGTGCAGAGAGCTGAGCTCAGGCTAATGTGACTTGGAGCCCCAAGTTCACCTCCCCGGGGAGACTGGTCTCTGCCTACTTGCATGTCCCCAGCTCTGTGCTGGACAAACACCATTAGTTATGCTTGGCATGCTTTCCACAGCCTCTCTGCGGCATTCCAATCCTCACTGCCAAGGCTGACCTCCAAAGAATCTCAGCCCCACCTAGCCCCAGGGATCTCAGGGACTGAATTCCCACCCCATATATCTGGGATTACTGTCAACTGTATCCTTTCCACCTGTTTGTTTCTCAAATATCTATATTTATTTTTGCTTTTTAAATTTTATTTATTTATTTATGTTTATTTATTTAAGTTTCTTTGTCTTTATTGTTGAAAATATTACAGATGTCACCTTTTTACCCCCATTGATCCCCTCCACCCCGCATCTATATTTAATCTCAGACTCATGGTGAGAAGCTTGAAAGCAGAGGCTATGCTGTATTCTTTTTAGAGCTTGGATAAGGGTTGTCCTACCCAATCTTAGAGACTCGGTCTTCATAGTTTCAAGGGCAGTCCTTCCACTGTGCTAGGCACTGAAGTACATCTGTGAACAGGATGCCCAGGACCCCTCAACCTCCCACAGGCTTCATCCTAGCATAAATTACAATCAAATAAGCAAGTCAAGACATAAATGAAGGCAATAGTTCAAGATAGGGTTAAATCCTACAAAGAAAACACAACAGGGCGATGTCTTAGAGAATGACCGGGGGTGGCAGCCTACATCAGTCTTCTCTTTCCATTACTCAGCAATCAAATACAATATTCCCTAAGGAGCTCCTGGGCCAGAAGCTCAGCTAAGGAAAACCGAGGGACCTGTTGTCAAAAACAGTTGGAAAATGCATCCTGCTTGTTTATCCCCAGTTGGAGCTACACAGTTTATATTAGTATATTAAAGACATTAATACTTACTGCAGTAAAGACATTTTTATTTTGCTTAACATGGCACTTCCCAATTTTTTGATAAAACTTTTGGTCTTTTAATATTTAGCACCCATTAGCAGTCCAGGAAGCCCAGGTCTATGGAATAATCTTTGGGATCTGCTGCTTGAATCGAATGGTATTTATTCAGCAAAATTCTTCTACATCCCCCACAAAGAAGTTGGTCCACGCGTCATTGCCAAACCAAAAAAATTAGGCAAAGCAGAAAGAACTGCATTGAGTGAGTCAAGAAGGAGCTTATTTTTTTATTCAGCCCATCCCACCTCTTCAATCATTAAATTTTCATCTGTTTTATGTCCTGGTACCTGTTCTAGGTGCTGGGAATAGAGAAGAGCAAAGTACAGTTGCTTCCATCGCGGAGCCCCCCTCATGTCCTGCCAGATGGTTGCAGTAGCTCCCTCCCTGGCCTTCCCTGCAATTCATTCTCTGAAGAGCAGCCAGAGTGAGCTTTCACAAGCTTAGGTAGATCACAGCACAACTTTGTTCAGTTTCTCCCATTGTTCTTCATGGCAAAAGCCAAGATTATCCACAGTGGTCTGTAACTGAGCTGCCCTGAACTGCAGCCACTAGCCACACATGGCTATTTAAATTCTGTAAAGTTAAATAGAATTAGAAATTGATCGTGCAAAATCCCTTCATTGTACTTCAAGTGCCCTAAGGTATGTGTGCCTAGTGGCTACCATAGTGGGCAACACCGGAATAGAACATTTCCATCCTCACAGAAAATTCGATTGGTCATATAATGCCTATAAAATCTGATCTCTGTTGCCATTCTTATCTCATCTACTACTACTCTTGCGCTTAGCCTCTCTGCTCCAACCACAGTGCTCCCCTTTCAACCCCCCAGCCCCAGTGGTTCTCACACACTCAAAGTCACAGTCCTACCTGCCTGCCTATTTCTCCCTCTGTCTAGCACACAGACACCTGGCTCATTCCCTTGCTTCTTGCAATTCTTTTCTCATACGTAACCTCAGTCATGCCCTCGTGGCTACCCTAGTTAAATTCGCAGTGCCCGTTTCTTACCTTTCTGTGGCCTATTGCCCACCTTACTTTATTTTTCTCCATAGGTGCGGTCACCATCTGACATACATACCCTTTGCACATTTATTTGTTTACTGTTTGTATATTTCACAAAGGTAGAGATTTTTGTCTGCTTTGTTCACTTCTGCATCCAGTGCCTAGAATAGTGTCTGGGATATAGTAAGTGCTCAATAAACATTTTTGAATGCATGGAGGAGCTTTGTGGAGAAAGACATAACAACAGCACAATAACAACAGCATAAACAGATATAGATTTATTATGTCCGTTAGTGATAATTACCAGGGGGATGTGTGAAAAACACACATTATATGGAAAGTGTTTCAGTCAGCATTTTTAATAGGAAACTATGGCTTAGGAAAGTTAAGTGAATTGCCCATGATCATATACACAATGGGCCAGCCAGAATCTGAACCTACATCCAGTATGGTGTTGGTTCATGTTTCACAACTGCTTCTTTGGAGAAAAAATAAGCACAGGTTTGCAACATTTGCCTATTTCCATGTATAAATACTCCCACCGTGGCTGATTGCAAGCTATTGATATGATCTCACTGACCATGGAGTTGGAAAGAGGTGTGTGCAATCTGTTCTCCTGAGCTCTGCAGGCCCCAGTGTACCACTGCGTGTGACCTTGAAGTCCAAGCTAACCCCACTGTAGCATATGGCCACTCCTAGAAAAGAGCAAGCAGACCCTTCTAAAAAATCCCTCCTTTCTAGAGACCAGGTGACCACTACACTCTAGAATTCCTGGCTCTTGCTGATACCTCCATCCCCCCAAACCAGTTGGGTTCACATTTGACTTGTTTGAATGATGGCATTTTCCTCCTAAGAGGTTCATACTTATTTGACTTGACAGAAAAAGTCACTCTCAGAGGATTCTTCTGTCTGCATTCACCTTTGAAATGGCTGCCTAGATGGCACAGGTAACCCTGTCGGACCTTTGGGGCCTGGGAGGACTACTTTTTAATTGATAATTCATGTTTCTATAATAAGTGGCCTCCTTAATAAGAGCCTGCCTCATCATATGTGATGATTGCTAATTTAGGTTTGCAGGCTTCCTGGATGTAATGAGCTCTAATAAGCCCAAGACTTGTCACAGACTCAGGAAAGCCCGTTTCCCCCCTTGAAGCAATGATTTCCCTCAATCCCTGGACACAATTGGGCATACTCTTAAAAATATTAGTAAGTGTGACTGGGATGTTCACCCCTTTCCAAATACAACATAAAGTCCTGGTTTCATTAAGCCAAGCTATTAAATTAAGAAAGTGTTTTTAATTATCTGAGCATTTCAGGGAGCTCATAAAACATTTAAGGACCTCACAGGGGTGGTGCTGAAGCCCTTTCAGAGTGAATTAGAGTTTTGACTTCTGGAGCTGGATGGGAAGGGCTTGGGGCCCACAGCTGCAGATTCCATTTGGTCCAGAGCAGAGACCTGCCAGAAAGGAAGCTGGTTTCAGATCTTACTGTTAGGCGGTGGTGGAGGTAGTGTGTGTGTGAGGAGTGTGTGTGTATCTAAGCTGTAGGGAAAACCAAATCAGTTTCTCATAGCAAAAACCAAAACACTAAAAACAAAGCCCGACAAAAACCACAAAGATTTCCTATCACTTCCCTTGCACCTGGCTCTCTACTGGATGCTGAGGTTTAAAATGATGCATGTGCTATGCACTCTGTTTATATTATCTCCTACCATCTTTATAGAAGTTATGTGAGTTACCTGATATCACCTCCCCCACCAATAGGTGAGGAAACCAAGAATTAAAATTACCCATTATAGGTACCCAGTGAAGTTCAAACCCTGGGAAACACCCAATTCTGTTTGACCCAAGGCCCTTCCTTGTACCTTATACTAATAAGCGAGCTGTAGCTCACACCCGAATGCCATAAAATAATAACTATTGTCATTGTCATGGAATAATAAATGCCATTTATTTAGGGTGCCAGGCACAATGCTATGCACTCTACATAGCTTATCTAATTTAATCCCCAAACAACTGTATGAACTTACTATTCCCTATATTACAAATGAAGGAACTGAGTCTCAGAGAGAGGTCCAGTAACTTCTGCTAAGCTACACAACTATTGCTAGAGGTGGGATCTGTGCCAGGACTATTGAATGCCAAGTCTGTGTTCTCATTCACTCTGATCCCTGTCTGCTGGAACCTGCCTTGTCAGCTACCCAGTAGGTATTTTGTTAAGTAGCTGAGTATTAGGTTGTACCTGAGCATGCACAGCATGGAAAAGGCATTTCTCTTTAAAACCCGGACCTAAATGTCCTGTCCAGTCTCCTTCTTAATTCTCCTGCATTCTCTCATGACTCCAGCTAATTCACCTGCCCCCAAATATGCCTTTATGTTCATTGGATGAAAGCTACATTTGTAAATAATAAAAGTGAGCCAGTTTTTTCTCAAAATCATAGTTTCCTCATTGCTATCATACACAGGTTGCTGAGACCATTGACGCCTAGGCCAGTGGGCATCCTGGTCCAGGTTTCCTGAGTTCAGTTGCCTTTGGTCATGAGCAGCTTCATTTACATACCCTGGTGGCTGCTCAGATACCATTAGGTGCAGGCATCATACTGGATAAATATTAAGTCTTTATGGCGTTTAAAAATATCTAATAGAATCTTTTTTTTTTTTTTTTTGGCCTAGCAGAGTGGTAAAAAAAAGCAGTCTTTCAGCGAGGTCATGGAAAACAGGTTCTTATGAGTGAGGATGCCACTTGCAACTCCCAAAGGAGGGCAGTTTAGCAACATCTATCCAAATCGCGAGTGCCTAATCTTTCACACCCATCCATTCCTCTTCTAGGATTTTATCCTGTAGCTAAACTTGCTCCCAATGTTATATGTCCATTATTATTTGCTGTAATATTGCTTAAAGTAGGAAAAAACCCAACACATGGCTTTGGGACTTGAGGATAGTTTACATATATATTATGGAACATTTGTAGAGTGGAATACTATGCAGCTGTAAAAACCGAGGGGCCAGTTTGTGTACTGAAATGGGACAATCTTAAGTTATATTGTTTAGTAAAAAGAGAGAGCAAGGCACAGCTCTGAGTATATATTGTGCTTTGTATAAAACCAGGAAGATAGTATATGTGTGCATGTTCTTGAATATGCTTTAAAAATCCCTTAAAGTATATGGAGGCAGGGACTGAATATAGGGAGGGATCTGGGTGGGTGGTGGAGAATTTATTCCCTATAAAATTTTAGGTTTTTGGTTTATGAATCAAATGTATTATCTGTGCAGAAATTACATGACAGGTTGTGGCAGAAGGAGGGAGAAGGGCATTCCAGATGGGCGGTAACACTTGGAACAGGAGCCTGAGATGTTCAGGGAACTGGGGGGTCGGTGACTGAAGCAGAGGAGGGGTCCACAGCACACCCCTAGGACTTTTTGAAGATTTCTGGGTCATTACCCTCAGAGTGACTGCAGGGCTCTGGGTAGCAGGGGGTGCCTCGATCAGGTTCGCATCTTGGAAGGCCGCTCACAGCCTGCTTGGGGGAGCTCCGCGTGGGGCCTCTGCCTTTGCCCAGACAAGAAGCTGTTGTGCTGAACTGAAAAGGGTGTGGCCACAACAAAGAAGTGATAAAATGCGCTGGAGACCTTGCTGGGAGGCAAACTGGTGGTCCCTGGGAGGGGATGGATATGAAGGCAGGGAAACACAGGTGGCACAGGAGGTGAGGATTTTGTCCAGGGACCGGTTTATGCGACCGACAGGTGGGGGTGGGAGAAGAGCTTGAGCCTAATCTTAGGCCCACTGAGTCCAGGTCCCTTTGGTGCATCACAGAGGAGCTGGCGAGAAGGTGGGCGGAGGTAGGATTCTGAAGTTGGGGGACATCTGACCATAGTTGGGAGGCATGTGTGTAGATAGAGGTTGAGGATATGCACAGGAATAAACTTCCTGGGACAAAACAAGTCATTGTGCCCTCCTCCCAGAGATGTGAGTGGAGCTGGTCATTTAAATGCAAGCAGCATCTGCAGAATAGGTGCATCCTGGATGGCTCTCTAATCAGTCGCAGGGGAGTGGTCAACAACAGCAATTATGCAACCTCCCTGCTCTCTCTTCATCTCTCTTCTTCCCACTTAGACCCCTCCAGGCTGGGCAGCCCCTCCCCTGCTCCTCGAGTCTTTCTTAAGACCACCCACCTTGTCTCTCACCTTGGCGGTGTCATTCCTACAGCTTAGAGGTGAGCGGTTAATTCCTCCCTCTCTGAGTATCTCCCAGCCCAGCAAGCAGCAGAGGTCTCCGGGAATAATTGATATTACAGAAAACACAGGGCAGAACGCCAGCTTCACAGTCTCCAAACATTAATGAGTCAACCTTTTCAGTTTCATCAAAACCAAGCTTGGAAACTCCCTGATGGCCCACTGCTAACAAATAGCAGGGTGCCTGCTTTAGCACTGCTGCTCCTCAGGTGTCTGCGTGGTGGGTGAGACCTTGGCTGGATGACAGCAGCCAGGTGGCCCCTTCTGTGCCTTTGTGCCCACACAGGGGCCTCAGGTTTGGCAAGCTGGGTGAACCCTCACTCTTGCAAGGGTCCTCTACATTGGCTTGAACATCAAGAGGTTGGCACCACCTTTTAAACTGTGTTTGTTTAAGCTATCAAGATAGGGCAGAGCTGTTTGTGTCAGGGAAGAAGAAGCACAGGACAGGCCTGATGGCCTTGTAGGAGCAAGAGGGGGCGGGGGGGGGGGTTCTAACTTGGGAGTGACAAGGCTGCTAGGGAGTTCGGATGAATTAAGGAGGGGAAAGGGAGCGGGGAAAATGGGGCAGAATGGGAAACTAAGAGAAGACATGACAAAAGGCAAATAATACATTAAAGGGGCCTTTGGAACAGGCAGTGAGAGACAAAGATAGAGACACCCAGAAAGAGATAAAGTCAGAAACGAGAGCTATGCACATACACGCAGAGAGACACTAAAACAGAGATTGGAGCGCATGGCCAGCTGCTCAGACTGAAGACCAGCAAGCTGGATTCAAAGGCATCGAAAGAGACACTTGGCTTTCATGGTTTGGGTTTGTTTGATTCCTGACCAAGGTGAGCCTTGTTCAGTGCTGTGCCCCACATATATGTTGTTGCTCTTGTTTGTAGTAAGAGCAATAGCAGCAACAATAGTGATAGTAGTTGCTGTGGTGGAATTAAAACTTACTTTTGAATAGAGCTTTACAGATTCCTTGAAGCAACCGTACAAAGCAGACTTTATCATCTCTGCTGAGAATTTAGTAGCTGAAAAATCTCATCCTCTGAGAGGTCAAATCACTTTTAGGATATCACCCAGCTGGTCAAGAACAGAGCTCCTGAGTTTATTGACTGTCCATTTTGTGTATTTCCTTCCTACCTGTCTTTCTTTCCCATTCATTTCAAGTCTCCTTTAAAAAAAATCCTCACCCAAAGATATATTTATTGGTTTTTAGAGAGAAAGGGAGAGAGAGAGAAACATTGATGTGAGAAAGAAACATCCCGTATGTGCCCCTACTGGGGATCGAACCCGAAACCTAGGTATGTGCCCTGACTGGGAATTGAACCTGCAGCCTTTTGGTGCACGGGATGACGCTCTAACCAGCAGAGCCACTTGGCCCGAACATGGATACCTTTCTTTAAAGGTGCGGACATGAGAAGAAAGTAAAATTCCAGTGGTACCACTATTTTTCTTTTAAACAAATACTCACTTTGCAAACATTTCCACCTGCCTCCTGATTGTAGGAAATGAATGGCTGAGACTGTGGGGGAAGGGAATGAGTGAAGCGGAAAGGGAGAGACGAGAGAAGGCAGAGAGCTGTGCTGCTAGCTTTGGGGGTATCTGCAGGATGCTCCCAGTCCAGAGTGGCCAGGGATACCATGGCCATGAGACAAGATTGGGTCGGGGGTACATACCTGACTGTGGTAAGACAAACAGTTTTTCTCTTAAGAAATATTTAAAAATTTGAAATGAGAGACCCAGGGCTTTGGGAGCTGAGGTAGGTTCACAGTATCCCTCTTGGGCTTCTGGCCTCACATCTGCTGTGGTTTCCCCCAGGAGGAACTCCCACCTCCCTGCCCACCTACCCCTTGAATCCTGTGAGATTCCCTAGTCTCCTTCAGTAGTCGGGTTGTGTAATTCACCCAGAACTCCTGTTCGGGAAGCTCCACCTCTCCTATCCTATGTCACTTAGGAAGGGCTGACCTTGCCACCTAGCCTCATGGCCAGTCTTGCCAATCACAGTGCAGCAGTATCTTTCTGCCCGTCATGATTTGTTCAGCCACGACTGGGTCAAGTCAGGCCAATCAGAGGCCTCCCCTGGCCTTGTGAGTCAGAGTTATTATGAAAAACTATTTTTCTCAGGGTCTCCAAATTATTTGGGTGAGATGAGGCATTGCTGCTTGTGATCCAACATATCTCAACATCCTTGGATGCCTTCTCAGTCAGGTTAGCTATCATAGGCCTTATTTTTGATTTATGTTAGTTTGAGTTTGTTTCATAACTAGAAATGTCCTGATAAAAACATCTTTATTTAATTTCCCCTTTTAATTGTTTAAACCAGCTCAACTTATTGTCTACTCCTCATAGTCACACAAGCTTTCATTTACACACGTATTCTCCATTGACAATAAGAAACAAGACTGACTCTAAAGCTGTTCCTGCTGATAGCTGCCTCTGGGGATCATTTCTTGATGCTTAAGTGACTTCCTAGGTGAAACCAAGATGTGAGCACTCTCAAAGGAAGGACCTGTTTCTATAGGTTTTTTCTTTTCTTTGCCTGAACCATACCAACAGCCTACTCAGCATGAGCAGAGAACTTAAATGCAAGGAAGGTTTATGTGTGAAAGGAATTAGATGCTCTCTGAATAGAAGCTGCTTCTATTTGCTGGCTTGTAGCAGTTAGTCATTGCTGCATAGCAATTATTGCTATATAACAAACAACCTGAAACTCAGTGATTCAGAGTGATGAGCATTGATTTAGCTCTGAATTTGCAGATGGTTAGGTGGTTCTACTGGATTGCTGGGCTTGGTAGAACTTCCCCATTTCTCAGATTTGTGTTGGCTGGGCAGCTTTGCCGATGTTGACTATGGTCTCCTATATGGTCAGGACTCTGCTTCATGTGTTTTCACATTTTCTAGCAGGCAAGTCCAGGCTTGTTTTCATGCTGAAGATATAGAAATGAGAGAGAGAAAATGCAAAAGACTCTTTAAGCTTCTGTTTATATTGAGTTTGTTTCTGTCCCATCTGCTGGAGTAAGTTACATGGCCAAGTCCAGAGTCATTGTGGGAAGGCATCACTAAAGGGCAGAAATATATAAGTATATTCTGTTATTTCTAGTGAACATTCATAAAGTTCAGAAGAGAACAGACTCTAGTCATTGGGTTGGAAAATGCTGATTGCTGATGTGAGACCCTGAGAATTTAAAATTTTACAAGGGGGTGGATGGGTGGCTAAGGCATGTGGAGTGGACTTTTCAGCCATACTTGTGAAGGAATTTAGAATTATTTGTACTGTTATCTTTCTGTTGAAAATATTTCACACAGAAAACTATTCTTTCAGTCTTTTACAACTGCCTCTAGTCTTTTTTTTTCAGTGCCAGCACCCCTTTCTTGTCTTTTCAGGAAAGAGGGTCCTCCAAGAACTTATAGTTTAGAATGGGAGGCAGACACAGAAACAGAAAACTTCAAGATTCAAATACAAGGACTGAGGCAGGTGTAAGTACACTATGCTATGAGCTTCTAGAGGCGGGGCACTTAGCCCAAGCAGGCGAACCATTTAGAGAAATCTATTTTAAATTGATTGTTTTATTTGCTGGATTTTATATTGACATGTTTTGCTTTGTTCTCAATGTGTTCTGGGACTGCAGCCTATTCATTTATTATTAAGAGAACGGTAATTATTTCCAGGAGCTCTTGAGACTACACTTTGCTTCCTCTTTGCCTGATCTCTGCTGATTCTGGTATAACCTTCATATCTCTGAGAACATCTGTGGCAGGAAGTGACAACCCTTGTGTGCCTGGTGGAACACACCAAAGTCCCCACTCTGGAAGGAAGCCTTGCAGACCATGACTTCTCAAACTTTAATGAGCATGTGGGTCCCCTGGGGTCTTGCCAAAATGCAGATTCTGATTCAGGAGGTCTGAGGTGAGGCTTGAGATTCTGTTTTTCTAATAAGCTCCCATGTCCTGCCGACGCTGCTGATCTGTGGGCCACATTTTGAGTAGGAAAATTATAGAAGATTGATGGTACCTTCTACACTAGTGAATATTGTAGCAGGGCTGAACAGAGGCCTACTGATGGCTCATCTATCTGGCTGAACTGTAAACTCATGTGGAGGTAGCACCTATTTCTTGCCTGCAACTATATTGCCAGTGCCAGGCACACAGAAAAATCTCAATAAATATTTGTCAAAAAAAGCCTCCTAATACCCCACCCATTTTTCATGGATGTGTGTATGGGGAAGTTTACCTAATGTTCTTCCAGTTTGATGCTGTGAATGGAGCCTGGATCTGTATCTATCTCATGGGCTGCAGTCTTGATCCCTCACCTAATTCAAGACAGCCTGGATGTCCAGGACTGGACCATGTGACACACAGCCTCTTCTAGATTTGAATAAACCTCATCTGAATGCTTGAGTACCTGTCTGATTTGAGGCATTCCTTTCATTGACTACTTATACCATTCTCTATGTTGTGCCCATGGACAAATCAGCTGGATATGGATTATAGCTAAATATTTTATTTTATTTTTATTATTATTATTATTTAAAATATATCTTTATTGATTTCAGAGAGAGGAAAGGAGAGGGAGAGAGAGAGATAGAAACATCAATGATGAGAGAGTCATTGATCGAGCCCACAACCCGGGCATGTGCCCTGAGCGGGAATCGAACCCCAATCGCCTGGATCATAGATCGATGCTCAACCGCTGAGCCACGGCCGGCCGGGCTAGCTAAATATTTTATTAGAGTTTTTTACATTGTCTTAGACTCAACGATTGCCACTGTTGACCTCTTCCTATTACAGATCTTCTGGCTTGGTTAATTTCCCCCAAATATTTTAGCACCTTCCTGCTTTCTTACTTAGAAATCCCAGGAAAGCTGCAAGGTTGGAGCTGGAACTAAGCCAGTGATGACATAAAGGACTAACATTGAAATGTAAGATCATCATCAGCATCTTCGTTTGAGTTCCCACCCAGAAACTTGGCACCCTCTCCTTAGGATGCATTTTTAAAAAGCCAAAAGCAATTATCCATTATACAAACTATCTAAGCCTCAGTTTCCTCGGATGCAAATGGGAATAGCTGCATCATCCTTGTGGAGTTTTAATTAAGGTGAAGTTGTGATACAATAGACATAAAATGCTTATCTTGAGGTCTGACACATGGGAAGTGCTCCATAAAGGGTAGTTCTTTTTATTTGGAGCCCCAGGGAAGGGCTCCAGTGAATTCAGGGTCATATGTCTAACAGCTCATCATGGAAGAGAGAAAGTTGGGTCCGGTAGAGAACAAAGAATAAATAGTGAAAACACAAGGCTGTCACCCCACAAGGAGCCCCTGTGATGAGAGTAAGTGGGCCATGGATCTATCCAACAGAGTAGCTCAGATGTCTGTACCCCTGGGACTCCCCGAGGCTCCGGTAATGCCTTTCAAGCCCCCTTGCTATGGGTATGCTTGGACCTGTACACACCACCCAGCGCTTGCCCAGAATTGGTTCCATCCTCATGCTTATATTTTCTAAGCAGTCATAGAATATATTGATTTAATTTATTCAGTTTCTCAACAAATATTTAGTGACTGTCTTGTCTATGCCAGACACTATCCTAGGACAAGACACATCCAAGGATATAGTGCTGAATAAGCCAGAGAAAGGGCCTGTCTTTACGGAGCTTAAATGTATTTTGCAAAGTGAGGTAGATTTTTTACTCATTCAGGAATCAAGATGGTGCCTAGGATGAGTCTCAGCCTAGCAGAGGTCCTAGTAGGAAAGCACACACAGTAGATACTTACCTGCTCACTGATTAAATCGATGAATATACAATTGTGAGGGATACAAAGAGAAGATGGGAGAGAAGAGAGATGGGGTCATTCCCGTTCTTCTTGGGGACCAGTTGCTCCCTCCATTAGGAATGACCAAGAACAAAAGAATGAGACTGGCTTTGAGATTTGACCATGTGCTAGCTATTGGAAAGATGAATTTTGCAATAAACGACAGACTAATTCCTGCCTGTCCAGCTAAACATTCTTTCTTGGTTTTCCCTATGTCTGAGTGAGCTCAGAGCATTTTACCATATCATCCCAAATGCTGGAAGGTCCATCCTGATCCCAAGTTTCACTGAGCATATTTTGGGGTATGGTGAGTTGGCTTTCCAAGTTTTTAAATCTTGAAATTCATTTTTAATTAAGCTGATAAGTGAACAACTGACATTATTTTAATTTAACTTCAATTGACATAATGTTGCCCAGTCCATCTTACTGTATTTAATTACATTAAGCCAGGGTTTCTCAACCTTGGCACTATTGAAATTTGGGAACAGGTGATTCTTTGTGGTCCTGTACATTGTAGGATGTTTAGCAACCTTCTTGCCTTCTACCTACTAGATGCCAGTGGCTTTCCCCCAGGTTGTGACAACCAAGAAGTATCTCTAGGTATTGCCAACTATCCCCTAGGAGAAAAATTATCCCACAGTTAAAAACACTGCATTGCATGTATCTGGCTACATTTCTTGAGCTACATCTGCTCTGGTGTCGAGTATGGATACTGCTGCACACAAGCTATATGATGTTGGGCAGGCCTAGCCTGAGAGTTGGCTTTGTCATCTGAACAAAGTTGGTTCTGAAGCCTGGCATTATGGTGAGGTTTAAAAGATGACATGTGTAAAGGGCCTGAACAGTGCAGAAGCTCAGTGACTGATCACATCTTATTTTTTGGTTGATAGACTGGGAAAGAACTAACCTCTATGTGGTCTAAGAACTCCCTGGCAGGACATGAGTGATATGGAGCAACAGTTAAGAGCACAAGCTTTGGGGGTGAGACAGACCTAGATTCAACTCCTGGATCCACCATCTAATCACTATGTGATAATTTTGGTCAATGTGTGTAACCTCTCTGCCTCAGTTTCCTTATCTGACAAAAATAATAACAGTACCCTTCCCATAGAGTTGCTATGTTGTGAGGATTAAACAAGATCATGAACGTGAAACACTGAGCACCATGCCTGTGGCTGAGTCAAGTTTGCTGAATTACTATTAGTTATTGTTGCTATTATTATCGGTGTTATTTCACCCTTGGGTCCCTTCCTGGGGGTAGCTTCAAAGCAGATAGTGGCCTCTTTCCAGGGGTTTCCTATGGAGCCAGAGTAGTTCAGTCAACAACTTCCCTAATGAGCTCAAGACTCCATCAGCAGGACCCTTTGTTTTCTTAGGAGCCCTCTGTCAACATGGTTTCCGTTCTTGCATCAACATTACACCAGCCGCATGTTCACCAGCCTGCGCGGGACTCAAGACTATCAATTGCTAAGTGGAGTAAATGATACCCATTGTTAAAACAGGGCAAATGCCTATTTCCTTTACACAATGGAAGGAACTGTTGTAGGCTATTAAGTAAAGAACTATAAATAACACACTATAAAATGCTTTACATATGCCTTATCGCACTGAACTGCAACACTGAAGTAGCTGTTATGGCTGGGTAAATTATATGTGTTTTTAAACACTGTCTAAAATACATATTTACACATACTTTAAATCCTACACTAAACAGTCGCTATAGCAACCAGCAAAACACAAAAGCCTTATTAAGCATTCTTTGTAGTATTTTTAGGATTTTAATCATTAGGAGAAAACTCACAGGCCACGTAGACACCAGGGAACATGAAGAAAGAAAGTCTTTATAGGACCAAAAGAATGAGGCTGGCTTTGAACCTGGTGGGAGAGGATTTTATTTTTTAAAACTAATAATCACCAAGGGCCTTCTCTTTGTGAAGGCAGTGCTGTGTTTGGGGTACATCAGACACAATTTTGGAATTGCAATCTGGTTTCTCAGCAGAGAAGAGAGATTCTTCAGTTAACATATTCCAGCAAAAGATCACTTTCAATCTTTTCTCTTTAGTCACACCAAGAAAATATTTCCTTGCCATTCGAACATGAAGTAATCTGTAATGTCTGATGTCTGTGTTGAGCCTGAGTCACATAACTCTTTGAAGGGAAATTCTAGTGGTTTCATTGGGGTGGGGCCATGTTATATCATTTGAGTGCTGTGTTTATCCGACTGCCAATGGCATGCTAAAATAACGAGCCCTAGACATATCAGCAACTTAACACTTAAAAAATTTCTTGCTCATGCTGTGTCCAGTGCCAGTTGGTGCAGTTTCTGCTCCATGTTGTCACTCAGGGACCCTAGGGAACTCTGTTGTTTTGTGATGCCACCACCCAAATGCTTGCTTTCCAGGATTCTGCAGCAGGGCAAGAGAGAGCTGGGGAGTGGCTTCGTGGCCCAGAAGCGGCACACCTCATTTCCACTCACATCCCACTGGTCAGAACTCAAATCACGTAGCTGCAACAAAAGATAGATAGGGGAGCATGTGGAATATTTAGTCAGCACTAAACATCTTTGGGAAAAATATTACTTAAATGTCAGAACTATGCCAGATACTTTTTACTGCTTAATCTTATCTTTAAAACAACTTTGCAATGCAAAATTTCCCCATTCATTGTTGGGCAGACAGGCTCAGCAATCTTAAATGACTTGTTTAAGGTCACTCAACCCAATATTGGAAGGATGAATTAAATTTAGGTCAATCCATAGCTAAATATAAGACTCTGTGACCCAGTAGTTCCATTCCTGAGTACTTTCCCCCAAATGCACACATATGTTCACTAAAATGCATGTTTATACAATGGTCATAGATGCACTCTTCATAAGAGCCCCAAACTGAAAACATCCCAAGTCCACCAATGGAATAAAGAAATTGATTGTGATGTATTAACACGGTGGGATACTCTATCGTACTGAGAATGAATAAATAAATGATAGCTATCTACAAACATGAACAAATGCCACAAATAGTTCGTTGACTAAAAAAGTCATATACAAAGAGTTCATACTGTATGAGTCCATATTGTATTATTCAAGAGCAAGAAAAATTAATCTATGGTGATAGACGTCAGGATAATGATTACCTTGGAGTCCGGTAGTGATGAAGAGGGTACCTGTGCAGAGCTTCTGTGTTTCTGGTAATGTCCATTTATCTGGATGCTAGTTATATGGATATGTTCAGTTTGTAAAAATTTATTTAGCTGCACAATTATAACTCTGTGTATTGCTCTCTATACGTTACACTTTAATAATAAATTTACTTGAAATAAACAACTTAAAAAGTAGAAATTCTAGATTCAGATCAAACTTATTTCAAAGCCCTGAGCTTTATCATGGAGCACTCATTTCTTCCCCAAACACGTTGAAAGGAAGCTCATTGCCAGCCTTTAAAGAGTTCAGCTTGATTCCTGCCCTACTGACATAGCCCATCCATGAAGACAGGTCCTTAGAATCACGGTTTGGACAGAAACTTGCAGAAAATTTGAAAGAATTCTCAAAGTCAACTACAATTCACTCTAATAGTGACTTTGGTAAGATAATTTTCTCTCTTAAAACCAATTGTAAACCTGGATCTCCACAGGACGGAGGGAAAGACAATGGAATTGTTTCCTCCTCAGGCTAGAGGAATGGACATGGCCAAGTGTAGAGGAGAGAATGAAACCTATATTAAAACAAACCCCCAAACCAAGACAACAATAATGTAGATTAGCGCCTGGGCTGTTCCCATCCATTTTTTTGGAGCCGTCATAAAACTCAAAAGCCATTGTACCTGCCCAGCTAAAATGAACTGACAACTGCAAGATTAATCCTATTGTTGCCCTGCGCCCCCCCTCTTCCCTTAACACACCCAACACCAAAACAGCAATTTGGTGGAGCCCTGACTGCCAAAAGACGCTGTTGTCTTAGAGACGGTATTAGTGGTAAATCCTCAAGCTGTTTTATAAGTACCTCCTAGGTTGGCAACAGAAGGCTAAACACAGAACTGCAAGATGAGCTTGAATTTAATTTTGCAGTTTTCATCTGTCATCATGTTATGACAGTATGGCACTCTGGGCTTTGCAGAAGGTGCCGGGCAGGAGCGTAATACTCCTACTGGGAAGGACTTCTCTCCCATCTGTTCCTGTCTTGGAGGCAGTGTTTGTGGGATCATGGTTTTCAAAAGTCTAATGGAAGTCACTAGAGGCCACTCTAAAGACCTGTTAGGCTCTTAACCAGCGGCGCTCTTTCTCTGCATACTTTGTTCGCTCACTGACTTATTTTGCATGCCCTTTCTAAGTGCCTGTTTTGTTTTAGGTGCTGTACATGGCTCTAGGCGTGCACTGGAGAGCAAAGAATATATACTCGCTGCCCTTGAGAAGCTTCTGATCCAGAGGGAGAAAAGACAAGTAAGTGAGAAATTTTCAGAGATGCCAATGAATGTGGCAAGTCAGAGTAAGTGGTGTGCTACAGGAGCAAATGGGGGAGCGAGATCACTTCTTGGAGGTAGTGATGTCTAGGCTAGAACGTGGAGTCCGGGGAAGCTGCTCTGGGCGCCCGCAGTGTTGCAATCACTGTGCCAGGCTTTGCAAATACGAGGCTGGAAAGAGGAAGGTCTGAATGCTAAGGCAGCGCAGAGTTGGACGAGGCGTAAAGATAGTCACATGGCCTATTTCAATAGCTTGCTGTTCGGCCCGGTGGGATCAGCTTGGTGGGTTGATGTCTGAGTTAACTCTGGACGAATAAGTAGCAGATAGCGGGGGAAAGCTTGGAGAGAGGACATGGGGGAAGCTCTAAGCGAGGGAACAGCATGTGCAAAGCGCAGTCGCGGAGCAGTGGGCCCATGGTGAGCGTTTGGCCTGCTGCAGTGCCACTGGAGTATGTAGCTGGAGGCGGGGAGCAGAGGGGTCTGGGAGGCGCTCCTGTGGCAATTAGTGACCCGTGGCAATTTTGGTGAATCACCCACTGGTGGTGGTGGCGATCTGAGGGCACTGTGTTTGATAAGATCGCCCTAATAACAGTATGGGGAAAGGATGGCATCCGAATCCAAGTCAGTGTGACCACTGTACCAGCGGCACCCACAAGCCTTATGCTTTCCTCCCTCCCTCTGGGCTGTTAGAAACACGGAATCTGACCCAGAGAACGACCACTGGGAGCAGAATAATCTGTTATCCTGCGTTTCGCCTGTGGACACACGGCCTTGGTGCAGATTTATACAACTGCATTTAGGACCGATGATAGAATCATTGTTATTTTTATCCCTTCCATGACACAAACCAAGGGGAAAAAAATCATAATAAAATTTTACAAGTTAGCTGCCACCGAGAATAAACAAGAGAGCACTATCCGAAATGAATCAGGGGCTCTAACCGAATCTCCTCTCAGGACAATAACTCTAATGCAAGGCCGGGGTCTGAGGAGGTCGCAGTGCAAAACTCTCCTGGGGCAATTCCGAGGAGAAAGGAGATATTCTCCTCCTGTCATCTTCACTTCATGTCCTAATATGTCTGTGGATGTGCAGAGAAAACATAATCTCCGGCCTCTGCTCTGAATCAAGGTTTGGCTAACCAGGACCATTAAGGCATCCCTAAGGATCAGAGAATTAACCCTCTGTGAACCCGGGGAAGCCACCAGAAGAAAGCTGCTCCATTCTAATAGTGATTGAGCCAAAATGTCACTTGCCATTAAGTTCCATTGGCATTTTTTTCCTTTTAAAATTACACAATTACCTTTAAATTGTGTACAGGAGCTCATAACTGCTGTCCATTGGAGGTAATCGGGAATGATTACATTTTGCCCATGGACGGGCTGCCTCTTCTAGAGTCTTTTTGTCCATTAAGTCTCTGCCTATGTCAGGTTCCATTTAAGTATCAATGAGAAATAAATTCTGTAGCACAGGAGACATTGCATGTTTGCTTTTTAGAGTTACCGCCTTTGTTAGCTGACGGTTCTTTAGAGATTCTCCTGAAGCCTCTTGTGTGTGTGTGTGGCAGATATGCATTCTGCATATCTCCTAGGTGGTCTAGAGACATATCATGGCAATGGGCTGACCCCATGAATTCTCCAAAAAAAACCAAACACCTGGAAAGACAGGTCTAAACTTAGTCATTCTTTGCTGCCTTCAATTGAGGTAGCCTTAGTGTAACTGCTGATAGACCGAGTTGTAGAATTATTCGTCCCTTCATTTGCTCACTCACTTGACATGATCCTTGTGCATCTGCCGTGCGTGAGACGTTGGGCCTGGCGCTGGGCTCAGTGGTGAGCAGGGAGCGTAGAGCAGTGGTGGACAGACACAATTAAGCAAGCGATTCCTTTACAGTGCGGTAGGGAGATGACGGGGAGAGAAAGAGGCCCAGCTTCGGCACATTTATTCCAGTGCTGAGGGCGCAGGCAAGGCTCCTCAGAGGGAATTACACCGAAGCTGAGCCCTGAGGACTGGGGAGAGCTTCACTGGCTGAGACGCCTGGAGGTGGGAAGGCAGGTGGGCAGGCTGAAGATGGAAAGCAGGTATATGGGCACGAAGAAGGCAGAGCAGGGGCCAGGTTGTCCGGGAAGGGTGAGGACGGAGGGAGGCTGGGATCATATCACAAGGAGCTCTGTAAGGCCTGTTAACCAGCGTGGACTTTATCCTGAGGGTAAAGGAGAAGAGAGGAGAGGTGTGACCAGACATGCATTTTGGAAATATCGCTGTGGACATTCTATTCATAGTCTATGATTGGTCCTATGGAGATCCGATGCATTTGTAAACTTGGTGAGACCTCACGTTGCAATGTCTCTTTCCCCAGAAACAACCTTGAACCAGCTGCACCCTTTGATTTTGGTCTTTTACCCCAAGAACACCCCTCTGTGCTCCATTTATTCCAATTCTGCATGTAATAGAATAGAGTCACAGTAAACCCATCTAAAGAGGTTCACAGCCAAGAGTTGAAGTCATGACAAGAGCGTTAACACCCATGGCCCAAGACCCTATCCAGAGACCACTTGTAAACAGAGGAAGTCTTAGGGTTAGCTATGGCAAAATGAATTAAATGGCTGTAATGTCAAGTTCTTCTACTTTACTGATAGCAGAAGTTTAAATGTTATGAGTTGTAACATTTCTGACATCATCCAGCATTATGTTAGAGAGACCACTGGACTTAGGGTCTTAAGATACAAATTTGAAGTTCAGTTATGTCATTAATACCTTAGGCACGGTATTAAAGTCTTTGTAGTTCCATTTTTTTTCCATTTAAAAAGTTAATGTGACTTCTGCAGCCCAAGAAGTCATGAGGACTCAATGATGTAGGCATAGCATATTGATACGCAAATAGGTATTTATTGAACGAATGGAAAAGAGACATTGGAGACCCTCTGACTCTCTAGGCTATAGTCTCCTCATTTGTAAAATGAAAAGGTTGGGTTAGATGGTTTTGAATTCTTTACAGCTCAAATCTGTAATTTCCTGCTGCTTCCCTATTTTAGAGGCTTGTACTTAGCATGTTGTGCTAAGTATAAGAAAATTTGGTTTGGTGTCCTGTAATGTCAAAGGACAAGAAATAAAAGATTTCTGAGAGAAGAACCCTTAGTGACTCCTCTGGCCTCCCTAAAATTGCTCTTATCCCAAAAGTCAGGTGATGAGAAGAATGCTCATTTGCTGCTGTGACTGGCTTTACGTGACTCCCTAGTGAAGACTCGGTCTCAGAGGATGCGACTGACAGCAGGTTTCCTGGAAGACCACTTTGCACTGTAGAAAAAAATTGCTTTATCCTTTTATGTATCTCATGAAACACTATTGATGCACTGTTCATGCTAAAAAAAAAAAAGAACAAACTTTGTGGTTCTTCCGAAGGACTAGAAGGGAGATGATTCTGAGTGCAGAAAATCTGATATCTGATATTGAATATATGTTCTTGCTGGCACCTGAAAGGTGATTGGATTTGGAATGTAAGTTCCCCTGGGAATTACCGCCTCTCTGCAGCACCTTTGCTGTACACACATTCTACCTTTGCTGTATTTAAAGAATTTATTCTTTCTTATTAGGTGGGCATTGGCTTCACTCAGTATTGAATGCCTCAGCAGATAGGCCTTTACTATGGCGGTGTAACTAAGAATAGCACAAGTGGAACTCTTCCAAAGACACGAGAATGGAACATTTGGGGGAACAAAAACCCTATCTATGTAGGAATGTCTAAAGTATGCCCTAATCACAGTTGAAATATCTCTAGGATGACAGTGGGTTATCTCCTATATTGTTGGGACCTAGGACCTGGTGTTTTCTGAATTATCAGTATTTTCTCTTTTGGTGCTTCAGAGAAGGCTGACTATAGTGTTGATCACAAAGGACCATCCAGATGCCAACCCTAGAATGCAACCCTCAAACCTTAGGAAACAGCTGCAAATCTGCTACTCAAGACGCTGTGGCAAGGTTAGAGAGCAAAACCACAGTTTCAACCTTGCTTTTTCTGGGAGTCTGGGATAACCTCTCTGTATGCGGCTTCCCCAGTATGGCCTGCCTTTTATTATGATCTCTCCTTTGATGTGCGTCTCTTAGCGTGAACGTTACAGTCCCAGGAGATAGGAGACTAGTTACCCATTCCCTTTCTCTAGACATTGTCTGGCACATAGTAGGTACACAAAATATTTTTCTAATAAAAGGTATAGTATATTGATTAGTGTTGCATTTTAATTATCTGCCTCCCTCACTAGATTGCAAGCTCCATGAAATACAGACTTCATTTTTTTCCCCTCTAAATACTGTGTTAGAAGAGTGCTGGTTGCTAGTGTTCAGTAATTATTTACTGAATGAGTGAATGAATAAACACACAGAAACCCAAATAACCAATTTAAAAGGGAAGAGAGTGGTCAGTCTCGTTACTTAATACCTTTGCACTCAAACTTCACTTCGCAGAACAAACATATTGTGCTAAAAATGGTTGTTAAATTAATTCATCTATTTCTGTATTCTGATTCATCAATACGCTTTGTATGTTTGGATGTATTTTAAAATTCTGACACTAAAATAATTTTAGTACCTTTTTTTAAAAAACAGCTCTATTGAGGTATAATTGATATCTAATAAACTGCACATATTTAAAAGGTACAATTTCATAAGTTGTGATATATGTAGACACTGGGAAACCATCACACAAGATAATAAACATATCCATTATCCCCAAAAGTTTTCTCGGGTCCCTTGGTAATCCCTCCTTCTTGTTAGGCAACCACTGATCTGCTTTTTGTCATATATGTTTGTATTTTCTAGAATTTCATGTAATGGAATTGCACAGTGTGTACTCATTTTTGTTTGGCTTTTTTCACTCATCACAATTATCTTGAGACCAATCCATGTTGCAGTGTGTACCGAGAGTTCATTCTTGTTTTGCTGAGAAATATCCCATTGTATGAATATTCCTCTGTTTAACCATCCACCTGTTGTTGGGTATTTGGGTAGTTTCCAGTTTGGGACGGTTACAAATTAGACTTCTCTGAACATTCATGTAAAAGACTTTGCATAGAAAAATATTTTTATTTCTGTTGAGCAAATACCAAGGAATGGAATAGTTGAATCCTGTGATAGGTGGGTGTTTAACTTTTTAAAACTTGTCAAGGTCTTTTTCAAAGTGGTTAAGTCATTTTACATTCCCACCAGCACTGTTTGAGAGTTCAAGTTTTTTTCACACCTCTTCTGAGACTTGGTGTGATCCGTCATTTTAACTGTAGTCATTCTAATAGGTATGTAATGGTATCTCGTAGTTTTAATCTTCATTTCCCTTATGACTAATTATATTGGGCACCTTTTCATGTACATACTTGCTACCCATGTATCTTTTTATTTATTTGGTGGTTTGTTACTTGTTTGTTATTATTGACTTTAAAGGGTTCTTTATATTTTTTGAATAGAAATCCTTTACCAAATGTATGATTTGCAAATATTTTCTCTCAGTTTGTGGCTTGTTTTTTCATTCTCCTCAAAGTGTCCTTTGAAGAGTAGGCATTTTAAATTTTTATGAAGTCTAATTTATCAATTTGTTCCTTTATGGATCATGCTTTTGATGTTATGTCTGAGAAATTATTGACTAATCCAATATTAAAAAGGCTTTCTGCTATATTTTCTTCTTGAAACCTTCTGGTTTTAGGTTTATATTTAGGTCTATGATCCATTTTGAGTTAATATTATATATTGTTCAAGGTATGGATCAAAGTTAATACTCTTTTACAATTGTTCCAGCACCATTTGTTGTAAAGACTACCCTTCATCCACTGAGCTTCCTGTGCACCATGTAGAAAATCAGTTGTCTGTGTATTGATTATTGAAACTTTAGCATAAGTCTTGAAATCCAGGAGTGTTTGCACTACAGCTTTATTCTTTTTCAAGGTTGTTTTGGCTATTTTAGCTATTTCAGATTTCCATGTGGCTTTTAGAATATTATCAGTTTCTACCGTAAGAAGCCTGCTGGGATTTTGATTGAGGAAAATTGACATCTCACCTATATTGAGGCTTCTGACCCATGAACGCAGCATATTGTTCCATTTTTTGTGTCTTTAATTTCTCCAGCAATGTTTTATAGATTTCAGTGTACAGGTCTTTCACATCTTTTGTCAGCTTTATTCCTAAGCATTTTATATTTTTGATCATAATGTAAATGCTATTTAAAAATCTTTAATTTCCAGTTGTTTGATGACAGTGTATAGAAATATAACTGATTTTTGTATATTGATCTTGTATATTGCAACTTGTTAAACTCTTTTATTAGTTCCAGTATCCTTTTAGGGGATTCCACCAGGTTTTCTACATAGGAGATCATGTCATACATAAATAAGAACAGCTTTAGTTACTTCTTTCCAGTTGGCACCACTTTACTTTTATTTCTTTTCCTTACCTTATTGCACTGGCTAGAGTGTCCAGTACAACACTGAACACAAGTAGTGTGAGTGGACATTCTTTCCCTTTTTCCTGATTATAGAGGGAAAGAATTCAGCCTTCAAGTACAAAGTCAGAGCATTTGCAGAAGAGACCATCTGTGCTCTGCAGTCTGTATAAAGCCCCAAATGTATATATTTGCCCATTTCTGATGAAGATTGCTGTGGAATGTGGAATATCATTACACAAAAATCAGAGTCAGCAGCTGACACGAAAACAGGATTTAAGCAGGATTAAGGACAGAAATAGTCCCCTCACAAAGAGACTTAAGACCCTAATGAGAAGGGACTGTAAATTAATATCAGACCTGTGCTTTAGATTACTTATAACTTGATATTGTCAGGGTGATATTAAGTAGAAACAAGGGCTTTGTGTGTTCTCACAGCTGGCCTCAGCCTGCTTCCTGAGCCACACTGTTGGGAAGGAGGTGTGTGCAGCGGTGCACTGGGCGCGGCTTGCCCAGGCTCTACAGTCGACAGTGTTGATCTCTTCCAGGCTTACATTCCATGATATCATCTCGGTAGCTAGAAATTCACTATGGTAGGAATACTTACACCATGAAAATTTGGCTAATCAGGGACTTTCCCTCCCAGAGAGCTGGTTGTTAGACCTTTCTCAGCACACCACTATATAGTCCATACTCTGTATGTAATTATTATTGATATATTAATATATTCACATAAGTTATAATTCCTTGCATCGAAGAGTAACACACAGCAGGATTTTATGTGTATCTAAGAAAGAAAAATGCTATCAATCTAAATTTCGAAATTCCATTGTTAGAGGGCACACCCAATTGTCAGCTGCGCTAAAATGTGAGAAAACCTGAACTTTAGCATTGACGAAATACAACATTACTAACATTCACTGTACAGTTTATTTTATTGTATGCATCTGTTATTCATATAAAATGCTTAGCTTCATATAAAGGGCTTACAGAGTCCTGTTTAAAAACGAACAAAAAACAATAAACAAAGAATGCAAAACAGTGTTCGAAGTTTAACTAAAGTATTTGAACTTGGTAAACCCAGTTCATAATCTGAGTCAAGATGTGAGACCTCATGTAGGCAAATCAAAGAAGCAGCCCTCTTTCACCTGCTCTCACATGCACGTCCTGCTTTTTATTGATATAGTTTGCTTATTGAATCATCTGTCTTTCTAGATAACAGCATGAATGAGGGCAGGACCCCTGTGTCTTACTGTCCTTTACATTCCTGGTATTGAGGTTGCTATCCAGCCCACCGTAAGTGATCAAGAAATGGCAAGTGAAAAACATCTATGTATCATAGTCTATGATCTATGTCACCCATCCATGTGTGTCTGTCTGTCTATTATCTATCTATCTATCTATCTATCTATCTATCTATCTATCTATCTATCTATCTATCATCTATCTATCTATCTATCTATCTATCTATCTATCTATCTATCTATCATCTATCTATCATCTATCTATCTATCTATCTATCTATCTATCTATCATCTATCTATCTATCTATCTCTATCTATCTATCTATCTATCTATCTATCTATCTATCTATCTATCTGTCTATCATCTAATCTATCATCTGTTATCTATCTATCTATCTATCTATCTATCTATCTATCTATCTATCTGTCTATCATCTAATCTATCATCTGTTATCTATCTATCTATCTATCTATCTATCTATCATCTATCATCTATCTATATCTATCTATCTATCTGTCTATCATCTAATCTATCATCTGTTATCTATCTATCTATCTATCTATCTATCTATCTATCTATCATCTATCTATCTATCATCTATCTATCTATCTATCTATCTATCTATCTATCTATCTATCATCTATCTATCTATCTATCTATCTATCTATCTATCTATCATCTATCTATCTATCTATCTATCTATCTATCTATCTATCTATCTATCTATCTATCTATCATCTATCTATCTATCTAGCAATCATCTATGGACCTATCTCTGTCTGTCGTCTGCCTGCCTGTGTACCATGACTCCTAAGGAAGGCATGTCCGAGTTTGGGCATACCCTTACAGAACGTGAATGAGCTACTTTCACACATCTTTCATTATGACTTAGAAATCAGATACGTTGTCCAGTAACCTGTTTCCTCTTGACAATCTCACCCAAGAGCCCATCACTCAGAGCTGGCCAAATAACCCGGTTTGTAGGGTCGGATATTTCTGAGGGATAAATTGAGTATGAAGACAGTCGATGCCTGATCATATTGAATGCCTCCCTAGCCTGGCAAGCTGGCATTCGGGCATCCCGACACCCATTCTTGTTTTTCCCTTAAGGACACAACACAGGGGAACGTCCTCAGCCCAGCTGCTTAAAAGCATCAGAAACAAAGTCTCAGGGCAGCTGCTCTGAGGGCGCCGGGTTCCTTATGTGAGAAGCTCACCACCGCCGCCAGGTACCAGCCAAACCTGTCACTCTGACCCGCTTGGACATGGTGGCTTCCTGCCTTTTCTTTTTCCCAGAGGCTGAAAATATCCCCTGATGGCTCAACAGAGAAAAATAAATTGTCCTCATGTATTTACACAGAGGAGGAGATTTTGCTCATTGTATTTGCAATTCCGCCTCGTGCGATGACCTCCATTTTCATAATCCTTCATGGAGTATCATGATTTAAAAAGCTTTCTCTCCCTGCTGTTTCTGTTAAAAGGTTTTCTGGTGCGATTCTTGGAAAGTCAAATTCTGCATTTAAATGTTGCATTTTCGCAGATATAATGTAAAAGAGGCCATACTTCTGGCGTGTTCTTCTTCCTGGGAGAATGGCAAGCAATGCCATCCTTCTGCACGTATTGTTAACCAAGCCGCGAGAGCACACAACAGCTTTAATAGCGAAGCCATTGTGATTACATCTTGCTCATAATTACATTTATTTGCTCACATATGTCCAGAAAGGCAAGCATTAGCCAGCCTGTATGCGTGTGTGTTTGTGCAAGGAAAATCACTCGGCGGGCCGACGGTGAGGAAAATAGCTTCCAGGCACTTAGGTCTCTCCCGTCACGGACACTCGCAAAGACCCGCAGGACTTACTTAGTTTTTGCTTTCACGCTTCTCAAATCGATTGCATTTGGAAAGCAGGGGGATTTATTATGGGTGATGGATTTGCATCAAAATAATCAAAATATTAGGGGCCGCATAGAACAAGATACATGCCTGCGATCCCTAAGAGAAGAAAGTCGAGCAGTGCCACGGGTGAAAGCGGCTTTAGCAATGGCCACTGTCCCCGAGGAGAGGGCGTATGCAGCTTCTGGGGGAACTTAGAGAATACGAGAGTTACGCGTGGGAAAGGATTTGAGATCTGCGTCGCTGAGCGGACCCTAAAGCAAATGAGAAAGTGGTGGAAATGGGCTTTGGTGCTTTTGTGAGACAGATGAGTTTGGATCCTGGCTGGGCCATTTGTAACTCCACAGACTTCAAAGACGTTACTTCGCTCCTCTGTGCCTTCATTTTCCTACCACTAGAATGGGGGCAGCAATACCAAGCTTACTGGGGGCAGCAATACCAAGCTTCTCATTTATTACTCACTAGACTATAAATACATTCCTGACTGTTTGGGCCACTGCTGTACCCTTAGATCCAGGCACAGTTCCTGGATTATCGTACTTCCTTGGTGAATATATTTTTTAAAATAAATGAATGAAAATTACTTGATATACCTATGGCTCAGCAAATAGTATTGTATTAGTTTGCTATTGCTGCTGTAATAAATTACCACAAACTTTGTGGCTTAGAGTACCAATTTATGATCTCACAGTCCTGAAGGTCGGGAGCCTTAAAATCAGCGTGTCAAGTGGGTTGTGCACCTTCTGGAGGCTCCAGAGGAGAATCCATTCCTTGACTTTTCTGGCTTCTGGAAGTCACCTGCCTTACTTGGCTCATGGTCCCTTCTTCCATCTTCAAAGCCAGCTGTACATTAGCTACTGACCTGCTTCTGACCGACATTCCTGCCTCCTCCCTACGATAAGGACCTTGTGGTTACCTCAGGTCTACCAGATAATTCAGATAAATCTCCCTATCTCAAGATTCTTAATGTACTCACACTTGCGAAGTCCTCTTTTGTCCCATAAGGTAACATGTTCACAAGTTCAGGTATTAGGATGTGGACATCTTTGCCTTTATTCTGTCTCCCACAAGTCTGTACTGTGGACTAAAACCACCCTATTTGTTTTTACCACTTCTTTTTATTACCTGCTTGAATGTTCCTGTTGAAGACTCTCTTAACAAGTGACAAACTTACAGATTCTTTTTTTTGCCTTCATGGCGATGGTCCACGGGACACCAACCATGTCCCTCTAGGCCTCAGGTGGTGGTGATTTATCTCACATTGGGAGGTACGAGGGTCCTTTGTTGAGTTGAAGAAGGTGCTTTCAGCAGCTGGCAGAGGGTTTGGCACTCAATAAATGTTTGTGGAACAAATGTTTGTTGAACAAGTCAGTGTTGAAAGGTACCAGCCTACCTTCAGGGATCATTTCTTTCTTTTTTTTTTTTAATATGTTTTTATTTATTTCAGAGAGAGGAAGGGAGAGAGAGAGAGAGATAGAAACATCAATGATGAGAGAGAATCATTGACCGGCTGCCTCCTGCATGCCCCCTACTGTGGATTGAGCCTGTAATCTGAGCATGTGCCCTTGACTGGGAATCAAACTGGCAACCTTTTGGCACATGGGAGGATGCCCAACCAGCCAAGCCACACTGGCCAGGGCTCTAAATTTCTTAAAGGCAGGTTTGTTTTGTCTTTGAAACTCAGAGCTTAGCAGAGTGCAAGATTTGTGGTCCAGGCAGAGTCAAGTTTGGTTGAACTGACGCTGCAGGTGATTAAGAGAACTGGGTGGGGAGCTTGCCCACACTGCTTTTGAACTGCGTGGACTGGGCAAGGTAAGCCTCCTCGCCAAGTCAGACTCCTCTGTCTTTATAGCAACCGCTTGGGGTGGCTTTGAGGATAAAATTCATGAATTATGGGAGTGTGCTATGCAAATGTAAAGGGTCGTCTAGGTGCCCTCACAGCCACACAGAGCAGATCTCAGGATCCTAACCTATTTGGCAGGTCTTCAAATATTCAAAGGAAGCGACGGTACATTCCATATCTCAAGTTAACTACATATGTAGTATTGTTTTATATATGTGTACATGTATATTATATAACATATATTTGTTTTATATACTACATACTATATACTGTATACTCTATACTCTATATCATATATCATATATTATATATAATAAATATATGCTATATATAATAATTAACTTTGAGATGTCCAGAATTAAAGTTCTGTGTTTAAAATATGTGCTGCTGCTTCTTGGCTGTGTGACCTTGCAAAAGTGACTTAACTTCTCTATGCTTCAGTTTCTCCATCCGTATAAGTGGGATAAAAATAGGACCCATTTCATAAAGTTGAAGTGAGGATTTGATAAGATAGAGCATATCAAAGCCTAAGACAGTGCCCGGCACATAGCAAGCAATTAATTATTGTTATTACTATTATATGATTATCATTATTTTCCCCCAGCCTTAATTCCCTAGTTCCTTCTCCAATACTGTGGACCTTTTTTTTATTTAGTCGTGACTCTCTGAGGATGGCAAATGAGTTCCGTCGTGTGTCCTAGCTGCAGTTCATTTGTAACCGCGGCCTTGCGCTTTGTGTTAAGAAGGATTCTGAGGATTCAGCAGGAAAGAACAAGAATGCAGACTGCTAGGATTTCCTTTTCCATTTTTAAACTTATCTTTGTTGCTCAAGCATTACAGGCGCCCCCCTTCCCCACTGACCCCCTCCGCCCTGCTCCCATCGCTGCCCGGCCTTCCCTGCACTGCTGTCTGTGAGTGGGTTATGCACGTACGCATATAAGTTCTTTGGTTCAGCTCTTTTTCTTAAGTTTGCTTTCGAAACGTCCCAACTGGTTTTGAGCTCCAGGGACGTTTTCCTGAGAGCAGCAATCAGTGGGGCAAGAGAAAGGTAGTTGCTAACAGCTGGGAGTGGGCCCGACCTTAAGAGCCACTTCTGTGACCCTGGGAGCTGGTCCGGTCCTGCCGCGGGGCCCTAGGATTCTTCTCTTGCACATTAATGGTTTGACGCAACACCCATATCGGACGGTGCCACTCTGTGACCACGTAGAAGTAGGGCCCAGCCAAACCACTCCATGATCGTGCTTGAACGCAGATAAAACACGGACTTGTCCAACCACAAAATACCAACCACCTCACTTTCCCAGCTATTAGGAGTGACTGCGGCTTCTTTACAATCACAGCTATAGCCTTGCTCTTGTCTGCCTTCCCTACAGATAAGGTATTTTATGATACACAGTCACAGCACTACCCCAGCTTGCTCTCAGTACCCAATCTAGAGCAAACTCCTAATTTCTTAAATCCACTTCAAAATCGCCTAACATAAGCCCAAATCCTGTAACTCCCTTCCAGCCCCTTGCTGAGAAAATGCACAGCTCCAATGGTATGGGCTGTCTCTTGTTCCAGGGGGTCTATAAATCCAACTTTGTTACAGGTGCGCCCTGGGTGTCTTCGGCTGATAGGCATCGTCAATCACGAAACACAGATGCATGTAGCAGCCCCTGCACACCCAGTTCCCCGCCCTGTACTCCTGTGGGCTGTTAAACGTTTGACGGGATCCTATCGTGAAAGAACAACATGAAAAATTTTTGTAATGAACTCCAAAGAAGGGGTACTCAGAGCTCTCAGCGATGGGAGTATATAGAGGGGGATATACTATTTAGGGTTCAGTTTCTGACCCTCATGTGCAACTTGGGCAAGTCGCTTAATCTCTTTAATCCTATTTTCTCATTTTAAAAATGAACATAAATTGAACCATGTTTTCATTCAACTGAGGATGGAGAAATTTATAGTTTTGTACTCTTCAAGCTTCATCTTCTATTGACCGGGTGTTCTGGGCTGCCCACATCAATAGAGAGATAGTGAAGGCTGGAGCCTTGGCCCCCCTTTTATAAAACAGAATCGTTGGCACTGATATCAGTGTCTTCTGGTCCTGCCTGAGACCTAGGCTCAGGCATTGCTTCTTACCCTTTTAGAGGGGCCCTGTGACTTCCAGTGGAAGCATTCACTTATTTTTGAGTCTTTAAAAGTGACTTCAGACCTCCACCAGCTCTGTTTTCCTCCGCCTCCCCTCTTTCCCGCACTGCACTTCAAGTGCTCCAGGCATGGAGGCCCCTGTCCCATCACGAAGACCCTCCATCTGTAAAACGGTACCACCCCCTGGGGATGTTGTAATGGTGATGACGGTGACTGTGATGATGGTGGTGGTGGTGGTAGAAGTGGGGGAAACAAGAAACTTATATAGCAATATGCATACTGACCCTGAATTCCAAAATATAAATTGAAACCACAACGTCAGCTTCAGCATGAGCTGAACAGGGATTTGTAACACATCCCAACGCTCACGCGCAGTAGACACCAACTTTATTCATGCAACGCAAAAGCAAGCCACATCCTGCCATCAGTCCTCTAATTTCCCCCCCTCCAGAATATAATAAATTAAACATAGTATGAAATGCAAAAGGGTTACATTGAGACACATACTATTTGAAGGTTTAATTCATTTTTCTAGTGTCTAAGACACAAGGCTATTAAATTTTTAAAGCAGTGATCTCCTAAACTCCCTACTTTATGAGGGCTTTCTTCATAAAGATAAATGGTTTCCTTGCCAAATCAAATGCAGATTTGAAACAAATTAAGTTAATGTTCAATGGTACAAGGTAGAATGGATGGGGGAGCTGTTTTATTTTGCATTGTAATAACCATACACACCTAAATCAATAGCTGTGGAAAAAAGGCAATAATATCACGTAACTGCAGGAAATGAAATATAGTGGCTGGGTGGGGGGACAGAGGCCGCAAACAGAAAGGGTTTGTATTGGAATAATGACATTTCATTAAACAGGGAAGGAGCACTATTGAAGAGAAGTCCATAGCAGTAAATTCTATTTCTTATAATAACACTTGAGACGAGTTAAAGTTGCCTGGGTATTGTGATAGAGGATAATGCCGGCGCCCTTTCATGCATTGTGCTATAATTTTACGTTTAAAGAAAACCCGAGATGTTAAAGGGGCAGTGCATGTTTTCACAGCGTGTCCGCGTCCTAATCTTTTGCCTAATTTGGTACAAGGTCCAATAATCTGTCTACAAGTCAGTAGTTGGGTAAGGAAGGTGGCCCTAGTTTAAGAAAAAAAGCTCTTGAATGAAAGCCAACAGGATTTCTTGTGCTCTTTTTATTTTGTAGGGGGCAGGGCAGGGACAAAAGGATTTGCTCTTAATGAAAAGGGCTTTTTCAACTGTTATTAAGAGAGAGAGAGAGAGAGACCTTTCCAGAGCTGGCGTTTTCTAATATATATCTACCTATAGTCTATAAAATAGCTACCTAGGATATATCTTAGGGTATTCCTGAGTGCGGGGGCCTGATTCAGGGACATCACTGTGTCAACAAAATTTGAATCAACCATTGTCACCTTCTCAAGATGACTCTAAAAAAGATTGCACAAGGACCACTATTCTCCGCTTCCAGCCCCAGCCTGAAATCATGTGTGCTTGGCTCTCTCCAGGGCACTGGAATCAGCCTGCAGGGTCTGGAAGCTGGGGAGGGCCACTGTGTTTGTTTCCCGTGGCCCTCTTTTTGTTCCCTTCACAGGAGGGGACGGAAGCCCCTTTTCCTCCTGACACCTACATGCCCACCTGGAGCTGGGCCTACAGAGTGCGAGGACCTGAGAGTAGGTTCTCCTCAAAGCAATTAACATTAATCCCTCTTCCTGTCAGCACTCTACTAATCACAGATCTTTAAGAGAAAGAACAACAGCAACCTTGGCTAAAACCCATCAACCCCGTGCAATCACTTTAAAAGAGGATTCTTGCCCTGGCGGGTGTGCCCCAGGGGTCAGAGTGCCCGTCCAAAGCACCAGAAAGTCTTGGGTTAGATTCCCGAGGTCAAGGGCACCTCTGCCTCGCTCACTCCACGCTCTTGCCTTATAGATCCCTGTTCTTGTTCGTTACGAGCACACTCAGGCCTCCTACCATCGGGCTCTGCATGCTCTGCTTTCTCTGCCAGGAATTCTCTCCTCCCGGATATGCTCATCTGTGAGATGGCACCACCCCTTGGGGGTGCAGTGAGGGTTCCCCGAGAGCATGCACACGGAGCAGTTAGCACCATGTCTGGCACGCAGAACGCTTGCTGATTGATTGGTCAGTGCTAGTTGTTGTTGGTATTAGTACCACTGTCTTCATTATTAAGAGCCCTGTTTATATTTGAGGAACTTGAAGCTCAGCGATGCCAGGGGCACATACAAGGCACTCAGCAACACTCTCTCTCCCTTCGCCCCCTCCTCCTCTCTTGGCCTAATCTCAATGCTGGAGGGTCATTTCATGCACGCAGAGGCCCCTCTCCAAGGCTGATGACTAAAAAGAGCTCCTTTGTGAAATAGGAAAGGAGAGTCAGGTTGTTTAATATATAAATCTGCAATAATGCCTCAGGTGTCTCCGCCCCAGACAGGTGCCTCAACGCCTCTGTGTGTCTCAGCCTCCCAAAGTAAACCCATTTACCAAATGCTGCTTTAATGTGTAGGAAGCATTGTACAAACTTTAATCAAACAGCTCCAATGAGACAATCAAGGGCATAGAGTAAACAGAGCACACTAAATTACTCACAGGGCACGGCTCCTGGAATTCAGTTGCATGGTTCTTCTGATCCTGTACCTCAAGTCAAGTCACTCCCCACCCCTCAGTGCTGAGGAACCATGGAAGCCCCCAGCCCAGAGAGGACTGGCAGGGGCCATCCTGGGGCCCAGTCAGGCCATTCTGGGGGACACACAGTGGGTCTCTGACACCAACAAAAGTAGAAGAGGTTGTTGGGTACACTACCATGGTTGAGTCAGGGCATGGGCACCCGGCTCCCAGAGCAGACACAGTGCAGGAAGGCCTGAGAGGGACATGCATTCCCAGGGACCACTGTTCACAATAGAGGCACCATGAAGACAGCCATCTGCAAATTCTGCTGTGGAATGTGACTAGAGAGGGTGTTAGTATGACACATTGTCTCCAGGCACCATTTACCCTAGCTTTCCTGCTGGTGTGGCTGGGAGAGAAGGCTTTCTCCTTCCGTCTGGGCATGACACAGCTCGTGTCTGTGCTGGGCCAAGGTGATTCTCTTTAACTCCCTCAGCCTTCACACCCACCCAACCAAAGTCTTACCACCTCAGCTCATTTATGTCTGATGCCACGTGGTTCTGCAGGTAGACTTGAGGCGTCTACCTTGTTCCTATCAAAATTCTATCACTTCCTGGCTGTGTGGCCTCAGGAAAACAACTTGACCTCTCTGAACCTTCTTTCCTTATGAATTAAATGAGATTCGTCACGGTGATCATCTAAGGATTAAGTTAGGCAACTCACGCAAAAGATCTAGTATTATGCCTGGCAACTAACACTATTTTAATAAATGCTAGCAATTATTAATAGCTAAAGACTGATTCATCAGATATGCAAGACACAAAAATTTAGCCTGTGTGGGTGACTCAGGAGAGAACCAACTAACCATTACCCTTCCCAACATCTCTTGTATTGAAGGTAAGGCTTGCTGCTGTCTCCCTCAATAGGCACATAGCTTAGAGATTAGTGTTCGAACTCTGAAGCCAGACATCCTGAGCTTGACTCTCAGCTCTGCCCTCTCTATCACCCTTTATCCCTCACTTTCATCATCTGTAAAATGGGGACAATAATAGAAACTGTCTCATAGGGCAAGGGTGGGGATGAAACAAGCTAATGTAAGTGAAGGGCTGGAACAAAGCAAGTGCCCAACATACAACCATGAAAACAAGTCCTGTTATTCGATACTTATGACCCCTAGGCATGGGTAGTAAGAGTAAGTGTCTCCAGTTTAGAGAGAAGAAAACTACGGCTTAAGAAATGAAAAAGGTATTTCCTTAAGGTCACATACTGAGAAAGTGGCAAGTTTCAGTCAAACAAATACACGGCCATATGACCCCCTCCAAGGTTGTTTCTTAATCAGCCTCCTCTGCTCCCCGACTTTCTCCCCTTACTATTTCACCCAGTTCTGTGCCCAAGCCCTGTCTTGTGCCTGGGACACTCTGTCTCCTCTGTGCCTGGGACACTCTATCTCCTCTTTGTCATCTGATTTGTCTCAGCCTGTCATTCCTTCCAGAAGTGGACTGATCCCTCTCCCCCTGCCCCAGTCTGGATTAGGGAGCCTTACTATGTGCATTCATCTATAATGGCTCTTGTCACACAACAGTCTTCTACTCTGTGTCTGCGTTGCCCACTGCCCTATGAGTCCCTTGACTTCAGAGACCAGCTGTCAACCATCCAGTCTTTGAGGGCCTGGCTGCTGAGCAGCATGTGGTAGTTCATTTCTTGGGCAGAAGAACTAAGGAAAGAAGACTCCAATGAAGTAAGTGAAGTGTGTTATCTTTGATTGGTGACATTTAAAGTAATGTCGCTTTTCTTTAAAAGAAAAAATTTTCCCCTAAAGTGTTAACAATAACAATGTCATAATCACATACAAAATTAGTTAAACAATAACTATTTGTAAGACCAGGGTTTATTCTCAAGTTTTCTGGGCAATGGAAAGATCAGGAGCTTTGTAACCGAAGGACAACTGAGTTTGAATCTTGGTTTAGCACATTACTAACCTCTCAGTGTGCTCTCTAGCAAAACAGGCATTCAGCTTACCTACCACATGAGAGTTAGAAATAAGTTATGGGAATGGTGTGGTCCATGTAAGTTGTTCCTTCTGGCGGCTCTAGAAGAAGACTTGTTTCCTTGTCTTTTCATTTCTGGAGGCTCCTGCATTCCTTGGCTAGTGGCCTCTCCCTCCATCATCAAAACCAGCAGCAGGGGCTTTCTTAATCTGCCTCACTCTGGCTCTGACTCTCCTGACTTCCCCTTTCACCTATGAGGACCCAGGTGATGACACTGGGCTGACATGGGTCATCCAGGATAGTCTCCCCTTATCAGTATCCTTCAGCTCACATCTGCAAATCACATCCTCAAGGAACCTCTGCGAAGCCCTTTCCGCCACGTAAGGAAACAGTCACAGTTTCCAGGAACCGTACATGAACATCTTTGGAGCAGATGAGATCTCCCACATGGGGCCTTAAGTGGGGCTTTGCAGGATCCCAAAGAAATCCACTAGAGACTTTGGCACTTGGGGGTTTTCTGGGCATGTTTATGGGGAAAGAGGTGGGAAAATGTTCCATTTGAATTTATCATCACACTTTTCAGAAAGGAAGTGATAATCATGATGTTCACTGGCCTTTATGGAACATCCTCAGTGAGTCACTATTTTACAAAGTGCTGGGCCGCAGAAACTTATGGGGTCTTTATCAAAACCTAGCAAGGCTTCACCACTCTCCTAGTCAAGGACCTGTGGCTATTAGAGCGCGTGGCTGAGACATGAATCTGAGCAAATCTGGCCTGGAAGCCCAGTGTTTCCCCCCATGGAACACAAATTCCTGGAGAAGGATTCCTCACTTTTTCTACCTACTGGGCTACTGGTCAACCACCTCTATCTCCCAGGCAGATGTGGACAGGTGTGAAAGGGGGGCGGGGACGGTCATGCCTTTTTTGCTTGAACACCAGCTCGGTGGGGAGGTCTGGGCTGGCAAGACTCAGAGTCATCTGCTCTCTTCTCGCTGCCCTTGGAGAAGCAGGCTGATCCAGGGGAAAGGATTTCCCCTCCAGCCAGACATCAAAAGGCTCGGGCGAGGGGCTCCCGGACGGGCGGCTGTGAGCCCATGATATTAACCAACCTCTTTACCCCGGTGTCTGCCGGGATGGTTGTGTCTTCGACGCAGCCTCATTCCTGGGACTTAATTAAAACCCAGTTCCCTCTTTTATTCAATTTATGAGGCCTAGCCGGCAGGATTAAGCGATTACAGACAAAAAGCCCCATTTGTGAAACACTCCTAAACTCAAGCTGTTACGCTGCTTACTTGTACTCCATTAAATTAATAAGGAATGAATCGGCTGATCCATTATGAATAGAGCAGTGGGGAGTCTCTGCCCGGGTTCGTACTTCCTGCTCCCTCCTCAGAGAACATTTGTGCAAAATGATTATGTTCATATTCATTCAATTGGAATTCTCTAAAAGTGCAATGCATAAATTACTCTAAAGACACAGAGTTTATCTTAGACATTAACTACGAAGGGTGAATTAATAAGACTATTATAAAACCATTAGCATTCAGTGTATTTACCTACAACAGCAGTGTACCTAAACCAAATTCAACCCACCATCACCATTTGTGTTGGGCCATCAGCTAGTTTATTTTAGCCCGCAGTTCATTTAAACTCATAACACGCCCTTGAATGTCCAATTTTTCTATTAGCTTCTTTTTTTCAGGGGTTCTCTCTGTTGGAAATTGACTTTTGTTATTTCCTGATTCAACCACAAACCTCTATCTAGCAATTATTATGCTCAAATGTTTCCAATAATTGGTTGTTTAACTCTGTAAGATAGGAACCAAGATGAAATGTGAGTTCACACTTTGAGGTCCAGAAAAATCAATGATCTGAGGAGTGGGGGGGAGGAAATGGGGGAGAGGGGCATTCAAGGATTTTTAGTTAACCACAAGCCCGGGCTGCTTTGAAAGGGTAATAGGTCTTTGCACCAGTCACATCTCACTTAGAGCCAGAGCTTTCCAGCCTGGAAGCCCTTGACCTCTTGGCTGGGTCATTCCTTGTTGCCAGGCTGTCTCGTGTGTTGTAGCACGTTTAGCAGCATCCTCAGACCTGTCCACCAGATACAGGTAGCAATACCTGCTCCTTCCCCAACAGCTGTGACAACCGGCATTGTTCCCAAATCTTGCCAACTACCTTTTGGGGATGAGAGATTAAAATAGCCCCTGTTTGAGAACCACTTAATTTATCACTAGAAGTGAGGAGTCACATCATCTCATTAGAACTTGGGTTTTCTTATTAAAATGAAAGAAAGTGGCTGCTAAAGAATTCTTACAATCCTGTGGAATATAAACGTGCCTGCTGACAGTTGCTTCCCTGCCCTCCACCTGGTGGGGACACAATAGCTTGGAAAGGCGAACCACTCCCTCCATGCTCTAAACCAGTCTCCTCCATTTGCCTCCATCCTTTCCCCCTGCTCACAAATTAATTGCTCATTCCAGCCTTGCATGGAGAAATGGAAGCCATCAGGAGAGGATTTCCACAGGCTTTTAGTCTACCTTCCCACCTGCATTTGCACCCACACACTCCGCCGTCCTTGTGCTAGCCTAATTCAAAATCAAACGCAAATTCATTCTAAATTCTAAATTCTTCATTGTCCCCAAATGGACTTATGCAGGAGGTCTTTCCAAACAAGGACCTTGAGGAGTTGCCTCTTCTCTGCTTAAGATTCCAACACACACACACACACACACACACACACAAACACACACACACACACACACATTCCTCAAACACACACCTCTTCTAAGACATTCATTCCTGCTCTGGAGGTCCCCCAGCTGTCCAGAAGAAACTCAGACACCCTAAAATCCAGCCTATCTCAGCTTTGGGATGGAGAGTTCCCTCCCTCTTGCAACAACAAAATCCATCCTGCCAACACAGCCACATATTCCAGTTCCTGTCCCCATACCCTGGGGTCTTCGGAAGCAGGCGGGTGTGGTTCTGAGCCAAGCTAGCAGGAGGAAGGTGGAGAGCCCGGGAGCAGACACAGGCGGGCAGGTTGGCTTGAAGCCCGTGGGAATTCTCCTCTGAGCCTCTACTTGCCCTCTCAAGGCTGGACTGGGAATTCAGTCTGTTACCAGGTGGTGTTATCCTTGTTTTGGGTACAGAAGCTGAGATGAAGAGGGAGACACAAGTCAGCTCATTCAGTGACATATCTAGTGAGAGGGGAGAAGAGGTAGAAGTCTCGATTGTCTGAAACCCAACCCATTGACTCTCTGACCTCAACATAGCCCCTTCTTATTACCTTCACATTACTGCAGTCACTGAGGCCTACCAACCCCCAACTCTTCATTGCCAGGACTGAGCCCCGAGTCATTAAATGCATTTACAAGTCTTTTTTATACCCAGAGTTTTGAGCTCTTGTGTTTCCATTTTTTTCTTCTTTCTTTCCTTTTAAGTAGTACACTAAGCACTTTTATCAGTGGCCGCTTTTCCCTTTCATCTCTAATTTTTTCCCATGTCCTCGCTGAGTCAACTGCTACCATGGCCTGCATATCGTCAGAGTTTTAAAGGAGAGAGAGAAGGAAGCCAGGGAGATGGGTGATCGGGACATGGGTTGTTTGTCACTGGCTGATTGGCAAAATGCAGTCCTTGGCATCATTTGTACAGAATGAACTACCCATGTCAGCTGCGTGTCCCTCCAACAGGGACTTTGCAATCAGATAGGACAGGGTCATACCCCAGCTGACATCTTATTAGCTACATGCACTTAGGCAAGTTACTTGAAATCTGAGTCTCGCATTCATAGCTGACCCCTCAGTGCTGCACTGAGGATGAAGTGAGACCACTCATTGAAATGCCTGTTAAGTGGCCCTGGCACACCGTTTACATGCAGGGCTGAAGTCAGGGAGGCACAGTCCTCCACGAGACCCCTAACCGCCTCATCCCCAGCCCAGTGGGAAGGATTAATGCATTCTTTCTTGAAAGGACTTACATGTACATGTGGAATTGGCAAAAGTCTGGCTCTTTGGCCCAATTCCAAGCAAAACTAATCATCAGAAACTTCATGCAGATTTACGATGACTCTTTCCATAACAGGGTTAGGCCCAGGCTGCTGAGATAGAATTAAAAGGGGAGCTGCTGCAAGCAGAGAGGGCTCAGGTCTTCACAAAGAAGCATTTTCAAACTGGGCACCTTGTATGGCACTCTGACTCCAGGTTGGCTGTAAATTAATATGAAATGTTAGAGCAGCTTCACTCCCTTTTCCTAAGATTGTTGTGATGGGCCCATGCGACTGGGCTACCAGCTTTTACTTAATGCTAATAACAAGAGGCACACAGGATCTTCTCAGTACAGTGTGCTTATTCCAAGACATAATTGAATTTTATGATGGCTGGTTTATCTCAGTTAAGCCAGATGTGTGCATAGAGGTCTTTGTCATTGTGGGTGGAGTTGCAACTGCATTGAGCTCTGAGCGCAGGTCCCGGAACACATCTGGCCACATATTAACTGTGATATCTGTAATGAGCCATCTCCTCTCTCTGCTGCCCTGTTCCCCTTTTATAAAATAGCTGATCGGGGTCAGAATGGAGGATGCCAACTGCCGGCAGCCCCCAGAAATAGTTTGCTACACATTGGCTACACATTCTTAAGAAACATTAAATTTATACTGAAAAATTGGCAAAGTACACATACAAAAAAAAAAGTGGATTTTTGGCCTTTCTTGGGAACTTGGCACCAAGATCTGCAGTCCCAAATGACAGCAGTTGGGTAGAGCAGATTAGTAGTTGCTACATTTTGCTTGGTCACATGCTGGCTTTTCAGTTTGCCACAGTCCCCGCCACTCCCTATTAGTGTAATAAATGCTTTGGAGCCAGCTGGCAGTAAGGAAATAAAGAAAATAGAAGGGAACTCAGTGGTAAGCTAGAAAGCCAGGGGCACTGTGAACAAATGTAGCATCACACAGCCACATGTCCCCTGCCTGGGTGGCTTTGCCCTCAGAGAGACCTGGTCCAGCTCCTGTTCCCATTACTTAGAGAGCATGCTGGGTTGGATAGTGCCTTCCCAAAATTTATGTCCAACCAGAAACTCGGAATGTGCCCTTGTTTGGAAAGAGTCTTTGCAGATGTAAATAGTGAAGGCTCTCGAGATGAAATTACCCCGGATTTAGGGTGGGCTATATATCCAACGGCAGGTGTCCATATATGTAGAGGAGAGGACACTGGAACACAGAGGGAAGAGGCCTTGTGAGGACCCGGGCAGAGATCAGGGTGATGCCCCACAAGGCACAGAAGGACAACGATTGCTGGTGTGCGCCAGAAGCGAGAAGAAAGGCGTGCGACAGTTTCTCCCTCAGGGCCTCAGAGGTAACCAACCCTGCCAACACTTGGTGTGGGACTTCTGGCCTCCAAAGCTGTGGGAGAATAAATTCCTGTTGTTTTAAGTTACCAGGTTTGTGGCGATTTGCCAGAGAGCTCTAGGAAACACTCACCTAAAGACTGTCCCCCCAGGGAAATCACTAACTTCTCTGCGCCTCAGGTTGCTCACATGGGAAATGGGTCTGATGGTTGGTAACCACCTTGCTGAGTTCTGAAGACTGTAGATTAAGCAGGTAAAGAACCTGCACATATGGGGCGGTTATTACTTTTATGACGTTACACCAGAGCAGATGTTTGTGAAAAGTACCAAGCCAAATTGTCCCTCCCCAGGGGACCCTCCCTGGGTCTGGTCACTCTTGGGCCTGTGGACAACACCAGCCCTTTCCACAAAGCTCCCAAAGGCAACACCCACCAGCCCTAGTTCTGTGCTCTTAGGATTTTGCAGCAGCTTCTAGAATCAGCACACCCTGTTGCTTTCAGTTGCAAGCACGTATCACCAAAGACGCGAATCCCCCTTAGAACCATAAACGCTCTAATAGCAGTAACGGGGCAGCCTCGATCATGACCAAACGTGATTACATTCCACATAAAAATATAAAAGCTCATTTGAGCCGGGGCTCCCTCCGGGCCCATTGCCTGCACTTTTATGGAAAACCCCACATTCCTGACTGTGAGCACTGATGTAAGGGCCAGAGAGGCTGAATCTCAAGGACCCTAGTAAAGGCCCAAGGTGGCCCAGTGGGCCGGACTCAACTGAAAATCCCCATCTCTGAGCACTCCGAGGTGCAGAGCCTCACATTTTATTGTTTGGTAGCTCTTATCTGCTTGGAGCTTCTAATGCCCACAGTACCAGCCCATGTGTCCTGCTTTGCTTGCCGCCTGGAACGTAAGGCCACAGAAGCAGGGATGGTCTCTGTTCCCTGCTATATGCCCGAGGCCCAGCCCAGATCGAGATGCATGAATGACCTGGCCTAGAGGACACCCTGCCCTTCTCTATGCCTGGCCATCTCACAGACCTGCTTCATTCACCCCTGCCCCTCTCTGGAGTCCCACCTTTGGGCCACACCGCACACCTGAGACACAGCCAGTTAACCTCTTTCCGCCCCCCCATGTGCCATGCAGTTCACCTCCAGGCCCTCACTCATACTTCTTCTGCTAGGAACTTCTGTCCTGTTCTCCATCGCTAGCTCCTGCACATTCCGTAGCTGTCATCTTGGACATCGCTTTTTCTCCTAGATATCTCTCTTGTGCCAAAGCCTGCTGTGGCTCCCCCTCTGTGGCCCCTTTTGTCTCCTGAGTTACCCTGACCGGCCAGAACCCCATCATCTGCTCACCTCTCTGGACCTGTCTCTAGACACTAAGCACCGGGAGGCCCTGGCCAATGTCTTCTTCACCCTTCTGTCCCACGGCCTAGTAGCACGTCTGGCTCATGGCTGTGCTTGACAAGTATTGGTTGTATGAACTGATCAATATTTAAACTGCTGAGAAAACACATGTTCATAAAAGTAGACACAAAAGGGAAAAAAAGAGAAGGTGGAAACAGAATGACAAGTGCCGTGAAAAGTGGTTTTATAAGTACTGTCTCATTTGATTCCAACACCAGGCATGTGAGAGAGCTGGTATTCTCTCTCTCCTTCCCTCTCTCATACACATGAAGAAAAAGTGGTCAGAGTCAGTAACTTGGCCAGTGTCACATGCATAGTAAATGCGTAGAGTCAGGATTCCTGTCTAGATTTCTTTGACAGTAAGTCCCAGTTCACAGCGAGGTCAGGAGGTGAGAAACCTAAGAAACAAAATTCTAAGAAGTATCTCTAGAGAGTGCGATTGTTGAAAAAGCACTGAACTAGGAGTCAAGGCATCCACTGTGCCACCAACACCTAGATGGGCCTGTAACAAATCAGTCCCCTGCATTTCAGTCCACACCTGAAATGAAGGACTGGAGATGTTTCGCCGTTGATTTGGTGTTTTCAATGCCCATACAGTTCCCAAAATATTCTGAACTATGCACAATTTATGGGGAAAAAACATAGATTTTGAAATTCAGTGATTGAGGCAACAGCTGTCAGCATGAGATTTTTGTTCTATGCCTTAAAAATAGACTATTGAGCAATGGCAGGGTGTGTGTGTGTGTATGTGTACATCCACATGCCTATGAGCTCATGACATGAGCAATGGTGTTTTCTCCACTCAAAATCCTCAGGGAAAAAATAAGCAACTTATTGATGCCCTGGAACCAGACCAAATACTGTGGGTACTATCAGCGGGTTTGTCTTGACTTACCTGGATTCCTGTTCAAGCAGCATCTCTTCTCTAAGTCATGGAGACCATCAATTCAACATGAAATGTTATTAGTCATGAGGGGTAGGAGGTGATGCTGAAGAAGCCTGGTGGAATGGGGAAAAAGTCAGGCCAGAGTCAAGACAGGCATGCTGAGAAGACCCACCAAAGAAGGGTGGCAGGTTTGTGTTTAGTCCCACCTCAGTTTATACTTGGTGTAACACAAGTGACAATTGTAGTTTCTATAGATATATAGGCTAAATGTTTAGTAAGCTGTTCGTGGGTTTCTTTTTCTGCATGGTGGCTTCTTTCTGATAGAGAAATTATATCGTTCATTCATTCAACACACACACACACACACACACACACACACACCCCACACACCCCAACAATGCACCAGATAGACGTATAGGACATCCCCAGTGTTAAAGAAGGTCATGTTGGACAGCACTGCTTTGGGAGCAGCAGCCCGACCGCAGAGGGGAGCGCGGACTGGGAGGGAGATAGGCTGGATGAAGGCGAACAGGCAGAAACTCCCCAGTTCTCCAGGAGGGACTTGCTGGTAATTCAACCTAAAATGGTGGCAGTGAGCATGGACACAGGCAGGTAGATCTGAAATCTCCATAGGAGGCAACTGTAGGTTTTGGTGCTCAGGTATTGGAAAGTTCCTGCCTCACTTAGACCTAAAATGAATTGCTTCCATTCTTGGAACCTCAGTTTCCTCACCTGTGAGTGGGAATCATACCTTTTTCAATAAGGAATATTATAGTGTAGAATTCTTGACATGATACCTGTTCGATAAAAGGTATATCATACTCCAACTTAAAATGGTCATTTGAAAACAACCCCCCCCCCCCCCCCCGCAAAGATAAAGCTCATAGACACAGAGAGCACATTGGTGGCTGCCAGTGGTCCAGGCTGAGGGTGGGGGATGGGAAAATGGGTGGAGGGAGTCAAAAAGTACAAACTTCCAGTTATAACATAATTCATGGGGATGTAATATGTAGCATGGTGACTACAGTTAACAATACTGTCTTCCATATTTGAATGTTGCTAAGAGAGTAAGTCTTAAATGTTGTCATCACAAGAATAAAAAAATACTATAACTACGTATGTTGATGGAAGCTAACCAGACTTCTTATGGCGATCATTTTGCAATATATACAAATATCAGGTCATTGTTACACACCAGAAACTAATATAAGTCATATGTCAATTATACTTCAATTTAAAAAATGGTCTTTTGGGTACTAAGATCCAAGTGGAGTACTATGGAATTACAAGTACCTGCTGACCAGGTGAGCAGTCTCTCTTCAGAATGGAGCTTGATCGGAGCATCTCCCATCCTCTGGACAAGCCCTTTACTCTGGAGCTGCCCTTGGGCATGAAGGTCATGGGGAGAGGTACAGAGGGAAAGAGCCATATGTAGAAAATTAGCAATTCTGTTCCCACCATGACAGCAGGGAGCCTAAATGGAGCTATTTCGTAGTCAGGATACCACGTAGGACCACACTAGGAGAGAGAGCTCGGGGGAGGCAAGGAGAAGAGCGTGCTATCCGTGTAGAGAAGATAATTGAATCCATGGGAGGTCGACTGGGGCTCATTTCACACGGAACCCGCATAACAGCACATGGCTCGCTCAAAGACAATGCAGGCCTTCAAAGAGAACCACTGAGGGGAGTGCATTTCTCTATTAAGGGCACAACATACTCTAAGTGAGACACAGTGCTATGCCTCTTCTTCCCAGCCACAGCCTGGAAATAGCCATAAAAGAAATGAAGTATATTTGCCTTGTTAACACAGTTTGTATTACATATTCATAAACCATTTTGTGAAACTGCAAGGGAAAGATTCAATTGTCTTGGAAGCTGATAATAGCCAAACAGCCATAGAGAAAGCAGGCAGCATGTTATGGAATTAGCTGCACAATGAATGAAATGCAACGCCTATAATAAACCCATTCAGATATAAATTATGGCCGAGTAGATGCAATGTTTGTTAAGCAATAAAGCTTGCCACCCTACATGGGAAATTGAATGAGATTTATCATAAAATATGGCGGAGAGTGCCCTAAGATTCTGGCTCCGCAAACTGGGCTTAATCAAAACAATCTCGAGAGCAGGCTTCCAGGAACAGGAAACCACGAGGTAATGGTAGCGGGGTCAAAGGGCATTTTGACATTGTGACCTGAAATACCCTCGGTCTCAGCAATTCCACCAAGGAGATTTGCATTTTGAAAACAAATCTTTTTATTTTTCCTTTGAGAATTATCAAAATGCCTTGAGCTCTGGGAATACAAAATTTGACCAATAATTGCTTTCCTGGTTGGCCAGGGCGGTAATTGAATTCAGGGATAGGGAACTTGGCCAAGTAACACTGAGTTCTTGGTTTCCTTTGGAAATGGTGGAGGCTCTTGGTCTCCAGGGAGGCAGCTGGCTCTCAGATCACACTGTTGGGTCTACTGGGTCCTTGAAGGATGTGCGGTTCATTTTCTCAAAACATCGCCCTTGCATCTTCCACACACACCGCGAAACAAATACGAGGGCACGTTGTGTGTTATCTCCTGAAGCTGGAGCTGCGGGTTTATCTCAGACTCCACTTTCTGGGAAAAATAAAATGAAACCAAATAAAAGAAAACAAGAATTAACCCAGCGTGATACAGGCTTTCTGGTATTGGTACTTGAAAATCACTGCAAATATTTTATGCCTTTACAAGTTAAAGTCAATGTTTTCAGTGTATTGAGAACAATGAAAAATACCTTAGGAATGTATTATAGTCCCAGAGTTGGATTAAGAGCGTTCGGAAGCCAAAAGGAATTTTCTGCCTGCTAACATTACCCTGAAACCTAATGAAATAATCTCCCTAAAGCCAACTTTATGGCATAAGCTGATTTCCCAGTTGCCGTTAAAAACAAAACAAACAAATGTCCTCTTTGGTCAGGTCTTCACTCGGTCCACATATCATTAAACTGTGCTTCAGATAGCAAAATTGTAGGTCTTACGTGGGTCAGTTACAAGGTTTTAGAACTAAAGATCGTTCCGGCCTTCAAAGAATTAACCAGATAATTGGAATTTGACAACGAGCTTCAACACACTCCCAAAGAAGCTCTAGAAAGCACGTTTTGGAGTTGTTACCGGTGACCAGCTACACCGTACTCCCTGTATCCTCACAGTGTGTGTACAAATAAAAATATATACACATATATAAATACACATGTGTGTATATATAATCAAGAAACATCTTAACACATATCAGTGTGTGTGTGTGTGTGTGTGTGTGTGTGTATTAGCCAGAAAAGCTAGGCAATAAAAGATTGGAAAAATCAGAAGCCATATTAGTTCTAAAATATTGATAGCAAATCCTTCCTCTCCTCCTCAAAACCTATTCTCCACACTCCTTCCTTCAACTAAGATGAAATAAGTGCCAAGTATTTGGAAAGATAATCAGAATAAGAGGGCACTGAAATACAACATACAGATACAAATGCTCCCTCCTGGCTTACCTGGCTGCCAGCCTGCGTGTGCATGGCTATTTATTTTTTCCTTGCTATCATCCCATTCACGTCTTACAAAAATCTCTGCAGGGCAGGATTTTCTGTCTCCGTCTTATAGGTTAGGGAATCCAGGAAGCTCATGCATCATTAAAAAAATAAAAAATACAAAGTCCCTGCAGGGGCAAGGAACGGACACCTGCCCTGGAAGTGATGAAACGGAGGTTGCGCTCGGTCTGGAGGTGAGCCTTTCGGAGCAGAGTCTGCGGCAAACACCAGGCCGCATCTCTCTCCTCTGTCCCCTCTGGCAGACTTTCAGAAGGAAGAAGGGCGAAGGGCCGAGGGGCCAACAGCCACTCCTGCCCAGAGTGTCCTTTTGTCCCGAGCAAATCAAAGCTGCCCCAGAGCTCCCCGAGGCCTTCCCGCTTTCCTTTCATTGATCGGGACTTTCACTTGGCCACCCCTGGCTGGGACAGGGCTGTGGAGAGGAGTCAGGCCAGCCAACCAGTGTGCCTGGCAGACTCGGACATGTGTCACCACTCCTATACCTTCGGACCTTTTACTAGTCAGTGAAAAGAACAGGGCACGTGGACTCAGCTTTCCAAGCCCATCTTTCTTTTCACTACGTCCAGCTATCATAATTCTAGCTGCAGAATATCCCTTTCTTTGGCTCCCAAGTACATCTCTTAATTATACCTTTGTTGAGGCAAAACTGTTTCAGGAGCTACGTAATATTATGTGTGAATTAAATGTAAATCTCAGTTTGCCCAGTTGGCACTTTCTATATAATAGAGATTACACTGAACTTGATATGAACTGGACAGACCCACACGCTGAAGATTTCCAAGTTCTGGTTTATGATTCTGAATTAGTTTAACCCATAAGGATAATTTAGCGTAATTTCTGAACCATTTGGCTTTTGTGGGAAGACTAGGTGAGGCAGCCATTAGGGCTGATTTTTAAAGCTTTGTGAGCACCAGGGACTCCACTTCTGGCTGAAGACGCTAATGCGCATTATAGTCCCCACCAGAATGAGCACTCTATAGTCCGCACTCGAATGTGCATTATAGGCCGAGGAACCGGCTTCGCAGGGGTTGTGTACCTAGGGTATCGGCCACTTTCCCTCACCTGGGGAATGATCAGAATTTGAGCCGAGAGTTTCAAAATCCAAGAGAAAGGAGGAGTGTGCTTTCGCTTCAAAAGCCCCTTCCTCATCTTTGCTGGTCCAGCCACCAGCCTTGGCGATGGACACAACTAATTTGGTACGGATGCCATTCAATTGCCATGATTCCGTGTGGCCATGTCCCACAGCACAGTCTCTTCTACGCAGCGTGCATTGGGACAGAAGGAGAGAAAGGAGCTTCAAGAGTAAACCCCGCTCCAGGCTGCACTTGCCTCTAAGGCTACACTTGTCTCTAAGGCAACCTTCAGGGAAATGCAGGAGCCAAATGTTACATCTCATCCTTGGATCACCGGCACTTAGTCCAAAGTACAGGGTCTCTGTTTAACTGGCTGTGGTAGAAACTTTCTCAAAGGTCCAGTTATCAGTTATTTTATCAATGTGCGATAAAATGTCCTAGAATGTAGCGGCCTAAAACGACACCCGTGTATTGGCTCACCTTCTTGCAGCTTCAGCAAGGTTGGGCGGGGCTGGCTTGTCTCTGCTCCAGGTGACGTTGCTGTCATGTCACTTAATCATCTGCGAGTCGTTTGGGAATCTGGTGGGAGCTTTGCAGCATGGTCTCTGGATCCTAAGAAAATGCATGTGGAAATTTTCAGGGCTCTTAAGGGCTAGATTCCAGAATTTGCACAGCCCTCTGCCACAGCGCTCTGGTCACAGAAAGTCACCAGCCAGCCCAGATTCCAGGGAAGGGGAAACACACTTCAACTCTTGATGCAAACAGGTTGCATGTGCTCATGGGGAAGGGAAGAGTCCTTGCTGGGCATCTTTGCAGACAACCTACGTGCCCAGCGACAACTCTCTGAAGCTTTATTGGTTCCCTCGAGCAATCACCTTGTTCTCCCTCATATGGAGCAGTGTGGAGAGTTTCAGAGCAAGGATTTAAAGCTGGATTTCTGGATTCTAAGCTTGGCTCTCCCACTTGCTCACTGTCACATCTTGGTCAAGTTACTGAATGTCTTTGGGCTTTAGTGTTCCCCTCAGTAAGAGGAAGATAAGCACAGCATTCTTCTCACAGGCTATTGGAAGTATTTTACAGACTTATTCCATGCAAACCGTTTAGGGTGGTGCCTGATACATAGTTGGGGCTTGATAAATGGGCTCATATCTGCCCCTCCTCTAACCTATGAGCTTCTGAGGGGAAGACTGGCATCTTCATCACTGTGCCCCCAGGGCCCTGTAAAGGCTGGGATGTGGTGGGTGCTCAGTGTTATGTGATAAATGAATAGTGACCCAGGGCTGCCATTTTCTTTAAAATTGTGCCCATCTGAAGGCAAATATTTATTTTCTAAAAAGTGTAGATTGGGGCAGCATATGTCATATGTGCCAGAGGTGTTAGCGCTCACTCATTTATTCAGCATGTATTATTGAGCACCTACTATGAGCTAGAAAGTCCATTAGGTTCTGGAGATAGCATAGTGATTAAGCCAAGCACAGGTCCAACCCTCTCGATGGCTAGATCCTAGTAAGAGGAGAAAGTAAATAAACCCAAGCACAGAAGATAACAGTAGGTAGTAATGTGTATTTGGAGCACGTAGCTATGTGACAGTGTTTGGCTGAACCAGGAGTGGGGAGAGGTGCAGCTTGGGGATGGTGATGAGGCTTTGGGTTGGTGAAAATCCAACTTTTTTGAAAAGTTGGAATATCAACATAGACCTGAAAGAGGAGGAAAAGGCAACCATTTAGAGACCGTGCATTGAGTGTCCCAGCAAGAGAGGGAGCAAGAGCAAAGGACTGTGGTGTAGATAAGTGTACAGCTCCAAAAACATGAAGAGCCCATATGCCTGGATTTTGATGAGCAAAGGGGGGAAACGTTAGGCACCTTTAATTCAAATTTTATTTTAAGTGCAATGGAATACCATCAAAGAGTTTAAACATGAAAAGTAGAAATAGTTTTCCTCCCATTTCATTCTCAAATTATTATATTGCTGGCACCCACCCAACACAGTCATCATCCCACACATATGGAGGTTAGGAAATCTTCTGTGGTATGTACGTGTGAGTATATGGTGATGGTGGGTCTAGGGTTGGTGAGGAAGGTCCTCTTCCATCAACAGTGGAAATACATTGATTTCCCTGAGCAAAATACAGATTCTTTTTGCACCAAGAATGAAATGATGATGATTCATGATAATGACGGCCACTTATTTCACTTCTTATTAGGTGCCAGGACTATTAAGTGATTTACAAGCATCATCTGGTTGGAGATGGCTGCCATTGGCATCTGGGTTTTACACACTGATGACTACGAGGTGAAGCGCCTACCTGAGGTTAACCCACTGGGGATTTAACCCAAGTCTCTGGAATTTTCCAGCACATTTCAAAGTTCTGCTCCTAGGCGCCTCCTCCCCAAAAGCTTCTCCATTCAGTCCAGATAGACAGGGGATGAAACTCAATGATCAGTTACAAGATGTTCTCTAGAACTTGCGGAAATCACAGGGTGGGTGAGCTGCACTGGTTTTGCAACAATGGTCCTAATGAGCAATTTAGCGATGAGTGGTGCACATGTGTGGGGGAGCCTGCAGCACAGCCCGCCTTTGGCACACATTTGTATCATTGTTTGGTGTCTGTATACAACTTGAGATTTCCAAAATGTTATCTGAGGAAGTGGATGAGTGGCATCTTCCCGATTTTATAGATTTGGGGCTGAGGTAAGCTAAATGTTGGCCTCATGTCACACAGTGAGATGATGAGAGCTTCAGAGGCCCAAATGGAGGAGCCATGTCTCACGTCCTTCCATCTAAATGTTAAGTGATATGACCTTCAGCTTAGGTATTTCCAGGAAAGGTTTGCTGGTCATAGTGCATCCATTACTTCTTTAGTTTTTTCAAAAAGCATTAAATGCCTACTAGGCCTCAAGCCCTCTGTTAGGCAAGGGGGCTGCAGGAATGAGTAAGACATGGTCCCTGCCCTCAAAAAGTTGTCAACTGTTTCCACTGGGATGTCTGCATCCTCCAGCCTCAGCGTGTCCCAACCCAATCCAGTAGTGGTTAAGGCTGGTGGCTCTGATATAACACTGCCTGGGTTTAAGTCCAGGCTCCACGTGACGTTGGGCCAGTGCCTGAACTTTCCTGCCCCTCCCTGTCCTCACTGATTCAATTGTGTGGTTAATAGTGTGTAACAGCACATAACGAAGATAACTTTTGTGTAATTAAAATGACACAGTGCAGATTTTTTTCAAGTTCCTTAATGATAAGCATCACCCGTGTGCTTGTTAAAAATACAGCTTCCCAGCCCTGGCCGGTGTGGCTCAGCTGGTTGGAGCACCGTGCGGTACACCACAAGGTCATGGCTTTGATTCGTGGTCAGGGCACACACCTAGGTTGTGGGTTTGATCCCCAGTGGGGGCGAGTGCAGGAGGCAATCGATCAATGTTTGACTTTCACATCAATGCTCTTCTCTCTCCCTCTCCCTCTCCCTCCCTTTTCTCTAAAATCAATAAAAGCATGTCCTCGGGTGAGGATTTAAAAAATACAGCTTCCCAGGCCCCTTCTTTGGAAATTCTGAGGTGCTGGCTTTGGGGTTAAAGACCTTGTTTTGTTGTTATTATTACTGTAGTTTTTATATGATATTCCAGGTGAACCCGGGACCCTTCAGCTCACAGGCAGACATTCTAGCCACTGAGCCAAACTGGCTAGGGCTGGTTTGAATTTTTTTGAGTAGGGTGGGAGAGGGAGTTTCTTGCGGGAGAAATGGCTTGAGAAAATTTGGGGAAGAAAAGATACGTTAAGGGGCTAGGAATACTCAGGTTGGGTTGGAGGCGATATAGTGAGACTTAAGCTACAAGGGCAGGTGGGAAAAGATGCTAGAGGGTTCAGAGCACTAGCTCCTGCTTACTTAATGATGAGGAAACTGAGGCACTGAGAGGTCGAGGCACTTTCCCGGGGCATAGGAGGCTGGAACTCGAAGCTTGGCTCAGCAGCTCCCGCACTCCAAGCGGCTATGCCCGCCTGGCTCCCAGTGTCTTGGGCAGCAGGGGATAGTGAAGACCTTCTCTGCAGAAGCATGACAGCCTCAGACAGATTTTGTAGAGGGTGACACTGGAGGTCATGAGATCAGTTCTTTCCAAAGTCTTTCCTTCTCGATGGGGTGAGTGACATGCATGTTTACGACAAACAAGCAAACAAACAAAACCAGCCCTGAAGTCAGCACACGAAGTACAGAAACACACGTCATGCAATCTAGTCTCCTGGGTCCGGAGGGCCACAAGTTTGGTCCTAGTGTTCTGGCGGCCAACACAGAAAAGAAGGCGCATGATTTACAGAGGTTATAAGAGGAAAATAGGATGGTAACTTTGGAGATGTCCAGCCTTTGCTGTTACTGAAACCAGAGAGCAAATTCCCCTGTGGTTCCCAAAGTGAGGGCCACGTGCAAAATACTGAATGTTTTCTCAGCAGTGAAAACAACAGAGTCCATAGTGCTGCTTCCTGAGTGGCCCTCCACAGAGGAGGTAATGCCGATGGGTCACACTCCCTGAACCCTGCAGTGTCTTCTGTCAGGGTTTGGAAATTCCAACTTAATCTTTTCATAGCATTTTTGTTTATTATTATTTTGGGCTCCTCCCAAAAATAATGGTTACTTTTTAAAAGTCAACTAAATGACTAATCAGTTCCTACTATATCCCAATTTATTTCCAGGGCTGAAGAATATATGACTGGGCTTTTAAATATGTATATTGTCATTTCTTGCTGTCATATCTGAGCATTTATAATGAAATATCAATAGCTGCAGGGGTATATTAATAGGAATCTTTCTAATGATATATTAAACAGAGCAGAGGCACCCTAGCCTTGCTCCCTCGATGGTTTTATGCTGTTTTAAAAACTCTTTGTACCCTGTTTGTGTAGAACTATGGGGTTCTCCTGTTTAAAGTTGCCTAAAGCTTTCGTAGCCACTAACCCTTTTCATTCCCCTTCCTACCACTTTCCAGTCACAGGATGTTGTGAAATCAGATTGAACATGGCTCCTCACACTCGAAATGTCACCTCCATCACAGCGGCACTGGGGAGGCAGATTGGGAAAGGGAGGTACTAAGTGAATAGTGATTAAGCGCCTGCTCTGAGTCAGGCGCTTTGCATGTTATCTGTTTGAACTGGACAACAGCACACTCAGTGACATGCAATTCGTCTCCCACTTAACAAGGTGGAGAAGTGAGGCTTATAGAAGCCAACAGCGTGTCTAGGTTCACACTGCTGGTAAGTGTCGGAGAAGATTCTATCTCAGATCTGACTTCAATACCCAAGTTCTGTCCGTGGTAATATACTTCTCCAAGATAAACCTGAAGACATAGGTGGAGCAGGTTTCAGTTCCAGCAAAATGATGTACGCATACCCCATCCTGTCTCTTCTGCTGAATGAAGCTGTAAAAGTTCAGGAGAATGCCCAGAGAAGCTGTAGGAAGACTCTGAAAGCAACAGGAGCAGGCAGAGTGGGGACAAAGCAGGATTCAGAGTGTCACTGAACCTGTGCTGCGTTTACTACCTTTTTTCTTCCTCTACCCATAGTGTGGATGCAAGGCATTCACATCCCAAAGTGGGCATCAACACGCACAAAGAGAGCTCCAAAGGAAGCCATCTGGCTCTGGCTCGAGAAGCAGGAAAGGGGGCTCCCAAAGCTCAGAGAGAAGGGGGATAGCCTCTATTTTGAAAAATACCTTTGATGGTGCAGAATCAGTGATGGAAACTGGGCTCTTCAAGCTACTAAAACTCTGAGGGAGAAGAGCCTTCCTCTCTAATTGGCGCCAGAGGGTGTGGCTATCTGTTATTCTTTCCCTCACCTGTCTTCCCACCACTTGGCTGTGGATGCAGGTGCAGCTGTGGGAAAGCTGCCGCAGAGCAGGGTAATAGTAGCCCCAGCTTTCTAGCAGGGGGCCCTAAAAAGGAGCCCCAGGAAAGTGGAAAGTACCAGGGAGATTATATCCAGAGGCTTATATCCAGAATATATAAAGAGCTCTCATGACTCAATAGTAAGAAAGAAATTAACCTAATTTTTTAAAAAAGGCAAAAGACTTGACTATATAGTTTATTAAAGAGAAGGAAAATTAGCACACAAAAAGATACTCAGTTATTAGCAATTAATTAAATACAAATTCAAACCATAATGAGATTCCACTATACACTTATTAGAATGGCAAGGAAGCAAATACAATCCCAAGTGATGGCTGTTAGAGAAGGTCATCAAATGACATGACCGCTGGTTGACCTGTGAGCTGGACCCAGGCAGCCGGAGGCTCCTTCCCCCCTCTCCTATCCTTGGAATGTGTATTTCTGCCCACTGTTCCCAGAGTGGGAGCCATTTTCAAGGACACAGCCTTGAAAGAGCAGTGTATGGCTGAGACCATCTGGAGAGTATATGGGACTGAACCTAGTTAGGCCTCTATATAAAATTTTAAGATTCTGGAAAGTGGGTGTGGAAATCTACTCATCTGTGGCCACCCAGGACAAGCCTGGTGTGTCAGTCTCCTTGTTTATTGAGCCTGCCACCTACCAATCTAGAGTTGGCCTTCCTCTTTCTCGGGTTTCTCCTTGCTTTCCCTGTTCAGGGGTGTTTCAGATCTCACCCTGGGAACTCCTGTGGCTGAGAACCAACAATGTTGATATTGTGGAGCAACTGGAATGCTCATATGTTTTTTGGGGGAGTATAAAATAGTACAGCCTCTCTGGAAAAACAATTTGGTAGTTTCTCATAAAGTTAAATACATACTTATCATATGATGCAACAATCCCACTCTTGGTCATTACCCTAGAGAAGTGAAAACTTGTGTTCACCCAAAAACCTGCACATGAATATTTATAAAAACTCCATTCGTAATTGCTAAAAATGGGAAACAACCCGAAGGTCCTTCAGTGGATGAATAGATAAAACAAATGTGGTACATCCATCCAGTGGAATGCTCTCAGCAACAAACGGGAATGAATTCTTGATACAACAACTTAGATGAATCCCAGAGACATTATGCTGAGTAAACTAGGCCAGTCTCAATAGGTTACATTATATTCCATTTCTATTACATTCTCAAAAAGATAAAACGATAGTGACAGTGACTAGGTCAGTGGTTGCTAGGTGTTAGGGATGGGAGAGGGGTGGCTAAAAGGTCTAGCAGGAGGGGCTTTTGGTAGCAATGGACATGTTCTGTATCTTGATTATGGTGGTAGTTATATGAACTTATGCATGTGTCAGCATTTGTAGAACTACAGGCAAAAACTTTTTTCTATCTATAAAGCTGAAAAATTTAAAAAGTAAGTACAGTAATTGTTTTTAAAAAATATTTACTTTTTTTTCATTAAAATTGTGTTGCCTAAATAAATTTTGATTGCAAAAACAATAATAAGATGTATATAAAGATTGGTAGCCACCTTGACTAAAACAGCCGGTCTCTTTCCTCCCTGGGGTAACCTCTCCTATCAAGTCACATACGTTCTCCTAAAGGAGCGATCATTTCAAATGTTTGGAGTTTTCTCTCAAAATTCAACTTTTTAATTATAAAGTAAGTGAAATTAAACAAGAAGAGACACCCCAAGCATTTAAATATATGACAAAGATTGGCGCAAAGTAGGTGTTAACGCTGCTGTTATGACACTGTCTGACACACGAGCATGTGTCTATGTTCATTGAGCTTATTTTAAAAATTCTTTTTATTACCATCCACCACATTCACTCACATCTCAACTCTGTCATTGTTATGGGATGCTACTCATTTTATATGACTTATTTTATTCCTTTTAAACCTTCCCATCGAAAATCCCCCCCATCAATCATGGGCTATCACAAAATCAATCTAAGGCAGATGTTATGAACAGACACTCAACAGATGCAAAATTACAACAGCGACAAATCACTCCTTGTTCTGCTGGTCCCTCTGCCTTCTCGTGGTCTTTGTGTTTTGTATGGTCTCCATGCCACCTCTGACCTGGTGTCTTCCACTAACTTTGCTGAATTCCCATGTTTCTGACTTTAAATTTGAGCTCCGTTTTCCCGGTTCTGATCGTCTCTCCGGTTTTAGTCTGGGGTCATTCCAGACTGAGCAGGCAAGGGCACCTGTTTGGCACACCCGCGGGGACCTCCCTAATGTTTAGCAAATTCCTTCCACGGACCAATCATCTGCTGATATTATGCAAAGCTTGAGTCTAGACTCGAGCCTCAGGCATAGTTCACCTTCTTCCCCCTCTCACATAACCTCTCGCTGGATGGTTTTTCCACTTTGCTCAGTCCTAGATGGCATCTCTCTGCTGCCACTAACTCAACCATATTTTAATCACATTAGTTAATTCAACTGTCAAGTGGCAAAAGATAGACTAGGAGCTTGAATAGTTAAGCTGATATAGTTATTTCATTATCGCTGGTCGCAATGGTTCAGCGATGGTACAGGAGTCAGATTGAATATTTAGGGTCCAACCCACAGAATAGAAATGAACCTAAAACCATTTGGTCTTTTGGTTAGAGCCATACTCAGCTCTCATTTTTAAGCATTATCTTTCTCAATAGGATCATAAGGCCACTCTCCATGATCACGTGTTACGGTTTGTATCCTGATTTACATGAATTTTCTTTGATAAACACTGTCATGTGACAGCCATCATCACATCCACAGACATGATGCTAATGAGCTATGCGATTATCAGGGATATTTTCCTAGTTCCTCAAATTCATGTGATATTCACTGTGTTGGTTTTATAACCAAAAATAGAACCCAAAGAGAGGCCACCTTTATGAGTGGATCTGTAAAAAGAGAAACTTCCCACATATTCACCCCCACAAAAGGAGATGACTTCCTTCTCTTGTGTTCCTAGCACCCAGAACAGGGACTGCATATACCTCAGTGGGAAAGGCAAACAGTGTGGCGCAGAAAAAAAAAAGTGTGGGATGTCAGGCAGTGCTGCACACTTTACCTGTGTGATCTTTTCAAAATTCCCCACAGCAATTCTGTGAAGTTCATGATTCTATTTCTATTTTAAAGCTGGGTAAACCGAGGCTTGGTGTCAGGGCCACCACAAGCTTATGTTTGACTCTGTGCAAATCAGGCGCCTGGAAGACAAAGCTTCTGACTTGGCTAGTGGGGCGTAGGTGGGATTTCAGCCTTCTTGCCCTGTCAGCTGAGAACTTTTTGCAGTTAGCAACCTGTACAGCTGTGCATGGTGGCCCTGCTCAGAAAAGTTGATAAAATTACCCAAGGTCACAAATTAGAAACAGAGGTTTAAGTGACTCTGAAGTTTATGTTCTTGCTCCTTTAACAAACTACTTACTGGTAAATGAATAAAATTGATGCTGTAAGGACACTGAGAATATTCAATGATCCAGACTCCAAAGCTTTCAAAGATTAGATGTAACAAAATGCACAATGCTAGTTTCTCCAAATTCAGCTCAGATTGCCTCTGACTAAGAACCTCTTTATTTTGTGCATGTCGTAGTCAGTCCACTTTTTTTAAATTGAATTTATTGGGGTGACTTTGGTTACCAAAACCATACAGGTTTCAAGTGTACAACTCAACAAAACAACATTCGCATACAACATTGTGAGCCCAATTGCCCAAAGCAAAATCTCTTTCCATCCCCATTTTCCCCTCTTTGCCCACCTCCACCTATCTGCACCTCTTTTTCCCTGTCTAGCACCACACTGTTTGTGTCTATGTGCAGCCCACTTTAAATTCAACGTTATCAAGCTCCAACCACCCCCCAACATCACCACCTCGCCACCTCCCAACTTCAATGAGGCCAGCGGCCTCATTGAAAGCCACAACAGCATTAAGAGAATTCAAAGAAACAGGTTTTCTTTTAGTAGCTCAAATAGCCGACACTTTCCAAAATATCTGCAGCCTTGGCTAATGCAGATTTATAACTAGACTCCTCCTAATAAAGCTTTATCGTCCCCGAGTTGTGGTGTTTAAAATTCCCATGATGTAATGCTGTTAACTAGTGTTGCAATTTATTTCTATTTAAGGCATTATGCAGGGGAGACATAGAAGAATAGCTTAATGGGAGCGATTCGGAATGATATTAAGCTTTAATCAAAGCACAATAAGGTAATAATGAGCTGGATTTTCTGACCCAGGCTCGAGGTGAATTTTCCCTGAGTCTTGCCCACCTCCTTGTTAATTTGTAATGCTGAGCCCCTCTGAACATCCCCTTTACTTCCTCCTCATTGAGATTTGGGTCCATGAGCTCTGTTTAGGGGAGCATACAGCCAGATGATACACAATACATCTATTTTCTTAATAAATAGGCAAACATCTGGCATAGACAGGCTAACTTGCTGGTACAAAACAAATCTAAGAATATATGCCCAACAGAAATACTTACATATGTTCACTGAAAGTCATGTGGTGCAGTGTTCACAGGGGCGATTTTCTGTAACAGCCCAAATATGAAAACCGCCTGAGTGCCAGCAACAGTAGAAAGTGCCACTGGAGAGCTCAGGCAAGTGGTTGGCCTTCAGTGTACCTGGTGTCCCTTGCCTTTCCTCCTCATATTTGCTCATTTTAGCTGATTACAAACTGGAGGCGGCCAAGCCCTCTCTCAGTTGCTGTACCCCTAGCCTGCTCACTGGGGGCTCCTTGCATCTACCTAAGGGCTTGTGAATATCGAGAAGCACGCTGCCTGCCGGGCCCTTGGCCAGCTGGGTGAGCCGCAGAAGCCACCTCTGCTTGCAGATGACGTAGCAGAGACTGGATTCCTCTCCAAGCCCTTGGGGAACACAAGGAAGATAAAACACTGTATATTGCTCTGGGGCTGCTGTATTAAATGAAATGATGCAAAGGAAGCCTAGGGACAAAGTAACTACTTGATAAATATTGGTAATTGCTTTTACTAGCCTTTAAAACAGGAACAGCATATAATGACAACATCCCACTTCTTGGTATTTCCTCAAAAGTTCAAATGGAAATCCATTTCTTTCATATCTTCAATGGCTCCCTAATGCTGATAGAATACATTCCTTAGTAAACCATCTCAAACCCAACATGTTTCCTTGCCTTTTTTTTTTTTTTTTTGCCTTTCTTAGATCAGACACTGGCAAACATGGCCCCCGCACCTGTTTTTGTAAATAAAGTTTTATTAGAACCCAGCAGTGTCTATTTGCTTACATATCGCCTATGGCTGCTTTCACACTTCAATAGGGATGGAGAGAGTAGTTGTGACAGAGACAGTATGGGCCACAACCCTAAAGTATTTACCCCCCCTTTTTTTTTAAGTCCTTACCCAAGGGTATTTTTTCCATTGCTTTTCAGAGAGAGTAGAAGGGAGAGAGAGAGACAGAGACAGAGAAGGGAGAGAAACATCAGTGTGAGAAAGGCACATTGATTGGTTGTCTCCTGCCCACACCCTGACTCAGGGACAGGGATGAGCCTGCAACTGAGGTACGTGCCCTTGGCAGGAATTGAACCCAGAACCCTATAGTCCACTGGCTGACTCTCTAACCACTGAGATACTGGCTACGGCTAGTATTTACCCTCTTCATAGAAAACATTTGCTGAACCCTTTCACCCCTCAAACCCTCTGGATCTCATCCAGAGAGGGTTTGCTACAGCCTTCTTGGATCAGTATTTCTTCCCTGCCTCCTGCTCTTTCCTCACATGGTCCCTTTCACTCAGAGTCCCCTTCCCACCGTGGCTCTCTTTCAAAAACCTACTCATTTTTTCCAGTTTCATTGAAATATAATTGACATATAACATTATATGAGTTTAAGGTATACTATGTGATGATTTATACCCATATGCATTTCAAAATGATGACCACTATATGTTTAGTTAACACCTACAAATCACGTAACTACAGTTTGTGTGTGTGTGTGTGTGTGTGTGTGGTGACAACATTTATGATTTACTGTTTTAGCAACTTTCAAATATATAATGCAATGTTGTTAACTATAGTCACTATGCTATACATTAGATCTCCAGAAGTTATTCATCTTATCACTGGAAATTTGTATCCTTTAACTCCTTTCTGCCAGGCCCTGGCAACCTCCATTCTTTCTGTTTCTATGAATTTGAGTTTTTTAGATTCCACACATAAGTGAGATCATGCAGTATTCATCTTTCTCTGTATGACTAATTTCACTTAGCATATTGCCTTCAAGGTCCATTCCTATTGTTGCAAATGGCAGAATTACCTTCTTTTTTATGTCTGAATAATATTGTCCAAGAAGTACATGTCTATCGCGTTTTCTTTAACCATTCATTCATCAGTGGACACTGATGTATACACACTTTAACAGCTGATAGCTCAATTTTGAAAATGAAATGTATTTTAATAAACACTGCCTTTATAATTATTCAAAGTGTGTGTGTACATATTTTATAAAATATAAGGATAGTCAACCCTGCTCTCTTTTGCTTATCATTTTCAGGAAATACTTTTTTTCCTTCCCTTCACTTTCAGTCTCTGTGTGTCTTTAGAGCTAAAGTGATTCTTTAAAAAAAAAAAAAAATTATAGAGGAAGGGAGAGGGATAGAGAGAGAGAAACATCCATGAGAGAGAAACATAGATCAATTGCCTGCTGCACACCTCCTCCTGGGGATCAAGTCCAAAACCAGGGCATGTGCCCTGACCCAGAATCAAACCAGTGATCTCTCAGTTCCTGGGTTGACACTCAACCACTGAGCCACACTGACTCGGCTAAAGTGGCTCCTTTACAGGCAGCATATTGTTGGATCTCTGTATCTGTTGTTGGGACAATTTAGTCCATTTAGGTTTAAAGTAACTATTAATAGGCCTTACTATTGACATCTTGTTACTTGTTTTCTGACTATTTTTTTTTTTCTTTTTTTATCCATTGGCCTTTCTTCCTCTGTGGTTTATTTTTTGTAGTGGTATATTTTAATTCTTTTTTCTTCATATATTTCTACTTACTATTGGCTTTGCTTTGTGGTTACCATGAGGCTTAAATAAAACATCTTATAGATTTTAGTCTATTAATTGACTTTCAGTTGCATATGAAAACTCTACACTTTTATTCCTCCTTCCCTCATAATTTACTCTATTGATATAAAACTACATCTTTTTATATTGTACATCCACTAACAAATTATTGTAGTTATAGTTTTTTTAATATCATAATTTTTTAAACTTATAGTAGAGATAAAAGTCATTTACACATCACCATTACAGTATTTGGGTAGTCTGGATTTGAGTATATATTTACCTTTACCAGTGAGTATTAATTATACTTTTATGTTTTCATGTTGTTGCTTAGTGCCTTTTTATTTCAACTTGAAGAACTCCCTTTAGCATTTCTTGTAAGGCAGATCTGGTGATGAACTCCCTTAGCGTTTGTCTGGGAATGTCCTTTATTTCTTCATCATTTCAGAAGAACAATTTTGCCAGGTTATGTGATCATGGTTTTTAGATGGGTGCCCTCCTCAAGGGCAAGGACCCTGGAAACATTGCCCAGAAAAGGTTATCCATTTACATCAGTGCAATCAATGAATAAATGAATGAGTGAATGAGTGAATGCACACTCATGAAGATCCAGCTCTAAAGTTCAGGCCTCAGATATCAAGAGACCTTCTGCTTTGAGAAATCACCTCCAGACTGATGGCTCCTTTACTGCAGTGGCTTCTGGCTCACTACCCTGGGCAACTGGCAACAGGAGTGACTGGATTGGTAGAGAGTAGATTTTCACTGGGGGTTGTAAAAGTCACACTCCCTAATGAGAAACAACATGGGGACTAGATCCAGGAAACCAGCCCAGTTGGTAACACCCTTGTAAAAGAGACTGATAAATAAATAAGCGAGCCATCCAGCTTTTCTTCTCAGCAAATGAGATGAAACAGCTGGCCTTGGAAAGAGGCCCTGTGCTTTGTTAACTGGAAACAGATTAGCAAATTCAATGGGCTGACCGGTTTTTCAGTCTGTGGCCTTAAAACATTTGAAAAAGGGAATTTTTGTTAAAAGTTTCTCTGACAAGGGCCAGGCAGCAAATGACACTAGCCTGGCCTGAATGTTTCATGCTAGTGGGTAAAAATACTTTTTTTTTTTTTATTCTCATTTTTAACTTTCCTATGGGTCTTTGACAAAAACCTCAGGGAATTCTATAGAGTGCGTGTTGTCAGTATTTTAATCAGCTTCAGCTGTCAAAACTCTTGTAACCCGCCTCTTCTATTTAAAATGTGTCTTCTAGGCATAAAATAATTAAAGGTGCAGGGCCATACAGTAGGCTCAGAGCCATTGCAATGTGACAAAACCCTATGGATGAAAGGTATTATTTCAGGAAGTTTTAAATATAAATTTTGTTTTGTCAGAAGGCTGCAGGGCACACATTTTCTATACTGTCAAGCTTGATAGTAACAATATTTATATTTCAAATAAAAAGATTAAATTGCAGTCTTATGTGTTTCTGCTTTTCGTCAATTTTTTTTTTACCGGTTTATCATAGTGCTGCATTCTCAGTATGTCATCGAATCCTCTTTTTTTTTTCTTCTTTTTTTTGCTGACAATACTTTTATTTTATTGAACTATTTTGTCTTTGACTGTCAATCTCAGGGTTGCAACAATGAAGATGCTCGTGCCGCTTGGGCTTGGTTGTCTTACAAACGTCTTGTTTTACACGTTGTAGAAGGTTTTGTGCAGGAGGTGCCCAGCGACGAGCGCAGTCCACACAGCAAACACGCACAGACCAATGTGTGCCCCACGTGTGCGGGGAAGCTTTGAGCCCCTCGCCTGCAGTCCTGGGCGCGCCTTTTCATCCCCGAGCTGGAGAGCAAACAGGGAGACAGGCCCGGCCCGGAGGCCCAGGGAGGGGCTTCTGCTGCGAAGGGCTGCGCTGGCTGCTTTGTGTCAGAGCTTGTTAGCGGCTGCGGCTCAGGGCCTCCGAGGGGCCCAGGCAGCCGGGGGAGCTGATGAGCCCAGGGGCTGATGAGCTTCCGAGTTCCCAGGCTGGCTCGGCGTCAGCCCTTCGGCATCGCCCTTGACAGAGCTGTTTGGGAGGAGTGTGCAGACTGTCCCTCACACCTGCTGGCCTGGGGCCTGACGGTGGCTGGGGGCTCTGGGCTCGCTCATGTTGACATAAAGGGAGCACTGTTGCTTTCAGGTCACCGGTGGCTTTCTCTCTCGGAAGGGCTGCTCCCTTCTCTTCCCACTTAGCACTTTGCTCTGCTGAGGGGGGGTCAGCTAGTTGATCAGAACTCTTCTCCCCGCCCCTGAGTCTGTAGAGTTTGACCTTCTCAAGTCAGCTAGGCCCAAGGGCAGTACCCTTGTCTCTGAGATGAAAAATCACATGTGCCTAATTTCTCACTCAATGGCTGTGGCAGACATCACTAATCAATCTTAGCATTTTAACGCTCAACCAGCTGCGTCTTACAATCCCATTTACTGTAGTTCTCTAGGCACTGACAACCAGTCAGGTACCAGGCCATCTTTACCTCACCACTTCCCTCTGATGGGCAGCAGTCCAGGCATATATGTCCCTCGCCATCTCAGGACCCAAGCAATACTGTGATTTTTATTTTACTGATTTTTTTAAGAGAGAGGAATGGAGGGAGAGAGAGAGAGGGACATCGATGTGAGAGAGAAACATCAATCGGTTGCCTTCCACACGCCCCCAAAAGGGAATCAAACCTGCAACCTGGGTAAGCGCCCCGGCCAGATATCAAACCCCCCACCTTTTGATGTAAGGGACTAGGCTTCAACCAACTGAGCCACACTGGCCAGGGTGATACAGTGATTTTAATGTTGTGGTTCACAGCCCCAACTATATCACATTTTTAACCATACTTCAAGTCACAAAGTCCTTTCGTGTCCTGGGTATTACGTGGCACCTTAGCGATCCCCAAAGCCCCAAAGTGAAAGAGGCAAAGAGTCACCTCTGCCCACCCTGTAGGTGAACGGGAGATACCAGGGCAGCCCCGCGTCAGCAGGGTAGGGGACTGCACCGACCGTCACAGCGGCAGGCGAGTTTCATTGCAGGCCGCCTTCACAATCTGGCTGTCACCAAACCGCTCGCCGATCTGACTCGTGCAGAAGGATTTTCTGTTTCATTGGTTCCAAAGTGACCTTTCTGCTTTTGAGTTAAAAGCCATGCTCCTTAGCATAACTATCAGGGACCTCACCACCTGGCTTGCCTGGTGACAGGCTGCAGTGCTGTCCCAGTACGTGAAATGAGGTCTGTAAAATACTTATTTTCTTCAGTTTCCTCATCTTCCGCCACCCCATGCAATCACCTGATTATTCTGGAATATTCCACTCCAGTGACCCTTCCCGCCTGCCTCTAGCAGAGCCAGAACGAGTTATTTCCTCCCCTGAGCTCTTCCAGGACATGGGAGGGAGGAGGGGAGGGGAGAGGGAACAGAACGACACGGAGGAAGAACACTTTCCATGAAGAGCGGGCAGGAGGGAAGGCCCGATACTTTGAAGCGATGCTCAGATGAGCATAGACTTAAAGGTTCTGAAAACAGCTTTTCCAGCGTGTACACGCAGAGACACATGAGCACACACGCTGAAGTTCAAGTGACAGAAGCTGAGTCAGGCCTTATTCTTGAAGGAGCCTTTCTTTCCCGGGTCTAAACCACACTGACTACCCACAGACCCGGGGCTGACATCACCTCCCTTAAACTAAGGCGGCTAGAGCGCTTTCCAGAACCAAACCCTGTTTGTTATATGCACGTCCCATAGAAACCTGTACATGCAAAGGGGACCAAAGTATTGGATACGCCTGAGCCATTCCCTGTCTCAGGCAGGTTAGGTGCTCGTCTCCCTTTATGTTTAGGCCTTACCGTGTTCAGTGGCAAAGGACAGCTTAAGCATGAGCAAAAGGGGGTTAAGAAGAAAAATGCAGAGAGGCCTTATGGACGCCAAGGAGAGGAAGGGAAAGTAGGTCTCACTAGGGATACCTGGGACCAGAATATTGTCAGTGGAAGCAAGGAAGTCCCCTCTTCCCAGGGTCGCATCAGCTTCTGTGTCTAATTCTATACAGGTTTCTCTCCATTTTTTTCTCTCTCTCTCTTTCTCTCATTTGTTGCAAACCAGGCTTCTTCACCTCATTGCACCTCGTTGTGGTCCAAGCATGGCCACACCTTGAAATACTTTACATTCTTCATGGCCACAACTTAGGACTCGGTATTTCTATGTCCAGATTCCACGTTCCCAACAGGGAGAATCGGATTCTTGCAGCCAGCCACCAGACATTTCTTTCTGGGACAAGTGGCCATTTTTGGTCCAAATAGACATGACTACTATGGTTGGGAAGGGGGACTTTTCTTGTCACCATGTGGTTTTAGAGGCTCCTTCATGTATGTTGTGGGGGAGATGTTTTCAGATAAAGGGTTATGGGGCAGATGGGAAGAGATCGAAATGCTTGTTAAGCCTTATAATTCCTATTTTATAGACAAGAAAATGGAATTTCAAATACTTTATTTTTGAGGAGACCGACTCTTTGTCACACTTTACATTTAAAACAGAGACCGTCTTAATAGGCCACAGCTCAGCATCTACTTCAGCCCAACTTCTGCACCATGTAGTCCTTATTTCCAGACACCAGCCTTTTTTCTTTTTTCTGTTTTGCTTAATCACAGAGGGGACCATCATTATGACATAGACCACAGCCTGTTTGCTTTAGGGTTGACAGATCAATGACATGCCCAGTATGAACATAAAAGGAGAGGCACTCCCTAAACTCCCAGAGGGAACATCGCTAACCCCAGTTTCATAACCAGAAATTAATGAGGACAGGAGTCACTAAAGAAAAAAAAAGTGATTGTTTTCAAGTAGGTGATTAATACTTTTTGAACAGGTGATTAATAGTTTTGGAATAAGGTGATTAATAGGCCTGAAATTACTGGCCAAGTAGGATTTAGTTACCAGGAGCCCAAAGAGTCATTCTTAAGCTTAAGCAGTAATGTGTCACAGGGTGGCTTTCAAATTTTCACTCCATTTAGAAAAGTATGACAGAGCCCATTATATAGTTCACTCAGTCTATCAAATGACTTTCTGGGCTCCTGTGAGAAACTTAAATAGTCTCTGTTGTAAAAAAATGAAAAAAAATTAAAAAAAAAAAGCATTAAAAGCAAAACCAATATTCTAATTGTGTAAAATCATAGAGTAGGGATTTATGTGACTCTCCTGTATTTTCAAAAATGAAAAAGATGTAAGGGACTCCCAAAAGCACAGAGAAGATAGGACTATTGTTTTTCTTTCTTTCTAGGTTACAGGGTTATTATAAGAGGAGGTAATGCAGGAACAGCCAGATGGAAGAGGTGCACAGGGCAAGGTGTGGGGAAAGGTCTCAGGAATCTCCATGCCCTCTGGAAACACGCCCCTCTCCCGAAATCTCCACAGAAGCTCAGGGCTATTTCAAAAGCTGTAACCAAACTATTGAAAAGGATTGGAAAAATAGATCAGCAGGTTTCTGGGAAGCAGGTATTAACTTAGGTGATTTCTAGTCAACTGCCTGTAGGAGGCCTGGTCTGAATATTACCTAAATGGCAAGTCGTCCCTACATTCATTTCCTAGGACCTTCTATAGAAGGGAGGCATTCTGAGCTGGATGCTTCCTGAACAAAAAATAAAAACAGCACAAGCTCAAGGAAAGAGGCAACACTCTGCCTGCTACAAAAGTCATGCTTAAAGGAGGAATTTATCTTTCTATTTAAGGGCACTTGTTAATAGGACAAATAATGCCTATAAGGTGGGGAATTACCATAAAAAGTGGAAATTCAGTCCTTTTAGGGGGGGAAGAGAGCCAACAGGGAAGAGGGAGATGGAGACATATGCTCATATCCAAGGCTGCTGTGGACTGTTATTGACAATACCAGCAAACGAATCAGGAAGCTTTCTGGTTTGATGATAAGGAAGCTGTCACTTTCCCTGTTGAGACTGACATGCCTCATGACATCAGTATAATTGATGTCTGTTCAATAATGCCCAGATCTGTCCCAGAATCTGTGCAAGAACATCTGATCGTTACATCAAACTTAAAAGTGAAATGCTGGGAAGGAGAGTGTCCAGATGGGAACAGATGTTCTGAGACAAAATAAGATTTAAAAAAAAAAATCAAAGCTGTTTAACAGATGCCACGTTAAACAAAGGAATGGTTCACGGTGCACACCCTGGTTTTGGAGACATGTCTGAGCTGAGCTGGGCTGGTAACAGGGGCCCTCGTGACCATAAGAATGATTCACCCTGGTCCTGGCTTAGTTTGTGTGTGGCCAACATGGCTTTTTGTAGGGAAGAGTTGTCTTTTTTCCTGCGCCATCCATGGGTATTAGTTCAATAGGAGTGATGGTTTCCTCTTAGCTTTAGTCACCGCAAAAGAGACAGAGCATTCAAGGGCCAGATCTTAGCTTGTACTGAAGTTCCTGATTTCTGATCTAACATCAAAGATAAATGCGGCAGGTGGGAAACATGTCAAGCGGCACCAGAGGACAAGTTAGTAAGCAATCTGCCCAGTTGATGCATGAACAAAGGTTGTGGAATTGCCAAGAAGGTTGTTCATGATGGCACCACGATCAGGAAAGCCGCATAGAGGAAAAGGCCCGAGCAGGGAGTGGGAGAAATGGGGAGATGGTGGTCAAGGGGTACAAGCTTTCAGTTACAGGATGAATAACTTCTGGGGATCTAATATACAGCATGGTGACTACAGTTAATAATACAGTATTGTATAGTTGAAATTTGCTCATTGAGTTGACCTTACATGCTCCCATCCCCAAAAGGAAAAGGTAACTATGTGAGGTGAGGTGATGGATGTGTTAATTAGCTTGATTGTGGTCATCATTTCACAATTTACAAATATATAATATCATCAATTGTACACCTTAAATATATACAGTTTTTATTTGTGAATCATGCCTCAGTAAAGCTGGAAAAATGCAGATTCCTAGTCGGCACGTCAGACCTACTGAAGAAAAAAGTTTGAGGGCACATGGGGATACCATCATTTATGTAGAAGCTATGACTGTTTTTGCATTACAATAGCAGAAGTGAGTGGTTGTGACAGAGACTGTATGCCCATGAAGCCTAAAGCGTGCACTTTACAGAAAACATTGATAGAAACCTGTCGAAGACCCTTCCTCCATTCAAAAGATACCAATTTCCATATTATTTCATCTTTCCATTCATTCGCTTACTCTCCCTTCCACAAAGATTTCAGTTCCCTTGCCCCTTCCCTGTCTATTAGTTTTTCTTCTTTTGGGTGTTTGCAAAGATTAATAAGGCTTAGACTGTCATCAGAAGGCATTACGAGTAGCGTAACTTGTATGCAGAACAATGGACATGGCTTCATTTTCACTGTTCTGGTGGCGATAACGGTGAAGATTATGATCGGTGATCGCTGACATGTATTGGGCTCCCGCTACATAGGAGAACTCAGTGCTAACTATCTGACCCACATCACCTCATTTACTCCAAACCCTAACACCATGAGGTGGCCATTAGACCCATTTTATAGATGAGAACACTGAGGCCGAGAGATACTGTGTCATTTGTCCTAGGTCACATCATCAGGAAGTGACAGAACACTAACAGAAGCCATATCTGCTGAAAACAGAGTTCATGCTCTCAAAATAGCTGGCATGAGGCCCTGAGCTTCAATTCCACTCAACTCGTATTTTCTCTGTGCCTGCCCTTCCCTTGACGAAGTTAGACACAGGGGACACAGAGGGACAATCGCCACCCTAGGAATCGTATGCTTTGGGACTCATGATCCTAACTTAAACTCAGTGTTGCCCTGGGCCCAGGCTCAGAGAGGCTGCACCTAACTCCTATTTGATGAGCAACAAGTCCTGGCCACAGTGATGCTTCGAGAACAGTCCCGTATTCTGCGACTTGCTGCGGTGACTCCCCAAATATCTGCCTGTCTCATAGAGATGAAAGTGAGAAAATGAAATTTAGGGGCTTATATTTATCTAATAAAGAACACAAACCCATTTGCATGTTTAACTCACACTTTCTTTGGAAAATTAAATGAGGTGATGCGCACAGATCACTCGGTGTGTGTTTAATTAGTGGTAACCGTCATTGTTACGACCTCACGCTCAGCATCTTGACACATTTTGGCCTCTCTCACCCCCTAAAGGAAGCACCTGCATTTCCACGCTTGTTCCTTCCAACACTGAGGGCACAAAGGTTGCTTGAACAGCAGGTAGAGTTTATTTGACAAAGCAGTTTTCTACCCAAAAAGGCCCAGTCAGCCCCATGAGGCACACGTCTCCTAAATCAATCTCTGTGGAGCTGGCTGGCACGGTCTGTTACATCGTCGTCAGCTTTCTTGGATCCACAGAAGGGAAAACCTGCCCCACCCCAAGCTCAGAGGCCCTCCTTTCAGAGGAAAGGCGTCTAGTCTAAATCAGGGATAGAATGGGCCCCCAAGCCAGGCGCAGGGAAGGCCCCCAATGGGGCGCCCATCCCTGTGGACACTGTCTGTGGGTTACTCAGTGCTCAGGCTACCCCTCCCCAACAGCAAACTCGTTGTATTAAGCTTTTAATTTATGTTCTATGTTTCTCAGCTTCTGTAAGTCGTTCGTGTGCCTTGGGGGAAATGACTCCACTCACAACGTCCAAGGTGAGCTGGGTTAGTCCCAAAGAAATTGCCTCCCCTGCCAGTGATTGTTTCATTAGGGGCATAGGACCCCATTGGGGCAATAGGATACAAGATACAGTTTTCTAGCTGCTCCCTTGCTCTTCTGGGAGAACTTTCTGGAATGGCTCTGTATAATAAGATTAGCTGGTAACCACATGTGGGTACTGAGCACTTGACACATGGTGAGTCCAAAGAGACATAAAATCTCAAAGGCTTAGCATGAAAAACTATGTAAAATCTCTTATTGATATATTTTTTTACTCTTTCAAAAAATACAGTATAACTTTATTTTTGGTTGCAACACTCTCTTTCTCCTATTTGATTTATTGATTTTTTATTTACTTAAAGAGAGGAAGGGAGAGAAACATCAATTTGTTGTTCCACTTATTTATGCATTTATTGGTTGATTTTTGTATATGCCTGACCAGGGATCAAACCCACAACCTTGGTGTATTGGGGCCATGCTCTAACCAACTGAGCTACTAGGCCAGGACAATATTTTTTTTTCAACTATTGATTTCATGTTGAAGTTCTGGTATTCTGCATATACTGGGTTAAATACAATATATTTTGGAAAATTTAATTTTACCGATTTCTTTTTACTTTTTAAAATATAAGTATTAATCTATTTGAAATTAGATATATGGCTTGCATTCTATTTGTGCTAAACAGAGCTATTTTAAAGTGACTCCCTCTCTTCTTCTGGACACTGTCGTTTGCAGAGAGAGGTCAAGAACTGCTATCAGCCTGGGGTGAGGCCAACACAGGGAGGGGACAGAGTGAGGAGAGAGTCAGAACAGGATGTTCAAGGAACCCCTGCACTCCCAATCATGTCGCCCAATGGACATCCTTATTGTTAAGCAAGTTTGAGACGGGATTTTCTTTTACTTGCTGTTGAAAGAATTTACACTTGCACACGGCCTTGAAGCCTGTTTCCTGGGAGCTTAGGGAAGGGGGTGCACCGAGGTGTGCATGTTTAGACCAGCATGAGGAAGAGGGAGCCTGGGATCTCCCAAGTCCTGTGACTGAGCTCCGAAGGAGCTGGGTAGACAGCAGGGACTCAGCCTCTCAGAGGTGGGAAATAGAAGTGTTTCCAGAAAAGGGGCTGTGGGGTAAATGCAGAGCAAGGGCCTCCTGGCAGTGGCACATCTCCCACATTTTTATCTCTCTGCCTCTCAGCTCTGCTATTTTTCTTTCTTCTTTCACCTCTTCTTAAGTTTCCCGATCCATGGGGTCTATTGGCTCAATATTTTTCGAACATTAGTTATTCTTTTGTATATACCTTCAACATTCTTGCCAAAAAGTTATAACCAATATTGATGTATTTAATATTTTCTTAAACTGACTCACTTGGCTTTTTTAAACTTTACTTTAACTGCCTTTTCTTGAGCACCGATACGTGTGAAACCACATAGGGCTCCTTTCTGATGTTCCTTTTGCACATACACCCAGATACATAACAATGATAATAAAATAAAAAACCTGCGCCAGTTAAACCATCCCAGGTTCCACCTGATCTATGGTTGCCCCAGCTCGGGAAACATGAGCTTGTCAGACGACTTCAGGAAGGGTGCTGTCCAGCAGAACTCCCCGTGATGATGGGAATGCCCACGTCTGCGCTGCCCAGAACCACAGCCACTAGCCACACGTAGCTCATGAGCACCTGAAATGTGGCAGATGCAACTGGAAACTGAGTTTTTTGTTAATTCAATCCAATTAATGCCAGTTTACGTTTGAACAGCCACATGTAGTGAGAGGCTACCATGTTGCACAGCACAGAAGGGGGGGGGTATCTGCATTTAAAAGTAAATCATGGCAGAAAGGATGAGCTTTGTGCCAGATACTGTATGAGCAATTTACATAATTTTTTCCTCATGCATTCCTAAGGATGCTGTGAGGGAAGAGTTACCTGGTTCGGGCCATAAGCACAAGTCAAAGATGGGAGGGTTTTCCATTGCATCCTTAAATACGCAATGAAGTCATCCTCTGTTATTTACAGAAAGAGAGAGACATGTAAGGGAGCAAATTATCATCCAACCCCAATCCCATTCAAGATTTAAAAGGTTGACATTTCCTTTTTCCCTTCTCTCTCCTTTAAAAAAAAAAAAAAAAAAAAAATCCAGCCCTCCTCATTAACCAGATATCTTTATTCTCTAAATATTTACCACCCATTCGAAATTTACAGTTCAATTTGCTGTATAAAATCATTTATTGACTGATAAACCTCATTACGAAGCTCTAGCACAGCCCCTGCTACTCCCGACAGTTTTAATTCCTGTACCAGCAGGCTACTGCGAGAGAAAAACAGTCCTGTCAGATGAACGGCGGGGGTCTAAATTATTCAAATACACTAAATCCGTGCAGAACCGGTCCCCTGCCCATCATTTTTCTTTCAGGGCCAACAATTAACCGGCAATATTCTAACTTAAACAATGACAGCCATTCTAAGAGGATACTGGGAACAGGGAGCCTTCCACCTTCCCACGTGGCCTTCTGCTCCTGGGAGGGGCGGCCTCCGCGGAGCCCCTGTGGAAAGGGGACGTTTCCCTGCCCAAACGCCTCACCTCTTTCGAGCATGTCATTCCTAGTCTCTCCCCCCCACCCCAGGTCAGAGATGGCGTTTTGGACATGCAGGTGTGTGTCGAAGTGTGTTTCCAGCAAACACCAGATGAGGACCAGCCTGCAGTTAGCTAATTGCACATGCACCTTTCTGCCTGTGGGGGAAAAGAGTGTCTCCAGGTTTTCTACCTGCAGTTGCAACCAAACTAATTATTGGGCTGCTGACTCAGAAGGCAGGCCTATCTCCTTCAGCCTGCAAAACAGAAAGACAAGGAAAGGAAAGAAAAGGAAAGGTAAAAACCGTTAAAAATGGTATTAGCTTCAGAACAACAAATAGCAAGGCTGGAGAAGGAAAATCTTTGCCACCGTGTTGGACCTCCTTGAGGATCTGCACAACAAATGGCCTTGGGTGTTGGTGGATTTTTAAAAATCTAATTTCTCGTAGCTTGTGGTCCCATTACAGTGATGGGTCCCTGGGTGTGGCACCCAGAACTAGGAAATGTATCTGTGGGTATTAACTTATCCATCCATACACACATATCTATCTCTATCTCTAACTAATCTATCCGTGTCTAGCATCTATCTATATATCTACCTGAATCTATATTAAGCTAAATATAAGTCCATACAGTTGTGTCTAACTCTAATCACCACATGGCTCCATCACCACATGGATCATTCCAGCCTTCCCCTTTGCTTATCTATAACCTCCTTTCCACTCCAATAGTAAGAGGCCTGGTTCTCATCATTTTCCACCCCTTTGTTTATTTGTTCAACTTCAGTGTGTGTGTGTGTGTGTGTGTGTGTGTGTGTGTGTGTGTGTGTTGGCCATCTTTCCTTTTCTTGTTCAATCTTTCCAGATTATGGCTCAACTCCCATTGACAACCACCCCAGAGTTTGCCCAAGATCTATAATAGCGTCCATTGCCTTTCTGGGCCATGGTAGTGTTATCAACATCTATTTAAGAAGCAGTTGTCCAGAGAATGTACTACATACCCAGGTAGGTGCTAAATATAGGATATGGAAATTAATGAAACAGGGTCCTGTCTCTAGTAGCTCTGTGTCTCATTGGGGTGGGCGAGGGCCTGACCCTTTTTCAGTGTTAGCCTACTTCTCTAAGGGCCACCACACAAGGGAGCATGGGATGCTGCAGTGTCCCGGAGGAGAGAGCCTTCATGTAGGGTTCCAACACGTGGGGAAGCTTCTCAAAAGAGACCACCCTTTAGCAGAGGGAGTCCCCGAGGACTGATTAATGCTTCTCATATGTACCCACTGAGTGTCCTTGTATGGGCTGGGTGTTGAGAACATAATGGGGGTGGTGCGGCAGAACCCGAGGTAAGGTCACTGGTCTCATGGAGACCCCAGGTAAGCGAGGGATTCAGGCATCTAGTAGCACAAGTGGCAGTTCATCAGGTGGGAATGGGGGGTTTCAGCCCTGGGATTTCACCTGCAAAGGTTTCCTTCAGTTCTCACATCTCTGCATCCACCAGGCCCTGCTGGGAGGATGCTCTGCAAATATTCCAAAGGCCCTGGCTTGCCTGGAGCCTGTGCTGATTCCCGTGCACCACAGCAAGCACAGGGGGGCGCGGGGTGGGGGGCTGCCAGGTGGGACAACATCCACTCCATCCTTCTTATATGTAAATGTGACTTGAAATCATATTTTGCAATGACCTGCATTTCTGTTAGGAAATATCTCTTGATGATTTATCTTTCCCCCTGCAATTAGGACAGCCTAGTGATCTTGCTAATTAATGCCAAAGAGGGTTTCTCAGCACCTCACGAAGGGCTTTCCCTTTCAGGACACTGAGGCTCTTGTGCACAGCCAGGGGCACAGAAAGCCGCTTTCTCACGGGTGGCAGCACATCTTTAGACCCTTCTCTTTGTCTTCCCTTTTGCCTCCTTACAATTCATTTCCCCTGTGTGTTCCCTCCTCTCCCTCTTTATCCCGAGCCCCCTGCACTGCTCCTCTAGCTTTGCTTTGCTTTCAAAGCACAGTTGCTTCGTGTTACTCTGAAATACCACTTTAAGTAGTTCAGTTGTCATCGCCGGTGATCCTCTGGGGAGCCTGGGGAGCCTCTTCCTTCTGGAAGGATTGTGCTGTTTGACCATTTAGTCGAATATTTCCCATCCAACAAGTTCTGGTTGAGAGTTTTCCATGTTCCAGATTCCCTTACAGACATCAGGGAAACCACAGTGAATCAGAATGTGTCCTGCCTCTAAGACTCTTAGTTTTGTCCCATAAAAATAACCAACACATGAACGAATACATGAAGGGTTGTGTGGGCCAATAAATTTTATTAATACTATCCCAGAGGTGGGCAAACTATGGCCTAAAGGCCAGATCCTGCCCTCTGCTTGTTTTTGCAAATAAAGTTTTATTGGGACCCCTCAACACCATTTGCTATTTATCGTTCACTATGTATTTGCAGCTGTTCCGTGGCTACAAAGCAGAGTTGAGTTGTTGCCATAGAGACCATTTGACATATCAAGCCTAAAATATTTACTGTCTAGCCCTTTCCAGAAAAAATTTGGTGACCCCTGCTCTAATTCATCATTGGAGATTCTGAATGGCCAATAGATATTTAAAAGTCTTAAAAATTCTATGGTTGGAAAACTTAATTTCCCCCAAATGTGTTTGATCTTCTGACCCACCTTTTAATGAATTGATTTATAGACATTTTTCCTGGATGAAATGCCCAGCCTCGAAGGTTGTCTATCTCTGCCTGATTTCAACTTGACCATCATTCTGGCCTTCTGTCTTCTGGCTGGACTGTCCCTGGACTGTTGAAATTTAGCTCCTCTCAGCCTCTGTGAAGTGGTCCTATCTCTCAGGCACGAGGGCAGGATCTCTTCCACTCCAGTGAGACGCTGTTTCTCTTTCCAGGATCAAACATGTGCAGAACCACTAACCACAAAACAAGTTAGACTGGTTTTCTATCCATGGGGTTTCCACTCTTTCCTCATCTGACTCATCTAGAGAACACTCATTTTGATTTGTGGTTCGCTTTTTTTCTGAGGCATTGTTGAAGCTGAGATTAAACTGGGATGCCTTGAAGGTCAGCCAAACCTGAAGGAAGGGTCATGATGGTGTTGAGAAGTCCCAGCAGGTATAAACTTATCCTAAGGCCCAGAGCAAACCTAGGAAAGCTGTGGCAGGGGAGAGATTCTTCCTTAACTTAGAAAATTGGGGTCCCCAAGTAGCAGGCTGTGGACTTTGAAGTTGGCCTTGGGTAGCTTAGCAGAGAACCTTCCAAGGCCCAATGGAGAGGTAAGACCACCAGTTGGAGAGGTGGGCCTTCAAAGTGCATCTGGGCAGGAAGGGGAAGCTAAGTTGTGAACTTACAGATGCAGACACTGAACCAAGGAGTAGAGGTGGGGTGAAGATTTAGACAGCAACAGTGCAAAAGGCAACACAAGCATTCTCTCCCTCTAGAAAACTGAATTTAGGCAAAGACCTGAAATATGAGCTTTAGTAGGATGAAAACTAGTGTTTGTGGGTAGGTAGTGGGAATAGTGGGCTAGGCAGAATAATAGGCCAAGAGACGAGCAGACACAAAACCTCAAGGCAAGAAAGGACATGAAGTGATTAAAAAACTCAATGAGGATTGTCCAGTTTGAACATTTCCTGAACCTGACCTCACTCTGGGATAACATCTCCCTGGTCATCCACAGGCTAAACCCTTAGCTGGAGATTTTGAGCCACATGCATTTGTTTGAGCAAAAGCATTTCGTGTATAGGGAGAAGGTACTAAGTCATTGTTCTGGGTCATGCTTAAAAAGCAAAACAACGGAACAGAAATCCCTGGTGCTAACCAGGTTCTCCTTATGAGGGAAATTATTTTTGCCCATGTTTTTAAATTAACAATATACTAGAAATAATATTGAAGTCATTAGAGTTAAACCACACTCATCGATATTACATTGATTGATCTTAGTCATATTTAAATAGAATAATGGTGTCTAACGGGGAAAGGGGTTATTTATTTTTTCTGTTAACTCCAGTGAGATAAGCTTAAAAGTAAAGAAAATAAAGAAGTTAAATTCAGTCTTTAACTTGTCAAATAGATCTAGCAATTAATTTAAACAAGAACCAAACCGAGCGGCGGCTTTCTATTTTAGTAGGGTTTGTTGATCTTTTATGCCTCATGTAATATAGTTGAATCTCATCGTTAGGAGCAACCACTCTGTACCTAGATTAAGAGATTGTTCTGACACTTGTACTCACTAATTATTTGGGAACTTTTATGCATAATATTCTCATTTGAACTTGAAAAGCTTAAGACTAGATTCTCATTTATTACAATTTCTCTGTAACAGGAATGAACATGGAATTTAAATACAGTTCTCTTCTAAAAACCATGCTGCTTGCTCACACACAGAGAAATGTTCACTGAATTTACTGAAACATCAAAAGCAAGACTCTTATGGGATCCTGTAGCTAGCTATATCTGACATGCTCTGGAAATTCTCCAATGTAGCAGACAGAGGGCTCCAAGGCTAAAATTTAACTATTTCCCCCAAAGTTTAATTTCCATGGCTTGATTTCATACAAAGCAATTTTTATCATGGGTTTTAGGTGGTTATAATTGAAAGAGAAAATTCTCCCCCTGAGATAGTCTCCCCAGATACCTGTCTTTGACATTGATACATCTCCTTGTTGGCCAGAAGCCACAGAAATGGGTTCCCCTCACGTTAGCTCATTAATTGTTCTTCTCCAGGTCTACGCACGCTAAGATGAGAACTGAGGCAATTAGGCAATTAAGTCAAGCAAAAAACGAGGCTTGTGCTCCAGTGAGCTACGATTTTAGTTGACAGTGGCTTTGACTTGACTTGTCCAGATAATTGCTGCAAGTCCTCTATGACTGTCCTACAGAATGCATGAGCTCCTTTAGACAGTGTGTGGTTTCTTTTTGTAGGACATGGTCACCATCTTCTTACAAAAAAGTGGGGGATTCACACTGATGTCTTTGGTTTAAGTCAAATAGAACCGCTGTTAGTTCAGGTTCCCCAAGAAGCAGACCCTGAGACCAGATTCCAAATGAAATAGTTTATCCTGGAAGTGATTCTAGGAAACGCTGGTAGAAGGATGGGAAAATAAGACATCCAATTACCTCGGAGGGTACAGAGTTTACCCCTCCAGGGGAAATCTGAGAACTAATGTGAAACTCTGCTTAGAGTTGCCCTGAGGGAGAGGCAGGAACTTCCAGCAGTCCTTGTTCAAGGCCTTGACTGGGGGCATTAACTCTTTAGTACTTGGGAGAGAATGGACTCCAATTTACAGGGAAAGCCCTCAAGCAAAGAGAGGCAGACATTGGCCTGGGAAGTCTGGCTGGTCGGTGCTGCAAAGATAATGGGATGTAGATGGGGCACCACCTGTACCTGCAGACTTCCTCAAGCCAAAGACCTCACTTCCTGGGATTCTAGCTCTGAACCCATCTTTCTTTTATTCTCCGTTTTCAGAACAAATGTAGATGTTTGGACATGAACTTGATGAGTATTTACCTTGCTATTCTCCTGGAGAAGGTAAATCACTGGCCGACATGTACATAACTATTCAGTCTCCTTGCAAAGCTCAAGTTATTTTAGACACTCCCAGTAAAATAGCCCCACTAGGTATTATATTAGCTTGATGACTCCTCTTATGAAACAAACTCTGAAATGTTACCTATGTTTACTCTCAAATACTCCTTGTTTTCTTTTTAAAAAGACAAGACTTTAAACTTTATAACTGGAAGACTCCATTGTATTTGGTCTTTGATTTGTATGCCTTTCAACAGCCTTTGTCCCAAGGTAATAGAATTTTGACCAGACTATATTCTTTGGTAGGCTACAAATGTAGCCAGGCCAAACCAAATCAACAAGAATTTATTTAACACTTAGTGTGTATCATGATTACCTAAAGTAAATACTTCTAAGCCACATACTGTGTTACTTGCTCTAAGTCAACTTTTCTTCTTTGCCTGTGGTATTACTTGCAAATACAACCAATAAAAAAAATGGAAAGAGAGCTAACAATGGGTTTGTGGGATATAAAGCATAGTTTATTCCTCAGCATTTTGGCTCATATAACATTCTTAGAAAACCTGAGTACATAGAACTCAGGAATTGCCACTAAAAATATTTCCCATGGGTTTCTATTTTCTTTCAATTACAACTTCCTTTAAGAATACTTGAGAATATTAGGTTTATCCAAATGTGATGTGCACGTACAGAAATTCAGGTTAATCTTTTGACTCTATAAAATGAAGGCCACGTGTATAGATCTAAGCCCAGAAGAGTGTTTTTAAGAGAGTAACTCATATATGTTATTCTTTTTGGTTAGAACATAATTTATCTCATCAGTTGAGCCCCTTCTAAAATGCTCTGTGCTTTGAGAGCCTTCACTAGCTCCCCTGGACAGAGTGCGTTGTTTTCCGATTCCACCCTGCCATGCTGTGCTGTATTTACCTGTTTTACATCCTACCTGGTGGAGTTCTCAGAGAAGGGATAGTGTCTCATTCACTTTTATATTTTCCTCTTTCCTGTGATAGTGTCTAGGACACAGTGGGTGATCAGCATACACTTGTTGAATTGACCTGAGGAGGAGCCTTCCTTATTCTGATAACAGATATTTATAAAACAAAAAATCAAAAACACAAAACCAAAACTATACTGAATATCATAATTAGTAGTGAAGTATTTAAAGCTTCCCCTTGAGACTGGGAACCAAGTAAGAATTCCCACTGTCATCACTTCTTTTTAGTGTCACATTGCATGCCCCCTCCAGTTCAATAAGGGGAGGAAAAGAAATTTTAAAATTTAAGCATAAGAAAGGAAGAAAAACAACTATCATTAACAGATATCATTATTGGAAAGTAGAACTCTAAAAGGCTCTATAAATAAACTGTAAGAACTAATAAATGAATTTAGCAAGGTTGCTAAATATGAAGTCAATATGCAAAAATCAGTTGTATTTCTACATCCCCACAACAAATAATTAGAAAATGAAATTAGGATAATAGGATTCATTAGCAATAGCATCACACACATTAAATACTTAGGGAAAAAGTCTAATAAAATATGTGCAAGACTTTTGCTCACGAAATTATGAAACATCATTGAAAGAAATTAGGGATTGTGGTCACATGCTTTCCATGTTTGTTAAAGCACAGAGTACAGAGTGTACAAGGCACACAAAGTGGCTGGAGAGAGATTTCAGAGTTAACGGGAAGCCAGTTCATATAGGACCTTGTGGGCTGTTTCATTTACCTACTGCTGTGTAACAAATCACCCCAAACTTGGGACTTAAAACAATATTTAATTGCCTGCAAATCTGCAGTTTGGGCAGGGCTCAGCCAGGATGGTTCATCACTGATCCATGTTGCATCAGCTGGAGCAGCTGGACTGAAGGCTGGCGAATTTCAAGATGATTCTTATACATGGCTGATAAGCTGGTGCTGGATGTTGGCTGGAAACTCAGCCAATGCTGCATTCCTCTCCTTGGGTAGCTTGGACTTTCTCCTAGAGGAGGCTGGGTTCCAAGAGAACAAGATAGTGGTGCATGGCATTTTCATGACCACACCTCAAAAGTCACATAGTGTCACTTTCACCATTCTCTATTGATCCAGGCAGTCACAAAGTGCCACCTAGGTTCAAGAGGAGGAGACATAGACTCCACCTCTATGGGGAGTAGCAAGATTCTAGAAGAGCATGTGAAACAGGAGATGCTCTTGTGGTCACCTTAGAAAATAAAATCTGCCACATAGGCCATGGTAAGGCCTTTGGTTTTTCTCTTCCATGACAGGGTTTTGGAGAGATTTCCTAATTCTTACACTGAGGCTGAAATGTCTTTGGATGAGGTAAATGAAGGGAGACAGTGCACCTGCTTTTTGTCCTGCTAGGTGTTGGAGAGAAGGCAAGGGAGAGAAGTAGGTTACAAGATGAGAAGAGAGGAGCCCTGAAGATGCACTTTCTAAGGGAAGACTCATCAACTTGGATGAAATATTTTTTAGATTACTTTAAAGGGCTGGGTGGAATCATGGAACAATTATGTGCTTGGCAGTCAAAGATAATGGGTTTGAATACTACTCCACCACTCACTAGTTGTATGGCCAGAGACACACAGTAAAATTTCACCTCATTCTGTCCATTAAAAAGTAAAAGGTAATAATAGCCAACAAAGAGCATTTTGAGGATGAAATGAAATAACATATACCCCTAGTATATAGTACAGTTACAGTTATAATAAACAATCTGGAATTAGTAAGTATCGTCACCTCTCTAAATTGCCTATATACATCCTTTCTTTCCCATTCCCTGACCTGGCATAGCTAAGATCTTCTATGATTGGGCAGGACTTCTGGGGATTCTGTCTAGAAACGAGACATAAAATTTACAAAAGACTCTTTTTTAAAATTTATTATTATTTTTTAATCCTCACCTTTTTCAGAGAGAGCAAAAGGGGGTGAGAGAGAGAGAGAGAAATATCAGTGTGGGAGAGACACATCAATTGGTTGCCTCCCACGCTCAGCCAGGGCTAGGGATCTAGCCTGCAACCGAGGTACGTGCCTTTGGCCGAAATCGAACCCCAGACCCTCCTGTCCGCAGGCCAACTCTCTAACCACTGAGCTAAACTGGCTAAGGCAACAAAAGAATATTCTTTGACATTGTAACATCTTTTCATGGAATTAAGCCAACTTGTGTGTATTTTATTTTGGATTATTTAGTAATTATGCATGGAAAGGTTAGTGGAATGGAGAAGAATGAACTCAACATTTCCTCTGAACTGTAACAATTGTAAGCATTCATATGATTTGGGAAAAAAAAAGAAAAACTTAAAGGGAAAGTGAACAGATTGACTCCACATAAAGCCAAAAAGGTCATGTTGTTGCCATCTCATTGGTAATATCCTAGTTGGACAATACTGACATAATCAGACTTATAAAGGGGGACTCAGTGGTGGACCAGAGCCACCTCATACCAGCTCATGAAAGTAGATTGTGCACATTTCTTCCTAACTCCATGTTCATTGTCCTTAGTCATCTTAGTAGTTTGAAACAATGAGCCATAATGGGAGTATTTACACCACAGAAATTGGCAGAAGCCACAAGTTGGCACATACCCCTTCCCCCACCAAGGCTGGTTCCTGAACATTAACTAGCACACCACTGGACAGACAGACAGATAATGAAGTGAAGCATGTTAATGGCTTAATTAAAGGTAAAGAAACTATTTATATTATATATTAGGATGTTGCCTTTGTTTGTTTTTTTGTTTTTTAATTAATATTTGGAGAGAGAGAGAGATCCATTGGTTGCTTCCTGCATGCACCCCAACTGGAGCTTGAACTCAAAACCTAGATTTGTACCCTGACTGGGAATTGACCCCTCCACCTTTCAGTGATGCTCCAATCAACAGAGACACACCAACAAGGGAGAGATATTATTTCTGTTTTAAATAGGCAAACACTACTTATGTACTTGAAGCCAGAGAAAAATCTCTATTAGAACTAATATTTTGAGTGTCAAAGGAGTGGAATGATCACCATCCAATTTAATTAAAAAATGAATTTCATTGTTTTGGGATTTGATGAAAGAAGGGAATTTTTTAAAAGCTGATTTTTGTTTTAAAGTTCAACACAAATTTTATTAATTTAATTAGTTCCTATCAATTTTTAAATAAGCAGTGGCTTAGATTTAATTTGTTCTCCCCCCCATCTTTCTCTCTCTCTGTTGTTTTCTCTTTTTAACCCTACCTTCTCTGACAGTAGGGCTCTGGAGAGAAGGGAAGGCTGTTTGCACTGTGATGATCCTCAAGACTTCTTGGATGGTTTTACCTTGCTCTGTTTCTCCAGGGGTGCAGATCCCTCGGGGGAAGTGTGCCATGAGATTTGCATCCAGCCAGTCTTTTCCCAGCTCTCTAGTCATTTTTAATGCAGCCGTAAATTGGCTGAGTCATACAGAGTGGGTGGGTTCAGATATTCATTTCTGAGATATTTGCTGTGCCGGGCATTGTGCTAGCTCCTGGGAGGACTAACTAAAATGAAGTTGGGGCAGCCCCCTCCCTGAGACCACTCATGGTCTGGGGCAGGGGAACAGATGTACATACTCGCTGATCATTAAGCTACAAAGCAGAGAATGCTGGGAAAATCCATGAAAAGTGCCTACAATACTGTCTGAGCACATGATAAGGGCTCAGTACATCTTGATTATTATTATGATCAATATAATTATTATTATTAAGGAGGCAGGTTGCAATGGGAACATCTAGGAATGTATGTGTGTGAGGGGGTGAGGGGCTCATTTTGCCTGGAAGCTCAGCAAAAACGTCACAGAAAGACAGTGCTATCTGCCTCTTGAAAAGATGAGGAAGTGGCTAAGTTCAGGAGAGGGAAAGAGTATCTCTCTGGTCAGGAAACATGTACAAAAGCCTTGCCATGAATATCTGCACACGTTGAGATAACTACAAATATTTTAGCACAGCTGAGATGTAAGGGGTGTGTGTGTGTTTGTCCAGAAACAAAAATGGGAAGGTGAGAGGGTAAGAGTCAGCTTGAGAAGATGCCCCCTCTTCCTGTTGCCAAGATTGTGATTTAGCCCACTTGCCATAGGGACATGGCTCTTCTCTTTAAAAGAAATATAAATAAAAATAACTAACATTGGTTGATGATACTGTATTGCATATTTGAAAGTTGCTAAAAGAGTAGATCTCATCACAAGAAATAAATTTTGTGACTATGTACAGTGATGGATATTAAGGTAGTGATCATTTTGCAATAGATCAAATCATTGTGTCATACATCTGAAACTAATATAGGGTTATATGGCAGTTATTTCTCAACTGAAAAAAAACACAGTAATTAAAACCTCTTTGACCAGGTGGTCTCAATTCAGGGAGTCTATCCTCACAAGGCAGAATTTGTTTGTGTCAGAACATTAGAAAAAAATCCAAATAAAGAAGAATTGTGGAATAAGCCTTGATGTGCCTTTAAGTTCCACTAGGTAACTATTAAGATTGCTATTAAAGAACAGTATTAAATAGTTTGGGAAAGTGCAAACAAGGTAGCATCAACTGAACAAAGTCTAGAAATAAAACTGACTCTAAAAAAGAATCTCAACTCTATTACAAAATGTGCTTAGCTAGAAGATTAGGAGGTAATATTCTGAAAGGTTAAAGTCGTTATCTGTGGGTAGAGGGGTCATGGGAAAGTTTTATTTTCTTTTTCGTATTTATTTCAATCAGAGAAATAAAAGGCAGAGGGGGTTCCAATGCCCAGTGGAGAAGCCAGGTAATCACCCCACAGATCACAGCCTCTCCAGAGCTGCCTGGTTTGTGACATGGCCCCCCCACCATGGACACTGAGCTGTTCCTCTGGGGTTCACAGCCGAGCTGAAAGATAAGGTTTGTGAGCATGTGAGCATGCGAGTGGAGCAATACCCCCAACTGTAGAGTGACAATAAAGCTGAACCCTCTCCAACGAAGGCTACAGGAGTTCTTAGGGAGAGAGATCTGGGTGGCCAGGTGGTGGGGAAGGCATCTTCAGGTGGCGGGATTCAAGCTGGGTCTTAAGGGATGTGAAGGTTTAGATGGATCAGGGGAAAGAAGCAACTCAAAATCTCTTGTGTTTTCTAGCTCTTTATTGAGACGTTTACCCCTCATTCTTGAAGATCTGTCACCCACCGGTGCCATAGCTACATGTCAGTTCTCCTTAGCGGTAAGTGTATTAACTGAGCCAGCCGCCTGGTTGGAAATATGTTTATAATCATATAAAAAGGATTATAATAGCTACCCATTGCTAAGCACTTTACCTGCCTGGTCTCATTAATGCTCACAGGAACATTGTTGTTTGGACTGGAAAACTGAGGCTTGAGAGGTCAGTTTCCAAAGAGAGTGGAGGGGTGGGAAGTGTTCGGGTGGGGGTCCGAGCCAGGGTGGGGGCTCGGGACTGGCTTTTGGGATGAGAGCAAGTCAACTCCCCTCCCTGAGCAGTAGGAGGTGCTCGGGACAACAGCCTCATCTTACGGATGGGCGAGCAGAAGGTCCCTGCAGTGGGCACCGCGGGCTTTCCCGGCTCTGAGCCTGCGTGGGCACAGGGCATGCTGCTTGAGGCGTGCGGGCCTGAGCAGGAGCCCGGGAAGGAGCACGCTATCGTGAGCATTCAACAGGTGGCACTCTTCCCTCAGCCTCAGCCAGCTCCTGGCACGGCAGGGGCCGCTTTCACCCAGCCAGCGCCTTAGCCAGGAAGCTGATCTCCAGGGGAAGGCCTCCCCATTCCCCGGAGTGGGGGGTCTTATGCTGGGGGCCTCAACTCAAATATTCTGCTCCTAGCCATTCTATTTAGGGCTCCCAGCATCCCCAGGAGGAGCCTGGACCGGTGCCCCCCAGTGCTCCCCTCTGTGGAGGGTGATCCCACAGCCCCTCTGCCGGCCTCACCCAGGGAGGGTCCTCCACCTGTGGGGCTGTCTTTGAAAACAAGAGACAGAGTAATTTCTTGGAACCTGGGTGACTGTTCTGACAGAGAAAGGAGTATGAATATTTCATTAAGGTGGCTCATGTTATTAAACAACATTACAAAACCAAGTGTCTTGGCAGGACTCTGAGAAGCACATTTACATGGGTAAAAATAGTGAGAAAAGAGGCCCAGAGTGGGGACAGTCTCAGGGAAAGTCCCTGAAGGGCCCCCGAATGGAGGGCCCTGTCCTTCAGGACCCCTCCAGGTCTCCCTGAAGTGGCCTCCCCCACACCTGTGCTCTCGCTCCAAGCACATTGCAAAGGGGGGCTGTGGGGAGTGGGGAACTAAGAAACTTCAGGACAGGTGGCTTTCATACCCCAGAGACTTTGACCCTCAAGACTGGAAGGTTGGGGGTCCTCTCAGGTGCCACTTTTTTGGTGTGAGGGGCCCAAGGGACTGGAAGAGGCTTACGAACCAGAGCTACCCCAGGAGGCTGCCCTAGAGTCTCAGATGTCTTAGCCAGGGGAAGCCAGGGCTGGACAATATGGAGAGATTGGGATCCATCGTGAGGCCCCGTGACACCCTGTGCACCAGGACTTCTCCCCATGCGAGCCCCAGGCTAGAGGAGACGAGCACACCAAGGGCCTCAGTTCAGTCTCCACCTGAAGCACGAACTCTTTCCTTTGCCTCCCACGCTTCTCCCTCCTCCAGCTCAAGGCTACTTCCATAGAGACTACTTCTGTGTATTTCTGTATAAAATAATTACATATTATTACATATCATTTAATATATTGGACTTAGCACTTGGCATATTTAATTTCTCACAAAGCTCTGGGGTAGATGCTATTCTTACCCCCATTTTACAGATGAGGGCATGAGGCTTTGTGAGGTTAAGTGAATAGCCCAAAGTCACAACTGCTAGTAGATGTCAGAGAGGAATTTAAATCAATGTTCCTTTGAATCTGGAGCCCCTACTCTTAATCTGCCTTGGTTGTAGAATGTGTGAAAAGCCTCTGGTTTGACGGCTCCCTCATAATCCCAAAGTGAGGTGTGGGGGAAGGGAACTCATGGAAGAAGTCGGACAATAGCACATGGGGACCAGAGAAACAGCAGGTCATTTATAAAGCCATTTAACTCTAAGCATTTGGGCAGACAACTTAGTTTCTGAGAGTCTCCATTTTCTCAGGTCACTGTGAAAAGGGAGAGTAGAAATATCTGCGATAGGCCCTGCCTAGGGTCTGGCATGCAGTAGGTACGAATAAGTGGCAGAGCCCTTCGCACTTCTTGCTGCTTCCTCAGTCTGCCCAGCTAGAGCGTCTCTTAGAGGAATGGCTTCTGCCCAGGGGGAGTTTCCTCAGCAGGCTGTGACTGGTGACGCCAAGCTCGAGCTGTATCTGTTGGATGTTCTCTCCCTGCACCTTGAACTTCTACCTTAATGCTTATCACGCTGTTCTTTAGATTGCTTAATTTTTCATGTAGCTCTCCTCAGCTGAGGCCTTGATGTGGCAGGAAATGTGTCTACCTGGTTCACTGTGGAATCCCAAGGTGCCAGTAGAGAACTTAAAATGTTAGAGTGGTCAGTAGATATCTGTTAATGGACGAAGAACAGATGGATGGAAGAATGAATGGCTGGATTGATTCATGGACTGATGGGTGGGTGGGTGGGTGGAGGGATGGATGGATGGACGGACTAATGGGTGGGCAGAGGGATAAATGGAAGGAGGGAAGGGTGGACTGATGGATGAACAGAATGGATCACTTGATAATTAGCTTAAGTATCTTCATTGTAACTTTCGATCTCACACAATTCACACCGATTGTTTTAGGAACACTGTCCTGCTTACTACCAACTCACTTGGCTTCTACCATTCTGAGATAGGTAGAAGCAATACCCAAGGCTGACCCTGCCCAGGCAGATAAGGGCCACTGTCCGACCCAAGCCCGCGAACAAACAAAAACATTTCCTAAGCCTTCTTCACGAGCTTCCAGAAAAGAAAAAAAGAATTCTCTTTGGCAGGAGTAGATGCCAAACTCTATCACTCATTACCACAATCTGCCCTCCACTCAGGAAAAGGGGCTGCTTATGATTTCTGGAACCTTAGACTCCTCTTTTTTTGTGCGTGTTGAAGGGAAGGAGGCGGACTGATAACTGCTGATAACCAGGCTACTAATTGCGCTGCTTATCAGAAGATGGTCTTTCATTGCAGCGGTTCAAAAGGCAAAGCAATGCTAGCTAGAGCCTGTGTCTTGGCAGTGACAGGGTCCCAGAGGAGAGATCAGGGTTCAGAGAGAAATGAGGTGGGTAGGGCCATTGGAACGCTCTCAATATAATCTCCTGTTCTTATCAACGGCATGTTTCTCCAACACACACTCTCAGTGTACTTGAACTTATAACCTTGGGAAGCAAAATAGCAGCCTCAATCTGTTAGGCCTCAGGGGAAGCAGATTCTAGTTCTGGTTCTGGTTCTTGAGAAAGCTTGAGCAGAGATCAATCCTGGGGTGAGTGGGTCTTGGGGGACCAGGCTGTCTCGTTCCTGGGTCCCTGTACTCCTCCTTCACATGCCTCCTTGCAGATGTCATTTGGGAACTCTCTTATGCCCCATCCTTCTTCTATAGAAGTCATCGAAGTGGAATCAGATCAACACTGACCCACAGACGTATTAGGGACTGAGAAAGCTCCCAGCTGCACCAGGGATTGGAATTATTCCTGTAATCTGAAGCTCCCATTTGCATTTGGCCAATGAAATGAAGTTCATGTCTTAGAATAACAGATGCCCCAGTAAAGGAAGGTATGGAAGTCAAGAACTACTGCATTTATTCCCTAGAGGAGGGAAAGGCAGTGTAAAGGGACAGAGGAAGGAGAGAAGAGAGATTTAAAAGGATAGGTGGAAAGAAATAAAGGCACAGTGGTATATAATGCTTATTGGGTATCTGCTTAAGTCAGGAACTAAGCCACATGTTTTCATACATTTTCTGTAATATCCACAGCAATCTGACAATGCAGATTTGTTGACTTACATTTCATAGATGAACAAACTGAGGCCCAGCAAAGTTAATAAATTTACACAAGGTCACACAGCAACTAGAATTGAAGCCTAGTAAACCTGACTCTTTGTAGGTGCCTCTGTCTCTCACGCTTGTGATTAGGTGGGTATTGAGCATGGCCCAGGAAGGTTCTAAGGGTCAGAGGGAAGCATCTGAACTGTGGAGCAGTAACTAGGGCCTCCATACTGAGCTAGCCCCTCATTCTCAAACTCTGAAGCTTACCAAACCTTAGATCCTACTGCCTGGAGGCTGAGGCCCAGGGAGAGGAAAGGTCTTGCCCCATGATTATTTGAGGCAAGAACTGGGATGACAACTGTGATTTCTTGAATCCCAGTGTGGTTGCTCTGGGTATACTTTGAGTCCCCTGTGTAGTCCAATGTGATTATTGCATATGAACTCACAATTCACAGGGGAAATTACATCGGAAAATGAGATAGAAGATACGAGGATATAAATCCCAGATATCTGCCTCTAAGTAGCTAATCTGTAAAATGGGACCACTATGGTACGCTGTGTCCAGGACGGTTCTCATTACTTCATCCTTCCAGTCTATTAGTAGAATGCCTTTGAAGACATTACTAGGAAGCATTCGGTAGATATAAATTAAACTCAGTGACCTTTAACTCCAGAAGGGAATTCAGGAGCATGGTTCTTTGAGCTCTCAATATTGAGGTTGGTCAAGAGGGTTGATAGGGTTCCAGGGAAGGGGTCTGAGAAGGTGTAGGGAAAAGACTCCTGAAATGAGAATGCTTGGTTTTTGGTCATGGATTGATGAAACTTTCCTATAGCCTTTTCCTGCCCAGTGCTTTTTATTCCCATAACAGCATCGCTGAGCAAGTCTCTTGCTTCCTTAGGGCCTTTTGACTGTCCCTTGGATGGCCCCCCCCCTTTTATTTTTATAAAGCCCAATTCCTTAGAGTGGCCTGTGTGACCTCTTCTTGGGAAACCTCACCTCCTATCCCTCCTTCCCCATCCATCCTCAGGTCCTCAGACTTGTCCTGCTGATCTCATCCCTGTTGTCATTTCCTCAGGAAAGCATTTATTGATCTCTGCATGCATGTCACTGTCCCTTCTGTTGTGTGTCTTCTCTCCCATTCAGCACTTGAAATCATTCTTTGATGTTTATTTGTGAGTTACCGTTAAAAAAAAAAAAGAAACATAATGCTAAACTCCATGAGGTTAGGGTTCATGCCGGGTTGTGCTGTCCATTGTATCCCTACAACGAGAATATCTGTTAAAGCCAAGCATTTGTTGAACGAACGAATGAAAGGACAGATGGAGCGAGGGACTGAGAGAGAGATGGAGGAAAGGTGGGAGGGATGATCCCCAGGCGTAGCTGACATTTCTCAGAGAAGACGTTTATAGTCAATTACTAAATGGGTCAACCAGTCGGACGTGATCCTCAGTCAACATGGCTCTTTTCAATACCTCTGGCTCCCCAGGGTTCACTCCTCCTGGAAGCCCCCCTCTGGTGCTCAAAGCCCAAAGGGGAGATTCCATGCTCTCTGAGCTCTGGCAACCAGGCTGAGCACATTATTTATTGCAGGAGGACTGCTGCATGCACAGCGCCCATCCCCCCCTCTTTTATTACATACTTTCTTGATCAAACTGTAAACCAACCAGAGAGTGCTTAGCAATCATTAACAGCTGTTCTTGGAAAAGGGCGAGATCGCATTATTGTGCATGTCACAGCGCTCACCCGGCCACCGTTCCGCCTGCGCGGCCACGCACGGCCTCCGGAGCTGGAGGCATCGCCGGCCGGGCTCCCGGCTAAAGTCAGAAAGGGGAGGCACGAGGAGGGGGGGGAAGGATCCAGAAAACAATTTCCTCCTTATAAAGTTGCTGAGACGCTGAGGGCCACTGCATTTCGGTTGGCTGCTAAGTGAATATGTAACTACTTTATATATTTCAACAAAATTAAACTTAAACCTACAGAATTAGGTTTATTAATTTCTGTCAGGGCTCAATGGGGGAATAAGAATGGCCATTCATTATGGACACACAATTACTGGAGACAAAAATGAAGCCCAGCGCTATTAAGTATAATAAAAATGTTGAACACGGAGGAAATTTTCATTAAATATAATCTATTCTTTATATTGCTGCACTTAATCCTTGCTGTCTGCTTCTCTGTTTTTCTCCAACCTATTTAATTTTATTACTTAATTTTTTATAAATGTTTCTTAATATAATTATGATTAAATATTTGGGAGAAGAGAAGAACGTTAGTCTCCGAGAAAGAGAAAAAGAAAGAAGAAATCTTCCATTTCCTCTTTTCTCCACTCCTAAAATGATGAAAAATGATGGGGTTTTTTGTGTGTGTGTTTTTGTTTTTTTTAAAAAAGCAAGTGCTAAGTGGTATTTTATTGCTGGGGCAAGCTGGAGCATGAGAGAAGGGAAGGCAATAAATAAGAAAGGAGCACTGATCAGCAGATGTAGTGGATTCTCTATATTACACATTTAAATAAAAGTCCATTGCCTTCCTAAGAATGTCTTGAATATTTGCATGGCCAAACCATGTAATTAAAAGGTAGGCCCGGCTCATGTTATCGCTTGCACTACATAAAAACACTTGTGATCAGGAGCATTTATTCTTCAGCATTTATTCTTTCTGTTTTGGGGGGTACCGGGGGGTGGGGGGCTGTGGATATTGGGAAGCTAGATCGGCAATTCAATTTTCTGTACCCAAATGTGGCCCTGTCACTGTGTCTTCAAGCTTCTCGTCGGATATATTATGATCTTTCTCTTTTTCTTTTTCACACAGCTCAATCAGGAGGTAGCAATCCATATACGCACGGGGTAGAGGGATATTGAAATAAAATAGCGATTGAACATTTAGCCGTTTTGACTAGAATATCATGACGATGTTCAGAACAGAGAGTTTTCGGTTCCACGGCCACGTCACTGGGGGAGTTTAGTTCTGGCACCACAGGTTCCGTTTTAAGCGTTAACTCTTTTCTATTCTCTCCCCGCTCTGGAAGAGAACAGAGCTGCTGTTCACAGCGGCAGCAACACCCTGCCCAACCTCCAGGCCCCACTACACGTGTTTGAGTTTCTAGGCGCCATCCTCCCAATATGCTTATTTGTAATTTTACTAAGCTAGGTATTTGGTGTTTACCTAGTAATGATCATGCAAACTGTACTCACAGTGGAGACAGGTAGCCTATGGCATGATGCCATTTTCATTTATAGATTTGTTTCTTTGGAAGCGGAACAGTTTTTGTTGTCATTGTTGCTGCTGTTATTATTATTACTAAGTGTGTGGTTCTGGACATGATTTTTCTTCCCTCAATCCTGCCTATCGTTTGCATGAACCTTGTCAAACTAGGATAGTCTAGCAATACCATCTTCTTGGAAAACACTGAGACTTCTGACCTGCTCCAGCCTAGATTGGTGGCTCTCTGGGTGGTGGACAGCTATGGCCTCAGGATCCCCTTAGGAACAGTTTTGGCCCTCATTTCACAAAGCCCACCTTTCGGCGGAGGGCCTGTGGGTCGCTATATGAACAAGAACATACGTTAGCCTTTGAAATGAAATGGACAGCAGCTTTCCACTGGCCCACCTACGCCTGGCACCTCTGCATGTGGCTCCCTTTCAGCAACTACACTGAAAACCTGGATGTCCCACAGTCCTCTGAGGGACTTGCTATTCTCTTGCCAAAAGTTTAGCTGAGACAAATTCCAGAGAGGTAGACTAAGGGATGCACTTCCCAAGGATTCCATATTCCAGATTGGTCATCTCCAAATTGTTTTGAACGCATGTGTGTTTGTGTGTGTGTAGATACATAGACAATGTATACATACATATTTTTTTAAATAAATAACAGATTTATCCTATTGTACTATAGCCATTATAAAACATGTGAAAATTTGAATTTAAAAATGAGAGAAACAACCATAACTTTAAATGGAGGCTTTCATATTTTCTTTTCTATGTATGTATATATGTACCTTTTTGGAGACCCTGACTTAAATGAGTATTTCTCAGACTTCAATGTGCTGGATGGCTTCTTAGAGTTTTAGGTTTCTGCTTTTCTTTCAGACAGTGACTCATTAGAACCTGTGAATCTCCATTTTCTCAAGCACTCTGGTTACTCTGATATCTGGTTCACAGACCACACTCCCAAACACTCACCTAGAAACTCAGCATTGCTTCCTTAGTGAGGCAGGTTCAAGCCTAGCTTCTGATTGATGCCTTCACAGATGCATAAGAAAAGACATAGTAGGCTCTTGGCTACTTCGATGGGGAGAACTGTCAGCAGCAACAAAAATCTTTTATTCCTGCACCTTAAAAAGTTGTTGGTAATACCTTCCATGGTGGCTATTGATGTTCCCTAAATTACAAATTCTTCTTCATATTTAGTGCTAAGTAGTGTTGTCATTGTCATCTTTAAAAATGGTGCCATAATACTGACAGTTGTCTCTTTTGGGTCCGGTATTCTGCACCTCATCCAGTGCTAATCACTTTTCTTATCCTTAGTACTCACAAGAAAGAGCACAAAGAGGTAGGTAACATTACCCTCATTTTATAGATGTAGAAACTGAGGCTTAGAGAAGTAATTTCATCAGTCACTGCTAACACCAAACAAAGGGGACGAAAGAAATGAAAACATCAGCACCTCTCGCCTGCAGCCTCGCAGGGCAACCTGTTGCTCAGAGAAGCGCAGCACTTGCGAGGGTCACCGAAGGAGTGAGTGGTCAAGCGTGGCCTCTGACTCAAGTTCTAGGCCTGCTCACAGCCTAACACCCTCCACCCGGGGCTAGCCCTTACATGGCAGAGCTCTTCAATCCTTTCCTCTGTTTCTCTTCGTTACGTTCCCAGTGGGCTGCTCAGCTTTATGACCCTCCTGTGATAAGCGGAGAGCCACACACAAGAGAATTTGAGTATGACCCCAAGTTCTCACGTTTAAGACCCTGCAAGTGAACAGGGGCCCAACCTTCTGCCTGAAAACCCTCTGTGTACACAGTCTCTGGCAGCCTGCACACCCACCACTCTGGCCTTATGTTTAGCGTCGCAAAACTCTTGGATGCCATGCAACTTTCTCCCTTTTCTACTGGTTTTGGGAATTGTATGCACATGGCCTCTGGGGGCATTTTGATGGCTGGTTTTTCCCTCTATCGCAGTAATATTAACCTTGTTTAATAACCTATTAACCAAGAGGATAAAGGTCTTATTAGCATTCACGTGCTTTCTGTACCACTGACATAACACTGCCTTGTTGTGTGTCCAGAGGCTGATTCTTGTTTTTAAATGACAGGGCGCTGATGGATGTAGCAGAAAGGGCACTGGGAGAGGGCTGGGAGGTCGCCTGGTTCAGACGCTGGCCTGCCGCTCACTCTCTGTTCCACCTTGGCGAGTTCGCCCAGCCTCTCTGAGCCTCTGATTCCTCATTTGTAAAATGGGGACAATCGAATTGACATCCATCATTATTCCGACGGTTTGGGAAAATGTATATAATGTGTCTAGCTTGGGACACAGAAGCACTAGCACATATTAGTTCTCACAATTCTCAGTCATGTGGGTTTTCATGGAATTATTATGGCCGTCAATGAGTAACATAACGATAACTTAGTACCCCCTTTAAGATGCTTGACCTCAGCTTCTGAGACAAAACCCATCCTGTCCACCATGATAGCTGTGTCTCTTTATGAGCCCAACCAATTCTTGACAGGAAAAAAAGAGAAAAACCCAATGGATGGGGAAAAAAAAAGAAAAACTCAATGGACAAAGCTACCGTGGATCTTAGGAAATAGTTGAGAGAAGAGACAGAGATTCTTTTTTCCTCTGAAATGGCTGTTTCTATAAATTACACATCTCTGCCCCAGTACCATCCCAAGCTTGAGCAAATCAAGCGGCCTCTCTGGCCATTTATGAGGAGTTGTGGGCCGCTGAGTGACATGAAGGCTCCAGTTGTGAGTTTGTGACCAGCTGTCAGGAAAGGGGAGAAGAATGGAGGACAGGCATTAGCCCCGATCACAGAGCGAGTTCTGCCTCCCTCTGACGGAGCACCCATGGCATCTTTTCAGGCTTCACCATGCGCACCCATCCCCCGTGGATCTTTCTCAAAGCAGGTTCACCCCCAGGGCTGGGGTGGGCCCGAGGCCCTGCACTGCTCAGAAGCTGCCACCGGCGGCTCTGCTGGTCCTGGGACCACACCCTGGCAGCAGGCGTGCAGTAGGCATTTTACACACATCACTCAACCGCCTCAGACACTTTCACATTTCCTCCCTTCTCTTCCCGACACCTCTTCTGCCACCAGGTGGGTCTCCTTGTCCTTCCCTGTTCCTGCCACTCTCGTTGTGTCTCTTTCAGAGCCTGAGTAGCTACAAACCACTTCATGTTTAATCTCTAAGGAAGGAGTTTGCATCTGGAGATGGTGAAGAAAAAAGACAAAAAGAGCAAATAGGTGGAACCGCAAGACTCCGGAAGAAAGTCCTACACAGGAGCATAAGCTACCAAGTGCTAGTAAAAGGGGGGGCAGTCCTCCCAGCAGACCTCGCGCGGCTGAGGTCCAAGCCGAAAGTTTATGACGCCCGGTGCTGCTGTCTAGATGCTACATACACCTGTGGAGACTCACTTTCACTGCCACCCAATGGAGTACTTGAGTTGGCAGGTGATGGATGAGGTTCTTGTTTCTGCTATGTTGGCATTTGGGCCACCTGGAGAGATGCAAATGAATGAAGGAATGAAGGACTGAGTATCAGTGTCTTCTCCCCCCTCCCACTGAAGAGGTCAGAGGTGGCGCTCAGGTATTGATTATTTCTTAACAAACTGCAATTGAGAATAGCACCCTAAGGCAAACTGAGGGGCCAGATTGCAGGTTGGTTGAGAGAGACACACTCGGCCTTCCCCAATTCAGGGTTATCTGGCAGAGAAACGTCCAAATGCATTTCTTTAGGGATTCAGAAGAAATATCTTCTCTTTTTTTTTTTTTTTAAAAAGCGTCTCCTCCATGCTGTTTCTGCAAATACATTCTTCGACAGAGAAATATTCATCTCCCTCCTGGATTAATTGCAGCCCCGTCGCTGATGGTTTTTGCATTAAGTTCAGCTGCTGCTTGCAGTGGGTAAAGGCACTCTGATTGGGAACAAGAACTGAACCACAGAGGGGCAGCTGCAATTCGTGGGGAAATTATTACCATTTCAAATGTCACTCAGCTTGATTTGTGATTAAGGGGAGCTGAGGCTCCTCCTGTCTGGTTTGCTACAAGAGCGGAAGTCTGCTCTCCCAGCCGGGCCCGCTACATTGTCATAACCAATGCCCGTCACCTCCCAGCCGCCTCCTTCAGCACACCCAGGAGCCTGAAGCATTTAGCTTCAATTACAAACGTCGCTTGTCATTTCTGGGATGCTGACTACATTAATCAACTTTTTTTTTTTTTTTTGCAGAATTTGATTATAGTGTCTTGTGGATAAATAACATTTATCTATTTCCCTTTCATTCCCACGTTGTGTAAAAGGAACAGTGGGAAAAGAGAATCACCTGAACTTTCAGGTCCCTGGAGTGGGCAGATGTGGCATCTCATTTGGTACTCCAGAGGCTCTTGCACAATCCTGGAGAGGTTTTTGTTTAACTTGGTACAGTGAACCGTTCAATCGACAGTCTCCCATGCACATGGGGACTCGGTGAACTCTTGGAAGGGGAAGAACAAGCTCTGCAGAAAGTGCAGGGCCTCGTGGAGTGGAGTGGGCCAGGCTGGGCTCAAAGCGCGTTGGGAAGGGAACATGCGGCTGAGTGAGGCTGGGGATGTGAAGGTGACCTCTGGGGGGGTGTTTTCTTGCAGGGCTGGGTTCCAGGACTTGTACAGTCCATCTGTGGTTCCAGCCCAGCTGGTCCCCAGAGCTTTTCTTTTAATGGCAGCAGAACTGGGATTGAGTCCAGGCTCTGTCCTAAAGCATATGGGGCCTCAGCCTTCTATAGAATGGGTCAACATGATGAGGATTCCACAAGAATGATCCCTAAGTAAGAAGGACTTAACACGTTGCCTATTAGCTCCACTCAGTGACCCTCATGACATATGACAGCCAATGAAAACCACCTGCTCTTCTGCCCTCCTGCAGGCGAGTTCATTGACAGGGGGCTCATCATTTGTGGAGCTGTTCTCCTGTTGATGGGCATTTACATAATTTTCGATCTTTCATTTTACAAACAGCACTGCAGTCAACATCCTGCTCCTGCCTTCTCGTAAATAAATGTGAGTGTTCAATGGGAGAGAGATAGAAATAGACATTTGCTGAGGTCATTAAGGATGCAACAGTGGTTCCCTCCCCACCACCCCAAGCAGCTCTATACACACCGGTATTCCTCCCCTGGCTGGGTATAGAAATGCCTGTTTTTCCACATCCATGCCACACACCTGGTATTACCACAATTTTTTTTCTCCCCCCATCTTATGGATGAAAACATTGAATCGTTTTCCAGCAGGATGTATGAGTATCATGTTTAAATTAATCTTCCTCTGAGCATCGTTTTAAATGTACAGCAGCCATTAATATTTCTTTGAGCCTGGATTTAGAAGATGATTAAGACTCTAGCAGGCAGGTACGTTGACCAGGGAGGGAAAAGAAAGCCATCAGGGTGAAAATAGCCAGCGCAGGTTCGGGGATGAGTCTCGGATGAAATACTGGGTTCAAAGAGAGAGGGATATGGATGAGGCTGGTTGGGGGGTTGAAGCCAGGGTTGTAGGGTTCTGGAGCACACTAAGGAATCTGCCTGTCATCCTGTTGTCAATGAAGACATCATCTGGCAGGACCTAAGAAAGATCCTAAAGGTCCAAGACGAAGTTGGCATTTCAATAAGATGCCTTTGGCCACCTTGCAGAGGGAGGACTTGAACACAAGGCAGTGCAAGAATGAAGGGACAGAGTCAGGACCTATCTCAAAGATAAAATTGACAGGACTTGAAGACTCATTATATTAAATACAGAGGCTGAGATGAGGGTGTGATGGACACATCTTATACAACCCCTCAGAGGTGTCTTCCCAGCCTTACAGCTGGATGCCCATGTCCACTGTGGAAGGTGCTACTCAAAGTGTGGCCCATGGACCAGCATCACCAGCAGCACCTGGCAACTTGTTCAAAATGCGAACTCCTGGCCTCACCTCACATCTACTGAATCAGACTCTCTGGTGGTGGGTCACCCTCCAAGTGATTACTTTGCACACTAAAATTCGAGAAGCAATGATGTCCAAGATTTCATCTAAAATTCCAGATGGGAGGAGTCTAAATTCCTGAGTCACCATTTGGAGGATAGCCACTCAGGAGAGCCAGCTGAACAGGGTCACCTGCACTGGATTCAATGCCAAAGAAAAATAAAGTCTTACCTGGTTAAGCCACTGAGATAATTACTGTTTGCTACAGCAGTTAGCCTGGTCTGCAATGACCAATGCAGTTAATACAAATAAGGGTCCAGATTTCTACCCAGTGGCTCTCCTACCAGACATTTTCAATGCCCATTCTGGGAAAAGGCTGTTTTTATAATTAACACCCAGGCTTGCAGCTTCCAGATGACCACAGGAGAGTAGGACTATGACTATGTCCTTGCCTTTCTGTGGGGAGGGAAGGGAACCAGGACCAACACAGCTGGCTCAGTAGCAATCTTGATAGTTGATGAAATATTTCTCAAGACTGATTTCTTCCTTGTTTGGGTCTGACGTTCTTTAGATTGAGAAGTAGCCACAGTGATTTCTTTACTGGGTGGAAGTTCTGGAGAGTAAAAATGCCTCCTCTCACATTCTTGGTTTTCATCAACCACTCGTAGCCCCCTTAACCACAGCTGCCTCGCAGAACAAACACCTGCACTGCAGCTAGCCAGGTGCCTTCAGCCAAGTGTCCTAGGTTGTGCTTGCATCACGCCGTTGCTAGTGTCTGTGTACATCACTGGGTTGAGAAAGACTCTGAGGCGTTGCTGTAACACAGTGGGTGAAAGTGCTAGTCCATTAATCGCTTCGCATTGCCACATGTTGCAGCCCTGTTCTGGTGAATGCCTTGTTGCTATTTTTTTTTTAATTTCTTTCCGATCCAACAAACTTTCTCCTCTGCCTGCAGAGTGAAAATGCACTCAGGGGGGTCTTGAGATTCTCTTTGACACCTTCAGGATACAAGCCAGGAGTCCCTGCTTCCATGGAAATGCCCCATTGGGCTCTCAGAGGGTTGGTGTCTCAGGAAGAGGGTGCATAGGAGAGAAGAGACACCGGGTGCCTACTATAGGTAGTTCTGCACTCAACAGAGCATCCTTGGATTTTGGTGCTGGAAGAGGCATTCTAAGACATTCAACCCAATGCCCTCTTTGCCCAGGAGTCAGCAAATTATCGCCTGTGGGCCAAATCTGATCTTATACAGCTCACAAGCTAAAAGTGGATTTTACACCTTTAAATGACAGAAGAAAAATCAAAAGAAGAAAATTTAGTGGCATGAAAAATATTTAGGCACACGTAGAATAAAATTATATAAAATTCACATTTCAATGTCCATAAATAAGGTTTATGGGCGGCAGCCGTGCTCGTTTGTTTCGATATCGCCTGTGGTTGCTTGTGCATTGCCTGGCAGCATTGACTGGTTGAGACAGAGGCATGTATGGCCTGCAAAGTCTAAAATGTTTACTACCTGGCCTTTTCCAGAAAAAGTCTGTGACCTCTGGTGTACAGGGGAGCGGGAGGCTTATAGTAGTAACTCTTTCCCACGCTGTCAAGTAGGTTTCCTGGACTGACACAGCCTCCTGTAGCTACTCTTAAAATTATTGGGAGGGATGGGAGAGTTTTGAGGGTTTTCCAGTTTGAAAATTAGGCTTGGGGCGGGGTATGGAGTCAGGTAGATGTGTTGCCTGAAGCTCCTGGAGCTCACACGGGTGTGAAAGATCTCGCTCTTGCTGCAGGTGGCTTTCACCTTAGGGAGGAGACCAGAAGGAAGCTTCTATGCAAAGGCTTTTGCTTTGGCAGGTGCCATTCTTTTAAATTAGGGTGTGGGCTGCTGAGGCCCAGCTCCACAGCGTAGGCATCATGGGAAGGGGGTGGAATCCATCAGACATCAAACAAATGTTTCTGGGTGAGAGCACCTTACAGCCAGCACATACATAACTGTGGGGCTCATCGCTCCCAATGGGAGCTCAGGAAATCAAGATGCAATTTAAGATGGCATTTCCAACCTTCCCTGGAAATGGGGGGACATCAGCTTTATTTATTTATCCCATCTTGCCAGCTCCCGATTTGGTGCGAACAGTTATGTCTTGCAGCACGTTTCTGCCTTGCAGCCGGCAGAGTTAATTTAATGAAATGAGTAGTCTTCTGATGACCTGAAGGGAAAAAACACATTAATCTGGAAACTATCAAAGCCGTCTGACATGTGTTATTGTAGGACTCGGAAAAAATAAACAGTTTATGGAGAAGATTAAGTGGCAGTGTGGATTTGCTTTTGACATATCTTGTCTCCAAATCTAAGTCGGGGATTTATTATCGAGCTATCATGTCACAGCTATCTCATTTATATGATAACACATCTGTAATGTTTTACAAGTGCAGCACTACTTGTTCGAAATGGGCCTTTTTTAAGTCCTAAATTATAGTACCTGGAGAGGCATGCATAATTATAGTGCGTGTTAGCAAATGAGAGGGTGCGTTTTCCACCCGCACTCAGCATTAATCGTCAGCACAGTGGGTGCAATAAAATCATAATTGCTTCTTCCAAACTTCTCATCTGAGCTGTACAGGTTGAAGTCGGTGGTTTGATGGAGAGATGTATCCCGTCGTGGTGGGTGGAGGCCTCACTCCCATCTTCCCAGACAGTCCCTGGAATTACGGCTGGAGATCCATCTGAGTTCAGGAAGAGAGCCAGACCCACAGGGGCTGCCCATGGAGGTCTTCTGATCTCGGTTACACTCTCGAATCAGCACATCCGAAAACACTGTAGTGGGGGATTATGGGTCCTGGTTTAGGAGCTAAGTTTGGACTCTGTTTTTCAATTTTGGACAAACTGTCTCACTTCACTGAACAACTGTCTACTCATCTGCAAATGAGAGATGGTAGCCCCTAAAATCAAAGTGCTCTTAAGGCAATTAACAATGTTTCTAAAGCACAAAATACACCTGTGATAAACAGTTATAACTCTCTCCCCTGAAGATCATTGTCTAAACCCTTGCTGTCCAATAGGGCAGTTGCTGGCCACAGGTGACTATAGAGCACTTAGAATATGCTCAGTCCCAATCGAGAAGGGCTGTAAACACAAAATATGCACCAGTTTTTAAAGAGTAAATATGAAAATGAATGTAAAGTACATCAGTAATGTTTTATGTTGATTCCATTTTGAGGTGATATTTTGGCTATATGGGCCCAAATATATTATAATAAATTCTACTTTTATCTTTTTTTACTTTTTTATTGTGTTTAGAACATTTAAAATGATACAAAAGTCTCTCATAGTTTTATTGGACAGCACTGGTCTGAACCGGATGAATGCTGACCAAAATGGAATGGGACTGTGTTTTGAGTTGCAACTCATGGCTCCTGGTATTAATATTATTATCTTTGATTTATACTTAGCCTACTTTGGCAACAATATTTTAGATGGTTTGCTACAGAAAAACGGAGAAGACCCAGTGATTGCAATGAACCACCTAATTTAATTTAGCTCCCTGGTGCTAAGGCAAAAAAAAGAAAGAACACATATTTGCATCATACGGGTCTTTTCGAAAGGTAGCAGAGTCACATAAGTTTCTTTGAAAAGAAAAGCTTTCTCGTGGCATCGAATTCTCAAAGGACCATTTCCCAGTGCAGTCCTGAAATTGCACCTACACTTGCGCCTCTCCATTCTCCCTAAGCAAGTCTTTCATGGACTTAGAAGCGGTGAGTCATTCTAGCGCAGGGATGGTAATTACACCTCCCCTTGTTCATGTAAATGATCTGATTTGATCCTCAGGGTAGCCCTGCAGCATGGGCTGTGCAGGGACTATTGTTCCTCCTTGATGGATGAGGAACCTGAGGATCAGGTAGGGCTTCAGTGACTTGCTCAAGGTTTTATAGACAGTAAGCAGCAGGGCCAAGGCTCAAATCCTCATTGCCCAAAGTGGAAACTCCCTGTGCTGCTTTTGTCAGTCATGTACACTTCAGTGTGAAAGAAAACTCAGAATAGTGACTGATGGGAGAGAGCAGGGAGCCTCAGGGCAAGAATGGGGGCCGAGATGCATCTGGGAGGCTGGTAACTCCAAAGATGAACTTTAGCCAGATAGAAGAAATAGATGTATAAACATGTGTTTTATTATTTTACTAACTGTGGCACACCAAACTCAAGATATCCTATGTTCGGGCCTCCAGGGATGATGGGTGGGAGAGCATATTAGCTTCCTTACTTTAAGATCCGTGCTTCTGGAACTTTGACACTCACACCAGTCGCCTAGGACCTTGTCACAATGCAGATGTCATTCAGAGGCCCCAGGAGGGGACTGAGCACTTGCATGTCTCCCTGGCTCCCAGGGAGTAACTGTTTTTTGTTGGTCTGAGGGTTGCAAACAAAAAGATGTTTGTCTCCTTCTTTCCCCCCAAAACTGCCTCAACCGTAGCATTTTACACGAAAGTAGAAGACTGAGCCTCACCCAGCTATAAATGCAAACCTCCCTGGGGGTTTTGAAACAGTACTGATGCCAGAGAGCATCAATTTAATTGATCTAGGGTGGTAATCACACCACCTTAGATCAATTAAATTAAACAGCTCCTGGGAATGGGGCTCTGAGCTTGGTCAATTTTCATCTTTCCCCTGGGGCAACTATGTCTGTGAACAGTGGGGTCACGTAGTTTAGAAGTTTTCTGCCTGGGAATTGTCCGAATACCCCGAATCTGAGCACTGGCTTCCCAGAGGGTTTCTCCTCTTTCTCCACAAGCAGAGCGAAGCACACCACCTGTCGGTCGTTCACTCTGGAATTCACACGAAGCGTTGGCCTTGCTATGCATGTAGTCGGACCGGCAGGGAGGGCCTGACCTTTTTAGGCTTTTAGATCCCAGTGGGTTAAATTGCTGATATAGGTGTGACTGAGAAGAACCACACAGTCACTTCAGGCAGGGATATGTGCCATGGAAGAAACACAGTGGGAATGGAACACAGAGACACTGAGGGGGGCCAGTGGTGGCAGTTTCTATGGGGTGGACTCCAACAAAATATTGAGTATAAAAATGTATAAAGAGCCCTGGCCGGTGTGGCTCAGTTGGTTGGGCATTGTCCTTTGTACCAAAAGGTTGCCAGTTTGATTCCAGGTCAGTCACATACCCAGATTGCAGACTCAATCCCTGGTGGGGGGTGTGCAAGAGGCAGCCAATGGATGTTTCCCTCTCACATCAATGTTTCTCTCTCTCTCCCTCTCCCTTTCTCTCTCTCTCTAAGAATCAATAAAAAAATCATTTAAAAAAATGTATAAAAAAAAGACTCTTTGGCCAGGGGGTGGCATTCTGGAGAGGCTTTACCTCTCCTGCCCTATTACTTTCCTTGAGGCTAAGACCGAAAACACTACAGCCAACACCAGCTGACTTCCACGGCCTGGACAAGGGAGATTCTGTGGGGCCGTTGGGAGAACAGGGACTCCAGCAGGAGGGACCCCTGAGCTCACGAGCTGGGCCAGCTACCAGGAGACCAAAGTTGGGACCTCGGCTGTCTTCAACCTGGGGCGATTTTAGAAAAATCAGCAGAGAATTATAGAAATCTAGATTCCCGGGTCCCACATCCAACTTGGTTCATCAGAGCCTGTGGAGCGGGGCAGGAGCATCTTCATGTAGATGGTAAAACTGGGGTGATTCTGATGTAAACCCCAGTTAAGACACCCCAGTCTAGACTTTGAAAAGTGCAGACTTCAGCGAGAAACAAAAGGTATGTTGTCAAGTCTTCTCTCTGCTAAACAAATAGCTCACATTTCTGTAAAGTACAGGCACAGTAGTCGAAGCAGCCTCCATAATTCCCACATCACTCCCTCTTTTTTCCTTTTGGATAAACAGCTGGCAAATATGACATCAATTCAATGGTAATGACTGCTTTTAATTTTCATTTTAAATCCATACTGTTACTATATATTGGGATCCTGGCTGGTGCCAACTGCTCCGGCCACACGTCTGGTTTTCATTTAGTCTCGAGTTCCTTTAGGGTAGTCGTGTACAGAGGCCTGGTTTAATGCATAACCCTAATTGCAATGTAGAATTAAGTTGGTGCTGACTGTAGCGTTTTCAGTCTTAGAATCAAGGAAAGTATCTAATAGGAAGGGGAAAGAAAAGCCTCTCTAGAGTTCCAGCCTTTGCCAGTGCCTTATCTGTATAAATTTTTTACATTCAACATTTTTTTAATTGAGTGCATAATATGGCTATAAAACAGCAGTCTGGGTAATGTGGTCAGGCTGCTGGTTTATAGATCTCTCTTCTCAGTTTCAGAATGTCCCCATCTCCTCTTCCGGCTCTGACACTGGCCTCGTTTCTCGTTAAAAATGCTGGCGGCTTGGATGTGAGGACAGGAGCACAGGCTGAGCTCCTTCTCCCAAGTTATGCTCCCTGCAGCGCCTCCTGCACCCTCAGAGGCTTTGAAGGAAGCTAGGCTGCCAGCCGAACTTATTTCCAACAATTGTTGGCCAGAGATCGGCTCTGTGAAGGGTTAAAGCGAATATTTTCACATCAAATGTATAAAGAAAAACAGAGATTTCTTTCTAGGTGGCAAATACCTCTTGGTAAAACTGGGATGGGGCCGTGATGGTGAAAATCCCCCCATGTGTCTCATTCATGGGAAAACACAGGTGAAGGGGATGCTGGATGGAGACTGGGCAGTCAGCGGTTGGAAAGGAGGCTGCGATGGGCCTGGCTGCATTGGAGAGGGGTGAGACGGGCAAATCAGAAGCAGGGATGAGGCCCGGCTCTGTGACTGATGCATGATCCTCAGTGTACAAGTATTTGCTGAACACAAGTTAGTCATTAACATAGGTATGTTGACCCCTCTCCAAAAAATGTTCCTATGTTTCCTCATTCACTCGTTCATCATGTTCTTTATTCAATAATATCTGTACTAGGGTTCAGGGGCCATGGGAGACCCTAGAGATAGCATATGAGTAAGGGGACCGTGCCCCTGCATCCTGGACCTCCCGGTCCAGCCATAAACAGGGAAGAAAGTGTCCAAGGAGAAGTAGGTGTCCAGGTGACTTAGTAAAGGGCCAGTGGGTGATGCTACGGAGCACAAGCAGGGGCCCGGCCAGGCTGAAGGGACAGGAAGGTGGGGCTGGGACCTGCGCAGACCATCCGAAAGGCCCACTCTCATGGCGTTGCCCTGGTTCCCGACTGAGGCCTAAGCCGGACGCTGGCTGGTTTGAGATTATCTCGTGGAAACTTTGTAGTGACCCACATGTTGAAGATGATTTGTGAGTCTATCATTGTGTGTGTGTGCCCATGGTGGAAATCTCTCTCTAGTCTCGGCACCAGGAAAATGCTGTGCTTTCCCTGGTTTGGTGTATCTCAGGAGCAGCGCAAACCCTCGCTGAAGACCTGGGCCTGCCCTGAGAGCTAGAGAGCGCTGTCCCATCTGCAGCTCGCTTCTGCAAACCACAGACGATCATAGAGCGCACCGTTTGCATGCTAATATTACCCCGCTCTTCATATTTTTCTCCCCTTATATTCTCATTTTGCCCAGTTCCTTCATTGGCTTTATTGTTTTGTGTTTTATCTAGTTGTTTCTTTCTGAAGCCACCTCAGATCTACCAGGAACAAGGAAATAAGGGCAGGGGGAAGAAAGCTTGGTTTCTGTTGAGAACAATTTCCAGGCTAGTCTAGGAGCAAATGTGTTGTCGGTGAAGTCATTTGAGAAAATAAGCAGCTTCAAATGGGAGAATGTAATTAAGAGTTGAGAGAAAGGGGAAATGGGGTGGGGTTTAAAAGTCAGGTTTTAATTGTGGGGTGATTCAAAATAGTTAAGTTAAAAAAAAAAAAGCAGTACAAGAGCAAGCCCTTCCAGTTTCTCCAAATCCTGGACATCTGTCACCCAGCCAATGTCAATATTAGCTAAAGTGGCTTGGCCCTGCTCGGTCCGGTCAAAAATAAATTAGGAGGATGCTTATAAACAAGGCTTAGAGGAGGGACACACACATGCACACACACACACACTGCGAGTAAGAATAATAATTAGCAGCTTTTAATAAGTGCTAATTTAGTGATAACAATTTTATATAGAGTTGTTTACGCCAAGATGTGACATTAGCTGATTTGGGATTTCAGCCACTGACCACGAAGCTGATTGGTGGGTTCAGTTGATACCTCGCACCTTGGTCTCCTCCATGTGCACCCCCCACCCCCAATGACTCCAACCAGCTGCCCTGCAGTGGCTTGACCAGGGTGTGGCTCAGGTTCACCCCCACGGGGGGTCTTGAAGGCACATCACTGACATACATACATTGATCCCCCGTCTTGCTCACTGTTCACTGGACTTTCTCTTTACTTGTCTGTAGAGGGCACATTGAATACCTTGCCTGGAAATTAGGGTAGATCTTGGTCCATGACATTTCCATATCACAAAAGAGAAATGTTTTTCTTCAGCTCTGCAAAGGATGCATTGGGAGTGAGAGGGACAAGGGGGAACTAAGATTCCAGCCAATGAGTCTCGCAGAAGCTCAGGCAGGTGAAACAAACGTATGCTCGTCAGGTCACCCCTTGTTGCCCCTGAGCCAGGACCGTCCAGGATGCACGGTTGTGTAGACACAGTGATGCAGTATTGAAAGCAGGGTGTCAGTCTGGTGGATCCGTGTCCAAGCTCGGCTCCCCTATTTGCTCACTATGTTGCATGAGACAAGCCTACTTCGACCTTCTGAGGTCAGTTTCCTCAGGCGTAAGAGGCTGAGCACAATACTGCTTCAAAGAGATGGTGAGTGAGGTTCAAGTGCTATGACAGGGCCTGTTACATCGCAGATCCCCGATTAGTCCCAGCTAATGCTTCTCAGGTCATCATGGGCCAGGAATGGAGCTCTGCAATTTATATGCAGTAGTTTTCAGCATTACTTTTATTATAATCTTCCCCTGAGGAAGCTCGAAGAGGAATATCCTGAGGCTATAGTAGATACTCAATGAATATTTGTTAAATGAATGACCAGTGTCATTGACTCCTCAAAAGAATCCCAATTAAGTTAGTACTATAAGTATCCCCACTTGTCAGATGGGGAAACTAAGGCACTGGCAGTTAAATATCTTGGGCACGATTGTGCCCAGTTAGCAAGTGTCAGAGTAAGGACTTAAATGCAGACCCTCCTTGAGCCCCTGGCCTCACCCACTCCCCTCTACCAGCTCTGTACGTGTTTTTATATGGAGTAAGCAATTCCCATGGCCTCTCCAGTCTTCCTCCCTCCCTGCCAAGTGTTAGTGTCCTCAAGGCCCTGCGGGGAGTCCTGCTCGGCACCCAGCTGTCAATAAGACAGTGCCTGGATTTAGAGCCTGTGGGTGTGTGCCGGGGACATAAAACAGCACAGGCTATACGAAGTCCCAGGAATGCCTCGCTTGACACCAAAGCCACCAGACAAGGAAGCTGTGAGCCTCCTGGCGGGCCCCAGCTTGCTGCCTGAGTTATTTGTGAGAGGGGGGCCTGGCCTCTCTCCACAGTGCGCCAAGGCTCCAGAGGGCAGGGAAGCCTCTCCCTGAGGCTGTGGTCTTGGGCCCTTTGGGCTCCATGACACCCCTGGTGGAAGGCACCCTGGATGGGAGGCAGAGGGAGAAGCAGAGGCAGGAAAAATGGAGATGGTGGCTTCCCGCTTCCCCACCGGGCTTTCTCTGTCTGCTCAGGGCCCTGGCAAGCCAAGCTCTTCCCCTCTCCCTCCGTCTCTCTCCCCACCCCTCTTCCTGTGTTTCTCTTTCCCCTCTCAGCCCAGTTCAGTCTCTTTTCTTCCCCCCTTCTTTCCCCTTTTCTCCCCACCCCTGGAAAATTTGAGGTATTTTCTTAAAGTCCTCGCAGTCTATGGGGAGATTTGTAAAACTGACCAGCTGATTCCCAAAGAGGCTGAGGCCCCCCGACAGTGCGGAGCCCCGACAGAAGCAGCTGTTTGGCGACCCTGTGCTACCGCTGGCCTGAGCCCTCCCGCGGGCACGGCTCTTACATTCTCCACAGGAGCCTGGCATCCGAGGGCGCGGATGTAAAGCCCCTTGATGTGCATGTCCACGCTGCTCTTTCCTTTCTGTGCACGCTTTCCAGGTTCAGGGAAAACGAGTGACAGTGACCCCGTCACCACCATTCGCTTCCCAAACACGGCAGGCAGGGGTGTAACTCGGTAAATCATGTGTCCTGACCAGCCAAGTCCACTCTGAGTTGTGGGGACCAGGATAAGGGGGGTGCATCTCCCTGAGCACAGCCTTTATTCATTTATTCCCTCCACAAATATGGATGGAGCACATGCTAGGTGGCAGGCGTTACTCTAGGCATGGGGGACACAGTGGTGAGCGAGGCCCTTCCCAGCCCTGCTCCCAGGGGGCTTCCACTGTTCTTAGCAGAGAAACTAAACCTGCCTGCAACAGTCAGGGGCAGGTGGGATGGCTGATAACAAACAGAGCCTCTGATCTCCTTGAGGTCTGGATAGCAACAGGCCACAGAGCTTTCCTGTGGGACCCGCGCCACTTGGAGCAGTGGAGTTTGCTCTGCATTAGGGCAGGTGCCTCTGTGTTTGCAAAGGGAGAGTCGCCTCTGTTCTCTACTGTGAGCTGAGCTCTGCTTTCTGCGGGTGCCTCCCGGGCTTCTCCATCTCATCATCAACATCAGAAAAATGGTGTTCACTCATCAGGTGAGCGCCATCCATGGAGGCCCCCTGGGTTCTGGTTCTAAGTCATGTACCTGGGACACTCAGTCCCTAGGCCTTACAATCATCCTACCGGATGACACTATTAGTTCATTTTATAGATGAAGACCCTGAGGCACTGAAGTTGGAGCTCTTCCCACTGTACTCGCACACTCAGAAGTTTCTCGGTAATGCCCAGTCTTGCTTTCTCATTAAAAATCAGTGGATATCCTATGATGTTCCAGAAATAACAACATCCCATATTTGAAAAGCCAGGACATTCTACAGTGGGGATAAATATCAGAAACATGTAAAATTCTTATTTAAAAACTGACTCTCAGGGTCCTATTGCCATTGACCCCAGCTCTGAGTCTGATGAAGCTACTGAGAGGCATCCCTTTGAGGAAAGCTGGTAAGGAGCCATCATTTTACAGGGCTTTCCCATCTATTAACTCGTCTGATGCTCAGAGCTTCTTTGGAAAATTGGTCGAATCTACCCTATTACCCTTTTTTCTCAAAAAAAGGCCAGGAGAAGTTTATTTCCTTGGCCATGGTCTCCAAGCTGTAGGCAACAGGAGTGCATGGAAGATGTATTGTTTTGGTTTGAGTCTGTGGCCTCAACTAGGGGTGATTTGGGGCCCCAGGTGACATTTGGCAATGTCTGGAGACATTTTTGGTTGTCTTACTTGGGATAGTGGGGTGCTACTGGCAAGAATTTAAGCACATGATTACCCCAAGTTTCAAGAGTAAGCTAGCTTCTGATAAAGGGTAATATAATTATATTCTTGGCTTGGATAGATCATTATTCATCTCTTGAGACTGGATACATTGGTACTTAAAAAAAAATCAGAGGTTCTGTTAGCACAGAAAAAGAGAAATGGCTCTTTAGTCAGCAGCTAACAGTATCTGTCGTAGCTATGACACTGTATATACATGATTAGGTTTTCTTTTTATAATATGTTTTTATGCTCCTTACTAGCTTTTTGACATTGGGAAACTTAAGCTCACCATGCCTCAGTTTCCTTACCTGTAAAGTGGGGATAATAATAGTGTTCTTATCCAAGCCAACTGTTTAGGTAAGTGAGATAATTCCCCAACAGTGCATAGAACAGTCTCTGGCACTTAGCAACCCCTTAGTAAATGTTTTTGTTGTCGATGATGATGATGATGATATGATTAATTGTGTTTATCTTTGAAAAATGAATTTCATTTCTTAGGCCTTATTTGTATATCCCAAAGTGTTCAGCAAAATTGTGGAGGGATAACAATAATTCAATAAAAACTTCTTGATTAATTTTCTAACTGCTCCACCACTTGTACACGTTTAAGTTGCAAAATTCACCATGTTGCATGTCTTCTTAATGCATATCAATGGGTCCTGCTCTTCTATGGTATAAAACGAGGCATAAAACATCTTCCCAAATCTCTCTTTACATCCTCAACTTTATTTTTCACATCTCTCTTTTCTGTGTGCAATCCAGTAATTATGAGCTTCTTAGAAGTATCCCAGACTGCCATCTCATGTATATATGTTTACAAATATTTTTCCTTTGAAAATTTGGTTTCCTCTACCTGGAATATACTTCCATTCCCCTTGGACATTTGGCAAACTCCTATTCATCCTTCAAAACCTTTCTAAGACATTATCTCCTCTGGGATGCCCTCTTGGGATGTCACTTCTTACCCAATAGTGCAATATCAATATTATATGTCATGCCTATCCTTTGTGTCTATGTCTATTACTGTTCTTGTTACTGTTTTTTTTCATTTCATATTTATCGTCTGTCTTCACTTTTAAACTATACATCAAAGGTGGGAAAAACTGTCTTATGCTTCTAGTCACAAAGTTTAGTGTGGGGTACATCAGAAGTGATTATTATTTTGTTGAGCTGAATCATTTGCCAAACAGAGACTTCCTGCATCTGTAAAGTACTACAGGTCCATGAAAGATGGCTCTGCCTTTGGTGACAGATATTAACTGCACTAATTGTAGAGACCATTTCACGATGCAGAGTGGGGCAAAAGTAAGTTTACAGTTTTGAGTACATGAAACAGAGAGTTTATTCTTGTGTTATTATTTATTAATTATTGCATGATTTTCCATATGAACAACTGTAAGCCTACTTTTGCCCCACTCTGTATATAGAAATATTAAATCATTATGTTGTATATCTGAGACGAACACAATGTTATATATCAAATATATCTCAATAAAAAATAGCTCTCCCTGTTAAACCCCCGAAGTTACAAAAGCTCTCACTTGCTAACGAGAGAATAATCCTTTTTATAGATGTTTCGTAATTCTTGTTTAGTCCACACAGCTTACCAGCTGTCTCCTGGTCCCTTCCTACTCTCTCTGTGTTTAAATGCATTGGGTGCCTAAATTTCCCACTCTGTGATTGCTCACACGTAAAACATCCTGCCATCCAGCCGGGTTATTTTACAACGCAACTGGTTGGAAGAGAGCAAGGCCCTCCTGGCCTGGTAGGGGCATGTGGATGCCTTTGATCCCCCCCCCGTGAAGCCATCAGGCAAGGACGAGTCCCTGAGACTGTGACTTTGACTTTGTTTCGTGTTCGCAGCTCCACAGCCAGACTTGTTGCCTGGTACACGCTCAGCAAGCAGGCTGGATGAAGTTTTATGTTACATAAGATGCCACAGGCAGACCCAGCTGAGGACGGGACCGAGGGCTGGTACCAGAACACAGAGCCCCTGTCTTATCCCGGGGTTCACCCAGAGGTGATGCAGGAAGTCGGGGGCCACGGATTCCAGTAACCGGTCCGGAAGTGGAGTGTGTGTTGGTTCAAGACCAAGTCCATGAAAAAAAGACTGTTTGCCCCCAGGTCCTTATTGGTTGCGGGATCTTAGTGTGGGAAAGGTTATATGGGGAAAAGGCACGGGGTGAGAGTAACTGTCCCACGGAACAGGCACCTCTGCCGGGCATGAAGGGAAGGGCAGGATTTCCAGATCACTCACTTTTACCCCAAGTTGCCTTGCAGTTTCTTTCCTGTGGTTTTTTGTTTGTTTTTGTTTTTTTCTTTTTTCAGCACCAACTTGTTTGTTCCCTGAAAACATTAGCCATCCTTTAGGGTTCTTTAGAGAGGCAATTAATCGGCATTCAGTGCTCTGTCCGTGACCCTAACCTAATGAAATGTGTTATTATCTGAAAGGATTATGTAAGCCTATGGAAAATGATCCATGTGAGAAGATGTGTTTGGGGCGGGGGGCAGGCAGGGCTGAGTTGCGTGATAAAAATAGGGAGTTTTCTCTGCATTCGGACCAATTTCGAAGAGGTTTTTAACCATTGCGACGGAATCCTTTTCAGAACCCTCGCTTTTTTTCTTCCCTTTTCCCCGAGTTGCTATGAGAACATGAATCATCTCTTTAGCACAATGACAGCAAGTGTGGCATTTAGGAGCGGACCCTGATTTTTCACTGTTTGTTCTTTGCTCTCAACAAGATAAGCTGTTGTTATTTCTTTCTTCTTGAACAAGCACACCATGATTGCTGAAGTGGGAAGAATAATTGGACCAAATAGTCATGCGATTAATGCAAACAGAGAGAACTCATCTGCTTCCAGTACAGTAAATGCGCTTCTGAAGCTGCCGGGAGCCTGCTTTCTCTGTCTATTCTTGGGCTGGGGAACAAATGTTGCTGAGTTCACTGCCACAGATTCCCGTGTTTCTTCCACGGGGTAGAGACCTTAAATGAACTGAGGAAAGGAGAGAAATCAGCCCTATCTGGGAAGCGGGGTGGACTCGGAGGGAGGGGCTGCAAGGGGAACAGGGGGAAAGGCTTCCTCCCTCCCTCTCCACCTGGGCTACCGGTGAGGAGACTCCTGCTCCGTGAAGGGTATGTTTCAATGGAAAGATGGTGTGGCCCATTGAAACAGAAGGGAAACTAGTATTGATTAGGGCCTTCAGGTGTTCAGCTGTAAGCTCAGCTTCTATGTCATTTAGTTGCCACAGGCATGAGGCAGGCTCCATTGCCTTACTAGGCAGGGAAGGAAGCTGAGCTTCAGAAGTCCATCTCCAAACTCCCGACACGATGCTGCAGCGCTGGGCTTTGAACGGGGGTCTGTCTGGCTCAGTGGTGTGGTGAAGGCGTGGGCTTTGGGGCCAGACTGCCTGCTTTTGAATTCTGCCTCTGCCCTGTGGTAACCTCGTGACTTTGAGCACCTCTCAGCACCTCATCTGTAAAAAAAACAAGAAAACAAAACTGGGAATGAAACTAGTACTTTTTTTAAATAGGGCTGTTCAAAGGATTAAATAAATTCTTAGATGAAAAGAACACAGAATTGTGCTGGTCACCCAGAACGTCTCTGATCCACACCAACTGCTTTGATTTCTAAACGTCAGGTGCTTGTACTACACCAGGATGCCTTTCACGTCGCACCTGTGGCTTGCTGCAATGGTGCCCTAACCCATCTGCCTGCATGCAGTCGCCCAGGCACACCCTGGCCAGGTTAATATCTCTAAAATCCCATTTTCAGGTCACTCCATAGCTTTGGCAGCTCACCATTGCCTATAAGAAAAACACACAAATGTGAATGTCCCTTCATTGACTGCCTGTGCCCTGTTTTTCCCATTAACTTCTCATTGCACGCCCCCTCCCCATGTTGGAACTGTTCCCGGAACATACCTCTCAGCTCCCACCGCTGACACTAAACTCGCTTCTGTCATCGGCCTGTCTAAATACTGGGGACCTTTCAAGTTCCCCACCTAACTCCATCTTCTCCCAGAAATGTCCTTCGCAACATGAAACACAACAGTGATGTCAGCCCCCTCCCTGGCTCCCAGAGCCTGAACTGTTGGTGGCCCTCAGTCAGTGTCTTTTATTTTTTAAAAATTATTATTATTTTTTTAATCGCCACCCAAGGATATTTTTTCCATTGCTTTTCAGAGAGAGTGGGAGGGAGAGAGAGAGAGAGAAACATCGATGTGAGAGAGACACATCTATTGGTTGCCTCCCGCATGGGCCTTGACCCGGATTGAGCCGACAACCGAGGTATGTGCCCTTGACCAGAACTGAACCTGAGACCCTTCTGCCTGTAGGCCGATGCTCTAACCACTGAGAAAACCAGCTAGGGCCAGTCAGTGTCTTTTATTCACTGGCCAGAGCCACCCTGGAGTTTCTCTGAGTGGCAGGTGTGAGGGAGAAGACCAGGGTTGTCCCCTGCACTGCTATCATTGGGTGACTTCTTTCACAGTGATACGATGTGGCTCCAGAAGCCTAGGGGACTTGGACAGTCGCTACAGGCAGAGAAGGTAAGTCTGAGTCTTGAAGGATCAGCTGAAGTCTGCCACCCAGGAAAGCAGAATGAAGGAATTCTAGGCCGAGGGAAGAGCTTGTGCAAAGTTATGGAGGCGTGAGAATCTACACAGAAGCAAGTCTGAGTTTACACTGGTGATGGAGAGACCACGAAGTGACGCTGCAAGTTCTTAATGACCCGGGGCGACCCACGCGATGATGCTTCTCGCCTCACTCCTCTCTCCTCCTTCCCCTCTCTTCTGGAATCTGGCTCCAGCCCCGAGCTGGGCTCTTCTTTCAGTTTGATAAACGGTTTCACTATTTTGCTTAATTGTTTCCTCCCAGCATTCACTACACAGAACGAAGATTAAATCCAATTAAATAGATGTAGCACCTTGCACCCACTCTGGCCAGGAGCGCCTCATCCATTTGCGTTTGTGTTTGAAGGGAGGAACCCGCGGGATGCATTTTCACTGTGCATTGATTCTGCCCTGGGTTGGAATCTGCCTCCTGCTACCGGCCCTGTGACTCCAGCTTCTCCTGTCAGAGCACAAGGAAAGGGGAAGAGAAGGAACACGGTCTAGGCATCTCCCACACACTGGAGGCTCCCCAGTAACCAGCCAGTTGAGCTGCAGAACAGCCCTATGAGAGGGGTGTTGGTGTCCTGATCTGATAAGTGGGGATAAAGAAGCTTGGAAAAATAGGGCACATTCCAAGCTTCATAAACCCAGTGAAGGATTTTGAATGACGTGCCCTGAGGGCCCTACCCCAGGACATTTGCATGTGCACTAGTCTGACCTTCAGCAGCTGGCGCCTGCTTTCCTTTGCCCAAGAGCTTTGCCCAACAGAGCCCATTCCTTTGCCCACTCTTCTCATTCCTGGGGGCTTCCCTCCACCTAGGGAAGCCCCTGCCTCCCACTCCTACTGGGAGAACTCCAGTCCTATTCTGTTCTACACCAGCTCCCAGAGCCCCAGGGGAGTGAGCTCCAGTTACTCACAGTGGTCACTTTCTTGATACTGATTTAAATTTTTAAAAACGTACTGCCTTTCCTTCCCTGTCTCACCTCCCCACTCCCCCGCCAGTTTCCGGGGCTTACTCCCCCCCCCCGCCCCTCCCAGAGCCTGCCTCTGACATTTGAGCACAGATCGAATTGACTCTGAAATCTACAGTCTTAACCTCGCAGCATGCTGTGGAGATGGTGCATGGATTTCACGGGGACAACATAGAAGTGGGGCAGTGGAACCCGCTGGATAAGAAATGACATGGGTTTTGTTTCAGGGTCAGGTATGATTGATCGGCAGGGGCCCCGCAGGAGCTTCTGGGAGGGTGAGCTTGAGGGCCTTTGCAGACAAATAGGAACGCACATCTGGGAGCGTGGTGTGCCCCTGTGGGTGAGCGAGGTGGAGGAGCCAGCGCGCGGCCTTTGCTCCCCGGCCCTCGCCCCTTCTCTGCGTGTTTCCATCAGGCTCTCTCTGTGCGTAAGGTTATCAAAAGCGGCATCTATGTGGCCACCTTACGGGCTCTTAGAGAAACAGCCACGAGGTGAGAATATAGATTTGGGCATCAACTCGGAAACTCGGAGCTCCAATGTTGATAAAAAATAACTCTTTGGATGTGTCACTTTTCCCTTTATTGCCTCTTGTTAGTGATGAAGGTATTGAGAGCAACTGCCACAATTTTTGCTGAAGATGTCTTCCTAGCCAGCCCGCCGTCAGTCTGTGACCTTAAGATTTTAGTCTTTCTCGGGGTGCAGAGTCTTTTTCTGACTACGGGGTTAATTCTCGCTCTTTGGTGGTTGTTTCTCTTTGGGGAGGCATCTGTCCCCCTTCCAGGCCCCTTCTTTTGGTTCGAGCACCTCGATATGTTTCAGGGCATCCAATTTCTCCCCTGCTCTCAGTACATGTGCTTTAGCTCCAGGAATGGTTCTGTGCGGTGGTCCTGGCCAGTTAGCTCATGCATTCCCCTGTCACTGTGATTGGTGTGGTGATGAGAACAGGATCCTAATGACAGAAGGGAGGACCATTGCTGGGACTCCTGGGAAAGAGATGTGAACCTGGAATAGGGCCAGTCTGGACCGGCTGCCCCACCTTGCACCTGTATGCACCTGACATAGAGGAGGGAAAGTAAAGAAATTAATAAAGAAGAATTAAGTCTGGGAGCCACTGTGTGATCCCCTTGATCAATCCAGCCCTGAAGCTAGCCAGATTTCAGGGCCTTTCATCTAAATGAGCCCAAATATTCCAATTTTGTATAAATTAGTTTGGGCATCCTATCTCTTGCAAACAAAAAAATATCTGACTAACTTATGGATATAATAATTTCGCTGAGAGGGGCTACTGTGTTATGTCCACATTGAGCCTTATAATCACTGAACTTCCCTTTGGTTCAGCAAATAGAAAAAATGGGCTCCCAAAATTAGAGGGTAGAGATGGTAACTCACCTCTGCACCCCTCACCTCAGTTCACCCACAAATTCCTACCCTTTCCTGCCCATGATGGTGCCTTCCTGCCCCAAACAGAGAGAAAATGGGCTTAAATGGCTTTTATATCTCAAGCAGTAGACATTTATTATGGCCATAAAATGATTTCCCAGAGACTCCAGCCAGGCTTGAATCCTTTGTGTTCTGAATTTACCAATCATGGCAATTTGCTAAAATAATCATCTTCACGTTTGCTGTTAATAATCTTGCTTTGGGCTGTTACAACCAAATGGTTGGTCACTTCCAGTAATGGCCGATTTTTCAGGGATTATTGCTAAAATGATTAGGCACATCATGATTTCCCAGGGCACATACTTTGGATTGTATCCATTAGCAAATAAAAAGGCTTCTGGGCTGATTTGGAAAGCAGGGGATGCCTATCAGAAAAGGTAAATATATGTCATCATGTCTATTTTTTCTTCCTTAGAGAAGTCCTAGCTTTACTTTTTCTCCTGTCCCTTATTGGTCCCTCATTTAGTCAGTAGACAGACTGTGTTTTTGCTTGCTCTAAACCCTCTATTGTAGCTGATGGGCCTGGGAAGCATTTTACTGCAAACCAGATGAATCAACTAGTCCCCTTTTAGGAAACATCCATTTCTGAGGTCCTTGGATGAGCTAGGCACTGACCAAGAAATTTTGCACAATATCTCATTTAATTCTCACAGCAAAGTCCTAGTCTGCTGTTTGCACATGAGGAGCTGTGCCCCAGAAAGGTTAATTTGTTTATTGCTTGTCATATAGCTAGCAAGCTCATGACCCGCGTTTGAATCCAGTGTTCTTCCCACTGCGCCAGGAAGCCTGCCTTTCTCATTCAACTTCACTCATCCAGGTCCCCACTTGTGCCAGGGCCAAGCATGGCACCTGAAAGCCCAGCTCAAAGGTGAAGGCACGTTAGGACACTGGCAGGCAGAGCATGGGAAACCACAGAAATAGCAGTTCTTGTTCACACCCAACGCCAGGGTGTCTGCTGCAAATCCTGAGCTTCCCACCCTAGCTCCTGCAGCTGGAGAAGCAGATGAAAGAGAGAGAAACAGAGAAAGGGACTTTAGGGAGAGCATTCTGGGCAGAACTTGACCTGAGAAATGCTTGGATCTTCCAAAGAAAAGGGAGGAAGTGTCTTGCCATTGCAGTTGTAGTGGGCATTTGTAGAAGCAATTCACAGACCCTCAGCTGAGAGTAGGAAAAACTTACCCCTTGATCCATTCCTTTGGCGTTGCATGAATGCAGGAGCAAGTTGGGACACAGTTTCTAGAGTGTTCGAAAAAAATGAACAATGGTGGAGGCAGACATTGTCTGGTTTTTATAGACTAAAGAGCAATTGGGGCAAAGCTGGCCCTTCTTGCAATTATATTACCTCTGATATCAGGAGGAGGCCATTCTAAAATGGATCAATGTGAGCACTAGAAAGAGATCCTGACATGACATGGAAACTCAGTGATGAAAGGCAAGAAGATCCCAACTGAATCAGAACAGACACGTCTCTAGCCACACCTGGCAAAATGCTTCACCAACAAATTCGTGTGAAAGCTTTGGTAACTACTAGCTCAGTTGCCTTGTACTTTTCTGGGTGTTGTATCATTGAGATGCTTTTATATCCTTAATTTTTAAGTTGTTTATTTTTTTGTTAGCAAATCTACTCCATGTATACCTCAAAATAGAAGTGCAGGGACCCTTCTTATCATGATAAAGATTGTCTATCAGAAATTAACATCAAATGTCAACCTTAATAGTAATATTTAAATTAAAGCCCTGAAGGCGATTTTAACAAGCTGGACACATAATACATATGTTAAATCTTAGAAAAATGTACCAAGTTCATTCTATGAGATGGGCCAATTGATCAAATCTGGCTGCTTGGAGAGATTTGTATTACTCACAGCTTGTTGGTCAGAAGAGGTCACATGGTGTTGGCTTAACAGCAAGGGGCTGAGAAGTAATCTTCAGTGCCTAAGAAGAAGAGAGCTGGATATAGGTCATTTCAAATGTGTCACTTCTGAAACAAGGCAGGTGAAAGCAGATGTGTACCTTTCCTTGCTTTCTTTTGCTGCTGAGATGACCTTGTAAGCTGCGTGTTTCAGATGGTCAGCTACAAGAATTTCTATTAGACTGGATCCCTGAGTGACCATGTGGAGCAGATCTGCCCATTAACCTGCACTGGGGATCTTTGTGAAGTTTCATCACTAAAATTCCAGGGTTAATTTGTTTTGTAGCACAAGAACTCTTCTAGAGACCCAGATCCAAAGAATCTCTGCAGGTTTTACAATGGAGGTGTACCCGAAACAGGTGAACTTTCTGATGTATGCCATCCCTGCCCAGTGGCCACATGTGACAGACCAGGAAACAGGTGCCTTAATAGAAAGGGATCCTAGCACAGATGATTGCTTTTTTGAGGTAGTAGCTTTGCTCAACTGCAGGATTTAAAGCAGAAACAAACTTTGTAAGTAGGTGATGACTAGGAGATACTTTCAAGGAGTGTTTTTCTCCAAATGGCATATTGCAACAACCCAATGCTGAATTATTTAATGAATCAGGAACTCAAGGGCCGGGGCTGAGAAAGCTTCATTCAAACAAGCTCCACAGTAATACTGTATCCACTAAGGTTTGAAAATAACTGGTCCAAATCTTCCCTCTGGCTAACATGTCATGCGTTGGCTGCTAGGTCTGCCCGAGTCTCTTGACTGGATTATTGAAAAGCAGTTTCCTCTTTTTCTTTTCTCCTCAGTCATGATAACTTCTAAACAAGGCTAAGAAAATATTAATATCACTATGATAAAAGAAGTTTTTCAGGTAACCATGACTAGTCTCAGATGTGCTACATTGGGACAGGTATCTGTTTTCCCTTATTGTGCAGCCAGATAAACCACATACCTTTCTCAGTCCAGGTTCTCACCGATGTTTGGGTGACTGAACAGGGGTGAGTCACTGACTGCAGCTGGCGAAACTGTATGGGGCTGGCGTGCACCAAGAGCCTCTAACTCTTCTTCCAGTGAACCTGCTTCCAAATCTTAGACTGGAACACATCATGGGCTCCAAACAGAGGAAAGTCCATGTTTCTTCACCCCTTCCATCACCTTCAGTCATCACCTGAGAGGTGCCAGATACCTGGTTTGAATTGATGTCTGAAGCTGGGCTTTGTGTCTGAATTGGAAGCTTCTCCGTGTACTGTAGAGCTTGCCAAGTGAATCACTGCACTTTGTGTCACAATAGACTTTCAAAAATTAAGTAAAAGTTGAACTACTTCCCAAGAGATGGAAAACCTTTTCAGGTTTTGTTCACCACCTGGCACTTTGAAAACAAAACTGACCTAAATGAAATCACTGCAAACAACAAAGCCTGAATGAAGTTTGAGGATTACCAGTAAGCCAAGAAGCTTTCTCATGAATTCTCCAGTTTGTTCTTCAAGCTAATCCAATGAGATAGGCAGGGCAGAGAGGGAACTGACTTTACAGGGAAGGAAACTGAGGTGCCAAAGGAGAGAGCAGTTTGCTAGGAGTGAGATCCCCTGCAGTGGGTGGCAGATTCCTCTGATTTTCAGATTTTCAGTTATAATCATTTTGCATGTGGAAAAGTGGAGAGAATCCTACTCAGAGCCTGGCTTTAAATCCCAGCTCTGCCCCTTACTGGCTAGCTGATTCTGGACTATTTACTTAACCTCTCTGGGTCCCCAGCTTCTTCTCTCATCTCTCTTTCTCACAGGGTAATTGGGAGTTTTGATGCGATTACTCTTTAAATTACCCTGTGTAGTAGACATTCGTGCTACTAGACATTAGGATGCACAGTCAGTCCCTCAACAAAGAGTTATGTGGCCCCAGCTCAACAGTGCTGAGGTTGAGAAACCTTGCTTGAGAGTTGTACCAACATCCTTCCTGACATTTTACGGTCTTCCCTAGAAATCCCAGCAAAACTGGCACCCTCTACAAATACATCGACAGACTAAGTCCATTTCTTTTCAGTTCTTTGACTTCAGCCAGCAAAAGGGGTGATCACATGATTTGGATGAGAGTTTCTCAAGCACGTCTCCAGTTTTTCATCTATGTGCACGTGATAACACCGCCTCAGAGTGGGTAATGTGAGCATTAAGTAAGAAGACGCAGCTATTTAACTACCATAATACCTTCCCACAGTCAAGGTTTAATAAATGGGAGTGTTCTTGCTGCATTATTATTATTATCATTCTCTCATCACTATTGCTCTATCCCCATAATATCTGTCACTGACCCCTTGTCTCTGGGCAAGGCTGTTTCTGCCTCCCTCTTCTTGTCTTTCTGGTCATTACCTCGGGAATCTCTGTCACCCTTTTGATACCTTTTACCAACTCCAAATGGGGGGGGGGGGTTGAGTGAATTTAATTTCCTGTAGCTATTTGTTTATCCTGTGAATATCTTTGGCCCAGACTCAGGCTTGCGTTTGAAAGTTTCCTTTTCCAAACCATGAGTCATGTAGCAAAAGAGCCGGCTAAACGAGTCACAGTCCAGGACTCTTCACAATGGAGAACCGTGTCTAGGCACAGGGACTCTGAAGATGTTACTGCTGACCCGTAACAGATCCAACAACCCCCAGCACACACAGCCCATTAGCACCGGAGATACCATGTTATCTTCTATCTGGGGATAGGGGGTGGTTGAGCTAAATTTAAGGAGGATTCATGTAAGACATGCATTGTGGACACATCAGAACCATCTTGTAAACTTTTTAAATTTCATGCTAATTCACCAGACACATATCACTGGTATCTCAGATCCATTAAAAATGTTTTATCGAAGGGATAGCACATATTCAGAAAAGTACACAAATCATAAATACACAGCTCAAACACTTTGAACCAAAATAATATACATTTTCACTCAGCTCAGATCAGAGAATAGACAATTATTAGTTCCCTAGAAGTTCCCTTGTGTTTTGGTCCAGTGGCCACCACTCTCTCCTCCCCAAAGGTAGCCACAGTCCTGATTTCTATCGTCATAGATTAGTGTTGCCTGTTTTGGATATGTATGTAATAACAATTATTATATGGGAGGTGCTTTTTCTTAATTTTTATTTTGCTCAATATTTGAAATTTAACCCTGCTGATATATATAGCAATAATTTTTTTTTACTATAGCAAAAATAGCAGTATTACTTTTTACTATTACATGTGATTCGTTTTAAAATATATTCCATAATGCATTTATCTGTTCTATTTTTGATAGGCATTTGGGTTTTCTTCGGGTTTAACTATTATGTAATGATCTCATGGAAACTCTTATCACTGTCTCTTGGTACACATACATTTTCTTAGGTTTATACACAGGAGCAGAATTGCTCCATAACCATAGACATTACTGGTGTTTGGCTCGAGGAGATAACTGCCAGATTTCAGAAGTGGTTGTCCCAAGTTACTCTCCCACAAACAGTGCAGGTGAGTTCTAATTGCTTCACATCTTTGAAGACATTAGTAATGCCCACTAGATCTTTTTTCTTCATTTTAGCCTGCCTGGTTGGTATGCAATTGTATCTTGTGGTTTAAATTTTCGTTTCTTTGATGACTCATGGAATTGAGCATCTTTTCATATGCATATTATCAATTCAGTTATCTTCTTTTGTGAAATGCCTATTCAAGTCCTTTGCTCACTTTTCCATCAGATTGTCACTCTTTTTTTGATTTATAGAATTTCAGTTTATATTCTAGATAAGAGCTCTTTAGTGGATATTTATCTATATCCATCTTCATCTATCTTGTTTCATCTATTGACCTACCTATCTACCTATCTATATGCTATTATTCCACTCTGTGTATTATTATTTTACTAAATTGATGATATCTTTGGATGAATAGAAATTCTTTATTTTAAAGAAAGCCAATTTATAAATTGTTTTCTCAAATATTGGTGATATTTGTGTCTGGTTTACTATTTTCTTATCTTAAGGGCATGAAGACATGCTTTTTGGTTATATTCTAGAAACTTGACTGTTTTAAATTTCATATTTAGGTTAACAATAGACCTGGAAATTATGTTTGTGTATGGTGTGAAGTGGGAGTCAAAATTCAACTTTTTCAATTACTTGATCCAGCACCATTTATTAAATAACCATAGTTTCCCCCACTGCATTGCTATTTATACATATAACATTTTATAATATTATAGATGTAGACTTATATATTATTATATACATGTAGACTGTATATATGTAGATCTGTTTCTGGATTCTCTATTATGTTTCGTTGATTCATTTGTTTATCTTTGTGTCGATAACTATGCTGTTCAGTTACCATATGTTTAGGATTAGTTTTGATATCTTGTAGAGTAAGTCCTCCAACTTTGCTCTTCTTCAGAATTGTTCTGGCTATTTTTAGTCCTTTGCATTTTCATATAAATTACAGGGTAAACTAGTCAACTTACACAAACACCCTGTGGGAATTTTGATTGGGATTGCATTGACTCTATAGTTTATTTGAGGAGAATTAATATTTTAGTATCTTTTTATACTTTACTTTCAATATTTAATGATTCATAGTATAGACATATCTCTTATAAACAGCATATTTTACCAGTTTGACAATCTCTGTATTTTTTTAAAATATATTTTTATTGATTTCAGAGAGAGGAAGGGAGAGGAAGAGAGAGAGATAGAAACACCAATGATGAGAAAGAGTCATTGATTGGCTGCCTCCTGCACACTCCCTACTGGGGATTCAGCCCACAGCCTGGGCATGTGCCCTGACCAGGAATTGAACCGTGATCTCCTGGATCATAGGTTGATGCTCAACCACTGAGCCATGCCCTTCAGGCTACAATCTCTGTATTTTAATTAATGTATTTATTTCATTTATATTTAATGTAATTTTCCATCCTGCTATTATTGGTTTTCTATTCTCCCCATCTATTTATAATCATTTTTCCTCTTTTTTTCTTTCTTTTGGATTAATCAAGCATTTCTTAATTATTCATTCCCGTAGGCTTGCTGGTTATATGTTACCTTCTTTTTACTTTAGTTGTTGCATGAGATCAAACCATACATCATTAACTGATTAGACCCATGGAAGCTGTTTTTCTCCAGTCTATCGACTGCTATTTCTTCTTGGCCTCTCTTGCTTTATATAGCTTATTAATTGAGAAATGTCTCCCGGGGATAAATAGCTCAGACCTTTAGGCTTTGTCTTCTTTGCTTCCCTTTGCAAAATGTTGGACCCACAAGTCTTGGCTACTTTAGAAACCTAAACTTTGATTTCTCTCTCCCTTACTCCAAAAGGCTGTGAAAAGCTATGTTTAGCTTCTAGTCTATCGTGCCTTGGCTTCTCACTTTCTCTGCTCAGGATTCTTACAAATTGTTAAATGCCCCACAGGCAAATGATGTATGGACTGTTGTGCTTACTTCGATGAGTTCTTCTTTTCAAATCTTGACCCCTGCTGATTTGGCTGCCTTTATGGCTCTTTAATGGCATTCAGGTTTTCTAGTCATTCTTAGTGAGTGGTTTGTTTACTACAAGTGAGTGTGCAATTACTACAAGCAGAGCCTTCCCAGAGCTGCTCTGGAGTCTGTATCCATAAACATGAGAGGACTGACCATGGTGAAATGACCACAGAGAGTGCCTAGGGAAACCTCCCTCACTTCTGCCTCTGAGAGCATGCATCCTCAGGTTCTTATATTGCCTTACTTTCTGTCAGTCTCTCAGCCTCAATCTCTGGTTTTCAAAAAGAGTCCCTCCCTCTTTTGGACCAGAATATCAGTGTTACGCTAAAAGTATAAAGCAATAGTATGTAGTTATATTTTAAAATATAAGGCCCTTATCTATTAGAGATCTATCCTAAAACACTTAGAGATTAAATGATAAGTACCTAAAATTTGCTTTAAAATTTCTGGTTTAGCTAGGAGAAAATTTGTCTTATGCTGTTATTTGTTAAAGCTGGGTGATGGATACTTGGTGGTCCATACTGGTTTATGTCAGAGCTCCCTGGGGAGTTTCCAAACTACCACATCCCATAGAAGTACAAATAAATATCCTCCCCCCGCCCAGCCCTCTACCATCTAATAAAACCACTGCTATTAAAATCAGCACTAACCTTTATTCATTGCTGTGTGCAAAGAATCATGCTAGACACTTTACCTGTTACTTCAGTCAATCATCTAGCGATCCTGTGATTGATAGTATGTATTATTTCTTTGTACAGGTGGGGAAACTGAGGTTTAGAAAGCCTAGGTAGCTAGAAACAAGGTAACAGCTATCAACTGGCCAAATCAGAATTTAAAACCTCAGGTGTCTGACACCAGAGCCCAATACTTGATTAATAGAACAGTGGTTCTCAACCTTCAGTATATACCTGGAGAGCTTGTTGAAACACATATTGCCCAGCCTCACCCCTAGAGTTTCTGATTCAGTAGGTCTGGGGTGGGACCCAAGAATTTACACTTTAATAAGCTCCCAGAGGCTAATGCTGCTTGTTCAGAGACCACACTTGGGGAAACTTTGCACTAGATATTATTATTGGGAAGCTGTAATGTTATTTGAATCTTGGTGGTTATCCCAGATTTGGGGGAGACAGGGGCTGTGTGGTATTGAGGGTGGAACAAATGACCCATGGCTTTGGGTGCTTTCACACATGGAGTGGGTTCCCTCTGATAACATCCATGGCCAGAAGGAGATTGGACCTGCCCCCATGCCTGGGTGCACTCAGAGCCCTTCCTGTTGGCTGTAACAGGTGGCCAGCTTCACCTTGCAGCAGTGTGTCACAGGGCCTCAGGTTCTGAGTCATTGTGATGGTAAATTCGTTAGCACCTCTCAAGGTTACAATGTTGGGTCCATTGGGCCCTTTCCTAGGGAAGTCTGAGGTGCAGTCAGAGTCAACTTGTGAATCTTTGCTCCTTTCCTGACCCCACCTGCCATTCCCCCACTCTTATTTCCCTACTCCCAAAGCTCGTGCTCAATCAGAATCTTCATTTTAATGGGATCCCTTGGTGATTCATTTGCACTTTACAGGTTAAGAAGCCTGGTTTAGTAGTAAGGAGAGAAAGCCCTGGAGATGGGTTTCAAATTCTAGATATGCTTCTTACTCAGCTGTATGGGCCTGAGCAGATCACTTACCCTCACTGGGCCAGAGTTTCCACATCTGTTGAATGGGCATAATAGTTCTAGTTACCTTGTGGTCTTACTGTGAGGCTTAAATGTGTGAACACAAGTGAAGTGCCTGTACAATGCCTTGCAAATGGTAAGTGCTCAAAAGAACTAGTGGTTATTACTATCCATGTCACTCTGACTTCCCACTAGGCCATGAGGAAAAGAAGAAAAATTCACTAAAGATCTAAATAGACACTGTGCCCTTGTGTTTCCTCTCCACACCTGGTAGCTGGGTGGTGGATGCCGGCTGACCTCAGGGCCATCCCTTCCTGTGTGTGGGTCCTTCTCAGGGGCACTGCTGACGTGGGTAGTGTGGCTTTCCTCTTAGCTGCCCGGCCACAAGCCCAAAGCTTCCTGGAGCTGAGGACACCGGCCAGACAGAGAGAACCACCCTTCCCTGGCGCTGAGTCACGCTATTTCTATTCAGACTGGGATCAAGGCAGGTGGGAAGCTCCACAGGCCTAGCGGAGGTGCCCCCGGCAAGGGATTGGGTGACTCATGCTCTGATATGAGTCATACTTATTACATAAGGGCAGATCAAGAGCATTCAAATGCCATACAGGCCCAAATCTGTCCCCACAGACAGGGGAGGGAGCTGTCAGGGGGAGACTTGCCCAGAGACACTTCCTGGAATCTCCAAGACAATTCTGCTCACCTGTCATAGGCCTCCTCTTTCATGTGTGCCCGAGGATTGTACCATCATCATCATCAATACTGATGTGGTTGTAACTTGAAACAGACAGAAAAATTACTTCTCAGGACAAGAGAAAAACTGTAGATAATGTACTTGAAAGAGAGATCAATTAGTACCCCCCCAAGTGGGGTATAAAAAGCAATGATTCCTCCTTAAAAACTATGTAAAAAAAAAAGTGGAGTTAGATTAAAAAGCAGCTCAATAGAATAAATCGTTTTTTTTTTTTAAGCAAACATGGGAGTAAAGCTTTTGCATCAGTAAGTCAACACCTTTAGCATGGGAATGGGTGAAGGTAGAGAGGGCTGAACACCGCACCCCCACACGGAGGCAGAAAATCGTTAGATTTTTCATGGCAACTTGGCCTTAATAAGAGTTGTGACACGTGACTTTCAGGTTTTATGCTCAAGACACAACCTGAAACAGCAAAGATACCGATGAAGAGAAAAATGTTGATTAAATTATTACTTAAAATAAGGGAATGTGGAAACAACCCTACGTCCCAGGGTGTGAAAAGTCCTCAACACCATAGAAAATGCTATTGCTGCTGGAATACTGGGTAAAATAATAAACGATAAAACAAAATTTTTTAAGCCTGAGGGTCCAAGGTACATTATTAATAACAACCACAAAAGTTTGCACCACTCTGAAAAAAAAAAAAAATTCCATAGGTAAAAGATGAGAATGAAACATTAAAAAGTTACTTGTGGTTACCAGGATTCAGTGAACATTTTTCCCTCTTGGGTAAATTTTCAAAACTTTCTTTAATTAACAGTTTTTATAATATAAATAAATATAAATTAATATATTATAAATTAATGAATATGTTTGTATATAACATGAATATATAATATAAAAGTAGCTTATAGTATATATAACATACATAATATAAATTGATACGATATAATATGCAGCAAGCTATGAAATTAAACTTGAAGGAGGGGACTCTGCGTTTAGTGCTTTATGTTTATTTAAGTCTTGTTCTGCAGACCATTCTCCTCTATATTAATGTGCAAATTAATATAGTGAACCAAACTGAGCAGATTTGTAACTTGAGCCCTGTAACCTTTAGAAGAAATCTATGTGGGTGTGGGTTACGCACTGTATTAATCCCTATGGATTAGATCTGAGTCGAGAACTCCCAATTCACTCCCCTGCTATTGCCTGAGCCAGGTACCAGCTTTTACGTGTAGTCATTATAGGTCTTCCAGCTTTGCAGTAGGTAAATCAGGTGGCACCTGCCTTGCTACCCACTCCCTTTCACCTTTTTTCTCGCCCCTTCGATAAGTGTTGATAAGTGTGGAATGAACAGGATTTTTCTGGGCCATAGAGTAGCTATGTCATGGCCAAGGGGCATGTTTACTCCCAGCCCCAACGCAAACAGAGATGTGGGACTCCAAATCTACCTGAATGTCAATAAGATTGAGGTCCTACGCCCAGAATGTAAAAAAGAGAGTCCCCCCCCAATGCAATCTTCAGGAACCCGTGTTATGAAAAGAAGACCATGAGCTGAGCCAGATCCCCACATCCCAATACATCGGTCTGGTTAATCCTCTGATCCGGCTAAGTGGTAGGGACTTTGAAACACACTGGCCACAAGTCATGAGGTGTGAAGTTCTTTCCGAGCCCTGGCTCATCCTGCAAACAGCTGGCACCTCCACGTTACAAAGGGCCGCCTCGTTTCCATTGTCTCCTACCCAGGGCTTGACAGACGGCAGCCCTGCGTCCAAATCCAGCCAGCTGCCTGCGTTTTGTTTTATAGCTCTCGAGCTAAGAGTGCCTTTTATTTATTTATTTTTAACACAATGGTTTTAAATGCTTATGTAAATATGTACCTATTAAGTCTTTAGTTTGCCTTTTGGCCACAATTTTGCCTAAAACATTTACTCTGTGGGTCTTGAAGGAAGCATTTCCTGAAGGTTTTCATTGTCTCCACCCCCAGCCCCTGCCCAAGCCCTATTTCCTGTTGAACTAGTACAATACCCTGGGCTGCTCTGTCTCCTCCCCACACTTTTTCTGCACGTGGTGGTCAGAATGCAAATCAGAGCATAGTTTTCCCTTGATTAGAGACTTGCAATAACTTCTCACTTCAAAAACAATCCAGCTCCCACCTGGCTCTTCAAGCCTGAAGGCCCTTCCTGCCTCCACTCATCACCAACTCTCCCATTTACTCACTGGGCTCCAGCCAGCCAACCTTTCATCTTTCTCACGTTGAGCCTTTGAACATAGACCTGCAACATAAGGGCTTGGTGATACCGTATTCCCCAGAATGGTGTCTGGTGCGTATTAAGCACTCAATAAATATTTATTGACTAAATAAATGAACTTAAATCTTCAAAGCAACCCCGTGAAGCAGGATTTTTTAAATCACCATTTTACAGATGAATAAAAAGAGGTTCTGGAAGGAGGGGAATCCAGTAAGTAGTAAAACTGGGTTTAGAAATCAGGACTTTCTGATGGGCCACTGCATTAGGACCCCTTCATTCAAACACCACAGCTTTCCTCTGCTAAACCCTGTAGGACAAATCGTTGCACCTGTGGACACATGCCCTTCTCCTAGAGGAGATCTCTTCCCCTTTGTATCAGGGTCATCTGCTCAATGTGCCCTCTTCTTGGCAGTCCTGTGGTGCTAAATGACTCAAAGTTTTCCAGTGTCTGGCTTTGGGCCGCAGAGCCATTGTCATGCTGGGACATTCCCATGTAGCTACTGACTAATGGGGGACTTAGAATGCCACCTTTCAGTCCCCGCCCCTCCCATCTGGGCAGCATGAGGCCACCCCTCTCCACCAGAAGTCGGGACTCCTGCTGCTCTTTGCTGATGTTCAGATGACTTTGAGCTGTCCTAGGTTGGGGTAGGGACTTGGGGTGGGGATTTCAGACATCATCAGCTGCATCATTCTGTCTCTGAGGACCATGAGCTCTTTATTGGGCCTTCATCATCAGCCACAGCCTCTCCCAAACTTTGGTTATGTTTTTGCTGCTGTGATGAATTTTGCTCTACTTACTTACTTAACTAGCTCATGTTAAAAACACACACACAATTTGTTATTTTGAAATAGTTACCACAAATTTCTAGGAATTCTCATATACATTTTATGCAAATTCTCTGTTAATATTTTATCAAATTTGCTTTATCATTTTCATATATAAATGAAAGGAAAATTTTGATATGTAATTCTTTTTCTAAACTTTTTATAGATATGTAGGGGTGTGTGTGTGTATATATATATGTATAATTTCTTTTCTGAGCAGTTGGAAAATACATTGTAGACATGAATATATTTCTTAAAATGAAGAATATTCTCACAAATCAGAGTATAATTATCAAAATTAGGATGAACTAGTCCAGGCTCATATTAGACTTTCCCAGTCCAGCTCTGTAATCAGCCATTTCTTCTAGGAGACCTGGATTCTTTTAAAGGGTAATGACATTTGAAAACCAAAATCTGGATGACAAGTAGCTTATTGTTATGGGACTGTCATTGCTTCTAGACCCTCTCAGTGGACAGAGCTACAAAATATATGTGTGATACATTTGTTGTATGCATATATATATATATACTTGGATACCCAAACACATCTATATCTAATTCTATCTATCTATCATCTATCTATCATCTATCTATCTATCTATCTATCTATCTATCTATCTATCTATCTATTATCTATCTATCTATCTATCTATCTATCTATCTATCTATCTATCTATCTATCTATCATCTATCCATCTATCTGTGTTATGAATCATGAGTGCACACCAATGCCTTGAATTCCAATCCAACCCACCAGGTTCATGCTGATATGGCCCCTTTCCACATACATTTTTACTTTCTGTGACTATGGGAAACTTTGGTCTCGATATTCACAATATGTTTACTCATTTCATTAACCCTATAATACACAGAGAGTGGTTTCAGGGTTGCTAATGCATGTTACTGTGAAGGGCAAACCTACTAACTGGATTTCAATATTTGCCTGTGGCTCTTTTTGTCTTTAATTTGAGGGACATCACCTGAATACTGTGCTTAGTATTTGGGCTCATTCTCCTTTTGATGTGTTCATGTTATTAATTTGAAATAGTTAGTCCATCTGTTAGTTTGTATTTCATTTTAGGGCTTTCTCTTCATTCTTGTTGATTTTTAAAACGTGAAACATTAACACGCTTCCAAATGTCTACAGAAAGACATCCTTGGAGAAGTAGCCCTCCCCCATCCCTCATCCCACCCCTCCAACGTCCTGCTCTCTTTCCAATCCCTTCCCACCCTCCCCAACATAACCAACCTCTTTAGTTTCTGATTTAACCTTCCTGTATTTCTTTTTATGTAAATAAAGAGATATATGTATATTTCCTTGTTTTCTTTTTTCTTACATAAAAGGTAGCATATTATAAATATTCCTTGTACTTTGATTTTTTTTCACTTAGTTATACCTGGAGATCACTGTCTATTAGTGAACAGAACCCATCCTCATTATTTTTTACTATGACATCATACTCTGTTGTGAATGGATGTACCAGAGTTGATTCAATCATCTTTTGTATATGGACCTTTAAGTTGTTTCCAATGTTTGTAAATTGCAAACAGTGCTGCAATAAATAGACATGGACACATGTATTTTCTTGCTGTTAGAGATATACCTTCAGAGTAAATCCCTTGAAGTGATATTGCTGGTTGAATGTTAAATGCATGCATTCTTTTATAAAATATTGTTTAATTGGTAGAAGAGTTGTACCAATTCATATTCCTATCAGCAATGTATGGGAGTGCCTAAGGCAGTTTATTTTTTTAAAAATCTTATAAAAGACTTCTTTTAAATCAAATGTATTTATCACTAACATGATTGAAAAAAAATCACTGTCTAGAAAAATAATCTGGAAAATAAATGCAATATTGACAAAAAGTGAGTTTATATTATAGCAGTGGCTATTGACTCCCTGTGCCTGATGTCCTATAACTCTGTTAAAAAGAGAAATTACCAAATGCTTAAGAAATTTTGATCAACCAGAGTCAAGGTGAGACTTTCTTAGTACATTAGCGGAAGTTTTAAAGGGTGTTGAAAGGGCAATAGCACTGTCTCTTTGTGATCCAGGGTTAGTGCTTGGTCACTGTACCATGAGAATCTAGCACATTCTACTCCCTCCACATTTGAGATATACCAGTCAATGGACACTGGACCAAGGTCCTTGAAAGGTCTCGAAAGTCCCTTAATATCAGCCCTGCTCACATCTTAACCACTTCTGTTGCTGCTCCCCATATCTTCCTAGACCTTCCACGTAGCTGAAATCTCACTATAGCTAATGACTGAGGCATTGCACAAGAGCTCACCTCATTCCAGGCTTGTGTGCCATATTTTAGGTAATTCCCCCAAGAAGCTGATAATGCACCAAGGTCTCCCAAAGATGAAGCTTGGATTGAAACCCTAGTGATGCTTCTGTATTTATTTTTCCAGATCTAAAGCCCCTCCTGAAATGACTTTTTTCCCCCTGGGTAAGGATCCTTCAGATGCAAGCCCAGGAATGAGCATGGACTTGACACTTACACTCCTTTTCTAAAACTGCTCAGCGAATGCCTGGTGACTGGAGGGGACCATATGAAAGCTTGTTACCTGAGCCATGGAGTCCAGTGTGTCCAGCTTTATTATGTTGGCCAGAGGAGGAAAAGAAATTTAGAAAGATTTTTCTCATGAAGAGAAAGGCATGTGTTGGTCTATTTCCAAAACGGCAACAAATAAAGGGTCCTATTTCTTTATTTTATTTTATTTTTTATCCCTGCACAAACACTTATTTACCCGGACAACGCATTTGCTTGCTTCTTTTATTTCCCTCTTGAGCCCATCTCCCGAGGCCACGGAGTGAAAGGGGCCATAAGGAGTAAGCCATTGGTAAGCCAGCCTGCCATTCGGTACCTTTTCTCATACAACAGTTATTTGTAAACTAATCAATAAACTTTCCTTATTTGGTTGGCTCCTTTAGAACCCTTAGCAGCCGCCTGCTGAACCATGGAGAAACTTAAAATAGCAATGATCTCCCTTCCACGCTGCCTCTTTCCCCCATAGAACCCGCGAGCCAATCTGTGGTGTTTATACTTGAGGCCATATGAAGCTAATCTGTATGGAAATAAAGGACAGAAATATTCAGATTGAGTTTTACTAAGTGAACCCGAGGTTTTCCTGTTCAGCAAAATCGGCCAGGTAAATGCGTTTCTGATACAGAATAAATCACTCGTTTGAAGACCTATATTTCCCTATTGCCATTTTGCTTAGATGTGAAGAATTCAGGCCTCTGCATGGACTGTGAAAAACACAAGTCCCTCCTGCTAAGGTAGTTCTCTGAGCTGACTGCGTTTTCCTGGTAGGGTCTGAGAGTCCTGCCCTCCAGCCTGAAGCCAGAGGTATCAAGGCTGTTCCCGAAGAACCAAAGAGAGAGGAAAGGAAGAGTCAGGGATACCTTTATAGAGCGCCCTACAAGCCAGGCCCGAGTCCTCACTCAGGGCATCTCGATATGACAAAGACAGCCTCTGGCTTTGAGTGATCAAGTGTTATCACACATTTTTTTATTTTAAATGCAAAGACTGAGGCATGTACAGAAATGCCATTGGAGAACTTGGGAGGGTATCGCCACCGACAAGGCATGTGGTCAGGCCAACCTTTCTGAAGCACTTGATTCTAGATGAGGCCTTTTCATTCATTCATTCAGTTGTTAATTCAACCAATTATCTATTGAAAGCAGGTTTCTTTTTAGGAGTATAGCAATGGACAAGACAGATGAGATCCCTTCTCTCATGAAGCATATAGTGTTGGTGATCGTAAAGCATGACTTGAGATGTGGGGAAGAGGGAGTTGGAGGAGAGGAAAGGCATTCCAGGTAGAAGGAACAGCAGGAGCAAATGCAGGGAGGCAAGAAGTAGCCCAATGCTTTCAGCAGCTATACCGACTTCATTATTACCTCATTGTAACCTTTGAGGCTGAAAGTGGGGAGACATAGCCATGGAGAGGGCCATGTCACTAGTGTGTCCAGTAGGCAGTAGAGAAAAACTAGAACCTTCTCTCTTTTATGATTCTTCCAAGTAATTCTTCAATATCTCAGGCAGGGAAGAAAACAAACTTTAAGATTCTTAGAACAAATCTTTCAAAGGAAGCTCTTTGTTTTGGTATGATCGACACATTTCAGTTTGTCTGGGGCATGTTTATGCCACGAGGCAGAGGTGAGGGAAGCAAAGGCATGGGCGTGTGCTGGTTTGGTCTTGAGAGAAGACGGTTGGCCTGGGTCAGCTGCCTACTGCCAGGTGGTTCACAGACTCGGTGACTGAACTTGGATAAGGCTCATGTCATGTCGGGCATCTAGTGCCATTCGTGGACAATTGGAAGCATCTGACCATGCTCTGATTTGTGAAGCCTGAGCAAGAGCAAATGACAGCCCTGACTATCTCCTATGAAATTAGGAGAATTTTTTCAGGAGGGAAACCAGCTTCTATTAATTGATGTTTATAAATTCAACCACAAGAAACCGCCAGAGCTGAGCCCTTCTGCTCTGTAAAAATGGCAGTTTCGTGTGGTTAACCTAACATGTTGCAGGGACAGTGTGGGGCTCTTGATATTTATTATCTCACAAAATCTCACATCACCTATTTGAGTTCTGTATTATTAAAGTTGTCATTCCACAGCTGAAGAAACTGAGGCTTAGTGAGGTGACATAAATTGCCCAAAGCCACACCAGAGAAACCAGGACAGACATGGTCTGTTTGGCATCAAGTGTGACTATCTGATTGATGCAGGAGTGCTGTCCTCCTGTAGGGGAGCTTGTGGGGCCATTGAGAGCCCTGGGGCCTGTGTGGGCCCACTTGGGTCTTTTCTCCTTTACAAATCATCTTCTCTGTCCTCTGAAGTCAACCTGATCATGGTGTCTCATTCTCCTGCTTGGCGGGAACTGCAAGGAGCTGGAGGGCAAGACAGAGGCATTCTGCTGGAGACCTGGCTCCTGATGAGGGTGGAGGCCAGGCAGAATTCTGGAAGTATTTCAGAGATGACTCAGTCTCTGCAGGGGTTTCTCGTAATGACTGCCTCAGCACCTGTTTCCCCTGCCTCACCGCAGACCCTGTTTTGTCAAGAAGTCTCCCATGACTGAATTGCTAATGTCAAAGCTTGCAGAGCTGCCAACCCTGCCCCAGATCTTGAGCCCTCAGAGGGTGATAGTAGTCAGGATAGGCAAAGTCATGCTGGGAAACCAACCTCCCTCCCCACCAACTCTCAGTGGCTTAATAGTTAAAGTTTCTATCTGGAGCTCTCTCTTCCTCTCTCTCTCCCTTGCTCTGCCCCTACTCCTCTCCTCTGTCCCTCCGCCTCCTCTGTCCCCTTTGTCTCTTTCATGATGCATCTCAAGCAAGGGTCAGAGGGAGAGCTCTGCTCATCAGAGTCACATAAGCCTCCTTGGCCGAAGGAGGCTTCCTTCCAGCATGTACTTCTACAGTCACCATGGTGTTAGGAGGGAGCATGTCGAATTGTGCACTGGCTCTAAAAGCTTCCACCAGGAAGTGACACACATCCCCTACACTCACAGTTCATTAGCAAAGCCAAGTCACATGGCCATAGCTATCTCAGAGGGGGATGGGGAAATATAAACTGTTCAAAGTAGTGCGGAGGAATGTGGGCTCATTCCTTGGCCATTAGGCATGGCTCTGCCAAACACATAGCCCCACGGAGGGCCAATTCAAGGATAAGAGGCTGGACCAAGCAGACTAACAACCAAAGAAATCCTGAGGGCACATCTCAGAGCAATTCCATCACTGAGTACTGCTCATGTAACGAGTGACTAGAATCCACTGAGCAAGGGGAGCTTGCCTTCCAGTAAGTCTCCATAGTGCTAAAGCATCTCTTCCCTTGGTCTTGTATCCCAAGTAGGACTGGGCCCAGATAGTATTTTTACTTGAAACATTGATGATAAAACTTAGATATTACATCCAAAAAACTCTTCTATATGAAAGCCAATGGTAATTTTATGGAGGGACATGCCAAAACACCATTCCAGAATACATCTCTGAGTTATATAAGCCAAATAAACATTCTGAAAATTTGCTTTGGACAGATGTCAGTCCAAAAGAGTAGGTGCATGCTATAAATTGATGGCATTTAATGTTTATCCTAAATAAATCTGTTTATCCATAGCTTATGTCCTTATATAATAGCAAACATCAATGAGTTCTTATAAATTCTGATGTGTCTGATACAAGTATAGACAGCTTATAGACAATATAAGGAGAAATAAGAAGAGAAAGCTACTGATTTTGTATGTATTGCAACATCACATAGCTCTGCCCCCTCCATTTATTTAAACTCCATCTAAATCTGGAGGAGTTGGAGGTAGTGGGTAAAGAATTTAAATAAACTTGATATCAACACAAGCTGGTGCCTCCCTTGTTTCCTTTCCTATTTAAGCCAAATGTCTATGTCTAATATGAATGCACAGAAACAAAAGTGCTAAAAATATTTTACGGTTCTTATTTCTATTAATAATATCAATTTATTAAAAAAATGTTTGTTTAGTGTCTACAGCGGTCTAGTCATTGAACACTGAATGAGAGAGACAAAGTCCTTGATCTCTTGGAAATTATATTCTAGTGGAGACATGGATGGTGAGTGAGGACACACATATATGTGAAATGGAATTTCAGGTAACAAGACTCTTTTAAAGAAAAACAAAACAAGGGATAGGGGTGATGAATGACAGGTTGGCTTTAGGGAGGGTAGTCAGAGATGCGTCAAGAAATGAACGGGCCAAGAAATGAACAAAGAGATGAGTGAGTCATTGAAAGATCTTGAGGGAGAGAGTTGCAGGCAGAGGGAACCACAGATTTCAGGGTTCTAATGTGAGAATGATTCTGGTTTGTCTCTAAGCATGAATACCAATGAGGTGGAGCAAAGTAAGTGAGGCGTAGTACGGGAGATGAGTCCAGAGAGGGAAGCAAAAGGGAGATCATGAAGACCGAGGTGAGTATCTGGATTGTATTCTAGGAGTGATGCAACATCACTGGAATTTCATGAAAAGGAAAGTGACACAGCCCAACTTACATGTATCTTGACCAAACTCACTCTGGCTGCTGTGTGGAGACTTGATTATGGGGCAAGGTTGGAAACAGGGAGACCAGTTAGGATACTGCGCGTGTCCAATTTAGAAATCATGTTGGCCACAGAGGTGGCGAGGAGAGTTGAATTTTTATATGTTATAAAGGCAACAGGGCTTGTTGATGGATTGGATATGAGGATGGCAACCTCTTAGTTTTTGGATTGAGCAACTGAGTACAAGATAGTGTCATTTACTGAAAGGGGGAGGAATGAGTTTGAGGAGGCAAATCTTGAATTCTGTTTTGCATCTCTAACACTGAGATGCTTATTAGGCATCCAAGTGGAGACAGCAAGTATGCAGATGAATGTGTGAATCCGGAGCTTCAGAGAAACATCTGAGCTTGATATATCAAGACATAAATTTGGAAGTCATCAGCAGAAAAAGAAAGCCAAGAGACCGTATGAGGTCACCTAGAGAATGAGTTGTAGACATGGAAGAGAAGTGGACTCAGGTCACCTCCTTGGGTGAAACTTTAGGGATTCGGAAAAGACCAACAAGTTGGATTGGCCAGTGATAAGGAAGGAAAAACAGGAAAACACGGCGACCAAAATGCTAAGATAAGAAAGGCTCCCAAGAAGGAATCGCCTGACCGAGCATACCGAAAGATACCGAGAAGTCAAGGGCAATGCAGTCTAAAACGCGGGAAGTGGGTTGAAGGAGATACAGACCATCAGGGAATTTAACAAAAGCTGTTTCAGTGGCATAGTAAAGAGGAAAGCTTTGGCATATGCTGAAAGGGCGGCAAGGAAATGAGTTGAGTTACTAGAAAGAGCTGTGAGGTCAAGGGGAAGCTCCCTGACCTGTAGATGGGAGACTTTCTGGTGTGTTTGCAGGTGGATGGGAATGGTTTAGTAGACTGATAATGCAGGGGGTGGGTGGCAGCTATAGGAGCCAAGTGTTTGAATGGATGAGGGAGGGCGGGTTTAGAGAGCAGGAGGGATGTTTGAGCGAAGTCATGATAATAGGAGAGAAGAGAAGGCTGAGACTATGTGTAGAGATGCAGGTAGGAAAAAGGAAATGGCTCTGGCCAGTGTTGCTCAGTTGGTTGGGCATTGTCCCATGCAACAGGAGGTTGCCAGTTCAATTCCCGGCCAGGGCATATGCCCAGGTTTCTGGTTCAATCCCCAGGAAGGGGGTATGCAGGAGGCGGCTGATTAATGTTTCTCTCTCTCATCGATGTTTCTCTCTTTCCATCTCCCTTCCTCTATCTCTAACATCAATAAAAACATGTATTTATTTATGTATTTATTGATTATTTATTTTTAATCCTCACTCGAGGATATTTTTTTCATTGCTTTTTCAGAGAGAGTGGAAGGAGGGTGGGAGAGAGAGAGAAACATCAGTGTGAGAGAGACGCATCGATTGGTTGCCCCCTGCTCGAGTGCTGAGCAGGGCTGGGGATCGAGCCTACAACCGAGATATACCCCTTGGCCAGAGTCAACCCCCAGACCCTTCAGTCCACTGGCCGACGCTCTAACCACTGATCCAAAGCGGCTAGAGCAATAAAACTATATTTAAAAGAAAAGAGAAAATATTCTTTAGGTTCTTGTATTTTTTCAATAAAATAAGAATCAAGGTCATCTACTGAGAGCGAGTTTCGGCTGCATGAGGAGTGATCTGAATAAGTGGACGCTGCATTGACTGGGGAATGTGGTTGGCTTTGCAGGTGGTGCTGAACATGACATGTGGCCAAAAATCTAAAGTGAGGCCAGTAAGCATGGCTGTAAAATTTTTCTCTCGCCACATTCTGCTCCTCAGATCCAGGCATGAGGCAAGAAGAGAGATGAGTTTGAACCGGAGGACGTTTACCATAGCAGTGGCAGAGGGGGACTGAGAAGGGAGACGGTGAGGGAATTCTTGTTGGGGTGACCCAGGGAGTCCAAAGTGGAGAAAGATGGGTGCCCGTCTGTGCAGCTGGGATTGGAGGCTCTCCGATGGGGTGTGAGCGCTGTTCGCTGGCGTGCGTAGGTTAGGAAAAGGGGTCTGACTGTGCCCAGAATTCCTGACGCTTGAAGCCTGCGTATGGGAAGTGGTGTGGCTGTCGATGACAGAAAGGCCTAAGGTATGTCTTTGGAAGAGTGTAGCTGATGTGTGCTGCGGGAAAATCCCTAGAAGGTGACTGTCCAGGGGGGAAGAAAACATAACAAGGAAATATTGACATATTATTTTTAGACTGTGGCTACTGAAAAAATGGAGGGATGGGAATGAATTTCTAACTTAAAGTTATATAAACCAGTGAATCCTACGCAAAAGCATTGCCTCTCTTCTGAGCAGTTTTGAGTTCGGCTTATGCTATCAGTTACAAATGATGAAGTGTTAACATTTGAGATAAAAGGCTTTTATTTAAAAAGAAAACAGACTTAGGGTTATAATAATCTCAGTGTATGGCTCTCATTGCCCATTCCTTTTTGCATGTGAGAGAGGAGACAGATTCAAAACAGGGTGGGAAAGCCTACAGATTCCACAGGCCGTCCTGGCAATAATGCAAACTGCAGCAAGCGACCTTGAGCTGATGTGCCGTTAATGCTTGTGGCGACTGTGAATTTTTGTGGTATTTTGTACTTCCCGTGTAATTTGGGGTGTTTCTTGGACATCTGGACACCCCCATGGGTGCATGTTAGTCATATGAATGACATCCATATGTGGTCTTTATGGAAAAATACGGAAGAGGGCCATTGTGGACTGCAGCCCTGGGCAGACAATGTGGTAGCCTGTTGCAGAAAGGGCCCCAGGGAATCACACTCCCTCACACATACTCCTTTGCAATGAGACTTTGCTCTTTCTTCCATCTAAAAGTGGAGCTTATTTCCCTGTATTTTGATCTGGACTGACCCTGTGGCTTGGTTTGGCTGAGAAAGTGTGGTAGAAATGACAAGGAATGACTTGTGAGTCTAGACCTGAAGAAGCTTTGAGGCGTCTGCTCTTGTTCTTCTGAAATAGGGCTGCCTCCATGAAAAGGTCCAGGCTACCCTTTCGGAAGACGAGAGCTCTGTGGAGTGCTACCAGAGCCAGCACTAACAGCCAGACGTGTGCATGAGCCATCTGGGATCATCCAGCCCCTATTAAGTCACTAGCTGACTGCTGCCATATAAAAGGCCTTAATTAAGACCATCGAAGAACCACCCTGCTGAGCTCAGCTCAAAGTGCCAATCCATGGAATTGTGAGCTAATGAGGGACTGTTGTTGCACACAGCTAAGTTTTGGAGTTATTTGTTACACAACAATAGATGGTTGATGCAACCAGTAAGACTTATTACCAACAAAGACAAAGGGAGGGAGAAAAGTAACATTTATTGAGTGCCTACTTTGTGTTGAGTAACTCCTGAGAACATTATCTTGATTTTGCCTGATAACACCTCTACAAGGAAAGATAAGTTTCTTCCCACGGAGAAAACTGGAGGTCAAAAACATTCATAACTTTTCCAAAGTCACATATTTCATGAAAAGAGTGCTTAGGTTAAAACATGTCCAAATCCCGTTCTTTTAAATAGATTAGTTTCACAACTTAAACTCACAAAAATCTTAACAAATGTTGGCATATTTTTATACTATTTAAACTGTTACATATATAATAATATTTTCTTTAAATTGGCTCACTTGAATAAGTAACTAAAAAAATTAAACATATTTAAAGCAGAAATAGTTTGTTGCTAGGACAAATAACCATGGCTAATAATTACTGAATGATTACTCCAGGCGAGCTCTCTCCTGGTTACTTTGCACTAATTAATTTACGCCTCACAGCAACTCTATGAGGTTGAGATGCTGTCATTATCACCCCCATTTTACAGATGAGGAAAATGAGGCATGGGTGATGAACTGGTTGCTCGCTGTCACCAAAGAAGTAAGTGGCGGAGGCATAGTTTGTGCTGCTAGCATTGAGTGGGTAGAAGACAGGGATACTGCTAAACATTCTGCAATGCACAGGATAGCACCCCCCACCCACCCAAACAAAGAATTATCCAGCCCAAATGTCAACAGTGCCAAGATTTAAAAACCCCTGTGTCTGCTTTTCTAAATGGTAAACAGAAACAAGTATCACTTGCAGTAAATAGAAACTCCACAAAAACCAAACTGCTGAAAAATTTCTCTAGAAACTGTTGCTTGCCAGGGCTATGAGCCTTGGGATCTCTCTTGTTGAAAAAGAGAGCAATTAGCAAAACATTAGAGAAATAGCAAAGGCTAGCACCCTACAGAGATTCTCTCCTTAATGTAATCAGGGGATTATAAGAGGTTTATAATTGGCATGAAATGTGCATTTCTAAGTTATTTACACTGTATCTGTGTACCTACCGAATCACCCCCAAATCCACTGGAACATGGCTTATCTTTTGGGGAATGTGGCACCATATCCTGGGTGTCAAACTGTGCCCCCATGGGACAAATCCAGCCTGTCACCTATTTTGTAAATAAAGTTTTATTGGAACACAGCCATGGCCCATTCATCTACATGTTGTATTCAGCTGCTTTTGTGATACAAACACAGTTACTTTGTGGTAGCAGAGGCCTTTTGACAGTTTGGTTCTTTACAGAAAAACTTCACTGACCCCTTCCTAGACCTATGCATGGTATGTAGTAGGCTCTCAGTAAATATTTGCTGAATGAAGAAAGCCCTGGAAGCCACCACTTTGGGCTGAAATCCTCTTTCTATATTTCTTTCCCCCCCTTTGCACCAGCACTCCCTTCCTCCTGCTCCATCTAACTCATCCTCGATAATTGTTTGGTTGTTTGTTTTTGCATTTTCACTTTGCTCAACAAGAAGTGACAGTTCCATTCTTAAAAGAAACACTTGTCAGCTGCATAGTAGATCACTGTAAGCTGCTCCATTTTAGGGCCCACAGATATAAACGGATCCCCCTGTGAGGGGATGGTGATGGATCACCGTGATCTCAGGAGCCTGAGCCGTTCCCTCTCTCCTTGTAGCTCTTGGCATTCACGGCACTCTCTCGGCTCCAGCGCTAAGGGATATATAATAGACACGGGAAGGCCTATAAAAGTAACATCTGAAACTGCTGCAGGGCTGAGTATTGATTGATTCGTTACTATAAATTTTTTGTCATTACTATGCAATTGCTCTATCTCAGGAAGAATTGATAGATGTGGCTGGAAGCTGCAACCCACTGTGCAAAACTTTTTCCCCCTTCTATAATTTCCTGTAACTCTTCTAAAGGATCATTATTCCTTATTACATAGCTCTGGCATGCCACCTATTTAGATAAATGTGTGAACAAGTGTGCAGTAAATATTCATAGTGGCCCATGTGTCAGCAATATATGTCACTAATTAGATAATTTAGTGGTTCAAATAAATAAATAAGAAAATAGAAGCACACCCAGGAAAATAGTGAAATAAAACATAGACTCCTTGTAGGAATCTGGACAAATAGGACAGCTTTTTGGGCTATAGAATCGTCTTATATGTTGGAGGCCAATCAAAAGGTCACAGGAGGGCTTAATGGGGCTGATTAGTCATGGAAGAAAACCAGACCCATGAGTTCATAACATCTGTTTGGACCTTCTCAGCAAGCCACCCACTTATTACTTAAGCAAATCTACTCTGGAGGGGGTCTCAGGGGATTCAGTGGCCGTTTGCCTCTTTTATCTTCTTTGCTTTACTGAATCTGCTATTTATAATTGTGTTGATAGAAGGAGAACTGGGCTCTGAGTCTGAAGATGATGGGTTCAAGTCTGACTTTGACATGAAGCGGGAAAACTTTTTTATTCAACTTAAGCCTCAGTATTCTTATCTGTAGAATGGGAATGGCTATGATTTTGATGATAATGACAATGATGGTCATGATGAAACTCAAATGAGACAATAAACATGGAAGCCCTTTGCAGAATCTAGAACTCCAAACACACATCAAAGGAAGATATTTTTAAAAATTTTAAACAAATGACCTTAGGGAACTATATAGGCAGAGCAACTATTCAGAGAAACAAGGAATTAGGAGTTATTATTTTTGGCTGCCTCCTTTCTATTAAGTATTGGGCTCGGCTCTTCCTATAGGTTATCAACTAGAATCTGGCTAGGTGAAAATAATTTTTACATTTTACAGAGGGAGAAACTGATGATTCGAGACATTCAGTGTAACTTGCCCAAGACTGAAGACTTGGTAAGTGATGCTGGACAAAAATCTGCCTCTGCTTGATCCCCCCATATCCCCTATGCTACTAGTGACATGCTGTGTTGCCTCCAGCTTTGAATTGCACAGACTTGCTTGTTTTGTTATTGTTTTTTAGAAAGAAAATATGAGTGCCATCTGAGTTATCCAGATAGCTTGACTATATTGACCACTCACAGAGTGATTTTCCTCAAGTAGGAATTCTGTTTACATAAATGTAGGCATCCCAAACTTAGTTTGATGAAGAGTCTCTGTGGTGACCTCATGAAATGATGTTAAACAAAAATAATTGGGTCTACTGATTGCTGAGATCTGCCTGATTAGCTCCTAATGCAGGAAACTGGCCTTAGCCCTTTCCAGTGGTGTGTTAGAATATGAAGGAAATGGAATTACTCTGTCAAACAGCTAAAGCCAAGTCTTTTAGACATGCCTAAGCTAGCCATGGCTTCATCTGGGCAAACTGATTTCGCAAATGTAGATGAAGCCTGCACATTACCATTAAGCAAGCATATAAAAGCAAACTTATTCATATCAGCCCTAGAGCCAGCAAATTATCTGATCAAGGTGCCACCTTTCTGGTTTGGGTTTATCTAGTGATAACTGAGAACACTCATTAATTTATTTAGCAAACATTTAATTTGCATGTTCTATGTGTCAGTAGCAGTGGAAGACAATAGGAATGCAAGGATGAGTCAGGTTGAGATGATTGTTCTTAGTCATTGGACCCCGGTTAAGAGCTCCTGCTGTAATTGTTGAACAATGAATATGTAGATGGATGGATGGATAAATATATGGAAGTTTCTTAATCACCTAGGCATCTTTTTTTAGTTAATTTTAAAATTTTTATTGAATTTATTGGATAATAAAATTATATAGGTTTCGGGTATACAATTCTATGATACATCATCTGTATATTGTATTGTGTGTTCACCACCCAAAGTTAAATCTCCTTCCATAGCCATTTATTCCCTCCTTTACCCTCTCCCACCAGTGGCCACCCACATTTCCCTCTGGTAATTACCATACTGTTGTGAGTGTCTATGAATTTTTTGTTTTGTTTTTGCTTAATCCCTTCACATTTTTAAGCTTCCTCTGACCCTTAGGAAGGCTCAGAATAATTTATTAATGTCCCTATAACTAATTTTGCTATTGGAATGAATCTCATTAGGTTTCATATTGATGTACTTCTATTATAAATTTGTTTCCCTTTTCTTGATAATTGGAATTCTGGATTCTTGTCTCTTGCCTAGTTTTTGACTCTTAGCCAAATCCTTCCCAACTATCATTTTGGCTGTACCCTCTGCATGGACTTGAATCAGGGTTCATCTCTATTTCTCTCTTCGAATCTCCCTAAGATCTACCCATTAACCAATTTAGTACCCACAGGAGTGGATTTCTACAGGGTATAAAAATGAGTAGATGCTAATCGATGGGTGGTTTGTGGGGGGATGGGGGATGGGTAACCATAATGTTCATCCTTGTTTTTCCAGCATCAGCAACGGTGCCTGGCTCATAATAGACGACTACAGGTTGAGTGAATAGGTGGTTAAGTGATTGAATAAGAGGTTGGTACAGCCCTCTTCCTGCGTGAGAGCTCAGTTTAATCATTACCCTTAAGTTGTCTGCTGCATTCTTGCCTGCAAAATAAAGCCTGCTCAAGTCACAAGGCAGGAAAAAAAAGTGGTTGGGTGACTGAGGGAAGAAATGGTGGGTGATTGAGTAGGTGATTATTGAATGAATGCATCTATGCACGGATGCATGGATAAATTACTGAATTGGTTATTGGGTAAATGGATGGATAAATGGATGATATGATGAGTAGACAAATGATTAAATGTGAGTACATTGGTGGATGCCCACATCAGTAAAGGCATGAAAGGGGGAATGGATAAATAGATGAATGGATGGGTAAATATATGGATGTATAGCTGCCTGGACAAAACTTGGGTGGATCTAGGGGTAATGGGATGAATTTGTGAATAAAAGAATGGATGATGGGATGAATGTTTGAATTATAGCCCTAAAACCTGTTGGACACTGACAGAGGACAGGGCAATATTTAAACTCTGCTCTGCTTATGGCCAAAGTAAACAATCCTCTTGGTTTAGGGGAATAAGGCTGCTGGCTTTGGGAAGATTAAGGGCATCACACACAAGGGCATGGAAAGTCTGACTGGCTGGCCAGAAGAGTGATAATGACTCCTGGTTTCCAAGCACTGTTTATAAAATAACCAAAAAGGCAATGAGTGTGTTTCTTGGGTTCCTTGAGGCCACAGTGAGGAGGGATGTAACCTCAATAGGGACAGCCTCATAGGAAACGCTAGCCAGCAGAGTGCATGACTGCCTGGAGGTCACAGGCCCAGTGTCGACCAGATGGCCTCACTGCTTTCTGCTTTGTTTTTCTTTCTCTCCCCCTCCCTCTTTTCTTTTTTATTTCTTTCTCCTTCCTTTCCCTCCCTCACCATAAAAAAGCCTTTAAAAAAAAGATTTGTGCCTGTGAGCTATAAAGGTAGAGATTCTGCAGCCCCCGTCCACGGGATTGGCTTTCCAGAATTGGAGGGAGGGGTAGCTTACATTAGTTACCCCTTTTCTCATGTTATTATAGGCATTGGTATCTTGCCATTAATTCCATTGGTTTCCATGAAATAGCTACTTACTGACTCTCCCTTAAGTAAGCCCATCAAGGGCAGGATCCTTCCAGGTCAGGGGATGAGATTGTAAACCCTCTTTAGATGTCGTCTGATTACCCTCCGAGCTTTCCAGCTCCTAAAACTTCCATGTTATGTAGTAATTGCTTGTGAACTGTCTTTACTCCCCAGTAGACAGTGAGACCTGTAAGGAAAGAGGCTGCTGTGTCCACTTGTTTATGCTGGATCTTCACAACACACACATAGTAGAGACTCCAAATAAAATGTAAAAAATAAAAAATAAAAGAATGGCTAAGTTTCGATCTTGTTCAAAGACTCCAGAGAGAGGTTTTCTTGTTCACCATCGAATCCCCAGCTGCTAGTGTAATATCTGGAAAAGAGGGGGGTTTAGTTAGGGTTCTTTGATTGTAAGTGAAAGAAACCAACTCATATGAATTTAAACATGAAATAGGGGATGTGTTGAAAGGCATTTGGTAGCTCACAGATTATAGGGAACAGCCAGACCACCAAGACTTGGAAAGGACAGTGTCCAGAAATTCACAAGCGGTCCCCTTAGCACAAGGACATTGGAAACATTTAGCTGCCATTGTTTAGTGACTGGGTGATTCTACCCAAGGTTTAAAGTTCCGAAAGTAGAAATGTGATTGGCCTGAGCTCTTAGAAAAAGAAGGGGAACTGACTCTGGACAGATAAAAAGAACAGCGATGAAGGAAAGGGTAATCTTAGGCCGCTTCTCACCCCTTCCCCCACCATTGCCCAGAAGCCTTGGAAACTATCTTCTCCATCACCCTGACTGTCCCCCAGATGTTTAGAAGCTTTGAAAAGTGCCTGCGTCAGACCAGGGAGCCATAGAACGAAGTGAGACTTTTCTGGCTCGAACACAGAATGGCATACGTGGAAAACCCAAGCTCTGCGGGAATCCTGTTACAATATATGAAGAGCCAGAGCCTCAATTATGGGTACTCCGAGGACAAAATTTCAGACTTTGCTCTGGCTTTTGTCAGCTTAAGACTCTTAAGGTAGTTTACACAAAGATTTGTATGTCTGAATTTTTCCCTGGCAGGTTCTCGTTATAACCTAGATAACACAAACCCCAAATATTTGTGGTTAGCAACAATAAGGAATTTTTAAGTTGCCTGACATCTTCTATCCATGTAGATCACCACCTGGGATCAATGTTCAGCTCCGAGACAAAAGGAGACAGAAGGATGGTGGGAAATTTTTCTATGATTTGTGCAATGTCTGAGTTTAAACTCCTCTAATACTTGCAATCTCTCTCTCTCTCTCTGTTTCTCTCTCTCTCACACACACCATACCTTTTGCCCTCCAAAAGACTCTTCTAGAGCTATGCAAAGGAAAATGTTGATGTCTAATCACCTAAGAAAAGTATCACCAGCCACCTATTGCCTTCCAGCACCGTAGAAAGGGGAAGGGGCATTTGAATGATTTTAATGTGAGGTTTCTGCATTCCCTTTCCTTTGCAACCTCCTGGCCATGGGTTATATACCCTTTGCTTTCATGACAAGCTGGTTTCAGATCTTCTGGAGTTGAGCAGAACAACTGTACCACGTCGGTAAACAGAAGAGTGTTTACATAAAAAATATAGATTTCCTTTAAGCACTTTGCTTAAGCCTTCAGTAAATCGTATTTACGTTATTATTGTTTATGTTCTCAGAAGTCGGCGGGAGGATGGCCTCGTTGCAGTTTATGTGGTTTCGTGATTCACGCTTGATGAGGCAGCTATCACGCGGGGAGGGGAGCCGGAGGGGCAGAGTCGGGGAAGCACAAAGAAGATTATGGCAAGCTCTCTGTGGGATCCACGGCCTTAGCGTAATGGCACAGCCGAGGGCCCGGGGATTTCTGAGTCAGTCTTTCAAATTCCCAGACGTGTTTATCAGTTTTGAGTTTCAAAATGGGCCCACCCAGGGTAAAGCCCCGCTGCACCTGATGTTTCACACTGGCTGTGTTTCGGGGAATTCTCCTGAGATCCGAGCTCCTTCCTAGCTGTCCTCGTGATAAGGGACTCAGCGCCTCTACTGTCTCCCGGGTCCCCAAAGCATCATTGAGGGTGATCTGCTCTGCCAGCCCGTGGTTGGCTGCTGGCTGAGCTCCTCTGTGCCAGCGGTGCCCATCCAGATGTATTTCAGGGCTTGAGTGGGCATTGAAGGGGGAGAGAGTCTGACCCCAGTGCTGGAGGCTTCCAAGAATTAAGACTTGGTGGGTTAAGAAGTACCAACTGGCAGTTTCAAAATAGTCACAGGGATATGAAGTACAGCACAGGGAATAATATTGTAATAACTGTGGATGCTGACAGGTGGGCACTAGAGTCATCAAGGGGATTACTTTGTAAGTTATATAAATATCTAACCACTATCCTATATGCCTGAATGTCAACTGTAATTGAAAAATAAAATAAAAATAAAAAAAAAACTTGGTGGCTCATCATGAGCCATCTCCTGTGGTGTGTTCAGCTCAGGGCACATTAAGTAGTTTAAAGTTAGGTTTCTAAGAGAGGATGGGGCAGAAGAAGGACAGAGGCATGTTCTTTTTTATGAGGCAGGGAAACAGAATGGATACGAACCTGCTTTTTGGAGACATTTAGATCTGTTTTATTTGTTTGCGTGATTCTTTGCTGATTTATTTTGTTTTTAAGACCCAGCTCTGCTTCTTGTTAGCTCCATGGCTTGGGGCAAATTTCCTAATCTCTTTGTGCCTTAACTTACTCACCTGTAATTGGGAGATGCTCACAGGCTTCTGAGAGGATTAGATGAGATTATGAGGGTAAAGCACTTGGCATAGTACCTGATAAATAATAAGCTCATAATGTTTGGTACCAAGACATAAAAATGTTTTTATTATATATAAAAGCAGCAAGAAGGAAACAGAGAGGTGCCTGTCTAAACTGGGAGGAAGGTAAGCCGGGAGAAATTCCCTGGGCTATGATTTAGAGGCCACGAAAAGGCATTTTTGTGTGCGTGTGCTGCTTCTGGCTTTGGTGTGCGACGATGGGGATATTTAAAGGAGCCTCAAGTTACCATCTCCTGGGAGTGGCCTGAGAACCAGAAGGACAAAGGCCCTGGTTCATTTCCCATTAGGGCGTATGGCCAGTTAGGGGCTCCTTGTACTCTGGGACATCACAGAACCATTTTAAAGCAAGTTTTCTGGGATCCACATGTCCTGGACCCTTGACGTTTTACCTTACAAGCTTTCTTTTGCTAAAAGCTGTAGTCAGATATGGCCACTGGGGAATTCGTATTTGGGGACAATGCCTGTGATCAAGGTCTGCTAATTTTGGCGATGAAATCTCTGCTCTGAAGCTAACCCATTCATTCCACTATTCCTTTGTTACTTTATTCAACAAATATTTATGTAGTTCCTACTTTGTGCCAGGCTCTCTGCTAAGTGCTGGATATTGAGGTGAGCAAAAGACACAAGGCTTTATCGTCACTGAGCGTAGACTCTAGTGAGGGAGACCATCAGAAGTACAAATTACAAATTGTTGTGAGTGCTATGATGGAAAAGAACAAGCTCCCAGAGAGCATACGGGAGGGTGCCTGAGAGCCTAGGGTGAGGGTTGTCAGGAAGGTCTCCCTGAGGGAACAGTGTTTGGGTTGAAGAAGAAAAGGCATTAACGAGGCTAAGTGGGCTGAAGATAGAGAGAGATGAATCACAGTTATCATAATATATCACCTCACATGAGGAATATATCTGCATTAACGTATCTGCATACCAAATAGCAAATCACCCCAAAACTTAGTGGTTTTTAACAATACTGTGATTGCCTCTCCCAGTTCTGTGGTGGTTTGTGCTGAAGTTGCAGTCGATTGTTGACTGGGCTGGACGTTCAGGAGGGCTCCCTGGCATCAGTGACAGAGGATGCTGCTGGCTCTGGGCTGGGAGCTTTGCTGGGCCTGTCAAATGTAGCATCTGCATGGGGACCCTCCGTGAAGCTTGGGCTTCTCACAGCACGGCAGCTGGGGCCTGAGGGGGAGCGTCTATGAGTGTGTTCCAAGAAGCCCAGGTAAAAGCCACAAGACTTTTTATGACCCGGTTTCAGCTATGCCACAATGTCCCCTCTGTCCCATTGTAATGGTTATTCGCCAAAACCAGCCCAGATTCAAGGTCAAGGGAGAAAACATAAGTTACACTTCTCAGCGGCGGGAAGACGTGGACACACAGGGAGGTAGAAGGCAGTGGCGGCCGTCTCGCACACACGTTACTACACGTGGCGTTTGCTCTTGCTGTTCATTCCGCCTGGAATGATCTTCCCCCCAAATGTTTACATGACCCGCACTATTTAGGTCTAAGTTCAAAATACCTCCTCCTTAAAAGATCCCCCTCAAAGAGGCTTTCATTGACCTTTGTATCCAGTAACTTTCTTTTCCATGATCATTTTAAATTATTTTCAGAGTAATTATCACTCCAAATTATCCCTTTATCAGAGTATTTGCCTCAGTCTTCCCACAACTACCCCTAACCCTCACACCCACGAAACACAAGCCCCAAGAGGTCACAGTCTATTCTTCAATGCATCCCTTAGAACAGTACCTGACAGCGAGCGCTGAATAAATATTTATTGCGTGAAGGAAGAGGATTCTAAGGAAAAGTAAATGTCACATGCAAAGGCCCTGAGGCAGGAGATGAGCATAGCGATGTGGGGAAATTAACAAAGCCACATGTATTGCAACATGGACGTGAAGGGCCAGCCACATGTCAGGGGCAGTGTCTTACTTGGCCACATCCAAACTGATTCAGCCTGGCATGGTCATCTCTTTGAAGTGCAAAGAATGCACTTATTTTCTGCTATCAAGCACTCCAGTTTAAACATGTCTGATGTTTCCCCAAAATGACTTTTTTCCTGAATAGATGAAGCCCAATGAATTTGGGCTATTTCTTATTCTTTCCAAAAATAACTAAAACAAACAAACAAACAAAACACAGCAGCAATTAAAACACCCACCAACAACTAAGTGATTGATGAACTGAGAGAATGTTTTGCACTTTTCCAGGTAGATACTAAGACATTGTTTCATTTATTTTTTACAATTTCTCTATGAAGTTGACATTAAAAAAAAATTATTGCACAAATAATGACACTCTGAACATAGGAAATTTGCCCAAGATTCCCTCATCCAATACTGGTAGGTGCTGGGTTCAAATATAGGGCTGCCTTACCTCAGAGCCCAGCGAGTTTTGGGTAATGGCTTAAGATGGAAGGGGGGAAAATCGGGGAAAATGAACGTCTAAACCAAACCCCAGAATTATATATTCTCCCTGTGGCACTGACTCAACTTGCTGAGCCCCGTGATAACTGGCCAGCTCTGATTATAAGGCAAGGATCTGATTCCTGCCTCAATTACGACTAAATAACCACTAGTTAGGAATCATGAAAGGGCCTAAATGAGAGCAGTGGAGATGAGGAAAGGTCCGCTGGTTGCCAGAGATGGAGGCAAAGGCAGTCAGAGGTGGGGACACTTCAGTCAAGCCCAAACCAAAGCCACCAGAACATCATGTCTGTGACCAGGGCGAGGGGAGGGGGCTGTGGTTGGCGAGATTGCTGGTGATCTTCCTGCCAGTCACCGCCGTTTTTCACTGGGTGCTCACTCTTGGTGAATAGAAGCGTGTGTTTCAGTCACACGTGGGGGCCTCCTAGCTGGCTCTCACTTTACACTCCCCAGCGCCAGGGGCTCTCTTCCCTAAATCCACATGAACCATGATCATTTCAATATTTTTTTTGTGCTTGGACGACCTTCTTACTTTATAATTCAGTCTATGTTTTGAGCTATTTCCCCCTTTATTTTGTTCCATATGGGAAAAACTTAAATACATATTTTTTTAAGGAGACGGCTATAAAAATTTTTCTTAAGTTAGACCATCTGTGTTTGTGGAAACTTTAGACTTTTTTCTAGGAAGGGGAATTTCTTTTTTTTGTTGTTTTCTCCTGTTCTTTGGGAAATCTAGGGAATTAAAAAAAAAAAAAAATCCCAAAGGGAGGGAAAAAACCCTTCAATGGAGATATGGAAATTAGAGAAATTAAGATGCCTACCAGATATTTCAGTAGGTTTGAATAATCTGGCATTTCTCTAAACAGATACAAGATACAGGATGTACCAAAGAGTTTGCAATGAGCTTGGACATTCAACATTATGTGTTTTTTATTTCTTACCTGGGATGTGTGTGCTAAAGCCAAGATCAGCTTCCCAGAAGAAATTCTAGGTAGGTTTGGAAGCTCAGAAGAAAAGTGGAGAGAAATGGTGAGGGAAGGGAAGACTCATTCAGCCAGTACAGCCCGTCATTGGAACTGATGTTCTTGGCCTCAGGCTTTTACCTTGATGCCCCGGGTAACCGTGACCTCGGCTGAACCCCTCACCCCTGGATGATACCCAGAGCCTTCAACTCCAGTTTGTGCTCACCCCAGATCCCTGGCTCAGTCCTGCTACCATCTTCGGTACCACGACTCACTCTGAATGGTGAATCTATGGCTGAAAGTGGACTGAGAAGTTAACAGGAACTTCCCCACCAACTGGACCAACATGCAAAATTCTAAAGATTTCCCCCCAAGACTCCCATCCCCTGATTATTTAATCAAATGCTGTTCTAGGTGCTGCTATGAGGGCATTTTGCAGACGTAATTAAAGTCCCGAGTCACTTTAACATGTAGAGATTATCCGGTGGGGTCTGACCCCATCAGAGGAGCCCTTTAAAAGCAGAGAGTTTTAAAGCACAAGGGGGACTTGACATGCCATTGCTGGCTTTGAAGAAAGAAGACATGAGGCCAAGACCCCTGAGGGGCCGACAGAAACTGGGAGTGGCTCTGCTGCCAGCCGGGAAGGAAGCTAAGGCCTCAGTCCTGCACCAGCGAGGAACTGGGCTCTGCCCACAACCCAAATGAGTTTGGAAACAGACTTCTCCTTAGAGCCTGAAGTTAAGTCCCTGCCTGGCAGGCACATTGGCTTTGGACTTGGGAGACCCTAAGCAGGGAACCCTGCTAAGCCCACCTGGACTTCTGACCTACAGAAACTGTCAGATAAAAAAGTGGGTGTCGTTTTAAGCCACTAAGTTTGTGCTAATTTGTTACACGGGGATAGAAGACTAATCCAGTTGCCATTCCCGAGCACATTACAGCATAGCACACTGCTGGGCTTTTGTTCTGTGAAATCAAGGGGCATTGTTTTACTTGTCTCTCAAACAAATAAACATGAAAGTGATGAAAATATGTTTTCTGAAGGAAAGACTGGATGGAGCAGAGGCTTTTCAGGCTTCCCAGATTCAAAATCCAAATTCCTCCCTTAATAGTTGTTTGAGTTTTCAATCAATTTCTCCAGCCTCACTGTCTTCATCTGTAAAATAGGGATAACACTAGGGTTGTTGGGTGGATTAAGTGATAGAATACTCATAAAGCATTTGATTCACTGCCTAACACACAGTGACCACTCAGTACCTGTGATCTGTGCACAAGATCTTTCCTTGGGTGGATTAATGAATGAATAAACTCCAGCGAAAAAGAGCTAAGACATCATCGCCATTAACACAGCTCTCAGTCTTTTGCAACTCAGGCCAGGTTTTGTACCAGGTCAGATCAACACTTAGTCTGGGATCTGTGAGCATGATAAATGATGCCCACAGTAGACCCTGGGATGCACGACCAGATCCCAGGGAAATGGTTGGGCAACCCAACTGGAGACCCTGCTTGGAAACCAAGGAGCCACATGGCTCAGCTGGGACACTCTGCAGGTATGGGATCCACTGCCAATCAGTCATGCAGACTGCTGACTCAGGGGGTGGGATACTCACAGAGGGTCCGCTGAAAAACAGGATTGTCCATTCATTCAAAACGGTTGAGCCAGCAGCCCCAGGTAGGCAAAGCCAGACTTAACAAAAGCCTGGTTCCTGGCATTTGTTCATCCCAAGCCTTGCCAAGGAGCCAAAGGTAGAAATCTACAAACATGCTCCTGTCTTGAGTGTGTATCACTCCTTTAAACATTTTTTCTAAAGCATGTGTAACTTGGGGCAATGTGTTTATGGCCTGTTATTTTTCTTTGAATTCTGCAGTGCTTTTTCAGAGAAACATATATCTTAAAAGACAAGTTTGTCACTGAGAAAAAACACAAACAAAACAGCAACCTGGCACACAGTGGCAATTGGATCTTTTAGTTAGAGCTGGGTGTAAGGTGGCATCATAAAGTCAGCCCTATAGGGAAAGAGAGAGGGTTCCAGCCATACCAGTGACTAGAGTCTCTCTTGCAAGCTCCCCCTTAACTCTATTATTTGCAGAGCCCTCAAGCAAGGGCCTCAGTCTACCTTTCTTCCTCTATATTTCTATTCTCTAATTTTAGCTGGCTAGAAAACACTGTGGCACACTGCGGAGGAGGAAACTAGATTTGTAAACAACTGGGGATGCAAAGATCCACTTCAGCTGAGGGGAAAGGGAAAGATTCGGAGAGCCGCGTGGTCCCTGCATGGGTGTGCATTCAGGATCCGGCCCAGAGGGACAAAGGCATAGAGCGCTGGCCAGAACAATGGGCCATCACAGATGCCACGTTATGTAACTGGGTTGTTTGAATTCACAATTGTGAAGGCCACAGTTGTAGGAGAGGGCCTGCCCTCCTTCTGAGTGGTGGGAGGGACGCAGGGTCCTCAGGCTCCCAACCAGGTGCCCTGGGAGCAGGCTGTGACCTGCCCGGTGATGCCAACAGCTGCCACCCAGGGGAGAAGGGCCAGACTACTCCTAACACCCTGAAGGTGCTCCACAGCGGTGCAGAACTGCGCTTTAGGATGCTTTTCGTGAAAAAAAGCAAGGAGCAAATTCGATACCTCCCCAAACATAGCAACTGGCCATTTGAAAATGACCCAGTTCTTTCCATTCGATGCAGACTCCTGGAGCTTAAACCCCATTCTCTGGATAGTGCTTTGGAAGTGTAAGCCACATGTTCCACGGCGAGGGCACTTGGGCATGAGTCTGTAGAAACGTCACGGTAGCAGGGATCAGGGAAAGCTTGGAAGAGGCGAGCTTTGAAGACAGCGTGGCTGTGACTGTGCTGAAGACACCAAGTGTAACCTTGAAGGCCGCGTTCCCTTTTGGCGTCTTGCAGGTAGCGCCTGATTAAACCTGGCACGAGCAGAGCAAGTACAAGGCTTTCCCTCGCCTGCCCTCCAGTTTCGTGCGGAGCCGCTCCTCTCTGCAAGCCCCGAGCTGCAGCCACAACCAAGCATGCCAGGGACACCCTCCTCACCTCACTCACCGTGTGACTCTCCAGTTCATCAAACCCAGCTAGCCTGTCCCCGCTTCTGCAAAAGCCCTCCTTGGGGGCCCTTCCAGCTCCTGTCCCTCATTAGTCCACATGCCCTGTTTCTTAGGCTCTGATAAGTCCTGCGTTTAATTCCTGCCGGCACTTGCCCTGCCCCAGTCTCCTGGTCGGTTTGCAGACCTGCCTCCCTCACTAGAGCGAGCCCTGCAGGAGGGCGGAGGCCAGGCCTCTGCTGCTTCTCTTTCGTGTCCTGCACGTAGGGTGGCTTTGTAACGTGTGAGTAATAGAGTCTTCCTCCAGGACTCTGGGCGGCTGTAAAGGAGCTTTGGCATCAGTAAGCTCCCTTGCAGATGCAGGCGGAGTCCTTTGTCCTTACAGTTGCCGTGATCTCGGCGCTGTGCATTTGAGGCGGAGGTGCCGACAGAAGCTTGGCCCTGTCCCCTAGGGATCCACCTGCCCGGGCAGCTTGTCCGTCCGGCCGAGTGATGCGCAGCTTCCACTGGGGACCTTTCCCGGCAGGAAGGGGCAGAGCCACAAACAGCTCAGGGACCTGCTCACTCGCTGTTGTCCTCAGATGGAAATGCAGGGATGATGGTGACGGCGATGATGATGAGGATGTCGACAGCGATGATGATGATGATGTTGACAGCGACGATAGTGATGGTGATGGCGATGATGTTGATAACTTGAATGAGCATTTCTGGAGTGCAAAAAACTTTCCATTTCTTTTCTTGTTTACACCACAAAAGAAAAACAGAGGGGAGATGTGATTATTATTCTCATTTTTTTCTTCTTAAAAAACACTTTATTAAGGTATGGTTGGCATGTTAAAAACTTTACATATTTAATGTGTACAAGTTGATGAGTTTAGGAATATGTGTACACCCAGGAACCCATCACCACCATCAAGGCCACAGACATACCCAAAGTTTCCTCCCACTCCCATTATTATTATTAATATTATTATTATTATTTGAACATTTAACATAAGATCTATCTTCCTAGAAAGTATATAATATAGTGTTACTCGCTATAGGCACTATGTTGTGGAGCAGATCTTCAAAATTCTTTACCTTCCCCCAAGCCCTTGGCAACCATCATTCTCTGGTTTCACGAGTTTAACTATTTTAGACTCCATATATAAAGGAGATCATACAGAATTTGTCCTTCTGTGTTTAGCTTATTTCACTTAGCATAATATGGACCTGGAGAGCGTTATTCTCATTTAATGGTGTGGAATGAGTTGCCCAAGTTCACACCTCTTCGGGAGCGGGCCCTGGGGCCTGGCAGCCGCACGCCAGGTGTCCATACCTACTCCGCAACACTACCTCCTACTGCTACGAGTGCGTAAGCACAAGCATAGTTGTGTTATATGCACACGTGTGTAGATAAATGCATGGAGTGGGCTGTGTTCTATGTGCTTGTGTGCATATTAGGTAGGCGTGTGATGGGCGTATCTGATTCTGTCCACGTTAGAAGGTCTGTGTATATGTGCACCCTGTGTGCATATGTCTCTCAGCTCGGAAAAACATCAGCCACCAGGGTTGGAATAGGGCCATTATTAATGTGATGAAAGGTTTCCCCAAGCGGTGGGTGTCCCACCCCTGGTTTCCTCCCTCCTTGCCCACTTTGAAACATGAAGTGGTTGGGTGGGGATTCTGGCCTTACCCCAGGACAGTTCTGCGGAGAAAGCTATAGATTACTGGGAGGTAAACTTCCACCAGCAAAGACTTGCTCTTTAATGGTGAATTTACATTTAAATGCTCCCTGTCATTTTTAATCTCGAGCATTTAGCACAGCCAACTCCCAGGGAACAGACTCTATTATAAGGCCTGCTTCCAGCCAGGTGACAACACCCAGGCAGCAGGAGCCCATAGCAGACTCCAGGGCCCAGAGGCACATATGGGTGTGGATGGAGCAGCCGGGTGATGTATGCAAATTTTACTGTCAGGGGCAACTCAGATGCAGTCCAAGGACAGTGCCAAGAGGCATTTTGTGTTCTGGGCCATGAGGGTGTCCCCTGAGACAGGAATTCTCCAGGTAGGAAGTGGGACTGCAGAGTGGCTTGTTCAGTCCTATTAAACGGGAGGATGCATTGAAGGCAGTTGACAAGGTAGAGAAGCTGTTGTTTGTCTTATAAAGACAAACACTTGACAGTTCAAAGGGAGAAGCAGGCTTCCTCCAAGGTCCCATCTCTGCTCCAAGTCCCCAATTCAGGGCACAAAAACCTGGCTGGGCTCATTTTTTTCTTTATTGTTATAAAGTGAGCTACTTACTCCCAGGACTTATTTTGCTTTGTTTTTACTTCATATCACTTTATTTTATCCAAACTTCAGGTTAGTGATTATTAGCACGGCTTCAGTGATGCTAGTAAATTGATACGTGCTATATTCCTTTGTTTCTAGCCCTGATAACTGGTCATCTCGTTTGAGTCTATGTAAAGGCTTCATGTTTTTCAAAGGTCCTGATCTGAATTAAAAGCACACCACCTCTCTCACAGCATCAAACCATCCAAAGGTAGTTTCTGAATGTTTGAAGTGGGTCAGGAGCATTAAAAGCCTTTTTGTCTTACCTAGAAAGACCCTGAATGCAGGGTCCAGCGATGTGCCCGAGGCCACTCAGTGGAGAGCTGAGAACCTAAGTGTGATAGGCAAAAACATCCAATAAATTTTTAACTTGTAAACTTTGGCTGACCACCAGGTGATAAGAAATGACCATGCATCTGGAGGATTAATTAAGAGAACAGAGGGTCAGAAACAAGACATGAGTCTTCATTAATCTATTCAATGAATATCAGGTATGAAAAATAGTATGGCAAAGGTAAAAATAGTTACTGATGTTTGAAATTCTGAAACAGTGTTTTTTATTATAGAAAATCTGGAGGTAAAAACAGACAGGATGTATAAAGAAGGGATTTTAAAATATTTATATTTTCATTGTACAGATCTCTAGATTTCCTTCCAGTCTTTTCTCTCTCTCTCTCTCTCTCTCTCTTATCTAAGAATATTGATACTGGAGTTGGCAGAAGGCTGAGGTCTCAGCTGACTCTGTGGCAGTGGAATATGGGATATTCATCGTAAGTACTAGAATGCACACAAAAATGTCTTTCCTCAACACCGTTATGACTTTCATGCTTTCAAATTCACACTCAATGATAATATACCTTAAAACCCATAGATGCCAATCTTAAGAAAAGTGCTCTGGGTTGACTTGTGTCCCCCAAAGGAAGATATATTAAAGTCCTTGTACCTTAGAATATGACCTTATTTGGAAATAGGGTCATTGCATATTTAATCAAGTTGAGATGAGGTCACTAGGGTGGGCCCTGATCCAGTATGACTGGTGTTCTTATAAGAAGGGGAAATTTAGACAGACACACACAGAGGGAAGACCATTTGAAGGCAACCATGTGGCAATGGAAGCAAAGACCAGAGCAGTTCAAGTACAAGCCAACAACACCAAGGATTGGGGGGCGCCACCAGAAGCTCAGAGGGAGCATGGCCCTGCCAGCTCCTTGGTTTGGGGCTTTAAGCCTGCAGAACTGTGGAGAATGCATCTCTTGTTTTAAGGTACCCATTTGTGGTACTTTGCTGTAGTCGTGGGACACAAATACAGTGGAACTCCTGTTTCTGTCCATGTGTGAGCTCTGGGTGCTACTTTATTCTGTTGGTTATATTTGTTTTAGATTTTGACAGAGAGAACAGATTTTAAGGCCTATTGATTAGCACTGAGTATGAATTTAAGTTTAAGTTTGAGATCCATGGGCTGAGAGGGTGTCTAGGACTCAGCCACCAAAGTGTGTGAGCACAGCTCCTGCTAGAGACTGAATGCTGTGTGTGCTTTGCCTGTTCCTCTTGCTGGGCACAAGCGGGGCTTCCTGGGCTCCCTTAGAATTAAGTTGATGACAATGGCCTGCTGCCAGGCCTTCAAAATCTCTATCACAGTTTCTCTGTTGCTGCCACAGTGGCTTTGGAGGACACATGTTCTACCTGGCGTAGGTACCAGATGGAGGGAGTCACCCAATGCCCATCAAACTTTGTGTGTGTGAGAAATAACTTGACTTGTGCCATGCTGCATTATTGGGCTTAATTTGAGATTTCAGAAAATTCTATTTTTTCCTATCACCGTATCAGGGTAATTTATTTATTTATGTTTATTATTATTATTATTTTTTAAAAATATATCTTTATTGATTTCAGAGAGAGGAAAGGAGAGGGAGAGAGAGAGAGACACATCAATGATGAGAGAGTCATTGATCAAGCCCGCAGCCTGGGCATGTGCCCTGACCGGGAATCGAATCCCGATTGCCTGGATCCTAGGTCGACGCTCAACCACTGAGCCACGCCCGGCCGGGCCCGTATCAAGGTAGTTTAAAGGGGATGTTTAGGGACCTGAGAATACAGCAACATTGACCCTGGAAGGCAGACCTTTTAAACGAAGTCCACACTCTGAGGCCCATATCCCCCTCTCACTCATGTCCTTACAGCTTGGAGAAAAAACATAATTAAATGAAATACAGTAGTTATGGGTTTGGAATCAGGAGTAAGGTATCCTGGATTATAATATACATTAGCTATATGACCCTGGGCCAGTTCCCTCCCTATATGCTCAGAACCTCAATTTACTTATGTGCAAAATGGGAAAATTGCAGCTATCTCCGAAACTGTCGAGAGGTTTAAACTGAATGAGAGATAGAATGACCAACCCATTGATCAAACATTAAGCACATTGCCTCGCACTGAGTCAGTTTGATTGCTGCACTTCTTTACTTAATCAAGAAGGCTAATAACTTTGGGATCAGGATGAGCTTCCTTCCCTGGTGATTCAGAATCTGTTTATGTCTGAGCACCAATGGAGACGTATAAACCCATGAACTTCCTCTGTGGTTAGATCTCTCTTAAAATGGACAGCATAAACATTACCTGTGGATTAAGGGTTTCCATGTTTTGTTTTCCAGTCAGTGTAGGATGGCTTTGCTATATACTTAGGGACTTGGGAACATACCTTAGATTGTATTTTAAGATAATACCATTGATTATTTTATCCCCCCCCCAAAAAAAAATCAGCCAAGAAAATACTGTAGTATATGTTATAATGAAACTGGTCTTAATAAAAACAGTAGGGGTGTGTAGGGGGGTGCAGTTTCTTAAGGTGGAAGAGAGTAAGATTTCAGTTTAAATAATCAACATCTGCCCTGGCTGGTGTGGCTCAGTTGGTTGGGCATTGCCCAGTGCACCGGAAGGTTGCTGGTTTGATTCCCTGTCAAGGCACACACCCAGGCTGTGGATTCAATCCCCGGTGGGGGGCATGCAGGAGGCAACTGATTGATGTTGTGCTCTCACATCAATGTTTCTCCCTCTCTCTCTCTTCCTTCCTCTCTCTTTAAAAATCAATTTTAAAGATGTTTAATAAATAAATAAATAATCAACATCTATATTTAAAATGCTCTTCTTAAAGCTGTGTTTTTCACCTTTGACTGTGTCTTGTTCCCTGTACCTGGAACTAATTAATAAACCACAATTTCTGGTGTGGGGCCTGGGCATGAGGTTTTTTTGTGGGTTTGTTTTGTTTTGTTTTTTGATGACTTTGAAATGATTGCAGTGGGCAGCCAAGTTGAGAAACTCTCCTCTGGACAAAACTTAATCAAAGACCCATAATAGCAATTCCTACCATCTTAGGGGTTCAGTTGGCAGAAAGTCTTCTAGAATTTTCCAATCATATCTTTGCAGTGATGATGAGATGATTAGCATTCTCTCCATTGTTCAGATATAGAAACACAATCTTGGAGAGATGAAAAATCTTGTCGTACAGCTAGTAAGCAGTGAAGTTAAAACTTGAACCTCAGCCTGTCCACATACAAAGCCTTCTAAAGATAGGACAGTCCCATTGTTCAGCTGAATCCTCTTAGGACAACTTAGGCACAATTCTGGTCATGAATATCTGAATTGCATTGCTTCCTTAAATGGTAAATCAGGTCATGAATTTCTAGGAAGCAAGGTTGTGTTATAATTTTTTCAACCCAGGATCCGATGATATTGGTTTTGGAGAGAATGGCTAAGTCCCCCCAAATTCTGTCCTGACGATTCTGAAGCAGAGGCCAGCCTGTGAATTGCATGGAGCTACAGATTGGAGGTGATTATAGTCAGTAAGAATAAGGGAGAAAGGAAGTCCTCCTGGTTGGGGTTGTTAAAGGACCAACCTACAGCGTCACACTTTCTGCACACAAGCCAACCACTCCCATCTACCCAAATGGAATCTCTGACATTTCTAAATATGCTCTGATGCTCCAGTCTTTGAAAATGTCATCTCCTTGTTGATTCCTTCAATAATCCCTACAACTTTCCTCGTAGGAATTTAAGTTTTAACTTCTGCAGGCAGATGGCAGTTCTTCTTTTGTTTTGCTCCCACAGCCAGCAGACCTCTCTGGAATGGCTCTTTCCACTGTAACCCACAGGTCAATATACCCAGCATCAACCTCATAAGCGGGTCAGCTTCTGTGGGGCTGGGAATATGTCACACTCATTTGGGATCCTAGGGTCTGGATTCAAGAATAATGTCCGGCATATAGCAGAAAAGTTTTTTTAAAAAGTGAGCAAATGCTGAATTGTTGGGGAGTGTGCTTCTTCTGGGCTAGACCTAGGGATTTCAGGAACAAAGGAGTCCCTGCTAGTCTTCTGTGTTAAAAGTAAGAACACCAGTGTGACGTGTCGTGCCATTTGCTGTCGGCCCGTGGTTCATTTTATCATGGGACAGTCATTCCAGCGTGGAGCCTGAGCTCCCCTGACGGGAGCTTGCCATCCTTTGCCCCATTAAGAGGCTTCTCCCACCCCCAGTAATTACAGGGTAAATGACTTGTTAAATCCAGAGCCCTCAGAATACATCTCTCCACATGTAGTTCATATTCCTTGGGCGGTTTATCGCACTTTCGAGCAGTACATATTTTATAGACAAGGGAGAGCTCTCCAATTAATAGTAATTGTGATCGAAGCGGTAATGCTCGTCTCCAGCCTCATTCCAAGAGGAGACTGGAAGGCCCATCTTAATTGCCACAAAGAGCTATGTCTATCTGCTGCAGTATATAAATAATAAATTAGAGGAAGGGAGAGACTGCAGTTCTTACGGTCTTCAAGGAGGCACGGATATTTATGTAGTGCTGATTGCTAAAAATCTTCTGCAAGTAATTATTAGTAAAAGTGGAATGTCTACATTTGTAAGGGAATTTTAATTAAAGGGAAGGTGACTCTCATTATGCGGGAGAAGGAGCGTTTGGGGATTAAAATGCAGGCCCGGGACCAGAGCGTCGGGGTCTGATTGGCTCGCTCCGCTGCCGCTTGGACAACGGCAGGAAGCTCAATTCCTCTGGGTTCAATTTCCCCTGGTTTAAAAAAACCAGGGGAAATAAAGCAGTTATAAGTGCTTGAAGTGCCATTGGGTAAATAAGCCCCGCTGCTGGAGGCTTCTCATCTGATTTGACTCAAGCTCATCCACTGTCTTGAGCTTCAGTAACATTTGAATATCACGATTTTCATCGTGGCTTTATGTGGAGCAATTGAGACCAAGCGTGCAGGGAGACATGGGGCCTTTCTGGTATATTGCTGACTTTCGGTAGCGTTGTGAGAACACCTTCTGTCTGTAGGTTCACTTTCCTTCGAGGTAACTAACTTGGCTGTCAGGAATCAGAAATAAGGAGGACATTCATTGTTCTTCACCCCCAAGCCGCTCACCATCTGCAGCTGGGTGAGATACTCGGAATCAGTGTTCACTTTTTATTTCCACAGTGAGTACAGCGACTCTTAACATTTTTTGGTGGGGGGCAGACATAGATTCACTTAAGAAGCTGCTACAGGCAGGCAACCTCTTTCAGAAAGTTGAACATATTTTGCATGGAATTCAGGATACTTCATAAAACCCTGTGCTGATCATCAATGTACAATTAAGGACCCATGGCCCAGAGGGCTGGACAGAGGAGACTTCCAGCCGGGCTCAGGAAATGCAGAAGCAGATGATCCCAGGTGGCTTATGATCCCCGAGTGATGAGCAGCCCCCCTCTTCCCCAACAGGAAGATAAGTGAATTTCAGATTTGGCCCAGCCCTTTCTCTCCATGCCAGAGAGGAAGCTCATATTCCGGGGGTGCCTTCAGCAGATGGTCAGGGCTCTCAGGCGGCCTGTGGGAGATGCTGCTGTGGTCTTGCCTCCCAACCCTCCCAACTGCACGTGGGCATAGCAATCAAGAAATAACATTTAAGGGGAAATGGCCCTTGGAAAAGAGGAACAAAATTCAAACGGAAGAGGTAACATACAAGGAAATAGACTTAACAGAGGAAATGATATGTTTAACTTCCTCTATTACCCTTTGACCAATTCAGTGGACCTCATAATGTTAATACAAGGAAAACTCTGTTGTTAAAAATTTGAGTTCTTGGAAATGACTGGCAGAAATAACACAATTAAAGGTCAAATTAGCAAACTGGAGCAGGGGTTGGAAAACTTTTTCTTAAAGAGCTGGGTGGTAAATAGTTTCTGTCCCATGGGCCGCAAAGTCTGCCACAATATTCAGCTCTGCACTTGTATCTTGAAAGCAGCCACAGACAACACGCCAATGAATGAGTGCGGCTGTGTTCCAATACAATTTCATTTGTGAACTCTGAAATCTGAATGTCATGTGCTTTTTACAGGTCACAAAATATTATTCTTCCTTTGACTTGTTTTTCCAATCATTTCAAAATGACAGAATCGTTATTAACTCATGAGTTGGACAAAAATGGGTGGTGGGCTGGGTAGGGCCTACGGTCATGGTTTGTTGACCTTTGACATAGAAGATGGGGCTGAATGATTTTTAAAAATTCTATCTGAAACAAATGAAGATAAAGAAATTATGAGGGGGGTAAGAAAAATGAAAGGTAGATTTAGCTGAATTTTCTTCTTGCTAAAAGTAAAAATGTGTCCCACTCCATTTTTAGTTTGTCCATTCATTCATTCATTCATTCATCCACACTACCCTGATTGGCAAGAGAATTAACATTTGATCAATCAATGTTAACCTGCTAATGATCATGTTATTTTCATATCTCATCTTTGTAAAAGGTAAACATTATTAGTTTTAAAGAGGAGACAGAGTGGGCACGGGAACTTCATTGAGAATCTTAAGGGTTAAAAGTTAGGCTAGTAGCTGAATCCAGGTTTATGGGCTCCCAAGGCCCATTCTGATTAAACTTCACCATATGAGGGTTTTAACTATTCTTGACCTGGTCCTGGTCTGGGCACTTTATGAATTATATCTCATTTATTGGCCAATGTAATCGGAAAAATCAGAAATTAAGAGGAAATTTTAATCCTATGCAGTTGGTAAATGTCAGGGCCAGGAGTCAGCATTAAGGGTCTAAATTTACAAAAGCACAAACCAACCCACAGCCTTAGAGAATTAGTAATTTAGTGACATGGATGGGTTTTCATCCCATAGACATTTCACTTGCACGGCCATACAAATGTAACAGTAGGCATCGTGCTTGGACATCTCCTATTTTGCCAGGGCCTGTGCTAAGAGCGTCCAGGTATCCCCTTCACAATGGCTACATGCAGGGAGGCAAATGCTGCTTCAGTTCCACTTTCGCAGCTAGGAATCCAAGGCACAGGGAGGTTAAGTAACTCAGCACTCTGAAATTACCTTGCATTTACTCATTTTCATATTCGCCGTCATCTCTCTCCTTTAGAATTTATGCTTCATAGGAAAAGGGCTTTCTTTTGACTCGCTGCTACATTCCCAGGATTTAGAACAGTGCCTGGTGTGTAAGCAGATACTTAAAATAATTGTGAAATAACTAAATGAGTGAAGGAATGAATAAAGGGATGAGTGAGGGGACTTGCATATTGCGACACAGTGAGCAGGTACCAGAGCAGGGATGGTTGCGTGTCCCCACCTCACTCACATCCCTCAACTCCTGCTAATAAACTTAAACAGAAGTGTGAGCAACTACTGACAGTCAGAAATGAATGAGCATGAAGAGGAAGATGAGCGTCTCTGGATTTACAGTAAGCTTTGTGGAAATACTACGCATTTATAAAACCCAGTTTCTAATCTCATGGACAAATGTGATCTGCAAATACAACTACTTATGCCCACGATCAACACACGGCGATGGTGTTTTCTAAACCACATCATGTTTTCTTAATGCATTTTAAGCAAAGCAGCTCATATAGGAAGCACTTTATAAATATTTGCTGTTAGGATTAGTTCAAGGGTGCAGAGGTGGTTTGTTGGTGTGGCAAAGGAGGGAGACGTAATAAAGCTGTCTGCAGACAGTTGTGTCTGAGCTGAACATTCAGAGAGAAAGGGAGAAATGGGAGGGAGGGAGGGAAGAATTGTTGATTTGAGTTGGTGGGGAGGTATACCAATAAAAATGTGGAAATAGCCAGAGAAATGTCTAGTTTCTGAGAATCTTCATCATTCTGTTCTTGGCCACAGGAGGTATGCTTATAAGGCTTGTATGGAACTTATGTTGGAGCTGGAAGGGCCTGGAAAACCTGCAGAGGAGGAAGGCTGATGAAATGCTGAGGGAGATGAAATGGCAGTCACATACGAAAGGGAATTACCTCGGTCATTTGGGGGATCAGAGCTCCTTGCAGTCATCAGTGCTACTGTTGTTCAGCAGACCTTGTCTCTGATCGCTCTGTGATCCTGCCGGATTTCTGCAGTCCACTGGGAGGACTGTCGAGGAGGGAAGGAGGCCTGGCAGGCTAAGGTGTCTTTGAGCTGCTGTTTCCCTTAGGAGGGTTTAACCAACTTGTGACAGGACTGACACTGACCTCTCAGACAAGGTGTGTACACACATTCACACATGATTACGTGCACAGCACACACTCACATACACGCACAGTCCCCTTCTCCAGTCTCACATGCTCCTGCACCCTCACCCACATTCACACACACACACCCTCACTCCCACACGCTCACACATATACACACTCAAACACACTCACATGATCACATACCTACACATACCCTCCCACATGCTCTCATATATTCACACATAAATTCAAACTCACATATACAGTGGTCTCAGAGAATGTTCTTACACTGATAAACATTTTTGTACTCACACACACACCAAAATTCAAGTAAACATACCCTCACATGCATTATTACACACAAACTCTCACATGACCCATGTTTACACAAATACTCATAAATATACGCTTTTACACTTACATGTTAGCACCCCCACCCACCTTCATGCATAAACACACATCCACACATAGTCACACATATAAATTCTCACATGTGTACACTCTCATATACATTCACAAACACCCATGTTCACACACTCACATACAGTGACACACACAAATACACATGCACACTCACAGCATACACACATGCACTCACACACTGGTACATACAGATACTTGTGCCTGCACTCACTCAGATACACACACAGACACACAGTCACATACACAATTACACGCATAATCATTCATGCACGCACACTCACATACATGCACTCCTGCACCCCCACGCTTGAACACAGAATTATCTGAACATGCTATTTATTTGCAAATCTCAGGAATGATTTTACTGTTTTTCACAGAATTTCTAAGACAGGCTCCACAAACGTGCACCATGCATCCTGTCAGACAAATTCCTCTGGGCTGAAGTGAGCCTCTCTGGCTGTCAGGCTACCTGCCTAGTTCAGGGTGTCCCCTTCCTGCTAGAAAAACCTTAAAGAACCAGGTCAGACACATTCATTGAAAACCTGGAAATAGTTGGGAAGGGCCCGCTCTCTGCTCCATGACCCAGCCATCTGCGTCGCTGCTGTTATTCCCCCGCCTTTGCATTACTCAGAAATCCATACATTGTGTTTGCCTTTTGTGTCCAGCTTCCAACAAGCCTCCCTTTGTTCCGTTCACAGAGGCCAATAAACTCTGCGTGGCAAATAAGTTTCAGGGACTGCTGGACATGACTAATTGTAATGCAGTCTATATCCTCGAGACTATAGACTGATATGAGGACACAATGGCAGAGAGGGGCCCACTGAGAGGAGAGAGGCCCTTGGTTACCCACCGGGGGCTGAGATGGGCAACAACGAGGCTATTGATGACGGCAGCCCCAGCCCGGCCCGGCCGAGGCGGAGTGGGGTGGCATGACCACATCGCTGGGCTCCAATGCTGCTTTTGTTTGGCCGGCAGTGAAAACTGGCACATTGGAATCAGTTCTGTTTAGATTGCTCAGAAACTTGGAGAAGAAATGAACAAAGAGAGACAAAAAGAGGCCTTCCCGGAGCCCTCCTCCCAGGCCCTGTGCGTGAGCCCTGCCCTGTGCTGCCGCAGCTCCTTGGACTTACTGCCACGAAGTTGTGCTGAGCTTTCATGGATATTAAAAAGATGTGGAAGAGCACACTCATCGATGCTCACCTCACACCGCACACTAAAAGCTGTCGCTTCCACCTGGCCTCTCTCCACCTCGTCACTGGGGCGCGGCTGGTCTCCAAGGCACCTGTCCCCCTAGGGTGGGAATGGTCATTGGGTCTTCCCAGCCTCTACACCTAGATTCTGACGAAGAGCTGATTCCTTTTCCAGCAGCAGCTAGCGCATATTTACTTACGTGACAAATATTTGTCTCTCCTGCCTTCTGAATGCCAGAGGCGAGGTACCCCACCCCCCTCTCTCTAAAGAATGTCATTAATGTGATGTATTAGTTTGTGATTTAAAAAATTATTTCCATTTTGCTAAAATGACTTTTATTTGCAATCCCACAATATTGCTGAACAGCTAAGTCACTTTGGAATACAGTGCTCCATTGGCCAGGATGAGGAACAACCTGGAATTCTTAAAGCAAATACGCAGATCGAAATGTTGGGCTATTTTCATTTGAGGCTGCTTCTTACCGACTCTAACAAAATGGTCATTAATTTTAGAAATTTGTCATTTAATTTTTCTGCCCATCATTACGCATTAGTGTCCTCTCTCCTTGTTCAAGACAAGGAGAATGGAATAGTCCTCAATTTCTTATCCTATCCTAATTTTTAGCTGCAGGTCAAAAAGTTTGGAGTGGGGGACTTAAGAGTGTTCTTCTGGGCGCATGACACCAGCGATTCCTAGTAGATATCTGAGTGAAGCAGTCAGGGGAAGAGTCAGGGGGACATATCTGGAACTCAAAGGAGAAGACAGAGTTGGAAATGATAGTGAGAGATGCATCCGGATGTGGACGGCATTTGAAGGCTACAGTGTTTTCAGAAGCGAGCAACTGTGTCAAATGAGGCTGAGCTATTGATTAAAAGGAATTCAGACAGTTGACCGCAAGGCTTGACGTGGTGGTGACCTTAATAGTAGCTGTTTAGGTGGCATTTGGAAAGAATGGGAATTGAGAAACTAAAGAATATGGATGTGGATGGCTCTAGATGAGTTTTAATGATAAAGAGGGCAAAGAAATTGGGCTCCATTGTGGTTAAGATGGGCCATGAATGAATGAGCCAACTGTGAAGCCCAAAGCTAAGTGCTTAGTGTTGAGCACCATACAAACAATCCTCTGGCCTTGTGGGCTCCTCCTAAAGAATTCTTTGGCATTGGCTTATCAAAGACACAGTCCATTTATCAAATGCCCTCATGCAAAACAACCATAAATTTATCTTTCAGGATTGGGGATATTTCCAGGTGTTTCCTGGATGATCCAGGTGGATCTGTGAGAGAACTTCCCAGGGAGGCCTGGTACTTTCCTTGCCTAGCAGGCTAGGTTCTGAGAAATCCTGTTGTAGTTATCAGACCTGAGGTTCCTGTTTGGAGTCTACAAATACATGTGGTGGCTTACCAAGCTAGCTTTTAGGAGAAAAACCAGGCTCATGTCAGTGTTCTTTCCAACAGCCGTCCCCTATGCCCCCATAATTTTCTTTCCCTTTTTACTTAAAAAGAAAAAGAAACTCAAAAAAGAAAACCATACAAATAAAAAAAAAAAAACCTTTTTATTTTCTGAATTAGCCCAAAGTGAACAGCATCCATAATTTTGGTGTGGTTCTGAGCAGTCCACTCCCCTGTGCCTGCTTGCACGATGTCCTCTGAAGGCTGCCTCATCAGTTAATGGTTCTGGTGAAGCTTTTCACTGCTGAAATAATGAATAACAATTACAGGCATTTAAAAAGTCATATATATATATATATATATATATATATGTATGTATATATATATTTACCTCCTTTTTGCTGTTGATTTCTAATTTCAAAGCATTGTGGTTAGAGAATATGCTTGGCATGATTTCAATATTCTCAGATTGGTTGAGGCTAGTTTTGTGACCACACAATGCAATATACAGATCCCGTATCCTAGAACTGTATATTTGAAGTCTATATAATTTTATTAACCAGCTTCACCCCAATAAATATAATTTAAATAAATAAAAAGTAATATTTTTTCCTACAATATGGAAATTCAAATTTATGAATTGGGGGATCTTCCAATTTCATCTAATAAGTGGTTTCTTCAATTGAGTCCTTTTGCCAGCCTGAGAAAAGCCCCCAGAAGGCTGGCAAGTTTGTGGATCTTTCTTTCCAGTTTGTTGATTTTGACAGAAAAGAAACTTTTTGACATTTAACAAAATTTAACTATGTGCATGAAGGAAATCCAGAGTCATTCTCATCTAGATAATTACTACATGAAAGCCATTTTTCAAGCAGTTTGGATTTCTTATCACCTGAATCCAGTACTCTCAAGAGGAATTTTCTTTTTTTCTTTTTTTAATATGTCTTTACTGATTTTAGAGAGGAAGGGAGAGGAGGAGAGAGAGAGAGAGAGAGACATCAATGATGAGAGAGTCACTGATCAGCTGCCTCCTTGCACACCCCCGACTGGGGATCGAACCCACAACCCGGGCATGTGCCCTGACAGGGAATCGAACCCTGATCGCCTGGATCCTAGGTCGACGCTCAGCCGCTGAGCCACGCCCGGCCGGGCAAGAGGAATTTTCTAAGGAATTTGGTTATGTTTTACATCCTGAGAGGACCAAGAGTGGAATCTCTCATTGTTAGAAAGCAACAGATGATCGATAGGTAGACGATAGATAGATAGATAGATAGATGATAGATGATAGATAGATAGATAGATAGATAGATAGATAGATAGATAGATAGATGATAGATTGATTTGGATCTGTGATTCTTAGCATGAGAAGTAAAATGAACTTTGTCTCAAAGTTCTCTTCATTCCCTTCTGCACTTTTTTCCACCATCAACAAACCACTTCCTTTTAAGGTCCATTTTTCTTGGGCGTTATTATATCTCATGGCTGCAAATGAATGAACAAGCAACATGTTCCCCCCTTCGGGGTTAGGTACATCAGCAAGAACTGAGATGTGGTTGGATTTGGTGCCCCAGATACTTTGCAAAACTCGGCCAAAACATTGCCTCTGAAAGACTTTCTTAATTTTGACCAATTTCAGTCATTTCATCGGCATAGAAATCCTACAGTCCCTCAGGTCAGGTAGATAATTCACCCAGCAAACATTTATTGAGCATTTACAATGCTCCAAGAACTGAAATGGGCCTTAAGTATATAGAAATGGACACAATATTTCACTGCTAAAAAGAATTCCTAACCTAGATGCTAGAATAATAGAAAGAAAATGAAATGAAATAATATAAAAATAAATGTCTAACTCTTCTGCTTTTCCTTTGTTATTCTCATGACATGGAGATAAATTTGTTTCCAGTAGGTTCACTGATAATAAAAAGAGGGCTTTAAAATTTTTTATTTTTTTTTTTACTTTTTATCAGGTTTTCTCCCTGATATATCACATCATCATTCCTAATTGGCTTGACTCTTTTGAATCAATGTTGTTAAACCACAAGACCTCTCAAGTGTCTTATGGAGCAAGTGACAAGCAGCATGTCCCAAGCCTGGGCTCATTCCTTGGAGTCTCTGACCCTGTTGAGCTGAGCTGTGTGGGCCAAGGAAGGCCAAGGACTGATTTTCAAGCCTTCGGCAAGGTCCTTCCAAAGGTAATATCCAAATGCTCTCTGAAGGCTATTTTATCACAGAGAAGCAAAATATTTCAACATCCAAAAGTCAGTCGTGTTTTTTGGCCTTACCTGGGTTAATTCTTATGGAATCATGACTTCAATTTCCATGCTCATGTTGAATATTCTAGGACTCTATTTTTAGTGCCATCCTCAACCCTCCCCATACATCTGGATATTAGGATATATGCCTTCAGCAACGCCTCTTGGATATTCATCAAGCATTTAAAATGAACAAATCTGAAGAAGTAGCTTCTCTGGCACCTGGAAGCAGGTAGACATGGGTTCCTACTGCCGCCTGGGTGTTTACAACTGGTTGAATATCAGGAGTGTCTGGATTGTTGATTTAATTAGTATAGAGTGAGACTGGATATCTGTTTCTTTACATTTCCTAGCTGGTTCTAATACAGTGGATCTTAACCTTGCCTGTTTTAAATATCCCAATGTGCAGCTTGTACCCCACATCAATTATTGTTATTATTATTGGGATCCATGTACCAGTATTTTTTAAAACTCCCAAGGGAGTACAGTCAAAATGGAGAATCAGTTTCCTACCCCTGCTGTTTATTAGCTGTGTAATCTTGGTGAGTGGTTTAATCTGACCAAGCCTCAGTCCACTAATCTGTAAATTGGGGATAATCGTCATGCCTGTTTTATAGATTGTTATAAGGATTACATGAGATGACATATGAAAAGTATTTTACAGTGTTTAGCGCATAAGAAATGCTCAATAAAAAAAGCCATCATCATCTTAGTAAGATCAGACTGCCATAACAAAATACCACAAACTGGATGGCTTAACCAGCAAACATCTATTTTCTCACAGTTCTGAAGGCTGGAAATCCAGGATCAGGGTTGGGTTCAGGTGAGGATTCTCTTCCTGGCATTCAGACTGGCTCCTTCTTGCTATGTCCTCACATGGTAGAAATCTCTCCCCTGCTTTCTTCTCAGAAGGCCACCGTCTCATAGAATTGAGACCCAACCTTTATGACTTCAGTTAACCTTAACTACCTCCTAAAGACCCTATCTCCAGAAAGAGTCAAATTGGGGATTAGGCCTTTAACATATGAATTGGGGAGGGGCATAGTTGAGTCCATAGCAATAATCACCATGGTTATCCATTTCCAAAACGCTACTGCTTGGGTGACTAAGTCTCCAGGTTTGCCCAGGATGTTCCTGGTTTCAGCAATTCAAGTCCTGCATCCCTGTATGCCTCTGTTACAGGCTGCACACTAGCATATTTAAAACAGACAAGGTTTTAATTGGTTTGCCAACCAATGCCCAAGCTAGAATCCTTAGCCATCCTGGCATCATCCTTCACAACTACTTTTTTGCACTTGCTCAGTCACCAAATCCAAAAAATTCTAACTTTAAAAATATATTTTAATTTTGCCTCTGTATCTCATTTGTATTCCTACCTCCATTGGCTATGCCCCCATTAGTTCTCATCTGGAGCGTCACAGAACCCTCCATGCTAGTCACCCCTCACTAAAACTTATCATGAGTGTGCATCCGAACCGCCTGAGGAATTAAAACACCTATTGCTGCCTGTCTGTTTCTTCCTGTTTTCTGATCAAGTAGGTCTGGGGTGGGGCCTGAGAATTCAAATTTCCAGCAGATGACGCTGATCCTTTTGGGTCCACAACTTTTGGGTTTGGAACTGCACATCCAGAGTCACTGGGGAGATGGAGCCCGCTGGAGATTCCAGAAGCATGTGGGTCATGCAGCAGCAACATATTCCCATCCAGGGCCTTTTGTGGACGCAGAATTCCATGTCAGCAGGAAAGACCTGGCACCAGACATGCTCATTGTCAAGTGACCTGCTCGGCTGTGAATGCTCTTTATCCCATCACCCTCATTCCAGTTCACAACAGTCACTCCTGATTCAAAATGCTGTCAGTCACTCTGAACAGATGATTTAGGTGGGGACATCACTAACTTGTGATTTGGACTATGTTATCATTCATCATGCTCAAGACCTGAGCATGTTCCAGACTCTACTAGCTCAAGGTAGAGTGGATGTCTCCAAACACGGGGAAATGCTTCTGAAATCTTCACCTGGCCTAAATATGGTTGTTAGAGTACTCACTCAACCTGGATCAATTCTGGATTCTACATTCATTCATTCATTCATTCATTCATTCAATTCACTCACTCACTCATTCATTCATTCATTCATTGTTTATTGTGCCTGCTAAATGCCAGCACCAGGGATACAGTAATGAGGACATTCAGAATTGTTCTAAATCCTATGAGGTTAGAGTCCAGGGAAATTCCTTGATGTCTGAAACTTGACCATCTCACCTGTTGATCATAACTTCTTCAGTGAAGCTTCTGTCTGCTCATTGTATTAATTATTTTTGCTGCTTAACTAATTGCTCCAAAACTTTTTTTTTTTAATTTATCTTTATTGTTGAGAATATTACAGGTGTCCCATCCCCCCCGCCCAATTGACCCCCTCCACTTCACTCCCACCCCCTCCCCAGGCCTTCACCCGTTATTGACTGTGTCCATGGGTTATGCATATATGTATATAACTTCTTTGGTTAATCTCTTCCCACCCTTCACCCCCCTTCCCTCTTTCCTCTAAAATATGATCGTCTGTTGCATGTGTCAATGTCTCTGGATCTATTTAGTTTGTCAGATTCTTTTGTTCATTAGCTTCTTCTTAAAGAAGACCCCTCAACTTTTCCTGTAGTGCTGGTCTGGTGGTGATGAACTCCTTTAGCTTTTTCTTATCTGTGAAACTCTTTATCTGACCTTCAGTTCTAAATGCTAGCTTTGCTAAGTAGAGCAATCTTGGTTGTAGTTCCTTGTTTTTCATCACTTTGAATATTTCTTGCCACTCCCTTCTGGCCTTCAAGGTTTCTGTTGAGAAATCAGCTGACAGTCATATGGGTGCTCCCTAGTAGGTAACTAATTGCTTTTCTCTTGCTGCTTTTAAGATTCTCTCTTTGTCTTTAGCCTTTGGCATTTTAATTATGATGTGTCTTGCTGTGGGCCATTTTGGGTTCCTCTTGTTTGGGACTCTGTGCTTCCTGGACTTGTAAGTATATTTCTTTCCCCAGGTAGGGGAAGTTTTCTGTAATTATTTTTTCAAATAGGTTTTCAATTTCTTGGTCTCTTTCTTCCCTTTCTGGCACCCCAATAATATGAACGTTGGGCCTCTTGAAGTTGTCCCAGAGGCTCCTTATACTGTCTTCATATTTCTGGATTCTTTTTTCTTTTTGCTATTTTGGCTGGGTGCTTTTTGTTTCCTCATGTTCCAAATTGCTGATTTGATTCTCAGCGTCCTCTACTCTACTGTTGACTCCCTGTAAATTATTCTTTATTTCAGTTTGTGTATCCTTCATTTCAAATTGGTACTTTATTAGGTTATCAATTTTCTCAGTTATTTCCCTAATAGTCTGCTTAAACATCCTTATAAACAAAATTCTGAACTCTGTGTCTGTTAGCTTGCTTGGATCTTTTTCATTTAGTTCCTCTTCTAGAGATTTCTTTTGTTCTTTCCTTTGTGACATGTTTCTTGGCCTCTACATTTTGGCTGCTTCCAGGTGTTTGTTTCTATGTATTAGGTAGAGCTGCTGTGTCTCCTGGAATTTGTAGAGTGGCTTTGTGTAGTAGGTGTCCTGTAGGATCCAGTGGCTCAGCCTCCCCAGTCACCCGAGCTGGGCCTTCTAGGTGCTCCCCTGTGTGGGCTGTGTGCACTGTCCTGTTGTAGTTGAGCCTTGGTTGCTGTTGGCATCACTGGGAGGAATTGACCCCAGATCAATTGGCTGTGGCTTTGGCAACTACAGCCAAAGAGCTGCTGTGCTGGAGACACCCCTATGGATCAGGATTTACTTCAGTGGGGCTTTGGTGTTCACCAAGTGCACCCCTTGAGTGTGTCACTCGTGGATGTGGTAGGATTGTAATCCAGCGTGGTTGAGTCTGACCACCAGGTGCACTGTCTCTGGGGCCTCCAGGGAGGTGCAAAGTCAGCCTCTGCCAGTGCCTTGCCCAGGGCCACCCAGCATGAGCTACACAGCAAATCATAGTTGACTGTACTTGTGCTGGGCTTGGAGGTGCCCAGGAGAGGCCAAGCTCTGAGCCAGTGCAGCTGCCGCTAGTGCCAGGCCTGGTGCAGCTTATCAAGCCGTATGGGGCCCTGGGGCCCGCTGCTGCTTGTTTGAGAGATTTTAGGAAAGTCCTAAGCGTGAGGCTCGAGAGGCCACTTGCATAGAAAAGCCCCTGGAAATGGCCCGGATGAGCTGCAGGTAGGGAGGGGCGGGGCCTCCGGGAATCACGGGGCGGGGCCAAAGGTGTGAGTCAGGTGCTGGCGATTCCAATATGGCGCCTGCCTGCCGGCTGTGAGGGGAGGACTCGTCAAAGGAGCCACGGCCTCTGCCTGGGAGGAAGCCACCCCCCCACCTCTCGCCCCAACTTTATACAGGTCATTTCCTCCCTGAGTGTCCCAGGTCCTTTCAAGCTGCTGCCCGGCGCTGGGCTCAGAGGGAGCGTCCGAGTGAGTCCGTGCGGGGCCCTTAAGAGGAGCTGCTGGGGCTCCCGCAGCCTCCAAGACCCTCAGGGACAGTCCCCGCTGGTTTCACAGCCCAAGGTGTGGGGCTGTCCCTTCCCGGCCCTGGGACCCTGGGCTGGGGGCTGCTGTGGGGCTGGGACCCCTCCCTCCTCCGGGAAACCCCCACCGCCGAGATGTCCCTCCCTGGTTTACCCGCGGCACCGGGTGTGGGCCCGCGGCCTTGTCTTTGCGATTCAGCCCGAGCCGCCCGCGTCTCACCCCTCCTGCCGTCTCGGTGCTTCTTCAGCTCCCTGGTTGTAGGGCTTCTGTTCAGCCGGATCTCAGGAGGCTCTGAGTGATGGTGGTTCTGTATTTAGTTGTAATTTTGGTGTGGTTGCGGGAGGCGGCGGGTGCAGCTGTCACCTAGGCCACCATCTTGATATGTCTTCGCTCCAAAACTTCTTAAAATAGCGCATATTGTCTCAAAGTTTCTTTGGAATAGGAATTTGGGTGTGACTTATCTGTGTCCTCTGCTTCTTGGTGTCTCACATGGCCACAATCAAGGTGTCAGTCGACGGTCTGTAGTCCCATCTGAAGGCTTGACTAGGGAAGGGCCTCATTCGAAGAAGCTTCCTTGCTAGTTGTTGGTAGCGTTCAGGTCCTCGTGGGCTGTTGGACCGAAGAATTCAGCTCTCTTCCGACTGCTGACTGAAGGTCATGCTCTCCTCCTTTCCTGGTGGGCATACACATATGTATAAGCTACACCAGTCACTAAAAATTAAATCTTACTAAGTGATGCTCCCTTTACACCAGTTAATTCCACCCTAATTCATGCTCTATATTTTAGCTATATATGTGGATATAGTAGTGTAAGTCTAGCCCAAGGAGATCATTGATCACTCCATGGCAAAGGTGGCATCCATGTGAAGGACTTGTGTTCCATCTGGGTGATTAGCCCATACCATGATTCCTTTGAAAACCCAAGGTTTGAGAGTGGATTTCCCCTATATTAAAAATTGACCCAAAGTTTATTTCTTTTAAGAGAGGAACATGAAGATCAGCTATAATTAACTTGGGGGATGTAATTTGGAGAGAGCTGGCTCACTGACATGGTAGCTCCTGAGCTGTCCCTTGAGGAATCAGCAAACTGCTGATTCAGCACCTACCTTGTGAGGCATAGAGATCTCCACTTTCCAAGTGAAAACCTCACCTCCATTGCTACTCTCTCAAACCTTTCTCTATGACCAAGGTTTCTAATGTGTTATGGGGCCAGAAAAGTAGAGTCCAAAGACAGATATATTTATTTCCCACTATCCTTTAGCACTGGCATGTGTGAAATTTGCAGCACTTGGGCCCAGTGTGGGTTTTAAGGTGTGGGATTGAGTCTCTAGGATGCAGAATGACACACAAGACAGGGTTATTAGTGGCTTACTTAGTGCGATAGCATCAACTGGAGAACGCTTCCTGGGATCTATTCCCACTGATAAGAACTTATCAGTGCACATATTGATTGGAGATTTATCTGTACCATCTGTGGCTCTGGAAACTAATGATTTGGGCCTGTGTTTCCTTCAAAGGTAAATACTGAGTAGTACTGTGTGGATGTGTAGGAAGCTCACGCTGATAAGTTCTTGTGTTTGGGCCAGTATTGCAAAATGTTTTGCAAGGTGGTTTCTGGGCTGCTGGCCTGGGCTGAGAATGTGCAGGGACGGCATGTCCTGGAATCAGAAAAGGTGGTCTCTGAGACCGGATATTCACATGGTCCCAACAGTTGGCAGAATTACAGGAAGGTGGACTCACAGCTTTAGCACAAAAGGAGAACAAAGTATGTACATTTAGCCATGTGTAAAGGTTGTATTGCCTGAGAAAGTTTCTGGGGCAGTCATCTAGATGAGAAGGCTCTACGTAGACCCTTCTTCAAGGACAGCTTCAATGACCCTCAGAAACATTTTGTGAGCTGGACAGACAAGGGCTCTTTGAATGGCTGAGTGGAGTCCCACAAAGAAGAGATTGAAGAGAATGGAGATTAGCGAGCGATCATAGTATTCAACCAAGGTCTCAGATTGTCAAAGACGATGAGAGGGCTAAATGGAGAAAAGTGAGCCCAGTATTATTGGGACATATTTTTAGACGTCTTAGGCTATAACTTGGAATGTATGGTATTGGTTCAAAGTAGTGAGACCTGAGACAAAGTAAATACTAACACTAACACTAAAAATACATTCAATTTGTTGAGAATCTGTTATGGGGTCCGAGCTTGGGCTAGCTACTTTTTATATGTATCATGTATCTAAACTGACACCATGCCAGTAGGTATTAATTAGTTTCCCCGTGTTAACGATTAGCAAACCAAGCCTCAGAGAAGTTCAGAAACTGTCTCATGATTAAACACTTAATAAGTGGTAAAGCTGGGATTGAACTCAGTTCCATCTGATGCCAAAGTTCAAGCTTCTTCTAGCACACTGTTGAGCCATAGAATGTTCTGGAGACAATCAAATTATTTTATTCATTAAGCTTTGATAGGAATTCTTAAGCACAGTTTCTGTCAGAGACTTCCTAACTTTCTGTTAGAATATTTTTGGAACAGGAAGCTTCCCTTCTTTGCAAGGCAGCCCAGTTTACCGAGGAATGGAAGAAATATTCTAAAGTGCTTCCTCATTTTAAGCCATATGTACATAATTGCCTTCTAACTTCTTTTCATCCCTCAGTGCCCATCAGACATGTCTATGGGACTTTGCAAACAATGCAGTTATGTGTACCTTTCGGAGTCCAGAGATCTGTTCTGTGAAAATGGTCCTGAAGGGGTCCTGAAGTATATTCCTACTTAAGAATTTCTTTATATCAGTGAGTTGGCAGACTGTGGCCTATAGGCCAAATCTTGTTTCTTGTTTTCTTTTCCCTCTTTATTTTTCTTTTTTCAAATCTGGTTTTGTAAATAAAGTTTTATTGGCCCATAGCCATGCCTACTCATTTATGCAATGTCTGTGGCTGCTTTCAAGCTACAATAGGCAGAGTTGAGCACTCTTGACAGACACTGTCTGGCCCACAAAACCAAAAAATATTTACTATTTGGCCCTTTACAGAACAAGCTTGCTGCCCTCTGTTCTGAAACATTAGTGCTCAGAAAAAAAATCACCTGGAGAAATTATTTATAATGTCGATGAGCTGGGGGAAGAGAGCATTCCATGCATTTGGAATAGCACATAAGAGGTTCTAAAGCAGGAAAGAGCTTGGCTGCTTGCTGGGACTGAGAGGTATTTAGTGGCACTGGAGCAAAGAGGACAGGGGGAGGAAGACAGGGGAGGTGTTCAGGAGACATCACATGGATCTGGTGCGCTTTGGATGGTATCTGAACAGCATTTAATTTACTGAAACAAATGAAGGGTTTAAAGTAAAGGAATATGAACAAACTCATGTTTTAGAAGGACCCCACCATCTACGTGACATAGGGAGAACAGATAGGGGAGAGGCAGGGAAGGGCACAGGATGACTAGTGGAGACCGCTGTAACCTAGTTGAAAAACGATAGTGACTTGGACTAGGCTGTCCCAAGCCATATATCCTGGCAAGATGTTCCACTGGAGTGTACAGGAAGAATGGTGAACCATGAACTCTGGGCAGAAAATCTTCACAGAGATAGTAGAATTCAAAAGAGCCTTAAAAGGGGGCTGGAACTGGACACACAAGTAAAAGCAAGTGATTTCTTACTCTCTTGCCACATTCTTATTTAGGAAGCAGTCTAAAAAACATAGCAAGTAGGCAATACTTCTCTATAAACGTTCTCGATTGGTATTTCCTTTTCTTGGCAAAATAGCCAACATCGTATCAGAGCTACACTCTCACATAGCTCAGCCTTCTCTCTCCAGCCTATTGAACTGCCATTTTGAGCGTTTCATGCTAACCCATCTCCAATAACAATTACAAATGGAATGTTAACTTTGCTTGATAACATTTCTAGTTCCTTCGGTTGGCTAACATTTGTTATTTTTTCTTTAAAACCTATTATGAGGAAATGCTTGCGATGGAGAAATTTTGAGTGTTTTGTTTTATGCTAAAGGATGTTACGCTTCATACTTTGGGCCACGGTGCATGGATGTGAGCGACGTGAACACACACACAGAGTCATGGTCGGAAAGGAGACTTTTATTCCAAAAAAATTAATAGGAATACTAGTCTCTAGTCAGTACCATCAACTTGATTCAAATAAATTAGGTAACGCAATTACTGACCCTTCTGGAGTTTAGCTCTTTGTATTGAAATATGGGCATATTCATGATCTAAGAAAGGTTGAGTCTACCAGTGACATTTACTTTGCTGCTCTCTCCTCTTCAACATTGTCTAGGATAAACAACACCACTTTTAATGGTTTGAATGGATTGCCAAGTAGACTACATCAATGCCCGTGGAAAGGAAATGTATTCTGTGACATCATCAGAGCCCCATGAATGATGCATTTTAAGGTGGATGAGAGATATCCTACAGGATGCTTTATTGATGCTCTCCATCAATAAAGTTTGGGAAAAAAGTCAGTACTGATGGCACAGCACCCAATGGGTATTCTACATAGGAAGAGAAATGAAAGAGTGGGGACAGTAGGTGAGACTGTTTCATGGATGCTGCTGACCTGACTGGGCTCTGGGGGGCTCCCTGTTGAACATGTTCCTGCTTTGGAATGGGTGGAGGTTTCTCAGAACCCCTCTTGGCAGTCATGGTGAGAAAGGAAAGGAAGGTTGAGGAAGGCCACGTTGGAAGGTACTCATTCCGTGTGAGAAATGGTGACTGGAAATAGCTTTTGTCCTGGCCAAAGGACGCACCAAAAGACATTGGGCAAGTGTCATAGTTTTGGCCAGGAAACATCTGGCTTAGTCAGGAAACGGATGAAATTTGAACATAGGCACATCTGTGATGATAGTAGGGTGGGATCCAAGAATACGAAGATGTTTTAACTTTTGGGAGAGGAGATATAATTGAAAAAATTAGAAAACATACCTAATAACCTGTGTTCTTCCCCCCCCCGCCCGCTAATTTTTTAGCAAACAGTCTTATTTTTAAATTTTCCTTGGACAGGGTTTGCATCAGGTATATTATAAATACTGAGATAAAAGACTCAAGAGAATACATTTCCAGGGAAAAGTCAAAGAAAGAAGCCAAGCAAAGTCTTCTGGAAGCGATATCTCAAACTTAGTTTTTCTGCAAAACTGTTATCAGGGCCCACTTGGGAGATGGCAGATTAGATGCCTAATTAACATATGGCCCTGTGATCATACTTGATGGCTACTCTCCAGTAGGAAAGAAAACATCTTCAAAATATTTTAAAGATTGCCGAGTCAGATAAGAGACTTTCAAATAGGATTAAACAATTCAAAGCCAGAGAAGCAAAGTGGAGATTAGTGATGAGGCGATTCGGATGCTTACAAATACGGAGGAAGCAACGAGATATCAGGGAGGCATCAGAGGCAATTTAATAAGCCAGGAGCCAGAAGCCCCCTCTGGGTGGCTTGGCATCCCCCACTCACTGGGTTCACTCCTGGCTGCCCTTCCCCCCTCCCCCCCCCAAAAAAAAGCCTCGATTAGGTCTCGAGCATTCACTTAGGGGGCCAACAGGTGGGGAGGAAATAAAATGAGGAGGGAGTCCAAGAAGACAGTAAAGAGAAGGTTTTAAATGTGTAGAAATAGGGATATGTTGGTAGCTTATATGTTTTGAAAGTTTTCAAATGAGAATTTTGCCCAGGCTTGGGGGCAGGAAAGTTCAAAGTGTCAACCATTAGGGGAGAACGACCTCAGCCACCAGGGGTCCGTGGGAGGGAAAGCGGAAGCGGGAAACTCACCCGAGTGAGACGTTACAATTGGGATAGAAGAGGGCAGAGTGGAGTGAGACAGCAGCCTTGTCCACCCTGAACTCAGAGGCAGGATCCGGTGAGGACAGGTTCCAGTGCATTAAAGAGCTTAATAAACTGCTGAACAAAACAGATTGGGTGACTGAGGAATCTCAGAGGGCAGGTGGGCCGCTGGGGAGAGATTAACCTGAGAATCTCTATGCGTATATGCATGACCCACGGACACAGACAATGGTGTTCAGAAGGCCTGGGGAGGGCAGTGGGTGAGGGGCAGAAGGCGTCAGTCGGGAAAAGGGGACATCTGTAATATTTTGAACAATAATAAAAAATAATTCAGCATGTTTCTGGGTCAGCATCTCTCAAAGTTGGGCCTGTTTTTTTGGAGATGATGGAGGGTGTCGTAGGTGAAAGAAAAATTTGACCAAGACTGCGCACTCCCTTTTAAGTGATGAACTCCTAGGGAACAGGGCCTCTGTTTCTCATCTAAAGCCTCATAATTCTAGGACTTAATTCCATGCTCAGTAAATACTCGTTGAACTGTCTATTCCTTGCAGGGCCTTGCACACAGCTCAGGACGTACTGTAATATGGACATAGATGGAATGAGCACTAAGGAGAATATCTTTACCTATTAGCCTTAACTAATAGATGGCAACTCTGTTACCGTCTCTGAAACCTGGTTAAGGCAGCCTTCACTTCTCTTCCATAAAATGGAAATTGCATACCTACCTGGTAAGACTCTTGTGGGAAGTAAGACCATGAGGAGAGCTAAGTTGGGTGAAATAGAAATAGCTCTTAGCCTCTTTTTCACTCCCTCAGCGCAGTGTCTGCTGAGAGGTGAAGGGTCTTCTGATGCAGCATCAGCTTGATCTGTGTGGGAAAAGCTAAGCGTGAGGCGTTGGGTGAGGTCCAAACCGTCCACCGTCAAGTCCATCTGTTCCTCTTCCCTGGGGCTGCTTCCTGTGGGTAAGGTGGCCTCGGGGGGCTGGGGAGGATGCTCGAGGGAACAGGTGCCAAAGAGGCCAATAATTCTGTCAGAGGGTTGAGGACATACAATGGGGCCTGAGGGCGCAGAGCCAACATCAGGCCTCCCTCCGAACAAGGGCAGCCGGGCCGTCTATCACCAACCAGGCTTGTCCTGCTTTTCACCAAACCCTGAGGTCTTCCCCCCCACCTTTTGTTTTAGAGGTATTTTATATTTTATTTTATTTTAATTTATCTTTATTGTTGAAAGTATTACAGTTGTCCCCCACCCCCATTGATCCCCTCCACCCTGAGTCTGTCCCACCCTCAGGCCTTCCCCGTACTATTTTTTGTTTGTTTATTAATTGGTTATTTTGTGAATTGGACACAGGAAACCTGGTTAAGGCAGCATTCTGTGACGGGCTTGCTTTGACAAAGCCTGCCTGTCTGGGCATTAAAATCTTAGCCAGGCCAACCAGTTGGCATGCACCCACAGAGGCTGTTTGGGAGGCAGGGTATCCCAGTGGTTAACCACCCAGGCTTTGGAACCAGGCTGACTGGGTCAACATTTTGCGCCTCCACTACGAGGTGGAGAATCTAGACATGCTCTGGCATGACCAGCTTCAAGGAGCTAGAGGATGGGACCTGTTTTTATTATCAGGTATAGTCCAGTTTCCCCTTTGCTCTCCTTCCTTTGATGGAGGCTTTCACACTAGGTTTGAATCGTGGCTCCTGCATTTACTAGCTGGGTGACCTTGGGGGGAAAAATCCCTTAATCTGTCTTGGTCACAGTTTTCTTGAAGGGAGCTAATATTACCTGTTGGAGGATTGAACAAAGTACAGTTTATAAAACATCTAGCAGGGTTTCTGTTTACATGGTGAACTTTTAATAAGTGCTAGCTATTATCATTGTTTTCTTAGCTGAGAACATCTTTCCCCAGGTATACACACGGCTTCATCACTTCCTTCAGGGCTTTGCTCAGAAGCTACTTTATTGAGTGTTTCACTTATGAAACACTGAATTTCACCCCTGCCCAGTACTAACTACTCCATTCTTTCTTCTGCCTTGTTTTTCTCTATAGTACTTTTCGCAACCTCAGACTAATTCATCTATCATCTATCTATCTATCTATCTATCTATCTATCTATCTATCTATCTATCATCTATCATCTATCTATCATCATCTATCTATCATCTATCTATGTATCTATCCATCCATCCATCTATCCATCCATTTATCCATTGATCTACCCATCCACCAACACACCCACTCACTCACCCATTCATCCTTCTATCCAGCCATCTTACTATCTAGCTCTTCACCCATCCGTCATCCTTCCTTCTAGCTAGCTATAGCTATCTTGTCTGCCGCTTTCCTCTAGCATATATGTTTAAGTAGGGCAGACATTTTCATGTGTTTTTTCTCACTGCTATATTCACAGCACCTAGAACAGTGCCTAGCACTTAATACTTAATAAATATTGAATGGCTTCATGAATATTATTATTGTAGTTGCTATTAGTCTCTAAGTTGGAGCTTTGTGATAGCAATGTAATACTTAGTTCAGAGTCATTAAACTCATGTACTAACCTAAGAGCTAGGTAAAATAATTTCTGTCTATTAACATCCATATTATTAGGATAATTGTATAGTATTTTTTTGCATTGGGATTAATGGGATAGTAAACTCAGTGATGTACCATCAGACCTACCTTCAGATCTGAAGCACACAGGCAGTCATTCATCCACTTGTTGAGAGCATTGCCTCTTTGGGAAAGGCCCTTAGCTGATGAGAGTTGCCCTGTCCAAGGTCATGACTTCTTCCTAAAGGCAGTTCACCATCTAATGACTTGTAGATGCAGTGGTATGAAGGGCTGACACACTTGTCCCAATTCAAGACAACTCGAAAGAGTAATCCCAGATCCCTGAGGGGTTGGTTGAAACCTCAGTTATTACTGCATCTTAGCCCAACTTCTCCTTCTGCCGGGTCCTGCTTCTTTCACTCCCATGAATGTATTGATTCTGAGAACTTCCCCTAATAAAGTTTCTGCATGTAAATCTCCATCTCAGAACCTACTGCCCATTGACCTTTTATTGCTATTTGTTATAACTTCTATTCTTTGTGTGCACATATGCCCAAATTTCACATTACATATAGGACCCATATGATTTCTCAAAGCAATGCTTCTTTCCAGTGTGATGCATGTGATGCTTTGCCCCTTGAGATTAGCTTATTTTGCTTGTGCAACAAATAAATGCTGAGTGTTTTCTGTGTGCCCAGCACTGAGCTAGACTTGCTAAGTGGAGAAGTTAAATGTATCTCTGGGTTCTTCAGCATGGTCTGCATTTTGCTGTGACTGAAAGGGTTACATTCTAATCCCTTCCCCACTTTGGGAAAAACCACTATGAGCCAAGTTAAAAACGTATGTTTCTATTAAGCATAATTATCTGTTCTTTACTGCTTTCTGTATACTGGTACCTCCTCACGAGTGTGATTCTGTCTAAATACATGCATATAACATCCAACTTAAAAATAAGTGGGGTATTCTGTGAATCTTTTACTTCTTTTTATTTGTCTTACGTGTCTTGGAGATTTGCCCATGTTCATTCATTCAGGTCTCCCTATTCTTTTGTAAGACTCAATAGTGAGGCCGCATGGTTTTCATTAATTCATCAATTCATTCAATCACTCAACAAATATTTATCAAGTGCTTCCAAAGTCAGCATGCCTTTTTAGCTCTGAACAAGACCAGCGATGTCCTGCCTTCAAGGAGATAAGATGCTGGTGGGAAAATCAGAAAGTAAACAAGAATGCAAATAGAAGGATCTTTTCAGCGAGAAGGAATAGCATGGCTGGGGAAAAGCACCCCCCAAGCTGGCTGGTCAGAGAAGGTCTCTCTCAGGAGGTGACTTTAAAACTGCATCCAGAGTGGTAGAACAAGCCGGACACAGGAAAATCATGGCATAGGCACTCCAAGCAGGAAGTACAACATGTGTCAATGATATGAGACAGCAGGAACTGTGGCTTCTTCAAGAGCCAAATAAAAGCCAGCATGCTTGAGTTCAGACAGTGTAAATGTGTTTATTGAGGGGTTGGGTCGAAAATACAGCCCAGCCTCTGACAGAAACATCTTGTGTAATTTTCTACCTTTGACAAATACATATTGAAGTTCATTATTCATTCCAAAATATTTATTAAGCATTTACTATGTGTGAAAGATAAAAGAGTAAGCAAAGCTAACATAACATCTGCCCTCATTGAGTTTATGGCCAACGAGGAGACAGAAACTTTAAAAAGAAATAATTTAAGTAGCACAATAGGTATTTGATAACCTAATGCTGTTTTGAGCATTACATTTGCAGATGGTAAAGTCCAGCCCCTTAGCATAACTCTCTTTCCAACGAAGGCAGTGAATTGTCATGCTCCATAAAAATAAATACTGTCATCCTGAGGAGCTCATTGGTCTTTGAATTTATTTTAACCACATGCCTAATTCTCATTAATCGCTCTAACACATCATTTGTTAGATGGTGTCTCTGGAAGTTCTCATTCATACTGTGGTATGGTCCTAAATAAAATGTTTTCCTTCCCTACTTCCTTGAGTTCTAGAGAAATGGCTTCTCTGAAGATGTCAATGATCACTTGGTGTTCAGAAATTCTCTTTTAACTCAGCAGGTTCCTCAGCTATCTGTGCAATGCAAAAAGTCTTATTTCAATTCCTACTTTAACATGAGTTCTTTGTTATATTATGATCATTAGAAAGAGTTTAGTAGCCTATCTCCTATTTTTCTCTCCATTCCATTACTAACATTGCCCTTTAGGGACATCCTCACTTGGAATACCATCATGTTGCCTGGTGTTCCCGCCTGTCCATGAAGTAATAGATAAGCTTATTTGGCAGACAACAGATAGGTTGAAAAGAGTGGGGCTTCAGACTCAGGCTTTCCTGAGTTTGTAATCTCCTGTGTGGGACTAGACATGTGGCTTTGGGCAAAGTACAAATGTTATCTGAGTCTTCTTGCCCGATTTGCAAAATGGGCCTTAGGGCCAGGATTAGGGTGAGGCGAGTGAGGCATTTGCTTCAATTGAAAAATTTAAAGGGGCACCAAGTAACTCTGTAATCAAGTAATCAAGATTTAAAAAAATATTGTAGCACAATATTTAACAAAATTCTAAATTAATGCAAAAAAAAAAAATCCACAATGAAAAAAATTGGAATTTTATTTTATTATTTTTAATTGAAATTTTAAATAAAGATTGGATCTGATAGGACCAGGATTAGGGTGAGGTGAGAGAGTCTGAGTTGTACAAATGTAGGGTGCTCCTTTTAATTTTGCACCTGGAGCATGTACCTCACTTACACTAGCCCTGGCCCTAATCTGCCTAATAGCATTACATGATAAATCTGTTATAAAAGTACATTTTGATAACCTTACACAGTGACTTGTATCCATTTAAGATATTTCTCTTCCCCACTTTCTATCTTTGACATTCTAATCTGCCTCCCCAGATGATGTAAGATGGACCAAGGTAAGCCTTCCACTCATTGAGTATTTATCAGTGCTACCTTCAACTCATCAACCCTCCTAAGCCCGGGAACATTGGTCTAGCCAACTGTGATGCTTCTAAGTGCTTTTCTTTCATATGGATCTCTCTCCCTCTCTCTCAATACAGTCTTGGCAGCATATTTATTTACTCTCTGCAACAAAACCACGGCAGTCCTGGGCTGAGACACTCCCTGGCTCCATGACACTTACCCAGACATCGTCTAGATCTATGACTTGAAACTTTCCATCAGCCTCCCTCCCTTGCACAAACCGAGACATCATGCACACTCATCACCTCGAATCTTGTGCCAAGTTCTTGCTTTATGCACGCATTTTCAGATCCATGGCCATTTGGGCAAGAGGCCTAATATGAACTCCTAAGTATCTTCTTGGCACCAACTCCCTACCTGGTGCTATGGCCAAAATCCTCCTTGCCCACAGTGTTCTCTGTACTCACTAGTGCAGAAAATGAAGGTTTTCTCAGTCTCTAAGAGTCTACTTGTGTTCCCTCATAGTCACACAGCGTTTTGAAACCCATGGAATCCTTCCTACAGCCCCTAACCGTAGCTCCCGACCTCCTGACATATGATAATCTCAACTTGGAAGTGCAAGAGGCTGACCAAACCTGTGTCTTGGGAAAGTGGGAGCATCAGGCCAATATGATTGGTATTTCGTGGAAGGGTGTCCCTAAAGGACAATGTCAGTAATGGAATTGGGGAGAAATAGAAAAAACGTAGGTTGCTAAACCTTTTTCAGTGGAAAAGGTCAAAAGTTATTAATGCACCAACAGAGAATGCTAAAAGTGAGGATTGAAAGAAGACCTTATGGACTGGGCAGGTGGCTGAAGAACCTACTGAGTTAAGTGAGAATTTCTGAATACCAAGTGGTCATTGACATTTTAAGAGAAGCCATTTTTCTAGAATAGAATCAGGGAAGTGGGAAAAGAAAACATCTTATTTAGGGCCCTATCTTAGTATGAATGAGAGCCTCCAGGGACAAAATCTAATAAATTATGTGTAAGCATGATTAATGGGAATTAATAATGTGGTTAAAATCCTCTCATGGGTATTATAGAGTCTTCAAATCTGCTTTGAGCAACCTCAGCTCAGGTAGTTTGGGAATGGGGAAGGACTGGACAAGGCCATCACTCCAGAGAAAGCCACTTAGAAATTGTGTGTGTAAGTGTGTGTGATGTATCCTTTGTCAAGGACTGTGCCAATTAAAAGAAAACCTATGTTCTTACTCTAACAGGCTTGATCCCCTGGCATTCTGGGACATCAGTGAAAGTTATGACAGGAAATCAAGGACTAGGGTTATATTGAAGTGCTCAGGGTTTGGTTCTCAAGTCAGACAGACTGAGTTTGAATCCTGGTGCCGTCATGATCTCTTGACTTTGTACAAATTATGGGAATAAGAATGGTAATACCAACCTCAAAGGGTTATGAGAATCAAATGAGAAAATTCATCTGAATATAAAGGAGTGGTCCCCTGCAAATGCCAATAAATGTTAGGTTTATAGTTCTTCAGAATAATTCATTTGCTTTGAGTATGCCACAACATCTTCCTAATAAGCCTACCTAATAATGTTAATCTAATTTTATAATGCTCAAGAGTCTACCAAAATTTATTTATTTATTGCTCGGACAAAGTCCACTGTGGGTCCCAGCAACTCTAGAATAACTTTTCTCCTGGTGGTTACTCAGTGTTTATGGCTTTGCTCTAGCAGCTGGAGGCTTTGTGTGGGTCTTCAGTAGGGAGAGAAAGAGGCAGAAGGAGAGGGAGAGAGGGGATTCAGGTCCATCCATTGTTAATTTCAGCCTGAGAGTGACAGCCATCAAATCTGTCCGTAGCCTTGTTGGCCAGAGCTGGTAACGGGGCTGCCCCTAAGTGCAAGAACGCAGAAAGGAGGAGGAGTGGATAGAATGAGAAGTGATCAACCCTGTCCCTGCCATACTCTCCTTTACCATCAGAATCAAAACAAAATATCTGCAATCCCATAGCTTTTATCTTGCTGTTTCCCAGCCTTCTTGATCTCCCACCATTATCCACCTTCTGTTTTGAAATAGTACTGCTAAATTTCGAGGCATGTCATGAACCATTACACATCTATATCTTTGCCATGATCATCTTAACTGGATGCCATCTCTCTATGCTTTCACTTGACAACTTCCTATGACTTGAACATCTCAGTCCCTTTGAGGGCTTTCTTTTAGGGATGATGAATTTTTGTGACAAATAGATAAAGGAGATCCCATCACTTTATGAAACCACTCTCCTGCTATTCCTCACTCACACAGGTGGTGTCTGGGCCCAAAGTCTTTACCATCATTAGTTTTAAGCCATACTTCACAGTGACCTTAATAAAAATTTAAAGACCATATAACATACATTATCCCTTAGCTGTGTTAATTAGTCTTCCATATGACATCATCTCTGCTCCTGGGATTTTTATAGCTGTCATATATCTCGAAGGAAAGACTTAGCCATTTTCTACATAACTACATAAAATTCTTTTTAGTTTGCCGGGCACGACAAAGGAAACATATCCTCTGAAACATCAGTATGTATCTATAATACCAAAATAATTTTAGAATAATATTTAGAGAATATTATCTCTTTCAAATAAATATGTAAATTTTAAATTATTAATTTTTCATAATTAAAGCTGATGGAATTCATATGGATCATGTTTCATTGTGTCATTTTAGAAGATTTTAATGTTTTGAAGACGTTCTAATATTTATACATAAGCACAACATCAGACATACATATAATATTGTCAGCTTTTGCCCTTCACTCAGCATCCCAGACCTCTGCCAACATGTATCAGTCTTCCTGATGTTCACTTGGTGTATACATTTAGGAATATAGCTGAAATTTTCAGTTCTTTTTTAGCATTTTGGCACTTTATGACCACAGCTTCACTCTTCAAACCCAAGTTAAATTGTCTTGAATGGAAGGCAATACAATTGACCAGAGATTAAGAATATTTTCTGAAAATCACTCAAGTGTTATTTCAGAGAGTCTGAATCGTGTCATTAGAAATGTGTGCCTTTTACAACTATGGAGTTAATGTGTACTAGGTCCAAAGGGTAAGATCATGAAAAATTAAAAGATATATCATATTTTTTAGCTGGTTCATGTCAGCTTGACTTATTTTTTTGTTTACATTGTAAGTTCCTCAAGGAAGAATGAACTGTCTCTACCCTACTGGTGTGAACCTTCTTGTAGCACCTCGAGTATATTAAACATAATGATTTCCCGAGGGCGTGCAGATAATTTAACCAACAAAGTAAATGTCCTCCCACTTTCCACTGAAAATTTTAACATATGGTCCTCATTATCCCAAGAGGTGACACAAACAGAACACATAATTATGTTCAAAAGGGTTTTGAGGAATGTTGGGAAGCCAGAAAATCTCATATATTATCCTTAGGGTTCACATAAGTGACGGGGGGATGGGTCAGTGGTATCTTCATTTGAATCCCTACTAGGTTGCAAGTTCCTTGGTGGAAAGGAATCTGACAAATGACATTCATTTACTCTTTTTACAAATATTTATGGCATACCCACTTTGTGTCTAGCACTGTCCGGGGTAAATAAATGCTTAATTAACATTTCTATGTCCTGCAATCTACTCAGAGGAATCAGAGTTGTCTTTCTAGTGGTGGTAACAACCTTGACATGCTTTCAGCTCCTCTTAGCTTTACAGCCAATAGCACAAGATGGCAAGTAACTAGTTGCTTGGGGTGGGGTCTAGAGCCACTCTTGTGAATCAGAAATCAGGCTAATGGAACAAATAGGAAATACCCCTCACAAGTAGCAACCTGCTTTAACCCATCAGACGCCCCATCCATAAATATTATTCAGAGTCCTTTCCTACAAAACCAACACTGGTGACTGACCCAGTGAAAAGGTGTGAGCAGGTGTCAAGGTGACCTCATGTCTACATGAAAACACTGTCCTGCCCCAGTTTATAAGATTCATTAATAACATAATGTCTGTGGCAAGATAAAGAAACATACAATAATTTTTTATGAAGGACTGGGTAGCCACTGAGCACAGAATACCAAAACGTGGGCTTGTTAAATCTTGATATAAAATTCCAAGGAAAACACATTTATATAGGCCGTGCAACTACTGCCAGGGGTGAGATTTAGTGCACTTCCTGTTGATCCAGGGAGAAATCGCCCCGCAGTGAAAACAAGGCTCTAGAACTTGTTAATGAATCAAACCCTATTGATTGGTGGAAAAAAAGGTTTAGGTTTGAAGACTAGCAGAGAAGCCCCAAAAGGTAGAAAACCCACAATAATTAGTTTGAACAGTTTTTGTTGTTTGCGTTTTAGGTTATCGGATCAATAAAGCAACATTAATAATTAAAGACCAGGATAAATATACCAATTCCAGATTAGAGCTTTGAGCTTTAAATTGCTTTTGCCAAAGGCTTTTTTTTTTTAATAGGCTCTAATCTTTCCAGATGTACTGAAGGGCTATAATGTAATTTCTTAAGCTATAGATTTGGTGAGAAATGTGATGTTCTCAATGTAGACTGCTGAGAGGTCCCAGAGCAGACCTCCTATGGGGCTCTAACAGGGAGGGATAGGTATGTCTCATTTAAAAGAGTTGCATCTCTCCTTTGGACTCCTTCAGAATAAGCTTAGTGGTTCAGAAAACAATGGGGAGGAGTAGAGCTTTCTGTGCATCAGAGGCTGGCTGGAAATCTGCCGTAAGAGGTCAAAGCCTGAGCAGGGAAGAAGGAAAGATCTGATTAGGACTTGACTGGGAAAGTGCTGCTGCAACTCAAATTCTGTGGGATGTTGGGTGGACTTTGGAGATGCAATGAAAAGGCAAATCCTACCAAGGATAATTTACGATCAGCCAGGAGGGAATTAGGAAGTGGTGCTTGACAACAGCAGAGTCTTACGACTTCCCCCAAGGCTGGGAGAATGAAGAATCTGAGACTAAACATGCTCTTTGTGAGTCTTTAGTCACAGGGAGATGGGCACTGGTTTCAGTTCATCAAACAGCCACACCCCATGAGAGAAGGGGACAATAACTTCACCAGGTCAGTATGCTTAGGGACAGTCTCTGTCATGAAGAGTCAATGCTGTCTGAAGCCACATTTCCTGTGAAGCCTTCTGGATGGATTTCCTGAGGAGCTCTTCCCATCGGGAAGGAAGTTGACTATGTCCACATTGGTCTGGCCTCAGGCCAGGTACATCTCATACTTAAAAATAAAAGACGCACCCACATCCACCACTACTTCATGTCCTTCCCATTCTTTCTGGCTCTCATTTTGTTGTTTAATTCTCTCATTGTCCGTGTTTGTTTTTTTTCTTTTCTATTAGCAACATACTGATTGTCTGTTACACTATTTCTCATGACCACTACTATGTCCGCTTCTCAGTCTTTTTTCATTCTTCATTCTTTTTTTTAATATCCTCTAATTTAAGAGTCCCTAATTTGCTATGATTTCTTGGCTTTTCTAACTATGTCTTCCATTAAATTTGATCACAGCTAGGAACATTGATGTGATTTTCTTATATGGATGCATGGAACCGTCAAGTAGAAAATATGGGATATTATGGACACCAGTGTTTCCTAAAGATTATTTCACCACACATCTCTCCCCCTGCCTCCAGCATGATATTCATCTTGCAAAAAGGTTTTCTTGTTCTATCAGAAGTGATGCACATAATATCTTCCCTTGGAGAATCTCAGTGCTAAAGATTCTATGGCATGTTGAGTCTAATTAACTTAGTTTAATCTAATGTTTCCCAAATTTACCTGAGCAGCGGATGATCTTCTCTTTATTTTTTCTCTAATAACTATTAGTATCCTGTAAGAATATTTTGACAAGCACTATGAAGAATGGTGATTCAACTCAACACCTCTGTTCCATAATGTCATTCTCTCTTCAGCATCCCTGATAGATCATGATCCACAGCCATTTTAATGCCTCAAGTAATGTAGAGCTCACTACCTCTTAAGGCAGGCTTATTTCATTCCTAAAAATAATTGCTAGACTATTGTACCTTACATCTTTTCACCAATATTACCATCTTTGGTTTTGATTCTGCAGATTACTATAGATACACACCATTTCACGATAGTTCTTGTGCCTCTGCTCAGCCTTTAGTTCTTTCAGCTTGTTCTCTTTCATACCATCTACCATCCTCCCATTTCTTGATTACGCCCATGCTTTTTCCTGAGACCTACCTATGAATATTTTTCTACACATTTTTAGCATGTCCAAAAAGTCCTGAAAATTTAAAAGGCAAGCAGAGTTTCTTTCTTGATCACCCTTACTTCTAAAATTTCCTTAATTCAAAACAGGAATTTTCTCATTTCTGTCACATTTTCAGATCTTGAGAAATTAATTCATTGGATTGATCAACAATGGGGGACATTCTTCCTCTATATGTGACACCCTCTCATTTTTCTTGCATAAAAATTCAAGCTCATTTTAAAAAACCAAACATATATTTTAGGCTGTTAGTTGGTCTAATTAATTATACCACCTTCTACCCTACATACCTGGTCTCAATAATTGGTTTAATAATACATCATATATATTTTTCCTTCCAATCGTCAGACAATTTGCCATTAGGAAAAACACCTTGTACTACCTTTTTTTTACTGCATACCAGGGATCTACCTCACCCTTATAAAATCTCTCATTTATGAGTTCATTTCTGGGAGTCTTCACATTCATAAACTGAATCCTGACCCACAGGTATTTAACTCACCCATGCATTCCTCCCTCTTTGCTCATCTCATCTCTTGGTACTGACTTGAGCCTGAGGTTTTCAGTTCTGAAAGTGTCACAGGTTACACCCTGGCTGCGATTATCTGAATAAATGTTAGCATGGGCCAGGAAGCACTGGGCTAAGTGTCTTACATATGCTATTTTATTTTCTCATCATAACAACCCTGAAAGGAGAACATTATTTCCCCTGCTTCAAAGATAAGGAAATTGGGGATTATGAAAACTAAGCAAACCCATCTGTGGTCACCCTACACACAAGAGCTAGAGTCAGGACTGATCCAATCTAATTCCAGAGTGAAAAACTCCAACCTGCTGAATTATGCTTTAGTTTTTATAAGTCTGATGACAGTCTTCTATGTCTTGGGCTTTTATTTGGATATTTAATTCCTACCTACAATTTTACCCAATTCTCTCACCTTTTCTTTGCTTCTCTCTAAACTGCATGTGAGCCTCTTCCATCATGGAGAAGCCATGCTCTAGAATGAAAAAGGTTCAGAAATGGGCCTCGGGAGACTTGGTTCTTGTCTCAGCTATGCCATTTGACCTCAATCCTGGGTTCTTAACTCCCACACTATCTCCCCAGAAGGAATTTGACAGACTGTGATCATTTATTATGTGCCACACACTGGGGTCACAGAAAACTAAAGCATGGGTGCTACATATTAAGCTATACTACTTGCATAGTTCTTTGCCAACCATTTTACACGCCTTTCCTCATTTTATTTATTCTTTTCATCATAGATCCTACTAGCTAAAGTGTTTCCTTTGCACTGAACAGAGAAAGAAAGCCACAATCATAGAGGTTCCACGTCTGTGTTTAGTAGATGGGGGAGCTGGGGCGTTAACCCAGGCCCAATGTTCCAAATTCCCATTTTGTAAGCCACTGCATCACAAAGCTGGGGAATATCAAGAGGTTTATATGCAATTGAAAGGCTTCTGTGGTCAAAAAAGTGTGAGACATTCTGGTTAAATAAAATTCAGTTAGATCACACTGGTAGTAAGTAGCAGTTCATGATTCAAGACAAGGAACATATGACTCCACTCTAGATCCCCTACAGCATTACACTGCCTCCTTGGTGGTTTCTAGGAGGAAACCTGAAAATACATTTGAGTGTAAAAAAAAAACCCTTATTTGAGACTGTGTAGGACTCGAAGACCTTAATAAGAATGCATACTTATGCTAAATGACATTGCAAATGTAAATGTCATGCATCCATATTTCTTGTAAGGATAATTCATAACCAAAAGGCGGGCACATGCTTCGGTGGTGACGACAGAAGGACAATTCTTTATAACCGATCGCCGCCTTTTTAGTAATTAACATGCTCCATATAGATTGAAAGGTCATTTCTTATCCCCTTTCTCTAACAGTCTTTAATATTTACCAAATAGTGTCGCATTGTTGGAAATGTCATAGGCTCCACAGCACAGGGGTGATTCCACACAGTGATTCACGATGACTTAGTTCATTAAGGAAATTACAACTCATTTATTTGGATGCTACATTTCTTCTGCTCTCAAAGAATTCATTTTGATTAAAAACGTGAATTATGTTGACTTATTTCTGTAGTGTAGGTGGCTTCCAATTAAAATAAAAAGATAATGTCTTTGCCTTCAGTACATAGTTCCTTTACAATGACCCTTAAAAGCTTCAACACAAAAGTTGGGATGGCAAATGCAGAGCAATTCAGAGCTAAATTCTCTCTTTTTTATTTCTGATCACTTGCATCTCATTACATGGCATCTCCATCAAGTCTGTTTCTCAAACCAGAGACCTGGGAGCCATCCTAGAAACCCACTTCTTTCTTCCCCGCCACCAACCCATCACCAGCTGCTGCCTATTTTACGTTCCAAACTTCATTTAAATCTGTCCCTCTCTCCACCTGCATGGCTACTACTCTAACCCATGTTACTGTTGCCAACTAATAGTCTCCCAACTGATCTCTATTCTCCAAATTCCCTTACACGGTAGCCAGAGACGTGCCTTAAAATCATTTATGAAAAAAAGACTAGATATCTTTTCCCCATCATGGACCAACATTCTTGTAAAACATGAAAAACATACAGTTTACTTAGATGTTGCAGCAGTCAGAGTGCTAAGAAAATGTCTAAATGCTTATGATCCATTTCTGTACTCATCATAGTTTGGCACAAATGGTGCAGCCTAGTAACAAACTCCTCAGTCTGGAATTGACCTGACGCTCACATTTTGAGTTTAACTAAAATAGAGGGGTTGAAAAAATATATATACAAATCAGAGCACAAAACAACTGGTTCTGATTTTTGTTAAAATACCAACTAAAATAGTGAACATCACTTACATGGCCCAGCCAGATAAGGCCCTTGTCCACCCTTCCAATATATCCTCTGAGTCACACTGACTGTCTTTCAAGTCCTCAGGATGCTGAGTGTCTGCACACAAACTCTCCTCTGTCTGGAATGTTTTCTCCGCCTCTCAGCCTGGCTTTCTCCTACGTTCTTCAGGTCTCGTCCCGAATATCTCTTCTGCAGGAAGGTGCTGCCTCATTCTCCTACCACTACCACCACTAATAAAAATATTTGACTCTCCTTCCATTAAAAGGTGGGGCCTATGCCTACCCCTTTGAACTGGGGCAGGCTCTGGGACTGCTTGTCCAATAAGGAGCGATGGATGGGATACTGTCCCAGTATTCAGGCTTGTCTTTTAATGTTGAGCACTTGTATTTGATGTCTCTTGGGTTAGGTGCTAGGAGAAAGCATCCATCATGTAAAAAGTCTGACCGCCCAGAAACCTTCATGCTGTGAGGAAGCTCAAGCTAGCAACATGGAGAGGCTCCATTTAGAGGGAGATGCCCGATCAGTTCACACACCAGGGAGATGAATGAAGAAGCCTTCAGGCGACTCCAATTTCAGCTGTTTACCATCTAACTTTTTCCATAGAAGCAACCCCAAATGGGAACCACTCAGCTGAGTCTGTCCACCTCAGACCCATTAGACATAATAGAAAGCTATTATTATTAGACACTGTTTTGTTTGTCACGTGGCAATAGATAACTGGAAGATTGTCTCTGCCATGTTATTTGATGGTGTCCTATGACACCATTTTTTTCTTCATGGACTGTACATGGTAAACGCTGAAATGAGTTTGTCCTGGCTTGGATTTCCCTCAGAAGCAGAACTTGAGACAAGGATTTTCTTGCAGGTAGCTCTTAGGTCAAATAAAAAGATATCTCCTAGATTAGGTATGTATTTCCTTTTCTCTGCCAATAAATATTTCCGTACAAATTGGTCATAATAATCAAAGGGCAGAGCAGTTTGTAGCTGTGTTTTTCTTGTTTTTGTCATTGTCTAGGGAGGCAATCCCAGGAGGTTCTATGAGCAAAACAAGGATGGGTCCTCTGGGGGCCATTGGGGCTTCATCCCACTGGGGACCCATTGGGGACTGTGGAACATGCCACACAAGTGCCCCATTGCCAGGAGGGGGGTGCAAGGGAGCTGGGGTATCTATCCACTGACTCCAGCCATCCTTGGTTGAAGGTCACTTCTGGACTATTAATTCTCCGACATATTAGCCTGTTCAGCAAGAGGGTTTGGCACATTTCTGAAGCTGGAGAATGGCCCTGGGCAGAAGGATGCAAGGCACCTGTTCAGAAAACCCTGTGGAGACCTCTGGAGTAGAAGGAAGGGATGTGGTGACTATAGCTTCCAAGGGACAGGAAGCCGGCTTATTTCATTTCCTGCCTTAAGTGTATATATTGCCTAATGCGTACAAGGCATGCAACAAATATTTGTGTGTTGTTTTTTAAAAAATATATATCTTTATTGATTTCAGAGAGAAGACAGGAGAGGGAGAGAGAGATAGAAACAACAATGATGAGAGAGTCATTGATCGAGCCCGCAACCCGGGCATGTGCCCTGACCGGGAATCGAACCCTGATCGCCTGGATCCTAGGTCAACGCTCAACCACTGAGCCACGCCCAGCCTGCCCAAATATTTGTTGAATGAGTAAAGGAATGGGAAAGACACCTCATTTTATAAAAGATTGTAGTAATGATCTATACCCTAGACGTCCCAGGTTTTGTTGTTGACTTTGGCAAGCCCCTTCCCCTCTCTGGGCCTTACTTTTCTGCATATGTAATAAAGGGGTTGGGGCTTATGATTTCCAGGAGCCCTTCCAGCTACAATATCTTATGGCTTATGAGTAGAACATATATAGCCTCATTAGGACAAGAGATCATATTCCAAGCTGAAGAAATTAGTTGTGTTTTTTTGTTTTTTGATTTTTACCAAGAAATGGAATAATGTTTTAACAAGAAAGTGTAATTAATGGAGTCATGAGAATTATATTACAATCTTCTGTATTTTTTAAAAAAGGAGGTTGATTATTGCATAAATTGGGCTACATATACACAATGGAATTATTTAGAAGCCATTAAAAATCAAGTTTATGAGGAGTGTTTTATGATATTGAGATATAGGCATATATTATATGTATAAAACATACATGTGTGTGTATGTGTGAATATATAGCTGGAAGAAACAAAGGAATATCTGAGCTATCATTTCAGGTTGGTGGGATAATGGGTGGTTTTTATTTTCAAATTTAAACTCTTTTACACCTTCCAAATTGTGGAAAATAGGCATGCATTATTTTTACGATCAGAATTTATATAACAAATGTGCACATAAATGTGTTTAAATGGTGCAAAGAAAAGGTAAGGAAATGCAATCAGGAAACATTAACAGGCCCCTCTGACCTCACTCGCTTGCTCAGGAGAAGGCTATATATAGCACTGTCTTCACGTAGACCTTGGAGGTTGCACACAATGAATGAAAAGTGCTGCAGATAATATACCTTTAGATGTACGGTCAGGTATTATCCTTAGACCTATATCTTTGCCCAACTCTTTTGTCCTCAGTATCTGTACCTGTATAATGGGTATACCAATATTGATTTTACATAATGGCTGTAAAGGTTAAATAATATAATAATGAAAATACTGGCATATTTAAGGACAATTAAGATTTCTGAATGTTAATGAGAAACAGAGCACAGGGAACTTTCTAACAGATGGGGTTTCAAAGGCAGGGAAATGATAGCCTTGATTTGTTGTGCCAAAGTCTAGCGATTACTTCTGGCAAAACAATAAGTGCCCCAGCGTTATGGAGCACCAGTGGTGCCAAGGGTGTGGATTTGAGCTTTGAGAAGGTGGGACAAGAGTGGGCAATACAATCATTATGTTCAGATCTTTGAAGCACATGACCAAAGAAGCACTGTTACTTTATAACCTTAGTGTTACGGGCTAAATTGTGTTCCCTCAGAATGTGACTGTTTGGAGGTCAAGTCTTTAAAGAGGTGATTACATTAACATGAGGCCGTTGGTGTGGACCCTAATCCAGGGTGACTGGTGTCTTTGTAGGAAGAAGAGACACCAGGGGGTCAACCATGTGAGGAAGCAGCAAGAAGGCACCCACGGAGAGGGGCTCGGACTAAGCCGCCCTGCTGGTACCTTTTTCTTGGATGCCCAGCCTTCAGATCTGTGAGAGAATAAATTTCTGTAGTTTAAGCCCCCCAGTCTGTGGTATTTTGTTTCATGGCAGCCTGAGCTGATAAATACAGATACAATTAATTGATTGATTCATATAGTTAACATTTATATAGCGTATACTTATATAAGCCTACAGAGATAGGACACGATATAGATGTGTCTTAGTTTGGACAGCTAAAGAAAATACCATAGACTGAGTGGACTAAAAAACAGGCACTTATTTCTCACAGTTCTGAAGCTGGAACCAAGATCAAGGTGCCAGCGCATTCAGATCTTGGTGAGGGCTGTCTTCATGGTTTATAGACAGCCTCCTTCTCACTGTGTGCTCACATGGCCTTTATGGCTCTCTTTCTCTTTTTTATAGAAACACTAGTGCCATCATGAAGGTCCCAGGCTCCAGACATCTAAACCTAAGTACCTCCCAGAGACTCACCTCCAAACACCATCACACGGGGGGATAGGGCTTCAACCTATGAATTTTGAGGGAGCACACACCTTCAGTCCATAATAAGTTGCCAGAATTGAATCATGAGGAAAGAAGCCAGAGGAGGGCAGATTTGACTCTGAATGAAGAAGCAATATGGGCTCAGAGACCTATGAGAGTGGCTGCCCCAGAGAGCCAGCACATGAGTGTGCTGATTGAGTACCCACCTTTTCCCAATCCCTGCCTAGGTTCCTAATGTCCTGGGTATGGCCAAGCTGAGGCACAAGATACACTCCCAACACTGGAGCAATGAGCTGGTGGCAGATAGTATTTCCCAAAGATGACCACGTAAACCCCATATGCTCTTTTTACGGTGTAATGCTGACACCCTGCATCTAGAGGTGGCGTCTATGTTCCTTTCCCTTGATCCTAAGTGAGTCTAGATGTGATGCTGCATGACTTTCACAGTTAGGTAATAAAAGATAAGATAGCCCTTGCCTGGTGCTTTCTCTTGGGACATGCACCTCGGGAGCCCCTGGGCCAACAAATAAGAGGTCCATGCCGGAGAGACTGCATGCAGAGACCACACAGAACTGAACAAAGATGCCCTGCTTCCTGTGGTCAAGTCTTCCTAGCCAGCACCAGACATGAGACTGAAGCAGCCTTCGAGATGACCCCAAACCCAGCCACCATTCGACCACAAGCTCATGAGACACACTGGGTCAGAACTACGGCTCTGAATTCCTGCCCCACAGAAACTGTGAGAGTCAATTAGTATCTTGATTTCAAGTCACTAAGTTTTGTGGGCATTTGTTCCATAGCACTAGATAACTAATCAGACTTAAACTATGGAGAAAGTGTAAACTGATATATCACCAAGCCACTTCTAATTCTAAGTCTGTGCCTGAGACATAATCATTCATTACAACTAATATAATATGACTAAAGGTTTCTCCAAGGGCAAACAGGGTTCTGGGAGGGAGCAAGGGTTTTAGACTTAATGTAGCTACCCTCTCACCTCTGATACTCTTTAGTGATGACTCACGTATGTATGTTGTGTCTCTCATTTTGCCCTATGTAAACACATTTCTCTAGCCTCATTATTAACGATGGTCAAGTAGAAAATTAATCAGTGGAAAGAGAGCTAGTTCTTTAATCGATGGCTGTGGATGTGGACTTGGGATGAGGTTCTAATAAAGCACACATTTGCATTACTGTTCCCTTTTCCTCTGACATTTTTTTCCTGCCACAAAGTCACAAAAACACACATAGGCTGTATATAACACAATACAAAAACATCTGTAAAGGAAATAAATGCAGAAAATTGTTTTCTACTTACAATTTACTTGTATTAAAAAATTTGTCTTCCTCATTACAATAGCTACATTTTGGATTGAATTATCAAATTCACTGAGTATTTTGGCATGGCATGGAAATTAATTTATTATCTCGCCTATAACTCTCCATTTTCATCCATAATTATAGATTTAGCAATTAAGAATGTAGGATATTGTACTGATTTTGCCTAAACAGAAAAAGGCCTAAGAAAAATATTATAATCTGAGAAGTCTTCTAGAAAATAGATATTTGTACGTTTGTTTAGGTGGGTGGTATACAGAGTGGGACAAAAGTAGATTTACAGTTGTTCGTATGGAAAATAACACAATAATTAATAAATAATAATACAAGAATAAACCGTGTTTTGTGTACTCACAACTGAAAAACCTACTTTTGCCTCACACTATGTGTGCATGTGTGTTTGTGTGCATGTTTGTGTGTGTGTGTGCATATCTCCTACCACACGGTAAGCATTGTACTAGCTACTGGAAATGCAATGGTTAAAAAAAGGCGGATGTGGTTCTGATCCTCATGAACTTTACAATCTAGTTTAAAAGGCAAACATTAATTGAATATACAAAAAAATCATAGTTGTTTTGTCGAAGTTGTGGTGTACAAGAAGTTTCTTTTAGGGCCGATTGAAGACTATGTTAGAACAACCATAGTTAGGAAACCAATATGGCATTACCTACTAAAACCAAACACTCCACTGCAACCAAACAGATTCACCAAAATACATGTATTAGAATGCCCATAGCAGTTGTCTTTGTCATAGATCCAAAATGCAAATGACATAGAGATGTAGATCAGTAGTAGAATGTATTAAAAAGTAGTATATTTATATAATTTAATAGTATGCAGCAATGACAAGAAATAACCTACAACTATACCGAGCAATATGATGACTCTAATCAACATAATATTGAGTAAAAAGACTTAGTACATAATTCCATTTAGATGAAGTATAATCCTGAGAAAGCTAATCTATGCTGTTAGAAATAAGGATAGCGGTTACCCTCAGTGAGGAAGTAAGTAGAAATGGGTATGGGGGGCTTCTGGGCACTGGTCATATTCTGCTTCTTGAACTAAGGGTTGTAACATGGATCTGCTCATTTCTCTGTGTGTTTTTCCGCGTGTGTGTGGTACAGTATTGTAGAAAGATAAACGGTGAATGGTTCCCTATTGCCTGCATGTCTAATCCTAAAGCTTTGTGATTGGAGATTAAAACATCTGTACCACTTCATCTGTTCTTGATATCTTTGGTTTATATGAACACCGTTTTGTTCATATGAAACATTTTAAAATATTTCCCAGGTACTAGTATCATTTTACCAGCTGCCCAGTTTTTGCCTTTATGTTTTCTTTTGGAATCTAATAATTAAAATAACCAAAAAAGAGAGAAACTTTAAGTGAAAGTTAGTCTCTATCCAAGGAGACAGAGGATATATTTTCTGGTTTTCCATGGGAAGGCTTCTAACTTGTCCTTGGGAAACATTGAGAAGCTTGGGCAAGCATCACTTCTGCCTGGCTGATAAGTAGGTCATAAGGACCAAAGTGATATGGTGATAAAATGGGATCTGTTTTATAACCTTAGTATCTATTACTGTCAAATGTTACCTTGCCACTTTGGAGACCTCTTTTTTTTAAAGAAGAAAATCTTTAAATATACTGGCAACTAGAATTCATTGAGCAAACCCCAGCTTACTTGCTTTTCCAGTTTCCTAAGTGTTAATCACAACCATTCTAATAGGCAATGGTCCCAGAGAGAATTGGCAGCTTCCTTCTGTGTGCTCTTTGCTGGTATATATCACTATGCACTCACCTCTCTCTCCATACAACTGCTCGCAAGGCATACATCTCGTGGCATTTAGTAATTTGGCTGTGCATCCATCGCTCTTCCTTGACTATAAGCTTGTGGAGAGGAGAGAGTGTGCCTGTTCGTCTTTGCACCCCTGACCCCAGGTTCATTGCATGGCACGTTTTGAAGATTTTATGTTTGTGGAGTAAACTGAATGAATGAGTGTCTTGCCTTTGGCTAGGTACCAGATTATTTCTCCTAAGATAACCGTTTTTACATAGTCCACATTGTGCTCAGCCTTGATTTTTCTCATACTGAATCCTTGGATTCCAAATGGACTTGCAGGGATTTGAACGCATTAGGCTGATAAAATATCCACAGAGATTCTGGATGTTGATGCTTTAATTGTGTGAGGAAAGGCACACTAACCAATGCAGACACATCCCCCAAAACAGAGAACAAGAGGAAATGTGTGATGTCACCCCCACCGGGAGTCCACTGCTCACTAAAGAAGGAAGCCTGCCTTTGAAAGTTGGCGTGACTGCTGGATGCTCAGCTGTCACTTTTTTCTCACATTTATTCTGAATGAGCACAATCCATCCATCAGTGCTTAAAGAGTTTTCCAACAGTACATTGACCTTGAATGTGGCACATTGATTTTCAGTAACGCACTGCAAATAGGGTCGTTACAGAGTCACCCAACAGTGAATGTGATTGGGAACAGATTTCTGAAATTCCAATAGGGTGCCACCTGCCCTGGATGATGGATCAGCCTACTGGAAACCATCAATCCCTGCCGGGGGCTTGAAAAACGTGACACCTGTATGAAATTTATCATTATGTACACTACCAGGCAAAGCGTAAGACCATCACTGGGCTTTTCTGCGATGGTGGGGCCTCTCTGGTAAATGTTCTGTTTTGTTTGCAATAGCATTTATTTACTGAAATGCTTTCCTGAGAAGGAACCACTGGTGATGGTGACAAAGATGTAAGCACTATAGAGAATTACATCTGCAGCAAGGATTGAGCAATAGAGAAAAAGCCTATATCTTAAGCTGTTAGAGGTTAACGCCCGATCAATTAAGGTGATTGTTTCTTAGATTGCTTTGGACAAATGTACACACACAAAGGGGACATTAGCACAACCAGAAGAGAAGAACAAAGAGAAATTAACTGATGCTAAATTCCAAATCAAACTGGGAAGTGATTTTATGTTCTTTTGAAATGCTAAATTATCTTAATGAAGAATTTTCTTCCAAAATGAAACTCTTATGTCTTTTAGTGTAAAAAAACCCTTAGAATAAAATAAAAGGTTTTATCAAGAACTGGATAATTGTAGAGGCCATGCTCATTTTACAAAAATACGTATTTTGGAATATATGTGTGCGTTTTTTTGTAAAATGATAGTATGTTTTACTAATATAAGTAATAATTGCATTTCTTATCCTCTATGTGTAGTCACCGCCCACACATTATAGACATTTTACTAACTCTCTAATAGCCTCACCATGTAGATTTGACTTTCTTTCCATTTTACAGGTGAAGAAACAGAGTCAGAGATCTTGGGGAAATTGCTCAGGCTTCACAGTCAGTTATCAACGGCAGAACTGTGATTGAAAATCTGGTCTTTACTCTTCAGCTGAAACTCCCATGTACTTTCCACTATGGCCCAGTGTCACTCATAAAGCATGAAAAATTAAGTCATGGGCATTTAGATATAGCACCTGGTTCTGATACTGCCCACCTTGAAAGCAGCAAGTTAGAGCAGATTATATGCTTATCCTTCATCCAAAGGGGTTAACAGACGTTGCTGAGCATGTGCAGTTTGCAAAGGTGCTCCTTTGGGAGTTGCTAAACTTATGATTATCCTTCCCTAATTATAAACTGCTTGGGAGATGGAAAGTGTTTGGAGGGGTCTGAGATTATAATTGATGCTTGTGAAATTCACTCCCCAACCCACCAGTCATTTCTTCTCTCAGACACTCCAGCATTGGATGTACATAATTCCCTCAGACCCAGGGGCTGATATCCAGCCAGGCAGGCTCTGCAATGATGGGAGGTGAGAGCTGCCAAAGGTCAAAGCTTAGCCCAAGCTACCTACAGGATAGTTTGGAAAGTGCTCACCTTACATCTTACAGTAATTAAGTCCTGCACTGGTGGGGGATTCAATGTCTGTAGCCAGGGTTCTGTGGCCATAAGGAGCTGCTTGGTGAGATTCTGCTTGTTCTTGGGAGTCTTCTCTGCCTGACTTACTTTCTGGAGCAGGCACAGAAGTCTAGACCCAAAATACTGCCTCATTCATTCATTCACCTCAATTCCCAACTCCCTTTCACATTAAAATTTGGGTTCCCAGAGTGTCCTGGACACCTCTGGACTATGAGGCTTTGTAGAGGCAATGTTTTCCTTGTATTTTCATTTTGAGCACCTAGTATCAAAATATTTATATAGAGCAGACCCCGATGCATGTTCATTGCAAGACAAAAAAAAATGTAATTGAGAGACCCATCATGGCCTCGACCATTTGCTGGCCACCATTCTTCCACCTCACAGAGGCTGTGAGACCACGTGACATAATCAAGCCAAAGATTTGTAGCCTTTCCTCGATGGTGACATAAGGCCAAGGATAACATCCCTGAAATTTATAGGCACATGGTGGGAACAGTGCAACTGCCAAGATGCTTCATCCTGTGTCTTTCTTTCTTACAGTAGAAATTTAACAAATGCCCATTGAAACACAAAATTATTTGTTGAATAAATGGATGAATAAACATCTATTGAATGAATAAATATCTGTCCAGTGAATGGAAACTGTAAATAACTAAATATTTGCTGAATGAACACACGGATGGCTCTTTGGTGAATGACATGACTTGGCTGTGTGAAGTTTCCCACAGTGCTAGGAATTCAGGCTGAACTGATACAGTAGACAACTTTGAATCTAAACTTGTCAATGTGTGTGTTCAAACTGCCTGAAGATCTAAACTCCCCAACTACACAAGTGATTGAATCCACTGCACAAAAATCTGTCCTCAAAATTCTAAAAAATTCCAAACAATTCTAGTTTCTGTGTCTAAAGATAAACCTCCCACTCATTTTTGCTATTCATTTTCTCATTTTTGAATGACGAGGAAAATGGTCTCCTGGGTGGTGGGCATACTGTGTGTGTTCAAGGAATGAATGGGGCTTCATAAGCTTCTATTTCAGGAGCCATCAGTATTCATGAAGGAAACGGAGTACATGACAAATGTGATTAGAAACGACTGTCAAATAATGACAAATAAGTTCTAATAAAAACAGACACAATCTTAACAATTACTTGAAATGTGGGTATTTATCAAACAGGGCAAGATTAAAAATGACCATATTGCATTAAAGAAATCGAACTGATGGAATTTTAAATATGCAACTTGGCCATGTCCCTTTGATCACGCCTTCCTTCCTCCTCACCAGGCTCCTTGCATAGAAATGGGGTGGGAGTGAATTTAAACAAAGAGCGTTCTAATGTGCACTGAAGTATTCACATTTTTTACCAATGTTTTCTCCAGAGTTCAACTCTGTAGAAAAATGAGACCACAGTATGGAGGAGAGTGGGACAGATGACAGCCTCTCAGACTCCAATTGTGAGAAACAATGGAGAGACACAGAAATAGCTGAATACACTCTGTGTGGGTGAGAGGTGCTACTGGGCCCCTTGGTAACTGTTGTCACAGGGGCATGGACTACTAATGAAAACGTCCAGGGAGAGTGATCTATGAAAAAATAACTAACCAGACATTGATGATTGGGAATCTTTTCTCTTTCTCCCCCTGCCCTAGTCATTAATTATCTATCTTTATTTTAGGGACTTTAAAGAAATTCTGCGACGCTCACCACAAGGCACCGGAGTAGCTAACACAAAAATTCGTTTAGTTTCCTGTAGATGTGGTGATCATATTTTTAAATATAGTCACTAGTGATAATAATAATCAGGATATATGTGCTTTTATTTTCATTGCCATTATTATTTCTAACTGGTTAATATGAAAAATCTTGAAAACCTCTAAAAAATTTAAATGAAATTGCTATCATCTACCATTTAGTGAATGCTGTCTACGTGCCAGTACCGAGCTGGACACTATACAGGATTTGTAGGGCCTGAACTTATGGAATTTGGGGACTCTAAGAAAAATTACACATTATTATGAATACAAAATTCAGTATGCAAGTGAATATTTATTTAAAATGAGAAGATTACAAAGTACGAATTTACCAAGCTTTCAAATACTATAAAAACATTCAATACTTCTGGTCTCTATAAGAGAAAGGCCTCAAAGCTCAAGCTCTATTACCTTCAATGAGTTGACCTGACAATATTCTGATACTGCTTGCGGTTTTGTTACTCAATCCATCTCACAATCCTGCAAAAAAGACGTACCATTTTTGTCATGCTATAGGTTAAAGGACTGTGGCTCAAAGAAATTAAGTCACTGACCCAAGGTTATAGAGCCAGGATTTGAACTTGTTTCTAGACCAAAGGTGATGATGCTCCTAGTCCTTATGCCACATACTCCCTCTGAGTGAGTCTTCATTCTCTGTGACCCCTCTAATTGAAAAGGCAAAATCTCCATCTAGGAGTTTTAGAAATTGGCTACACGTTGGCCAGTATCCTAATAGTTGTCAACCTTGGTTAAAAGAAAGGAAGTAAGGAAGAAAGGAAAGGAGAGAGGCGAAAAAGACAGGAGGGAGAGCGGAGGAAGGGAAGTAATTAAGCCAACTCCCATTCTTTGAGTGCTAGCCTGCGCTGGGTAACAATGTCATAAAGAGAACCACTGACTGACAGCTTTTCGACCTAAAGAGAGAATCACATGATAGGATGTCTCAATGACTGAGATCTTTCTGTTGTCTATGGTGACAATAAACCAGGTTTTTTTTTAGAAAATTCCATATTTTATTCCCGAATACCTTCCCCACCCAGGGCCTGAGTTTGCACACTATGGACAGAACACACTCTCATCTCTCTTAGACATTAACATCTTGTTCTTCATACTCACCTTGCATCAGAATAAGAAATAAGATGAGGAGGAGTTGTCAGACTTTGGACCAGTGTCTTGGAAAAGTATTTTTCCCCAGCTCTCTCCCGGCCCTCACTGATTACATCTAATATCAACATTGTTTTATTGTAATATTAATTTACAGTTTTCTTTAAAATTAAAGATTCTGGATGTGCTGATTTTTCCCCTGTTCCTAAACTAGAATATGTAGTAGCTATAGAGAAAAGGAGAAAGATCGTCTTATTCCTAAGCACTTTGAAAAAGAAACAGGTGGTAAGTGAGGATCCTGTTAATAGAATGGGAGGGGCTGAGTTTTTAAGTGAACTAGAGTTTCTGCCGCAGCATGTTTCAAGGGCCTGTGGTACTGATCAGGATGAAGGTGAAGAGATCCCTTATCAGACAGGGGTCCTTCAAGTGTCAGTTTTCTTTTTTTTAAATATGTTTTTATTGATTTTAGAGAGAGGGGGAGGGAGAGGGATAGAGAGATAGAAACATCCATGAGAGAGAAACATCGATTGGCTGCCTCCTGCATGTCCCCTACTGGGGATCGAGCCTGCAACCCAGGCATGTGCCCCGACTGTGGATCTAACCAGGGACCTCTTGGTTCAGGGGTCAACACTCAACCACTGAGTGACACCAGCTGGGCGTGGTTCTTTACGGGTCTTGATTTGGCCTAGGGCAGCAAGTCTGGTACAAGGAGGGGTGGAGCTGGCTCTCTTTCTCTACCTCAAGCACATGTTGTCCCCTATATTGTTCTGAAAATGTGCTTTAGCTGGCATCTTAGCATTCTGCAAAGCTTGTCTTAAATGGTGAATCCTGAGAGGCCTTTCCTACCACTCTATCTATGGTGTGTCCCACCCACCATCCCTTACTGTCTGTCTTTGACCCTTCTTTATTTCCTTCTGAGTTCTTACCACAGTTTATGATTACCTACTTTTTCTTGTTTTTGATCACCTCCCCACTAGAATGTCATCTTCATGAGAGTAAGGATGGCTTCAAGAGTGAAGAAAGCTCCATCTTGTTCAGCATTATGGCCATGGCATGACCTGTGTCCTTTCTGCATCTTTATTGAAGGAATGATTGTTTAATGGAATGCAAGAATGGATGCATCCTTCAGTAGTTGTGCCCTTTGTATGCAGAATGAAGTGCCACCGAATTAGGGAGAGGCAGTAATGACCATTTAGTTCATGGATGTGCAAGACAAGCCTGTTCAACTGTGGGGCACCTGGGTAGAAATATGGGCAAAGCTGAAGCAAGCAACAAAGGCTTTGTGTGAATAAAAGCTGTTTATTATTCACTATCTTTGGCTTGTGTGTCTTTGCGAGTCCAGTCTATAGTTCTCTTGCTGTTCATCCAAGTGGTAGAGAAAAACCTACCTGGAAATGTCATTGCATAGATCATCTCAGGTGTGGAACTGCTCATTTAAGGGGATGTGGGGAGGATGACCAAGGCCAAGGTCAGCAGACAAGCTGCCCCGGCTGGCTGGCTGCTTTGTGTGAGCTTCCTGTTTACCCTGAAGCTCTATGTCCAGTCATTGTCCTTCCCCACTGGGAGGACTTCCCATCTCCCTGCACAAGAACATGAAAAAAAAAAAAAAAAATGAAAAAACACTTTGTCCAAGCTGAGGTGGCTGTAAGCAGCATGGAGATTTAGAAAGAGCACAGGCCTGGGGACCTGAGAGAAATGGTGGAAGTCTCGGCCCCGCCTCTGTTCACCAAGGCAAGGGCTTGGGATCTTCATTGACTCTCTAAGTCTTGGTTTGTCCATCTGTCAGATGAGAACAAAAGAAATACCTGCACCACAGAACTTTTATGGTGGTTAAGTGAAAAATACACGTGAAGTGTTTAGCACAATGCTTGGTACCTAGAAAGCATGACAAAAGGATGAAGAGCTTCTGGCAGCGGTGGTATTAGTAGTAAGAGAAGGAAGACTTGTAATAGGTTGGTGTTTATGGTAGTCACCGTGCCAGGAGAAGAACACGACAGAGACTTACTACAGTGGTGGTGGTGGCAGGTGTAGTAGCAACAGGTGTGGAAGGGTGTGTAGATATGATACAGCAGCGGTGGTAGTCATTATAGCATTAGTAGTGGTAGAAATAGAAATAGTAATAGCTTCAGAAACTGTAATAGTATTTGAAACTAGTATAAACAATAATTATAGCAGAAACAATAATGGTAAAAGTAATAGCAAGAACAGTTTTCATAAACGTTCTTCCCTTCATCTTGGGCTCATGTTCCCAAGATTACCAGTAAGGGCTGTACGCTGGCTAGTTCTGCAGAGTCCCTGACATATGTGAAGTTCCAAAGAACAGATGAACTTGCCCTGTAAAACACGGAATCACTTTTGAAAAGTTCTAGGAGATGACCCAGGGGTCTGCCACATGGGAAACAATGGGCTCCCTAAAGCGCACACAAGGGAACACACATGAATAATTGTGAATGCCCCGTTTCACTCATGGCCCTTGGTAGTAGTGAAAAGCTTAATGAGAGGAAAAAACAGGGAGACTGGCATTGATATGTGTCACCTAATACCAGGCATTGTCACTTGCCCCATTTATTCCTATGCAGAACAGCAAGAAAGAAGAAGCTCATATTATAAATGAAAGAGTAAAGGCTCAGGGGTGTGTCAGAACTTGGCCAAGGCCATGTACCGGTTCAAGGAGAACCAGGATTACAACCTAGGTCTGTCCATCTCACCAGGGACCTGCCCAGGCTCCTCTGGCAAGTGCATCTCCTTCTTCTGAAGGCCTTGTTGGGTTACTGAGCACAAAAGGCTTAGTGTTCACTTGTTCTCTTACTAACTCATGGGCATTAGTTTGATCTCATCTAGACTGTGAACTTCTCAAGTGAAACCAGAGGATTTTCTTTGCATCACACATGGTGCCCATTAAAAAAAACAAAAACAAAACAACAACAACAAAAACATTTCGTTGTTCAACTATCATGTGCTGGCAATTGCCCTCCAGATGGAGTTATTTGTACAAAGAGCCAGGGTGAAACTGAACAAGTCTTCTGACATGATTTTAGCTAGAAAGAAATCAGACATAGAGGGGAGATAGAGGTGAGTGTAGATCTAGCCCTATCCCTCATTCCCTCATCAGCTGAGAAATAGGGGAATAGCAAGTCACATCACCTCCTTGAGCCAGTTTCCATATCTTTTAAAAAAAATCAAGACACAAATTTTACTCTTCAAATTTAGATGCTTGGAAAAAAGTTTAGCGTAATACACCACTTGGGACCTGGCAACTGAAGCAGCTATGGGCAGAGGAGAAGTATTGGATCACTGGCGTAGCCCTTTACCAGCTGGGTGACTTGGGCAGGCTCCTGACCACTCATTGCTTCAGTTGCCTCACCTGTAAAGTGAGGTGATGAAGGTAGGACCTCATAAGGTGAAGAGTTACTGAATGAATGCACATTTCCTGTACTTGGGAGGTTCCAACATAGAGTTAATGCTCAATGACTTTTAGAAATTAGCACCAATTACTTTCCATATTATGTGAGGTGGCATAAGAAGGACTGTGAGGCAAGAAGGTATAATCTGCAGAAGAGAGGCTGCGTAAGGTGGGCCTGGGAGCAGAGGCTGTTTTTCTGGAAGGCTAGGAGGCCCCACAGATTCCTGGCAAAGCTGGTGGGAAAGGGTGTGGCTCTCACAGAGAACTGGGAACAAATGTATTAATAATGCACTAATTAATAATCAGAATGTCCACCTTCTGCCCCCAGGAAGCTGGGATGTGGTGGTGAGGCGGCAGCTGAAGGCATTTCCCCGACACATCCGGACCGGCCAGTCCCACGTTCGGATGGGACACTGGGGGCATTCTCGCACTTACATCCCACTTTCTTGCCATGCCTTCTACTCCACACACTGTGTTCTGATTTGTCACTTTTTTAGGGTAGGATTATGTCTCTGAGTAAGCTGATTAGTGTTAGACTGATTGTTTTAAAATAACTCGAGCGGCATCTGAATTTATTTACATACATGATATTGCCTTCTATAAACACAGCTGTATGCAGAAAGAAAATTCAACGGTATTTTAGGAAGTTAAGCCAACAGTTTAGCTGCAATAAAGGCAGCCTTCTAGTTCTGGTTTCTCTTCATTTTTTTTTTTTTCTTTCTGGATTAAGTTTTTCCAGGAGGGTTGGGCCAAGGACTCCTGCCCAGAAGGGTCTGAGGTATGTGAGGGATTTGAAGCTCTGGAGAAGATGTCACCAGCAGGCAGACAGTGTCTCTGAAGGTGACTCTGCAGAGGAAATTGAGCTGATCTGCAGTCCTGGCACGGATTTTACAGAGCCATGCAGCCTTCTGTGCCAACATGGAAACTTAGCAGCATCAGGACTGTCTCGAACTTCTGCCTGCGTAGAGAAAGGTTTCTTTATTTTGTGGATTCCATGTGCATTTATTGAACACCACTCTGTGGGGACAGGCTCTGTGTTAGTTCTGGAGATATAGAAATTAACAAGTGAGATATAGATCCTGCCCCACGGAACTCAAAGTCTACTGACAGAGTCAGGCCATTAGTAAGAAGGTATGAAAATGACTTTATAATTGCAAATATGGCAGGTGCCACCAAATACAGTGACACGTAAGGGGACAAATAAACAGCCTGGATGTACGCAAGGGAGGAAGAGCTTGTGGTGTAGGGGAAATTCCTCTGAATAGATGGCATTTAAACTGAGAACTAAGGGGTGAATCTGATTTGGCTGATTGAAGACACAAAGAAAGAGTGTCCCCCGAAGGGAAAGGAATTCGCTGTGTCTAAATGAGCAGAGCTGGGTCCATGCGGCTGTAGAGGAGAGAGTGAGATGAGGCTGCTGGTGAAGTCAGATGCCAGGACAAACAGGCCCCAGCAGTCCCTGCTGTGGATTTCCACTGCACCCTCTGGACAATGGGGACACATAGAGGGGTTTCAGCCATGGGCTGCCATGGTCAGATCTATGTTTCAAGAAGATCCCTCGGGCTGCCAAGGGAGAATGGATTTGCAGGAGAGCCAACCCTGGCCATGGCCTTTCAGTCAATTGGCTACTGTGGGAATGTAGCTGAGAGGGGAGGGCGATTAAGCTACGGAAGATGGAAGTGCACAGTCAGTTTGAGATGGAAGTTGGGAGTTTAATCAATGGTGTTTGCGTTTGATTGGGTGTGAGGAAAGGGAAATGTTAGGTCCAATAACCTTTTTTTTCCTGTACCCGAGCAACAGTATATAGATGGTGGTGCCATTTAAGGAGAGAGAGCAGTTAGGAGAACCACGTTAGGAGGGTGGGTCAAGGAAACGAGGAGCTCTCTTTAGCTATATAAAACTGAAGGTGATTACGGGCTTTTAATGGAGACAGCGAGAAGACAGAGATGCAAAGGTCTGAAGGTCCCGGAGAGGAACTAGGCTGGACATTTTGTTTAGAGAAAATGGAAATATGCAGAATCACAGGAGTGGATGAGAGGGCTGGGGGGAAGGGTAGATGGAAAAGAGGGGTTTGTGAGGAAAAGAGCTGCTGGAAGACATCTCCGGTCATTTCAAGACTCTGCAGGAAGGTAGACGTTCTGATTGGGGAACAGGTCTCTGCGACAGGTTTGTGTATGGTAGGGTGGGACTCGGGAAGTGAGCTGTGGGTACAAAACAGGGCACCGATTCCAAAAGGAGTCTTTACACCACTTGTCCCCATGCGTCACAATGCAGGAACACATCAGGGTGCAACATACAAAGGATTTACGTCAGCGCTTTAACTCCACCCATTTTTGAAATCCAGTCCAGATGGGGATTTATAAGGCCGGTGCTTGATCACTTTTTTGTGGAATTCTGATTGTAACACGTTCTTCTTTTGATTATTTAAGCTCTCGTTATATTTTAACTTGTTGCCGAAAAGTCTGCTGGGTAGAATTTGGAAACTTTCTCTAGTGTCCAAGAAAAGGGAAAGAAAAACGAGAAGGAAAAAGCTGGTGGGAGGACCATTTTCCTCTAAAGGTTCCTGCATGTGAAAGTCATCTTAGTAGGATTGCTAACATATTTCAAGAGGCAGCTGGGTGGAAGCGGGAATGGGTTGCGTCCCAGTTCTGTCACTCACCGGCTCTGTTACGTGGAGCAAGTCGCTTAACCTCTTCGTGCCTCAGTTGCCTCATCTGTAAAATAGAGAAAATGATAGTACCCATCTCATAGGTTGATATAAAGATTAGCTGAGTTAACATAAAGATTTCACTAGAAATATTCCTGACACATATAAGCACATCCTAAGCGCTAGCTAGTAACATGTTCATAGAGGCAACAGGAGCCTACAACAGAGAGAAACCGCAATTGTCCTGTAATCAATTACTGATTAATTCTGTGGATCAGGCAACACATATCTTCCTAGGGGGAAAACGGGGTGGTTTATTTTATCCAAAGCCCTATAAAGACCACTTTTTTTTGTTAATGGTAAAATAAAACTGAAGCTCTGAAATATTGAAAGAAAGCTTTTTGTGTGAAAGGTGTTTATACCAACATCTTTATGATGGAGAATTATGGTAAACAACTTACATTTTCAATAACTAGAAAATGGTTAAAATTTGGCCCACAAATGTGATGAAGTATTAAATAATTAATTATTTTATATATGTGTTAGTGACTTTATGTCGGTCAAATGCATATTTTGTATGCAAAATGTGCTATTTTTGCTAGAAAATTCAGAATTGGGAGTGGGATGGAAACATTACTTGTAAAGTGTACATTTTCTGTAATGATTCAATGTTATTGGATATAGGGTTTATTTTTCTTTATATATTTCTATGTCAAAGACAACTAGTAGTTTTAGAATCAGCATTAATGATATAAAATTTACATAAAGCTCACTAATTTTGAGAATATAAATGATATTTTGATAAGTATATCTAGTTGTGTAATCATTTCTACAGTCAACATATAGGACATTTCCATCATCCCAAAAAGCTCCCTCATGCCCCTTCCAACCACTTCCCTCCTCCTAACCCAGCCCCCCTCAAATCCACTGATTTACTTTCCATAACTTTAATTTTACTGCATCTAGAATTTTATATAAATAGAATTCTACTGTATGTAGTCTTTGAGCTTTACAGCCTTCACTTAGCATAATGCTTTGGAGATTCAACCATGTTATTAAATGCATCAGTAATTTGTTCTTTTTCATTGCTGAGTAATATTCCATTATATGGATATATCACAGTCTATTCAGCAGTAGACAGTCATTTGAGTTGTTTCTAATTATGGGCTACATTAAGTAAAGCTATTATGAGCATTACAGTACTGTCTGTGTAAACATAAGTGTTCATTTAATTTTGGTAGATATGTAGGAGCAGGATTCCTGGGTTGTCTGGAAAGTGTGTTTATAAAAAACTGCCAAATGATTTTCCAAAGTAGCTGTACTATTTCACCTTCCCACCAGCACTGTGTGAGGGTTCCAGTTATCCCACATTCACCTACATTTGGTATTATCAGACTTTTAAATTAGAGCCATTCTACTAAATGTATAATTGTATCTCTTGTGGTTTTAATTTACATTTCCTTAGTAACAAATGATGTTGATTATATTTTCAGGTGCATATTTGTCATTTGTGTCTCTCTTCTTTGGGTAAGTGTCCTTTCAAATATTTTGCTAAATTTTTAATAAAGTTGTTTGTCTTCTTATTGTTAAGTTGCTAGACATACATTTTAATATTCTGGTTATAATTCTTTTATTAGATACTTGTTTTATAAATGTTTTATCCCAGACTTAGTTTCTTTTTTCTTTAAATAACAAAAGCTTTAACTTTGGTAAAGCTCAATGTTTCACTCTTTTTCCTTCATGCTTCATGATTTCGGTGTTGTTAACTATAAATTCAATTTCTTTAATAGGTTTAGGGCTATACTGGCTATCTATTTCTTCTTGAAGGAACTTTGGTTATTTTCCAATTTTATCTGTTATTGAATGTATTGAAATGAAATTGTTCATAATATTTCCTTGTTGTTCTTTTAATGTCTGCAAGATGTATTGTGATCCCTTTTTTTAATACTTGGTATTAGTAATTTGCATCTTGTCTTCCCCACTCCTCTCACTAGTGTGTATGTACATGTACATGTGCATGTGCATGTACATGTGTGTGTTTTCAGTCTGACTAAAGGTTTATCAATTGTATAGATCTTTTCTAAGAACCTACTTCTTGTATCACTGATTTTCTTTGTTGTGGTTCTGTTTTCATTGGTGATTGCACTTTATTATTTTCTTGCTTCAGCTTCGTTGGTTTTAATTTGTCTTTCTTCTAATTTATTAAGGTAGGTCAGGTAAGATCACTGATTTGAGACCTTCCTGTTTTCTAACATAAGCATTTAGTGTTATAATTTTTCCTCTAAGTACTGTTGAGGCTGCATCTCACAGATTCTAATATCTTGTATATTTATTTCAAAATATTATCTAATTCCTCTTTTGATTTTTTCCTTTGGTCAATGAATTATTTAATAGTTTTTAGCTTAATTTTCAAATGCCTGGAGATTTTTCACATATTCTTCTGTTATCAATAGTTTAATTCCATTGTCGTCAAAGAACATATTATACATGATTACAACTGTGTTAAATTAATTGAATTCTGTTTTATCTTGGTGAATATTTCATGTGCACTGAAAAAGATTGTGTATTATACTGTTAATGGATGGAGTGTTCTATAAATGTCAGGTAGGTCAAATTGGTTGATAGTGTTGTTTGAGCCTCCTACATTCTTACTGATTTTCTGTCAACTCATTCTATCATTTACTGAGATAGGAGTCTTGATGTCTCCAAACATAATTGTGGATTTGTCGATTCCTCATTTCAATTTTGCTTCATGTAATTTGAGGCTCTCTTTTAGGTACACATACATTTAGGAGTGTTATGTCCTCTAGATGAATTTACCCCTTGGCCATATGAAATATCCTTCTTTATCCTTGGTAATATTCCTTGTTCTGAAGTCTACTTTTTATAATATTAATATAGTCTCTTTGGCATTCTTTTTTTAAAAATATGCCTTTATTGATTTCAGAGAGAGGAAGGGAGAGGTAGAGAGAGAGATAGAAACATCAATAATGAGAGAGTCGTTGACTGGCTGCCTCCTGCATGCCCCCCAATGGGGATCGAGCCTGCAACCCAGGCATGTGCCCTGACCAGGAATTGAACCTCGATCTCCTGGATCATAGGTCAATGTTCAACCGCTGAGCCACGCCAGCAAGGCAGCATTCTTTTGATTTATATTTGCTTGGTATATCTCTTGCCATCTTTTTAGCATGTCTGTGTTTTTATGTTTAGAGTGGGTTTATTATAAAAGCATATAATTGAGTGTGACAGTTAATTTTATATGTCAGCTTGGCTAGGCTATGGTACCAGTTGTTTGGTCAAACACCAGTCTAGATGTTGTTGTGACGGTAATTTTTAGATGAGATTAACATTTAAATCAATAGACTTTGAGCAAAGCAGATTACCCTACCTAATGTATGAACCACATTCAATCAGCTGAAGGCCTTAAAAGACTAAGTTCTCCTAAGAAAATAGTAATTCTGCCTCTAGATTTCTTTCAGACTCAGAATTGGAACATCATTTCTTTCCTGTGTCCATAGCCTGTATGCCTGCGCTGCAGGTTTTGGACTTGCCAAACCTCACAGTCACATGAGGCAATTCCTTAAAGTTAATCTCTCCATACATACATCCTGTTGGGTCTGATTCTCTGAAGAACCTGCCTAACATATTGGGTCTTGCTTTTTCATACATGACACTCTGATTTTTAATTGAAGTGTTTAGACCATTTACATTTAATGTAACTCTTGATATGGTTGAGTATTAATCTATCAACCCTCTCTTTGTTTCATATTTAATTCTTCTGTTCTTTCTTCCCTTTTTCCTTCTTGTTCTGCCTGGAGTCAGTTGTTAAGGTGAGAGAATAAATTTTGTTTCTGTTACTTCACATTAATCAGAAATGGAAATCTGGAGTTGTTATTTATTCCAGTGTTTTTCTGACAACTAATATTTTTAACCAGAAATTATGAAGATTTTGCAAAAAAATAGGAATGTATATTTTAATAGTGAAAAACAAGATATATATGTGCATATGCACCTTACTGTTACTGTGCTAGCTGTACAAAAACATGGTGTGAAAAGATATTATGGGCCCTCGTTGTGGTTGTCTTTAGATGCTAGGATTATATATTTTTCATTCCTTGTACTTTAAAAAAATTTCTAATATTTTCTAATGAAAATTTAGAAATCATTTTTATATTGTAAAAATAAGCTTTATTTAAAATGATCAAATGCTAAGGAAATAATTGTAAAGTAGAAAAGTCTCATCTACAAAAGAATTACATAAATTAACATGCACATGCAGATTACCTTTTCATGTACACTACTCTGAGCTTGACAGTTTCTCCTCATATTTATTTCCAAAATATCATAAACATAGGTTAAATAAAATAATAAAATAATCAAGATGGAGGTAAAAGCCCAAGGTACAGAAAATGAAATGGGTGGAGAGTGTATGGGTTGAATGGAGAACAGTGAGAGGGTCATGAAAAGGAAGCACTGTAATTTTAGCAGAAAAGCTAGACTAAGAGAAGCTTTGGATATTGAACAGAACTTATCTGTGAGCTTACTGGCAGCCAAAACAAAGAGGGAAATAGTGGTACTTAGAGCCCTCAGAGATAAACCAGAAGTTATTTCATCTAGAGAAACATTTTTCAATTTTATTTTTTCCAGTTCTGACTTCTAAAAGAATATTTATCAAAGAAACATTCGACAGATAGAAATGTTGTGCTCAGCTTTTTGAGGACAAAAGACAATTCCAGGCGTACATAAACCTGGAATAGTTTCAGACTGAAACAAGACAGTGTATGATTGATTTTAAAGTCCAAAGCCTGCAAGATTCCAGTTAAAGGTTCATTTTTGGTTCTTAATGGATGGGTGAATGTGGATAAACACAGGGGAGGAAAATGTATTGTAAGGGCAATGCGCAACTCAGAGTAAGGCAAAGAGGGAGATGAAAGCACTGAAAATGGCCTAGAACTTCAGGTGGTGAGTGTGACTGTTGGGGAGCAGCAGGGGTGTATGGAAATAAACACACTAATGCTCAGATGGGAGATTATTCCATGCAGGGCACACCATCAGTCTTGAATGTCATGGTGGAGAAAGCAATGACAAGTAGACCCACACGCTCTCAGCTCTTTCATTTATCCTATCTTGGCTAAATTTTAAAAATTAAAGAAAGACATTTAATACCCACCACCTCGAGGCTTTAATAGGGCTGAATAAAGTTTTATATTTTAATAGAAGCTACGTGCCATATTCTGTCCTATGTATTAAAGCGTTTTGTTCCATTTTAAAGACAATGCGAAACCTTGCATACTGAAGATAATACTTTTAAGTCCAAACACAGTTTTCATAATTTGTGTAACGTACTGATGCAACAAGACATTTTTGGCCAGCAGAGCCAAGACTCAGAATTTCTAATGGAAAGCTCCCTGACACAGAGACCACGATTTAGCATAGAAATTTTGTTTTGTCAATTACTCCAAAGAGGAGTTTGGGTTTGTTGAAAGGGCTGGGAAGACAGCAGGATGGATGAAGTTTCTACCCTGGCTTTTCTATGAACCTGAGTTTGAGAGCCTATGAACAGAGGATTGAGGGCCTGAAATATGCATGTTGCTGGTGTGTGTGTATGTGTGTGTGTTGTTGTTGCTTTTGTGTTCGAATCCTCAGGGAGGAAGGAAGCTGCTCTGGGATAGAATAATAGAAACCATGAAGTTCCTTTGAAGAGCAATGGCCACCTTTGACTCTTGTATCAGCCAGGGTTAGTCAGGAAAACGCAAACCACACTAGGTGTTTTCGCTAAAGAATTCAATGAAAGAACTTGACTACACAGGCACTGGAAGACTTAAAAGGCAAAAACAGGAACACTGAGGTCACATGGCAACAATAACTGTGTGAGGCTACCACACCTAGGGCCAGGAAACAAAGGGTAGGTAGGAGGAATTTCAGAATCCAGGAGCTCAGGGGAGAAGCGTGGTGGAGCTGAGGCTTCTGAGGGGCAGGTGAGTCCCAACTTGTGGCTCAGGGGAGGGGCCCTCGGAGCTGAGACTCAGCAGTGTGGGAAAGCAGTGTTGCTTGTTGGTGTTCATGCCTCTGAAGGGCACAGTAAGACGGCTCCTGGGAGTTCTCCAAATGCTGGAAACTGGCGTCAACAGCTGCTGCAGGGATTAAGCTCTATTGCCAAGGTGAAGTGAGGCTGAGAGGAACGGCAAGCCAAGAGAAGGCAGCAAATCCCATCTCCCTCCATTGCCTTGCAGTCTCCCTCTTACGCCCCCTATTGGCAGATCCCAGTACTGAACCAGCGCCTGGTATACGGAGCCCCAGCCTCACCGAGTGCAGTGAGAAGGGGTGCTGCAAATGAGACACCCAAGTTTCATAACCAGATTCCTCCCCAAGATCTCACAAACGCCAGCACAGGATGGGGGCGCTCCCTGGCTGCACGAAAACACAAGTCACTGGTGTATTTTGAGGAATGCCAATAGGCTTTGGGCTGAGGTGAAAACATTCCTATTTCTTAATTGATTTTATCCTTACAATAACCCAAGAGGTGAGCATTATTTCTGTTTTACAAGTGGAATATTTGAAGCTCAGATAATTTAAGTCACTTTCGTAGGGTTGCACAGCAAGAAGGTGGGAGAGGCAGGAGATAAACAGAACTTAGTGATTCCCAACACTGTTCCTTTTTCACTAATTGAAAATGCTCTCTACACCCTCTTTGGTCATACTAACCTGACATAAACACTCATCAATAAACTTAATAAAAAAGAAAAAAAGAAATTATGTCTTCCCCATGGGTGTGTAAGTTCCATGAGGACAGCACTGGGTATACAGGTAACCAACCAGCAGAGCTCCTAGATATATATATCTATATATATCTATATACAGATTTTATAGATATATATATAGATATATAGATATATATATGTATGTATATATATATATGCATTGAGTAAATATTCATTAAAAAACAAATGAACATGCTTAAGTTCCTTTAGCCTTCTTCTAGTATTATAGGAAAGTGTATCCAGGTATATAATTGATACCCAAACATTTAAAAATCATGTGTAATGCATGTGTATGTCTAAAACATATTTCTCCACTCCACAAAGCAAAGCAAATTCCTCTGGAGGCGGAGGGGAGCACATGACACGGGTATGCCCGTCTTTCCTTCTTCTGCTGGACTACATGAAGTTTTAAAATGAGACAAATGTGAATACATGTCTGATCTTTGAATTAACTATCCCATTAAAGCATGGTCGCTTCTTCCCCCGCCCCCGCCCAGCCCCCACCTCAAGCACAGCTTATCATTAGCCGCTCTCTGGAATCGACAGTGGAGTAATCTGAACTCCGGTTCCCAAGGGCCTATTCTTTTACTTCCTGCTGCAGGAATGCCGTGTGTATTGATTAGATATCAGACCGTAATGGGCTTCCAATCTCTCTGCCTCAAGATCTATGATGGAGATGACAGGAAACAGATACCCTGTTACTACTTGTAAATAGTCTGGTTGAACAAAATGGTTGGTAACCTCTTCAGTGCCGGGCACTTATACCACCAGGAAGAAGCAACTTTATCACTCTTTCCAATATAATTTCTTAGAAGCGGAAGGCATGGAATTTCCTTATGGAACCAGAGCCACTGCCCGAGATTGTCATCAGCTCTGAGTTAACTCTTAGGAGTTGTTCAGATCACTCAGAAACAAAGCCAACAGTGCACCCAGCCCACTTGTCCCTGTGTGACTGCTGGGAGGAGAGAGGGCTTGGAGGCTGGCTCTTCTCTTATGAGTAAGACCTGGATTCAGTCATTCCAGGAGCCTCCGCTTCCTCATCTGCAAAATGGAGGAAATACTCCCATTCACGGCACAGTTGCAAAGATTGCATAAAACAGTGCTTTCAGAAGACAGAGCCTAGTGCCTGGTTGATTCCAAGTCTTTCCTCCACCCCAACCCTACCCCTGAAATAAAAGATTTCCCGTGGCCAGGATTCTGATGGTACTTTGGACTAAGGAAAAGGTGGCGCAGTTCAGACCCCAAAGAGCACATAGTGGTGACATTTGCAGGCACATGGACTGAAAGTCCCAAGCTGAGTTGAACTTTCTCTGGCTCCGGAGCAAATGCTGGGCCTACGTTGCTGATGGCAGCCTGGCCCAGGTTCTGAGAACTCCCTGTTTGAAGCTGACCTAGGCTTGTTGTGTGGGTTTTGCCCACTTCCTGCACTAGGCCTGTGATGTTGGAGTTAGCAGGCCCCTGACTCACAGCTTGATAACTGCGCAGGTAGATCCGAAGTTGATGGTGACACCTTCCCCTCCCCGTGGCCATGCAGACGCCAAGGAAAAGCTTCGGTGCCGCCCTCCCAGATAGGGGCTTGGTTTTGCACAGAAGGGGGTGTCTTCTATTGGATCACGAGCTTCCTTCCCTTTTCTTATCAGGAAAGATGACTAAGATGCAGGTTCAAAAAGGATTTCCAAGGGTGACTGTAAACTTTTAAGGGGGAGTGAAATGTGAGTTTATACATTTTTAATTACACCGGGCCTGAAGCTCATTCTCGTTTATTACCAGCACTATCAGCCACTTATCTGCCACTTCTCTAATCTTTGCCCTGCAAACAGACATGACCCCTGGTCAAGTAAGATAAATAGAGAATAAAATTGGCTACCTGCTGGTAACTGATTGGAAAAGGAGGGAGCACAACGCCAGGAGATCAAGGTAATTCTGCATTCTTTCCCAACCTTTCTACAGCCACCACTTCTGCGGGTGAAAACAAAACCAGGTGGCCCCCACCTCCTCCTTTGCTAACATTTCCCCATTTCCCCTTCCTCCCCCGCCCCCATGAGAATGATGAGATCAATAAAACCAGCTCTGCGAGAGGAAGGGACCGATCTCCGTGCTAGTATCAAATGCTGCATCTCTGGAGCACGTGGAGAAGGGCCAGTGAGCAGTGAATGACTTAACTGCCCATTTCAAAAACACTGAATTCATATTATTGGCCTCATCAGCATTGTCCCTTCTAGAGGTTGCTCTTAATTAGCCCAGGAGAGGATTGGAGAAAAGAACTGTTCCTGTTAACCTTTGATGCAGAGGGGTTGGCCAAGACAGAAGCAGAGACCCATGTGATGATGGGTGCCATTAATGGAACGTTCTGTCCATGCCAGGCCCCATGCTAAGTTCCTGAGGTTCAATATCGTGTTGCATCGGGCAACAATTCTACGAAGACGGTCTGCTCATTCCTGTTCTACAGATGAGGATGACTGAGGTTTGAAGAAATCAGGAAGCTCATCCTGTTCGCACAACTGGTAACTGGAAAAGCGATTTCACGTGGAGATCCGTTCCACCCCTCCCTCTCCCAATTCCAAAAGGAAGGCTGCCTGGGAGTCCCCATCCTTTCAAGTGACCTGCTCTCCATCAGCAGAATACAGGAGGAGGTACAAAGAAGTAATCTAATCCAGCCCCTCGTTTTTCAGATGAGGAAACATAAATTCAGAGAGGGAAAGTGATTTGCCCAAGGTCATACAGTAGAGCTGTGACTAGGTCCCCCAATTCTGGACTGTCAGCCCCAAGCCCTTGGCAAAGATAAAACATTTGTCTGCTATACCTGCACCCCTCTTTTAGACACAAGCAGGAAATACACTACTCCTCAATAACATAGACCTATAAGGGCCAGAAAAACAGGGAGACCAAAGTTTGACATAATAAAAGTGAATTTCACAGGTTATTTTATTTTTTCCACAAATTTTTATTGAGCACCTAATATATATACAAAGCACAGTTAAGTTTGCTTGTGTGTGTGTGTGTGTATGTACTTCTTTTCTCACTTTCAAGTGTTTCTACTAAAGACAAACTTGAGCATATAAGTAAAATGAGGTAAATAAGATTTTAAGAACAATAAAAACTGCAACATCTAAATTGGATGTTCTTACCTATGAGTAAAATGTTGAGTAATTAGAAAGAAGGAAATAATGACACTATCATTTGCTGAGTACTTACTCCGGGCCAGGCATTCCACAGACATTACCTCATTTAATCCTCTTGACATCCTTGCAAGGTATTATTATCTCCATTTTACAGATGGAGAAGCTAAAAGACTAACAGAATCTCACTAAAACCCATACCCAGACAGCAAAGAAATAGCTGAGTTAGTTGCAAAGCTGATATTGTAGGTAGGTGCTTCCCCACTAACAAAAGGATTGTTAGGGTCATGTAATGATGATAGAATCACTATGATAAAAAATAGTTATCATATATTGAGCATTTGCAGTGCATCAAGTGCTTTGCTGAGCACATTTCAGGCATTATCCTGATAAAGCCTTGCAACAAACCCAGGTGCAAGTACTATTATCTCCATTTTACTGATGAGAAAACAGAAGCCCAGAGAAAGCAGGTAACCTGTCCAGGGTCACACAGTTAGTACATGATAGAGCCAGGAATCAAACCCAGTAAATGCAGCTCCAGCTCCACACTCTTAACTATTACGCTATGTTGCTTTCTCAGTAAGAAAAATACAGTTCTGCATGGGTAAGTGTGTTGTCTCTAAAATATGGTTTTCTATGCTAGGTCAAAAGATTCCAGAAGGAGGTAAGGAGAAAAAAGCTAAACATTAGAGATCAATGAAATCAACAATTCTAGAAACATCAAAGTAGTTATCACTGAGTTCAATCAATGCAAATATGCTTGAGATGGAAAGCAATGCCCGAGATTGTGTTTTCACTTAGGAATTAGATGAATTTTTACCCTTCGGCACGTGTTGTATTATTTCTTCCCCTAAGACTTAAAGCTCACAGAGAACTGCATGCTGAAAGCTCTAATTTGTACACAGCTATGGTTAAGGGACTTTTGGTTTTCCCCAATGCATTTCTTACCCAGCAAGGCCATTCCTAGCCCATTGTTGCCTGCAACAACCAGGCCTGGGTTTTCCAAGCGGGTATACATTGGATCGGCAGAGTTTCTTCCACCAGCTCTGGGAGGGCTGTCTCAGGCTGTGCATGCTGACTGCTTTCCATATCCGTCCACCCTCCAGGTTTCCAGGGGCCTCCAAACGCCCTCTGAATGCCCTATCCCTTTTCATCCTTCATGCTTTCGGGCACAGGTATAGTTGGCTGTGCGAATGGTGGACCTCTTTCTTTGCTGCTCTGCTTATCTGACTCAGAAATAATTCTCCAGGTCACCCTTGGCCAACATGAGCATCTCCTCCTCATAAATGTCAGCCACCAGTCCACAGAGATATTATTACTATACCATCGATGAAGGCCAACTAGTAAGTAGAAAGTCACATAAGAAAACCAGCTATGTGTCTTAAGTTTATACCTGGTGCCAGGCTCTTTACATATATTATCTCATTTAATCAGCATAAAACCTCTCAGAAATTGGCATTACTGCCCCCATTTTATACATGAGGAAACCAAGGCATCTGATATGCCAAAGGTTACAAAATGAGTTTAATATTAACAATTACAGCTAGCGTGTATTAGGTTCTTACTATACACCGGAAGTCATCTCTATTGCTCGGCAAATATTAGTTCATTTAATTGCACAGTAATCCTGAAGGGTAAGTATAATTGCCATCCCTATTTTATGGTTGAGAAAACTGAAGCGCAGAGGTGTCAGGCAACTTTTCCAAAGTCAAACAGCTAGCGAGCAATTTGAAACCAGAGAGCATGATTTTTGAGCTCTCCACTCTTAAGACAGAATGAACGGCTACAAATTTGTCCAACGAATCAAAGACTAAGGTTCTAAGCACCATTTCAGAGATATAAATGGATGGGAATAGCTCTGGGCAATTGCCAGTCTTGGGATTTAGGGTCAGACAGTATTAACTGGAAGATTGGTTCTGCTGCTTCCAGCAATATGATCTTAGGCAAGACACCTCTGGGCCTAATCACACCTGCCTTCCAGGCAAACATGAAAAGAACACATGGAGAATGTCGGGAAAGGAAAGCTGGAACTGTGATTGAGGTCTGCACACTGGAAGAACCACAGGCAACCAAACAAAAAACATGCTTCTAAAGAGGACTCATCCCCCCAGAGTTAGGGCCACAGCTTGTCCGTTTTAAATTTCTTGCCAAAACAGCTACTTTCATTTTAGAAAAATAAAGAAACAAACCTAAACCAAAACCAACACAAACAAAATCTCTTAACAACAATCCAGGAATTTGCTTTCACTATATATTTTTTCTTTCATTAGAAAAATATTATTGACTTGACTTAAAAGGAAATGAAGGTAGCTGGAGAGATGGTTAAGGAATATGTAACCGTCTATATTGCCTGTCTCAGGAACATATCGTGGGCCTTCTCTCAGGTTGGAGTGGGCCCGTCTCATCCTCTTTAAGGGCCACAGCAGTCCTGTTATGTGGAGGCCCCATCACTTACTATTTTCATTCCCCTACTGATGGACATGTAGCTTGTTTCCTCCCAGCTTTAGTTATTACAGATGCAAAATGCATTTCTATTCTATTTACATGTGTGTTCTTATACCATTGCTTTTTGTAAGTTGAATTAGATGAAATAAAACACCAACTTTTAATATGATTAATGGGAAGAATAATTGAATGATTTTGATAGGTATATATAATTTCCGCACATGGGAGACAGGTAGAGAGTGCCTCCCAGACCCTGAAGTTCTCTCCCAAGGGTGGAACCCCGGCCCCATCCCCTTCTGAGTTCCCCCAACTCCTTCCCCTCCCCCAACCCACCCTAACAGGCCACCCTCTGACCCCTGCCTTTTATCTACCTAGACCACCAAGGCAATAGCCAGATCATTACCTCTATCTTTAGAACCAGCTATTTTTTATTCTCCTGAAAAATACTTTTTATTTTATGTAATTTTATAATCTATAACATACCTATATTGCTTTTGACTTTAAATAATTTTTCATTTTTTAATTACAGCTGACATACAATATTATATTAGTTTAGGTATAGAACCCAGTGATTAGATATTATATAATTTACTAAGTGATCATCCCAATAAATCTCATGCCCACCTGACACCATCCATGGTTATTAGAATATTTTGGACTGTATGCCCTGTGCTGTGCTTTACATCCCCGTGACTGTTCTGTAACTACCACTCTGTACTTCCCAATCCCCTCACCATTTTCACCCAGCCCCTCAACCCCTCTCCCACCTGGCAACCATCAAAATGTTCTGTTTCTATGAGTCTGTTTCTTAGAATCAGCTCTTGTGACTTGGTCTACCATCTTACTCACAGTAAAAACTGATTTAGGATAAAAAAATATTTAAGCTTGATTCACTGACTCCTTTTTTTTGCGCTATTGGGGCCCCAGCCAGGAGTCTCTGGCATTAACCACATTACTTGGTGAGGTCACTCTGATCAGAGTGAAATTTACAGAACCAAATTATCCCCTCTGTCACCTCTCTCAAAACCGAAGGGGTGCTCAGAAAATAATCTTTATCTCCTGAGTAAAATAAAAAATAAAAACCAGTTGCCTCGAGTCTCCCAAAGATTTATTTGCTCTACTTTTCCCCCCTTTTAAGAAGAATGACCGGAACATTTGTCTCCGCCCTCCAGCACCGATCATTAGGTTCCCAAGCTCTTCTTGGGGTGAATTGGATGCGAGAGTGAATGTCTTGAATCAATTCCTGCTATTTCTGGTTTTAAGCCTCGACTTGTCAGATCGCGCGTGACTCTCGGGGTGTCTCGGCATCAATAATAAGTCTGGCTCCGCGCTCCCCAAAGCCTCCTGGCATTAACATTAAGAATGCATTTGGATTCGTAAGCTTATTTATCTCTTCGGTTCCTTCCCCACTTCAGCAGCTGGCCTCGCGCTAGCTGGGAACTGACAATTCTTTTTGGAAAACTAAGCAAATCTTTCAAAACAGTTTTCAAGTCTTGTAACAGCACGTTTGTGCTGCTACAGCTAAAGAGCTGTCAGGCCTCCAGCGTGCACCTTGATTTCAGCTCAGCAAACGGAGCAAAATATCCATTTTGTGCATGAAATTGCCTGCGTTCTGCGTGGGAATCTATACTTCTCAGCACCCTCCGCACTTAGCAGGCTGCGCTGGGCTTTTCCTTGGGCTAGGAAATTGGGTCCCGAAGAATAGGCGCCTTCTTGCCTGATGCTGGAAAAGCCATCCCTGAGGAAACAGAATTCAAAGTGAGAGCCATGAATTCTCACTTCGAACGTTTTTCCTCAAAAAATGTATTTTTTTCCTCTGGAGAGAGCCCACAGTTGTGTGGGTATGAGCAAATGTTCATGCTCATCCGATATTTTTGAAAGTCTAAATTGCTCGGGACCCTGACGGCATGAACTTATTTCATGCAAACAAATAAACCAGCAACAAGAATGACAACCAAAGCAGCCCTTTATGTGCCATTTGGAATAGTATGAAGAGCCCTCAAACCCTTTCATTCCACTCATTGGAATTAATCCTAAGGAAGGAAGGCCTTTGTCCACATTTCCAAGCACATACAAGGATAGCCATCAAAGTGTTATTGAAAAGGGTGAAAAGAAACTGAAAGAAAAATGTGCCTGTTAAACAATAGGAGAAGTTAGGTCAGTCATAGCACATCAGTGAGATGAAACATTTTGCAGCAATTACCATGAGTTGACAAAAGGAGTTGACAAGAATATCATGGCATATTTTTTTCAAGTAGGCTTTTTTGAAGTATAACAAACACACTGAAAAGTGCATAAATCATAAGCATACAGTTCACTGAACTTTCACAAAATGAACACGCCCATATAACGGGAACCTGGGTGGAAAAAGGCACGAATTCCCAGCGCCCGGGAGCCCTCCCCGTGCCCATTCTGGTCATTACTTCCCGCCCACGGCAACTGGTTCTAACACTTTAGGTCAGTTTTACCTGTTTTTGAATATCACGAATAGAGTCATCCCTTGTATATTCTTTTGTCGTTGACTTCTTTCGTTGAATATTTTGCTTGTAAAACGCACTAATGTGGCTGTCTTGAGTTGTAGTCTCCTCATCGATTCCGTTGTGTTAGTGAATATACTACAATTATGTATCCGCTCTACTATTGAGCGCTTGGGCTGTTTCCAGTTTTGACCACCACGTAGAGTGCGCCTGTGGTTGTTCTTGCATAGGTTACTTTGGAGATCCTGTTACCAAAGGTACAAATTTCTGTTGAGCAAATACCTAGAAGTAGAATAGCTGGATCATTGGGTAGGCGTATATTCAGCTTTCGCAGAGACCACCACACAGATTTCCATATGATTATACTAATTTCACTTCTCCCAGCAGTGCATGAGAGCTTCAGCGGCTCCAAATAGTCACCAGCTCAGTGTAGTGAGTCAGAATTATTTTATAATATAATTACAGATTTGTGAAAATATGTATGCACACAAAAAGCTGGAAGGAAATACTTCAACATGCTAAAAGTCAAAGCTTTATGGGAAACGAAAGCGAGAAACAGTGTGGTGATGGGGGGTGGAGGGAGACGGGTGGAGGCGAGAGAGGGCATAGAGGGGATAAACGGTGATTGGGGGAAAAAGTCAGCAGCTTTGTGTGGATGATGGAATTATGTTCCTGAAATTCTTCCATCTTTTCTCCCTGACATTTTCTTATCTCTATAAGAGAAAGCATTTATTATTGTAATTCCTGTTTTATTCATCAGGCAATAGGTGAGGTGGGGCATTTAGGGTAAGGCTTTAGAATTAGGCATGGCCCACCTTTCCATGCGATGGTCACTTTCAAATGCTAGTGGACGGGAGAGAAATTGCTCTTTTCATTGCACATCTCCACGGCCAATCAAGCGTTTCTCCATTTGACCATTTATCCATTGTCCTACTCATCCACTCATTAATTTATTCATGTGTTCAGTAAACATTCATTAAACACCTACTTTGGGCCAGGCTTTGTGTTGCAAAAAAAGGAGTCATGAAAAGATTTCGGGAGACTATCATATCACAGTTTTATAATTAGGCATCGATAATATAGCGATATCAAGAATATACTGATAGAAAGAAATGTAGTACAAATAAATATTTTGAGGGCTCACAACATACTAGGCAGTGAGCTAAGAGAGTTACATGTAGACAGTCATTTAAATCACAATCACCTTATAAGCATGTGCATTTTTTTTTTTTTATTTGCCTCCCTTGAACCGAGGACTTGGATGCTGAAGCTTAGGTCAGAGAAGCTTGCTCAAGGTTACAAAGCTAGACTGGGATTCAAACTCAGATCTCTAGACTCCTGGTCCTGCCCTTCCACTCACCAACTGTGCACCTCTTGGCTCTGTTACCTCCTACCCAGGTAGAGACAAACAGAGCACAATGGGAGAAAGGAGCCAGACGAAAGTGACATTGGGCAAGAATCACAAGATGAGCTTTGAATTTGATCTTAAATAATAAAAATGGATTTGTTAGGTAGGAGAAGGAAAGAAAGAAATATTAGGAAGCTTGTACGTGGGAAAGCAAGGGTGATTCCTGCTCTGAATGAAGGGAGTCTTGGGAGTGAGAGATAAGGTGGGAAAAGGAAATGAGGTGGGCTTTCAACCTGCCAAAGGGATGTAGTCCCAAGTTTGAGTGCCCATCTAGGATCAACCAAGATACACGGAGGCCTGGCATTGGTCAGGTGCCTCCAAGTACCCTTTCACCCTCCTAGGATGGGAAACCTTTCTCCTTACTGCTCCCTCAGGCTCTGTTCATACTCTACTTACCACATTGGTATCTTTTATAGCTGCACCATGCAACATGGTGGTCGTTAGCCACATATGGCTATTTAACTTTAAATTAATGAAAATGAAATAAAATTAAAATGCAGAGCCTCATTGCACTAGACATATTTCAAATGCTCAATAGCCAGATATGGCTACTGGTTCCCACATATAGATATAGGATATTGAAGAATATTTTATTCAAAAGTGCTGCTCTATGGTCTGTTTCCTGTGCATGGAAAAGCACATGGAGACAGGACTGAGTTTGAAGGATGCCCCAATACCTTGTACGGAACCTGGTGCAGAGAAAGTGCTCAGTGGTTATGAAGTCACTAACTTCAGGACATTACCGAAAGGGGCCTTATATCCCATGCCCTCTTTCAACAGGAGGAAGTAAATCAAAGGCTGATAATGTGACTAGTGATGGGTCCTTGAACAAGGGACTCTCTCTTCAGTGCTCTTCTGATTTTAATGTGCACAAGACTCACCTGGGGCTCTCTGTCATGGTGCAGATCTAAATTCAGCAGTTCTGAGATGAAGCATAGATTCTGCATTTCTGAGAAGCTCCCAGGAGATGTTGGTTTATTGACCACACTTAGAAGTAGTGAGATTGTATGATCAGGACAAAAGACAAAAAATAAAATACTAAGGGACAAATCTAGGGAGTCTGGCTGTTGGAGTGGAGATTTTTCTTCAACATAGGTCCATGAATTCATTTTTGTGGACACAAGGACAAATTTAAGTCAATTAACTACCTATTTCTTTATTGACACTAAGATACCCCATTTATGTTACCTTTTAGAGGGTGAGAAAAATCAGAAAGTATGTTCGGAAATCAGCTGTTAAGAAGCCCCCACCCAACTTTGGCCCTGCCAATTCTTTCATCATTACCACAATGGAAAGTTAACAACAATAACAAAAGCTTAAATTCAAGGAATGATCAATTATGACTCCATTTAGCAAGAGAAATCTTAAAACAAATAGATCAACACACTTTGGTAACATGAGTCTGAGAGGAAGGAAAAAGGCCAATGTGTTTTTAAGAAACTTCGGGAAGAGAGGTACATAAGCCACATGCTCTTCCCAGGAAGAAAAATCTCTTTGCAAGTCTCTCCCTCCTGCAGGCATCTCCTTCAAATCCACATCTGACATGGGTCTAATTTCCTTGCTCAATAGTGTCATCATTAAACATCCACATATCACAAGCAACATGTTTATCATTTTAACATTTCTTCCAAGATTGGGTTTGAATTATGGATTGTGAAAACATAGATCCTGTTGCTTGGGAGGGGGGAGGAAATGGAGATCTATCAGTGTTCTAGAAAATGAAATTTTAATACCAATTGAAAGACATTACAAATACTCAGAGGCTTTAACTCTTTAAGGCCAGTTTCATGCCTGAAACAAATTTCTTTAATTAGATAGTTAACAGCTCTCCTTAATGCTAGGGAGCTGGAGAGAAGCACACAGAAATACTTTACAAAAGGAGCAGGCATTCAGCTCATGGGCTGGTCCTATGGCCAGAGAGCAGCAAATTCTTCACCATGTCTCTACTCAACTTCAGGGAATTCTAGAATGTACCATATGGGTCAAATGGATGCAGGATTAAATCTGGCTATTGCTTTTCTAGCCATTTAATGTTGGCCAAGTTACTTAATATTTTCTGAGCCTCGGCCATCTGGGCTATAGTAATACCATTTCTGGGTTATAGAAAATATTAAATTAAAATAATGGACATAAAGTGCCAGATACATGGTAACTTAATTGTTTTAATTGAGGTAGTAATAGTCACATAACCTGTGTTTGGCCTTCATCCCAGGATGGAGAATTTGCAAGTGGTGGGACCGGGCATGAGAGTTTTCAAAGATATAGAGAACCTGTTCATCTACTAAACCTGCACAGATGACAACTTTTCTACCTCCAAAGGCCTCTGTGAAACTGCATACCAGATGCGGCTATAACCGTAATGATTTTTAGAATAGGGGCGAGGGTGCAAAGAATAGAGGGCAGTGGTTGGTATACCAACAGGTTGAATATGATAATCAATACACCACTTATATTTATTAATAGAACTAACATTGATTGTATCCGAACACACCAGACACCACAGTAAACACTTTTCATACAGTACCTCATTCAGCTCCATAGCAGACCTGGGAGATCGGCATGACTGTTATTTTATTTAGTACAAGGTTTTCCAACTTTGAAACTATGGGCATTGGGGCCAGATAATTGTTTTGTTTTGGGGAGCTGTCTTGTGCACTGCAGGGGGTTTGGTAGCATCCCTCACCTGACTCACTAGATGCCAGTAGCACCCCCAGCTCAGCCCAGTGTGACAACCAGTAATGTCCCAAGGCATTGTCAGAGGTCCCCTGGGGGACAAAATTATCCTCTATTTGAGAACCACTGGGTGAGTAAATAAATGAAATGAAGTGATGAAGTTTATTGACTTCCCAAGATCACCCAGCATCAAGTATTGGAGCTGTGATCAGAAATCAGACAGCAAGTTTCCTAAACCTCACTTATTTACCAAAGCTGTGTTGTCTCCCAGGCTCAGACTATAAGGTAAAGAAGCTCTGTTTTCTTGGATTTGGATGACAGAAGGAGCCTTTGTAGTAAAAACTCTGTTGTAACAAATGAGCATAATAAGCCATCCATCCACCTGGACACATCTGACAGTTCCAGGTAAGTATTTTCCCTTGAGATGCTCTCCTGTGATTCCGACCATGTCACCTATGTGCAAAGGATCTGAAAACTATTCCTTAGGAACGTCTCCCTTGTCCAGTTCCTGCCAGTCAGGAAAAATTTGACATTTGGCCCCAAACCATTATCTCCTTCTTATTAACAACACTTGACAGTGGATGTCTTTTGGCTTAAAAAAAAATTAAGTATATTTTCAAAGGTCAAGATTTCCCTTCACGGAAGATATTCAAATGACGGTATCATAGGTTCCAAAGGCAAATTAAATAAAATCGTTTTGATTATGTTCAAATACAGTACATGTTCAGTGTCCCAAGGAGACAGATGTCATTTAAATAAGTGATCTCTGAGAGATTTGTTACAAAGTAGCTCTTCTGGTTCCTACAGTCCCATCTCTGTAGTTTGGCTGGATCTGTTGCAGGTAGCTGAGAAAGACGTTGTTACATCGGTGCGCCTTATTTTAATAATAGGACTTGCTCACATGTGCCTTATAGTCACAAAGTGCATTCATGTTTGTCTTAATTCATCTTTGAAACATCTCCTTGGAGGTATGTATTACTACTATCCCCATTTTTACATATGTGGAAACCGAGGCTCAGGGAGGTTGATGTCCATCAGTCAACACCTGGCAGAGATCAGTCTCCAATTCAGGTTCTCTCCTTCCAAAAGGATGGATAAGTGATAAGTGCCTGGTTAGGAGCACTGGGAAAGGTGTGACTCTGGCTTTGGACTGTGACTCCACCTATTTATCCTTTTGCCTGTGACCAGCATTATTATAGCTGGGCTTCCAGAAAACCCAAGAGAAATATGCCCCAGTTAACAACAGTAAAGTGGATTGGGCAGCCACTCAGGCCCGATATACCTGGGTCTATTTGAACTTATGTCTCTGTCTGCAATACTGCATGGCCCTGGGCAATGCAAACACAAGTGTGTATGCGGGCAAGTACAAAGTACATAAAAACAAGAATGCCAGCTCTGAGTCTTGGCACAGGTCAATGCATAGTCAAAGTGGGAGCAAAGGGATTGACCCAGGCAGAGTCCCTAGTGTCTATTGTGCCTCATTGTAAGTACTGTCCCAAGCTGCCTTTAGAGCCCATCTCCTTACCCACCCCTCATACATCCCCAAATGTTCACACTCAATTTGCTCATCTAAGTATGACTTTTTTCTGTACTTTCTGCAGTTCAAATCTTATCTCCATTCTTTGGTCCCACAAACTCTTCTTGTCCAGAGTACATGACACTCCCCTGCTCCAAGAACACCAATGGAATATAAAAGCCATGAGGTCAGAAACAGAGTATTTTATACTGATGTGAGTCCTTGGCACATAGGAGGCGAAAGGGGGTAAAAAGCAAACTAAAATGCAAGACCTGCCACTCACTGACCATGTAACCAGGCATGAGCCACTTAAGTTGTCTGTGGTAGGTAGAATAATGACCCCCCAAAGATGACCACATTCTAATTCCCAGAACCTATGACTATGTGACCTTAATTAGCAAGACAGGATTCAGGTTGAAGATTGAATTCAAGATACTAAAAAGCTTACCTTAAAATACGGTGTTTATCTTGGGCCATCCAGGTGGGTCTAGTGTAACCACAAGGGACCTTAAAATTGGGAGCAAGAGACAAGAAAAAGTGTCAAAATGATGCTTTATGAAAAAGACTTGACTCAGTGTTGCAGGCTTTAAAGATGGAAGGAGCCACAAGCCAAAAGTGCCAGCAACCTCCAGGGGCTGGAACAATTAAGAAAGCAAGTTTGTCCCTGGAGCCAACAGAAGGGGATACATCCCTGTCTTCACCTTCATTTTAGCCAGGTGACACCCATGTTGGACTTCCAATCCCCAGAATGACAGGATAATAAATCCATGCTATTTTAAACCACCGAGTTCATGGTAATTTACTACAGTGACATTAGGAAGCTAATATACGGTCTAAGCCTTGATTTCCTCATCTATAAAATGGGCCCATAATAGCACATACCTCACAGTATTGCTGCGAAGAACCAATGGAATAGTCCATGAGGATTTCATGCAAGAGGGTCTGGTTAACATGGGAAGTTTCAGTGCTTGTTAAATGTGCAAATATGTTTGTGGAATGAATGAATGGATGGACAGAGGCATTTGAGGCAAGAAGCAAGAAAAGAATCTAGGACATGTTCAACAAAGAATCAAAATACTTGCAAACCTGAGGGTGAGTGTGTTAACAGTTAGTTCCTTGCGCTGTGCTGGTCACTGCAATAGCTGAAAGAATGCAGTAACCAGGCCCTTCCTTGATTTCTGCTCTGAATTTCCCTATTAACCAGTTTCTGGCATGTTTAGCCATTCTCTGTGCTACCATGATGATTCTCTTCAGAAACTGATGGATTAACTGCTGCCCCCTTGAATCTCTGTATCAAGAAATAATAATAAAAAGAAGAAAAGCCCAGCCAGTGTGGCTCAGCGGTTGAGCATCGACCTAGGATCCAGGGGACCCTGGTTCAATTCCCAGTCAAGGCACATGCCTGGGTTGTGGGCTCGATCCCCAATCGGGGGCATGCAGGAGGCAGCCGATCAATGACTCTCTCATCATTAATGTTTCTCCCTCTCTCTCCCTTTCCTTCTTCTCTCTGAAAGCAATAAAAACATTTAAAAGAGGAAGGAATAATTAAACTATAACACTTAGAGAATGGTGGATGGTGTTATCATATTTTATTGAAATGATGGAGCTGGCCTCAAAGTCCTTTGCTTTCACAGCCTTCATTTTTGCCTGTGGGAAACAATTCGCCCTGAAGGAACCTTGTCTCCACCAAGATGTTGTGTGTGTTTTTCCCCTTCCTTTTTTTCTTTTCTGCTGTTCCCCTGTCCCAGGCCACCAGACATCTAACCTACAGCAGAACAGCCTGCCCTGTCTTCACTCCCCAGCATTTTCTAAATATTCACATTCTTCAGATGCCAGCTCCTTCCTTATTTTCTCAATTCTGTATTTGTTTATCCTCAAAAGCTCCTTTGTAGCTGCCCACTTGGATCTGGGAAAATGTGAAGGCCAGCCCTCTTCCCTTGGGCGGGCTGGGGCCCACCAAGAGCTCCATTTTCCATTCTCCACCTCTGGGGCACTTTCCTGAGAACAGAACCAAGGGAGAGGTCCCTGTGGGCCAAGCAGCTGACCCAGCCTTTCAAATGCAAACCCATCCTCTGAGCATCTGGGTTCTGGGGAGTGCAGGCTCCCTGTAATCCTGGGGAGATTTGTAAGCTCATGGCTCCTTACTTTGTAAGTAGGAACTCCCCATCTCAGACAGATCTCAGAGCCCAGGGTATTTAAAAACCAGATATCATTTTATGGCTGGGATGCCCTCACTGTGAGCTATGCCCATGAAGGTGGCAGTCCTCGCCCAGAGATTGCAAGGTAACAACGAGAAAGCCGACTGCCCTCCCTGCAGCCCCTTGGCCTCTGCACAAGGTTGGGAACCCCTTCGGAAGACAAACGGGGAGAGAGTTGGAAAGTAGCTGCTGTGGACCCCGTGTGCCTGCTAAGGCCAGCTCTGGGGGAGGACTGAAGGAATGGCATTTCTTTGGTCCGTAAGAAGAAAGTCTCCTCCTCTCCAGCATGGGCTACAGTGGGACTTAGGGTCCTGGAGTTGGATTCTAGAATCGTTTCGTCTTTGGGGTGAATGAGTCATTCTCTTCCTTCACTCTCTTTAACATCTCCCCACTGCCTTCAGAAAAACTCCTCAGCAGAGCCCTGCAGAGCCCTGCTTCTTCCTGCATCCCTGCTCCACCCACCTCCTTACACACAATTGCCTCTCAGTTATCCCAAAGTCCTTCTGAGCTCCACTAAACTTCATGCCTTCCAGACTTTGGTGCCTTTGCAAAAACCATTTTCTCTGCCTGTGAGGCTATGTTCCCTTCCCCACCTGGGTAATTCTTAATCACCCTCCAAACCTCAACACAGCTGTCACTTCTGCAGCTGTGTTAGAGGGTTGCTGGGTAGGGCATAGCAGGCCGTGGCAGTTACATATGTTAACTGTTCCAGCATTTTGCACATGTTGACTCATTTACTCTTCAGCACCACACTTCAGCGTTACTTACTCATGAAGTAAGTAATAATACTATAGACCCATTTTACAGATGAGGAAACTAAGTCCAGAGAGCCTAGGTAACGTGCCCAAGATTGCAAAGCTGGCAAGAGGCAGAGCTGGGATTTGACCATATGCAGCCCAGCTCTGGTGTTAAGAGCCTGGTCTCTGTAACCGGTTAGAATGGGATTCCAATCCCACCTCGGGTCTCACCAACTGTGTGACCTTGGCTGGGTTACCTAACCTTCTCTAAACTTCAGTTGCTTCATCTAAAACATGGGGTTACAAAGAGAGCCTACATTAAGAGGTAATAATGGTCACGATAGCTAAAAATATAATGTGCCCTAAGCAGCAACCATGGAGGAAGCACTCAGTTAAGACCTGGCAACTATAAAGGTATTCCTACTACTAATAACTAGTATGCCCCCTCCTAGCCCTGATGACACTAGACCGAACCATGGCCCGAATCCCCATGTGGGGCAGATGTTAGGAATTTAGTGACTGAGGAACGAATGACTGAATCTAGTCTAACATATTTAGCACACCAGCCACTTCTTGAGCATTCAATTAATATTTTTCATTATTATTTTTACTTGGATCGTTTAACATAGATACCTTTTCAGCAGGGGGACTTGTATTTTTACCATATTTAATGAAGGACAGTCACAATCTCCTGGTTGACTCACAAGAAACACTGCAAAATTTGCTTGCCCTACCCATCCACCAGAGAGGAACAGCAGCCCTTTCAATGGTACCGGACAATTAATTCAATTCCTTATTTTTGTTCTTTGAAACACTGATGGGGATGATGGAAAAGTCAAACGGGGTAAAAGCCAAAACAGTCCAATCATTTACCCCGGGATGGGAATCACTAACCACAGGGCCAGGGCCAATATTAGGGCAAGTTACTTATCAATTTGGGGTCATTAGGCTCTGCCCTTCCTAGTTCTGGGAGAGCGACTGGCCCCGAGCCAGCCCAGGGGAGGGGAGCTGGCGGTGTGGACTCTAACCGGGGAAAACAACATGCTAGGAGGCTCCTGCTCCCGGAGCTTAAAGGTCAGGCGGAGTTGTGGTTACACCGTCCAGACGCTTTCCGGACGTGCCCTCCGCAGGGACGAGCAAAGTCCAGCTGCGGGAAGGAACCGGCAGGCCGTGTGCTCCAATGACAGCAGGGACTTCAGGTGCTCTCCCTGGTTTGCCCTGGGGGCTCTGGGATATCGCAAAGCACCACATTCAGGGCCCAAGCCGGGGCCAGTGGAATCAAGGAGGAATTTCCATTACGAATTAGGATGGTTACCCTTCATAAAACACTCACTAGGTCCTGGGCGATTTCATATGCAACATCATTTAACCCCTGCAAACACCTAGAGGGTGAGGGTGAGGGGACTATTAGCACAATTATACAAATAAGAAGCTGGGCGTACAGTAAGTTGCAGAGAAGGGGTTTCCAACCTGCGTGGCATGCCTCCCAACCCAGCCACTGACGGATCCCGGAGTTGCTTAACCCAAACCCATCCTCTTTTTCTTTTGCTCAAGAGCCTGTTTTCATCCAGAAGAGCAAATGAGCCCACCCCAAAATGCTTGCTCCCCCAGAAGCCCTTGCAGCTGGCTAACCAGAGGACAGACCCCGCAGGTGTAAGGGAAAGCCCACTGGGAGAGGCGGTGCTCTTTTGGGCAAGCGTTCACTTTCCTGGGGAAAAAAGGGGCAGCCTCATCTGTCCCTTCCCCTCCTGCCTCAAATGAGTTCTTAAGCTTGGAGTGACAGAAGCTTTTTTTAATTTTCTTTTTTCTCCAGTTTTATTGAGGCGTAATCAACAAATAATAATTGCATATATTTAAGGTGTATAACGTCTGGATTTGATATACATTGTGAAATGATTACCACAATCAAGTTAATTAACACATCACTTCACATAGTATCTGTGTGTGTGTGTGTGTGTGTGTGTGTGTGTGTGTGTGGTGAGAATACTAGAGATCTACTCTTGGCAAATTTCAAATATACAATACAGTGTTATCAACTATAGTCACCATGCTGTGTATTAGATCCCCAGAACTTACTCATCGTATAACTGCAAATTTCTGTGATGGATGAATGGATAAATAAAATTACACAGACACACAGTGAAATATTACTCAGCCATAATAAGAAGGAAACCCTGCCATTTGTGACAACATGAATGAACCTGGAGGACGTTATGTGCTGAGTGAAATAAGTCAGACACAGACAAATACTGTATAATATCACTTATATGGGGAATCTGAAAAAAAAAATAATAATAAAGGCAGAAGCCTTCTTATGCTCATGAGGGAAATTCAGGGAGCGTCGCAGAGCCTCAGAACTGGGATCACTCCTTAGGACTTCTCATTGGCAGCACCAGACCAACAGAGGCAGGCCACGCAGCCATCTGCTTCACTAGTAGGGCTCCCCTTTCTTACAGCAGGCGCAGGAGGTACCAGAGAGGTGCCCCTCTTGTTGCCTTCAGAGAAGAAATAAGATAAATGGAAAAATGGAAAAAGGTATAAAATCTTAACAATAACTGGAACTTGGCCTTGGTAACAAACAAGCTGTTCCAGACTCCTGTGCTTCCCAATTATTCTCTGGAGAGCTGGGAAACTGGTTCTGCTCAGAGGCCGAGCTGCTGGGAGGGTTTAGCCTCAGCTCCGACCCTCTAATTGCACTTATCTTGTACTAATTAGCATTGAGTAAGCGGCAACCATACCTGAAACAATAAAGAGACCTCATCCCCACTTCAAAGATGAGGAAACTCAGATCAAGATGTTAACAGCAGTCATAATAAAGGGCCGCTCATGGCTAATCGGAGTGAACGCCACAATTAGAACCCGGAGCAGCCCAATCTGGAAACTGGTTGCCGCCCAGGAGACTTGTAATTAGCCGTCCCCATTCCTCTGAGTCCCTCACTAGCTGGAATAATTAACGCATCGCGTTTCAACAGGAGCCAAGTCTTGGGTATCTAGATATACATTGTGAGGCCCTGGCAATCTTTGCTGCCAGGTGTGAGCGCCTGGGGTTGGCAAACTCTGCAAAGCTCAGTGTGGGAAATACTAGCCTAGGCCTATGATAGGAGCCCCCTGCATAGCATAAGGCAAGAGTGATGAGGAGCCCTCTGCCATCTGGAGTAAAGTCTTCCTTCTGCGGCCCCCGTGAATCTCTCACCATCTCACACAAGCGCTCATGCTTTGGGGACCTTCCTATAGAGAACAGCTTTCCCACCTGCATGTTTCAAATCTTCCCACCTTTGCCCTCACTGCTGACTCTTCACAGAATGTTCTTCCTCTTCCAGGAAGCCTTCCCAGGCTTCCTTCTCTGCACCACCAGCTCAGAATATCCTGTGAGCTCTTACTGAAATTCCTTGTAATATGTTCATGTTTTTCTAAACTACGCTCTCCTCCAGGTCAGGGCCACAGATGTTAGCACATAATGGCTTACACAGTGTATGTATTTCACCACATTCTCCTAATATGAATTCAGTAAATATTTTTTTTGCATTAATTTAAAGAATTCCAATATTGCATTTTCTTTTTCTTTTTTTTACCCTTTATTCCTCTCCCCTTTATGGTTATATATAAAGTGGGACTTGAATTTTTACTCTTCTCCCCCAAACTTAAAAAAAGCATAATGTGTCTCTTTCCTTAAAACTTGGTTTCCTTTCCCATGTGAGAAAGTCAACGATTAATAAATAACTGGGTTTGCTGGACTTTTAGACACCATGTTGTCTCATCATAATTTTCCCCCAGATCAGCACCTATTTACCAAGTGTCTACTCTGTACAAATAGAGAAATGCTGGAGAAAAGAGGAAAACAAATTTCAAGAATTGGTTCAGCTCTCCTCATGTTCATGACCTGGGCTGGGAAGCAGCCTGCAGCTCACCGAAACAGTCCTGCCCCAGCAGAGGCGGTTTATCAGTGTGATCTCGAGGGGGCTTCCCTGAGTCAGATCCCCAGTCCTAGGGAAAAGTAGGAATGTGTGTGTTGAGATGTCTGGGAGCTGCATGGAGGAAGGTGGTCTTGAGGGCAAGATAAAGGATGGCCCCTTGGGGCGGGATGTTAGAAACTATCCATTTATTGACCATCTGCTTGCTGCTGGGGACAACATCCACATGAGCCCTGCCTGTAGGAATCTTACTTCCCATTTGGTTAGGGAAATAAGTCTTTTGATCCCTTATACAATTTGATAAATGGCAAAGAGAAATACAAAGGGCTTGGGGACATTCAATCCAGCCCTGGCAGTCCAGGCCATGCTTCTTGGAGGAAGTGACTTCTAAGTAAAGATCTGAAAGCTGAGTAGGGGTTCTCCAGGGAAGAGAAGGGAGGATAAAGGGACATGGAATAATGTCCCTTGAGAAGAGCAGATAAAAGACTCAGGCACTGAAAGAAGTTTCTTACATGGGGAGCTTGGTTTGCGAGGGGCAAGGGAACTAGAGTCTGCAGCACCAATTCTCAAATTTCAACATGTATCAGAATCTCCTGGAGGGTGAGTTAAACCTCAGATCGCTGGGTCTACCCCAGAGTTTTGGATTCAGTGGGCTTGGGGTAGGACCTGAGAAGTTGCATTTCCAGTAGTTCCCAGTGCTGCTAAGGCTGCTGGTCTGGGAAGCACACTTTGAGAAGCAAGGGAGGGTTGCCAACACATATGGAGCTTGCATAATATTTAACCCAATAAGGGGATCTACTGTTATTCAAATTTTATAGATAAGAAGTCTAGAGACTCTGTGAGGATAAATCTTTTACCCTGGATCCCAAAGGTAGCTGATGTTGAAGCTGGTATTACCTAAGTTCTTGGAATGGGACCATGTCACTTCCCATCCACCTCTGTTTCTCAGGCCCGCCGGGAGCTATGGAAGGGTGGAGTGCCATATAGGAAGACAATAGGTCGTCCTGCCGATATTTCCTAAGTGACGTTTTGGAGACTTAAGGGGGCGATGCGGAGAGGGGCGAGGCAGTGAGCTGCAGTTACCTTTGCCCTGGGCTGGGCTGAAGCGTGGGTAGAATTTTCCCATGACTAGCCAAAGGACTGGGTCTTACAGCCTGTACATACCGTTTCAGAGGCAGAAGGCTGCTAAGACAAATGTCGAAAGGGCCAATAATGCGGTAAGAGCTGATCATTAGCTATTTAACCTTTATTAAAGGTTTCACCACAATTTTGAGTTTCTTGACAAAAAAATAAAGTCACCATTTTGTTATATGTACACACTCACTTTGCACTTCCACACACTGAGTGCAAAGTTAAATGTGTATACCGGGTGACCATTTAGTCCTAGATGCCACATGGAAATAAGATTTAACATGTGTGAGCCTGTGTATATAGAAAGCTCTGTGGGCCTGGTTGATCTTATAGTAAGAGATACACACATTTAGAAACGTACGAGAGAGTTAATAAAAGGTGCCGTATCTTATTTAATACTCACAGTAATCCCACAAAAGAGATGCCACAGTATCTCCTAGGTGCTGTGAGGATTAGATCAGATCACATACGGTACCTGACACATAATATACCTTCAATAAATAATAGCTTATAATACGATTGTTATCTGTAAGTGTTCTAACTCCCATTTCTCTCCCTACACTCAGTGGCCATGTCACTTATTATCTAAGCTTCAGGCCCTTCCTCTTTAAAATACAAGAAGAGTCGAGTTCATTGGTTTAAAAACATTTCTGATGTTGGCTAAAGAATCTTGCATTGAAACAAAATTCTATGTGGGAATGGATAAAAGTGGAGTTTTCTGGCTCTTTTGGCATAAACTCTCAGCCTTTACGTAAAGTCTCTTACTTGCCTTTATTAAAGTCTCCTACTATCTCAGAGCTTTAGTTTCCTCTCCTGAAAAGGGGGACTATTGATAGAACTAATGTCCTGGCATTGGGGCCATGAGGAAATGACACGGTGCATGTAAAGTGTTTAGCTCATATAAAGTACACATGTATGCCTCGATTTCATCCCAGCCCCTCACCACCTGTCCTGTTCGGGGAGGCCTAGCTCTCACCCACTTCTGTAGCCCCAGATTTTCCTCTGAGGGAAGGAGCCCTTGGAGCTGACTCAGAATCACTGGATAGATGCTCTCTAATGCTTCCATCTCCCTGGACTGGAGCAAGGCTCATGATTGATCATCCGGGCCCCGGCGGACAGATGAGAGCACGTGCTCAGAAGTACTCAGAGCTCTTGTCAGACGGAATGTTAGGCTCAGCCAAGGCTATAGATCAATGGGCTTTTCAATATGCCCAATACATTCCCACCAAGATCCACCCCACTTGTGTGAGTCTTAGTATTAGCGAGATGGAGATGGGGGTGCTTTAGGGGAGTTGGCTGGGGCAGAGGAAATGGAAGCTCATAGGGTTCTTTGTACAAGCATTTTTAGAACCTGGGGTCTTTTTCCTGCCCCAGGAGCTCGATTTATTGAGCTGAGTCAAATTACTGTACATCCTGACAGAGCCCTTGCTGCCATTGATCAGCCCTGAAACTCTTGCATTGCATCATCATGTCAAGAAAGAGCATGTTCTCAGATACACGTGTGATCTGGGAATGACCCCTGGGCTGCATATGGCCCACTTGGAGAGCGAGGCATTCTGGGAAATTGGCAATCGATGGGCAGGAGACACACCTGCCCTGAGCGCCAAGGGTGGTTCCTACCTGGCTGCTCTCAGTGCATGCCTGGCTTCTCTGTGCCAGGGGAAAACTCTCAGTGCTGAGCACAGGGAAGGACAGGCGAAGCAGAGTTTGGCCATGCCTTTTTGATTTTAAAATTGAGAATGTCAACTTCTCAGCACCACTTTGGATTTTATAAACATCGTGTAGGCTTTGGCCATTGTTTGATGTATGCTGAACTCTGCTGTTTAGTAATGTTTAGTGATGTGTATGTGGTCTGTGCAGGGTGCGTGTGCATATGGGTGGTTATCTTTCTGTGTGTGTTTGTATATGTCCAAGTTAGCTGAGCACTTCTTTAAAAAAAGACTACATCTTATCACTTTCACAATTACTTGTCCCAAGAATGGAACTTTGTTTATGTTAAAAGTTCTGCAAATGCTTCCTAAAATTGGGTTGGACTTTTAAATTAATTTTTATTATAAAGAAATACAAAATAATGACAAAATTTTAACACTCAGAGGGGTATAAAATGAAAAGTCACCGGTTACCTCTTTCCCAGTGTCCAAATATCCCCTAAATTAAATCTTTGTTAGGGATCCTTTTAGCGTGTATCTATCGATATATTTTCTTTATATACACACACTTATGTAAACATATACAATTACTCATGTATGCATTTTTTAAATAAGGAAATCATACTACATATATCATTTCTCAACTTGTTTGAATTGAAGGTGGGTGGAATTCCTATCAGATTCCAAGTAAAGACAGAGAAAGTCATTAGGAGCTTACGGTGAAGTTGAAAACGGGGGGCAATGGTCGACATGGATGCCGTGAAGGAGACAGGCCAGGGAAAAGGTAATCGCAGGTTTGAGTGAGGGGAGCATGAGACGAAGCATCGGTGGTCAAGTTTAAGACCCGTAGCTGGAGGCTGACAAAACACCACCACAACCAAACAAAATGATAGTTTGGCAGCTGTTCTCCAAAGGCCCCCAGTGAACCACACGTCCCATCTCACTCACTAGTGTAGTCCCTTCCACACTGAGCCCTGAGCCGCCACATGAGAAGTCCAGCAATTCAGCTGGAGAGACCACTCGGAGAAAGACTGCGTGGGGAGGTCAAATGGAAAGGAACAGCCCTAAAATAGGGCCAAGAGGAGACAGTCATCTCGGCTTCCCATCTTCAGACGAGTCCAGCCCCAGCACCGTCGCAGTTTGGGGGACCATCAGTGAAACCAGCATAAGGACCACCACGCTGAGCCCACCAGTCAACCCCTAAAAATGAGAAATGACAAAATGCTGCTGTTTTAAGGCACTGCATTTTGGGGTAGTTTGTTACACAGCAACAGAGAACGAAGCACATAGGTAATGGGTTGAGTTCATCCCAGATCTGGGTACTTTCTCAGGAAGGAAGGACATTTGTGGAGCAAGGCCACTCTGACCTAAGGCTCTCGAATATCTCCTGGGTCTTGAAACTGCTCACCTCCGTGATCAACATTTTACGTTTGTAACTTAATTTGGTTTGGAATTCCTTTGAGACAATAGGACGGAGACTCCAGTTTTATCCCTGGTGCTACTACTCTACCGAGGACTATGTCTTCTTAAGAGGAGGTATATTCTACAGGGAGACAAGTGAGCAGACATCAATCCAGGGTGTTTAGTGACTTCTTTGTCATCAAAAAAGTGAAAAAGAAAGAAAAGAGAAAAGTATCCAGACAATCTCAAACTACTGAGAATACAATAATTTCCAAGCAGATTACTTGTTTAGTTACCTACGACATTGGTTGACATAATTAGTTAATTCCTGGGACAGGTTATGTGTCTTCTTTATTAATTGACATTTTTCCATGCACAAGGAACATAAGGACCAGGAAAAATTGTCATTATCAGCAAGTAAAGGGTTTCCTTTGAGAAGCCATGTGTTTAACGAGGATAGCATCTTTCATCCTGCAGCATTCCAAAGGTATCTAGAAACTTTATGGGGTTTGAAATGGAGCCACCTCTGGCATGAAATCTGGGAACACCTCTCGCTGTTTGAGGACAGGATGTGCGGAATGCCAACCGAAACCACCCGCAGCACATAATTACCAGCTGGAATTATCAATTACCAACTGGAATGAGTCCAGGCCCCAGGCTCAACTCTTGTGACAAACATCAAGGGCTAAAGACCACACATGGTTTGACAACTTTCCTTTAGCGTCTTCGCTATCTGGGACCCCAGAGCAAAGAGCATATTAAATAGATTGTCTCTTCCAATGGCTGACGTCGAGCTCTGACTCATAAAAGAGAAGCCTCAGAATCAGGTACATGGACCACATTGGACCCTGCTGACCACCTGGCCTTGGGTGCAAGCGGTGAGCTTTGAAGAGCAGAGGACTCTAAACCCCTAGGGCAGCTCTTCTATCTGCTCCAGTCTGGGAAGCCACCACATAAACCAGGCAGGCACCGGGGTTATCTACAGTTATCTACGACGTAGAGAGAGATGGAGGGATGCTGAAGGACAAGGAGAACAACTTGGGAGATACAAAGTGTAGACGTGAACTATGCGTGTGTGAGAATGCGCATTTGAGTGTGGCCAGTAATGCCCATGAGTTGGGGGTTTAGTTGTGAGTTCATATGTGGTTTTGAGCTGGTTTGTCTATTTTGTTTTATTTACTTACTTAACAGATGGCTATTGCCAGATAGCGGCACAGCGTGGAGAAAAATCCACAAGACTCAGTCCTCTGGAAGCTTAAGTAAGGTCCAGTCATAGGCGATTGTGATTCAGTGTGATAAGTGCGTAAAGTGAGCTGCAAGTGAGTTTACTAGTGTGAACGCCTCTGTCCAGCTGGGTGCGTGTAAGAATGTGTAATGATGCGTGATGGTGTGTGTTTGGAAAATAACAGAAGTTTTACAAGGGGCTGAGGAAAACGTTGGCCATTGGGACCCTTTATGGTGAAGTTAGGGTCACCCCCGGAGCCTTGGAGATTTGCACAAAATCCTGAACCACAGATCTGGGCATGGTAACTCCACTCCCATCCCCCCACAGCTAAATCACCATGGACTGTGGACTTTGCGCCCAGAACAGGGAAAAAGGTATTTGTGGCTGGGGGTAGGATTGTGATTTGTCAAGGAAACGGGTGTGGTGTGTGTGTTTCCTTGCCTGGTTTCCGAATGACTTTGGGGTGGGGGGGGTCTGAAGAAAGTTCTAAATCCTCTGGAAATCTTGGGAATATCAGGTTTTTACAGTCCTTCCTTGCTAGGTTGATGTGCCCTGCTCTTGTTCGGGTGAAGTAGATTGTGTGTGAAAAGAAGGGAGGGGAAACTCACACACACTCTGTGCCACCTGCTCTCAAGCGCTAAACTGGGCAATGTCACCTCTTTTGTGTCTGTTCACCCTCCTGAAAACCTTCCGGGGGGTGTCAGAGCACCCACCTATCGTGGGAGAAGCTGAAGCTACAGTGGATTACTCATGCTTGGCTCGTTTCTGTTTCAGTCCCCTCTCTCTCCTCACCTCAGTCTTAGGTCCTTGTCATCTGGATTTCTAGTCAGAATCTCTGAAGCTCAGAGCCTTTCTCAACTGGCGCTCCTCACCCAAACCCACAGAACAGACCGTGGTTCGAGTGACTGTTTTCCCAACTCTTTCAATGATGGTGCATGACTAGAACCCTTCTCGGTGCAGAGCAGTCCATTTAATAGCTGGCATCGTTCTAGGCGCAGAAAAGACAGGTCCTTTTACCACGTGCAATCGATGGCTTACAGCATATTCTCTGGCAAAACCCCAGCTCTTCCAGAAGCTTCTAAAGTAAGTTCTAGAGTAAGTTCCTGAAGCCCTGCTTAATACAAGCTCACTTCCTTCTGAAAAGTTTTCTGTGACTTACCACTGGCTCCCCATGGCTATTTCCTTGTCATTCTTTGGGGGTCTTCTTAATGCCACCTTTTCAGAGATCCCTCCCTAAAGTGCATGTCCCTGTTCCCGGGAGTCTCTGGAGCCTAATAATTATCTCTCCAGTAATTATTACAAACTGCATTTAAAGTGTTTAACTGTTCACTTATTACCTGTGTCTGCTCATTGGTAGGTGAACTCCATGGCGGTTAATCTCTCTTGCTCAGCCCTGGATCACAAGCACTTAAAACATGGTGCCTTATATATTCTCAGTAAATATTGGTGGGGTTGATTAATTATCGATTAATACTAGCATCTATCAAGTCCTGGTAAGAATCTTCAAGACACAAAATTAAATAGTTATTTTTATCACATACACACACTCCCAGAAACATCTGTTTCTTGATTTTTTCCCACCTTTTCATCAACTTCCTGAACTTAGCACACCCAGAAACTGCTCTTCCCAAAAGACAAGATCATAAATATTCAGCCCAGTTCATCTCTGCCGGGTAGAGTCGTGTTAGCCTGAAGGCCCCCACACGGTCCTGCGGGAAGGGCAGCTATCTCCTGGGTGAATGGCAGGAAGCCCACAGCTTGGGGATGGGACAGGATGGAGAGGAGGGGGCGGAAAAGGAAGCGGCTCCCTGATGGGTGCATCTCCCAGATATCGATAACATCTGTTGGGCTAACGAAATTGACAGAGTTTGTCCCAGCCGATCTGTGGCTCCAGCAGCAGGGGCCCAGCGGAGCATTGGGGAAGGGCATGCACCGGCAGTCCCGGAGGACGCGGGGCTGTGGGGCCAGGGTGGCTTTCCGAGGCTGCAGGGCCTGCCCAGGCACGCAGCCCTGTGCCACACGTCCAGACATGCTCTTGGAGCAGCCACTTGTGATGCAATTGGACCTTGTGCCCCGAGGAATGAGAAAATTGCTCCATGGGCCCATTGACCTGTGATGATTTGCGTCTGTATTTATTTGTCGGATTGTGGAGTTCTGAGTTCACTCTGTGCTAACATGCATATCACGCATCCATTTGTGAATCCCTAAAAAATTAGAACACCCGGAGGGTGTATATTTTTATTAACACACAGCGCACATATCTCTACATATTCCCTCTCTTAACTGAACCATTGTGATATCCAACCACTAGCTAAAATTTTGGAAATCTGCTGCTGACTCTGTCTGGGACTGTTTCTCATAAGTCAAAGACAGGTATTTTGTGTGAAGTGGTTTATGGTTAGGGTTGCCAGATTTAGCAAATATAAATACAGGACACTAACTAGGTATAAATATATCTCACATCCCACAAGTGATATGCCAAACAATTGTTCTTTTTTTATCTGATATTAGAATTCAACTGGACATCCTGTATTTTATCTGGCAAAACTATTTATGTGTATATTAGTTTCTTAAGTCTCTGTGACAGATTTCCATAAATTGGGTGGCTTAAAACAACAAGAATTTCTTCTCTTACAGTTCTGAAGGCTAGATGTTTGAACTCAAGGTATTGGCAGGGCCATACCCCTACTGAAACTCTGGATTGAATCCTGCCTCTTCCTAGCTCGTGGTGGTGGCCAGCAGTCCTTGGCTTATAAGTGCATCACTCCAATCTCCACTTCTGTGGTCACAAGCCTTCTCCCTGTGTTTCTCTGTCTCTGTCTTCTTATAAGGATACCAATCATATTAGTTGAAGGGCACATCTTACTTCAATATGACCTCACCTTAAATTGCAGACTACATCTGCAATGGTGTTATTTTCAAATAAGGTCATATTCTGAGATGCTGGGAGTAAGGATTTCAATATATCATTTGGGGGGACACAATTTACCCCATGACATGGGTTTATCTTGTTTAACTATAATTCTTAGAATAACTTGCTTATGGCTCATTATGAAGAACCCTCTTCAACATATGAGAAACTGAGTCCAGAGAGAGTAAATACTTCCCTCAGGTTGCACAGCTACCAGAGTATGAGACAGACAGGACCCTCCCTGCTGCAGGTGACAGGCATGGGAGATGAAATTGCACCTGTGACAATTATCATAACCCGATCAGATTGAATAAACCATGGAAAGGGAGGGGCAAACCTTCCAGGTTAATATCCTTCAGAGTAAAACAGAGTGATTGGGAGTGTAGTTCTCCTGAAGGCTGGATAAGTGCCCACATTTTACCATTCAAGACGTCCCTTAAGGGATCTATAATTAGGATTTTTATTTCAAAATTCATGGGGCTTTGACCACTGGAGACAGAACAAGAATCCACAGTTACTATATAAGGATCAAAAGTTACTAAAAGGTCCCCATTCGGTTCAGTCACTCTCATTCTTTGTTGGCTTCAACATAAACTTGGAGGTCATAGATTTTTATCTCGGATTACCAAGCGACATGTTCTCTTTGTCTTTAGCAATGCATTATCTAAAAATCAACTGAAAACCAATATTGTGATGCAGTGAAAAGATTATTGGGTTTTGAGTTGGGTGACCTAAATTTGACTTTCTAGCTCTTTCTCTTAACGCTGTGTGACTTTTAGGCCAATTACATGATCCCTCTGAGGCTCAGTTTTCCCATCTGGAAAATGGCCGTGGTAGTGCATAACTTGCATTTTTGTTGTAGATGTGTCTCAACTTATTTTTAAAGGGCTTAGCCTGGTGACTACCACCTCATAGGTACTGAATAGCCATAGCTATCATTAGAGTATCTGTGTGCATGGTTTGTGCAATATTACAAGCCGCTCTTTGGTTCTTATAAATATCTCTGTAGCTTTCCTGTGCATCGGTTCACATTTCCATTTTGATTCCTCTTTCGATCTCTCCCTCCTGGCAGAAAGTGGGCCTAACTGTATCACAGGGCAGAATCTTTACTTGGAATCTGAACCTGCAGCGAGAAGCAAAATATATTGGTGTGTAAGGAAAGGCATTTCATTGACTTCCTCTTCCTTGAAATCTATTTCAAAACTCCTGAGGGAAGCGAGACTAGCAGAATGATGGTGCCGGGGTGACATGGAATTGTTATAAAATGATGACTGTTTCAGGGCCAAACTGGAATTTAATAAAAAGGGAAAAAAAATCTACCTACCCACTTTTTCTTCCAAACCAAGGAACCTGTTCAACATAATAATTACAAGATCGACATCCCAGATACTTATAACTTAATGTCCTATTTCACATACTCTAAAGCTAGTCTTAGGATTTTTTCCTTAAAGAGAGAAGAGGTCATCTTTTGTTAGTTAATAATTTAATAATTCCACGTTTGAGTTACAGACTTAATACATTTATAAAATAACATATATATGTCCCTATACTTATATACATACACATATGTATACATATATGTGTGTGCACATACACAGTTTTCCCAGAGAGACATAAAGATTCACCTAAAATAAATTTATGAGTTACCCTTGATGCTGGGATTACTTGATAATAAAGTGGTTGTTTTGTTATTTATGTGTGTAGTTTTATTTTCTTTAAATAACGTGGTTGTGATATTATACTAGAACTATGCAAGTTGTTGTGATGGGAAATGGAGGGAATCTCTCTGTTTTATTTCTTACAATTGAAAGTGGATTTACAGGGTTTTTCCCTCAAAAAATAAAAGTATTTAAAAGAGAGAGGGAGAGAGAGAGGAAGACTGGAGAGCTCTCTGCACACCCAGTACACCCCTGAATCCCCCGTGCTCTGCTCCTGGCGGCCCCACACCACATCGCACCCCTTCATGTGGCCCTCATCTTCTCAACTTTCAGATTTGAGCTGAACTGGTACTTCTTCAAAGCCATTCTCCTGGGTCCTTCAGTCCTTTAGACCTTCCCTGTTAAACACGCTCATAGTGCCTTGTATTCACTTCAGGATACCCACCTTCACTTTAATGAGATAATTAAAGGTAAATAGATTTGCCAACACCTGCCTCCCAGTTCAGGGCCACATCTCCACTGGCCCCCTTCCTGCTACCTGGGTTTGGCCCAGAACTCAGCACATAATGAGTATTTAATAAAGACTTAATAAAAATGATCATCTTTACTGCTTAGGGAATTCATGTTTTTGTAAAAATGTCCAAAAAGCTCCCCTAAAACACAGATAATTAAAGTTTCGCATTTTTGTTGACTCTCCAAGAACAGTGAGCATAGCGTAACTCCCTGTGGCCTACAGGGAATTCATTCCAGCTCCTGATCACTACCTCACCTAGCCTCTCGCTGTGGCCCAGTCTACCTGTCCACCTGCCTCCCTCCACATAGCCATGCCGTGCCCCCTCAGCCTACTCTGACATGCTTGTTCGCGTCTCTGTTTTTTAATAACCCGGCTCCCTCTGCATGGGAGCTCTTACGCCATTCTCCTCTCCATCTGAGTAACTCCTGCTCAGCATTTAGGTTCCAGCTTAAATGTCTCTTTCTTAGGGAGGTGCTCTGAGATCCCCCAGCATCTGTCCATCAGCCCTCCTGTTTTATGACTCCATAACACCTTGGTCTTCTTGGGGATGGTAATTGTCACAGGTGTAATTTCATCTCCCATGCCCGTCACCTGCAGTGGGCAGGGTCCTGTCTGTCTCGCATTCTGCTTGTGGGCATGCATCTAGCACCGTGCTGGCCCAGAAAAATGTGCAATAAGATGTGTTGGTTAAAGCATCAGCACCCTTCCTTCTCTGTGGGTGGGATTCGTGGCTCTGTCATTCCTGATGCATCCTGCTGGTCCTCTGCACCCATAAAGTGTTCCCCGACTTTTCGCAGCACCCCTCTCCTTTGATCCATGAGCCACAGCGACTATCATCACACCGAATTCTAATGTTCTGTTCTTGCTGTTGCTGGCCTGTCCACCTCCCCACCCAGGCTTTTACCTGTGCTCGGGCTGAGGCCAAGCTCTATAAATCTTAGTCATTCCAACATCTAAACAGTGTCTGGCATTCAGGAGACAATAAATGCGTGCCAAGGGACCCAACCCTCATCTGTGCATTTTCTCTCATTGTTAATAGGTGTACATATTAACAAGGTATGGGTTTTATTGAATTTATTTCCCCTCTAGTGGTCTGAGGGCTCCTGGACTCGGCTCTGAGGTCCATGCTTGAGAGAAGCAGGCTCCACAGTCATCACTGTGCATCAGACCCACTGGGGAGCCCAGACCAGAGCCTGAGGCAAAGGGTGTGTCAGGGAACCTGGACAACAGAGCAATACAGCTGATCCCCAAGTATGGGTTCTCCTGCACACTCAGGGTTCAGAACCCTGGCCCAGGAAGGAGCTGGAATTCAGCAATAAGTAAACAAAATGAGCTCAATGTTCCTTTGAAGGATTCTGCAGAAAATCAGACACAGGGAATAAAAAGCAGTCACCAGGGGTGAGCAGGTGGGTTTGAAATGAAGGTGCAGCTGTGGAGCCGAGGGGATTTCCTAGGCTCCAGGTCCTGGGGGGGCTGGTCATAGAGTTTGTGGCTCAGCCATGGGTGGGGAGGCAGCTGCACCAAAGGTTAGGGGAGAGATGGTTCAGTGGGCGAGGGTCCCAGTCTTCCCACTTCTCACCAAATACTCAGAGGAAACTTGACCTGGCTGCCCAGCTTCTCCTCTCCTCTGACTGCTAAGGAAAGTTCTGCCTCCGCCTGCCTGGGCCCTGGCGGTGGTGAGGCGCTGGGGGGCTAAGGGATCTGCAGAGGCTGCCAGAGGAGGGGGGCAGCTTTGCTTCCGGTTAGGGTGGCCCCTGGTCCGAGGGGTTATAGAGAGGAGAACAGAAGGGAATTTTTTAAAGCAAAAGGGGAAATAAGAAAGGAAGGGGGAAAGAAGGGGAAGGGAGCTTTGCGGGCTTAGAAAGTGAAGAGTCTGGAGTAACAGTGGATCAGATGCAAGAAATGCAGAAAAAGGCATGAGTTGGGCTCTCTTGGTCTTCAGAAGACAAAGGAAAAGATTCCAGTGTCTTTCTTTTTAGTTATTTTTGACTGCTGGCCTGGGCTTCTTTGAAATGAGATTTCCTGCGACACGGAGCCACTTAGGATCCGTGCGTGTGCTTGTAAGAGTGTGTGTGTGTGTTGATCTAGTCAGTAAATTCAGACCCAGCTCAGTCTGAACCCAGACTGCCAAGATTCTCACGCTGACAATGGCACTCCCCAGCCCTGTGACTGCGCAGAGTTGCTCATCCCTTCGGTGACTCAGTTTACTCATTGTTAAATGGCGGTCATCATAGTACCTGCCTCGTGGGGTTGCTGTGAGGATTAAATGGGGACTAGTAGAGCTGGGCACATGGTAAGCACCCAGCCATATAAATATCAGGCATCAGCGTGAGTTCACCAGTTAGCCACTCCGGGGACAGACACCTGTCTTCTCTAGCACCCTGTCCCTTTAGGGACCAATTCCCCTGTTTACCAAGGACTGAGGGGCTTCCTGAGACCCTGGACTCTCTTTGCCTGACTCCTGGGCCAATTATTTAACTCTTTCTGGGCTGTGGCTGCATCTTTGGGTCTGGGCAAACCATTGCCAATGCCTTCCCAGAAATGGGCACGGTTAGGTCTGGAGGGGAGGCTGAGAAGGGAAGAGGGGGCTGGTGTGACTCAGCACTGAGTCTGGGGGCTCTGTCACGGCAGGCTCGCCTTTCCCTGGAGCGCCCCGCCCGCTGCTGTGAGTCAGGAGGGATGACTTGCTCAGGGCTGCCATTCAGGGAAGGGCCTTCCTAGGGCCAAGCCCAGCCCATCCTGACACCTTCCTGGTAGGAGAGGGCCACCTCTCCTAGGCTGAGGGACAGCGGCCAGGACAGCCAGTCCAGATCCTAGGAGAGCGGCTGCCCACTGCACCTGTTTCCCACGGGTCACTCTGTGGCAATACCATAAGCAGAGTCACTAGAGTGACAAGCCTTTGCCATTTCAAATGAGTCCTGAGCAAAGTGAGCTGCACTCCACACATAGGTTTGGGGGACATGTGGGGGGCCTCCCAGTTTCAGTTATTTCCAGGCCCAAATTCTTCTAAGGACAAATGTGATTAGGAAGTTTCCAGGCTCAGCTCCTGGGGAATAATGAAATTATATTTTTATAATGACTTTTATCACTGATACCAATTCCCATTATTTACCTATTCTTCGCCAAGCACCCACTGTATGCCAAGCTCTGTGTATACTTTAGATCAGCCAACCCTAGAAATAGCCCTGGGAGATGTCTCTTATTATCCACACTAAATATTGATATTATTAGTACATGATAAATCTAAGACTTGGCAGGTTCTAGAATGTGGACAAAGCCACAGGGCTATGCCTGGCAAATCCTGGACCCTTAGTCCCTCCCTCAGGCCCACCCCACCCTAAACATCCACCGGACAGATACTGTTATCTGTGTCCTGGATTCTGTCCAGAAAAAATATGGAGAGCTGGATAAGAGACTGGATTCAGTGTGAAAAGAAAAAAATCTGGAAGTGCACATATACTTAAAAAAAATTTTTCCTGAACTCAAGGTCCTTTGCGTTTGCTTCTGTTTCGGTTTCCTTCTCATGTTGATTTCTACATCACCTTAGGTTTAATTATCCATTTATTTCTCAGTACCTTTTAGGCTCCCAGGTGCTGGTCAGGGATCCTTCCATGCTCCTTGGACCTATTGGACGAATCACACTCCTACATCCGTTTGCAATTCAGTCAGTTCAGTGTCTTGACTGTATTTGAATGAATCCACAGGATTGTCCTTTATTTTGAAAAAAAGCAAATCTGAATAACACTGCATTACTCTTTTGAAAGTTGCTCAGAAAGCAGACCTTAAAAGGTGTCATCAAGAGAAAAAAATATTCGTAACCATGTATGGTGACGGGTGTTAGGCCGACTTACTGTGGTGATGACTCATTTAGAAATGTATACAAGTATCGAATCAGTATGTTGTCCACCTGGAATGAATGTGATGTTAAAGTACCATTATACCTCAATTTCTAAAGATCTGCTTGTGTTATCTGGTTACCAAATAAGCTTTATAAAGTCTGAATTTCTCATACTGACTCCTTGTCTCTCCTCTATCTGATCTCCTCTGTTCACCCGAACTATCTGGAACTGTCTGGCGTCTGCATCTTTCCTGAAGCCTTTCTTCATCTGCATCCTCTCCCTCACCCCTCAAACCTTAGCTTCAACACCAGCTCCCTGAGAAGCCCTCCCTGCGTCCCCTGGACCCCGACGATCCCTTCATAGCACTTTGCAGTAAGTCATACGCAGCTCTCGGCTTGCCTGTCTGCTGGGCTTTCCAAACAGGAAGGCAGCTTCCAGTTATCTGGGGTTCTGGCAAACATGAGGTTCCCAGGGCCCATCCCCCAGGCATTTCCATTTCATAAGTCCAGTCTGGGGCCGAGGGATCTGTATTTTTAACACATGCTGCAAAAAATCCCGATTCAGATGCTTCTCAGGGCTACTTTTAAGAAACTGCTCCTTCTCGTAATTATTTATTTATAGCCCTGTTCCCTACCGACCTCCACCTCCCCACGGTTCAGAGGTTAAGAGCGCTCAGAAACGAGAACAACTCGTTTTCATTCCCAAGGCCCTGGTGTTTGACCTGAGTACTGGGGCACACTAGATGCTCAGCGAACATGTGATGGCGGCATCCATCTAGTCATTCTGTCTCTGACAACATACTAAGGACCTACTATGGGCACGCCATTGTTCTAGGCACTGGCGAGAAGCAACCAAAAGCAAAAGAGATGAAAATCCCAACCCTGATGGACCAAACAATGGACAAGTGAATAACAATGACCAGATTCTGAGCTTGAATTTTAACAATCACGTATCAGAGGGCTACTGTTTTCCGGTCGTTAGGTATCTTTAGGGAGACTATAGTATTAGACATCGCAATAAATAAGAGATCTATAATACAAGTGAATGATTGCTCTTGTTTTGTTTTGTTTTTTTTCCTTTTATTTTCTTTATTTTTTTAACAATGAGGGAACTGAAAACCAGAGAGGTAGGGACTGGCTGCGTATTACAAGTGCAGAGCCTGGACTTAAAGGCTGGCCTGCTCCGTTTCCAGCACTGAGTTCTGGGTTGTCTCCCGGGATTCACTATGGCCTTGGCATCGCTGCAAAGGTCGTTCACCTGGCACAGGTGACCTCACTTGGCAAAGCCAGCAGACAGGAGCCTGGGCTGGCCAGGAGCTGAGTGAATGGGCTGCCTGGGACTGTGCTCTCTTGAGCAAACTCACCTGTGGAACTACCCTGGCACCAGGGTTCCACCGAGCCAGCAAGTTGCGGGTCCATTGGCACAACTGTGTTTCATAAAAGGAAGCCTGTCGTCATTCCTCACGCTTTCATTAAGAGGATTTAGAGCAGACGAGGCTGAAATGGCTCCGCGTTGGCACAAAAAAATCAGAGATTAATAGTAAACCTTGAAAATAGTGAAGCATCTGATTTGGGCTCTTCCATGGACAAGCCCAATAACCCAGAGGAAACTATTAACATACAAATAGACAGGCTTCCCATTAAAACAGCAGCAGACAGTTCTGGAAAAGACCTCTTCACGCAGAAAGCAATTATGATGGGAAATCGAGACCGATTGAAGCCCATTTGCAGCAAGCTTGGAAAATCAAAATGGAACCACTCATAATCAAGCAGACAACCCTGCTGTGGGGGAGGGGAAGGGGAGCCAGTTCTTCATTATTATTGCTTTTATTATTATTTTACTTTTAATGAATTTAACTTTATAAGCTCCACATCTTACTGACTTGCAGCCGCTGCTCAGAGGTTTACAGTACAGACACATATAGTCACATACCAAAAAAAGAAAAGAAAAGAAAAGAAAGAATCAGCCAATGTATAATTAAAAATAGGTCTTTTGGTCAGATTTCCAGAGGTTAATAGGGTTTCTGGATGAGATGCCACTCAAACCAAGAACTTGTAAATAAATAGGCACTTGATTTGAGTGTCTGTGCCCTCTGAAAGGCAGACACACCAGCCCTGGGCCCTTCATTACCTTAAAAGAGTTGGAATGTGCATGACCAGACTCTTAGAAGCATGTTTTAGCCTAGAAATGAGAGGCAAGATCTAACAAAGTTGAAAGCTGCAGGTAAGGGCAAAATCATTCTGGAAAACATGAACTTTTGCTTCCAAATGGTTGTGGAAAAGGTAGCAGACTAAGATGCTCAAACGAGATCATAGGCATTTCAAGACCTTCATGAAAGTGCGAGAGATTGGTGACATCACCCAGGAGGACACCCCAGGGACAGACTAGCATGGCTATGCTTCTCATAGCACCGGGCAGTTTTTCCATGACAACGTACTTTACTTTCACTAATGGTTTAAGTTTCTGTCTTCTGTGCCACACTATAAGTCCAGTGCTCTACAATCTCTAAATATTTTTTAAGTGGAAATCTGATTTAATGCATTTGACCTAAGATATACTACAGGTGTCTTCCCTGCCTACATCTCTAGCAGAGCTTGAGGCCCTTTCCCCCACTTCTCTGTGCCTCAGCTAAATTAATTCCACAGACTTGCCATAGTCCTCGGGCTCCGGGCTTTTGCACATGCTTTTCTCTCTATGTGGGATAATGTACATTCCACACAAACCTAGTTAATCCCCTCTTTATACACTCTCATGACATCTGTTTCCTTTCCTTCAGTGCTTTTTCCACAGTCATAAACTTACTTGGAGAATTATTTGATACATGCCAGTGACACCCTGAACTCTAAGATTTATTTCCTCATGGATCCCTCATCACCAGAACCTAATACATGTCTGGCTTAAAGGTAAATAAATGATTCCCAGCACCCAGGTCAGGCTATCCCCTAGTCAGGCTGAGTTAGACTTTGTTCAATGAAAAGATGGATGAATATGTGGCAGAATTAGAATCCAAGACCTATGTCTTTGCTAATATGTCGCATTGCCTTCCTGTAAAAACGTAACAACATATGGACTTTTTCCCCCCAGTAAATAATCAACTTTGAAATAAGAAATATTCAGGTGCAGAAAAATAAATTGTGGCCAGTAGATAAATAGATAATTGTGATGTTGTGATTTGTAATAAGGCAGATGTATATTTGGTCTTTGTCCCCATTTCTAGCAGAACTTGTTAACCCTTGGGATTTCCTAAGTGGTGAGGGAGATGAAGGTGTCTTTTGTTACGCTAATGAGGCGACTTTAGGAACATTCCTCGTCACTTAAGGATGGGGGCTGGTTGTCAGGAGAACCAGCCAAGTGATTGGTCCACAGATTCTTTAACACGCCTCTGTGTAAGCAGTAGAGCCCAGACCTTCTCCCTCGCATGGAGTTAGCGATTCACTGAGAAGCAGAAGGGAGGCTGGGTCACAAAAGGGCACTGTCGCTTCTGTCTAGATAACTTGCCCTAGACAAGGCCAGCTCCCTATCCTGAGGACCCTCGAGCAGCCCTGCGCAGAGGTCCTCGTGGTGAGGAACGGAGGTGTGCTGCCAGCTGCCCCATGAGCCAGCTGTCCCAGAAGCCTCTCTCTAGCCCTTGCCAGGCCTTCAGATGACCGTAGCCCCTGCCCACAGCCTGACTGCACCCTCTGGAGAGATTCTGGGCTGAGCCGCTCTCCTGTTCCTTACCCTCAGAAACCCAGATGAGGGAGTCCACGCTTGCTGTTTTACGCTGCTACTTTGGGGGCATTTGTTCCTGGGCAATAGATAATACGCCACCCCAAGCCTGAGATCTGAAACAACAGAACTAGGCCCGTAAAAATGAATGAAATAAAACAGATTACAGAATGCACCTACAGTCAGACATAGCCCTCTTTGGATCTGTTCAGCCACGGGGTGACTTTGCCAGAATTAGACTCAGTTTGTACAGAATTCGTTCCCCTTCTTATTTCTTTTGCTCCCTATCGAATAGAAAGACTAATTGCACGGGTTTGAAGTTTAACAAATCTGGATTCAAGCCATTTCATTGCTCTTTGCTATGTAGGAAGCTGGTGGACATTTATTTAATCTCTCTGAGATCAGGCGTTTCACCATAAACGGACGGTAAGAGTACTTACTTCTTGGAGTTGCACAGCACAGGGGCACCGGGGTCTCACACGGATCCATTTAGGTAATGTACATAAAATACTTATTTAGCACGGTGGTTGGCACTTATTAAGGACTCAATTAATAGTAACCATTATTATTATCTTTAAAAATAATTACCCAAATTCCCTTACTCCAGCAAATAGAAACTTTCTTTCGTTCCAAAGGACTGTCCTTCTTGAACTTCATTCTGGTGGACAATGTGTTGTAAGAGCTGAGTGTTCTGAAAATGTGGTTCATGACTTCCTGCTGCAGAGTGATCTGAAGGTTCCTGAAGCCCTGGCCGGGTGGCTCGGTTGGTTGGAGTGTCGTCCCCTACACCAAGGGTTGTGGGTTCGATTCCCCATCAGGGCACATACCTAGGCTGTGGGTTCGATCCCCAGCCTGGGCTCATAAGGGAGGCAACCGATCGATGTTTCTCTCTCACATCAATGTTTTTTTATCTCTCTCTCTCCTTTCCTCTCTCTCTAAAATCAATGAACATATCCTCGGGTGAGAATAAAAAATAATGACGATTCCTAAAACCAATTTCAGAGCCGCCAAATCAGTATCTTTGGGATGGGAGGAGGGTAGGCAGGAAAGAATGGGAAGCTGCATTTTAAACAAGCTTCCCCAGCTGGATATTCCGGTGCTCAGGAAAGCTCTGGAATTACTGTGGAGACAAAAGGGATTCATCTCAGAGCCGGAGGAAGGGCAGGGCTGCCAGCCTGACCTCTGATACCCACCAGCCACCGTGAGGACACCTTTGTACGCCCCGGTTTCTCCTCTGTGAAAAGGAAACGCTCATCTGCCTTTCCCAGCTTGTAGAGCAATTGTAAAGATCGCCTGAGAGAATAAAAACAGTGACTGACCAGTGTGCACACAGGATATAAAGTGGTTATATCTGCTTTATCTCACTGAAACTCAGGACTGTCCTATGGAGTCAGGCTCCCTCCCTGTTGACAGAGACAGGAGCTCCAGTAGCTGAGACCACATGGCTTGTCCAGGTTCAGAGCCGGTGCACAAACTAAGGTCTGCGCCCCAAGTTCAGAACTGAACTAAAATCAAAGTGCTACCTCCATTCGCTGTCTCTGCCCATCCCTGTCACCTGGGTCATGCTACCGACACTAGAGAGAGGGACCCAGGAAGAAACTGTTTTATGTTCTCATTGTCTAGATGATAATTGCACATGCAAAGAGCAATAATTACTTTAAAATAAAAACTGCAAGGTCATTGAAATACATCTTCTTAGCAATGTTATTAGATCAAGTGTCGGTCTTGGTGTGGCAAATATTTCTAACTCATACACCATTAAATTCACTCATCTTAAATTATAAACCCGATTAACTTTATTCATTTGCTTTTTCTGGGTCATTATTTTGTTTCTTCTGCGTAGGTTTAAGAAAAAAAAAAATCTGGAGAATCGTTTCTATTCCCTACATGCTCTATGAATAAAGCAAAATCAATTTTCAATTGGATAGTTTATATTTCTATTAATAAAATTAAGTGCCTGCTATTATTACACTGTGTGAAATGGCTGGGTGGGTTTTCGCTGAGCTTGGAGGGTGTGTCTGGGATGGTCTGACTTAAAGTATAGGATATGTCCTGTATATTAAATAGACCTTTGGGTGTTAAAGATGGGTGCCCCTTCTAAAGACAGTCACACGTCCTCCAGAGGAGCTGAACAAGGACACTCTGTGGCCTGGAAGGACAACCATGTGTGTTAGACTCATTGAGCAGAGAAAACAAAGCGCTTTCAAACCTGAGCCCAAAGCCGAGGTCATAAGGTCGGACTCTCCGAACGGTTGGTGCTGATTTGGGATGTGGTTCATTGCTCCAATGACAACTCAGGCCCAGAGCTTGAGCCTGAGGTCGGTACTTAATGACAGTGTTTCGGGTTGGGTTCCCCAGCGGCAGGCAAGGATTTCAGTGCGAGCAGCTTATTTGGGACGTGGTCTCAAAGGCACTGGTGGGAAAATGGGCAACTTTGACAGGGAGGCGAGATGGTCAAAGGAGGGAGCGTAAGCGTGTCGGTACCGGTGTGGGCGACAGGGGCCCCGTCCACTGTGGACTGCTGTGAGAGTGTGTAGGACGGGCTTCAGTTATTCCACCCAGGGCCAAGGAAGCCCAGGGGCATTTACCTTCCAACTATCCATCAGGGCTCTTCCCAGGGTACTAAGATCCTAGCACTTCTAACCTGCCTTGAAGTGTCCTAACAAGACCCTCAGGCAGAGAGTCAGGGACACTTACATCTAAAAGCCATCAGCCTGACTGGCCACTGACAGAGTTTTCTATAACCCATACAGCTGGGTCATGGACACGTTTGTGTGTGATAATCATAATGGGACACTGGTCATCTATTAAGCGCCTATCATGCGGTGGTTACTGTAGTAGGTCGATTATGTGTCTCACTGAACCCACACAGCAGCCCCATGTCTAAGGCATTATGGTTCATATTTCACGCTGAGGAGGGGAACAGTCAGAGAGCTTCAGCTCCTGCCCTAAGACCACACAGTTGGCTAGGGAAAGGCGAAACCAGAGCCCCGATCTTTGTCTCTAGAACCTACCCTCTCCACAGAGAAGGTAGCAAATGCAGATCTATTTAATGGATGAACTGAATATATATATATATAGAGAGAGAGAGGGTTATTTCTAACTTTTGAGATTTTGAGGTGATATTTTTGGTTGACTTGTATCTTTCTTGGCTGTTTTCTGAAACCCACCCTTCACCTGCCCCTCTCACCTCCCTGTAAGGCTAAAATTTGTTCTGTAATAAAGTGTGGATTGTGTTTAGTCCTCGATGAATGTGTCTGTACCTTCTGTGTGTGTATAAAACCACAGGAAACTGACCCTGGGGATCTGGGACAGGTCACAGGGGCTCAGGAACTCAATCACCAACTCATGACAGGAACCAACAGTTCCCCTCTCTCTCTACCACACCTTCCTGCCTTCAAGGTAAGAGAAGGTGCTCAACTTAGCTCCATGCACGATCTAGTTATTTTCTGGGCCGGTTGACAGCAATTATCAAAGTTTAAGAAAATATGTTGGGCTCCCAACAAGGTTTAAACTACACAGATGTTAGTGAGATAGAAAGTACAAGATAATCTATTTCCTGCCACAGGAAGCTTCTGCTACTCATAGTGAGTTTATGGTTGACAGGAAAGTTAAATAAATAAATAAATCGGGTTTGACATGCTGGGACACTGTGTTTTCCTAATGTAATCAAACTGAGCCTCTGGTCAGCGAAGGAAGGATTCTCAAGAGGGATCCCATTTTTAATCTCTCAAAGTTTCAGCCACCAGCACACAGGGTTCATCTACTTGAAGCCATAAAAATTAGAATTTGAAACAGTTCAGATATGCCACGTATAGCTGCGTATGTCTCCCACCCCTGCCCAAGCTCCAAGAGGGAAACAGAGGCCACTGTTTCAAATGGATCCATGTCTGAAATGTTGGCTTCTATTTCTGAAAAATGCACTGTTGAGTGTGTTTGTCCAATTCTGTAGTTCAAATTAATTTCACCCTTCAGGGATTTGTAGGCATGTTGACAGATTCAATGACAAAAGTGGAGTTTTATTGGACATGGTATTAGTCGGGGCAGTGAGGGGCTCAGGGAAGAATTTGTTAATAGGCTATGGAGATTTTCCTCCCGGGTCACTGGTTCAAATCGAGAACCTGTTGGGCAGTGATTGAAAGTCAGAGCCAGTTGACAGGGGCCTGACTGGTGGCCAGGGACTTGTTGGTCTCCTATTCCTGCAGCTTCTTCTGGGAGAACCAACCACACGATGGGAGGATACTTTGGGGTAAATGAGAACACAGGGGCTGAATTACCAGTCTTCTCTCTCAGCAGCTTGTTACTTACCAAGTTAAACACTTTTAATAGATAATGGCCTACCAAAAGATTCCAATGCCTGCCTCTCTCTCCCTCTTTTTTGTTTTATTGTTGTCTTGGCATACACACATCGATCATTTATTTGTACCTGAATTATGATTTTTTAAAATTGAGGTATTATTGATATGTAACGTTATATTAGTTTCAGGTGTAAGATGCGATGATTTGATATTTGTATATATTGCAAATGATCAACATATATAGTTAGAAAATATTTCCTCTTATGACGAGAACTTCTAAGATCTACTCTCTTAGCAAATTTCAAACATGCAATACAGTATAATTAACTATAGTCATCACCATCCCCAGGACTTATTTATTTTATAACTGGAAGCTTGTGCTTTTTGACCTTACTCATCCATTTCGCCACCCCATCCCCACCTCTGGGAACCACTAGTGTATTCTCTGTCTCTGTGAGTTTGGTTGTTTATGTTTTTTAACCTTCCACCTATAAGTGAGATTATACAGAATTTGTCTTTCTCTGTCTGACTTATTTTATTTAGCGTAATGCCCTCAAGGGCTATCCGTGTTGTTGCAAATGGCAAGGTTTCGGTCATTTTTATGGCCGAGTAATATTCCACTGCATGTACATACCACATTGCCTTTATCCATTTGTCCATCCACGGCACTTAGACAGTTTGTATTCCAGTACCCACCTCTTGGCAGTAATGTTATCTGATTAAAACTGGGGCAAAAAAACAAAACCAGGACACAATCAGACGCGAAGGGAAAAATGTTACTGTAAAAACTCATGCTGATCAGCTGCTTGCTTATAGCTGAGCTAGAACATCTATGTGTTTATATAAAAAATGACCAAAAAATCTTAAAAGGCCGGGCCTGGCATCAGGAAAACACATAGGGACAAACCCCTAATAGAATGGCTGCAGGAAGAAATTTGGCAGATTTCCATCTGAACGGCCCTTAAGAGACACAAAAGGCAAGGGGCCGCCACGTAGGACCCATTACGGGGAGGTTGGCGCCATGTTAATTTCGGCGTGGCTGTTCCCAGCTGGAACCCAGGCACCAGGTCGCATCTCTGCAGGAGGCCACCCTTAATGCCGGCTGGGCCCAGATAATGAGAACTGGATTCTAAGACGGGGAATTTCCTTATTGCAATGGGCTGAAGCCAAAACCTTTAAAATTATTTTAATGTCATTTTTCTTTTTAATGGGACATGTAAGTACTAGGAAAATTACAGGCATTAAAAGGGTTTCTTTGGACTTTTTTTTTCTTTTTCTTTTTGTAATTGCCCTTTAGAGGGTAGAACTTTCAACTCATTCTGAATGTTCTTCCCGTTTAGACAATAAACCATCAGATTTCCAGAGAGGTGACAAGATTTATTCAAAGCTGTTGGCCAAAGAAAAAGTGTGCCATGGCCATATAAGAGATAATGTATTAAGCCATATTACTGATTAATTTGCAAATAACACTACAACCTGCTCACCTAAATAAGCATTGCACCATTCAAAGCACACCTGTATAAGACTGATGCTTTTCAGTGTGGGTCACTGTCTTAAGTTTTGCTGCACCAGTATCACGAACAACCCCCTAAATCTGTGGTTTACAACCACAAGCATTTCTTTCTCTTGCAGCCAGGTCTGCACATGTGGCCCAGAGGCTCCACATATCTCTCATTTTAAGCTGCAGAGGCAACACCTGGGGACTGGTCTTCCATGGAGGGCAGGCACTCAAGAAAGGTGAGCAGAAACATGCAGAATCTCTTACAGACTCTGCTTGAATGGTACACGATCGCGTCTGATCATGTTCCATTGGCCAAACAGGACACATGGCCAGACCTCAAGCAGGATGTTAGAACAGGGGAAGGAGAAATATTTGTTGGTTTTTAATACCGCTATTGTTACATAACTTGAAACCCTGTGCTGTACAGGTGATATTCTTTTATTGACTTAGCTCATGTTTCTTTCGGAGCACCTACTCATTACAGAAACTCATTACTGTATTGAGCTGGGCACAATACATTCATTATATCATGCCATCTCCCCAACAAACCTCTGAGGGAATTACTTATTCCCATTGTACAGATGAGTAGATGGTCGCCTGGTGCAGCAAAGTCCTGTGCCTTGGCTCTAATCCTGGAAAGTGGTGGAGCCTGGATTGGGGCTAGCGGGACCTAGCTCTGTGCTGGAGATTGGGGCCAAGAGAGCAGACAGCCTGCTGGGATCCTCAGGCCAATGCACATGTCACCATCAACTGGAGACAGAGGATTTTGTTTTGGAAATGATTCAAGGACATTTGGGCAATTCTGGAACCAAGGTGCTTGATTCAGTTCGGGAATCCTAGTTGAGGTCTGAAGTGAGATGTGACTATAAGTTACTGAGGCTGACTTTATGTGCCTTGTATCCTGGCATTATACGGAGGAAATTCTGAAGTGGTAGCCCCACCATGCCATCATCCTCTGCCCGTAATCAAGGCTGGGAATACCTTTCCTGTTGTGGCCCATGCCACACATTGGTGTCTGTCTCTAGACTCGGTCCTTCTATTTCTTTGGTCTACTGGTCCACCAGATAAAGTAGCCTCTGCCACTTCATCACAATGTTTTGATGCCCTAAACTTGTGCTGTCTAATAGGGTAATCATTATCACACATGGCTATTTAAATTTAAGTTAAAGTAAAAAGTCAGTTCCTTGCCCACACTAGCCACATTTCAAGTGCTCAATAGCCATATGTGTTTAGTGGCTACCATATTGAATAGCATGCCCAGGCCTTTCCCCACCTCCTTTTATCCCTGGTGCCTGCTCTCTCTGGAACATGCCTGAGCCTTTCCTCTTTTCCTTCCCCCAGGCACATATATCCTTGCTTTCTTTTCCCCGAGCTCCCAAGGCCCTTCTTTTGCCTCTGTAACTTGTTTCCTGAGACCATGCAGCCCACCTGGCTCACTTCTTCCATGGCTCACTTCTTCTACCTTTGTGACTTTCTAAATATACTTTTGCTTATAGTTGAGTCTTGGTTCCGAATTCTTTCTTAGCCGGAACTCCAGTATGGGGGTTGCTGAACCAAGGCCTAACGGCAGGTAACATTCTGGTACCATGTTGCTGCTACCATTATGGTCGGGCATATTTCCATGACTTACAAGTCTTAGTATCATTATAATGGGGCAAGTCCCCTTTCATTCTTCCTCATCTTGAAAATTGCTTTGGCTCTTTTTCCAAATGAAGTTTAGGAGAAATAATCAGGGAAATTAAAGCAACAATGATATGCCACTCTCTAATAACTAAAATAATAACTATTATAATAACTATAATAACTAAAATGAATGAATTATATGTATCAAAATGGAGAGGTCTGAACATAATAAGAGTGCCTGAAAAGAGCAAGTTACAAAAGGAGAGAGAGAGTGTGTGTGATGCTGCAACACAATTTAGGCAAGATTTAAAAACATAATAAAACTATTCATTGTTTATGGTTCATAATAATAGCTAATATTATTAAGCATTTATTTACCCCAGGCTCTGTTCCAGGGACTTTAGAGTTACCAGCATTTGACTGCTGTACCCAGGATTGATTTACTACCTTCCTCATTTGACTGAGGCTTAGAAAAGTGAAGTAACTTGCCCCAGGTAACCAGCTACTTGGTGCAGAGTTGGAGCTCATAGCCAGGCTGTCTGGCCTCCAAGTCTGCATTCATAACCACAGTGCTGTCCTGGATTCAGACCAGATGGCACTCACCAGACATGCATGAGATGTTTCCAGAGAGGGAGAAATTAGAAATGGGCTGTAGGTCTTTACCTTCTGTATAATGTGTGTGTGTGTGTGTGTGTGTGTGTGTGTGTGTGTGTACGCACGCATGTGGGAGAGAGAGAGAAGATATTGAGAAAATGGAATCTAAAGGAAAGTTAAGGGAAATAATAACATCAGTCAGATTAGGTGGGTACCTGGGTGCCTGTCTTTTCCTGTTTGAATTAAATATAGAATCAATTTTAATTAATAAAGTGAAAAAGAATGGGCATATTATTAGAGGAGGTAAAGCTTTCCCAGACTGGCTTATGGTCTGCAATTTGCTAACGAGGCCTCTGTGTTACTAAGAGGTGCCCCTTCTGTTTTGCAGAGCAGGATATGAAGACCAAGGTGTTTTTGAGGGGCAGTTGGGAGGGTCGCAAAGCTAGATGACAGAAGAGGCAAGCGAGGGAGAGTCCTAGGCAGACTAGAAGGAGGGCAGCTCCCACAGGAGAGGTGGAGCAGTGATGCTGGGAGAGGATTTCAGAGACCCTCTGATGCTTGAGGAAATCCCTCTTCCATTTCCTGGAAAGCTTCAGTAACAGCTACATCTTCCATGTCTTTAGCAACCAGGTGACTTTCCTTTCCTTTCCTTTTCTTTTTAAATATGGTTTTATTGATTTCAGAGAGAGGAAGGGAGAGGGAGAGAGAGATAGAAACATCAATGATGGGAGAGAAAGGGTGACTTTCTTATGGCATGTGGAGAAGAGGTGAGAGTAGCCTCAGAGGGACTGTGGTGTGCATGACAGACTGCGCCAGGGGGTGAGGTTATGCTCAGGGAACATGGAGACAGCACCCCTCCTGGGCACCCAGGAGGCCTCCACCATGGCACTTAGCGCTGGTAGCCAGCATAGCTTCCCTTGGCAGCTTCTTCTCACCTGATGCTTTCTGTTATCTGATGAGTCCAGCACTCAAGCTTCATGCCCACGTCACCCTGCTCCAGGGGCAGAGCTTCCTGTGAGCCTCCCCACCCCAGCCTTCCAGGCAGGGAGCCTCTTTGGCCGTCTCCCGGATGGCAGCTTGCATGTGGGCCTTCTTGCACCATTTCTGTGCTGGGAGCAGACAATGTGGGAGCGGCAAGGTGGGGCCTACACAGGCAGGTCTGGGGCAGCTTAACCGTGTGAACGGCAGACACCTGCCAAGCCACCAGCAGAAGGGGAGCTGGGTTCATCCAGGGGAGGTGGGGAGAAGAGACGGAGGGGGCAGCTGCAGAAAGGTCTCCTTCCATCCACCTCCTGCAGCTGCTCCGCAGGAGGGTCCCACGGTCCCTGCCTGCTGAGCCCACACCACGGACAACGTGTGGCTTCTTTTCTGTGAACTCATCTGTAACTACGGCCCAGCAGGTTCTTAAGAAGCAAACACTCTGCAAGGCACAGTCTAGCTCTGGCCCTGCCACGGACCCTCCTGGGGCACAAAAGGAGGTTTCCAGATTATGAGGTGGTGGCTGGCCTGCACCTGCCTCCAAGCCCACAGCGGGCCTGGTGCTGCTCCACACAAGGCAGGCAGGCAGGGAGCTGCAGGGCTCCACTTCCACACGTGCCAATGCACTCATCTCCTAGCCAAAAGCTCCAGAGCAGAATGATAAAACGCTGGGGGAGGCTAGAGTAGTTCCCAGTTGAATTTAGCCCTCGTTGAAGAATACAGCACTTGGAAAGCCTGGACCCTGTAAGACATGATATGGGGCAGGGCTATTGGGCTCATTGAGAGGTGACTGTCACAGTTCATTTCTGTTCATTTCTGTGGCTTTGGCCACCTGCTCCCACATCCTCTGTGCCCACGCCCAAGACCTGCCTCAGAGTCTGGACCCATGGAAGAGGCAGGAGAGGCTAGTGGTAAAGAACAGGCTCTGGGCTCAGCCAGTACTGGGTTAGGACCCGTCTTAGGTGCGGTGCAGGACCTTGGTGGTTGAGTTTGCTAAGCTTCATTCCATTTATCAGAATGGAAACCTCACCTTCTTTGAAGAGTTTCTGAGATCAGAACTAAAGGAGTATGTTCCTGTGACTAGTTTCTCTTATTAAGCCCATTGGAGACAATACGTAATTTTCCAGGCTCATTAAGAACTTGCATATTATAAAGTCCATTGTGGATTGTCAACACCGGTTTGTTTTAAATACATTTACACATATGTGTGTTTTAAATAGCCTCTATCTCAAAAATAGGTAAACAGAGATATACATATGTTTTATTTATTTGTTTGTTTCCATTTATTTGTTTACTAGTGCTACATAGTATGTAAATACATATGTATATACAACATAGCAACTGTGGCCTAGTGAGTAAGAACAGGGCTCTGGATCAGCAGACCTGGTCCTGCAATTTATTCTAAGTGTCTTAGCTTTGTGAACTTAAGCAAGTTAATCAACCTCCCTGAACCTGCTTTAGCTCGTTTTGGAAGACAGTATGCAAGGTGGTTAAGGGCTTCAACTCTGGAAGCAGATTATCTGGGCCTGAATCCCATCTCTATGCCTCAGTTTCCCAGCTGTAAAATGGGACTAAGACTGGTACCTACCTGCTCGTGATGCTGTGAGGATTAAACGAGCTAATAGAAAGTCATGGAATATAAAGTGCTTAAATGACTGCCCGAGACATAGTTATTAAAATGACTATAACATGGGAGTAATACTAGGAGCCACCTTAGAGGGTTGTGGAAAGGATGCGACATGATCCTGCATGTGAAGCACACAGCTCAGCGTGGACACCAAGTGCCGCATAAAAGGGTAGCTACTGTTGCTGATGTTTTATTTCAGACCAGAAGGCAGGGGGCTGCACAGGGGCCAGGCTGTGCACCCATGGTGCCTCGGGCCCCACTGAGGGTCCTACGCATATAAATGGGGGAGACAGGAGGAGGGAAAGGGCGTGCTAATGTCCTGGGAGAAGGGACGAAGAAGGCCCGGCCCTGGCTCAGACAGAAGCTGCAGGGCCTGCGCACACCGCACTCTGGGAGCCTGAGCTTCCGCTGCACACAAATGTGAGCATTTTGCTGATCCATCTCCTGCTGCCAAATGTTGTTCCAACCAAGCTCTTTGATCCAGTGCCAGCCCTTGGGCAATGGAGGCGAGGTGTGCTGGGATGCGAGGCCCTGGGGTGAGGGCCTGCCGATCCTGACGGCAGTGCAGGCGCAGGGCCAGAAGGAATGTCCCAGAAGGGTGGGGATGGGCGGGGCCCCCTGAGCCCTCATGGCCAGGAAGGGACCGAGGGGCTCTGCATTCAGGCACCAATGCCCTCCATGGTGGCCACAGGGGCTGGCACCAGAGTAGGAGGAACAGCTTCTCCCCTGTAGGTAATGGTGCCCTTGCTCAGGCTCCCAGGACTACCTAGCTCAGACCTCACTTTGCAAAGGTAAGAAAGTGAAGGCCCAGAGAATCTAGGCAATGCGCCCAAGGTCCTGGGAAGTCCATGCCAAGGGAAGGCAGACCTTCACAGGGTCTCAGCCTTGGCTCCGTTGCAATGTGGGGCTCAGTCATCCTTTGTGGTGGGGCACCCTGTGCACCATAGGATGCTGAGTAGCATTCCTGGCCTCCTCCCAGTAGGTGCCTAAACACTTCCTCCCCGAGTTGTGACAATCAAAATTGCCTCCACACATTGCCAAATGTTCCCTGGGGACAGACTCGGGCCACTTGGGAACCACCCACTGTCTTTATTACAAAGCAGAAAGGAGGGGAGAGGAGAAGGATGGCGCTGCGGAGAGAAGGGGAAGAATCGAGAAGTAGGGAGAGGAGAGAGAGAAAAAAATGTGCCTACAGTGTAAGCATGGCCTCGGGAGCCAGTGTCGCGGCTTCTCCAAGCTGGGACCTCCCTCAGATTGGGCCCCAAAGGACAGATTGTGGGAAAGACAGCTCAGAGTGGCCCGATGTGGCAGCACCATCCATCACCTTAAGCCTTTCCCCTGGACATACCTGTTTGTCAACATCTGTGACAATGTCTACAGTCACCAATTCCCCTGTGTGTCCCTACTAAGGGAAGGCGGCCAACGCAGTGACCACCTGGGGCTACTTGTGTTTCTTGGCCAGGTCCAAGTATCCAGGGTGGATGGTGCCAGGTCTGCCCAGGGTTGGATCCTCTTTGGGGCTTCCCCTCTGCCTAGAACAGCTAACCTTGGGGACACATGCCCAGAACCTGGAGGAGACAGGCCTTGGGACATACTTAAACAAAAAAAAAGTATGCACTGCTTACCTGAAATTCAAATTTAACTGGGCTTTTTGTACTTTTATTGGCTAAATCTGGCACCCTCGACAGGCAACTCAGACCGGACTGCAGTGGCAGAAATAGGAAGAGAGCTGATTTTTCAGACTCATTCCCCGATCGCACCTATCCCAGGAAAGTTGTCAGCTCGAGAGGGCCGAAGTCTGACCCTCCTGCCAAATGACACGGCGATTTTTCTCCTTGGCGAGAAAGGAACAAACAGAGAAAATCAGTCTCTGGTGAACTTGAGGCTAGAGCCGGCACTTATATTGTGGTCCAAGTGCATCCCAGGGTCTATGCTAACTGTTTTACATACAGTTTTATTTAATGTCTCTAACCATCTGAGGAGTTGGATTTCTGTTTCTATCTGTGTGGAGTTCCTCTGCACAGATGCAGAAGCTGAGCTTGCCAGGGATCCAGCCTAGGGTCCCCTGGCCACAAGCAGCAGAGTTGGACTCAACAAATGGCTGGCAGACTTCACCATTCACCAGGGGGTTTAGTTCTCAATTCCTTTACAATGTCCCTGTTTCAAATCTGAACACCTGCTTGTACGTGCTGTCTCAGGTGAGTCAAAATCTGAAGGCAACTCTGGTAGGTGATAAGGGAGAAAGGACTCGGTCCAAGAGGCACAGGCAGAAAGATTTTGTGTTGGCAAAACCCAGCCCTGAGTCAGAACCCCAGCTCTGCCATTGCCTATGTGACTTTGGGCATGTTACCTGCCATCCTTTGAGCTCCAGTTTCATTGGCTAAATAATTGGCATAATAATACACACTGAATGGGAGAGTTAGGGTTTAACGAGGAATGCGCGAGGAGTAAGTACTCATCAATTGAGCTATAATCTACCTCAAAGGATTGTTGGAGAAGCATAAAAAAGATCTGAAGTGAAGGCTTGTAGTAGATGCTTCGTAAAAGGCAATTATGGTGACTGTTACCAGTGCCCTTTGGAACTGGTGATTTGTTTGCCAAAGCCACGCAAAAATTCTGTCTCTCTCTCCGAAGAACTGGATAAATGACTCCTTTGATAAACTAGCTTTTCACCTGGGGGACCTGGTTTGCTGAACCTACCCAAGTTAAAATGACTGAAAATCAATTTGATTTGACAGCTGTGGAAAAAACAAAATTCATGTAGAAACGGTTGAGCAACAGAGCCCCTCAGCGCTGATACAAAGCAAGACACAGAAAAGGCCTGCTGTCTTGGATCTCCTTGCCTGCTTCCCGTTTGGGGCCACCCCCACCTGGCCACCCATCCCAGCTGAGAAGATCAGAGGTCTCCCAGCCTTGATCCCAGGGCACTGGGACCCCCACCTGTTCCTCTCCTCCTAGGGCCTTGCCTTCGAGGCTTACCCCAAGCCCACCCCAAACTCAAAGGCAGAGCATTCTCCTCTCGTGTAGCACAGTTAGTGACTACTAAAACGGCAGAACAACTGGGCACCTAGCCCCTATTTACAGGTCCCTTTACTGTTCAAGTTCCGAGTCCCTCTGGGCCATCTGCCAGGCCCTAATGAGAACCAAGTGACATCCCGAAGCCAAGAGGGCACTGGTGTGCCTTCGCGTGGGAACGGTGAGGCATCCGCCTTGCTCTGGAGCACCGTGAATGTTCTCTGTAAGGGCAGGGACATCACTCAGTGACCCCATTCTTCTTGACATTTGCCCATCCATCCTGGCTTCCTTCTACTTGCGACGGGGTGGGGTTGTCACGGGGTCAATTCCATAGGAGGCTCCTGTCACTGAGTTTTTAGCGTGAGTAACCCAGTACCCAAATTGAGGACTAGGGCTACTTAGAGATCCTCCCTATTGGTTTATCTTAAACTAGCTGCTAAGGATAATCATTAATTATTATGAAATAAGTCCTGCAGCTCCTTCCCCTGCCATATCAAGTTGCCCCAGCAAGAAATAATATCTTCTTATAGCCCCTATAGACAGCTATCTTGGTTTATTCTCTCTCTCTCTCTCTCTCTCTCTCTCTCATATCTTCCTATGTCATAAACTACTTTCCTAATCAATGAGCCACATGGCCCACACACTATTATCTCAGTGTGAGCTACTCTGGATGAGTATTTTTTTCCTATTTTTTTAACAACCCACATGGAATTCCTATGTACCACTTAGCTTTTATTCTGAGCCAGATCTTAAACATGCCCTCCAAGTTTGGTGAACATCCATCCACCCAGTTTTATTTGCACAAAAAGAGGCTCATTGTATGTATAGGGATATATATTGTAACGCTCTATCTCCAGCCTGGAGAAAGGGCTGCACTAGACAACCTTGGGCAAGCTGCTGAACCGTTTTCCAAGGAAGTGCCAGTTACTAGCAATATAATAGCTCTCGTGTAGTGGAAACTGACCATGTGCCAGGCATTGTGCTAATAATATCTTATTTAATCAACAATGCGATCTCCAAGCCTTAGTACTATTATTATCCCATTTTACAGCTGCGGACAATAAGACTAGGAGGGATGAAGCAGGTTGCTCAGAACAAAGAGATAAGTCAGAGCCAGGCTTTGAAATGCAAAGCCTTTCAAAGGCTTTTCACTGAGCCTGCTAATTAACTCCCAATGCTTTTGTGTGGACAAAAGGCCTTTAAGCTGGTTGCTGGAGTTGTCCTCATTTCACTGAGGAAGGGTAAGCTCCGGGAGCCATAGATATGAGGGGTTGAATGAAGAGAGATGAAAGGTGCCCCTGAATCTCAGCATTTGGGAGTGGCCTGGGAGCTGTCATGACCCAGCCTCCAGGCAACCGAAGAACTCTCCGTGTGTGTGATTATGCATAAGATTATTTAATTAATCACATTGCTCACCTGTCCCAATACCTGGCTTTATGAAGTATCTTTCATCTTGGATCTCCAAAGCAGGTGTAAACTCTGTAATTAGCTGTAATGATTGTTGTGTTTTTTAATAGTTACCTGCTATAATGTCCCTTTGACAGGTGAAGATGCTGAGGCTTTGGGTTAGAGAGAGAATCTAAATATGGAGACTCAAGACATGAACTAGCCAAGGCCCTCCCACCTCCCTGGGGAGCAGGACCCACCTCAAATGCCCTGGGGCCTCGCAGGAAGGGCTAGCATGTTCTAAAGCAAACAATTGCCTTGGACTATGCAACCTCTGTCTCCTCTTGCTTTTAGGAGGGGTTCATATTTCTTCCCTGGATGGAGAAAAGTTGTCATTTTCCATGGCATGTGAAAGCAGGTGTAAACGGTCATTCCATTATTAAGGCAAAGGGGGCTCAAGGCTCAGGATGCTATGGCATCACACAACCAACCTCTATTTGCTCATTGATAATACAGGGGCAAGAGTCATGATAAATTCTAAATCACAACAATTTTGCATTCCTTTTTTTTAAAAAAATATATCTTTCTTAATTTCAGAGAGAGGGAGAGAGAGATAGAAACATCAATGATGAGAGAGTTGTCATCGATCGGCTGCCTCCTGCATGCCCCCAACTGGGGATCGAGCCTGCAACCCAGGCACGTGCCCCGACCGGGAATCGAACCACAGTCTCCTGGATCCTAGGCAGCTGCTCAACCGCTGAGCCACACCCAGCATGGCTTGTATTCTTTTCTGTGATGGCTACTTGGTGCAGCTACCAAGAGGGCACAGAGAGGCTCAGGAAAACAAAGTTTCTTATGCCCACAGAGTCCTAGGGGACCAGAGGCACATCCCGTAGGATCACAAGGAGAGACACAGGATGGTTGGAAGCAGAAGACAGGAGCAGGGAAGTGCTTAGGCTTTTTCCCTTATTAGTTAGCGGAAGAGCCAGGATTCAAACGAAGGGCTTTCTTCGCCTAAAACGATCCCCTGTGGGAGAGTGAGAGACGGGGTCCTTGGCTGAGCAGCTGTCTTTCAGGGAGTTGGGAAGTGGACATTCATGTTTGGAAAATAAATTCTACAGAAAGAAACAAGGGGGCTTCTTAGGAGCAAACGAGCATCTTTCACTAATCAGAAAGTTTATCGTAGGAGTAAATCTACAGAACCCTAACCCCTCCTCAAGTCAACTAGGAATTGGAAAAGCTCCTGTTCAAGAACATCGAAAAGCTATGGACAAGAATGTCAGAGTCGTATTTCTAAAAGCGAAACAGCTACACAAAAACCAGGTAACTGGAAATTACCTCTTTATCTATTAGCAGATAAATAAATGGAACAGAACAGTGTACGGCAGGGTAAATAAATGAACTACTTACAGGCACCAGCATGGACGAAGCTTAGAAACATAATGAAGAGAGGAATAAACAAGGTAGCTAATAGGAGTATAGTGACATTTTTGTCAAGCTGAGAAACAAGATACACACCCTATGTATACATGAGGCATACCTGCACAAGGAGCACAGCTTTAAAGAAAAGTGTCATAAATGTTTTTAACAATAAACATAACATTTAGGAGAGCAGTTACTTGAGAAGGGAAAGAGAAGGGCCTTGGAAGGAAGGTTCACCCGTCTTGGTTTATGGTTCCTAAGACATTTGTTTTATAGGCATTTTATATTCAGTTGCATGACTTACATATAGATTGCATATATAATTTTGTATGTCTCGAAAAATGCATATTTCGCCCTGCTGGCGTGGCTCAGCGGTTGGATCTAGGATCCAAGAGATCGCTGTTCAATACCCGGTAGGGGCACAGGCCTGGGTTGTGGGCTCGATCCCCAGCAGGGGGCGTGCAGGAGGCAGCCGATCAATAACTCTCTCATCACTGATGTTTCTCTCTCCCTCTCCCTTCCTCTCTCTGAAATCAATAAAGATACATTTTTTTAAAAAAATGCCTATTTCAAGAGAGAAGCTTCCTAGCACAAATGGCCCAAAGGCGAACTGTTTCATTCAGTGAAAGTAGATAAACAGGAACTTCCCAAGAAAAAATATAAGGCATGTGGTGTTTGGGGGGAGGGTGGGGACCCAGGGGGAACTTGGGAGGGATAGGAACATGGAAGAAAAGGCTGGAAGCAGAAAGCCGTGGGGATACATGGCTGTCGTTGTTTATCTCCTTTCTCCGTTCCCCGTGAGATACTCTCAGCTACTTTCTCCCTGTCTTACACCCTCTAAGATGTGTTTTTAAGGACCCGTGGACGAGGGAGGAAATGGGAACCCGTCGTCCCCAGGATGCAGGGCTCATCCAGTTTCATGCTGGCAGATACAGAGCCTGGACCGGGAACCGGCCTCCGAGTCAAAGCCCCAGGGTCCTATTTCCAGCTCTGAAAGCGTGACTTGCCCGAGGCCCTCATGCTTCCCAATAAGGGGGGGCCTGTGAATAAAATACGTATGAGATCACGTTATGAGCTGCAAAATCCTGGGCCTGTGCACAGGTCTTTGCGACTGTCACAAGGCCCAGGATGGTAGCTGGCTCACTCTGCCTAGAAAGACCTTCACACAGGTTGCATTTTGCCACACCTAAGAAGACTTTCCCGGTTTGAGAAGTTAGAGTTTGAAAGAGATAGAAGTAATCCCCACCTCCAAACATTTTGACTGAAAGTGTAACAGGAAATCTCCTAATAAAAAGTGAAAAGAAAATGATCTTGGATCATGGGCTTAACTGTATAATTGTGTAAGAATTAGACACCCAGTAAAGACGCTTTGAAATGATGATGATGGTAGCTATAGTTTGGTAATGCCAAGAGTGTGTCACACACGCACACGCACCGATAGACTCACGTATGGCACCCTGTTTATTTTCAGAGCAATATTTTCAGAGCAATTACGAGTGTCAGCTGGGGTTTGCGCAAGAACTCGCCCAAGAACACTCCATAGCTAGGAAGTGGCTGGGCTGGGATTTGAACCTTGATCGGCCCGGTGATAAAGACACACATATTATATCCAGGTCCTGACATATTATTTTCCAGAGATTTAACAGCCAGAAGAATGTAACAGCCAGGCTGAGAATAACCCTATTATAGAAACGGTTTCAGTTTATTTAATACAGTCAGCTACTCGGAGCAATTAATTACTAAGCATTTGCGAGCCTCCTGCCTTCAGCCCCAGCTCTGCAAATGTCTGTACTTCAACAAAGCCAGGGATGGAAGAAAATAGCAAATCCATTCTGATTCTGCTTGCCAAGCCACAGAACTCCCTCCAAAAATCAAGAGCTGTTACTATTGGCAAGGGGCGTTAAAAACCTGAGGGTGCTTGATTGGAGTGGATCTCCCATCAGCTGCCTTGGCTCCTGAGTTCGCCGAGCTGCCCTGGGGTGACAGTGGTAAGGTCCATGTATCAACGTTCCTCAGTCCAGGCCTGGGGTGAGGTGCTGACCACACGACATTGCATTGAGTCCACAGAGCAGCTCTGAAAGTTAAGACCTCTCATGAGCATCTTGTTAGTGAGAAAACTGGAACCAGAGAGGGGAAGACACTTGGCTAAGATTGAACAGCTCTCAGGAGCCCAGAGGCGTTCAGAGCTCCTGCCTGCTCCAAGGCTCCTGCCATTGACAACCTGGCATCCAATCTATCCAAGGCAGGGCTTCTCACCTGGGGGAGACTGTACCCTCCAGGGACATTAGAAATGCCTGGAGACATTTTTGGTTGTCACAACTGGGGGTGGGGGCATCTGGGGTAGAGGCCAGGGTTTTGCTAAACATCCCACAATGCCTAGGAGAGACTCCACTCCTAAGAAAAAACTTTTCAGCCCCAAATGCCTAGGCTGCCAAGGTTGAGAAAACTTGGGCTAAGTCTGCGGTGTTAGGGGAACAGAAACAGGACAGAATTGAGTCTACTGTAGAAAAGGGACCCTGTGAATAGCAACTTGCCTGCTTCTAGGGGCCCAGGCTCTGGCCAGCCTCACTCTTAGTATATCCTGGGCCATCCTCTAGGCAGGATGAGCTGAAACACCCAGAGACAGCAGAGAAAACTGTTCTCCCCAAATCTGTCCCAAGGGGCACACAGCTTGGAGGAATGTCAAGGGCGGGGACATCAAGGCTAGAGGGTGAAGATAAGAGCAAAGGGGGAAGGGGTCCTGGGGTATCCAGTGATTACAGACAGGGACACGCAGCAGAAAAGCTGTCTGGGAAGGGTTAAGTGCGTCTCTTCCCTGCTGGCCTGTCTCCCAGGCTGAGTGAAGGCTGCTTCATCTCATATGGATACGAAAGACAAACTGTGCGGATTGAAAACAGCTGCACGCCGAGCGAACGGGCCACATGGCCACCGTGCCATGCCGAGGCTTAGCGAGATGGCTGCCCTTTTGTTTGACTTTGGGGGAGCAGCACAAATAAATACAGTAGGTTCTGTTTAAACAAAGGGCTCTGATCAATAGAGGTTTGTATGGCTTACGACCTTCAACCATAAACAGAAATTTGAGGTAAAAATCCACAAATCCCAGATCAATTACCAGATTATTTACCCTTTTGCACTGCTAATGTTCCAATCTGCCTTGCATATTAAATAGCCGGGGAAGAAAAGCATTTTTGTTGCAGGGAAGAGGGAGGGCTATGCGGGTTTATTACCCGTGGCAATCAAAGCCGGGGCCATACGTTTTCTGTGTAAACCCGGCTGCGGTGATTGTGGAAATCGCCTAAGACAAATCTGAAATTCCAGGACTTTTCAGCCGATGTTACCAGTAGCTTTAATAATCTCTCTTTCTTTTTTTCTCGGGGGTTTAAACCATCTGCCACAAAACTGTTATTGCGTTGTGGTCTGCCATAAACGAAAGTGCCTATGTTAGGGCTTCGGTCCCCACTAGGGTCCCTGGCAGCTGCGAATCCTCGAGGAAGGCCCCGGCCCTGGGTTTCCCGGGCTCGGTTCCCCAGGCGCCGGCGTGGGCTTGCGCGCAGGGGCCCTCGCCGGCTCTGTACCCGGGCAAGTTGTTTAAGCTCTTGAGGCCCCTGTGTTCTGGTCTGCAAGGTGGAAAAGGAAATAACGCTGTTTCCTTCTGGGGGTTGCGATGAGAACGAGTAGGCACCACGTAAAGAAAAAGCACAGCCCCCGTCTCGGGCGCAGGAAGTGGTACTCACTGTCATTGCCGGTATTCTCAGGGTTCCTTCTCCTCCGATATCCTGAATTTCAACATAGCTGTGATATTTTGAAATGAACTCTGAGTCCAGGCCTTGCGGGGGGAGGCTGGGAAGGAACAACTGGGGGCCGAGGGGGAGCAGCCCATAGCACCACCTGGTGATGAGTGACTTCAGACCACCCCACGTCCCCTCCCAGCACCCATAGAGGCCTTCTGGCTTGGCTATTAGTTCATCAGAATCTGTAGATCTACACCCTGAAAAGAAAGGGCTCAGGTCCCCCCTCACCCTCAGGAGACCCTCTGTGAGATGCTGGCTCCAGCAAACACAATTCCCACCCCGTCTGCAGGACTGGAAGTCCCTCCGAGGGCTGGGGACCTATGCCCAACTTGTCCACCTCTGATGTCAAGTCCCTAACTGTGGCAGGGCCCGGAATAAGCCTCAGTGCACATTTGCGGGGTCCTCAGGACTGCCCAGGAATCTCACCCTTCTCCCTCCCTCCTGGATCATAGATGCTATGTTTCCCTGTTCTCCCCGTTTCTCTTCCTTTCACCCATAATATAGGCGTGACAGAGAAAGCCATCGGTGCCCGCACTGTGTTGAGAGCTTAACACATATATAGACTCCTTAATTCACACAGCAACACCATTTTATCCACATTTGGCAAAGAGGGGTGTTGAGATTCTTCACAGGCTGAAAGAGGCAGATGAGAACCTAAGCAAGGTCTGCCCGATTCTTAACAATCAGGACAGTGGTTCTCAAACTTCAGCAGCATCAGCATTACCTGAAAGGCTTTTGAGAATGCAGGTTACTGGTCCCCATTCCAGAATTCCTGATTCAGGAGGCCTGGGGTGGGGCCTATGAATGTGCATTTCCAAGAAGTTGGCAGGTGATGCTGACGCTGCTGTCCAGGGACCACTTTGGGAAACACTGACCCTAAGTAAACTTCCTCTTTGTTCATGTCCCCAGCACCCTCTCCACCAGAGAGCAGGGGCAAAAATCCTCATCGCTGCACAATCTCTCTCTTCCTTAAATGCCGGATATCCAGTGGAAGACTTTTGCATCATCAAATGGACAAGTTAAATCAGTGACCAAGTTTTGTTGTCAGTTTTCTCTTGTGTTTTGCTGAGGGAACCAACTTACTTTAGAATCAGCTGTGTCCTATAATTCATCCTCAAGCATTAGACATAAGTTGAACTGAAAGTGAAGTTCTCATTAGCCAAGTCTTGTGAAACTTCAGTTGGATTAAGGAGTAGGGGAGGGGAGGGAGGTTTAGGGGTGAAGAAAGTTCTTCCAAATTAACCAAGAGGTCTAATTATAACAGAAGCTGGCTGTTTCTCTAAAGGAAAAGCAGTTTCTTGAATTGTAATTATTCTACATATTATAACATGTGCAAAGTGACGGGGTGGGGGGCAGGGGGACCAGAGACTTGCATTCCTTAGTAATGAACTACATAAGCAGTAAAAGTCCAAGTTAGAGTATTTTTTCCAAACTTTTACTCAATAAATATCCTGTCTCCAACGTATCACAAATTCCAAATTAGCAGTGTGTGGATTCATGAAATCCATTCATTTCTCCATTCATGCATCCCACAAACATTTATTGAAGCCGCCACTCTGTGCCAGGCATCTGCCGGGTGCTGGGCCCGGGAGGGACATGGTGTGTGCGTGCAGCTCTGGGATGCTGATGTTAAGAGGAATAAGAGACAGGCTGTATCCCTGAGGGCCAGTGGGGGACAAAGGGCCATGGAGATGTGTGTGCCGTTGCATGTGGGTGGAAACGGGGGTAAGGAGTTTCCAGACAAAGGGGACAGCGTATAGTCATAGAAGCTCAAGTAAATTTTGTTGGCAATCCATTCAGATACCCCTTACCAGGCCACTGCATCTGTCTCCCAGCTGCTGTGCCGACTGCTAGGGGCTCAAAGCTGTCCCCTTCTAAACCAAATGGAGCCACCTTGCCAAGACGGTGTGCCATCTTTCCTAACGCCCTTCCCACTCAGGGGCGGCCCATTGCCTGCCTGACTGACGCAGGGGTCTCTTGCATGTCTTTGCTTATCTCTTCTCCCTGTCCTGTCCTATTCCCTCATTGCCTTTCTCCTTCAACAAAACGGGCACCTCAACCCTGTCTCAGCCTCTGTTTCTGGGGAACTCGATCTAAAAAGGAAGTGTAGTTGCTAATTTATGGTCTCTGAAGTCACCTACCAGCACTGGTTATATTGGCTCTGAAATTTACTGGTTGTACGATTCTGGATAAGTTACTCTGCTTTGACTAGAACTACTAATACAAGCCCAGTGGATCCAGGATGTAGATCCCCACCCCATCTTTTCTTTACCCCTTCTCTTTTAAGGAGCACCATCATGTGCATGCATGTGTGCACATTTACACACACACACACACACACACGCGCGCACATGCATACATACTCACCAGATAATAATGAAAAGGGAGCTACCAGTGGCTTGGGGACCTGCCACATAGATAACCTCTCCCTAAAGGCTTACTAGTTAGTCGCTAATACCTAACCTGGTATTCTGTAACTCCCCAAAGTGTCCGTCCTGGCATTGGGTCAATGCCCACTCTGACAGACCTGTCTATGTCAGGTTGAGCGATTTTAGAAACAAGTAGCAGATACAAATTGGCTTCGGCAGTAGGAAAATGCATTATTTTGTATAGCACAGTGTCTATAGTAACAGAAGTAGGGCAGATTCCAGGACTAGTTGGTTCAGTGGTCAAAGATGTCAAGAAGGATTTGGACTTTTCCCCCATTTTCCTACTCTGGTATCACCAATATTGGCAGGAGTTACCTATGGGATGTCACCATAGGGAGCACCATACTTCTGGTTCCCAGTTGCAGGCCACAGTCCTTCCTGCTGTCTGAGCGGTCCCCATCTCAGATCATGTGTCTGGCCTGAAACAGTGACAGTCAGCAGGAAAATGCCATTTCTCTCACTGGTTTAAATGAATCAAGACCCACCCCCTAGAGCTGAAATTGAGCTGAGGGCAGTGCAACATGCTGATTAATAGCTTGGACTCAGAGAGGGGAAAACTGGAATTCAAGTCTTGCCCGTGTGGCTTAGTACCTATATGAATTTAGGCAAGTGATTGATTGCTCTGTGCCTCAGTTTCCTGATCTGTATGATAGAGACATTATGTCCACTTCACAGGATTCTTATGGAGCTTGAATGAGGCGCTTTGGCAGTACTGACTCCTTGTAAGCAAAACCGTTAGCTATTACCACATTATATTGTATCTGAACAAAATTGGGGTACAGTGAGGAAAGACAAATAGGGCAGAAGATATTAGGTAGACAACTAGCAGCGTCCATTATACTATCTCCATAGCCCAAGCTGGTTTCCAGACTTCTTAACTGTGTTCAGCTCAGCATCCTGGCCAGGTGGATAAAGTTTAAACCACTACGTTTCTGAAATGGTTCTTGGCTTTCAAAGTACCTCCCCAAGCATTTGGAAATTGTAGCTCTGAGCCCTCCTCTTAGTAATATCGTCTCTCACCTAAGTCCCACCTGAAGCCCGTCATTAAACTTCTGAGTTTGGAAGGAGTTGTCAGCTCCAGTAGACACTACCTCATAACGGGGGGGCCAGGACCCACCTGTCTGCCCATGTCTCAGAGGCTGCACCACCATGGAAAGTTGTCCTGGGCAGGCCTGTCTTCCTTCCAGAATCAATGAGAAAGCAGATGGAACCATCATGCCCCTTCTAGGCCCTTGCACTCTGGAGCCTCAGGGACAAGAGTCAAAGTCAGGCTGGCCAGAGGCAGGAGAACTAACAAAGAGTTTCAGTGACTATAGAGATAAAAGTATCAAAAGAAGGTGGAAATATCTCTTGGCAAGGCTGTTTATAGGTGCCCAGTTTATTTAGTAGTCTATACTACTAACCCTGAAGTTGGGGTTTGCACACTGGGACACCTGGATGGAATTTAGATGATCACTGAACCCCTTTATTTATATATGACCTGCATGCAGGCCTGGGACACTGGACTTTTCTAATGGGAAGGGCTTCAGCTTGCAATGAATTCTCAGAAAGGTTGAGATCCATTGCACTGAGATAAACTCCCCAAATAACAAATTAACCCCCTCACTTCCTTGCTCATTTTCTGAAGACTCCTCACCCCCAACAGGGTTATATTAGCAAGCTGTATCTCTCAGCTACAGTAATTTGTGGAACTGAGCCAGGACTTGGGCATGCTAAGGACCCCAGTGCATCCTTCTAACGGGGTGATCCAGGCCCCATGCTGTCTGAGTCACTAACAGGGAGTCAGAAAATCTTATTGCTGGGCTTTCACATGATTCAATATTTTGCAGAAGGGTGAAACTAATCAGTGAGAAGCCTGAACTCTGAGGCCACACAGGGCCCCATTTCTCACTCAGCAAGGCTCAGAATCCCACCTTTGAGTCCCATGGGGCAGCTATGCAGGTATGGTCTGGGCATAAGGACAGAGATGGGGTACCAGATAAGTACAGAGATGGGGGGTCTGCATTTAGGAAATTTTATAGCAATTTGACAGTGATTTCATGGGCTTAACCTAATAGTTTAAAACATGGGGCTTGTGTTTTATATGTCCTGTTCCTTTATTTCTTTTCTCTAAGAAATCATTTTGGTTGTATTTTAGAAAACTAGTAGTCTGAAATAAATATATATATTTTAAAAACTGCTTTTCACATAGTGTTTGAGAAGCACTAACTCAGGAAATCTTTGCTAGGTTACTGTCCTGGCACCTCGGGCCCCGGCTTCTAGGACATCTGTGCTGGGTCTAAGTGTTGGGAGGCAGAAGATGGACGTATCTGAAGCAGTAATCCAAATGTGGCATTTCTTTGAAGGCTCCTATAACCTGAACATTTGTGGAATTTTCGCTTCCTTCCACAACATATCCACTTTTGTTTGGATATAAAAATAGTTTCACTGTTTTTCATTCATTTAGTTTCCTTCAAGTTGTCACATAAAATTTCAGCTCCAAGGAGATACACACTGACTTTTTAGTTTGTTTGCACCTGTGGAAAAAACACCCATGTTAGGTGTGTGACTCTGGGTACCCTTTGAAACACCAGCCTACACCCTTGGGAGATAGTAGCATCTGTAATTTCAAGAAGCAGCTTTGCACCAGATATCCAACAGCATTTAGGTCTCAGTTTTAGATTTAAAAGCAATTGAGTGGAAGAAGTTGTTTCCCCCACAAAGCAAATCTAAGTTCAATAGTTTTATACAAAAGTGCCTTTCAGTGTAGTCTTAATATATAATGTATAGTAGTTAATGTAGTCTTCGTATATAAGAACAAACTCTTACATAGTGTTTACTATGTGCTAAGGAAAGTTCTAGGTGCTTCTTCAACATCAACTCATATAATCCTTATAGCAATCCTTTGAGATAGTTGCTATTAATATCATCTCCATTTTATAGGTGCAGTACTGATGCACTGAGATGCTGAGTCACTTGCCCAAGGTCACACAGCTAGTTAGGAGGTAGAGCTCCTGCCAGGTAGGCATGCTGGGACCAGAACTTATCCATTGGACTGTGCCTCCCCAAAGCCATCCAAATGGGACAATCTTAGAGGTGGTGTCAACTGAATAACTACTAATGCATGAAGCACACTATCATTGCCTTTGACTCAGGACCAAAGAATTACAGGGGAACTAAAGTTATACACAGGTCTGCATTGGACTGTGCTCAGATGAAATGGGTTGGGTATGAAACTGACAAATAAACTAGCTTTTAATTTACATTCTGCTGTGCATCCTGCCACCCAAGTGATAGTCTCACGTTGGGTCTATAGAGAAGAATTGTGTTTGGGGCTGTCGAGTTCAAGACACCCTGGCTAGAGCAATTTGCTGAAAAATTTGGGGCAATTTTACAGCCACAGGGATACCCCATCAATTCCACTAACTCTCTTGGACATGCTTGATTTGGTCATGGCTGTGAAGATTCCGCCTTTGTGAATTATCCACACGCCAACCTGCATCAGCATTCGATTTGGTGTTTCAAGCAGGCCGTTTGGTTTTGAAATTAGTTGAAGAGGATGCTATTTAGGGGCCATGTGAAAAAATATATAATCTGTCTTGTGCTTATTAAAAACAAAATTGCTGTGTTCTGATTACCTGCATGTGACGCTGAGATATATCCCGGTGAAAATGAGCTCCATTTGCAGTCTGATTTTGATTTGCAGGCTGTGGAATTAGATTCCACCTCATTGGCTTTATGTTTCTCCCATCGGCTTGTCCATTCATTCACCAAACATTTATTGAGCACCAACTATAGCCAGGCCCAGTGCTAGGTGCTTGGGGGAGGGAAAGAAGGAGACGTCCGAGGATAAATAAACCCTGGTGTCTGTCCTTGAGGAGCTCTCAGTTTCTCCAGGGAGACAGACATGAAAATGTACAGTGATAGTGAAGGGTACATGCAAAACCCAAACCAACACCTATGACAGGTCCCAAATTAATTCATTTTATAATAGCTTAGTTGCTTTGGTTATTACAAATACCAGGTTGTACTGCCTGAGAGTCAGTAACTGAATTATAATTTATTTTTTATCTACTACTGAAATTGAAACAACCAACTGGATGTCTATATGGCTAAATTCAGGGTGATGAATAGAAGTGGTAGCATTTGTCTACTTGGTACACTTTTGTCAAACAAAGTGGACAAAGGACAGAAAGCATTTCCCTAAGGCACCTGCATTTATTCCAATAAAATAATCCCTCCACCTGCCCCAGGCTTCCCAAAGCACTGCCACACCCATAAGCCAATCACCTCTTGGCAACAACCTTTGAAGACAGGCTTTATCATCTAAGGAGAAGCTAGGTAACTTGCCCAAGCCACCCAGCTAGTTAGTGGTAGGACAGGGTCTCTAACCCAGGTCTTCCCATTCCTAAACGTCTCTGCCCTGGTTCAATAATTCTTTATTGAATGCCTTTCGTACATTCAGCTTTGGGTTTCACTGTATGGTTGGATAGCCTAATTCCAGTATTAGATGCTAGGTCATGTACGTCACCCAGTCAGCCATTCTATGACTGTAGGTGTATGGCCATTCTATACCCAAGAAAGAAATGCCCTGGCACAATGGCATTTATAATGAACCTAGGTAGTCCTCATAGAATCTCCTAGAAGCAGCTTTCTGTGGTTTACTCCTAATTCGCCTTCCTGCCCTCACAACCTTGATGTTTTTCTTTATTCTTTAAAGGAAATACTTTCTGGAATAATCTTCAAGATGGTCATAAAAATAAAAAGACTTTTTTTTGTGGGGGAGGGAGGTTGACTCAATGGGAAACTCAACTCAGCTTTTTGAAAGTCAGAGTGGCCTTTGTGTTTGGAAATTAACTTTTTACAGCACCTGAGGGGTAGTTATTACTCACCGAGTACTTTGAGGAATTTAAACATGATCGATTAATTGATGGTAAAAATTATATTATGTAAATGCAAATCCAGAATTGAGTTTGGTGTTCACAGTGGCCTGAAAACATTTTAAAAGGCCAGGTTAGGCCTGAGGAAATTGAAAGTTTCAGTCTTTGCTATTAAAAAAAGAAGACGAAAAGAATGAAAGAAAGAAAAAGTGAGTTTGCTACAAACTCAATAATGAAGACCAGAATTTTTTCCTTTCTTTTTTGACAATATTGTCACAATCTGTTTTCACAATCTAACTGTACCATAGAAACGCTAATGTAAGGAATCAGGCGAGCTTTTGTTCAACCCTTTTTGTTAGAAATTCTGCCCTACGAGGCTTATCAAGCTTATGAAGCTCATAAACACTGGGACCCCAAACAACTTAGGGAGATAGAAAGACAAAAACTGAAAGAGAGGAAGAAAAAAAAAATGGTGATAAAATGAAATTGAAGAGGGTGACACAATAGAATCTGGAGCCATTAATTTTTATAGCTGATGCAGCTACTAATATTTTATGAGGTTTGGAAATATGAGTGTAAAAAAACCACCCTCATATCTGCCCTTGCTCTCTTTCTGTTGTTGTTTTAATACGAAGATAAGCCCATCGTATCTGTGCCTTGGCTGTGCCCTTATTACAGCTAAACAACCTACTACAATAAAAAGCATTCTGTTCACTGGAATTTTTCCAAATCAGCCCCCTTTTGTTTTTGTTTAGTTGGGCTTTCCACCTTTTCCAACAGAAATTCTTGGACTACTTCGTGTGTCATTTCTTGCCCTTGTTTCTTTTCTTTCTTTTCTTTTAAAATTTATCAGAACTTATTTCCAGTTAAATCGAAGCAGGGATTGTGTTTACTAGCTTTCCTGGGCTGTATTGCCCGCAATGTCTCCATTTAAATGTAGATTTCGGCTTTACACTGGGGAGGGAGGTGAGAGCCTTTCTGCGGCGGAATTAACATCAAGGTGCAAATATGAGCGTGAGATGGATGCCCGGCTCCCTAAGTAGGGCCCGGTGAGTGCAGTTCAAATATTCTGCGCCATTTATTTCCAATTTGCCTTGTACCCTCCAGGGCAAAACACTGCCCAAGTCAGATCTCTATGCTCACTGAGCCCACAGCACCAGCCAAATGCTCAAGGATGGCACAGGGCACTAGGATAGGCACCGACCTGGTGCAGTGGGGGCTCCGCTGGTGACCTCTTGGAATGAATGGTAGCTAGGATTAAAAGGGCATATTTAAGACCTGTTCCCATCTCTTTTCATTTGTTAGGAGCCCATGTCTACTATGAAGAAGTGGAATAAAAATATATACACTGTAAATAAACCTTCATCGTAACACACTTTGAATCTATCCCCTGCCCCACATATGCTTTTTTTTTTTTTTTTTTTTTTAGCTGAACTGTGGTAGAAACAGATGAAGTTCATTTTAAAGGAAGTTAATAAAGATCACGATCGGCCCTCCTCTTCTGCCTTGTTTTATTGATAGGCCATTAGTTAAGGGGCAAAATTCAGTAGCCATACTCTCATCTAGATAAGTTATATACTTATATAGTTCTTTTTTGCCTCAGCTGTTCATAAGACCATCCTACTCCCAACCTACCTTGCCCTGGAGTTCTTTGTGCCATAGAAATGATTCAATGGGGAAAGCACATAATTTTGTCAAGAGCTCTTCAGCCCCACTGAGCCCATACAGATGCTTGTACTTGTAAAATTGTATACTTAGATTTGTTTTACCAAACACTTGATAATCTACCTCTTCTGTAGTCCCAAATAGAACCCTGATCATACTATGGGAAATGGTTCCTAGTTTTTATTATATACGATACTCAATTCACCACAGTGTACAAGCTGTGTGATTTTGTTCAAGTTACCTAACTTCACTGTGCCCCAGTTTGCCCATCTGTAAGCTGTTAATAATAATAGTACTTGTACCATGAGTTATTTGGAGAATTAATTCATTTAATGTATGGAAAGACCTTAGAATGGTGCCTGACACAAATAAGTGCTCAATAAATGTTGAAAATTCACACACACACACACACACACACACACACACACACACACACAGAATTCTCTCCTGAAGACTTCAGAAGCCAGAGGGAAGAGAGAGATAGAAGTAGCCATAGACTAAAGTTAAGTATCATTTACTTTTCTGAAGATCCTGATATAGAAAAAAAAAAAAAATAGGGGGGAAAAAAGTAGTTTCATGAAGTGTGGGTCAGTGATAAGAAAGTGGTAAGAGAATAAAGTGAAAAGCAGCAGGCCCTGCAGAAATGGGAGAAGCGGCAGAGAAAGGCAGGCGTTTTAGTGAAGACCCCAGGATGCCTGACTGAGCTCAAAGGTCCAGGATCTCCAGAGAAATTCAGGGCTGAAAAAATTAAGATTCCCTTCCCGCTCTGACAGGCAGACCAAGAAAACCATCGTTGGCACCTCATCTGGTCTAAACACTCAGTTTACAAATGGCTGTTGCGCGGCATCTTGTGTTATAGATGCTTTATGTTTATTTAAGAACTCAGTTTCAAGGAATGTTTTCCAGACGTGCGGCTCACCGCAATAGACAGCTGTTGATATTCTGATCCCATGAGCATTCTAATATGTTTAAAAATTGCGACACTTTTAAAACCAGATGTTCTCCATAAACTGCACACAAGGGGGGAAGCGAAAAACAAAGGAAGGAAGAAAGAAAGGGAAGACCAGAGGACGGCAGATCTGCTGCTGGGCATGACGCTGGAGCTCTTCATGCTCACAGAAAATTCACAACAAATTCAAGCGACCCTCATAAAGCTGGTTCTGGGTTTTCTTCCACAGAGAAGATGAAAGGGAAATCATAGTAACAGAAAGTTCTGTCCTCAGTGAGGACAAGCGAGAGAGCTGCAGCTGAAGCCTGAAGGAAGGTCAACCACCGGTGCTGCTGTGGTTGGAGGTTCTTTGCCGCAGCTGTTTTCTGGGGTGCACGGGGCATATGTGTGCAACTGGCCCCCCACTCTTCTGAGGCTCTATGCCTATTGACTGATTTTACAAGCAGCCTCCACTTTCCTCCTAAGCGTTCCTTTGGGTGGAACAGGCCTTGCCTGTCGTGCTGATACAGGTGTATATATATGCAGTGCTTGGTTATAAGTGGAACTCCTGGGGTCAGACTACCTGGGTTCAAATCCCTGCTCGCCGATGTGCTGAGCACGCACGGGCAAGATACTTTTTCTGAGACACCATTTCTCCCTCCATTCAACAGAGAACACAACGGTACCCACTTCACAAGGGAGCGGAAGCCTTTAGCACACCTGCTTTATACATAATAACCACTTAAAACCTTTTAGACACTTTACATGTAAGAATGTTTTTTCGTTCAAACCATTTCAGACTAACTTGCTTGGAGAGAAAGTTTGGCAATTGTACATTCTCGCCCGGGATAACTGGGTAATTGAGGGTGTCGTCGAGTCAGCCTTGGAAATCACTAGTCCACACAATTGGAAATGATCGGTTTGGCAGAAGTGGAGTGGTAGCCTGGAGTAATGGGAAGGCGGCATAGCCAGACAGCCCTGGGCCCACACCCGGCTCTGCCCCTCACGAGCTGTGTGGCCTCGCCGACGGCCTCTCCCCCGTGGGCTCAATTTTCCACTTTAACAGCCACCCGTTGACTCTTGTTTAAAGGCCATGGCCTGAGCCCTACTTTCTCCTCAACCCTACCTCTCACCATTTCACCCCATCCCATCCTCTCATCCGACCCCTTGAAACGAGCCTGTGCCTGTTAAACATCTCCAGCTTCTTCACCGCTTGGCCTCTGCACTTCCTGTCACATTGCTGTCCCACACCCTCTTCAATCTTCACGTCTCAGCTTAGACACTTCTAGAAAGGCCCAGCTTCTTTGTACTCTCTTAATACTGAATGTTTACTCCACCCCGGCCCAGAGTTTCCTATGTTATCTTTTCCTACTGAATTGTCTCTCTTATTTGACAGTAAGGGTTTTCAAGGCACGGGTGGTGTTCTGTTCACCATGATCCCTCAGTAACCAGAGCAATGCTGTTCCTGGAGAATTCGTAATACTTGAATGCATGGATAAGTGGATGGATGGGTGGATGGATGACTAGGTGGGTAGATGGATGGATGAGTGGATGACTAGGTGGGTAGATGGATGGATGAGTGGATGTGATGGATGTCTTGGGACTGGAAATGTGGTTTTCTAACCTCAGCTACCTAGAACATTTTTTTGGTTGGTTTAGAGATCCAGCATCTGATATTGGCCCATAAAATCAATAATGACAATGAACTGATTCCGAGTCTAGACATTTTTTAGTTGCTAAATGGACTTTATCTTTGGTAAGTTCTCTGTACTTCTCACTGTGGTCTGCTCAGCCACGCACATCTGCTCTGCCTACTTCTCCCGCGTCATGTCTCAGCCCCGGCGGTCTTCTCCTCTGTGCTCCAGGCTCATCTGTATTACCGTTGCTCCTCTACATCGTCAAGGTCTCCTTGCCTGCAGCCTCTCAGGCCTATTCTCCCATGTTCACCTGCCTGATTTCGCTCCAGTGTAGCAACTTTAAGTGAGGTTTTCATAACGGGCTCTACCTTTTACCTTTAGTCTCCATACTGGGTAGGGCCTCTCTGTTACTTGTGCTTATAGCCCCTTCTTCTGCTCAACATAGCACTTACCACGAGTCTAATTATGTAGGAATTGATGTGATTATTGGTTTAACATCTGTCTCCTCTACCACAGTGTAAGTCTGAGGGACCAAGTGGAGAGTATTCATTGCTGTAACCCTCGGGCATTGCTGTGGCCTGACAGTATGCACTGAAGAAATAATGCTTGCCATTGAAATTCATACCTGGAGAGCAGGGGTCCATGCATTCCATACAATTTTTCCGTACTAAATAGCCATATTGCTATTTAGTTGCATGAACTGATATCATTGTGCCAATTATTTATAGCACGGGTCCATTCTGATTTAGTCAGATCTGATTGGTTACTTACAGAGATGGTCAGTATCTCAGATATTATATCAGATTTTCAAAGGGGTTTGTAGTAGATTTCTATCACCCCAAATGAAGTTAAGATCCACTTCTCTGGAGTGTGAAAACAGCCCATATCATGGTAAGTTCTGGCAAATCATCAGGGTCTCTACCCACAATCCGGGGCCATGTGTCAGCCTGTTTTCCATCTGTGCCTGCCTCGGATGCTTCCCCAACATAAGGTCCTTCCCAGCTGTCTGTTACACATGAAGGCTATTCTAGGGTACTTGAAGTCATCGATGATTCATCTCTATGGAATGAGTGGCTCACCAAGAAAGACATACATGGCACAGAACAACATGCATAACAGTTTCTCTCCTACAAGGAATAAATGTTACATAAATGCCTGGGGAGAAATGGACCTCAGTGGCCCACGTGGCAAATGTGAGCATCTCCCTCAGTCATCACTGGGATATCTGGAGGAAGAGGAGAGACATAGCCAAGTAGCTATCTCTTCCTAAAATGAGAGTGTGCAGTGCCAACCTTGTCCAGCTATCTTATCACAGATGCCTAAGAAAAGGGTCAATAATAATAGGACAACATATATTGTTTACTATGAGCCAGGCACTGTGCTAAGTGCTTACTAAGAATTCCTTATCGATTATTTATGTAAATCTTCACAACCACCCATAAGTTTGGTACTCTTGTTATCCCCATTTGTGTATGATCCAACAGAGCCTTGGGGAGGTTAGTAACTTTCCCAAGGTCATTTATCTCACAAGTGGTAAAAGTGGCATTCAACCTGGGATCTGAGTCCTGGACAAGTCACACTAGTTTCCTGACCTCCAGAACATGGCCTGGGGGAAATAAACTTTAAGCAATTAATAACACTGGAAGAGTGCTAAGAAAGGAAAGCAGAAGTGGTGTGAACCCAAAAGCTAGCCCAGGATATTGGACATTCAGTCACTAAGAAGACACACCATGGATGGTGCTATTGATCTTTTTAACAGGAAAAAGCAGAAGTCCATGAAATCATGATCAATGAAGGTCCTGGAAGGGTCTTCCACCACACTGTAAGCTCTATAAGATCCATGAAAGCAGGAATAGTATTGGATTAAGTCATTTCTGCATCTCTGGTGCATAACACAGGACTGGCCTGTAAATGAACCTCACTCAAAATTTGTGGATGAATGGAGGGAAATATGGACAGAGGTCATAGATGTTCAATAGAAGTAGAATATGAGGTTAAAAAATTCTGATCACAACAAACAATGATTAAGTTGGAAAAAGAAAGGGGGAAGCAAGGCATATCCCTGGCATCGGGGTGATCGAAGGCTTCCTAAGATGCAGGTAACAACATTCATCCAATCAAGAACCCAGATGAGTGGGAGGGATGAGTGAGAGGCCATTAGTTACCACAGAGATAGGAGATGAAGGTAGAGAAACTCATCGTAGTTTAGCAACTTCTTCAAAGTCAAGACACACACAGGAAATTAAGTGGGAAGGCTGATTTGAAATTCTTCTCTTACTAATAAGTAAGTGAAAAGCTTCCAGAAACTGGTGGGTAGATGAGCCTACCTACCATTTGGTGTTTATCATCGGCTTACAGATTAGAATAGTGTTATCACCTTCACAGTTTCTGCTCAACACAATAGTTGCTTACATTCTTACAGTGCGTGGAACTGACAATATAAGAGACAATATGTGACTGATGTGAAGTGAGCAGTTTAAACAGTAACACCTTCAGAAGGAGCAATTTTCTTATGAAATTCAATGACCCACAAAGTTTTAACATAGACAATTTAGGATTTAAAAGAAAACCACACCAGTAGTAGCAGTTGTAGTAGTAATAGTAATAGCTGCAATACCACTAGCAGTACACAAACAGTAACTACTATTATTTAAACCTCCAGTAAGTAACAGGCGTGAAATATATGATATGCATATGTGCGTGTGTCTAGAGAGACAGAGAGAGAAATCTTATTTAACTCTAACAAAATCTATAATACACAGTTACAACAACCACTATTATTTCCCCCCTTTTAATAATGGGGAAATAAAAAGCACATTGAGATTAAGGGTCTTGCCAAAGGTTACAAAGCCAGTAAGTAGCAACACAGAATTTGAATCAATTTCTGCACAATACCAAAGCCCATGATCTTTCTGCAGATGCTATTGCCTTGACACATGCTGGAGTTTATGAAAATTCCAGAAAAGGGAAAGGTTTCTGGCAACTCAGCAAAGGCAATTATGAACAAACCAAGACCTTGCTTGGTAAATACATACGTCTGGCTGGAGTGGACTGTCACTGTTGGGAAAGGTTGCCTGGGTCATGGAAGATCTCAATTACCAGCAGATGGGGCCTAGACTCTATCCCCTTGGCAACACGGAGCCTCTCACCCACTCCGAGGAGCAGCACATTTTGTTGAGAATTATTTATTGGACTGGAATGTTGGGAGAGAGGAGGAAGGAGGCAGAAGGGGCTGGACAGAAGCCTGTTGCAACAGCTTCTTGGAGGAGTCTCAGACTTTCTTGTTATCCGATCATGAAGAAAGGCCTGTATTTGCCCAAGTCGTTAGCATCAACTCTTCATTAAGGCATTGAAGGCCGTGCACCATCTGATGCTCCCTCCCTCTTTTACATCTTCTTATGCCTTCCCCCACCCTCGCGAAGGACACTGCAGGCCACTGATCTTTTCATCGTTGGCTGCACATATTCCCGCCCAACTCAAGAGCAGCACACATGCAACCTTTGTTCCTGAAAAATAGTCTCGATGTTCTTCAAAGGACCCACCCCTCCTGTCCATCTCACACACCTTCCAGCCTCGGCATCAGCCCCGCTTCCTCCTGGGCAATCCCCCCGACCCTTCTGAATGCCCGACGGCACCCTTCTGTGTCTTCTCATCACACCCTGACTTTCGCTCTCACCTCACTTGTCATCGCTATGTTAGTTAACGAGACAAGTATGCAGTTGCTTAATTAATGCCCCTCTGGACAGAATCTTTATAATGTCAGGGCTGATGTCGCTCTCCTTTATCGTCACGTTCTGGTTTGGTTCCTGGGAAGCATAACACCTGGCCCATGGTCTGCACGAATGACTATTTGTGCAGACTGCGAGGGGCGGGGCCCTCAGGGTGCTCAGCCTGCAAGGGTGGGGTGGGGTAAAGTGGGTCTTGAGAGGGATGAGCAAAGAGAAGAAGGGTGGTCAGGGTGGCTTTGGAACAGAGCCTTTTCCCGCACAGCCAGCCGTGGCCAGCTGCCAGTCTCGGCAGCAGGAGGTGGAGGCTCAGTGATGAGCCCATCGGCCCACTAAGCTAAGCCAACTCCAAAAGGAGGGAGCAGCAACACCCATGGCATGTGGCTTGCAGAGGACACTCTGACCACAAGTGCGGCCTTATCTATGTGCTTCGGTCCCTCGCCCATCCCTGCCAGAAGTTTCATCTCTGTGTGGTAGAAACAGTCATGTGTGTGCTAAAAATTATATGAAACAACCCCCGGTTATCTCTGTCCCCATATCCAAATAAAGAAACCCTTTCAAATCCAATAGAGAAGAATTACATTTGAGTTCTTGCATGATAGAGCTGGCCATTGCCTTTATAGCTGAATTTGGCTGGCTCTACATTGTAGGGGTCACACTTTCTTTCCCTGAGGGTGTTTTATACATTGCCCCACTGCCTGCTAGTATTGAATCATCACTGACACGAGGTCTGACACCCGTCTGATTTTTTTCTTCTGCTACGTAACTTAACTGGATCACCAGGAGAGTCCCACTTTTTCTTTGTATAGATAAATTTCTATTAGTTTTTCCTGGGGTGCATTATGGTCTCTCTTAAGTCATATCTTCAAATGTTTTTTTTTTCTCCTTTTTGTATGTTGTTGAGTCTTTGTTTTAGGCATAATAATTATGCTTAATCTCTTTTTCCCCCACAGCATTATTATTATTATTTTTTATCTCTAATCCATTTTAACTCTTTAAAACTGTAAATTCACATACTATTTTATTTCAGGAAAACATTCTTGAGTTATATCATTTGGTATGTCTTTTCATTCTCTTTTAAATGTTTTTCTCATTGCTTTAGTTTAGTTTAGGTATATCAGTTATGTATATACCTAACATACATCAATTATGTCAAACCTTCCCTTTTTTTAACTGTAGTCCACTGCTCTCACTTTATCTGAATTTATTTTAACTCTTGCCATTTTTTGAATTTAATTTTAATCATTTCTCTCAAGACCTCCTTTGTGTCCCTAGTTATTTGTCAGCTTTTGAAGTGTCTTCCAAAGGTCTTGATTTCTGTGATAGTTTAGTTACTTATTTTTGTAGCTTTCCTGAGTTTGGCCATAATATTTCTCATCTGCTTCTACTGTTTTATCATTTATTCCTTGAGCCCTTGGATCTTTGCTCTGAGGAGTCCCTTCATTGAGGCCATGCTTTAGCTAATGTCTTGGAACAGTGGGCCAAGTGTATGTGGTTGCCACTGCCAGGGTCCCCTGAGATAACCTTCCCACTGGATCACACTGCTTAAGAACATTGGAGCAGAGAATGTAGTTGTCCCAATTTACCACTCAGGGAATGGAGAATTTATAAAATTTGGAGGGAAGTAATCTACTTAATGGCAGAGTTGGGCCTATAGTTGGTCTCTTTAAAACATCATGTGTGGGGGGGAATAAAAGGGACATCTGTAATACTTTCAAAAATAAATATAAATTTAAAGAAACAAAAACATCATGTGTGCTAGCACCTCACTCAAAGGGTCCACCATACGCCAGAAGTATGACCATCACTTGTGAGTTGCTAGAAATGCAGAATCTCAGGCCCCACTCCAGACCTACCAAATTCCAAATCTGCGTTTTTACAAAATCCCCAGGTGATTTCTGTGAGTGCTAAATTTGTAAAGCACTGTCCTAGAAGACCATCGTAGCCACACCTATTATCTTGGAGATCACTCACTCCCATGCTGGTGTCTTAAAAATACTGGTGCTACCAATACTCTGTGAAGAATGCCTTAGGGAGACAACTCATAGTGTGAAAAAGTCCATGGCTGTATTTGAAGCTCCAGAATTTGTTAATATTTTTCAAAATGTAAGTCCCTGTCAGCTGAGATTTACTGCCTATTTGAAGGGGAGAATCGCTGCCTAAGAGAGCCTACTGATCAATAATTCAAATTAAGAAATCCCATTTTTAACACTCACACTATACCAAAGTGACGGCAGGGCCCAAGTTGTAATTATTACAAACTTCAGCCCTTAGAGATTCCACTCTGTTCCTGTAGCCAGGAAGAGAGAAAGATGAGGAAAACCACTCTGCTTCTCTTAAGAGATGGTACTTCCTCGAGACATGACCGATGGTTTGTATTTTTGTGCAGGGATCTTTCATTCTGGACTGTATCATAGCCTGAAAGATTGTGTACTGGGTCTTGGTCTATGAAGACAGAGACATGGGGCTGAGAGTAGAACATGAAACTCACAAACACAACAAATTGTTTTCTGAGGATCCAAATACATCTAACGTCCTAAATGTGATTTTAAGGTGTTCAACTCTCTTGCGCTGTGATTTGTTTCCTGAGAAGGTAGTTCAAGAGAACGCGGTCGTCCAGGGCACCGTGAAAAATGAGTTACATGGAAGGAAGAGCTTCCTCACAGCACCAGGCAGAAAGGAACCAGGGGATTGTCCATGAGCTTCTCAGCTTTGGGAATGTCTTTATACACATGGCGATGGCCATGTGCTGCAGAAGGACATTCTCCCTGGAGTCGGAAGGATGCAGCGATGATCTTCAGAGGCATTTACCAGTTCTTCTGGGTTGGAGCTCTGTGACAAAGCCAAAATATTTTGGAAAGAAAATAAAAGGTGGTCTGATGTCTGTGGCACAAAATTTAGATTACCGATTCCATTGACTTCAATACCCTTTTCCTTGGAAATTGAGGTTCTTCCATGGAAGTAGAGTGTCCAGAGGTGTCTTCTAGTTCACTGCTTCCAGCTCTTCAGTTCAGTTCCTCTTTCTTGATTTATACGGTGTGAAGAACTCAACTATACTATTTCCCTTCTTTGTATCATCTAACTTCAAAAAAATATATGCACTACTTGGATTAACATATTTTACCCTTTTAACGGACTTGGAGACAGCTAACGTGATTATCGCAATTTTATAGATGAAAGAAATGAGACTCAGACGACCTAAGGTACTTTCTTCAGCTTCTGAGAGTCAGAATTTGAGCCCATCCAGTGGAATTACATATTCAGTACTTTTAGCCACCCACTACTTAAGCCTCTCAGTTAATGGTACTGAGAACCAGGCACTGTCCTAAGTTCTCACACAGATGAGAAGAGAGCACACAAGTAGTAAGCAGGTGGAGAGCGGAACAGGTCGTGTTGGAAGTCGCTTTTGCAGAGGTGGGAGCCTAGATGGGCAGTGGGGAGTGTGCCAGGGTTGGTCTGAGTGGAAGAGTGCACACGTACCAGCCTCGTGTACACATCAAGAGCAATGCTTTTGTCTGCCAGCAACAAACACCTGACAACAGAGGCTTAAGCAAATAAGGATTTCATTTTCTCCTATTGCACGAAATCCAAGGGTAGCAAGTTTCTGGCATTAGTCTAATACTGTGGTTCTCAACCAGGGATGATTTTGCCTCCCAGGGGGGCATTTGACAATGTCTGGATATAATTTGGGTTGTGACAACTGGGAGACACATTTTGTTTGTCACTGAAGGCTACTGGCATCTCCTTGTTAAAAGCCAAGGATGCTGCTAATAGTTCCACAATGACTGAGCAGGACAGCGCCCCACGTCAAAGAATTATCTGGCCCTAAATGTCCATAGTGCCGAGGAGGAAAAGCCTGGACCTCGTCGTGAATGATAGCAAGGCCCATCTCGCTGCGTTTCTCTTGGCTGCTGCCTCATGGCCTCAAATTGGCCACTAAATCACCTCCTTATTTGAGACAGGGAGATGGGGGATGGAGAAAGAGGTGGCTGCCATTGCTGTGTCTTTTCCACTGACCTGGAAGAGAAATGACTCCCCAGAACTCTGAGAAGACTGCCACTTCCATATGACTACCCAGAACTGTGACCCCACGGAGGGCCTGGGGTAGATAATGCCTTGCGTGGGCCTGGGTACATTGCTGCCCCAAGCAAGCTCAGGGCCTGTTAGCAAGGCGGGAGAGTGCCGGGCAGGCCACGGTGAGTGTGCCCTATCAGGCCGATATCCTGACCTGCATTCTTCACAAATGCAGGCAGCTCTTCTCTATCAGCCCCGCAGAGGCTGTAAAAAGCACCGTGACTGCACCCTCTTTACTGGTGTTAAACTAAGCAGCCTCCGTCGGCTGCCAGCATCCCTACCCAAAGGGTTAGCCACATCTCCCCCAAAGCAAATGTTTTTAGAGCTTCTTTTCTCGTTGATAAATCATCTGGGCAGAGACAGGTTGAACGATTTATCTGAACTCTGAAAATTAGGATGGGCTATTCTCAGTACGGCTGTGGTCCAATTTGAGAAAATGTATTTGTGGAACAACAAATAACAATATTAATCCCCGGCTCCTTTTATTGCCGTTTGATTCACTCATGCGACAGATATGTAGAGGGCCCTGATGACGAGAGCTTAGCTTAAGTATAACATTATGAAGGTGGTCACATTTCCAGGCTATGAGCTCAAGGGAAGGAGTCATGTCACCCTCGACCGTGGCGATGAGCTGGCTCGCTGACGGGCTTATGGACTTTAGCGCGTCCGTGCGATGAATGAAGGCACATGGCCCTGTCTCCATGGGAACTGTATGCTTGTTGGGGGTGCTGGTGGGTATGGAAAGTAAGCAGCTGTTAGGGTCCCTCACAGAAGTGTCAGATCCTCTAGGGTGGTCTCCTGATCAGCTTTGGGGAAAACAGAGAAGACTTTGGAAGGAAAGATGAACCTGAAACCTGGAAGGTGGGGAGGCAGAAACATCCATGGATCTGAGTTGCACCCCTACTCACCCACTCGCCCACTCACCCCAAGACGCCTCTTCCCTATTCACATGACATTCAGTGAACATGCGTGTGTATAAGTTTAGTTTAAAAAGGTAAACAGCTCAATGTAAGATTTTAAAATCTCCTCCAAGTTCTAACAATTTGTGAGTCTCTTAAGTTGAATGCTTCTGGTTTGAGTAAACATCACGGTATCCTGTGCGCTCCAGGCCTCACCAGGTCCCCAGAGGCAGAGGAGGAGAGAAAGGAAATGCTGGGCCCTCAGACTGCCCTCGGAGAATCTGCAGAGGCTGCCACTGTGGGCAGCTCAGGGGCATTTCTGGCTGCCGGCAAATGTGTTTCCGTTTTGTGCGCCTCCCCGTTTCCCGCCTCAGCCTTCGCAGCTTGCGCAGGAGAAGCCCCAGGAGCTTCTCCTTGCTGCCGGCCCCGGTGGGAGACAGCCCGGGCTTCTTGCACAAAGCTCCCTCCTGGAGATGCTCTTATGACGTCCTTTGTTGGGGAAGCTTCTCTCAGGCTTCCATGTGGCAGGGAGTCATAATTCTCTCCAGATGAAGAAGGAGCATGCCCTGTGTGAGGAAGACTCCATGGCCAGGAATGGATTCACCAGGGGAATGGACTAAGGACTCAGCTCTAGAGTGTCTCACTTGCAAAGCCTTTGTGGACCTTTCGGCCTAGAGAGGAATTGCTCTGTTTGCCCCCGCCATGCCTGTCTACACTCCTATCCGTGCACTTACGGGACTGTCACACTTTGAGCTTGCCTGCTGCTTCCTATGAGCTGGTGAGCTCCTTGGTTCATTCATTCATTCAACCAATATTTATTGAGCACCTACAATGTACTTGGTGAGCATGACAGTCAACAAGACACACACAGCAGTCCCTCTCCTGGTGAGTGTTATATGTGGGAAAGGAAGACAGTCAATTAAATACACGATTGTACTAAAGTGCAACAAGAATTAGAGAAGGGTGCTCGGGCGACAATGTGCAGCGGAGGCGCTTGGCAAGGGCTCTAGCGTATGTAGCAAGTCAGGGCAGGCCCATAGGTGTAATGTGTAAGCCGAGGACTGTAAAATAATGACAGCGGCTTCGTTCCGTTTGTCTTGTGTCTCCGGAGCCCAGGAAGATGTCTGGAATAACAACAGAAAGAAGTGTGTTAACGGGAAAAAGGAGAGACTGTACTGCTGAGCTGCCTTCTGTGGTCTGCCCCTCCTCTCCACCCCGGCTCCCGGCTCGCTCAGCCCGCACCGTCCCCTCTCTTCCAGGCCGCCTCCCACCCGGCCCCTCACCCACGTTACTGCACTACACACCCTCCCCCGCCCCACCATGCTGATGGCCTTAAATCACAAAAAGGGTCACATAATTCCCTTGTGTGATCCCCTTCACATTCCCCTATGGCTCACCATGTCCACCCCAAACTCTCTGCGCTTCCCTATGGAACCCTCTATTTCCAGAACTCTCTGCGCTTCCCTATGGAGCCCTCTATTTCCATAAGGTGGGTCTTCGCAGGGATTCCCGAGTTTGCCACAGTCCTTCCTTCTGTGGCACCTTTGCGCCTGCTGTTCCCCTTGCCCCAGCGCCCCTTCCATTCGCCTTCACGCCCGAGCCCTAGCCTGCTTCCAGAACTCCAGGTTGGCTGTGGTTTTCCCAGCTCACCTAATTGCACCATGATTGCCCACGAGTCTCATATCCCCAGGAGACTGTGGAAGTCTTTCTCAAGAATGGGGATGTCATTTTATTAATCTTTGTTTCCCTGGCACTGTGTCTGAAATACAGTAGGGACTCAATCAATGTTTCTAAAAGGGATAGAGTAGTGTCACTCCCTTCCAGAGATAGTCACGATAAGACTCAAAATGTTTTCTGAAAGTGATAGCTACCATGCCAGGCAAATCTTATCGTTATTACATACTGGGGGCTTTTATTGTGAGCAGCAGCAGAATGACTGCATTTGGCTTTTGTTTATACTTTACTTCAAAATGAATAATCTGCTTGGCAATATCAGGTCGGGGAGATCTCTTGTCTAGAGAAGACCTTCCGGGGGCCTGTGAGGAGCCCCAAGACAAACGGATACATTTCAAGAGTATCTTACAGTCATTCTTTTCTCAGAAGAGCATCTGTAATAGACATCTTTTGCCAAGGGCTTTATACTCCAGCAGTCTTCTGGGAAACAGAGGTAGGAACAAATCAGATTTCTTCTTTGAGAAGAAAACTACAAGTCAATGGAAATAAGCAAGCCAGCTCCACCCTTGCTAAATGAACAGAACACAGCCCTAGAGCAGAGATCACCTACAAACCCTCCCATTAATTGGGGTATTTTCTTAATTAGTCAACAAGAAATGAAGAGTTTATACAGTACTGCGCTTCATATCACTGTGATCACTTTACAAGGTCGATTTATCATTGCCACTTGTACCCTCCATGGAAGAGTGCTTACCGCTGAGCCAAAGGCTCTAATGAACTTAAAGTTTACAATAGCTACAGGAAATTAAGCAGTGTCATCTCAGTAGACACCACCCCATTCATCAAGTTAATATTAGGGTTCCATGAACAGAATGTTCTGGGGTTAGTGAATCTTTTGAAACATGTGGTGAGCCAACGAAAACATCTTTGATAAGTTATATAATTGACCACCCATGACACATTTGTCCAAAGTTCCCAACAAGGCAGCTCAGAAATTGTGTTTCTGAGTCCAACCCTCCTCTGGCTTTACCAAGTGTGATTTGTAAACAGTATTGCTGCTGCTTATTTCAAATGGAGACTCAGAAGTTTTGAGAAATGCTTCTCAGTGAAATTGGAGTAGAAGAAATAAGGCATATTTGATGTTAGTTAAAGAGCCAAATTTTCCCGTGTTATATTGTCTCCCCTTATAGAGACTGGAATGCTTAAACACTTAAAGAGAATCTTGAACACTGGAGTGATCATTTCCATCAAATTCCAAGGGTTCACTCAGCCCAATTCTGCTGGTGATAATGTTAATAATATATCTTCTAAAAGTTCCAAGCATGAATTATTTGCAACACAAGTTTGATGGTAATAGCATGCATCGTACATTAGTTCTTGGAGCTGAATAATGCAGGGCTCGTGCAGCGCGGGTCGATAGAATTTGGATTTCTCCAAATCACTTTCCCTTTGCTCTCTCACCGAGAAGACAGTCTTTCTGCAAGATTAGCCCCACTGTGACAGCAGGCAAGCCCAGTTACCTTGCTGGATAAAGAAGACACAGCAATGCCTCCTCATTTCAAGATTATGCCCTGCGTGTCCAGGACACCACCCCAGAGCTCCAGACAACAGTTAGTGATTAATTGATGAGAGTGTGTTTCCCAGACACATTGCTAGAACATGTGCTCTGATTGTTGCACAGGCAGGAAAAGTACAAGTGGAAGAGAGGGTATTAGATAACCTTCTCTTTGCCCAAACAAATGCAAATCAAAAGTATAGGACAATAAAGAGTCCCCTTTGTAAGACACATCTGGAGTTCCCTCAAATGATCAGGATTTTCCTGCCCCTTACTTTTTGCCTCTTCTTTCCCCCCTTCCTGGTTTATCTCTGCATCATCTTACTATTTATCTACATTAATAGACTGTTTTCCTAGGGTCCTGTCATATTTTTCCACTGCTAATTGCCCAGGGCCTAGAATAATGTGTGATGCATAGTAAACACTCAGCACATACTTGTTGAATGGCCTGAATATATATTTGGGATTGAGTGAAAGCCCTATCAAATGACGACATGTGATCCTGCCCGGGTGGCTAAGTTGGTTGAAACATTATCCTGTACACCAAAAGGTTGTGGGTTCAATTCCCAGTCAGGGCACATAACTAGGTTGTGGTCTCGATCCCCAGTCAGGACAAGTAGGGGAGGGAACTGATCGATGTTTCTCTCTCACACCAATGTCTCTCTCTCGCTCTCTCTAACTCTTCCTTTCTCTCTCTCTAAAATAAATAGAAACATATCCTTGGGTAAGAATTTAAAAACATGTGTGCCCCCACTTCTGCATGTGCTGATTCTGATGACATGTTTTCCCAAAGAGGGTTGGACTGGCTCATCTAGGCACTGTTGTCTTACCTGAGCAGAGCTCTGACACCAGGCTCCCCACAGGCCCATGGCTCATCTTTAGCCTGGCCACCTTTGAAGGTGGGACATTTTGCTTGTCTAATCATCTGTGGCCTGATGAGTGAGCTACATGGCCTCAAATGGCAACTTTTGCATAATAAACAATCTCAGGTGATTTCTGGATGGGCATGAAAAGCATTTAGGTATTCTGGGCACCTCATTGGTTCTCCAACAAATATGTATTAATTATCTCTTTTGTGCTCAGCACCATGCTCGGGCCTACAGATATCAATAGAATAGAATGAGAGGTTAAAAGTTGTATCCTAGGCCAGAAGGAAGGTTTAGAAAAAGGCACAAGGGAATCGTGTGTGGGGGGGGGAGCGCGATGGATATGCCTCCCATCTTAATTGTGGTCATGGTTTCATAGGTATATTCAAATGTCAACACGTCAAACTGTACACTTTAAATATATGCAGCTTATTGTATGTCAAGTCATCTCAATAAAGCTTTCTAAGATGCCCTCCAAAATAGTGAGGCAATTGTTTCCAAGACGTGGCATGTCTAGTTGGGACAGACATTTTTATACCTCTCCCATTTCACAGTGTCTATTTGAAAGTTGGAGCAGAAAGATCTTCATCTGAACTAATTATAACTGGGTCTGAGGAATGGGCCAGACTAAACAGATGCTGTTTAATGGGGAACAGTGTGAAACTTCTTTGTGACTCAAAAGCTAATGACACAACTATGGGACTGGGGAGAAAATACTTCACAGGAAAATACATAGAAGAGATGGAGGATGTTTAATTGACAATAAGTTCATCAGCACATTGTGATTGCCAAAAGGGAAAAAGACAGTAAGACTTTGGGATGCACTATCTGGAAGGGAAGAGACTGTTCTGTTCTCCTTCTGAGTTCTTTACTCAGATGGAATATCGTGTTTGTTTCTGGTGGATCACACATTAATAGGGACACTTGGATAGGATTTAAGAATGTCTAACCCAGAGAGCACCTTCAATGATTTGCCAGCTACTAGGGAATAAAACTTGGCAGGTACCAGGCATTTTGCCATAAATCTTTAAGTCTGCAGAGCAGGCCTATAAGGGGATGTGGGCTCACTATGTTCAGCACATTGTTCTGGTTCCCCACCCTGTAGTAACACGGAGGGATTGCACTTTAAAATCAGCAGTAGCCATGTGGCTTTCTTTGGCCAATGAGTGTGAGTTCATAAGTATATACAAATGATACATATAATTTTGGGGTGGAAGCATATAACAATATAGACCCATCAGTGCAGTCACTGAGTGAAGACAACATAGGTCAGAGCCTGGCCCTAGCACCAGACTGCAATGAACATGAGCAAATATGAAACCTTAGTTATTTAAAGCTACTGAGATTTGGGGAACTGTTTGTTACTGCAGCAAAACAAAGTTCACCCTGACTGATACAGTCCGTAATCAGTGTCTTCATTATTTCGAATGAGGAAGGAACTTGCCTAAAGTCCTACATCCAGTCAGTGATGGAGCTGTCATGTGAATTCTGATGAGCTGGCTCCAAATCACATGCACTTAATCTCTCTGATACGTGGAGGGGTTAAATCTAATGTGAAATCTTTGGGCAGGAGGAGCAAAACTAGACGTTAGAAAGGATCTAATACCTGGCCTAATATATGAGGTGGCAACAACAGTTATCTGACAATAGAAGGGACTGCTTGGGAGGTTTTTATCTTCCCATCTCTGAACATGTGGAAGCAGAAGCTGATCAACTTCTTTTCTAGGATGTGATGGTGAGAATTCGAACAAAAAGATGATTGGACTAAAAGACTTGTTAGTTTCTTCCCAGCCCTGATATCCTAGGAGATTGTACCTTTGAAGTGGTAGATCCGCCCAGGGGGCATTTCATAAACACGCACAGACTGCAATAAAGCATTCTCAACGAGAGAGAGTGGGGAAAAGGCAGCTCCTATTCAGCAACTGGGGAATTGGTAAATTAAAGCAATGCTAATGACCCAAATAACCTACCAAAGTTCCGCAGAACCTAGTGGAGTGCTCAAATATTAATTGCAGGAAACGATTTGTCTGCTCTAGGTGGTAATGCTACCTAGAGCCTTGGGTTAATCAATCTTTATTCTCTAATATCCCCCCAAAGCAAAATGCATTTTTATTGTTCTATTTTGTCTATGATCCCCCCCCCCATCCCCTCCCCAGGCCAGGTTAATAAACGCCAGTGTTTTGATGTGACCTGCGATTCTCACTGCGTTTTAAATTCTCCTTTCCGTTGGTGGGACACTAAGACCCGTGGCTCCCCCGGCCTGAAAATCTGAGCCACATAAATCATAGAGCAAGGAGATTTTTATGCAAAATAAAGCACTTTCCATGCTTTTCCCCTTGCAATGATTACATGATTTTCCCCTGAAACTGAACAATATATGTTTCATAAATAGATCTCTCTCTCTGTAAGCAAACCTTGGAAATGGATTATTTGTTTGGTTTGCATTTTGTCTTTCAGTGTTGCAGCTACCAGAAGCCAGTTCTCACAGGCATATCACAAAGACGAGGAACTGGAAGGGCTGAGAGTCATCAAAGAGCCAGTCCTTTCCACTGGGACTCCCTCACTCTGTGTAGCACATTGCCTGTTAGAACTTAGATCACGAGATGCTCAAAAAGCCTTGAAAAGAGTCCATTTCTAATCCCAGAGAAGTGGTTCTCAAATTATCAGTGAGGAGCTACAACAATAACAAAGAAAATCCCAAACAAAAACGGAATAGTAGGGGGAAAAAAGATGTATTTTAACATCTGAAAGTTCATAGCCTTTCTAAGCTGATGTTTATTTTTAGTAACCTCATGTCACTTGTGGAAAAAAAAAATTAAGTTCAGTATTTGAGAGAAGTCACCATTCTCTGCTGAAGGTACCAAACTGTGGGACGTTAGCAGCATCCTTTACAGTGATACATGTTAGATACAAAGTCAGCTGAAAAAAAGAGACACTGATGATCACTTTGAAAGAAAGGGCACATTTCATCCCAGGGTCCTGAAAGGCATTTATTCCCCATTTCACAGAGATGCCTGCGGTACAGAGATGGGGGTGGAGGTGGGGTCTCCTGGCTCTCTAGCAACATGTCCAGTGGCCACGTGAGACAGTCAGGGCTCCTGGCCTGATTTGTCAAAAGAAACCAGGACAGAGAGGCCTCATCAGAGTGGACATAGCCCAGCAGGGAAACCCTGGCATCAGACAAAAAGGAGACCTCACTATTCTGGAATGCGAGGGGCTTAAGGGGGAGCAGCGTTGAAATGGGCCTTTGTACCTTGCCTCAATCTGAAGGAAGCCCATGAGTTTTCAAGTATCTCTGAGGTTAAGGTAAATGTTTTCATCCCCCCGCCGTACGTGAAATGTTTGATGTGAATTATGGATTTGTCCATTTTAAATTAGCCTCTGTCTCTTAGGAAGGTGGCATCGCTTCAGAACAGGGGGTTCTGGTGCCTGGCTGTCTGAGCTCTGATTTTGCTTTTCCTACTTGTTACTTATAAGATGACTTTGCACATGTCCTTCTTTGAACCTCAGTTTACTCATCTGTAAAATGGGATAAGAATGGATTATTGTCAGCGTTTGTACAGTTCCTGGCATAGAGTAAGTGATAATATACTCATTCTGATCACACAGCTATTGTCATGATTAGGGACAATCGCCTAAATATTTTGACTGGATGCCCTATTAGTATTGTGGTGACCCCAATATGAAAATCCATGCACACTCAAAACTGCAAAGATCCTAGGCATTGTCCTAAAAAGTGACCAGTGTTGAAAGCCTGAGTTTTCTATATTCGACTCCAGCAGTGCGTGTGTTGAAACTGACGGAGCCTCAGCTTCTACATTAACAAAGTGTTAATTATCACGCGTGGAATCAAGTAGGGTACAAAATAAACAGGGCCATCTATGTAAATGGCGAGTCCAACCCTCGGCACACAGTGTGGGTACACGGTAGTGTCCCCATGTCCAGTCTCATCATGAACTCAGAGTCAGGTCCTGCTGCCTGACGAGCCTTTGAGAGTATGGGGAGGGACTCCAGGGGCATCACATGTCACCTGGTTGTCCTGATAAGGGGTCCCTTGGAATGAAGGCCGACCTGATATCTGCCATCTCCCCCTTCAGAAGTCTTCATGCCCTACTGACGCCATCTCTGACCATAGCGTTTAGGCTTCTCCTCCCTAACCCCCATCTACGAGCTTTGAAGAGCAGCTAAAGCCTCTATGCCTCTTTCTCACACTCAACACACAGAACACAGCAATGTTATGCACGGGAATCATTCATTAGGTACTTCATAAATGAATGAATACTAGGGCACTGCCTTCCCTATTATTTAACACAGCAAGAGGCATTATATTTGCTGATTTCCTAGCATATCTTTCCGGGCAGCACCTGTAAGCTGGTTTTACTTGGTGTCATGTCCACAGACTAAACACAGTGCCTGGCACACTCTGGATGCTTATAAATGTTTGTTTTGTGAATGAATGGAGGAATGAATAACTGAGTAAGCCATGGGGTGGTTCAATGAATAGTTAATGTTTCTGGCTAAATAAAACATTTGCCATCTGATGACTTGGGTAAATTTGGGTATTATCTATCAGCTCATTAAGTATGTGGCAAAGAATCAGTCATTGAACATATCTCTTTATAAACCATGATTTGGGAGCTGCAATAAACCCAGGATTGTGCACCCATGAAATAAAACCTTGGTTGGAGACTTTCTGTAATAATTCCATACATCTAAGTTCCACCTTGACTTGAAGGTCCTTTTCTTTAAAGTCTGTTTTCTTCATTCCCCATCTCACTACCTCACCCCTCCTCAAGTCCAGACCTATAAATACCAGCATTCTTTTTTGTAAATTTTTTCTCAAAAATATGAAATGATGTATGATTCATTTCACAGACACAATTCAGGCTTTATAGAAATAAACATCAAGGCATTACCAAGTGTTGACAAGAATGTGAATGGAATGCTCACACATTGATGGTAAGAATGTAAAATGGTATAGCTACTTTGGAAATCTGTTTGTAGTTTCTACTAATAGTAAGCACACACCTACCCTATCACTCAGGAACTCTACCCCTAGGAATATTACAGGAATATCGCCCACTTAAAATGAGTTCTTGTGTCCAAAAGAGATATACACAAGAATGTTTCTAGATGGCTGGTGCATCTTAGTCAAAAGATAAATAAATGTTGTTTCTCCATACAATGGAATACTATATAGCCGTCAAAAAGAACAAACTACTGGTACAACAGTAGTATTTCAAATTAGTCTGGAAGAATCTCACATATATTTTGTTGAGTGAAAGAAGTCAGGCACAAAAGAGTGAATACAGTGCAACTTCACTTAGAGAAACTTGAAAAACAGCCCAAACTAATCAGTGATGATGGAAGTTTGACCAGTGGGTGAGAGGAAGGAGACTAAACTGAGGAGGCGCACAGGGCACCCTCCTGGAGCGCTGGCAATGCCTTCCATCTCGTTCCCAGGGGTGGGCACATAGGTAACCGACATCCCCAAGCTGTATATGTAAGACAAGTGCGCCTGTGCACACTGCTGTGGGCAGAGCATTCCTCGTTTAAAAATGGAATGGCAACACGTGTCAGGGCTCTCTAACTCTGCCAGACCACATGGCTCTTTATTCATTGGTACATTCTTCTTGTTATTTTTTTCCCCTTATAGCAATGACTAGCTTTGGGTGGTTTCCTAGGCGTTATATTAATAAAGTCCATTCAGCTACTCTGATGCTTGTAACAGGGTTATTTCAGCTCAGAGGCAAGGGCTACGTGGTGGTGATATGCTGCTTGGACTCAGGAGCCATGGGAACTGGATTCACATCCCAGCTTTGATGGTACCAGCTGTGTGACCTTGGACACTCTACCTTAACCTCTTTAAGTCTCAGTCCGTTTATCTAGAAAGTGGGAGTAACATCAGCCTGAGCTCATAGGGGTCACATGAGAAAATGTATGTGAAAGTGGTTAGCCTGGCACTTGGCACAGAAAAGGGTGACTTGCGGCAGTATTAATAGTTTCCAAAGCAGCGATCGTAGAGCAGCAAGAGCGTAGTAAAGGGCATAACTGGAGTCGCATCGGCCTGAACAGACCACAGCCTAGATGGCTGGGTTTCGAGCTGAAGGTGTCGCAGGAAGGAGGATCTGAGAGCTGGGAGAGCTAATGACAGGGTGGCCGTATCACGTCCGAATGGGAAGCTCCAAATCTGGCTTGGAAAAGAAGACGACACCGCCTGCAAGATATGGACTCCTGGATCTGGAACACCCCATCCTTAGGGCAGGACATGTATCCATGTTCCCGGTGTCACCAGAACCTGAAGTGGAGCCAGATGTGCCATGCCCCAGCCTGCACCCCGGCCTGCGGCTCCGTGGGCAGAGGGATCAGACAGTTCTCTGCAATGGCTCCTACTTAGTGGGTCGCCGCGGGACGGTGTGGGATGACTGCGTTAAAAAAGAACCAGAGGTTAAACCCGGTGGAATCCGTGTCTGGTTAGATCATTTACATTCATAATTACTTTCCGTCACCACACTGGAGTGTGTCTGGTTGTTCATAATGGGAAAAGTGATTTGCTCTGGCGTCCGCACGGGGAAGGCTGTGTGACTCACAGATCCAGGCCCAGCTCAGGGAACACAGTGTGGCTGAGTCTCTGCTGGGGCTAATTCAGTCTGAGATGTTGCCACTCTTCCTGGAAAAGCCTTTAACACTCAGAGACAAGAAGGACCATGAACTCAATCAGGGCATAAAAGATGGGCTGAGAATGTTCCCAGCAAGACACACCATTGTCAACAATAATGGGAGCAGTCGTCTGATCAGCACCCATATGTGCTAGGTACTCTGTGTGTAGTATGTCCTCACATCTGCTCTGTCTAGGCAAAGTTATCCCCATTTTCAAGATGATGAAATGGAGGGTTATAGGAGTAAAGTCAAGCTTTTAACTGACAGAGCTAGAAATCAAATTCTTTCATGCCTGACTCCCAAGTCTGAGATTCCCCAGTGGAACCTGGTAGAGTATTTGAGAGTCTGAATTTAATTGGCTATGTCAAGGCTCTGTGCTCAGAATGTTCTCAAGAATGATCACAGTGTTCTTCTCAAAGGACCTGTGGCTAGATCAGGCCAGTTATCCCAATTCTTTTTGCCAACCCTCAACCCCCAACCCAAATATCACATCCACTTGGGAAGGGTTGTATGTTCATGGTAGCTCCTTGCTTTTTCTGAGGAAGCTGACCACATGAAGAACAATCTTCAGGAAAACTTGGAGTCTAAATAACTGAGCTTCTTCAGGTTAAATCTCACACTTCCTTTCATTTCTTGAAGATCCCAAGATGAAAAAAAGAAACGTGAAATCTCACTTTAGCTTTACCAAAATGCAAACACGCATCGCAATACACTGAAATGCCATATTTGTTGGAGCTTGAAGGCAGAGGCCAAAAAAAAAGTAGCTACTATTGGCTCTCATGCTTAGCATATAGGATATATTCAATATCTATATAGTAATTTTTTATTGTCATTCTGCAAAAATGGGTATTCGTTCTCATCTAACTTATACATGAGCTGAATGAATTCTTATAAAGATTCAGCTTCCAAACAAAACTAACCCACAAGAGAGTCCCACACGCCACTGCTTTGCATGGAGGGGACATGTCACCTTTGCCTATGGGCCGCTGGTTCTCCTGGACCAAGATGAAGCCCACTTGTCCCGTGGAATCTTGAGGTTAGTTTGTTCTTCCAGTCACAGAATAGAATCAAGCCCTTGAAAATAGTACGGAATGCTGGAAAAAAGAAACTGATTCACAAGCATTTGCTTAAGAAAAACTAACACCTCTCCTGAGATGGAATTTCTACCTGCACACTTAGGGGCCACCAAGAGCCACTGCGCCTGGCTGATGCATGCGTGGGTGTTCTCCACCGGATCATCTCCAGGCGAGTCAGTAGGGCGCTCACACAAACAAATCATTTCTACAGGGTACTGTGGTTGCCTGGGGTTGTGGCCGCTGTTCATTGGGAGACGCTTGAAGTAGAAGTAATGGCAAGCATGGGTGTGTTGCAGTCACATCTCCCAGATTTACATCTGCTTAGAATATTTTTAGCTCAACACATTTCTTGTCACTGAAACTGAGAGTGAGCTGTCACATATAATTCGAGATAGGGCCAGGCTTGACTCTGTTTCCTATTTCCCAGCAGACAAAGGCCCACACTTCAGGACTCATTTGGGTGATTATGGAAAAGATGAAGTCATTGCAGATTTCATCACCAGAAAGGCCTGCCACGTCTTGTAAGTGATTTGATATTTACATAGATCAGGCTTAGAAAATAATGAACTCCCAGGAAATATGAAGTGAGCACTCCTCCCTAAGTCACAGAGAAGAAAATGCTTAACGAAAGGCAGGATCTAAGGTGGTATTTCCCAAAGTGTGTCCTGTGGAAGCCCACATCTGGATACCTTCCATGGAAAGACGGTTCTGTTGCCAATAGTGGATGCATGTTAATGCTCCGTCTTAGAGGTCCCCAAAGTACATCAGCAAACAAAAGAGTCTGAAGTCCTGCAGTCATGAAACTTCATTTCAGGGTTTCCTGAAAAATATTTGCCCATGGAAACATTTTTTTCAAGGCACATCTAGGACCTGGAGTGACTGCTAGGAAATAATTGGCCAAAGAAACAGCTTCCATTGTTGCAAAGACACAGGAAAACATTTCTTCTCCATCTGCAAGTCCTCACAGATGTCTCCCAAGCAAAAGTCCTGCTGACTAGATTCTAGCTGGTGATAATTATCTCAGATTTTCAGAGAAGGCGCTGAGAGGCTGGAGGAAAATCACCTTCAAAAATACAATAGACTTTCTGGACTTTTTTTTGTCATTGCCAAGCATCTTAGTCCAGTTGGGCTGCTATAACAAAAATACCACAGACTGGGGGGGCGGGGGGCAGAAACAACAGACATTTATTTCTCACTGTTCTAAAGCCTGATAAGCACAAGATCAAGGTACCAGGAGATTCAGTGTCTGGTGAGGACCCGCCTGATGGTTCCACAGAAAGCTGACTTCCCCTTGTGTATCCTCACAGAGCAGAAGGAGCTAGGGAATTCCCTGGGGTCTCTTTTAAAGGGGCACTAGTCCCATTCATGAGGTCTCCACCCTCATGACCTAATCACCTCCCAAAAGCCCCACCTCTTCACATCTGAGTTTAGGCTTTGACTTGTGAATTTTAGGGGGACACACACATTCAGTCTATAACACCATCTGAGTTAGTATTGTAGCTGGGGCACTAAGTGGAGGCTATCAAGACTGGAACTTTATGGCACCTTTGAAGGGCTCTCTAAATGTAGTAATGGGAATAGAAGTTTCTATAGCGAGACTGTAAAATTAGGAAACTGTGAGCTGAATTGGAGAGGGCCCAGACTGCAGTCAGGTTTTGTTGGTGCAATTTCTGTAAAGATTATCAGACGTTTGTGTTATTTAGACCCAGTTATAAAATAACATGCTTTATCAATAAATTAAAAAACAAAACACAAAAAAAAAACCTCAAAGTGGGAGACCACTCACCACCTTAATAAAATCCTAAGCACGACCTTAGTTACTGACCTGAGCTCTGGAGTCATTATAATAAAAGCTAAGTCCCTCTTCCCTTCTGAGCCGTGGTGTGACCTCAGCAACTTTCTTAACTTCCTACCACTTCACATCTTGATGTTTAACATGAGGATAATGTGATAATAACAATAGCATCTGCCTGTGTGAATCTTTTGTGGATAAAACGAGACTAGATATCCTGGGCCTGCTATAAGCATTTGATAAACGTTGGCTATTAGAACTATTTGCTATTTTTGTTATTGTCCACGCTTCACATAATACTGTGCATTGAAACCTTTTGAACAATGAAACTTAATTATTTTATTCTAAGACAATGAAGAAGGGGACAGCCAGGCTGAGGGGAGGAGGGACCCCAAGATGCGGAGGTGGGGGTGGCAGCCCTGGAGAAAAGAAAGGAAAGCAGACCACAGGGCGGGGATTTGTGCGAGATGGAGAAAGAAGAGCAGAGAAGCAGCCCTGAGGCCTACCAGCCGCGTGAGAAAGGGAAGGACATGACTGCCGCCAAGACAAACTTGTAAAACATTGCCACAAAATGCCACTGAGCTGCTACGAAATGCTGGGCATGCCTTCAGGGGAAAGCAGAAACAGCTATGCAGTTTGGTGGCTTCGTTTTTCCCTTGTATGTCTAATTTAGTTGTTTTCTTTTTCTTTCAATAAATCTTTGCTGCCATCTGGGCCGACAAGTTTTTCAAGGAGAGGTGGGTCTCTCCAGCACTTATATCACATGGGGCCTGGGCATTCAAGCCTGAAAAAATGGGCACTCGCCACCTGCTCAGAATCTCCAAGGCTGTGTAGATGGGGCACTGGGTGACAAAGTCAGGGCTTGACTTGTCTATTGGTATCCTAGGGCTGCCACGACGAGCTCCCACCAACGCGGCGCCTTAAACAAGATGTGAAATCCAAGTGTCAGCAGGCCATGCCCCCTCTGGAGGCCCTAAGGGACATCCTTCCTTGCCTGCTCCTAGGCTCTGGTGCTCCTGGCATTCTTTGCCTTGGGGCAGTATAACTCCTACCTCTACCTCCATTTTACGTGGCCTTCTTTCCTGTGTGTGTCACTCTGTGTCACCTCCTCTTGTCATAAGGACACTCTCATTGGATGCCAGGCCCACTCTTATCAAGTATGATCTCATCGCGAGACCCTAAATGAATTACATCTGCAAAAACCCTATTTCCAAATTAGGTCATGCCCTGAGGTTCCAGGTGGACATGAATCTTAGGGGGGCAGTCGGTATTCAACCCATGACAGCTTGGGAACATGAGGTAGGGGCCACTGAGGGTGTTGAGATGGGCCGAAGGAGAGGGCTAAATGGGCACTGGCCACTCAGCGATCAAGAGAAGTATTGAAATAGTAAGAGGAGGAATTAGGTGCATCTCGTACTCAGTGGCTCCAACTAGCTCACTGAACCCTCAGGATGAACATAGGGGGTGCTGCTGTTACCCCTGCCTCGCAGAGGAGGAAGCTGAGGCCCAGGGATGCTCTGGAGCTTGCCCATGTTTATAGAAGTCAGCAGTGTCAGAGTCAGCCCCTGAGTGCAGGTCCGTGTGCCTCTGACAGCCACGCTCCGAATCTTCGTGAAGGAAAACAGTCCTACAGCACGATTGGAGGGGCCCTGTTGCAGCTCACGCAGAAGACCAACGCTAAGTCTTTAATCAGCTTTTTCTTGCCTGCGTAAGACAAGTAAGGCCGTCCTTACCTATAAAGCGTTTTCTTTACACTCAAAAGCTCCCCCTGCCATTTTTTCTTTTCCACCACCTCCAGCAAATATGCCTGCTACCTTACCACAGGCCCAGCACATGTTTACATTTTCCAGAACATTATCTAATTTGGGATAAGCCCTTGAAAGTCCGTGTGAGCAGCACCATGGCAGAAAAGCAAGCAGACAAGTAAACCGGCAAAGGCGCTGTCTTCTGGGTAAGCCACCTGGGCTCTAGGCCTGGGGCTGTCGCTAAGGTGTGATGCAAATTCTTCCAAGTCTCTGAGTCTCCGCGTCCTCTGGGGAAAACCAGGAGCTTAGAGAAAGGATTCCTAAGGTCTGACCCAGCTCCTGCTTGCTGTAGCTCTTCACCCTCCCAGGGCTGTGTTATCTCCAACAGGAAGCAATCTGACTGTCTCAGAATGAAAACTGGCTCCCAATTCTGTCTGGCCTGCTAGCCACAGGCCTTCTTGCATGGCAGGGGGGTGGGGGGATGGTGTGGGGGGGTGTTTTTCCCGAAATCTTTGCTTTTTTCTCCCGTGCAGAAATCTCAGGATCCAATAAAATTCATAATCACTTTGATGGAGGGTCTTGTGTTTTGACTTTCTTCGTATTTAAGACGATTCCAGGAAATGTAATCATCCCTCCCTGCCGTACCCTTCTCCTGTCTGACCCTTACACAGGCCTAACAACAGGCAGGAACCAGGGATGGGTTTGCTGCTTCTGGTGCTCAGCCTGAGCTCGGGCCCAGGTCTCTGAGCTGCAGCAGGAGGAGGGCACCACTCATTTAGGGTGGACCTAAATGCACACCGATGGCTGAAAAGTGATTCTTCTTGCAAGTGCCACGTGTTGTCTTGTCTCCGGAACTTTCTATTTTATTTGTAGTTGAAAATGACTTGTACGCCACCTTTTCCGCATCTCCTGAGGATTTGCTGTTCCTCGGTCATCAGGAGTTGGTAACGGTCCACTCTGCATACAGAATTATCCTGGGCCTTCTAGAATACATAGAGTGATCTAATGGGAGCAAGACTGGCCTGTAAGGTGGAGTTAGAAGGGGGTCACTATAGTTATCCTTGCACTTACCTCAGCACCTTTCCAGGACAGGTACATTTGGAAACCAGGAGCTGGGTAGATAAGCCTAGGGAAGTTTTCTTGGATGCTTGATACCAGTTATCTCTTGACATTTGCTTAGGAAATGAAATGGTGAAAAGAAAGCAGGTAAAACTAGGCCTTCGTGACATCCCTTTTGTCTGAGCACTCTCTGCCACGTTGTGGATTGAAGCACAGGGCTTATAGACAGCTGTGACTAGAACTCTCTTTCATCTAGAGAAGAATGCATTTAGAGAAGACAACCTGTACTGTCAGTGACAGAGTCACTGATTTGCAATCTATCCACTAATGTACTGATCTGTTCATTCAAAATATTTATTGAGCATCTACTATAGGGCATATCATATGCTAGGCTCTGAGGTCATCATACAGGACAGGGACCCACAAACATTTTCTGTAAAGACCCAGAGATGAAATATTTTAGGCTTTGTGGGCCATAGGAACTCTGTCCCAACTACTCACCTCTGTTGTTATAGTGTGAAAACAGCCATAGGTGAAACACAAACGAATGGGGGCGACTGTGTTCCAATAAAGCTTTATTTATAAATACACATGGATTTTACCATGGGCCTTAATTTACAATCCCTGTAGATGAGTGACAGAGCTCATACTAATTGGAGAAGACATTTTCGTGTCATTATGTGTTGTGTGCCTAAGTAGGATAAACAGAGAAAAGAGGAAGCCAAGAAGGGGCAGGAAGTGAGAGTTTCCCAACAGAGCAAATACTTTAGCTGGGCTTTGAAGAATGAATGACAGTTTATCAGGCTGAGGAGAGGACAAGATTTCAGACACAAAGAATAGCATATATGAGGGTCCCAATGTGTGAAAGGACGTGGCATCTTCTGGGAGCAGGGCGAAGCTCTTGATGCAATGAGGAAAATGGTAGAAAGAAAGAGGTAAAGCAAATCCATTTCTATAATGAGGCTAATGAAGTCTGGCTTTTGCTGGTTGCATCAAAAAGGAGAAAACAATCCCAACTCCAGGAGCAGAAACCTGTGACTCCAGCTACCAGGACCACAGTCTCAGCCTTGATGATGTAATATACAGTTCATTTTATTCCAGGTATTATACTCAGACTTTAATCCATTTTTTAAATTCAATCCATTCAAGTACACTATGAAGATAGTACTATCAGACTCATTTTATAAGTAAGGAAACTGAAGCCCATATTGATCATGCAATTCACTGAACCCATGTTGGAGTGGCTATAAGCATGAATTCAGCTGTTATTTAACTTAAATATGTATAGTCAAAACTTGGGGGTTTCATTTAATGCAAATTCTTAAACCTGCTCCCAGAGGGTTTGGAATCACTAGTATGGAGTGGGGCCTGACAATTTGCATTTTAGCAAACATTTCCAGGTGACTTTGATGGAAATGCTTCTTGGAAAGTAGAGAACTACACTCTGTATAGGAAGTTACACTGTGTCCTAAGCTCACATCCAAAATACGGTGACCAACTATCTTGGTTTGCATATAGACAGTTCTATGTTCTGGGGAACCTGGGACAGCTGGTCACCCCACAAGCCTCACTCAGATCCACACATGGCATTCCTAACACAATGCCTGGCATGTGGTAGACTCTTGAAAAATATCTGTGAAGTGAATGAATGAATGAATGAATGAATGAATGAATGAATGAAGCTCACCATGGAAACCCAGAGTTGATTGACAGGCTTCCCTAAAACAAGAGATTTGAGAAAATCTTCAAGGGCTAACTCAGAGGGACAGCTTCTCCAGGTCCCCCCGAGGAGTTAGTCAGAGACCCGGAAAAAATGATGCCTCATCATGTTCCCATTTGTGCTTACGTGTTCAGGCGACACTTGTCCTTAATGCAAGAAGAAAGGAGAGAGAATCAGCAGTAAATCTTTTCTGTCATGATTACTTTTCCTGCCTTTCCACTGCCCTTTTCCCAAACCCACAGCCCTCCCCTTCCCCTTCTGCGGAGAGGGCTGCCCACTGAGCGGTGGGGGTTGCAGTGCTGGGAGACTGAACCCTGGACAAGCTCTGCCTCGTATCTGTTGGTGACCCTCCTTGACAAGCCAACGACCCTTAGGACCAGATGGCACTGGACAGTGGGGGATTGAACCCCTTTCCTGTTTATCTCACAAGGTTAGCTTGCGGTGCTTACATGAGAACAGGACTATGGAAAACCAGCAAGTCTCAGATAATATATTTTTATCTCAAATATCTATCCAATCATTCATCAATGGGTATCTTAAAGTTACAGGCCTATAAAAACTAATCACATACACAAAGGTATAATTACGATCATTATAATCATGGCGTAGTCTACAACGAAAAGATGGTTTTGTCAGACCACATCATATGGGCCAGTTTTGGGTTTATGGAAGGTTTCCCTGGGGAAATAATACTTAGGCCCAGAGGCTGAGTCAGAGATAGCCAGGTAAGGAGAGGAATGGCATTCGAAGACAAGTGAACAGCATGCACTAACACACTTTTACCAAGCGCGGCGAAGCTTTCTAACATCAATCTTCTCTTTTCTCTTCTTCTTCTCCTCTCTTCCTCCCCTCCCTGTCCTCTCCCCTCTCCAACTCCTTCTAATGATGTTTTTTTTTTTTCTTCGAATGCAGTTCATATGCATTAACCTACTTGCTGTTATTAAGTAGAGATGATCCCTGGGCTAGAGAATGGGGTCCCGATTCACATAAGTGCTGCGTGCTTTCCTTCCAAATTTCCACCTAAATATGCCCCAACATAAATGTCAGCATTCAGTGGTGTGAAAGAACATACAAGGCCCTAGGGACACCTCATTATATTACAAATCACTCAAGAACCCGATTTCTGGTCCAGACCTTGCGCAGGCTCCAGCCCTCTGGGGCTCTTGGTGGGCCCTGAGGTTTGGGGGGCATCGCAGCCACCGTGGAATCGGTTCAGCCTGCAGATCCAGCCCAGAGGCCGGGAGACGCTTCCCGGGAGCAGAAACAAGGGGCATCGTCTACGAGAAACCGAACTCTTTTCACGTCATTCGCTCTGATTTGTGCTACATTAAAATAAACCTTCAGCGTCAGCTTCTGGGGCGAGCCCTAGGACTCTTGGAAATGTATGGCTTTCACAAAATACGTTTTCTCTGTTAATCACTGGGGCGCCGTGGATTTGCGGCTCGGGCACTGGAGATTGGAGTACAGGCTTTGCAGTTATTTATTTACCAGGAGGGAAACAGAACAGTGCTTCCATTCGCCACTCCTAAATGTAGCGTCAGTCCCTCTGCGCGGTGTAAAATTTTCAGTCATCTTCAACAGCTCTGGGAAATAAGCATTCCAAATATATTCGCCTTCTCTACAAAGATGTGCTGATGCCACTCCTCGCAGTTTTGCAAGAGGATGGGAAATAGGAGCTCTGCCTGGTAGGGAATGAATCTCGGAAGGAAAACAAGAACCTGGAGCCTTTGTAAAGCTTAGAAAATATCAGGAATCACAAAGGTGCCACTGGGAATGGCCCGCTGCAAAGTGCCTGGGTTAATCACTGCAGACATGGGGCAGGGGAGAAGGAGGGGTTCCCAGGACACACGTTCCTGGAGGATGGTGACAACCAATGGGCCCACTAGGTCTTCCACCCATACCCACTGCCTGGCAACCAATGCCCTTCTCCCTCCTCTGCCAAAATAAAGGGAAATGTCCTGACATGGGCTCCAACTAGAATTGTGTTAACTCAGGCCATGTGGAAGTCCCCTAACCTTTCAGCCAGGTGGGAGCAGCTTCGTGAAAACAAACAGGAAAGGCAGCTCTGGGCTGCAGCGATTTCACCCCCTGAGAGGAAGGTGTGCGGACCTGGAGGCCACCTCTCTTCCCACCCGTCATTCAGTCACCCCTGACTGGGAGCGTAAGATCAGCCATGGTGGAAAGATGTACACCAGGAAACTGTCCATGGCTTTAACCCAGGACTTCAGCTTTCTTCAGAGCTCATTTGCCAGCACACAGATGCCTCATACCCACACTATTATCCATTCGCTATCCCCAGATTGCACATCTATTTATTCATTTCCTCACCCTGTATTTATTGAGCCCTTACTACGTGCCAGCACTCTGGAGAAGGAAGCCAGTCCCCATTTCATTCATATGAAAACTGAAGTTCAGAGAAGTGAGCTGACTTGTCCAGAAACTCAATGGCAGCCCTCTGCCAGGCACTGGGAATGCGGGTAAAAAAGACACACAAGGTCCCTGACCTCATGGAGCTTCCTTTCCTTCCACATTTCAATCAGCATGTGTTCTATAGTTATTCATTCGTTTTCCATTTTATAAGGGACTTAAAGTCATGCAATACTGCCCATCAGAGCCTTGGATCAGTTGCAAGAAACAATGTGGTCACAATGAACCGATGTCCTCTCACTAAAAGCAAAGGTATTTTATATGGCATTGGGGGTGGAGATGTCTTATTGCACACCTGAGTTCCCTTCACATCACGGATGAACCCCTGGAGTAGGAATTCCAGTTCCCACCGTCTATATGAAAAATCTGAGGAGATGGCCTGGCAGAGGGAGGGTTGCTCCTTCAGGAAAGGGTGTAAGAGCAGAGATCGATGCCAGAGACCCCCAAATGGGACTGCATGTTCTCCGGGGCTTTGAAAATAAGACAGTGTTTTCCCCATGTCAGTGCTAATTGCCATAATTATTAGTTGTTAGCGTTATTATTACTAAATAAGTACTATTTAAAAATAAAAGCATATGACCTTATAACACCAAACATGATCCTAGAATTCCCTTTCTAGGAGAGAGAACCCATGTTCATTTTTTAGGGGTTGTGCCCTCATATTTTATCTGCCTCCCATTAGTCTCCTGGGGCAGTGGGGTGAGAGGAGGGGAGGGAAGGGTTGGAGAGCCAGGGCTTTCCGTGAGTGCCAGTGCTCTGCAGTGTCTGAGATAAGCAGAAGAAGAGCCCACTGGCTTCCCTGATTCAGTCTTCCAGTATTTAGCCAAATCAGAGCCATCACGAGACCCCTGAACCAGAGATGAGCAACAGCTGCTGGACATCCAGGCTTCTAGCCCCATCTGCACAGTTAACCACTCACTCTTCCTAGCAAAACAAAATGTTCCCGTTTATAATTATTTTTTTTTTTAAAAAGAAAAGTCATGCGAGGCATTAGAGTGGAGCTAAAGCTGGTTGTGTTCAGAAACTCCAAAAATGATAACAAATGTTTTTATTTTATTTCCATTTTATTTTCCAAGCCATATGGACTTGCCAGCTCAATGCATCACTGCTTGTTTATTCTAGAGCAGCTGTCGGCACCCTGATAATGCTATAGTATCGCTCAAGTGCAGACTGCCAAACCACAGTATATGGAAATCATCTCGCAAATTGAAAGAAAAAAAAAATAAAAGCCCATTTCAAGTCAGATTCCAGGCATGAACTTCTGCAAGGAAGGGGGTCGGGCGGGGGTGGTGGTGGTGTAGAATCCTATAAATAGCCTTAACATTCAGTATTGTTTTAACCAGGAGAAAGTGTGACTTGTCTGGTTAATCACAACTAGTATTTGACCTTTACAAAGGTACAATTTATGCTCCATTGCCAAGTGCAACTTGGTGTTTTCATCTTTTAATTACTAAACTATGATTCAGAAGTCAGCCCACAAGAACAGAGTTTGGAAACTTGATTCCCTATAGGTTTTAGGCGTTTTTATGTATTTATTTGTTTTGATCATGAAAAAATAACCACTCATGACAGGGGTAACCAGCCAAAGACACACATCTCGGCTGGCCTGCTGTCCTAGAATCACCCGAAACTTTTATTAGAGTCAGTTGACCAAGTCCAGGCCATGTGTCCTACACAGAGAAGCATAAGTTAAGCAGAGAATCTCACCACAATAAAAGTCCCAGGGTGGGAGGCAGCAGGCTCTGTGAGAATGGATAGACTCCTATACTTCTATTTGGCCTCCATGGAACAAAATCCTACCTCTGGAACTTCCTTTACTGTCCATTTATTATGCTGCAAATAGCTGAGAAGAGGGCGAACAGGAAGACTGGTCATAGGGGAAGCCCTACACATTCAATCCCCACTGGACCTCAATGAGATGGGCAAAATCATCCCCATTTTACAGATGCAAGAACTGAGGCTCAGAGTGGAGAAGTAACTTGTCCAAGGCTGTCGGTGGTTGAATTGTGTCCCCTAAACAGATGTTGAAGTCCTAACCCCTGGTGCCTGTGAATATGATCTTATTTGGAAATGGGGTCTTTGGAGAAATAATTGTGATGCAAGTTAAGATAAGGTCATACTGGAACAGGGTGGGCCCTTAATCTAGTATGACTGGTATCCTTATAAGAAAAGGAGAGACACAGAGACAGATGCCATATGAGGACACAGACGTGAACATAGAGACAATGACATAAGGACACATGGGGAGAATGCTATGTGGCCATGGAGGCAGAGGTTGGAGTGATACATCTACCCAAAATTGCCTTGCTGGCAACAGTAGAAGCCAAGAAAAAAGACATGGAGCAGATCCTCCCCTGGGGCCTTTAGAGAGAGCAGGGCCCTGCCAACACCTTGATTTCAGACTTCTCGCCTCCAGAACTGTGAGAGAATAAATTTCTGTTGTTTTAAGCCACTTAGTTTGTGATGATTTGTCACAGCAGCCTTTGGAGACTAACATAAATGGTTAACATGACTTGGTTACCTTACAATGGCTGGTCACCCTTTACTCAACGTGAGAAGCACTCTCCGTGCAGGAATTCCAACACACTTCAAAGAATTCCAGCGGTCGATGGCCAACACACGACAGGGAACCGAAGGATTGGGGGAGTCCCTCCTTGCCTCCACTTAGGACTCATGTGTTGAATGTCTTCTTCATGCCATGCATGATACCAGGGGGCAAGGGTCCAGAGAAGAGTCAGCTATGGTCCCTGCCTCAGGAGCAGTGATCCAGTGATGTTGGCATCATTGCCCACAGTGTATGGATGAGGTCCCTAAGAATGAAGATGGAATGGCAAAGGACATAGTAGGAGCTAAGGTGCCAAACTCCAGCACAGGCTGGCCCTGGAGACATCCCCTTAGAACAGGGGATATTTAAGCTGCGCTCAGTGGCTGTGTGGGATTAGATCAGGCAACACAAAACAGTGGCAATTGAGGAACAACTTTAAGTAAGGACCTCTGGCGGTGATGTCCACATTGGAGGTCAGGGGACACTGAGGAGAAAGGCCAGCTGGTGCAGGAGCCTTACGTGGGCAGGAAAGGGAAGTCTTGTGCTTTCCTCCCAGGAATGCCTCAGATGGCAGGGTGAGCAGTTTCGGGGGCTTGGTAGCTTGCTGCAGGGTTTGCAGAGAGGACAGGCGGGCAGAATGCCCGAGTTGGTTCTGAATGACTACTCTAGCAGGAGAGGACCTCAAGGAGCCATTACTGTGTCCAGACTCACTTTTGCGCCATGGTTTTCTGAGATTAGTTCATTTCTCTGGAACTGGTCCGGCCAGTTCAGGTGCTGGGGATCTACCATCATTTAGCCAAACCCGTGGGCTCCCAGGCCTTGATATATGTATTTGCTCTTCTCTCAAGGGACATGACATCATCTAATCACTGACACAGGTCATTTTGAAAATGTGCCCCATTATCTCATTTGGCAAGAAAAACCCTACCAAAAAGAAACCCCACCCCAGTCTGGGGGGCAGGGAGGCCAGGTGGTGGGTTTAAGGACTGAAGAATCATTTTGCTCACATGGAAATTTCTTTGGGGTTCTTTAAAGTCTTAACATTCACTTAGCAGTAAAGTTTATTCTTCCTTGCAGGTTGCAGTTCTGATTTCTTCTTGGGTTTCAGGCTTATACCAATTAGTGTGAATACAAATTTCCAGGTTTTTCAGTATGTTTATTAAGTTTCTATTTTATGTCATTTTACTGAGCATCTATTTTATGTCACTGCCCAGTAGGGTGTTGGTTTACAAGCTGACCACACTGACAGCCGACTTCCTAGATGCTGGGAACTTGCCACCAGGAAGCAAACACTGGGCAAAACACACGAGGAGTTAGCTTTGGTCAAGACTGCTGCGTGGGCATCCAAATACTGATCAGATCTATTAAAGACTGATCCCAAACGGTGAAGGCTTGAGTTTTATTTAGTTCTTTAGCTCTGCCCATTTTTTCTGTCTTTGTCACAACTTTGTCTTTTCTGTAATAACCAAAAATAATGGTTAAAAGCATATCTCTACACTTTACTGTGTTTCCTTGGAAAATTTTCTGGAACTCTCTGAGTCTCTCTTTTCGTATCTTTAAAGAAAGCATAAGGTTTCAGTGAGGATTAAATAAATACACATTCAGCACTACCCCTGGTCCACAGGAAGCATGCAAAAATCTGGATGCCTGGTTTCTTTTGTTGTAGTAGTGGTGATGGTGGTGGTAATGAGGGAGGTGGTGGTGGCAGTGATGGTGGTGGTGGTGGTGGTGGTCATGAGGGTGGTGATGATGGCAGTGATGGTGGTGGTAATGGCAGTGATGGTGGTGGTGGTGGTGGTGATGGTGGTGGTGGACAGTGGTAGTTGTTACTATGATATACTTGGAACTAAGACATAGTCTTAGCCACTGTTCTTGACTCAGTCTCCACTCTCCCTTTGGCCTCTACAATCCATCCGAGCTCCAAACATTATTTTTCTCTTGGTGTTTCCATATGTCTACTCACCTGACATAAGTCTATCTTGCCATCTTCCTTTCTCCCTCCTCCTCTTTCCAAATTGAAGTTTCCAACCTCGGGCCCATTCCACTTGCCTCACTGAATCCAGATCCTACTCATGCCCATGTACCACTAAGTCTTCTCCCTTTCTTAGTTTAGAGTCACAAGCTCCTTGCATTTCTAATCTCTCTGTGCCAAGGCCACTGGCTCCTAGAAGGAAGCCAGTGTGAGAGAGGTCCTCCAGCTACTCCCTCATGGTTTCTCACAACCCACCGTGATCCAGCCTCACTGGTGTGCTCGTATGGGCCACCTGCATGATGACTGCCAATGTCCAAGATACGCATTTTACATTTTCATAGGGTCTCTAGGCAACTGGAATGGTGGCAAACACTCTGCTGCTGCAGGCAATAATCTCTTTTTGGCTCCTATCCCATTGCTAAGCTCCCCATGAACATGGGAGCCCTGACTGAGAACACTTCCCCTCCTTGGCTGAAGGAGCAGCCAGTGATACTTAGGACAATATGATATTTGAGATTGCAAGCTCTGAAGTCAGAGAAGCCAGGAGTTACATCCCAATTTGGACACTATTGGGTGACCTCGACCTTGACAGGTTATTAAACTCTAAATATCCATTGCTTCATCTATACAATAGAGATTCCAGAACCTGCTTCTCAGGGTCAGTTGAAGATTAAATGAAACAATATATTTAAAATGCTGAGGTTTGCACCTAGCATATAACACATGTTCAGTAAATACTACACACAGTTATTTCTTCTTGGCTTAAAAATATAAAGTATAATCCAGCAATACCTTTGTTAAGGGTCATTCCAGCTTCACAAAGATGCTGAAGACCAAGGTGACTTCAGATGAAAGACTCAGTAGTAAGGGCCCCAGATGAAAATCCCGAGACCTCTTAGATAAGCAGAGGTACAGGGAAAGGTACAGTACATGGAGATGAGATCTGGAAAAATAAGAAAATTAAGCCTTGCTTAAATTACCTTTACCCAGCATTAATCACAATGAATGCTGCATGAGGTTTATTTTTATACCAACATTAGAGGTCAAAGCCAGTGGAGATTTTGAATTTTTTTTTCTACTTCTCAAATTACTCAGGACTCAAAGTGGAAAAGTTGACCTGTTGGTTTGCTGACTGGATATTTTAGGCAAAGTCATGAGGTACTGACTTTCCTCTCCCCAGGACAAAGTAAGGTGATGCTTTGTCAACCACCTGGCTAATTTCATTGCTGTTGACAGTTGATCCTAATAATGTGGTCAGCAAAGTAGGCTGGGGGCTCCTATATGATCCACTCTGGCTCCTGGATTTCCCATACAGGCTGTCTCCATTGATCAGATATAATCGAATAATGGCTGAAATTCTGCTTCTCGATGGGCCCTATAGGTCATTTCTTTATGACATGACCAAATTGGCCATAGCGCATTCAATTTGTTTTAATGGCCAACACGGAGGCAATTAAGCGGATTGACTGTGCAGCAATCCAAATTGTCCATTAAGAAGGTGGCCTGAAGAACTGGACCAAAGGCATGTACCCCCCCATCCACTTATTTTGGGATGTCTAGACTTGGCTGCACCTTTAATTTTCTTAAAACCCTGTTAACTAGTTCTGTTTAATGTTGACACTACAGTTCTTTAGAATGAAGCAAAGCAGGCTGGGAAAATAGAGTAGGATGATCCTGAACTTTCTGGTCTGAGTGAGGTAGTAGGAAGTAAGCACCTCATACGAGCTCTGAAGATTTGCAGGATATGAGAAATTAAATGCATTGGTGCAGATTGCTACTAATCCTTGTTTTATGAGGAGGGATTTATCTTTCCACATTAGCAGCCCCAAGGTTGTGATCTATCTCTAAAATATGAACTTGCATTTGAACAATTGACAATCGACTTCATCTGTTCCTACTTTGCTAATTCAATCTCGGAAGGAAAACTACTCTTGCAGGAATTTTAAAGATGAAAAACGCACCTGTTATATTATTGAATACAATTGATCTTTGAGCATGTGTGTTTGGATATATGCATTTGATTGCCTTGTACAAATATTAGAGACACTCTATATAAGAAGGCTTGTGTTTTAAGCAGGGATAGAATGTGTCTGCTAAAATGTTTTCACCTAGAAGTTCAGCAGTGGAAGACTAGTTATGCCGACAGAAACATCTGAGTCTCTAAAATGGGCTAAATGATGTTGCTCTCTTAGGGTTGTTGGAAATAGTTTGGAAAAAATCTATGCAGGATGCCTGGCATGGTATTTACTCTTAATGTTGCTGTAACAGTTATTAGAATAAGCATTAGTATCAGCATTTCGATACTCTGGGATCCCTCTAAGACTTTGCATACTGGCAGAAAATGGAAAAAAATTATTAACAATCCTAGGTCCTCACCACATGCAGGAACTTTTACCTACAACACAAAGACTAGCCTATGTAGAAAATATTTATATTCCTATTTTTCAGATTATGTAAACTGAGGCTCAGGCCTGTTTAAGGTCATGGCTGGTGGGACTTGAGTGCCATTCTGCTTTTCTCTGAAGTCTTCTATTTCTTCGGACTGTGGGTCACCTCAGCTAGTTGCTATTGCCCTTCACCACTCTGGAGCACATTGTTCCCTAGGAGTTAATGCAAGAGAGAACTCGGGGAGTGGAGGACTGTGGAAGGTCTATTCTAGCTGCTCCCCCAGTTTGAGGAAATGGGCGAAGTTAGTATCAAACACCTGACACACAGCAGGGACTCAGTAAGCACCTATCGAATGGGTGGATGAATCCCTCAGACAGAGAGAGGGTCGGAGGGACAGTGTTCTCAGCGCCCGATCACCTGTCTTGGTCCCCAAGCAAAATCCCAGAGGCTCCATGAAAAGCTCGAGCATATGGCTCTGTCATGATATCACTATCATAAATACTTTTTGAGGACATAACTCCTATTTTCTCTCAATTTAAAGGGCATGATTAGTTTCGTGGCTCTAAGTTAATTCCTTCCTTTCTGCCCTACCTCCCAGTTCCCCCATGACCCATTCGACAGTCCCCCAGTGGTCCCCATTTATAGTCCATGGCAAATTTAATAATACCTGTGAAAGATGAGCCACCTTATCAACTTTCCTCTTTTCCTATGCTGACACAATTAGCCAGATGATAAAACTCTTTAAAATGAAAGAAAACACTAAAAAATATTGATTTTCTAGAGCTGTAATATTAAATGTACCATTCCAAACTAAAGTGGGAACTAATTTAGAAAAGATGCATAAATCTAAAACTATCTGCGTGCAGTGACATTACTTTAAAAAGTGTAACAAAAAATTATATATATGGAAGCTTGTCTATCATTAAATTACTCAGTTTGGATTTCCACTAATAAAATATAAGGACTCGTTACTATATTAGGCAAGTCACTCCTATTATTAATTTGTTAGATAAATGGCTTCTCTATCTTAGAACTTTAAATGAAATGGAATTCACTAATCCTAATTGCTTTGCCTTCTACGGGAATTTTTTCCCATTAGTTCAGCATGAATTTTTTTTCTCTTTTCCACTTGAAGAGAGGAAGCCTTCTTCAGCTTAAAGCCTTAGGGTATACTTCATGGGTTTATTAATTATCAGGTATTCATTCAGAGGGGTTAATTAAGCAATAACTTTCTGTTGACTGCGGCCTACAAAAAATAAAAGGCTTGACTTCGCCTGCTGATTAAGCACCCAGTCACCCTGCCTTCATTTCCCTCCCCGTGGTTGGGGGAAATAAAGATCTGTGACCAGCCCTGGTCTTGGGTTGCCAGGCCACTCTGGAGGCCAATTAAAACCAGTTTGTATTTACAACTCAAGACACCTTGAGATCATCCAAAAGAGAGAAGGGACTCCTACTTCTTAGGGCTTCTGAGGGGGAACTTGGTGCCCAGAGTCTTCTCTAATAATCACTATTCCTACTTTTCAGCACAAAGCTTTAACAGTTGCATTTTTTCTCCTTTCAGCCAATTGTTCAAGACACTTCTCTCTCTCTTTTTTTTTTTAAACTGTGGCTTCCAAAAGTCTTTGTCATACTTCTGAGCAGCTAAAGGTAAAGAGTGATTTTCTTTCTAGAAAGTTTGGTGAAATTAAAGTTAGTCAGCATGATAAAGCCACACAGTAGGCAAGGGGCGGTGGTAGTAGTTTGGGTTTTCTATTGCTAATTTTAATTTCAGAATACATCTACTTAGGCTCATGCTCAGTGGTTGTGGTTCCCAAAGACAAAAGTAGAGGCAGAAGGGTGCCGTACACACAGGGATTGGGGGGGTGGGTATTTGAGGGCTGGCCAACAGCTCATCCAGCGAGGAAAGAAACAGATGGGCTTCCTGTAATGTGGCTCCATTAACCCAGCTTCGAGGAGGGAAGAAAATAAAACAACTTTATCACCAGGGTCTTGGAATGCTCTAGAATGTTCCTCTGGGAAGACACAAAAAAGAAAGCTCATGAAAAACCTATTCCACAGAGGCTTCTAATGCTCTAGCTAATCCTACCTGAAAATTAGGTGGTGAGAGGGGAAAATGGGAAACTGCCCCTCTGGGTCGGCAGGCCTCTCTTCCACTCCGTCTCCCAGAATTGTTCAAACCAGGTGATACCTTACCTGGGAGGACGTGTGGCACATAGTGCGGTGGTCACAAGCAGGGATTTGGCACGAATCGCACATGGATTTGAGCCATGGCTCTGCCGTTGATTATCTGAGTGACCGTGGGCAAGTTATGAAGCCTTCTGATACCCCCACACATAGGATCTCATTTTTGCCATGCACTACTTGACGTAGCTGTTTCTCCATTTGCCAGACGAGGAAACAGAGGGATACAGAGGTTAAGTAAATGGTCCAAGGCCACACAGCTATGTCAAAGGTTGATATGAAATCAAATAAAATGGATGTAAAATCCTTGGCACAACAACTGGTCCTGCTAAATGCCTGATACACCTTAGTGGTTGCAATCGTGATTACATCACCCATGCCAACCTTTCCTTAGCTATATACTCTCTACTTCTAGAAGAAATAGGCCTCTGCATGGTGGCTACACTTTTTTTTTTAATGTTATAGAAATAAATATATTAAGTTTTTCTTGCATGGAATTCAGATGTCCCAACACACACACACACACACACACACACACACGCAAGTAATCTTGCTCATAGGTCTTTGTGTTTTATACAGTTTATAGAGTATTAAAGTTATATGGAGAGTCGACCCTCTGTATATGGAGATATGCACACATAGGGCCACAAAGCTATTGCAATACATACCCTGGAGGAAGCGCATCATTGCGTTCACATTAGAGAGCAAACATACATGTGAAATAGTGACTCTCTTCCAAAGAGTATGGTACGGGAAGGACTGAGCAAGAGTAAACTGTGTGGTGATCTGTAGGGCGCAGAGGCCTGACACACCCTACTTCAGCCAGGTCATCAAGGTCAACATCAACAGTGATAAGTCACCCCGAGAGTTTGTACTGTGTGTGATATGACACGATGTGATGAGAATGGCACTTTACCTCGATGGTCATCCTCCGCCAAATCCCTAACACCAGTCTAATCATGAGAAAAACATCAGACAAATTCCAGCAAGGGAAGTCTGAGAGATTGTCACAGTCAAGAGGAACCCAAGGAGACAGGATAATTAAATGTGATGTGGTGTCCTTGATGAAATTTTCTGGAATAGAAAAGGAACACTAGGTAAAAAAGAAAACAACACACAAGGAAATCTGAATATAATAATAATGTACATTGGTTCATGGATATTGGTTCATTGATTACAATGAATGCGGCTCCGCTGTGCCGGGCCCTGTGCTCGGAGGAGGGCCTGCCTTCGGGAGGCTTACAGTCGCCTGGAGAAGTCAGGGAGGCCGCCTGCTACTGGGAACCAGAGCTGTGATCTGTCACAGGGGCCAAGAGTGTAAGCGGTGAAGGGCAGGAGGGAGATACAAATCCCTATCAGACCAGGAAGAAGGGTCTAGAAGGATGGTCCTCACACACCAAGTCTCTGTGGCACACGGTCCTGGGTCCCTCCCCTGAGCCTGCAGGCCTCTCTTTCTGCCTCATCCCAGGCCTGTGAGGAAAAGCAAGCCTCAGTCCAGCATTTAGGAAAGCAAAGGGTGAGCAGCTGCGACCCCAGGCTACACACGTTTTTCTTAAGCAGCCACAGGGGCAGCCTCTTTGGTGAGCGCATTTACCTGTCGGCGGCTTCGTCAAACCTCGCGCCGAGCTGGGGCATCCCACACACTCAGCAAGAGTCTGCCCAGTGGAGAAATTGCAAAAACAAAAAAACATTTTGCTCCGTACCTAGAAGGGGTGCTCTTGGGGTTTTGAAGGGCAGAATCCAAAAGCAACGAGAAAGGGTGGGGGAGAGAAAAAAGAGGGCCATGCAGGATATTCGCAGGGAGCATGAGGTGCTGAAATTATAAGTAGCATTTTGCAAATCAAAACTTTTCTGGCTTAATTTAGAGTATGAAGAAAAAGAAAGACTGAATTCATTCATTATATATATGTCATATATATGTATACATAGTCATATATGTGTGTGTAAGTACATGCATATATATATGTGTGTGTGTGCGTGTGTGTGTGTGTGTGTGTATATATATATAATATCATTGTTCATGATAGGAACTTTGGCAAATACAATTTAGTGGAAAATTTTAAATACATCACCCATACCCCTCCTCCATAAACATAAAATGGGTTCCTTTTTAAAAATTTTTTATTGAATTTATTGGAGTGGCATTGTTAATAAAATTATACAGGTTTCAGGCATACAATTCTGTAATGTCACCTGTAGATTGTATTGTGTGCTCGCCTCCCCAAGTTAAGTCTCCTTCTGTCACCATTTATCCCCCCTCTACCCTCTTCTACCTCCCCCCACCCCCTTTCCTCACCACACTGAGGTTTGTTTTGTTCCTTTGTTTGTTTTCTTTTGTTTTGCTTAATCCATTCAGAAGGTGCTAGAATTTCTCTGGGAGGGGGAAGGAGGAAGGCGGTCCCTGAGGAATCTGACCATTTCTAATGATATAGTTGAATATGATGCTGTGTGGTTCCCACACACCCCTGTTCACACCACACACACACACACACACACACACACACACACACACACAAGAAAATATAGCCCCGAGTGTGAAATGCTCCCTCCAACAAACAAAAAGAGTAGTAACCCTCTCCCTCTGAACATGGATGATTTTTCTTCAGCTTCTTCCTAGAAACAGAATGTCCTCTGGGGAACTGGGGCAATGCTCGATGACTTGGACACCCCAAACAGGGCATAGGCCTCTGTGAACAGAGCATTGCAAAAATGCCCACGTTTGCTGAGGACGCTCGATTTTATTCAGCTGTGCACACTGAGCTGCATCCTGGAGCCACCAGGCTCGTTCCCACTTACTTAGCATTCCAATACACAGGGCAGGAGGATCTGTTCCTGTAAGACACTTATAAAAAAGGAGAGGAAAACTCTGCTGTGGCATCAGTCTTTGATGTGCCCCACCCCAAGCCATTCCAGACAGCAGAAGTGTAAGGGGTCAGATGGGAGCTTTGATTTGGTTTATACTCAATAAAATGCTTAGATGCTGGCCTGTCCTCCCCCCACACCCAATCACACCAACATGAAAGTGAGGCCCCAAATCCTCTTATAAATGCAAGTGAAAATGATTACTCTGGTTAGCCACCTCCAGTCGTCCAATGCTTTCCCAAGTCCTGAGATTAAAATCCTGCAGGGATCAATTTCTGCACCTATAAAATGGGGCAACATATCAGCTCACAGGGCACTGGGAGGTTTAAAGAGATGGATAGGGGCATGTTTTCAAGACACCTGGAACTTGGGTTACCCCAGACTGTGAGTGTCCCTCCCCTGCCTTCTTTCTAGTCTGCACAGCCCAGATCCAGCAGCACTCTTCTGATCAAACATGGTTTGGCAGCCTGTGAAATTATGGATGTTTGGATTTGGATGATGGAGAGGGAGAAAATGAAATCTCATGCATATGAAGTAAAACCAGGAGCTCAGGAATGACCTGGCAGAGGGAAGCTTGATTTGGAAAAGTCACTTTCGTTTTTACATGTTTCCAGTAGAAAAGAACCATCAGGAAGGATCAGAGTGCTGGACGTGCTGAAATTAAACATGACTTAGTGTTGGGGGAACCGGAGTATGAACAGGAAAGGGGAAGAGGAGGGTGGGAGGGAGGAAGGGACGCAAGATCCACACAACTTCTCTCTGCCCAGAGGTGACTTAGGAATTTGTGTATTCCTGCAGCCAACGGTTAATGGTTAGAAATCCATCCGTAAAATTTGGCCAGAAAGCTATAATTTTCCCTCTGGAAGATTGCCCCATTGTGTAGAGATTTTGCTTGTTTGTTTGTTTGTTTGAATTCTGGTAAGATGCTAAAAATATCATGGGACTCATTGTTGACAAGGGCAGCTAAGTGTTTCTAAATCGGGATTTCAGTGGATTGTGCTGCCCTTACGTGGAAGCTTTCTCTGAGAAAGAATAAGTGTGATGAAAAGGGTCAGGATGCAAATACACCATCCGGTTTATTTTAATTCAGTAAAGACTTTGCTCAGTCATTTAAGGCTGCCGAAGGCATTTTAACTACCGTAGGATCCCGATGTGTCACCACTGGGTCCACCGCCCTTTTACTAGTGTGGTTTCTAGTCTATACTAGATGACCAATAAGCACGGAATGGGGGGATGGAGGAGTGATGGCATTAACTCTAAGGGGTTCCAAGGTCCTGGCTATTTTTCTCTTCAACCCACCACTCAAAATTCTGTTTCCCAGAAGGTGCTCAAATTATACCAAGTGAGCCTGGTTTTCGGTGACCTCTATGTGAACACCGGCTTCCCTAGCACAGTCTCTTCTTACAGAACCTGTCAGAGTGTCTGTTCTCTTCTTTCTACAGAGAATATAACTTGCAGGAGTGTTTTCAAACTCCTCTGATGGTAAGAATCACCCGTGATGCTTACTCAACACTGCTTCCCAAGTCCTTCCCGTGGATCTCTACCTCAGTTGCACATTAGATTCAACCAGGGAGCTTTAAAATTGCTGTTGACCAAGCTGTCTCCCAGACCAATTCTATCAGAAACTCGGTGTGGGATCCAGGCATCAGTAGCTTGAGAGCTCCCTGGGTGGCTCCCATGTGCAGCCAAGAGCCACCGTTGTAATCGTGATCAAGCAGGTCTGCTTTGGGTCCTTGGAGACTGTATGCAGGTACCCCAGGTAATTCTTATCCTCAGGGAGAGATTTTGGAAATACTGGTCTTGAAGGCAGGTCAAGCACTGTTTCTGAAAGGTCCATTATCTTGTAAGACTGGTCAGTTGAACTCACTCCTCTGTAGAGCTTAATGGTCCAGTGGCAAACATCTAATCAAATTGGATCAGTCACATTCTCTCACCTGGGATACTGGAAGGGGTGTCACTTGGTTGCAGATGGTGTCCTGTGTAAGAACATGTGAAGTAGATTTGGGACGGTCATGTTTATGCCAATGCATGGTGACTCGGGGCGGGGAGGGTGAACACCTGGTGTGGACCCACTGAGAGAAGAGAAGTCATGAGACACCAATTCCATGATAAATGAAATCTACCAATGGCAGACTCCAATGAAAAATGCAGGGACCAGGAAAAACGGTATGTCGTAGGCATTTGTATGCTCACCTGGAACAGTTTGAGTCCTACTTTTGCTAAGTCCAGCTTATTAGATCATCCACCAAGCCTCCAAGCTTAGATAATGGAGAGAGACCAACCCACTAGCCCTTTAGACTTGGAGACACCAAGTAACGCACTGCTTGTGTCAATTTCTTCTGCACCCCCAAAGGAGGCTCACGATGGTCTCTTGCTTGCCCCTGGTCTTACTTGTGAGCATCTTGTGGGAGTCCATGTTAAAAATCCTGCTTGTGAGTGAGGGCTCCCATTGCGTCTATGGTTCCTACTGGTTCCATACTCTCAATCTTGAGCAATTCCTGAAAACTTTAAGATGATTCCTAGTGTTGCTTCCTCCCATGACCTCCCATGTGGAAAATCTGTGCTCCCATCTCAACTCCCCTTGGAGAGAGGCCTGTGTTCACTTGGAAATTGGGCTGGCTTGCCCTGTAGCTTCTCGTGGATCTGGGAAAAGTTAGTTCATCTGCTTTTTCTTGTTGTTAGGGCAGAAATAATACTCTGTCCAGCGTCCCATACCCAGGGTAGAAGTGGGACGCCCTCTCTACATAAAGGTTTTAAGCTTTCAGCAATATCCCTTCCTCTCTTAGACACATACATCTATGTCAATATCCAACCAGTCATTTGTCAGATGATCAAATTAACTAAATCTTTCTGCATTATATATGTAAGTATTGATTGATCTTCATGAACTATTTGTTGATATACAGACACATGAATCTCATTTTTTATCATTTCTTCAAATACATTTCCCTACAGGCAATTTATGCTTGGAATTTTTTAAATACTATTTTAATGCTCGTGTCTCTTTACTTTTTCAGTACGGTAAAAAAGTTCAGCACTTGTATGGGTGTCTTAGGGCTGCCATAGTAGACTGCCACACACTAGTTGGCCTAACAGAACAGAAATTTATTCTTTCACAGTTCTGGAGACTAGTCATCTGAAGCCAAGGTGTAGGTAGTTTTGGTTGCTTTTTGGGGCTCCTTAGGTGTTCCCTGTCTCTCTCCTAGCTTTTGGTGGTTGCCAGCAATCCTTGGTGCCCCCTGGTTTGTAAATACATCACTCCAATCTCTGCCTCCCTCTTCACATGGCCTTCCTCACTCCATATCCTCTCCTCTTCTCATAAGGATGCTTATTGTGGGATTTAAGATCTACCCCAAATCCAGGATCATCTCATCTTGCGATTCTTAACTTACTTACATCTGCAAAGACCTGTTTTCAAATAAATTCACTTTCATGGGTTCTGAGGGTTAGGACTTAAACATATCTTTTTGGGGACCTACAGTGCTACCAATGCAGGTTTACTAGGTCATACATCTTGGGTTGTTTTTATAGTTGTAAGTTTTGCATTCCACTGAGTCATTTAAAACGAGCCACCATGGAGCCATAATGATTTGAATAATTTAATCTGCTATGCAGGGATTAAGAAGAACTAAATTTAAAATTCATATCTTTGCTAATCCATTTACTAGTTGAGAGACCCTAGGTAAGTTAACTAGGACTCTGTGCCTCACTTTTCCCATCTGTTAAACAAAAATAACATTACCTACATTCTCTCAATGTTGCCCTGAATATTTAATTAAATGAGCCCATGTAGGCAAAGCAGGGGCAAATATGAAGCACTAACAAATGTTGACGACCTTTCCCTTTGACCTCATATTGTTAGTCATTAAATCTACAACCTCTTCCCACACAAATTGATTAGGTTATGCTTCATGGCATGTTTCTGTTCATTCAGAAATGAAAGCAAGAAAGAGGCCTGGGATGGAGTCAGGAGAAGTAGGTTCTAACCCAAACATACTACCACCCAGCTGCTAAACTTGGCTTACTTCTCTGGGCCTCAGTTTCCTACACATAAAACAAAGTGCACCAAAGTTACTGGCCATCTCCAACTCCCTTAGAACCCCTATGATATTGAATTTACATCTTGGTTGGTAGAATAAGCGTCAGAGAAACTTCCAGACTTTCTTCTCATTTATTCCAGACTTCCCCACCATTAGCGATGCACTGATAATCTCTTCACTCAGAGAGTAAAGTCAACACAATCCAGAGAACTAAAAACAAGGCCTCCCTTTTCCAGGAAAGAAGACTCGGATTTGGGGGTTAAACAGATGCACGAATATGTGGGGGCTTTTCTGCCAGGCTCGCTGGACAGTGTATTCAAGGCTTGTCTCCTCCTAGGGGACCCAGCACCGCCTCAACCTCACTCTCACACAGACCAGCGTTTACGGCCACTCCAAACCTCCCAAGTATGTATTTCATAAAAGCAGGACCTGGTTCAAATCCCCTGTAACGTCTCCAAAGGGAAAGAACAGGGTGGATAATCAGGGCTGCGTCTGTGTGTTGTAAATTCCCCAATCCCCTATGCCCTCTCCTGCTAGCACGCACAGGCGCACGCACACACACATAAACACAGCCATAAATATATACACTCCCATTTAATAGACTGGGGATTCAAATTACAGTTACAGTGTCATAAAACTGACTAATCCTCAGGGTGTGTGCAGAAGTCTTTGTGTGTGTGTGTGAGAGAGAGAGAGAGAGAGAAAGAGAGGGAGAGAGAGAGACTTACAAGCCTTCTTTACTTGAGGTCTTAAGTTCCCAAAATATGCATTCTTCTGGGGCATTTTAATAAGCTGTCCTCATAATTGTCCTAGAAGCCTCATACCTGGATGCAGGGCTGGCTAGATAATTTGCAGGCCCAGTGCAACATAAAAACACAGGGCCTCTTCTTCAAAACATATTAGGAATTGCAAAACAGCAACAGCAGAGCAAGAAACCTAGTGTGAGATTTTCTACACGCAAGGCCTGCCCGGTGTGCTTGCGCGGGTCACACTCCAGGAAGCCATCCGGCTAGGCAACTCATAGTGAGCCTGGATCCGTGTCTTGCAGCTTATAGGATATATCACCCCGGGATGTGCTGTGAACGTGGGTGGCATCGTGGAAACCAAGGGGTCTGTAAGATCAGACCAGCCTGGTTTGAATCCTGCTGGACCGCATACTACTAAACAGAGTCACTTTGGACACTTCCATGGGTCATTCTGAATTTCAACTTCCCATCTAGTAAATGGTGACAGGGCGACCCACTTCCCAGAATTACAAGTAATATTAAATGCAATCAGACATCTAAACCCTTGGGGGCCCCCAACAGGTGCTCACACTGCCCTTCCTTTGGGCACAGGTCTGCAAATCTGTTCCAACAAACAAAACACACACATAGGATATTCAAAGTGAAGCCCTTGTCATTGGGGTTTGCAGATGGTCACCGGTTCAGGGGAGAGCGAAGACAAGTTGCAAAGGGAAAGGGGGGAGGGGAGAGAGAAAGAGAAAGAAGAAACACTTAGCAGCGGGAAGTTTGAAGAGCCCCGGCTTTGCTTTCTTGGCAGGGACGGGGAACTTTCTGGCAGCCCGGTTCCCGGAGCCTGCCGGCGGCTCCGCGCCTCCTATTGGTCCGCCCGCCGCTGTTGCTACGCGGACGGACCAATGGTGAGCGAGCGAGGGGCGGCGGGCTCCTCCCCTTCCCCGGCTCCGTTGCGGCTGCAGCGCGCCTCTGCCCGGTTTTTGGGTTTTGTTTTTTTTGTTGTTGTTGTTCTGTTTTGTTTTCCAACGAGGGGCCGGGACGGAGTTGGGGGCGCCGCCTGAGCCGGACCCACACCTCCTGCGCCTCGCCCGAGGCCGGGCGCCTGCGGAGTTGCACCTGTCAGACTAGTTCTCCGCTCCCGGCTCGGCCCCGCTGGCTTTGCACAGCCCGAAGGTACAGGGCGGGGCGCGCGGGCGGCTCTATTAGGATTTCTCCTTCCTGCTCCCTGTGTGCGGTTCAGGTTTTAATAACTCTGTCAACTCGGTGAACTTGGGCGAGAGCACCCGCAGCTTCTCCGGCCTCCGTTCTTCGCCCCTGACCAATAACCAGCCTCTGAGTCACTTGCAAAAGCAGCAGCCCTCCTACCTCCTACACCCCCCAGCCCACAGGCTGGAGCATTTGCATGGAAGAAGCAGGGCCTCCGTTTAGAGCCTGGAAAAGCGCCCAGGAGGGAAAGTTTCTGCGAGACAGAGAAGTGAGATGTATGCGGCATTGGGTACTTTGGATTAATCAAAACTATTGTACATACAGTCACATTGATAATAATATCATCTGCCCTACCAGACACTGTGCTGAGCAATTGCCATGCTGTATTCTATTTCAAGCTTGTTACGCATGGGTAAACCGAGGCACAGAGCAGTGAGTGACATGCTTGCTGCAGGTCTACAGGCAGAAGCAGGACTTGAACCTGAGTATGCCTCTGGCTCCAGAACCCTTGGTTCTCTCCATATCCCTGTGTTGTTGCACAACTCTAAGATAGCCCATGTGTTCGTAGGTCCCCCATCTGTGCACGTGTCTCAGTGGAGTTCATGCCCCCCACCGGGCTGTACCCTGTCCCAGCACAGCTCCCAATGGGCGTGTTTATGACCCCAGGCTTCTCCTAGCCCATCACTAGTTTTAACACTTGCTTGTTATGTGGATCTTCCTTCGGATTCATCTTGTTTACGGCTTCACCACTATGGTGGTCAATATGGCAGCAAAATTAACCCTGTTTATAGGTGGGGACAATTAGGCGCAGAGAAGCGGTGCACCTGGCCCAAAGTCACAGTAGCAGAGTGGCAGACCCAAGATTTGCCTCCTCCCTAGCTAGCTTCCCTGCTCTCCAAGAATGCCCGTTGCCTATACATTATGAATTTAAAACAACAAAATGTAGGGTTTGGGAAGCCCAGAAGCAAAAAAAGAAAGAAAAGTCAGTGAGAAATGAAATGTATTCTACTTTTTGTTTGGAGACTTCCTGAGAAGTGGCCCCTGAGCTGGGAGCAGGGTTGACTGGTAGAGGAGCATCTGCTGGCAAGGCTGGTTTCTACTTGGCAGAGGGCTGCCTACCATCCTAGCCCTTGTTCTGAACCTGGCACCAGAGGGAAGCGTGTCTGTACTCAATCTGCTGTTGCCTAATAGGCTCAGCAGAAAGGCCCCAACTAGCCTTCTCTCTTCGCTTTGCAGAGGACCTGGGCATACGTACATCTTTCATAACAAAGAAGAAGCCTAAGGGATGTTTCTTTTTCTGATGACTTAAAGGAGATGCCTTTGAACTCCATAACCAGTATTACCCAGCTGGTGAGAGTCTTTCTAGCTCCACCCATCCCTAGAGACTCCCTCTGTCCCAGAAAGATAGTACTGTCTCCTTCCTTAAATCCCCCTAGCTTAAAAAGCCTAGCTGAAACCCTGCTTATAATCTTTCACCATAAAGTTTATTTTCTACAACTTTTCTTTAAAACCTATGGAAAAGAAAAATCGGGATTGGAGCAAATCAGATTATTGTTTGTAGAGGCTGATAAAATGAATAGTTGTTGCCTCCAGTGTCTTACTATCTTTTTTAGGCAGCCCTGGCTTTTGAGAATGTTTGCAAAGTAGCTTTCTTCCTGAACACTAACCTAAACCCCTCCTGTTTCAACCTCTACTCCCTGCCAAGCTTTGTCCATTCGGTGAGACACCGACCTACCTGCACAATGCTTTGTCTCTCCTTTCGGTATTCTTTTTAGCCAAGAACCCTGCAAGCTCCTTTCTCTCTTCCACAGTAATTCCCTTGGAGTATGCTCTGCCTCTGTGCTAGACACTGGGTATTCCCCCCACCCCATTGCAATCAAGTGGGAGAAACATTATTACCCAAACCCCATCCAGCTATCAGACTTACTGTTATCCATGTTACAAAGGAGACGTGGATGCATGACATAATCACAGAGCGTGACAAAGGGACTGAAAATCGTTTGGAGCCATCAAAACAGGCTTCATGGATGATGTGATGCTTGAGCTGAGGTTACATGGATGGACATAGTGTTGGGGATGAGAGCCGACAGGAAGAAGAACCAGCATGGGCAAATGTCCTCTGTTGGGTCTGACGTCCACGTGTCCACTGAGTACAATTAGCAGAGACTGCTATAGTTCAATCCACTTTTTATAGATGGGAAGTTACTTTTTATTGAGGCTGGTGAAAATCACCTTCTCCAAAAACCTTGATCTTTCCCCTAAGACAAGAAATTGGGACCATATGTTTAGGCCTGGTCTTGCTAGGTGGGTGTACAGCTCACCAAAGGGATAAAATCAACACATTTTTCACTGCTTCCATAATCAGGGAGTGGGAACATTGGAGCCCTACTGATTTCTGCCTTCTCCCAGTGTAGCTTATATTATTAAGAAATGTTAAACTTTCAGTGTCTGTGAACTGAAGAGTTCAGATTCAAATGCCACCAAGATTTATTACATGCTGAGTAGAAGCCTGGTATTTCCTAAGTATTACCCCTGAGAACCCTTACAACAATTCTGGGAGATAGAACTTTTCAACCCCTTTCTGCAAATGAGAAAATCAAGGCCCAGAAAACCCTTGGATCCTGACTCCAAGTGTGTGTCATGGATGCAGACTACGATAAAGTATTCTTTGACAGCACACAGAATGAATGTTTTATGTCACTGGCTCACAAAAGATCAGGTTTGATTAGTATTTCAGAGCAACTATCTTTTTTTGTTAATTCTTACACAGTGTTTGATCTGGAACACCCCTGATATATCCACCCTCAACTTGAATTTCTTCCCTAATAGGAAATTCACTGCTTTTTGGATGAAGCCAGGTTGAATTTCAGATCTGGATTATCCTAAAAAGCTTTCACCTTCAAGACTTCCAATTGGCCCAAACAGAAAACATTACCTTTTTAGGAAAGATACTGATTCAGTGTTTAAACAAAGGCAGTAGGCATAAACAGAATCAGGTGTAATAACAGCAAAGCTCCTGACTTAGAGGTGGTATCAGCCCTGCACATAAAGGAAGAACCCAGAATAACTTCATAATGAAGATCATAATCTAAGTGTCCAAAAGTCCTTGAGGGCTGTGCTCCCATTGCTCCCTGCAATCTCTCCTATGTTCACAGGAGCCTGAATTATGACATTAATTGAGTCATCCATTCTACTCAGTGGTCTTCCATTGGAAACTCTTCTTGACTTAATACTATCAAAATGAGGCTGTCAGGTTCACCTTTACAGGCTTTAATGCCTGGGTTGGTGATGAAGGGATATGGAGTTGCCATTTTTCAGAGCATCTGGAGTCAGCTTTCCAACTCCAGGCATCCTATATTCTTGTTGCCCTTCCTCTTGGGTGCTTCCCTGATGGACACCAATTAGCTTGCACCTATCATAAATGTCAATCACAGCAGCTTCCTCAAAATCTTTCTTAGTTTGTCCATCTGTCCATCCATCCATCCATCCATCCATCCATCCATCCATCCATCCATCCTTCCACTCATCTATTCAACAACTATTTATTGAGCTCCTACTATGGGAACACTGGGAGGATGTTCACACAGCAGTTCTGTTCCTGCTTTCATGACATTTACAGTCTAGTGGAGGGAAAAAGACAATGTTTAAAGGACCAGTAATGAAATGTCAAGTCCCCATGATTATGCATGATTACATCTCCCCTTCAAAATATTCCCTCTGGCTCCTGGCTCCTGTGAATGGAATGGGAAATGGAGATGAGGACATTGTCTCCGTCAGTTGCTCACACCGCTAACATTTAATCACCCTTCCCTGTTAATTTCCTGTAAGTACTGCTCAGGCCCTGAAAGTGCTGCTGGCTTTTGTTTTTTTAATTCTTTACCAGTTGATGATCTGCCTTTACTCCACTAGAAAGAAAGCTCTGTGAAGGGAGGAACTTTCTCTCAGTTGCTCCCCTCTAAACCCCAGGCACCACAAGAATTCCTGGAAGGAAGTGAGAGCCCTGTCATATTTGTTGGGCCAATGAATTGACTCTTTTTTCAAACCTGAGTGAGGCAGGAATGCTAGAAGCACCCGAGAGAAAGTGAGCAGAAGTTACAAGGGGCAGTTAGAGCCACCTGTGCCTATTGGGAATGTCCATCCCTTGGCTTGTATTATTGTCACTCAAAGAGGCTCCAGCCTGCTCCTTGGGAATCCTTTGGAGATTTGGACAGAAGACTCTTCTTTGTTTTAATAATTTAATTACTGGTTAACAATTAAATCCAAGTTCAGAGATAACGTCTTGAATTTGCAACTGAAGAGCTTTTTTTTTCTTCTTGTTTCTTCTACTCCCTAACCACCCACCCCTCTCTCTTCCGAGAAATTGGTGCCAAACATAAAACCCACATACTTAGCAGTTGGCTGTGGAAGCACATGATGATCTCTCACCTTGAACAAGGAAGGGAGAAATGGAAAACTTGATCCCCAGGTGGCTTTATAGGAACCAAAAAAAAAATAAAAAAAAATGGAGATGCTGGCATTGTCCACTGCTTATAGTATTTTCCTTTTTTAAAACAATCATTATGTTTGTGCTTGCAGCATGCTTGGTAATCACTTCTGACCCTCATTTTCTACATCAGCACAACGTTTTATCCATTTTGAGGAAGCTGCAGTTGAGGTCAAGAGTGGGTGAGGGCCTCTTTCTTGAGTGAGGCACAGCACAGACAGCTCAAGCCCTGATATGGATCGACTCCAGAAGAGCCTTTTTTGTCCTTGCTAATATTTCCTCCAGAAGTTAAATTTCCCACATGACGAATCGCAAAAGGGGATGTCCACATTTGAATGGGTTTTACCCACAAAGAAAGAAGCAGCATCTCCAAGGAAGTAGTTGTCAGGCCTGGAAGGGAGGGCTGTGCTCGGAGTACCAGCATCCACCCCCTCTTCGTGGCATGGCACTAGCAATTAGGGATGTCATCTCTCATCCCCTAATCGCAGACAAGGAGCGGGGCAGTTGGATGTCACTGGAGGAGACAGAAGATGGATAGCCCTGAGAGGTTCCTCTGTCCTATTGACTCAGACACACCCGTCTCGCTGTCTCACTGCCTGTATCACCTTCAATTTGGCCGGATGGACATCATGGGGGAGATTTCGTCTGGACCAGGAATCTTAAAACACTAGCAAAAAGAGCTGGCCCTTGGGAGAAATGAGGACGGGGCCATTAGAAGTTGGGAGCTGGGGCCATTAGAAGTTGGGAGGTGGGGCCATTAGGAAGCAGCCGGGCTCTGTTATGCACGGGGGATTTGTGCTCGATAATGGGAAATGTGAACACAGGTTAGTGCGGTGATTACAGCATCCTGGAGGGGGGCCCTGAGAGGCCAGGAATAGATTAAAACTCATCAAGCAAAGACTGGGGGAAGGGATGAAGGTCACCCCTTCAGATTCTGGGGAAGGTATCCATGTGGTCAGAGACACTGTACTCTACTGTATAGACAGGGAGGGTCCTTTTAGAATGTCACACTGGGGAGTGGCACATACATAGTCCCAGACCTGGGAGAACTGGGCCCTCAAGATGGGGGCAAATGAAATGCAAACCCAGAACAGAACTCTTTATGGAGCTTAGTATACCCTGGGGGATAAGATGGCCGAGTCTCCACCCTGCTTCAGGGACAATTTAGCATCTCCTTCAAGAAAACATTAAAAAACACACACATTTTTGCTAAATATATATATATATATATATATATATGAATGATACCCATGCAAAGATTTATAGGTAAGAATGAGCATCAGTGTCATATTTATATTGGTGAAAAATGGGAAATAATCTAAATGACCAAGGACAGAGGAAATAGCTAAATCAATTGTGCATTCCTACAATGGCACTTAGCAAACCTTTAAATATAAAATCATGTTAATGACATGGGAGAATTATTGTGGCATGTTGAGGGGGGAAAAAAAAGCAGGTTACACTAAGAAAGTGGATAGGATCTGATCCCAATTCAATACACAGAAAAAAGTTTGAAAGAAAATAGGACAGACTTTTAACAGTGGTTATCTCTATGTAATAGGAGTATGGGTGATATTTTATATTCTTTTCACTGTGTTCAGTGGTTTCAAAAGTATGTACACATTAATATGTACGTATATGTATAACTAACGCATAGATTAGTTACTTTCCCCTCTTTATTTTTCTTACCTGGCTTTATTCTGCTGCACGCCAATGTTCACTGTCTGACACCCTACGGATTTAGTTGTTTATTTGCTATGTGTCACTGTCGCTGCGTCCTCTAAAGTACACGCTTCCCGAAGGCAGGGACTGTGCTGTGTTCAGTGCCAAACCCCACTCCCCTCCTCTACCTAACACACAGCCTTAGATAGAACTCAATAAATATTCTCTGCATAAACTGATATGCTCTTTTTATATTCATAAAAATAAATATTATTAAAATATAAAAAGGAGAAATTATAATTGCAGAGAATGTTGCCCCCCCCCCCCCCATTAACAAGCCATAGGAGCCTGTGAAAATAGGCAGATTAACATGCAGAGTCTCTGGCCCCATTGGACTTCTGAGTCACAGTGTCTAAGAATGAATCTGAGAACCTACAGGTTCCAAGGGTCTCCAGGTGATTCTTATGCACATGTAAATTTTAGATCCATTGCATTTCTAAAACAAGTAGAGGAACCTGTAGCCTTTTTTTGGGGGGGTGGGGGGAATGTGTATGTGTCTTTATTGATTTCAGAGAGAGGAAGGGAGAGAGAGAGAGAGAAACATCAATGATGAGAGAGTCATTGATCGGCTGCCTCCTGCACGCCCCCTCCTGGCAATCGAGTCCGCAACCCGGGCATGTGCCCTGATGGGAATTGAACCACGATCTCCTGGATCCTAGGTCGATGCTCAACTGCTGAGCCACACCAGCTGGGCAACCTGCAGCCTTTTTTAAGTCAAGGCCAAAACTTTGCATTCTTCTTCCTCTCCCAATCCATGATTTTCCTTTTGACCAGGGTGACGTCCGAGAGTGTGGCCTTGTGGAAGAATACAGACATTTACCATGTAATATCTAAGCTCCCTCCAAATACTGTCAGTGACAAAGCCTTGACATGCCAAGACTGTCTTGGAGGGCTGTGGTTAACCACTGAATAGTCCTGAATGACCACTTCTCAAAATGGATTCATGCATGTGCCTCTTTAATTTACACAAATGACTTAACGGAAATCTAAATTATAGAAAGAAAAGATCTGTCCCTAATTTTACACCTCCCCACAAATTAATCTTTTCCCCTTTTTCTCCATATTTCTCCCAGCCCTTGAATACTTACATTTTACAAATTCATAATCATTACATTGATATGTTTTCAAGATATAGTTCTTTTAATTCCATGATCAATATCTGTCCCACTTTCCCTTTTCCGCTTTCCCTCCCACACTGTAGAATTTCTTTCTTTGTAATAATTAATTCTTAACCTTTCTGTGAGGCTTCGCAGCTCTAAAAGTATTTTCATGCCCACTATCTTATTAACAGAACCAGATTCATGTATTTAGATGAGAGCTTTGTTCTTTCTTGTGTAAACTATCTCAGCAGGGATTTATCTAGCAAAATGCTTGGGAGCATGGGCTATGTAACTGGAGAGACCCAAGTTCAGTTCCTGCCACTTAATAACAGTGAATCAAGACAAATAATGGAACCTCCCATAGCCTGTTTCTCTTGTCCATACAATGTCGATATAATCACAGTACCTAGTCCGTGAGGATAAAATGAGATAATCACTTATGAAATGCTCGGCACAGCGCTGGTATAGAATAAGGGTTCCACTTGGTGTCAGTTATTGTCATTATCATTGTTATTAAATATATTAGATAAAGGCTTTTAATGACCTAAGTTAGGGGAAGCCAACTCCATTTGACCTAACCCCCAAATCTAACTCAGTCCAACCCACAGTTTTCAACCTAGAATAGAAAAGAGAAAACCATATTTTGGGCAACGCCCTTCACTGTTTCTGTCTAATGGAGAAATTACAATTCTGTATTATTAGATATCTTCTTCTGGGACAGAAAGATAATTTTTGAGATCTCACCCCCCTGAAACCCAAAATACCTATGGTTTATAAATGTTTGGAACCTACTTTTCTTTAGATGGGATATTTTTAGGCTGGAGTGGAGATGGGGATTTGGGGAGGGGGGGGTTCTCATTGCCAAACTCCTCATGGGGAAACAAGTTCTTACAGGACTCAGCAAACTCAGTTGTTTCCAAGAGTTCAGTCTCAGGTAAGCTTTGGACAAGCACCTGAGGCTCTGAGAGGCTTAATTGAAATGAGCCTGAACTTAATGTTTTATGAGGTACGCCCATCGATAACTTTCATGGCCAAGTTTTAGTGGGCCTTGTTGTGACTACCCTCCTGTTGGCACCTTAGAGGCTCAAGTCTTCACTGTGGAAACTTGGTTGGGTTTGACCTCACCAGATCTCCGAGAGCTGTAGACTACTCTTGCACGTCAATGCACACAGCATGAACACACTGCGATCTGCAGCCTCCTTTCATTTCAGCGTGGCAGCCTTTTCTCCTTGGTACAACTTGCTTGAAGTTCCAGAAAAGCCAGACCTCACCTTCCCCTTAGCCAAGTCCTCCAGGCTGGTACCAAATTCTCTCTCACACATAAAGTCTAATGAACAAGAGAACACCTAATCTGAGCACCTTGCCAAGCTCCCATGTGAATTGGGAGGAACACAGAACCTGTCCTGGGAAAGGAGATATAAAGTACCCTGGCTGGATGGAGCACATGGGGAGATCTGAGAGAGAAGCCAATTAGTCTACTGAGATTTGCCATCTCTTTTGGTTTGAACGAGGTCTGCCCACCCAAGTTCAGAATCATCTGAAAACTTTTCCTCAGCTATCCCCCCAACCTCCAGACTGTAAATCCCTCAGGGTCTTCTTTATTTTCTGTTCATATCAAGAATTATTGCACACATATATCAAAAATATTATTAGACAACTCCTACCCTGAAAGCTTGAGTGGAATAATATCTAAGCCTATGTAATTTTTAGAATGCTCTTTGGGATGACGGAAAATGAGCTGAAAAGGCACAAGTCAGATAACAGCCCCACATTTATGTTACCCTTTGGAATGTTCTGGATCAGTCACACCCCAATCAGAAGAGGCAAAGCCAGGGAGCTCGATGGCAAACATTAATATAGGGCACCATATCGTGGAGGTGTTGATGAAAGGCGAATGGGGTATGAGGAAGCAAACATGACATGAGCAATGGCTGAGATCTATCACCAACTAAAAACTGAAATGTCAGAAAGCTGCAATTATTTTAGTGCAAACACCTACATTTTTACACGCGTTATCCCGTGTCATCTCTATACTCCCAATTGCATGTTACTGTAGATACTTTATTTTCATACTGTTAATATCTAGCGCATGTCGTAAAGCCTCCACGGGTGTTTTTGATTCGAAAAAGAAAGCAGCCCAGATCTATCAAGAGCACGTTTTTTAACTAAAAGGAAGGGTGGCTGGAGCATAGGTGGGGGGCAGAGTCCTTCCCTGGGCTGATGTAAGGGTTCCATGAGACATTAGGTTGGACTTTGCCTTGTAAGTGTCAGGCCCAGACAAACACGTGCATTGTCAGTTTTCTTTGTGCTGTGTGTGCCAATAAAACAATCCAACATCTTTTTTTCGGGGTAATGTTGACACATGTCAAAGGCATTAACATTCCTATTGGAATGACTCATTTGGAGGGAATAGTCAAGTCTGAAGGATGAGACAAGGGCAATGGGAGAAGCCTTTTACAAGAGTTTAAGTTCTTAGGACCAGCACGTCCTTCGTGGTATCTGTTTTGAAGAGAGCAGTCGTGGTATTCCTGCTGTCATGTTATTAGATATCGCCGGCGTGGTTGTTGCTGTAATTTGTATGGTGCATTAGCTTCACCAGCTTAGAAGCCTGGTGAGGTCACCGAGCCAGGGAGCGGACATGCGTGGGGCCTCCGCTGCTGGCTGCGTCGCAGGGGCGCTGGCCCGAGCCCTCAGCATCCGCCTGGCCGCTGCTCATCTCCCTTCTCTTGTGCTTCCCCAAGACCTCTGTTCACCCTCCTTGGGCGGGGCTGATCCCACGCTCCGGCTGCCCTCCCTTCCCACGGAGTCTCCTATCTACACAGTTAGAACGTTGCCGTTGTTATTGCTGTTGCTTGTTTTTGCTCTGTTCTCTTTGGGGGAAGATGTGACTGTAGTTTTGGCTGTAAGCGAAATGCAGCAAGACTGTCTCGATGGAAACGGACTGTGGCCCTGCTTAGAGCCGCAGGCCCAGACCCTTCCTCATGACGCCTGCACAGAGCTGCCTGGACGTTTCCCTCTGGGGAAGGACAGCAGGCGTGTCTCGCTCCCCGTGTCCATGCCTCACCACCATGGGACCCAGACCAAGCTTCCGTCTCTGTCCTAGTGCTGACCTCATCCCAGCACGATGGATACTTTCAGTTCACTTCCAAAGCACGCACCCCCGGCCCCATCCTCCCACCCTCGCCCGCTCCTCACCTCAAATAATAGATCGCAAAGCAGTGGTCTGCCGCCCAGACAGTGCTCCAAGCCCGACCACTGAATATTCAAGAGCTTGCCTGCAGCTTATCAACATAACGGTCTCGGCCGGTCTTTGCCCAGGATGGCCATGCACCTGTCCTCATCTGTTTCATACCCTTTAACAAAAATACACTTAGATCAATAAGGACAAGCCATGCTCATCAGCACAGCTCAGACTGAGCTTCAGTGGAAACAAGAAGTACTTCAGCCCCTCAACAAAAATACTAACAATAGAAGCAGAACTACGGCTCAACCAAACATTCCGTTTGAAGTTACCAAATTTTTCTTTCTAAATCTGACTTCAGCTTCCTGGTTCTTCACAAGATTTCCTCAGGAACACTGGTGGTACTTGTTTAATTTATGTACCACTGAAGGGTCCCTCCAGGTAATTTTTCTCAGGCAAGATAATAGTATCCAATGGAGTAGCCATGTATTTATCAGAATAAAATGCTTACAGATTTGAAGTGATAGATTTTCCAGCTTTGATAAATCCCTCAAAGCATTTCAAAGGCAAAGCTTTAGTTCTGACACGAATGACACTATGATTGTTCATGTTTGGTGGCTTTTTCAGCCCATGCGGGTCTTGCTCTGGAGTGAGGCCCCATGGCCATATGCCTTCTCTCCGCTTGGTGCCACCACCCATGTCATCTCCCCAAGTCCCAACCATATGCACGCACATTGCAAGGAAGGCCTCTGCAGGCGAGGATGAACTCAGACCAGTTGTCTTCTCTCTGTTGCTCCAGATCAACATCCTCTGGAACATCCAATTGCCCACGTGAGCAGAAGTTACAAATCAACCTCTCAAGACACTAACATTCCCTCTTGTGCCATTGATATGGCTTTCGAGTGCACTGGGCTTTTCGATGATGTTGCTTTTTTCCCCCAGTTTACAGCATCACCTATTGTTATGGCATCTCTCTCAACAAGAGGTCACAAGGACTTTCCCTTGATCTTCAGTTTCAGCTAATGTGGGGATAACTGTCTACTTCTTGGGAACCACTGCAACCCCATTGAAATCTATACAACTTATATGAGAAGTCAAGCCATCCCAAGGAAATCCCAAGGCAGAGTTTTGAATTCTACCATTAGTACATTCAGGAAGGCAGCCCAGAGCAGACAGCTTCAAACAAACTCCCTCCCTCCCTCCCTCCCTCCCTCTTGATTGACTCAGAAACTCCACTCACTCATTACGTGAGCATTTGGTTACACTTTATTTAAAGTTGGGGAGGGTGCTGGGCATGGCGGGAGCTCGGTGTGTAAGCCCCCACCTTCCTATCTTACTGGTGTTGCCCCTACTTCCAGCCCCTCCCTCTGGCTTATCTCCCCTCCTCTCCTGAGCAGCAATAAACACATTCCCCTCCCTGCCCCCTGCAGAGCCTCGCTGATCCTATCAAGGCCTGTGAAGGCCTCGGCTTATATCCCAAGCACTTGCCAAGGAAGTTTTCTAAATAAATATCTCGTTCTACAGGAAAGTCTGATGAATACATTTTTTTCCGTGTAATTAAACCTAACTACCTAACTGCATTGGATTTAATTGTCCTTATCTTGATTCTCCCTGACATGTGGAGAAAAGTAAACTTTGGCAGAAAATATGGGAGAAAACAAGAAGAGATGAAATCACAAAAGAAATGAAACACATGGGACGGGAAGCGAAGAAGAGAGGGGAGAAAAATAAAGAAGGGAGGAGCCCTTGGCACCAGAGTTTGAGATGTTAACCCTCCTGAACAGTGGTTTAAAAACTTTCCTGTGAGTGGGTGTTCCCGGGAGTGCTGTCAAAGGGTTAGATTTGCGGAGTCTCACCCCCAAAGGCCTTGACCTGTTAAGATCTACGTGACCACACTTTGAACCCTTCTAGAACATGCTTCAGCTTAAGGAAGATGATATAAAGCTAAATGTAGCTAGACTGGGGAGGATTATTGTTATTTTTCTGTTTACCCCTTTATTTGGGCTATGCAGAGGTCATTCTGTCAGCCTGGACATCTCATTTTGGCCTGAGAATCTGAAGTCATCTGATGTGGCACGAATATTGAACACAGCATTACACCATCCTGGTCATTTCCAAATCCAACTTTAGCTTAAACAATGTGCACATTAGCCTTCCCCAGTACCTTTGCAGACAGATACAAAGTCCGGTCATCCAGGACAATGCTGGTCAAATTGCTGGGACATTTGCTGAGCTTCTTTCAAAGAACATGTCAGGAAAGTAATAAAATAATACTTGGAAAATGCCTAGTACTTTGCCTGGAACCAAGTGTTACTCTGATGAAAAGGGCAGTGCTTTGCCTGTTGGAGACAGAATGACCAGCTCCCCACCATGTGTTATCCAAGGTACTTAGTCAATGTCTTAACTATGAAGAATGTGCCTAAAGCATGTGGTGAGCCAAAAGGTGAGGCCCCAAAACAAGGTGACATGGACAGAGCCAACTTTATCTGTTTTAAAGCTGCCATCACAGCTTAAACGCCAGCAACAGAAGATGATGCCCTCGGTCTTATGGTCTTAGCACGTTCGGGATGCTATAACCAAAATACCATAAGTGGGACGACTTAAACAACAAATATTTATTTCTCACAGTTCTGGGGCAAGAAGTCCAAGAGCAAGGAGCCGTTGGGTTTGGTATCTGGTGAATATCCACTTCCTAGTTCGCATACAGCCAGCCGTCTTCTTGCTATGTCCTCATATTGCAGAAAGGGCAAGAGAGCTCTCTGGGGTCTCTTTCACAAGGGCACTAATCCCTTTCATAAGGTCTACACCTCCCAAAGCCCCCACCCCCTAATACCATCACATTGGGGATTAGGTTTCCACATAGAAATTTTAGGGGGACACAAACATTCAGTCCACAGCACCCTTAAAACTCAAAGAACTCGTACGTGGGCTTCAGAACAGGACCGAGAAAAGAAAACCAACCACGGAGGACCTGTATGAAATTAGTTCAATGTACATTGTAGACATCTTCAAGAACCCTCTTCAAGGTGACAGTCCCTGGCCTTCCATCTCACAGTCTGATTCTGATCAGAGCCCCCATTTGATGTATGTTTCACAAATTCTGCTGTCTTGGTTTCCCCATCTTGCTTTCTACTTAGAGATGATGCTACCCCATATTCTTCTACTAATGTACCCATAAAGGAGAAGAATTTGTGCCCCTCAGCCAGAAAACTGCATTCTCTTTTCAGGAAAATCCAAAGAACTCTATAGCACTGTGAAAGGTTTCCCATTGTGCTTTCTTCTCCGCATCTCCATCAAGGTCCCTGCAGGCCAATCGCCTTCATTCCCCAGGAATTAGCCTCATGAGGCCTTCGTGAGGGTCCTCAGCCTCCATTCTCATAGGTATGAAAGAGATGAGAGGCTTTTGCCTTTTTTAATTTAATAAAGGCAGCCGTTGTTTTTCATGTAAAGAAGCTGAGTATTTTGAGGACAACCAGTGACTTCATGAGATCACGCCTGGGTGGACAGTTCTGTAAAGGACCGTGATCCACTCTTGCTCTCCTGATACTGAAAACAAGTTTGGGAAAGAGCTCCTTCACAGAAATCTTGCCAATTCAGAGGCCACTGGGCTGATGACTTCATCATCTTCCATGCAGATATTAACTTTCAAAATATTAAGCAGTAGTATGAGGATACTTACTTTGAGTTCCCTAATTCATTGTATAGACATTGGTAATCACAGGAGGAAACAAAATTACTTCCAGTGTGAACCTAGCGTGGTGTGTTTCAAGCACTGTCTGAGTCATGGGGGTTACATGAAACACATGGCAATAGAATGATGTACTTTTCAGAGGGACAGACCTACTGGGTTGCTCTATAGCTAGTTTATGAATGTAATTTAACCTGTTTCAGCATTTTTGAGGTCGGATTGGGAGGGCTCAAAATCGACATATCCTTATGATATGGACCTTCCCCTTGGCCAAGGACACGGAAAACACACAGCAGTCTCCATAATCATGTTTCACTACCCTCCATACTAGTGGTTGTCTAACGTGACATATCTGCAATGAAAGGGTGATGTCAGTTGATACAATGCCACCAAGGCCAGTTAAACATTGTTCCTCAGGAAATAAGAGCAGGATTCAATCCTGAAAACATTGGTAGTGGTCCAGGGACTGAGTCATTTGGCTCCCTCGAAGCGTCTAAGCTCGCCCGAACATGTCGAGGTGGGCAAGCTCCCTTCACACCATGGAAGCAAGAGAGCAAGAAGCAGGGAAATGTAATTTGAAAATAATGCAGTACTCCAGGGATCAACTATTTCCCTCATGATTTAGATCTACTCTTATTCATGGATATTAACCCCTTGCACCGCAGCTCACCGACTCTGCTGGGTGGGAAAACAAGAGGGGCGCATCTATATTATTTTGACATTCAACACATTTTTAGGTACTTGAATATTCCTTTTTTTCTCCTTTGCTTCTTGCAAAAGAGCTGGGAATTGAAAGATTACATCTAATGTAATTTATGGGCACCTCCCATTTTGATAGAAATACTTGGAATGTAATATAGACTTGTTTTTTAAACAAATGCCTTCATGAAAACCCAAAAAAACGTACCCAAGTGACTCGTATACTCATGTTTGCACAATTGAATTTCATACAAAAGTAAAACTCTCTAGTGGAGAAGAGAGAGACAATAGGGCTGCCCCTTTAGAAGAGAGAAGATAGTTATATTTCTTCATTAGTTTCCTATGCTGCTGTAACAGAATTGGTGTCTTAACACAAATTCATCACCTTCCAGTTCTGTAAATCAGAATTTTGATGGTCTCACTGAGCTAACATCAAAGTGTGAGGGTGGCATTCCTTTGGAAGCCCTCAGTGAGAATCCTTTTTCCTGTCTTTTCTTCCAGGGGCCTGTCCAAGCTTCCAGAGGCCTCCTGCATCCTTTGGCTTGTGGCCCCTTCCCCGATCTTCAAAGCCAGCAATGGTGAGTTGAATTTCCTTACATTACGTCACTCTAATGCCCTGTTCGGCATCTCTCTTCCACTTTTAAAGTCCTTCGTGATTACACTGGGCCTGCCCAGAAAATCCAAGATAATCTCTCTATTTTAAGGTCAACTGATTAGCAACCATCTGCAACATTAAGTCTCGTTTCCCATACAAGATAATACAATCACAGGTCACAGGCATTAGGACATGGACATCTTTGGAGGGCCATTATTTTGCCTACCACAATTTCTAACTTATTCTGTAAAATTTACCAACTAAATTCCAAATGCAAATGAATCTTTTCCCATCTGTTTTTCTACAAAAGAAAAACAACTGAAATAGACTTCCTGCAACAATTACATAAGTGAATGTAGAGTTATAAATTTATAGTAGAAGAAGAAAGGTGTATGTGTGCGCGTGTGTGTTTTTAATGCATTTTGGTTAAGAGCCAAAGATTCTTAACTAAAAATTTGTGGAAAGCACTGCTATAAACAGATGACTATTAAACTTAAATAGTCATCAAGTTAACTTAAATTCAATTTAACTTAAATATTTATTAGGAGTGAAAGCAAACATAAATGTTGAAAACTCAAATCCTTATTTCTCAACTGTCTTCTCATTTTCCCACAATATATTTCTGGCTGTTTGGAGGCAATTTCCTAGATTTTATTAACCGGTAACAGAAGGGGGTTTACAGCTAAATTCATTCCAGAGAATAACTCATTTGTAACACATTGTTGCAGCTTCCAGAGCAAAGAGGTTAAGGGAGAAAAGCATGAACTCGGAAAACTTTGTTGCCAGGGAGCTGAAATAACTTAGATAAAGACGGTTACCCCAAGAGATACACGGGACATGATCCATGAGCAATATGTGGCCTTCCTGTGATACAATTTTTAAATAAACAGAATTTATACATTCAAAAAATATTTATAGGCACCTATTCCAGGCTGAGCATGGTGTTAGGCACTGAGGCACAGTCCTGAAAAGGCAGGCAGGATGCCTTCCCTTGTGAAGTTTATATTCCTATAGAGAGAGCGAACAGAAATGTAGATACTTAACATAATTTGAGAGAGTGTGCAATAGGACATACACGCACAAACGCATATACACCACAGAAGAGATGGCACAGCCTGAATAATTAGGAGAATTTCACAAAGGACTATTTCCAGTGGCATGAGCAGCTTCAAGGTGAACCAAGGAGTTCAGCAGGGAGGACACCACGGAAATCAGTACTCTGGCTCTGTCTCCCCCTGCCTCTGACTACCTGTGTGAACCCCCATGGCTGAATCCGACTTGCGGCCTGACCTCCAGGGACCTCACTACAGCAGTGCGTAAAGACCAACCTTCCTGAGCACAGAAGGGGGTGGAGAAGGATGTAGACTGGACCTAGAGGAGCAAACAAACCTTCCAGCACCTTCTCCTATATAAAAAAGCTTTGCAGTGACGAAACGGGGGGGTGTTTGGGCATAAGATGGGGGCGTTGGGATTTATTTTAGATAGCGTCCAAGGAAGACCTCTCTTGGGGAGGGACATTTGAGCGGTGGCCACATGAGAAGAAGCCACTGATGCACAAAGTAGGGGCAGACCGGTCTTAGAAGTCACGTGCTAGTGCAAAGGGCCTGAGGTAGGAATAAACTTGGTGCGCTGTGAAAGGCAGGTTCAGTGAGGAGAGGAGGCAGGTGGTAGGAGATGGAGTTAGAGAGATAGGTGGTGGCTGCTTCATCAAAAGCCTTATCTTGGGTTGGATTTCCCCAGAAGAAAACCCTGAGATGAGGGTTTGGGTGCAAACAGCTATTTGGAAGGTGATTTCAGGAGGCATGGGAAGGGAAGTGGGAAAGCGAGAAGGGAAGGGAAGGATTCCAGTTCGGGTGATGTTGTTGACCTGACTGCCACACAGGCGAGTGAGGCATGGTCCCCTGGCGCTTCCTGTGGGGGGGCGAAGTGGGCTGCTTATTTATCTGATCCCACCCATGGTTTCTTATGGGCTGCTCCAGGGGGTGTCCCTCTGTGGCTCTTCGGAGAAGAGAGGGTCTTCAGGTGAGGAGTTGGGGGTGCTCGCAGTCGGATACTGCCTGCGGGGGTGTGCTCTGGAGGGGTGCGCTGAGTGGTTGGGGTGGGGCACCCTCAGAGTCTGGTAATGGTCTGAAATCATTTGTATTTTTTCTAACTGTGATGGGAAGCCATCAGAGGTGATAAATTATTCACATTTTATCTCTGACTGGACTGAGTTGTTAGAGAATGGGGGTACAAATGGGTTCTTTTCTAAATTGAGATATAATTCACATACAATAAAAAGTACCCTTTAAAATGTGCTTTTAGTGTATTTTAGTGTATTCACAGAATTGTGCAGCCATCACCACTGATTCTGGTGCATTCTCGTGACCCTGAAAAGAAACCCCTTGCCCGTTAGTAACCATTTCCCAGGAGTGGGTTCGTACATGGTGGTGCAGGAGGCGGATTGAGGATGACCTCAGTGTCCATATCAGAAAATCTCAGTGCAGCTCCGAGTTAAGCACCCTCTTGGATTGCTCGGCCCTGGGCAAGTCGCTTCTCTCCCTGACCTCAGCGTTTTTGGCTCTAAAACAGAGACAGAGGTGCGATGATTCGAGGAGGCCCCCGGCCCGCGCTCGGACGCGTCGTGCGCTGTAACCATCACGTGCCACAGGGACGTGTGGGCTAGTGGATGCTTCTCTCTGGATAGGAAAGGCAAAATGTGACAGCGCAGGCCTGTTACTTGGGACGAATGCAAGAGTCAGAAACAGAAGCAAAACCCGAAGTTGGAAGAACAGTTTTGGTGTCGAGGCAGGAGGTAAAGATGCTGAGAAGGGCCGGTTGGGAGTGTCGTCTGGACCGATGTCTCCCCGTTGCGCCGGGAGAGACCGAGAGAAACGCAGAGGCAGGGACGGGGCCTACCCCGCTGATCCGCATACCACCTTTCCTAGTATTCGCTGGTAACCCTTTCTGCAACGTCCGGAGTGCTTTCATTTCTGAGGGTGGTAATGAGTCTTCTCTCTTTTTCTCTTCTTGGCTAGTCCAGCTAAAGGTACGTCAGTTTTGTTGATCTCTTCAAAGAAATAACGTTTGGTTTCCTTGGTCCGGGTTCATTGGTCATGATTCCTGCTTCTGGCTTGGAGACTTTTACGCTGGTTTCTGTAAGCATCGATGTGCTCTTACTCCGTGTTTTGAAAGTGACAGTTCTCAGAAGGTGAAAGGATTCAGAAAAAAAAAAGTGTATATATATCTCACACCTAGACACAGACAACGGTGTGGTGATAGCCACAGGGAAAAGGGGGTGAGGGTATGTGGAGGTGGGCAAAGGGGATTAAAAGGAGACTGCTTTGGCCGGTGGGTGCTCGATGCAGCGCGCGGCCGATGATGTTTTGTTGAGTCGTACGCCTGAAGCCGACCTATACGGTGCGTTGAACCAATGTCACCCCAATAAATTCCATTTCAAGAAACGTAACTATGATGCTATTATCACATGTCTGAGGCATTTTAATATAAAAACTGCTAGTCCCTTTTAAAAAAGTATGGTTCTCTTTGTGTTTGATGAGTGAATTTGTGCTCGTATTGACTTGCGCAGAAAATCCTCTCCCCCCTCGAGTTAAATAGAGTAGGCTGCATTCTGACAGATGCGGCCTTGGGCTGGTAATAGGGGGAAATTATTGCTAAGAATACCGAAATCTGTCACAATCATTTTAGTGCTTATCTTCTGTGTCAAAACCAAGTTAAGCCAAATATGAATCGCCAAATGTGAGCACTTCCTTTGTTCTCCAGTGCTTTCTCAACCTTTGCCTTCTGCACACAGAAGGCTACATGTGCATATTGTTTTTCCTTATAAGGCCCATCTCATCTCACCCCAGGTCCCCGCAGAAGTCTCTCTGTGTGAGGTGAAGCTAGAAAAGAAATCCTATCAGGTAACTGTAGACATGCTCTCTTCCAGAGCTGAGACTTAATATAGTCTGTTTCCTCCCCTTTCATGGTCTGTCTGCCCTACCATCTAGCCAACTCCTATATATCCTTTAACATCTCTCAGAATAAAAAAAATAAAAAAAATCAAAACCATTAGACTTGTTTTTATCAAAAGAATCATTATGAAGAGCCTGAATTGAGTGGACCTTGATCTGTTCATCAGAAAAGAAAACAACAAAACATGGTCTTATGCAGAAGGCAGGTCAGTCATGCATGAGGGATGGTCCGGGCAAAGGTTTAGTGGCAGGGAAAGATGGACTGAGAGCAGGGCATCACAAGACAGCTGAAGATATAAATTTAAAGTCTAAAATAACCTTTACCTCCCTGCCAGATATACATTCACGTGTGGTGGACATGTGCACAGGCACACATACACACGCAGACACACAGAGGCCTCCCTTTTGGTCCTACAGACACATATCAGTAAATTGGACCTCTAGCCCTTTCTATGAGATTTTCCTCCAATGGAAATGAAAATGAAAGCCACAGGGAAGGACCCGAGCTCTTCGTCTTTGGGGATCCAATGGAGACTCTGTGAACATCCCATGGCAGAGATCAGGGGTGTGATGCTCATTCTGAGCCTTGTGTTAGCAGAAGTGAGCCACGTTTCGTGAATTGGATTGTGTGTCTGTGGATGCATTAGATGGTCTGTACAGACAGGCGCCAACAATTCCTCCCATTCCTGTACACACATGCCACTACTTCTTCTATCAAGAGGAGTCCTCTTCCTTTGAATCTCAGCTGTCCTTCTGCCTTGTATTAACCAACAGAATGCAACAGAGCAATTCTGTGCCTTAATAAGTCTGGAAGCTTCCACTTCCATCCCCGTGGGACCCAGCCATCATGCAAAGAAGATGGCAGTAGACAACTGAAAAATGGGAAACCATGTGGAGAGGAGAGGTTCATTTGGTTTTAAAAGTTTCTTAGGTGGTTTGACCTCTTAAAAACATAGCTTTCATTTTGAAATAAAAGTAGAACAACTGTGTTTGCAAGTGTTAGACAGGAATATGACTGAATGTTGGTTTGTAAAGTCAGATCCGTCTATACATAGATTCCAGAAACATACTTTCAAGACCTGGTTCATGATGTTCTTGAAATGTCTCTTTGTTTTCAGGAAGATGGATGTGATGTTTCTTAGAGAAAAGATGAGTCAGGACTGGGTCAGGGCATCATTTCCTTTGGTCTTGAACACTTCTTGGTATGGGGAGCTCATCAACTGCCAAGGCAGAGTTTATCTTTAGAGATGTCTTGTGTTCTGTAGTCAATGTTCTAGCAGGATTCCAGCAGAGCCACGAAATAAGCCTATGTCTCACCCATGTTCCATTCTCCTCTCACACTAATCACTCCAAAGGAGAGAGTTAAGGGACTAGGCAAAGTTCATTAACTTTCCCAAGCCTCCTGGGTAAATGTCAATTGGGTGTGAAATGGGACTCTAGTGAAAGAGAGAATGAGACCCTCCAGAGCCTGACTCATCCCAACTGAGAAGGATGGGACTTTCGGAGAAGATCCAGGTTCATTGATTCATTGATTCCTATTTATCCAATTCACACTTGGCCATTCATTCATTGTACAAACCTCTATCTATTACCAAACAAGTGCAAGCATTGGGAAATATCTTTAAATGCATTCATTCTAATCTTCATAAAACCCTACAAAGTAAGCATGTTCACCCCCAATTTGCAGACAGATTCAGAAGACACTGTGCCAGCAGTCACCTGTTTAGTCATTGCCAGAGCCAGAAATCTAACAAAGTCTTCGTACATCAAAGATTACGTTCATTACATTTCTCAGATGTAAGTGAGTTGCCATATCCAATTTTCACATCTATTATAATTTACTTAATATTTTAAAAATGTACTCACTCTTTAAATACATTCATTTTAAGAGATGTTGCACAGTTAGTTGAGGAAAACCAACATGACTGGCCACAAATAGAAAGGAGCGGTGGAAATAAAGCCCAGTTGTCTGATTCTGGCCCTTTTCAAAGGCTTAAATGGAAACTCGATTCTCTCTGTTAAAAGGTGAAGCTAGCAAGTGTCACCCAGAGGTATGAGAAATGTACTGATACCAGCTTAAACTTCATCCTGCGGTAATGAGGAAGAATGAATGAGACTTGAAAAGGGCAACAAGTTCTCAACAGGAGTCAGTGTTTTCAAGTGTCATTCTTTGATGTACCATCTAAAACCAGCTCCTCTACCACCTTTGGGTAACACTACTCTGTATGGTATCCCTTCCCTCATGAGTTTCTTTAAAGAAAGTCTTGAAGGAGACAGACAAAAAACAGACAAATACAGTGCAGTGTGAAGAGTATTATGTTATCATGATCTCCAAGTTATTTTGAATAGGTACCCTTATAAATTTCTTGACCATATTCCCCTATATACATTTATATTTCCTTTTTAAAAGAAATATATGTATAATGGTATGCTAATGTTTTATACACATTGTAAAACACAAAAAGGTATGGATTAAAAAAAAAATGTGTTAGTACTTTTCCCCAGTTGCCCAAAAGAAGGCCCCACTTCGCCCTCACATTGGAGACTAGCTTTAGGTGATAGTACAGGGAGCACAAAGACAGGGCACCCAGCCACCCACAGAGAGGAAATGGAGGTTCAGAAAAGGCTCTCAGGAGGGAGTGTCACAAGAAATGATCCTGGTGTCAGCACGGGGGAGAAAATTTAGAGCCAAAAAGGCCAAGCCTAGTAGGCATGCACGCACATTACGTTACACGTTCTGCAGAGAAGAGAGGGGGGAAGTGAAGTGAGAGAAAAGACTGCAGAGGAAAGCCAAGTGGATTCATGAAGGGCCTTATAAGCTAAGCTGAGTTAGAGCCTTGTCCAGGGGGAAGTGGGGAGCCATTGAAGAGTCTTAGCAGGGAGGAATTCAAGCTCCAGAAGAGTCTTTTTCCACTCACATACACATATACATTGGTGTACATACCCGTTGTAACCCCCACACAAACAAGATAAAGAAAAACCAGCCCACCAGATGATTCACTTTGTAGAAATCATTTATTCATTTTTTTAACACATTTATTATGGACCTAATATGTGCCAAGCACCATATACAGATGGAATATTCAGTGGTTCATAAGACAGAGAAATCCAAGTCATCAGGCAGCTTTCAGTCCTGTGGAGGAGATGACTAAAACAAGTGAACAAACGCATTTATTTATAATCTATAATTGTGAAAAGAAATAGTGTGAAATATGAGAGACTAATGGCAGTTAGAATAGCAGTGTCCCGAGATAAGCTTGTCAGGGAAGATCCCTGGAAAGGAGACATGTACACCAAGATATGGACAATATTAAAAAACAACAACAACAAAAACAGCTCTAAAGGAATTAGGGAAGAGTTGCGCAGGCTATGGGAATGTCACAGATGAAGACCATGAGTGTACAAAATCTTGGCATGTTTTGGAAACTAAAACCAACAACAAAGGAGGTCTGGAAAGCTGAGCTAGAGTAACAGTGGAAGGACAGCAAGCAAGATGTGTTTCATTAGATGACAGGGACCTGATGATGCTGGCCTTGTAGGGCAGGTCAGAGAGCACTGAGGAACCAAGTCAGGTGTGTCTGGGAGAGAGGAAGGCCTTGCACATGACATTTTGAAAAGCTCACTCTAGCTGCTGGGAGGCCTGGTGTTTGCTGTAGTTGGTCAATCTCCAGGGAGTTGGCTTGGACTAGAGTGATAGGATAGAGTCAGGCAGCCATTTGAGTAATATTACTGTCACAGCTTGGTGACTATGAGGGTGAAAAGAGTAGAATTTGGGGAGAGACATAGAGACCAACCTCATGATGTCCCAAGGAAAGCCCAAGTGCATAGAATAATAGGGAGATGCTCAGCCTCTGGAAAGTACAGGGGGAACTGTCTCATGTCAAGACAATAGGACTCCTTGCAGCTTCTGGAAGAAGACAAATTTCTCAAATGATCCAGAGTGTCCTCAAGTCCAAATTCAACGGGTGGCCTCTTAACATTTCTATTTGTCTCCAAAAACTTATCCACACCCAATGCTGCCTTCCAAAAGAATACTGAGCTATTAAAAACACTAATGAAATCTGGAAATGTGGTATTGATCAGAGGTGTTTTCTTCTAGTCACCACTGAGCTCTGGAGTGACTCAGGGAGAGCCCGATGCAGACGTGACTAATCTTTCACATCATCACCATCACCCTTGACGATGGTCTGTAGGCCCTCACCAAGAATTTTGGAGAACAAACTAGAAAAGGGGTGGGATGGACTTCAACTGATTACTCAGGCCAGACCACCCCTTGGTAGAAACTGAGAAGAGATTTCTTGTCTGTTCCCATGAAGCTGATCTTCAGCCAGATCTTGCCCCAAAGTTTGTTTCCTTCTGATTTCTTCTGTTGGTCCTAGAATATATAGTGCTTTGAGCTGTCTCAAACAAAGGGAAAGGGAATTGACATGTAGTGATCGAGAAAACACCTGCTACAACCAAGCACCTGAGTTAGCAGCTTTACATGGTTTCTCTCATCAGAGGCTCATAGCAAGGTTTCAATGGGCAGAGTATTCCCTCTGTTTTTATTAACAGAAAAAATGAAGTTTAGTGACGTCAGGAGATTTATCCAAGAGTCTCACAGCTAATAAGTGGTAGGTCCAACTGGATCTCCAGATAACAAAGTCATCTGTGTACCTTTATACAGAACTGCATGTGGCCACCAGCAGTCTACATGGTTATGCATACTGACCATGTGATCCTCACCCTGAGTCACCTGGAGGAGACAGTCAGGAGGTGAAAGACCCAGAGCAACCCCTATAATGAAGGTGCTTCTATTATCAACATAAGTTGAGGCCATCTGGATAGGAAGAGCTGGCACTTGAACTCAGGTCTTCTCTCTGCCCGAGATTGGCCCACATTTGTTCCATTTCATTATATAACTCTGAACGCAGAATCACTTAGAAGATGTTAATTCTAAAGCCAGCACAAATCTCCTTAGTGAAAGTCAGGAATGAGACATAATCAAACAAACATTTTCTATAATGAATGTCACATGGACCCAACTGACTGGCTTCACATACGTTTACATATGTCATCCATGTGTGGGTATTTCAAAGGACAGCTAGTACGGAGTCTTAGAGACCTGTCATGTAATTATGTGTGATCTTCAACACATGGCTTAAGCTTTCTGAGCCTCAGTTTCTTCACTGTTAAAAAGAAGCTAATCACTTCTGCATGAGATAGAGCCATGGAAGTATTTTATAACATCTAGCATGTAGAGGCATTCGGGGACAGTCAAGGACTCTCCTCTTCTCAGTTTCCACCAACAGGTGGTCTGGCCTGAGTAATCAGCTGGAATCCACCCCACCCCTTTTCTAGGTGGCCCCCTAAAATTCTTGGTGAGTGGCCCTACAGACATGGCCTCGTCAAGGTTGATGGTGATGACATGGAAGATTATTCACGTCTGCATTGGTCTCTCTCTGAGTCTCTCCAGAGCCCAGAAGTGACTAGAAGAAAACACCCCTGATCAAAACCACAATGTCAGTCCCTTTCCTCCTTCTGAGGGACCTTGTGTGTGAAAGGAGATAGAAAAGGGAGGTGAAGGAGACAGAAAGGAAGTGGCGTGCGGGATTTTCTTTGTGTTCAAAAGAAAGCTCTTCCTGGAGACACAGCTGTCAAAGAGAATTCCAGAAGAATGCAGGAGAGCCCAGAAGAACCGGGCAATGTGTGTGATGAGAGCGGCATGGCGGAAATCTATCGCAGTGGAAGAAACTCTTGTTAGTGAGATAGCAAGAGGAAAGAGTTGGCTTGCCAATTAAAAAAATGTTTTTGACAGTTCGCATGTGCCTCACCCAGACACACTGGAGACCACACACAACAAGGACACTAGGCTGTCAGGCTAATGAGCATCCCTTCTGGGGCTGGGGGATGAGTCGGACACCCAGACTCTTACGCATTTATTTATCCAGGGTAGAGAGAAATAGAGACATGTAAAGGGAATGCCCCACCCTCTGCTCGGGACAGTTGGCCAACAATCGGCAGAGACAAGATGAGGGGAATGTATCCAAGCGCATTAAGAAAAAAGATATTGCCAGGAGGAAAGAGGGTGAGGTACAGCAGTAACAAACCACCCCCGGGCGCTGCGAAGGAGAAGATGAGGGAGGCAAAGGAGTCAGGGGGCCTCCTGGGGTGTACGGGTTATGCCAGAAGCAGCGCCAAGGAGCTGTTAGAAAAACCTGGGGCGGAACTGTAAATCCTCCAAGAGGCTTCTCTTTCAGGAGAAGTGACAGTGTTAGGGAGCAGAGCTTCTGCTGTTCATGAGGGTGTTCTCAAAGGGAAAGGCTGCTTGGTTCATCTCGTGGACCCTGCTGCCCAGCACAGTGCCTGGTACACAGCAGGAGCTCAAGGAATGTTGAGTGGGTCAGTTCCAGTGGTGGAAGAGCGGTCATCTTGGTTCCCAAGGACCCTGCCCTCCTGGACTGTGAGTGGAGCCCAGACCCTAGCAGCAATGTGGGGTAGAGGGTGCTGAGTGGGGAGACAGAAAGTCCCCAAACAGTCCAGTGATGTGTGCAGGAAGGAGATGCTCAGGGTCCCCAGAGGAGAAGGTGTCACCCCTTTGCCTGGCCCACAGGCACCCAAGCTGCTTGGAGTGCAGGTGTGGGCTCTGTGCTCGGTCAGGAGGGAGATGAACAAGGAGCCCCAAGAGTGGCTGAGCGTTTTCTCTCAGGTGCCTATCTGGGCTCACCATGATTTTAGCCTAAAGATCCAGTCTGATCACAGGCTGGAGTCACGGGGGAAAACAGAGGGCCCATACCGAGTACTCCTTATATGCCAGGCACTGTGCTAAGCCAGTCCTCACAATAGCCAGAAAAGATGTTGTTGTCCTGGGTCTGTGATGAATTAAATGATGATTAGAGGAGATTTCTAACTTGTTCAAGACCACCCAGCTCATCGGTTATGGTCTTTCTGCCTTTAAACCGCTCCCCACAAAGCCACATGGGCATTCAGCCATATTAACACTAATTGTTGGGCTGGAGCTAGTGGTGCTGGTGGTGGTGACGAGGCAGATGACAGGGATCATTTATATAATTTTGTCGCAATAACCCAGACCTATTTATAGGTAAGGAGACTAAGACTCAAAGAATTTAAATAATTCGCCTAAGATCACACAGTTGGTAGATGAATTCTTAAACTGTACCAGGAAGCTCTTTAAAATATACCACCATGCTGGAGTTTGGAGGGTGGGGAGCAATGCCACCTAGTTTGTGGCATTCAGACAAATCATTGTTTATCATGATAACAGGTAACAAGAGCAGTGAAACGATCTATGGCTTTTCTGCTACCACTTTTCAGGGGGCTGTTTGCAGACTTGTTTCTCTTCTTCCAGGGCCTTAGGATCACATCACAGAGAGAAGGAAGGAAAGTCGGACCAGAGAACCGGCTTGGCAAAGAGCGCCAGGGGGCAGGAAGTAAATCTCAGCCATTTAATACCAGTTTTTGTCTCTTATTGATTCGTTTTATTTTCCTTTTTACAGAACAGGAGCGTCCCTGCAGTCTAGCCCATCAGTGGCCTCTAAAGGTTTCTGATTGATCTGTGAAACTATTGTCTCGGGTTGCATTACCCCTCTTGGAGACACCCTCTGCTTCTTGGTCATGTTCTGTATTTAGTTGGCATTGCAAGCATGGTTTCTTTTCTGAGACTAAGGAGCAGACACCTCGGACCCCAGGAAGCAGGTGGATTTGATTTCCTAATGCTTCTGGCACCTGTTTGGGGGCTTCAGGAAGCCTCCAGTTCCAAAGAGTGGTGGGGAATGCTGTCAAAGGAGCGAGGGTCTAGCGAGAACCCGATGACCTCACCCCAAAGGGGGAAAGTAAGAGCGACAACAAGGGCCTCCATTTCTTAAGCACTTTTTGCATGATCCAGCCTCACAATAACCCTGAGAGAGAGCTTAACACGTGAAGAAAATGAGGCTGAGAAATATCTACTTGTTTGTGCGGACACACGCAGCTTTGAATCCTGGTTTCATGAATAACTGCTTGCATGTTAAAAAAAAAAAAAAATTGGCAAAAGTTTCACAGAACTTCAATGTTCTCATCTCCAGGATGAGAATCATGATGGGACACTCTAGAGTTGCTTTAAGGCCCCTATGAGGTAATGCACCTGAGGCCCTTAGTGGAGTGCTCAGCACAGGGGAAGTACCCAGGGAGTATTTGGTGGATGAGGGGAGACCCCCTTCACCTGTTCCCTTATAAGACTGTCTTCTATCGTTAGATGGAAACTTAGTCCATCTTTCTAAAGCTAACACTTCAAATGAAGTCTAGGCTTCAGATGAAGAGAAAATGTATTTGAAAATGGCCAGTGCAATGTCTTCCATGTGGTAGTAGGTGCTCAATAAATATCGGTTAATTCATTTATTCACGCAGCCCTGGCTTCTGGGGAATTGCATGTCTCTCACATCTTCCAAAGTCCTTCTTCCACACCTTCCAGGGGAACCTGCCCCTCACTGTTTATTGACCCTTCTCCAATAGTTCTGTCTGCCGAGCAACTTGAACCTTCATTTCTTACTGCTCACCCTTTGCTTCTTAACTCCTAGAAGCTGCCTTCTGACTTTCCAAAGCTCGGATCTCTCCCAGGTCCCGTTGACCAGCTCATGACTTGAGATTTGTTCTTGTCTTCCTCAGACTCTCCCTGGTTTTTGACAATGCACATTACCCTCTCTCTTCACCAAAATGCTCTCCTCCCTTGGCGCCTCGGTCCTTTCATTATTTCATGCATCTAGTCACTCACTCAGCAGTTCCTGTGGGCCTTCGTGTGCTGTGTGAGGGACCCGAGGTAGGCGTGACTTCTCAAGGAGTGTTCAGACACAGCAGTGGATTCCGGCTCTTTCCTCTCTGTTCCACCCTCAGCTACTGCCCACCCTGATCAATTATTTTAACCCCTGCTCAGATGTCACCTCCTTTTCTACGAAGACACTCTGACCACCCTGTGACAGGGGCAAGTATTTGTTTTTCTCTGTACTGTTTTCATTCCTTTAGCCTACCTCTGTCATTGCCCACATCCCCTTGTTTTGCACCTGATTCTCACTGTGAGCGTCTCGGGGGCGTGAAATAGGCAAGACTCAATAAATATCTGTTGAGTTAAGTGGAATATTTTCAGTAGATTCTTCACTCTTTTGCCTGCTGCCTCTTTCCCTGGCCCATAAATTCAAAGGTGCCTTTAAAACCCCAATTATTATCTATTCATGATCCCCAAGCTTGCTTGTTGATCATAAAACAAGCTTTGAAAGATAATTCCTGTTTATTCTACTAGAATCTTCCAGCATCATCTTGCATGTAACCAAAAAAATTAAACTTGGCTTTCTTTGTCGCCAGAGACCTCCACCCCTTAAGTCAGGACTTCTGTATCGCCTAGCCTGCTGATCTCCTTGACTCCAGCCAGTCGTCTCTTTTGTGAGTTTCTTAGCTAGAGATCTGAAATCAATGAGTCAGCAAGGCCATGCTCTCTCTGCAGGCTCTAGGGGAGACTGTTCCATACTTCTCCCCTAGCTTCTGGTGATGGCAGGTAATCCTCAGTGTTCCTTGGCTGCATCGCTATAGTCTCTGCCCCATCTCCACATGCCCTTCTTCCTCTGTGTGTCTACCTATTCACTGAGCCTACTTATAAGGATCCCAGTCATTGAATTTAGGCACCACCTGAAGCCAGGATGACCTCATCTTAACAAATTATGTCTACAAAGACCCTATTTCCAAATAAGATCATACTCTCAGTTTCTGGGTAGACATGAATTTTTTGGGGGGAACATTATTTAACCAAGTACATTGTTCAGTCCATCTCGTCTAACACCACCAAAATCAGATTCACAGCCACCACTTGGTTATATCTTTCCAAGCCTCAGAAATCTAAAACTACTTTAAAGTTCTTTACTTCCTTCCTCACCATAAGCTGCCTAAGCAGCCCATTTTCAATCATAATACACATTACCTTTATTTTAAGTACTTAAAAAATTGTGACCCCGATTGACTATAAATTCCATGGGACAGAAGTTTAATTTCTCTTCTTTATCCCCATTTCTCAGAATGCCACACAGGTCACGCATAGGTATTCAGTGGCTATCTGTTGAATGAATACGTGGTGAGCTGAACATCAGACTTTGAAGAGTCCTCCATTACCTGTCACTGCACCATCCATCCCAGTCAGCATTTGCTGAGTTAGAATTAGGTGCTCTCAATAAACACTTGTTGGTTGATTGATTGATCCATCAACCAGGTTTCCTGCTCTGAAGCATTTTTAATGTTGGTCCCCAGGAGGCTGCAGTGGGTGCAACAGAGGGGTAAAAGGATGAGCAGTAGAGACACTTGACCAGCATTCCCACCTTAGCACTTCTGGAGCCTGCCCAAGGTTTCCATTTGCCTGAGAACCCACTTCTAGGCCTTCTAAGAGAAATAATAACAACTTTGGAACCACAGACGGTGGGGTCCAAGACACAGAAATAAAGACATATTAAGAGCAGGTAACATGGCTCCTTTTCTGTACAGAAAGACAGAAAGCGTTCCAGAAAGGCAGAAAGCTGACTCTAAATTGGAGAGATGCCCAGTGACTGCACTCTCTCCTGGATCACCCATGGGTCTGTATCAGTGAATAAAATTTGTGAGAGCCACACAGCATGGTCATATACCTTCTAACATACTCTGATTTGTGTAACTTGTACCCATGTCTCTAGAGAAGAAAGGGGTCTACAAACTGGGCGAGATTGCCCCTGGAATGAAGGTAAGATTACTGAAATCTAACCATTCCATGGATTGGCTTAAGTAGCAGAATGTTAGTTGCTAACACACACACACCAGAAATATCTGAAGGGCAGTCATGGGACCAATCATTTTACATGGAATTTTGTCCTAGCTCATCACAACTGTTACCTGCACGTGAGTCAACCCCCACTCCCACCTCCACCCTAAATTGATGTGACCCAAACCAAGGAAGATCAGGCACCTAGTAAGTAAACGCCACATGCATCCACTATTTTATTTTTCTGTGTTTCTTTTTCTTCTCTAAGTGTCCTAAGTCACCCATTCTCTCAGCCCTTATTCCTTTGGGGATTATAGAAGTAAAGCAGGCTTTATTGTGTTTCAGTTCCCTTGTATCTATTTCAATAGAACTGCTAATACCACTCATTTTCAGATTTTGTGTGCTTAATAGATTGGCAATATGAGGTCATGTGTCCAAAAAGATAATTATCATTCTGGGCACTTGATTGAATGGTTTCATTGTCCTCAAAATATATAGAAGGCAAAGGGGCCTTTGTTATGGCTTTACCTGATCAGTGTGTGTGTGTGTGTGTGTGTGTGTACAATTCCTGAAACTTCACATGACTCAATTTGCCATTCCAAAATAACAGAAAGTTAACTTTGCGATGGGGGAAGTGGGATTTTAGTAGCAGATAAATGAGTATTTTCTAGAAATGCAAGCTATGCAAAGGTTGTATTAAATATTATTTGCTTGTTGGATCGGAGTGAGAGTTTATCACATCTGCCTATTAGTTACCCAAATTTTTTAGTTTCCTAAATTCTCAACATTTGCAGTTGGAGGGAGGGGCAGCACCTTCCCATGACTTTCCACAATAAGAACACCAGTTGACAACACTTCTGCGATAGCCTCTTTTCATTCCTGGAGGCAGAGAGAGCCCCAGCTTTGTGCTCTCCCAAAGGATGTGCATCTGAACTGAAGGTGACCAGTCCCATAACTCTTTGAAGACCCAAAAGGATTGACACAAAGATTTCTGGGGAAAAACATCCAGCTTCAGGCTCAAAGCAGGAAACAGCAAATGCCTGGACTAAGTGCAGGGATCATGATTCTGGAGAGAGCAACCATGCATTTCAATTCTTTGTGAGTTGATTACTGCTAAGCCCCATGTGGAGATGCCAAGAGTGACCCCACCTGGGAAGTGTGCCTGGGGCGCACCTCATCTGTACAGCTACCCAGCTTCCCTATTGCTCTGAACTCCCCACTGCTTTTCATCTAACCACACTACACCCAAGACCACAGCGGGCTGGGTTTGGGTCACCATCTCTGGCCAAGCAACTTTTGTTGCCTTTTTGCTTTCTATCTCTTTTTTCAACCTGCAACACCCCCCCCATCCCTCATTACTAGAATGTATCATATAGCGTTAACTTACTCAATAATGCTCAAAGGTTAGTCCAGTCTAATCGAGAGACTGCACGTAGAGACGCATGGCCTTGGGTCTGAATCTCACTACCCCACTTACGAGGTGTGTACATCTGAGTAAGTGATTGACCGCCTCCCCCCCTCCGAACCTCAATGTCCTCATATAGAAACAGAAATAACAGCGCGCACCTCACCCGTGCTGTTGAGATTAAAGGTGCCTATGTCATGAGCCATATTCCAGAAGTGGGGCAAGAAAACCACCTTCTCTAACAGAACTTTTTAATAGTGCGTTTCTATTTCAAACATAATCTAAAGTTAAATTGATAAAGCATACTCTGGGTTATCTGGATGGATCTTTGTAGTTAATAACTGCCACTGCGTCTTCGTGCCAGTGATTGCAAACAAGTTGGTACTGTTTCATTTGATTGCACTAATGAGGAGAAGATGAAGGTGCAGTAAGTTCAAATTCATGGAGAAATGTTCAGTTAGTTCCAGGTAGCTTCACGGTGCCCAGTAACGACGTGGAGCGATGGTGGGGTGCCTGGGCCCTCACGCCGTGTAGGCACCGCCAACTGCAATGCGCCCGCCCGCACGGGGCACTCGGCACCACTTCTATGCAGCAAGTTTTGAACCAGCTTTATAAAAACCATATCATCTGTCCCATTTAATTAAAATCATTAGCCTGAATTTTAAATATGTTGTAGCTCTGTTGGCAGTTAAATTATTAATATGATTTGTTTTATCATTTCATAGAAGCAATAAGCATTAGGAGACTGAAAAGAATTTTATTTTCTAAATGTTGAAATAACATTATACTGAAAAATGTGTCAGGTTTTTTTTGTTTTTGTTTTTTTTTTCTGTACTTTAAATGAATTCTATGCATAACTAAGTTGGAGAAGCATTCTAATGTAGGTGAAATTCATGGTAAAAGGCCCAAAGGAGGTGCCCAGAAAGGCCATTTCCTTGCAGGGGTGTGTGGGATGAGGGTGTGCCTTCAGCATGTTCGAGGATATAAAGAATGGCACAATCATAAATAATCATAAATATATTTATTCATCACTTTCTCTGTGTGCCCATGAACATGCTAAAGATGTTGCATAGATTATCTTTCTAAATATTCGTAAGTGTTTGGAAACATAGAATGCTATCCACTTTAATATGCCACCTTCCTGCCCTCAAGGATTTGACAATCTACTCAGGAAATGGTTCAGGCATATAAGGAATCCCTAGGAGGTTATGAGTGTCAGATGCTAAAGGAAAGGTGCATGTGAGCTCCAAGGAAGGAGGGTTGTCTAGAAGGTTTCATGAAGTGAGGGTCAGCCCTGGATAGGCAGGGTTGGTGCAGTGTGCCATCTGTTCCTCCAAGTTCACTGTCCTCCTTCTGCCCCTTGCTCTGGACCCCTGGGAGGCAACCTTTATAGATGACAGTCACAGCTTCTCTTGGATCTGGCTTCCCTTTCGGATCTGCCCAATGGTTCCATCTTGTTCCGTAGAATCTTGAGAGAAGCTTTCTACTTCTGGAGGTTCTGGAAGTCCGCCAGTGAGTCTCAGGTCAGAGCATCAGTGGGACTGGAGGTTCAGGATGTAGGGTCCAGTCGTGGTCCTTGACAGAGCAGTTTTACAAGAATTTTTATGGGTACCACTTTTAATACGTTTAGTCTCTGTGTTGTAGCTATGGGTGTCCCCTTGGAAATGCAGCTTTCATCTCTTGGGAGTGTAACAGTGCACATTAGCTAGACACTCAAAGATGAGAAAGTATCAAGGTGAAACCAGTCAGAGGAGAAGTCAAGCCAAGATCTTACAAAGGTATGAGGTGGTTATGGGAGGGTAGGAAGAGAGGGGCCTGGCTCTTCATTCCCTGGCCACCCACTTCTTGGTGAGCTGGCTGCTCCCCCTAATATAGACCAAGTTCATTGTCAGGCGGCCCTCTCCTTACAGCTGCCCTGCCTGGTTCTTCCATTGCTTCCCCCCCTTGACCCTTCAAGCTTAAAGGTAATGCATATTCTCAACCCCCATCCCTACCGCTGCTGCTAGGCCTGCGAACCTGTTCTCACCTCGGTGAAAAGTCCCTTTATTAAACCCTCTTATTACCCAGTTTGAGTATGCATCTGCTTCTCCCTAACCTCTGACTGAGATCTGGAAGGTTGGAGACCAGTATAAGGGACTTCACGGGGGGGGGGGGGGGGGGGGGGGCTCTAGGTAGATACAAGGTGTACACTAAGGGGAAAAGGACAGCGAACACTGAATGAAATCATAATTATTAGTGTTAGCATTCGCAAACCTGCTTTGTGCCTCACCAGAAACTGGGATCTTCAGCTCCAAAATTCTTAATCCTGAACATACCATTGCATCGCTTTTCCCGTTTTCCATGGGAGCTAACAGAGCCTCTGCTTAAGTCTAAGGCAGATTGCCTATTAAGTGGCAAGGTCAGAATTCAGCCCAGGTTCTGTCCAACTCTACTTCTCTATGCTTGTTCAAACTTCTGTCAACCTCTCAGTGAGAATAACAGTCTGATGGGGGTGAGATCCTGAACTCAAATAACCAATTCTCCCTGGGGGACACTCAAAAGGAAGAAAAAGTCCTATGCCCACCTACCCGTAGATTTCAGGGTCCTCCCCTCATTTTACCCCTTAGAGGAAGGGCCAATGGAGCCACCCCTTTTGTAGGATGGGCTTTTCTTGAGCTCTTTCCTGCTCCAGAGAACATGCCACCATCTTAGCTAGAATACCCTCTCCACATGCAGCCAGAATCAGACTTCAGAACCCTCTGGGCTCCTCTAAGTTCCCAGCTGTCCGTCCTGTACCTGACTGGTTTGCATGCCTCCAGGTCCAGAACTCTGGCCAACTTTTCTTTCTGGGCTGGGGTCTACCTGCTCCCCAGAGAGCTGAAGCCTACAGAATGAACGTGTGTTAATGTGATTTCCTTGTGGATAAGACCCTGAAAAAGCCTACTGTGGCTATCAGAGAAAATCAGGGCATCAGGCATGTGGGCCTAGCTAAAAATGTGCTGGAAAAGCTGGACATGTGACAAGATTTAAGCAAAGGGAAGATCTTTTGATATCAATAATATTTATTGCATTTTTAAATGTTTTCTTTACATGTTTATTATTAAATTTTTGCAAAAAAAAAAGGAACATTTCAGTGGAGGGGAGAGGAAACACTCACAAACTTACCAAATCAGAATCTGCATTTTAACAAGATCTCCAGGTGCTTGTGGGCATGTAGATTATAAGACTGTACAGGACTCAGTGGTCAGAATGCACCATCTCATTAAGTCCCTTCTAGTTGAAAATCATGCTCTGTCTAGATTTTTATGACTATATAGTCCAATGCAGGAAAATATGCTTTGAGAAATACTTTCACATTCATCTTTGAGCAAATAATAATGACACTTAATATCATTATTGCTATCATTGAATACTAATTATGTGCCAGGCCACGTGTTGAACGCTTTATAAGAATGATCTCACCTCATTCTTATGATGGCGAACAAAGAGGGGCTACTCTGAGATTAGAAGTGATGTTACTGGGCATTTTTTAAATAAAGTATTTCAAAATGATGCTATTTCTACTATGACTGATGGTCATGATGATGGCACTTATTGGGCACTTTCTCTATTCTAGAGACTCTATTACCTGCTTTACATTCAGTTTTTAAATTTAAAGGCAAAGAGACAAGAGTTATTAGTAATCTCCTTAACAACTAAGGTAAACGAGGCTTCAAGGTTACATGTCATGTCCAAGGTCACACATCAAGACTCTAGCAGAATCCCAATCTGGACTTGGGTCTGTCAGATGTCCCTGCTCACACTGTCAACATCACACATGAGCAGGAATGTGCTAATTTGCTTCTAGCTCTTTAGTGTATTCTTGGGGCCTCACCTCCCAGTCACTGCTGGGCTCTTAGGAGGCCCTCCTTCCCCCTGAAGCCTTTGTGTGAGGATAGACAGAGGGGATGCAGGGCACTGCCTCCTCGGCAGGGATGGGCTTAGGGGAACAGAGGATTTTTCCTCCCTAATCACAGCTGTGCACAACAGGGCTGCAGGCATCAGGATCCTCAGACGTTCAGACTCTGGCCGAGAGGCAAACATCCCAGGACTTTACAGGGAACAATGGGCACTGAACTGCAGGTGACCCGACCTGCTAATCGCTGCCTGATTACCAGCTAATCAGTGCCTTGTTTGGGACTGAATCCCAAATCCCTTTGGACTGGGCTGGGCCCTAGGAGGCAGTCACCTGGTTAATGTGCCAGGGGCGAGGCAGGGGGTCATGTGCTCCAGTGAAGAGTGGCCAAAGGCTGCCTTTGGGGAGACAGTCACAAGGTCTGTCTCTCCCCAGCAGGTCCTGGACAGCTACAGCTCTTGTCAACAGCAAGGGAGTGAATAGAGGGAGAAGAATTAAAGGACAACTTATGGAGAAAAAGCTGATCAACCCTTCAAGGCACACAGAAAATAAAAGACGTTTCCCAGAAACTCTCCAGAAGAGGGCTCAGAAATAATCCAGAGGAGGTATAGTAACAACCACCACTAACCCCCTCATGACTATCACCACTGTCACAGCCACCGCCATCACTAGGACTATACCCACCACCACTATTTCTGTTACTGCCACCGTCAGCACCAGCAGCCCCGTTACCATCATTACCACCAACAGGACACCACCACCTCCGTCAGTAATAACATCCCTGCCATCACTCCCCCCATCACACTTCCACCATCATCACCATCACCTCTGTCGCCACCAACAGGATCACCGCTACCTCCATCGTTAGTATTATCATCACTGTCATCGCTCCCGCCATCACCATTACCACCACTGTCACCACCATAACGGTCACTGCTGTTATAGCTAATACTGTCGACACTCCCACCACCACGACAGCCGTCACTGCCACCATTATCGCCATGATCCCACCCTCACCCACACCATGACCACCATTAACATCCCCACACCCCTACCACCACTGTCACTTTCGCCACCTCCGTCACCACCACCTTCATCACCATCACCACCACCGCCAAGAACAACATCACCACTGCTCCTGCCACCATAACACCGCCACCGCAGCTTTCATTGCTACGCCTGCTGCACGCTGCCGTATCCTAAGAAAGCAATTTTGAGTAGCCTTTTAAAAATGCTGGTTTGAGAGGCAGACAAATTTAGTGTCTACTCCATGAAGTACTAGGTGTTTGAGTTTGGACAATTAAAGTGAACGTTGAAACTCAAATGGAAAAATTGAAATAGTAATATAATCAACTCATAGGATTGTGGCTCATACAGGCCATTTGTCACAATGCTTGGCACATAAGAAGCACTCAACAAAAGCTCACCATCACTATTTATCATTGCTTCTGCCCCAGCTTCATTTCAGTACACAGCTTCCTCAGTGGCATCGTTGTTTGAGATGGTTGGGGACAGGACAACTTGTCCTTCACCAGGACTTCATGGGACCCTCTAAACTTCCTGTCAGCCTTTAGAAGCAAGGACCTGGCCACAACTCCACGGGTTGAAGAAAGTTTCAATTTGGAATTAGCCATCGGGGTTGAATCAACATGTACTTTTTAAAAGCCGTGTGACCTTCAGAACTTTTCTAACCTCCCAGAGACCCTCTTTCTTCTGAAAAATGGAGAGTGATAACCTCTTCCTTACAAGATTGTGAGAGGATTACATGAGATATTACAGCAAAAAGCCCTAGATGACCTACAGGGACACAGTAGGCACTCAACACAGTGAGTCACTTGCCCACTATTTTAGCTTTGAGGAAGTAATTATCAGAAAGTGGAAAACTTATGCCTTGTTCTAGACACCGTATTAATGGAGGGATAAAACCATGTCTTCCTCACCCTGGCCAGGTGGTTCAGTTAGTTGGAGTTGCCCCATACACCAAAAGGTTGTGGGTTGATTCCCAGTCAGGGCGCATACCTAGGTTTTGGGTTTGATCCCCGATCGGGGTGCATATGGGAGGCAACTGATTCTCTCTCTCTCTCTTCCTCTCTCTCTCCCCTTCTCTTCCAAAATCAATAAAAACATATCCTCAGCTGAGGATTAAAAATAATAAATAATAATAAAACATGTCTTCCCGAGAGAGCTGACCTCTACACTCTGACCAGTTCTCCGGTGCAATGCTAAGGTCTAATAAAAGGTTACCTTTGCCCGGTTGTTTCTGTTCTAGGAAGCTGTTCAATGTTTCACTATATTTCTCCAAACTCCTTTAAAAACAGTTCGTCAGGTTAGTTCAGATGAATTATTGCTCCTTGGGAGTTTTCCAAACCCTGGATTTCCTTCAGAGAGAGTTGGATTCTGTTTCATTCTTGGAATTCAGCTCCTTGACCCTCTCTGTGACCCCCGATCACAAATACAGTGTAAATAACCTGCTGTCTCCCACACGAAGGAGAACTCCCTGACCTCCTGCCTGCAGAATGGAATCACTCCTCTCGGGCTTGGGGCTTCCCGGAGCAAGAATGTTAGACAGGCTCGTTCATTTCCCTTCTTCCCTTCTACGGCTGTCAGTCGCTAATATTTTGGTAGTGTACATTAATAGAACAGATATGCCCCCAAAATGTTTACATGGTAAAGGAAGAGGGAGAAAAATCTCATTCCATCAATCAAAATTGGTTTCTGCCTACCGTATATGAAATTTACTCCTACCTTGTGAGGCAAAACACAGTGAAAAAACCCTCAGCAGAATTTCCACCCATAATGGTGTAACAGGCTGCACATGGAAGGTCGAGAGAGGCGGTGATGAATTACTGATCCACATAAATAAATAGCTGAGAATTAACTTTGGCAAACCTAGCAGCTGGCGGGGGTCACACTGGACCTCTCCACTAACATCAGGACAGGTGGACCCTCTGCCGGGAATGTGGTTCTTCACGGGTAGGGTTTTCTCCTCGTGAAGGCCCAACTCGGCTTCCAAGTGAGAAAGAAAGGACACAGGAAGGAAAATTAGCTGGCAGACAGTTCCTCCATTCCAGTTCGAATAGTTTCAGATACTACAACCCTGAAACTTTTATCAGCACGGACTGACCCTTCCGATTGCCCCACCTACCTGCTAATAGACTTGAACACGGCCGGCCGCCACATTGTCTCTTCGCCATGTGACCCAACAGTCCTGACTGGTTGCGGCCTTGTTTTGCACCCAGCGCCGTATTTTTGAGAACTTTGAATATTACTAAGTGATAATTCCATCTAATTTCTTCTATGCTGCATGCATAGCATTCCATGATGGCTCCCCAACATCGTACCTCCCCATTTCCTTGGACCCCTTGGTTGCCTCCTTGGTCCAACAACCACCAGCGTCGACTCTATGACGTCCTCTTACAGCCTCTCTCATGGACCCCAGTGAGGATTCTTTGGGCTCTCCCAGAAGTGACACTTGCATCTACTGTAGGTGGATGCTCGATTTTATGAGATTACTCTTTAAGGTGGCTTCTCGGATCGATACTCCCGAGAGCGGTACGTGAGGGATCAAATGTTCCCACATCTCAGGCCAACACTTTGCAATACCCAGCTTTCCCATCCTTGCCAATCTGATGGGTAGAGAGCTGCATCTCATTAGGCTGGATTTGCATTTCTCTGATGACTAATGAGCTTAAACACCTCTTCATATTGCGGCAGCCACGTGGATTTCTACCTCCGGGAGTTGCCTGTCACATCCTTTGCCCCTCTTACTATTGGATTTTATGGTCCTTGTTAACTTACAAGTATCCCTCACGTACCCTAAATTGATTCTAAGTCAGTTTTGGACATTGAAAATATTGTATTTCAATTTGTTACTTTTTTAACTTCATCTTTGCTAGCCTTTATGAATAAGAACTCCTCGAGTTTGGAATAATCAAAGCCGTCCATTTCCCCCCCTTATGGTTTGTGAGTTTGGGTCTTGATGAGAAAATGTGTTCCACCTCCAAGTCATAAAAATGTTCCCCTAAATTTTTTCCTGTTAACCTTCTAATTTTGCCTCTCATTTAACCCCTTACTCATCTGGAGCCCACCTTTGTGTAACATGGGGATATAGATTTTATTGTTTTCCATATGGTGAGTTTCTCAATACCATCCACCAAATAACCTAACCATTCCCCATGATGGATAAGCTGTGTTAACCATATTTCAAGCCCTCGTTTATAAATAGGCCTGTTCTGTTCCTTGTTCTCTGTTCTTGAGCCAGTACCATACTGGTTTTATTATTATAGTTGTGTAGTATGTCAATATTTTGTAGGGTCAGCCCCTCCCCCCGATTCTTCTTTTTCGTGGTCGACCTAGCTCTCTCTGGAACTTCACTCTCCTGTATCCATTTGAGCATAATATTTCTGTGTTTCACAACAATAAATTTAAAAGAAATAAATAAATGCAGCTGGAGTTTTGATTGCAATTGCACTGGACTTGCTATTCATTCTGTAAAGTTTAAACAAAGCAGGGTGTGCATGTGTCTCAGGCACAGAAGCTGAGTGGTGGAGAAGCACTCTCATTGCACTTCGGAGTCAAGATGAAGATGCCACTCCAGTGGAGGACTGTGGCTCTCTCTTGACCTCCACGCCCCAGGGGAGCCCAGGGTGGCAGTCAGTTGGGTTTGGGCAGTGCTGTTAATGCCTGATCCTTTCTTGAGTAATGACTCTGCTCAGGAAACCATGCCTCAAGGCTCAGATTTCCCTCATTTAAGCTTGTGGCTTCTTGGCCTGGAGCCTGTTCCCTTCCCAAAATGTTTGTTAGTGTAGTGGCTTTTTATGGCACTTTATGGAAAAATGAAAGAGGAGGGGGGGAGACGGCTGTATTCTGCAAGCAGCCCGTCTTTCACCTTCTCTTACTGGAACTTGAATCCTCTGCATACCTTGTTAGCAGAAAACTTCAAATATATATTTTTTCCAGGCAAGCTCACAATTGGAATGTTTTTTACCTCTTAACTCAGGCCAGGACAAATGTGGTTCGGGCCCTGAGAAACAGCTTGTTCTTTAGAAGAGCTGTATAGCAGCCTTTGCACAACATTTACAACTGCAGTTATCTGCGTGGGCATCGGAGAGGGCTGGCCTGGTGAGACTCAGAGGGTGGAGGCCACTCTGCCTTTGCAAGGTTGATCCTGGAGGCAATGCTGCTGGGTTCCCTCGGTCCCCTGAGCCCCCCGTCCAGTTTTAAAGTCACGCCTGGGAAGCTCTTGGGTTAGACAGAAGCCTTCCAGGAGGAGGCAGTTTCTCTGCTTCTGGAAAAGGGAGCCAGCAGGCCTAGGATGCAACCTGAAGGGCAGGAAGTCAGAGATGTTGGCCGGAACGCTGACAGAGGAAGAGGGACCAGAACCAGGTCTCCCAGAAATGTCATGTTTTTCTTAGAACCAGGGCCTCTATTACACACAAATTTGAGATTATCTCAGACAATTATCTGAAATTAACTGTGGCTTTCAAATGAAAAACATTTAGGGGAGGATCAGATAAGAAGAAGCCTATTTATAAAACTCGCCAGGGGGAAGGGGGGAGAGTGAAAACGAGAAGGGGAGAGAGCGAGCCGCTGCACAACATGATACCAAATGCACCCCGGGCGCCAGCGGCAGGGCCGGCTTCCTTCCTCCGCCTCTCCACCAACAGAAGGAGGGCTCTGTCCCGCTTGCCTGCTCACCCATGGTGTCTTCGAGAAAATCCCGTTCCAGGGAGGAACGCTGGCTTTCCATCTCATTCTAGATACACGCAGGATCGGGCGACTGTAGTTCAGAACCCCTGCGTTCAACATAGGTCAAAAAGTTTTTCCTAGGGTTTGAAATATTAGCCAGTGATTTCTGGCTCTGAGGCGGTTATTTACAGGCTGGGACTCTTAGAGCAGTTAAGAGAATGGGAAATGAGAACAGGGTAGGATCCAGTTGAAGATCCCATTTGACGGCCATGGGGTGACACAGATGCACAAAGAAAGCGCTCGAGGGCCTCTCCGCTCCGTGCTCTGCACTTTAAAGAGAGCGACTCGCTAAGGAATATACTGCAGTTATTCCCTTTTACAGAAAGGAGATTAAGGCTCAAAGAATTTACTCGGCTAGAAAGAAAATGGGCCCGAATTTGAAGTGAGCCTGAGTGCATAATTCACACTCTTAACTACACACCAGATGACCTCCACAGAACCGTCTTCACCCCTGTTGCACAGGGCCCGACTCCCCTCTGCACACACTGCGTGTGGGCAGCTATTCCAAGGAAGGGACAGGAATCAGCAGTGTGTGTGTGGAGAGGAGGGATGTATTCCAAGCAGAAACTTCTTGAGACCTGATGTATGTTTTTGTCTGCAATTATCATAGCTGCCATTCATACAAGGCATTTTAAAAAATGTTATTTTTCAATTGCAGTTGACATTTAATATTATATTAGTTTTGGGTGTACAGCATAGTGGTTTGATATTTATATAACTTATGAAGTGACCCCCCCCCCCATGAGTCTAGTATCCACCTGGCACCATGCATAGTTATCAAAACATTAGTGACTATATTCCCTATGCTGTATTTTACACCCCTGTGACTATTTTGTAAAGGTCAATTTGTACTCCTTAATTCTTTGACTTTTACCCCCAGCCCCTCAGATCCCCTCTTCCCTGCGCTCATTGCAGTATTGTTTACAATAGCCAAGATATGAAAGCAACCTATGTGTCCATCGCTAGACGAATATATACAGTGGAATATTACTCGGCCCTGAAAAAAGAATGAAAACCTACCAACAAGGCCATTTTACAGATAGAAAACAAACTCAGAAGGAGCAAGCTCCACACTACCAGAAGCTGAATGGGATCTGAACTGTCGAAGTCCCAGGACCATTCACTCCCCATGACACCTCCTTACCACTGAGGCTTGTGGAGTACCAGAGATCTCCAGGGGCTTCAGGCTATGTCTGAATTGTTCCCCCCACCCCGCCCCCACCCCCACCTCCTAGACACAAGATGGCAAAGAACAAATGATCTCAAATGCCAAACACAGCCCAGTGGGAAATATTTAACCCACATACTTCTAGAATTTCTGGCCCCACCTCTGTTCCTTGCCAGAGAGAAATGGCATGAGACGAAGGACAATTTTTATAACCTCCTTCAGCTCTAAACCATGTTTCCTGTGCACTTAGCAGGTCTTAATGGAAACCAAACATTCTCTTAGGCACCTATATTCTTAACGCCCTCAGTCAAGTGCCCACGTGGTTAAGAGAACTGAACCAACAAAAACATTTTTTTAAAAATATTCACAACACAGCATGGAAGTGACCATCGCTAATTCAAAGAGGCAGACATATTTTCTAAAGGTTGCAAAGAGGTGAGCCTTTCACAAGATTCCAGCTCAAGGCCACATTTGCAAAAGCATAATCGTTCGCCTAGCAAGGTTTTGTTTATCTGGCCATTAAAAAAAAAAGTGAAACACCTTTTACTTTCGGAAGAACTATTTTTCCAGCTGTGTAGTCTGAAGAGGGCACAAGAGGCCTGGTTCTTTTTTTTTTTTTTTCCCTCCAGAAGGGGAGCAAAGTTTCTTACACAATTTTGTTAGGGCTAAACTGCACGCAGAGCAGTTTATTTATACTGTTTTATCACACACCTGTTTGGATATGGGCTGTTTTCTGGTATTTAAACAAACCACTTCTTGCCAATTGCTTTATCTGCAGCCTCTCATGCTTTTGCTGCAAATGTTTTTTATTAACTCAGAAAGAAACACCAATCTCTCCATGAACATTATTAAGCGAGGACTAAAATAGCCTAATTGTTACTTACTTCTAGCATGTTATCATTGAAGAACTATATCCCAGGAATCCGTTTAAAATATGGTAAAAGCCATTTCACTGTACTTAAGGGGAGAAAAAAGATAAAGGCTTTTGGTTGAAATCCCTTAATAAAAACATTTTTTAAGCCACCTGCTTATTTTGAGCTAGCGTGTTAGCGAGAAAGAAAAGCATTGCCATTTTAGATTGTAGTTGGCCATGTTACCCACTATGGAAATTTTGGAGTACACAAATAGCAGTCTTAGAATTTGGGTAAAAGACCTAATTTCACTTATATGACCCTCTCTAAATCATTTAAACTCTAGGTACCGCTCTCAGTAAACTGTGAGTCATAATAGCTAACCAGGGATGAGACATTTTAATTCAACCCATGGTTATTGAATAGCTATTATGGGATAAGTCTTGCCCTAGGCCCTGGGGTGCAGAGAGAAATGTGACAAGGCCTCCATTTCCAGGTATCCACAGTTCATAGCCCAGCACACAGTGGGAGTCTATTAAGGAAATTGAGTATTTATGTGTGGATTCATCAATAGCTAAATATAAGCCAAAAACTAAATATGTGGAGTTAAGAACTGAATGTTTATATTAGAAGATTAATTTTATCTTGCAGTTTCAAAACAGGTTGGAATACTAGCTTAACATACTCTATTAGTTATCTATCACTGAGCAACAAATTGCCCCCCAAAATCTAGTGGTTTGAAACAATAAACTTCTATCATCTCGCAGTTTCTGTGGTTAGGAACCCAAGTGTGACTTAACTGGGTGCCTTTGCCTTAAGGTCTCTCATAGGGCTGCAATCAAGGTGTTTGTCAGGGCTGCAATCTCATCTGAAGGTTTAAATGAAGGGAGATCTTTCCAGTTCAATCATACGGTGATTGGCACCACTAAGTCCATCACTGGCTGTTGTACTGAGGGCCTCAGTTCCTTGCTGACTGTTGAGTGGGGTGGGGGCCATTCCCTCAGTTTCTTTCTGTGTGGGCCTCTCCACAGGGCAATACATAAAGTGACAGCTGACTTCCCTTGGAGTGAGTCAGAAGAAAGAGCGAGTACCTTGGCTTGATAAGCTCAAAATAAGCCATAGAAGGGACTTAAGTAAAGGCATAATATTATCATACTTGCATTGTAAAAGATTATTCTGGCTTGAGATCCTAGCATAACTTAAGCATAAGTATCATTATCATTTTTTCCCCTGATTTCCATTGCTATTGCAAACCCAAAGACAAAAATAGTTGAACACACAGGTTCTGGCTGCCTACCCAGTTGGGGAGCATTAACAGAGTTCCTAGATATCTGAATTCAACCCACCAGAGTCTGGGTTCAAGTCCTCAGAACCAGACAGGCAACATCAATAAAGGCACTCCCTTATTTAAGCAATATATTAAAGATACTCCCATGACCACAATTGACTTCTTGGGATGGAGTTCCTAAAAATTGCAGATTGAGGAGATTAATGTGTATAGAGCTGGCTATAGAGATGACTTGATTCCTCCTACATGCTGCTAAAACATTCAAGCCCGCTCTTGCCCTAATCAAATCCAAATATTTTCTTGTGCATCCAAACAAATATATTCCTCAGAGGGAAAAATATGCCTCAGAATGAGACGTACCTACTCAATTCAACTCACTTAATTACTTTGAATCTTGATTTCTTCATCTGCATTATTGGAATAAGATCAATATCCACCTCACAGCATTGTAATGAGGGGAAGATTGTATGTTGCAGTTTGTGAACTCCTTAGCACAGTGCCCACCACAAGTGTTGCTCAAAAATTAGTAGTTTAAAAATATATATGCCTTTATTGGTTAGCTATATAGCTGCATAATAAACAACCACAAAATCTCAATTTTTATTACAAAAAAATATATATATAGTTGTTTGGCTCACAGAATCTGTGGATTGGCTAAAATAGGCTGATCCAGGCTGGGTGTGGAGAATGGCTCTGCTGATCTTGACTAGGCTCATTCACACATCTGGTGATCAGTTGTGGTGTTAGCTGGATCGTGCTCCACGTGTCTCTCATTTTCCTCCTGGGATCAGTGGACTAGTCTGGTCATGGTCTTCTCATGGCAATGTCAAAAACACAAAAGAGCAAAAGAAACACACAAGACATCTTAAGTCCTAGGTTTGAAACTGGTGCACTGTCATTCTATTGGCCAAAGAAAGACACAGGTTTAAACAGAAAGTCAAGGGCAGGGAAGTGTATTCTACTCCTTTAGGGGAAGGAGCTGAAAAGTCACAGGATACAAAGGTAAAAAATCAGAACCATCAATATTATAATATAATAATAATATAATTAATATAATATGATCTGCAAAAACGGATACCTGGTATGGTTGGATTTTTTTTATTTTAAAAAATGTTGATATATTTTACTTATTTACAAAATGAATATTTTTAATGGGGTAGATTCAGCATGTGATTCATGTCTGTGTTCCCCTTTCCAAGACAGTATCTATCACAGTGTCCACTGTATAGTAGGGGTTCCATAAAGGTTCAGTTTAACATAGAGATGACATTATAGAGGAGCTCATCAGAGGAGTGTTTCAATCAGACAAGTATCTATTGAGGGACTGTAGTTACAAGCATATTTGTAGGTCATGGAGAGTCACTGGGAGACAAGGTAAGCTTTGCTCTAAACTTACACAGCTGGTAGATTGGCAGGATAAATAGACCTCGTATCCATTAGCTTTTGCCAGGCTATGCTCTAGGAAAAAACTACCCCCACGTCTCCATGGCTTAAAATAACAGGTTTATTTATCCCTTCATATTGCATGTCATCTATGGTTTGAGGAGGTTCTATTTTGTCTATCTGATTTAAAATAAAAAGCATTGCTTTTATCTATGTTTCTTCTCCAATTGTAGATCTGCGCTGAAAGAGCAGACCCTATCTAGGATATGCTTGTTTGTTATAGAGGGAAGAGTATAGTAGTCAAATTACACAGTGGTTCTTTTTAAAGCTCTGCTGGGATATGACATATATCACTTCCTCTCACATCCTTTGGCCAAAGCAAGTCACATGGCCAGGCTTGACATAAATCGGGTGGGAAAATGTACTGCTCCCATAGGAAGGACCTGCATGCAGATCATGTGCTAATAGGCAAAGATACATGATCCTCTTACAGGGAGAGGAACAAACAATTGGGAACAATAGTAAAATTAAAGTAATTTCAGATGTGACTTCCACTACAAAAGAGAAATATACAGTGCTATGCAAATGACAACAGATGGAAATATGCAGTCTTGCCCCACAAGGTATTAAAAATTGAGTTAGTTGGGCAGATAAGTCACCACCATTAAATTGGGTGCTAGTGAAATGTGTCAGAGATATGTATAGAAATGTGAACATCTTGGGAGTTCAAAGACTGTCTGGTGTCTGTTAGCCAGAAAAGTGAAAGAGATGGAACTTTAGCTTAACTTGAAGGATAAGTAAGGATTATAAGAATAGAGAGAAAGATGGTGACATAAACAAAGGTGGGGACTAGGCGGCAGGAGATCTTGTGCAAGAAAAGTAATTTATGAAGTGGGAGATAAAATATGAATAAGAAAGGCATGGACAGGCTTAGGCCTTGAATGCCGGTCTAAATTTAGAAGAGAGGAAAGTTACAAAGAGCAAGCAGTGTGCTCGAGGACCCTGTTTCTCAAATTGATGTGCACGGACCAGACCTCAGCATCACCTGGGAAAATGTCAGATTCCAGAATCTCAGGCCATTCTCCAGAAATACAGACCTGAAAGCTCCTTTCCACAGGATTTCTGGGTAACCCTGATGCATGTTGTAGTTTGAGAAACACTGCACTAGAACATCACTTTAAATGAATTAACGTAAGGCGAGCGTAAAGACAGAGTGGCCAGTGACGAGTCTTCTGCAGATCCATAGCACGGACCTCTAAGCGTCTTGTTGGTGTTGATGAGAGACATAGAAAGAGGCAAATGTAGTTGATGACAAGTCAACGAGGCGTGGTGCCTGCACGGATGGAGCAGATAATCCACAGACAACCTGGGTGACAACTGAGAATTCTGCTGTCATGATGGAAACAGGAAAGTCAGGGGCAGCTGGCAGGAGAAAAGCGAAGAAAATATGTTTTAGACATACTGAGTCTGAATTTCCAGAATGGCCTAACCGTGGAGATCTCAAATGATGTCATGGAAGAGTGTCTGGGGCAAAAGGCAGTGCCGATGTCATGGGGGTTAGGGAGGCTCGTGGTAGTGTATAATTGTTATGCTGTGTTGGTTCTCATTCCAGAGTCCTTGCCTAGAGCTCGATCTGACATAGAGTCGGTGCTCAGAAAATTCTCATTAAGTACCTGGGAGAGATTTGTATGGCGATGCCAGCTGCAGATCTCAGAAGAGGCCAGTTGCCCAGGATGAAAGCGAATAGCAGCATTGCTTCAGTGCGGACCACCTGCATGCAGGGCGCCTTGGGAGCTCGTTAGAAATGCAGTCTCCGGGACCCCACCCAAGCCCTATAATCCCCACTTTCCAGTGTGGACCCTGAAATAGGAACGTTTACCTAGCTGCCTAAGAGATTCTAAGGCATTCTCAAGTTTGAGGACCAAAATTCTGAAGACAGAGAAATGAAAGAAATGGAGGGTTCAAGATCAAAATCTGGACAGTGCTCAACATTGGGAGACAAGGCATGTGCCACTGAGAAAATGAAGGGAAAACAAAAGTGGGTGAAATTCCCACAATCCATCAGGATTCTCTCAGCATCCAAGTATCTCAGTTTTCCTACAAGAAATCCATAGTTTTGCTCTTTCTATTTCTTGGAGGAAATAATAAGTTTGCTACTGGGTAGAAAAAGCCCTATTTCATTTTTTTTTTCTAGCCCAAAATGAAAGCTTCCCCTATGAAATTTGACTTACATGCACTGATTAAGACCCTAGTGTGGACAAAGACTTGCATGGAGACCAGGGGATATAAGGGTTAGTAAAACACACTCCCCGCCCTTGAAGCACACATTGCCTGGTGTGACCAAGTCACAACAACAACAAAAGTCCATATGCTGAGAAGTTGGTTTGTGCAAGGGTTGTCAGGGCATCAAGGAGGAGCAGAGTAAGCCTCCTCAGGGATTCAGGGAGGGCTTCTCAGAGGTGGTGGCACATGAGAAAAAAGCAGGAACCTGCCAAATGGATAAGGTAGACACAAGACATTCCCGCAAAGACAGGGGTATGGGAAAAAGAACTGAGACACTCTCCCTCCACCGTGGTCCACCTGGGCATCTGCCCGTGGCTGCTGGGCGTGTGAACAAGGACAGGCGGGTGAGAATGGAGAAGAGATCCCAGGTCTGTGGGTGGACCCCAGCTGACCCTGCCTATTCTATGGAGAGCCATCAGGGTGGCACAAGGGCAGGGCCAGAAGGAGAGCTGCCCCTCCCTCTTATGCTGCCTGGGCCTCCAGCCCAGTGCCATGGAGGGCAGCGCCTAGAGAGAGGGAGTGAGCAGAGCAAGTCCCAGCACCCCCGCCCTGTGACTCACCCTTGGCCCTTGGAGCTCTAGCCGTGCCAAGAAACCTGGAGCTGCTACGAGAAGCTGCTGGGAAGCGAGGCCTGGGCCAGGCCAGGGCCCCCTCCACCCCTTCTCCACACAGAGGCTGGTACAGCCAGCAGACAAGTCTGCTAGGGCGCTCAGATGCCATCAGATAGAGGAGAAAGTAAAGACACATGCCAACTGAGGCTCACTGAGGACTGAGATCCACTGCTACAAGATGGGGAAACTGAGTCCTAGTGAAGGAAGGGACCTGCTGAAGCCACATGGTGAGATGAGAGCAGAACACACAGACTCAGGCCTCCCAACATGTAGCCTGGTATTTCATGGAGTCTCCTTCTATCACATGAGAGTAAAGGAGACCAGCTCACTCAAAAATTCAGGCTTCAAGTCCTTTGGGTTGGCTGAATGGTCTAGCCCAGAGGTCAGCAAACTGTGGCTCCTAGGCCAAATCCAGCCGTGGCCATTTCTGTTTTGTTCATAGCTGCCTTCAGGATGCAGTGCTCATTGGAGTCACTGAAACAGAGGCTGGGTGGCTGTGAAGCCTAGAATGTTTACTATATGGCTCTTTAGAGAAAAAAATTGTTGACTCCTGGTCTAGGCTAATCCTGCTCCAATTTCAGCATTAAATTGCTAAGAGACTGATAAAAAATAATCAGCCCATTTGGGGTGGGACCCAGGAATCTAAAGGTTGGTAAGAATCCCAGGGGTTTTGATTTAGGTGGCCTAAGACCACACTTTAAGAGACTTTGGTCACTGTCCATCTTTTTATTTTCAAGATTTGGAGTCCAGGTAGCTGGCTTTCATGCCTGGCTTCCCCTTGTCCACTGTAAACCCAGAAATTGGAGCCCCACGAGGAAGTCTTTAAAGCTTTCTTCTCTGCAGTCCCTGAGGCTCTGCTCAGAGGTCAGGGCAAATAGCCACGTAGATGACAAATTAGCCCACTGAACCCTCTACACATTGATTTAAGTAAAGCAACATTCACTACAAGAATGTGTCCTTCTGAGTTTGCCTAGAAGATAACGTAGCACCATGCAACCCAGCTCAACTATTTAGTGGGTAGGTGACCATATGGCAAGTTGCTCTGTGACTTGCAATGTGACAAGCAATACTTCTGTGCAAGGTTGTGTCAAGATTAAAATTAAATTATGGATATGAAGCCTTTATCAAATCCTTGACAAGTGTAGTATTAATCAAATGGTAGCTATCATTGGAACTATCGTTATTTAATTTTCAGTTTAATTATTAAGGAGATGATGCATATTGTACAAAAATTTAAAGTACTGAAAAGTATAAAAAAGGAGAAAAAGAAATCATCCCTAATCACTTTATCTAGAAGCAACTGATTAGACATTTTGGCAGACTCCTATCCCACTCATATGTTTAAAAGCTTTTCAGATACAAACTATTAAAACTAATAGGAGAGTCCTGCAAAATTGCCAGATTCAAGCCCAATACACACAAATCAATCGTGTTCTTATTGCATGTAATTACAAAAGGTATAAAATTCACATTATTTACAATGGCAACTGAATAATAAATACTTAGCAGGGGAACCTAACAAAAAGGTATAGAACTCTGTGAAAAATAGAAAATACTATCTTAAGTCTTAAAAGAAAATCTCAGAACACAAAGAAACAGATCGTGGTCATGGTGAGCAGATTACAGATGGGCAACTCTTCCTAATTAATCTAAATTCAAGGTAATTCCAATCAATACCCCAAGAAGGACCTTGGGAAGAAGATACCGAAATTTCATGCGGGAGGTGAAAGGGGAGAGAAGAGCCAAGACCATTTTAGAGACGCAGAACAAAGTAAGGGATTTACCAGGTATCAAGGTTTATTACAGCATCTCTAGCAATTGTGGCATTGTGGTAAGAAGGGGGAAATGGGTGATGGAATTGAATAGAGAGTTCCAAGACGGAGCCAAGCATTTAGAGTAACTTGACATAGAATATAATGGGCATAGAAATTGGTGGGGTGGGAGAGGGCTACATAATCAATAGTCGTAGTACAACTGATTTTCCAAGAGAAGATAAATAAATTAGATTCCTTCCTCATTACACACACACACATACACAAAATTCCAGATAGATTAAGACCTAAACCTGAATAGCAAAATTTTTAAAAGTTTAGCAGAATATATTGGAGAGTATCTTTATGCCTTCTGATAAGAAAAGATTTCTTAACCATGACTCAAAAAGCATAATACATAAAGGGAATTATTAGTGAGTTTGGCATAATTGAATTTTGAAAATTATATACAACAAAGACACTGTATATAAAGCTACAAGACTACAGAGAAGTTATTAAACACAAAATAACCATCAAAGGGTTGGTATCCAGAATAGCCTACAATCGATAAGAAAAAGGCAAAGAAGCCAGTGATAAAATGAGCAAATATATGAATAGACGAGCCATAGAGGAGAAAACCCAACAAGCCAATAAGTCAATGAAAAGATGCCCGATCTCACTACTAATAAAGGAAATGCAAGCAAAATGAACACTTAGGTACCATTTCGCACCCGTGAGAGTCTAGACTGGAAAAGGTGAACACTACCAAGTAAGTGCGGACAGAATGCAAAGTAAATTCTCAACCTCTTCCGATCAGAGTTTAAATTTCCCCAATCACTCTGAAGACTAGTTTTGCAAAATCTAGTGAAACTAACATGAGCGTAACTGAGACCCAGAAACTTCACTTCTAGGACTGTGCCCTGGAAAAACCTTTGCAAGTGTGTGCATGATGTGCCGGCACTGGAATGTTTCTGCTATAAACTAGAATGTTCACAGTAGCTAAAGTGGGAAGCCATCCAGATATCCGTCACCAGGAGGATGGTGACTTGTGGCATAGTCATTCAATGAGATGCTCCTCAGAAGATAAAATAAATCCACTAGAAATACGTGCATCGTGCATCGAAAGGAATGAATCTGCCGAACATAATATTCGACGAAAAAAGCAAGTTGCAGAACATTATTGGTTATCTAAAACTTAAAATATAAATATGATACAATTATGTTGTTTATGGAAATTTATATATTTAGTAAAAGCATAAAACCATGAGGCAGAATGATTGTCATCAAATTCAGGGTAATGAGTCCTTTGGCAACAAAGGGAGAGGAATGGAATGGGGCAGATGCTGTGGATTTCAACTGTCTTTCTGACAGTGTATTATTATATAGGGGGGGAAGTAAAAGTGACCGTGGCCAAATAAAAAGTTAAGAGTTAACAAAGTTGATGACTGCATTGGCTGTTACACTATTCTCTCTATTCTATGTACTTGAAATGTCTCATAACATAGCAAATATGTGTATTTTCAAGCATGTGAGAAGTGTCTATTACAATTGTAATTAAAGGAGTAAAACCCAGTTCCCATATGCCAAGTAAAGGTATATTGGAGAGAAATAAAGGTCTAAGAGAGAAATAGTTTCCCAGTGAGGAAACCACTGAATAGGAAAGTAGTTTTTCTTCTTGACTGCCTGATATCTTCTGGAAATTTCTCCTATTAAATGTCAAGCCATGTGTACCAAGTGTCATAGACTGGGGGAACCCAGAGTCACAAATACGGCCCCCTGTCCTCGGCGTCTACTTCCTTCTTCACAGTAAGTGACGCCTACCTATCAAGAGCCGTCACAGGACCTCATTCCGCATGCCCCCCCCCACCACTGCAAATGAACACAAGACAAAAATATTGGGACTGTGATCCGCACACGTAAGATGGCCTTGGGTGTGCTGCAAAGGGATGTGACTTACATTCACTCAAGGTGATTTGCCTCTGACCTTCCTCGAGGCCCAGACAAGGAGAGGAACCTGATCAATCCCAAGCTTTGCAGTTTCCAAAACACAAACACCAAAGAGCTTTTCAGGGAAAGCACAGCAACTTCAAGAGATTACCGTCTGAAAGAAAACTCTCCTCATAATAATTAAAATAATAAAAAAATGAGAAGCAAAGGCATCCACTCCACTCGCAGGTTGGACACTGAGAGCTGAAACTAGCCCAGCATATCCAGAAGTACGGCCTGCATTGCATTATCAGGACACGGCTATCCCATTGTCTACACTCATGGCCTTCACTGTTCGGGAAGACTCTCCCCCAAGCAATGATCGTTCATTGCAGGAGTTTCTGGAAAGACCTACCAACTCTTCCTGCAAAGCCATCAGCAGAGGACTGGTACCCTAAGAATCTTTAAATCCTTCTTTTTCTCCCCCATCTTAGTCTGTTATGTGTGACCCTTACACAATTCTAATCAGGCCCCCACATGAAAAGAACTCCTTACACCAAACTTCCAATTCTCAAAAAATTCTGATCTTGCCTCCTTTCTCCGAGATGCTGCCCAAGCTCTGTCAAGGTGATGGTCTTTCTTACAGAGGTAAGCAATAAACTTGCCTTGGCCTTCTCCACAAGTGGTGTGGTGATACTTGGGGAGCTGGCAAATAGACAATGATTTAATTTTTATTTTTTTTTAATGCAAGAGTGAACACCCTTCTTCCTTTTTGAGGATTGTTGAGAAGTCTTTCCAGCGAAGGAGGAAGCAACCTTGCCATTTGCTCTCAGGATGCTTGGCCACTTCCTAAGCTCTTGCCCAGTTGGGTTCCTGCAAGCTTTCTGGATGCCTGCAGGAAGGTCTGGGCATGTCTGTGAGTCTGCCTTTTCTGGGCATTCTTGCTGAGAATAATCAGGGTAATTATAGACTGTTCCCGCATTGTCCTGACTCTTGGGAGCTCTTTAGCACCAGAGGCGGATAGTCAGAAAGCATTCAACCCAGGCTCCCCCTTACTGAGAAAGAGCTGGAGAAGCCTTCCAACATGCTCTCTCAGCATGCATTTCAGAAGCAGGTGGAGACGGAGGAAGGGGAGGAGCTTCATTGTCAAAGAAGTGTAGGAGTTGCTCCTTTTAAACAAATTGGACATTTAAAAAATATAATTGCAGCATCTCTCAGAGCTTCCATACTGTACCTATGACCCTGGCCATGAATTCACATCACCTGGCAGGACTGGGGTAGGGAAAGAGGGGGAAGCAGGGCATGAAAAATAAACATGCCAATGCCTCACCCCAAGAGATTCTGATTCAACTGGTTTGTTTGGAAAGTTCTTCAAGTGATTCTAATGTGCTGCTATGATGGACTTCATTGCTTTTATGTGCTGATGTGTTTTCAGATGTATACACTTCTTTTCCGTGTATATTTGGCCATATTTATCTGTCCCTAGTGTACCCTAGTAGGACTAGTGTAGCTTTCAGTAGAAAGCACTTAGAATTTGGTTTTTTTCTGGCACAGATTTTTAAAATTTTTTTTAACAGAAAGAGGGCACAGTATTGGTGGTGATATCCAATGCTAGGAAATAAGTGTCTCCCTTGACTTCAAGTCATATTAACAATACCAATAATTGAAAGTCACTGACACAAAGAGTTTGCATTTATTATCTCGTTTAATCATTAAAACATCTCTAAATGCTTGGTGCTCCTATTATTTCCATTTTACAGATGAGAAAACTGAGGCTCAGAGCCCAATGTCACACAGGTCATAACTATCAGAATCAGGACTTGAATTGGATCTGAGTGCCTTTAGTGTCTGAGTTCTACAACCAGTATGCTCTACTGTTTCTATTTTCTAAAATGTGGCCCATACCCCCATCAAATTATTGGTTCTAGGATCCTAGAACCCATCTAGTTGTCCATGAAAGGAGAGGCTTGGCCACTTTCCTGTCTCTGGAGTGAGTTCCACAAAATAGCTGTTCTGAACCTGACTCTGCAGTTCTGTGGAGTTGTTGATTAGCCAATGTCCTTCTTTAGCCTGGTCCCCTCTCCCACTCCACCCCAAGAAGAAAGGATGGTCATTGTGCTCCAAGCTCCTGGAGCCCCCACTATGAAGGCGGCGTGGGGCCACAGAGCCCCGGAACCACTGGCCAGCTGGGCCATGTGGTCGTGGGCAAGGCTCGCACAGGCTGTGCAGTGATTTGCAATCAGTTGCAAGTGATTGTGCATTGTTTCTCTGCCACGGGCAGGAGGAAGCCCTGGCAGGATATCCAGATGCAGCTAATGGAAAGTCACAGCTGACTGTCAGTCACAGGGGCCGGGACAGCCCTCCAGTGCTGCAGCCGAGTCCTCCCCGCTGCAAAGGCCAGGAGCAAAGATTTTTAATGCCACCACCTCACTGTGCCAAGGGAAACTGACCGGGGGGCCCGCCACTTAAGTATTAGATAACTGGGTAAACGGGACCACCAGCCCTCCCAGCCTGGGGCCCCAAATAACCTTCCTAGAAGGACAGCACCCACCCCGGACAGGCGGCCTGGGGAGAGGGCTGGAAGCCAGGGCAGCAAGCCTGGGGCCCCTTTATTTTGCCTGGCTCCCAGGGAAACGGGCTTCTTGGACTCTGTGCATTACCTATGCTGGGCTAGGGAATGAGGCTGAGCGTTTCCCTCACTGTGCTCAGTGAGAGAATCTGTTTAAACTACCTTTCCATGGATCACTTCATTAAGGGCCAACTTGAGCCCTGTTTACCCTTCTGTTGTCAAGGAAAGACAGCTGTTTGCTCAAATTGAGGTCTCCTTCTTCCATGAAGGTCATTACCACCTCCCCAGTAAGAGATAATGGGCTTGAATTTCCCAACTAAACGGGGGCTGAACAAGACTTGACTCTCCTGGTAAAGGCCATCGGTTACCCGGTGTGACCTGGTCCCTAGTCCCCAGCAGCAGTTAATCTGGCCTCCATTTCTATAATTTTCTCACTTCACGAAGGCTATATAAATGGAATCATCTGGTTTGTAACCTTTGGGGGACTGGCTTTTTCACTCCCCATAATTATCTAGTTTCACCCATGAATCGATAGCTCATTCCTTTTTATCGCTGAGTAATATTCCCTGGTATGGATGATGGATGTTCCACCGCCTTTAACCATTCGCATGGGGAAGGGCATCTGGGTCGCTTCCAGTTTGGGGCTATTACTAGTAAAGCTGCCCTGAATATCCATGTACAGGTTTTTGTGTGAAGATACATTTTCATTTTTCTGGGATAAATGTCCAAGAGTATAAGGCTGGGTCATGGGACAATGGCATCTTTAGTTGTATCGAGGTTGCCAGACTGGTTCCCAGAGGGTCTGTGCCATTTCACGTTCCCACCAGCAATGTCTGATGATCCATCTTTCTGCCTCTTTACTGGCACTGAGTGGTGTCCCTGTTTTTTGCTCTGGTCTTTCTGATCAGTGTGTGGAGTATCTCGGGCTGTTAAGTTGCGCTTACCTAGTGGCTCATGATGCTGAACACCTTTTCACGTCTATTTGCTGTTTACATATCCTCACTGGTGAAATCTCTATGCGTGTCTTTTGTCCATTTTCTAATTGGGTGGCTTGTTTTTTGGTTTTATGGGTTTTTTTATTTTTAATGTTGAGTTTTGAGAGTTTTCTACATATTCTAGATACTAAGCTTTTGTTGGATATGCGGCGAAAATCTTCTCTCTCCATCTGTAGCTGGCCATTTTATCTTCTTAATGGGATCTTTCACAGAAAAAGGTTTTCGTTTTGATGAGGTCCAGTTTATTAGTTTTTCATTTTGGAATCAAGTCTAAGATCTCTTTGACTAGGCCTAGAGCCTAAAGATTTTCTCATGTTGTTTTTCTAAAAGTTTTATAGTTTTGTTTTCCATTTGCAACCATGATCCGTTTTAAGTGAATGGGTAAGTCCTATCTTTTACGATTACAAAAGGAAAAAAGTGGCTTAAAATAATGCAACCTGATTTGTAAAAGAAAGCACATGCCTTCTCTTTGACCAATTTCGCTACAGTAGCAATTCACCAGGTGTCTGAGCCAACGGTCTGTGACTGAGATTTCCAAGCTGGGTGCCATGGCAGACTGGTATGGGGAAAGATTTTTTAAAACATGCAATACCTGACTACTTAGTCAGGGCCACTGACCTCTTTCCCCTAGATTGTCAAACAGAAATGTGACAACAGCCAACACAGTAATAGCCATCAGGTGTGAATGAATCACTTTATTTTGGTCAGATTGGCAAGAAATAATATATTTCCTGATGTGCTACAGGATTTTATTAATTCGCTTATGTGTACCATGAGATGAAAAAGTTTGAAAATCTCTGGCCTGTGAGAATATTCTCTCTAGGATTTTTTTTTTTTTAGTCTAAACAAACTTCCAAAACTTCTAGAATATTCTAATCTATGATCAATTCCAAAAAAGAAATCATTTTTAAAAGAATATATTTCTTTCTTGATAATTATGCTTGGCTGGTTTCAGATGGCTCCTGAGAATTAAGTGGACTCCACAATGTCTCCTCTATATTCCAAATAAACAAGACAAAGCCAGAAAGTTTTGTGACAGGATGTGACCCAAGCACTCTAGTCTTTATGGCCTAAAGTCACCTCGCCAGAATGTACCCAAAGGCAAACAGAGAGCATTCTTTAAATATTTCTGTTAAAACAAACAAAAAAATAGCAAGCCTCTATTTTATTTCTTTTATTAAATAGCAAGCACCTAAAAAAGAAATAGTAAATATATGTTCAAATGTTCATTAATGAAAACATGGAAGCATTTGATGGAGTAAAAATATCCTCAAATACCCCAAATCTTGCAAATGAAGAAAGATGGGAGTTGGGTGTAAGTAATCCAGAGGGCTTTCTCTCAATCTCCCTATTCCCCACTTTTTGATTCACTGACACCTTCCTCATTCTTCAACCTCCACCAAAAATAAAAAGTATAAGTTCAAAGAAAATTTAAAAATAAAATATTTTAAAAATATAATTATTTTTCCATGCACTATACTACTCCTGCCTTGGATACATTTCTTCCATTGTCATAACCTTTCTGTCCTGCTGGCCACTGACTTAGCTGGCGCATGCCAGCTGTTCTCATCTGTGCCCTTGGAACCATCTCCTGACGTCTCCAGTCCACCCTACCTCCACTGCCAGAAAACACAGCTCTGACCATGTGATTCCTTTGCTCGAAGATCTTCAATGGCTCCCACTGCCTGCTCATGCAAATACAAACTCCACAATTTAGAATTCAAGGGTAGTCACAAAATCACTCCGATCCAACCTTCCCTGTCTGTTTTTCACCACTAGCCTTGACCCACCGTCACTCTGTCCCACCTGGAGGGGGGACCACTTCCAAGGCTGCCTTGCCATCTGTGTGCTTTTTCCTCAGGTGGACCCTTCAGCAGGGCTGTGGTCATGGGACGTATAGCCATTCATGTCTTCTTTCAAAGCCATCAGAACTCCCCCCCCCCCATAAAATTTTTATTTAGATGGGCTGAGACCTTGAATATGCTAATTCTCTATTCCATGTAGCTAGCTGCTTGCATCGTCTAAGCACTCTCATTGCACTCTTAGTGTAATCCCCCCGATACTGTGAGTTAGTGTGTGCTGGTGATAAATGTTTAACATTGGCTCTCGGGGTGCAGGAGGGAAATAATCTGTGCCTATCTCTGTGTACCTGTATTATTAGAAATGTTGCCAATATAAAGAATAGAAAGCACATTTAAAAATAATAATGAAATATGCAATGTTCTATTTTATACATTCCATATAGCGAACTGATTCTCACAAGATGCTTTTCTTGATGTTTTTGTCAAACGTTTATATCTGTAGCCCCCCTCTGGTTTCAATAGGCTGGTAATGATACTTCCCCATGAATGTCTGTTGATGTTTTTGTTTACATTAAGGAGCAAGGTGAGCGTGAAATGAGATGTGCTGGAACTTTACTTATTTGTGGATGACGTGTGTGACTTCTCTGCTGGCTCAGATAATGGCTTTCAAATATTAGAAGACTGTTTCCTTAAATGTGTGTGCCATTCACGATGTCATAGTTGTAAATGGGGTGTAAGTTTAAGGGTGCTCTGCATTATTAACATTGTTTCTGACTCATTCTTTAGTCTGGAGAATCAAAATAACACCAAACTAAGCCTTGATGTGTGGCGTTTGCTTCTTTCCATGGTGTAAATATTCCCATGGATGATTTCAAAGCTACCAACCTGGTGGCACTGAACACAGAGTTTGGAAGAGATGGATAGTCACAAATCGTTACATAATATTTCTACCATACAGAGATGATGCGTATAAATAGTATAACTGTAAAATAATCAGAAAAGGTCAATTCATTTCAGCAAAGGGAGCAAAGTATTTTAATACAGAAGGAAATTTATCTATATGGGAAAAATGAACTTTTACTCATACCTCACACTGTATACAGAAACCAATCTGAGATGGTTCCTATACCTCAACATAAAAGCGAAAACTCTAAAGCTTCTATAAGAGTAGGAGAACATCTTCACGACGTTTAAATGAGCAAAGGTTTCTTAGAACACAAAAGTACTAACCATAAAGAAACAAATGTACTTCATAAAAATTAAGCACATATGCTCTTCAAAAGACACCTTGAAAAAGTGGATAGACAGGTCACAGGCTCAGGGAAAATCATTGCATTAAATGTATCTGACTTTTGACTCACATTCAAACTATACACTAGAAATCCCTAAATAGATATAGAGCATATGCAAGCATCTATATAACTATATATAAAACCCTAAAGCTCAACATTAAAAAGGTAAATGACACAACTTAAAATACTATGGACAGAAGACTCAAACAAGAACTTAATAAAGAAAAATATCAAGTGGTCAATAAGCATATGAAACAATGTTCAACATTGGTCATCAGGAAAATGCAAATTAAAACTATGAGATAATATTAGACACTCACTGAGATAGCTCAAAGATAAGAGGTTGAAAACACCGTATGTTGATGTGGACCCAGGGCGAGTGAAAAATGGTAGGGTCGATTTGAAAACCAGTATAGCAATATCATCAGGCAAACTTCCACCCACCTCATACCCCAGCAATATCACTCTTAGATGCTTACCCAAGAGAAATGAAAACAGGTAAGCTCACAAAGACCTGTACAAGAATATTTATGGAAACTTTATTAATAATACAAATAGCTACAAGGAGAGCCCAGATGTCCATCAAAACGAAATAGGGAAACAACTTGTGAATCATTCATACAATAGAATACTATATAGTAATGAAAAGTAACAAGCTACTAATACACCCCACAACATCGATGACCTCAAAATCATTAGGCTGAGCAGAAGCCAGACACAAGAGTCCTGCTGTGTTATTCCACTCATTTGAAATATTGAAACAGACAAACTAATCTCTGATTTAAAAAACAGTAAGTCTTAAAGCTTTTTTCTTCTTACCACCAAGAATTCCAGTCAATGCAAAACCCTTAAGAGTGTACACACACACACACACACACACACACACAACCTTCCGACAGATGATACCAAACCTGACTTAGCCTTCTCCTTCACTGAGATGCAGAAATTTGATTTTTTCTCTGCTAGTACAGAATCTTATGTACTCAGGAATACAAACTATAAATCAATACCCACGTCTTAAAGGTGACATTTAAACAACTGTACATCCTGGAGCCTTTCAGGATCTCAGGATCATTTTGTTCCTGTCAACTGTCTAACTTTTTAAATAATGTATGAGCATCCAGCTCCACATCTTGCAATATAGGATGAACCTTCACTTTGTGTGTGTATGTCTAAATTCAAATAGCTGGGCATTCAGTCGCTAACTATTATTTAACACCTACTATGTACTAGGCACTGCACTGTGCAGTGTGAACAGAGTAGTGGGAAGTCACAGCCTAAACCTGGAACTCACATGGGGAGCAGGAGAGAATAGACATCTAATTATGGTTTGCACCAATAATTGTTAAACTTCTATTGTGATGATTGCTATATTAAAAAAAAAAAAAAAGGAGCTGTATAGTGTAGGCTTCTCATGAATGCATTTACCAAAGGTCTTGATCTTGTCTTGGATTGATGGAGTGAGAGTAAATATCAAGGAGTGCTTTCTGGAAGAAGAAGCTTTTGAGCTGAAAACCAAGAATATTCTTGGGGGGGGGGTGCTAATATTTCATGTAGCAGAAGCATTGTGTCAATGGTCCTGATACACAAAGGAACATGTTTTTTTAAGGTGCTGAGAAAAAATTGATCATTGGAGAAAGTAGAAATACGAAGTGAGTCTGGTGAAATTGCCAAGGTCTAAAATTAACAGGGCTCTGTTAAGAATTTTCACTTAATCAATAAAATCAGTAGGAAGCTATTAAAGTGATTTGCATATTGGACAGGTATGTTCACCTGTCTACGGTGTAAAAATAGACTGAGGAGTGTGTGGCCAAGCTGTGGGGAGACCAGCTTTCGGCCAGCACAGGTACACAATAAACAAGTGTCCCTGTTAATTTCCAATGAAAAACATGCTCTTAATTCTGTGGATTATAAAGATACCTTAGATAGCCCTACTTTGAACAATTAGCAAATACAGTTGCTCTGCTTTTTAGACAAAAGACAGAGACCGAAAAGGCTTAAGAGAGGGAGTTAAAGAAAAGTAAGCGGGAGAGGACGTGAGGATGGTCACACAACCTGTAAGAGGCAGAACTTGAACCCAGGTCTCCTTGATGTCAAATGTGATTCTTCATTACTTCTAACCTCTTGCCCTGATTCCCCTTTGCTCAATTCCCATTATGTTCCAGAACCATTTCAGGTTCTTCTTTACTTTGCCATAACTACATAGAACATTAGCTCTAAAGGGGTCTTAGAAATCAGATAGGTCATTCTTCTTATTTATAGGGAAACATGAGACTTACACATATGCTGAAGTACAGAACCCCCAGCCTTCCTGTAAATCACACTACCGTTTATCTCATTCACTCTGTCTATAGGTTTGGAGATTTTGCTTAGTAAAGTCTTACTGAGCCCATGGCCTAGTTGGTGGAGGGGACAGTTCTTAAACACTGGTCGATGAACAGAGTAGTCATCCAAATGAGTCTGAGGAAAGCAGGACCAAATCTAGACACACACAAAAAATCTATTTTGTCTGGTCTCCCCTTCTGCAATGGGAGGAAGAAATGTTACTTAACCTGTATCAAGTGTTGAACATTTTAGGACTTGCAGCTGTACTCATTGCTTAATTATTCACAGATTGCTTAGGGCCAAACACTCTCTACTGGGACAAGGATGATTCCTTGGTTCCCTCCAACTCCAATGCAGACAGGAAAACTTAATCTCACGAACAGCAAAGGAATGACCCCCATTCGGTAGAACAGTGGACTAGTTAGGATTTTCAAAAGGGACATTTGCCTTATTTATACTTCAGATTGTACATCGGTACCTAAAATGATACACCAAGGCCCTCGAAGATATTTGATGATCTAGTCTTGCGTAATTAAATATAATTAATATGTAGCTATCCCAGATTCTGGAATTAACAAATCTCTTGGCAATTCTGGCTGGCAGAAAAGCACCCGCACGGATCCCAACTGGGAACAGTCTCTTCTGGGGAGGAGGGACCCAGATTTGGCCACAGCAAACTTTAAGACTCAAGGGAAATTCTTCACGTTTCCAACACAGGACGTGGGGATTGCCACTGTGGTGAGCAAGGGCATTCTGGAAGCTCGAGTTCTATGGGAATGCTAAGGCCCGATTATTTTAACAGAATCTTTTGCTTTCAGAGATGCAGTCAGTAGTCTCTGAGTGCACCTGGAAAGAAATTTTACCTTCTATTTTATAATTGAACTGATTATTTTTTTATTTTTAAGATAAAGAACATTCACTTTCACAACTCAAGAGGACATCTCTGCAGGCTGCTTTCCCCACATCTCTGTCAATAGCCTCTCCTTTGTGACAAGGAGTAGATATTTAATTTCTGGCCCAACAATGTGTCTTCTCAACCTATGGAGACACAGGAGGCTCTTTCCTCTTCCTGTGGGATTACCACCGTGATTGTTCCCTGACTGTATTCTCCACCGCGGAAAAGCTTGCTCAGAGTCGTGGCTAGGAAACAAAATCCCAGAGGTATTAAAAAAAGAGACAGCGCAATGCAACACGTGGAATTTGGATTAAGCCCTAAAAGGTTCTTAATTCCATCTCCACTGCTTACTGTTTGTGTGACCTTCGACAAGTTAAAAAACTGCTCCGAACCTCAGTTTCTTCATGGATGTAACATGAAGATAAAATGAGATCCCTATGATATAGCCCCTTGCACAGTCCCTGGCAACAAGTCCAATCTCACAATTATGATCTCTTTTTAAAAAATTGACACCAAGCCCATATACCATTTTCTAAATCCAGAAGGGCTCACCTTATTTCCAATGAGACGCTGTGCCAACATAAAAGGAATGATAGCACAGAAGGTTGAGAAAGGTTCTTAACAAAAAAACAAGCGACAACCAACAATAACAAGGGATTTGCCATAATTGTTTCTGAAGATCTTTCCTGAGGAACATGGGGCTCTTGCACAACGGCCAACCATGAATTTGACAAACAGAATGATTGTTTTGGTCTGTGGTAGGTCAGGGAACAACAGTAGACCAGAAGGCCATGGAAGGGATTTAAATTGGGTAAATCTTTCAACCTCTTCTGACAAGTTAAGTGTAGTCGGCCTTGATTGAGACTGCCGATGGTAACTGCTGGATTTCTAAGGACCCCCACACACGTTGACACCTTGTTCCAGTGTGTTTGTTTTGGAAATGGTAATAAGTGTGAATAGAATGAGACTCTCCCTAGATTTTTAAACATAATCACTTGTTGGATTTCACTAAATTGAGGAGTGAGACTATGAAACTAGATAGTGGGGTCATAGGCCATTTTTTTGGTCGCTGCTTTAGGAGGGAGACCAAGGCCAGACTTTTAGCTTAGATATAGCACATTCAAAAGCAAAAACACATGGTGCATGATATACATTTGTATTTATTAGAGCGAATGAGCCTTTTGCCTGATTTTATTTTTCTGGTTTCTGGGCACACCCTCAAAATGCTTGTGATCAACCATCCTTGTTAATGGCATAGGCGGGATCTCTGGGAGGCTTGCATTTCCATTATTTGATGAAAAGGAAGAAAGTATTGTATATGAATTGGTCTGTCTCCCGTGACCCCATGGTATCAAGATGAATAAATGTCATCAAGAAAATCAAGGTCAAACAGGAATGAAAACCCCAGCAGAAAATCTGAAGAGGAAATCCTGCTAATGATAATAGTGACAGTAATAGGGGCAAGAGTCGGACTATTTACTGAGCACATGTGAAGCAGTGTGGTGAGAGCTTTACGTACATTCTCTTTTGTAATTGCCATACAATACAATTGTCTTATAATAATAATAATAATTGTCCTAATTGTTTTCACCGTTTTATATATGTGGATACAAAGACTGAGAAGGGTTAAGTGACTTGTCCTTGAGCACATAGCTGGAAAGTTATGAGGAAGAGATTTGAACTCATGTCTGTAAAGTCTTTTAACTCCTGCATGGGCTTGAGCTAAGGATAAACTGTGTAAGCCATTTGCTCATTCAAGGATTGTTTACTGCATGTTGACCATGTGGCCAGCCCCGAAATAAGTATTGAGGATACAAGACAAATTCAACCAGTGGTGCTCCCTCGAGAAGCCACCCAGAGAGGTCCAGTCCATAAACAAATCATTGTGCAACTATGTGGGAGGTGAAACAAAAGGTGTGGGTCAAGGATGCCCTGGGAACCCAGAGGAGGAAGCTCTTGGCTTGAGTAGAAACACATTCCAGGGGGAGGAACTGGATGAGCAAAATCACAAAGGCAAGAAGGAGTGAGTGAGGTGTGTATGGGGAACGACCAGCAGCTGGTGTGGTGGAGCAGCCTGGGGGGTAGGGAGTGTGGGTGAGGCCAATGGCCTGACCAGGTAGGCCAGGTTAGATCAGGGAGGATTTGTGACCTCAGCTATGGAAGTTTAAGTAATGACTCAAGTTCTAAAACAATCTCTCTGACTCCAAAGCATAAATCAGCCTGGAGGGAGCCAGGATTGGAGACGGGAAGTCTACTTAGGGAAGTACTAGAATAATCCAGGCAACAGAGTAAATTCATAAGGTATTTATGAGGTTGGCCAGCAGAACTTGGGGACTAATTGGGGATTGATTTGATGTGGAAGAAGAAAAGAGGAAGAGCTCAGATAACTGACTATGTGGGACATAGGATAGTCCTAAGACCATCCCATGGAAAAGTAGACTCATTGAAAAAGAATTCACTATTCCTCCCTACAAGCACCTTGATTTCCTGACCACTCCCAGAGTCCCTCTTCTTCATGATTCCCAGAAGGTCCAGAACTTCATGTATTGAGACAAAGGCTTTTCTCTCAACCACTGTGGTTGTTTCACAAGGGATGGTCTGCTATTTAATATCTAGCTCACAGTCAAGCTCTATAGCCAACCACAACCCTAATCCTCAGAGGAATCGGGGTTGTATAGCTACTGTCTCCCACAGAGCCACTTGACTTTTTCCAGCTTCCAGGTTCCATGGTTTATGGACAGTTGAGTCATATCTTTCCAGTATGGGAGGTTTCACCAAAAACTTCCTTTTTAATCAGTTACTTTCATCCTACATGTGTTGAGATTCTGCCTTGTCACTCATGACAACATGTAGAAGTTTTACTTTGGGCTTGCTTACCTGTCCCTACCCATAACAGACTTGCTAGGGTTGACTCCTGACTAGCCTGGAGAGAAGCTTCCTTTAGCATTGGATTTTCTCAGGACTGAGGAGATTTTATGGTTCAAGATCCTGCTCTTTGTAGACCATGAGCCCTCAAAATTTTAGTCCACGGGGCCTTTTCCACTTGCTATCAGGAATGAGAACTGGCTTGGGGAGCATCTCTGACACAGGTGGCCTGAATTTCTAATCAGCACATCCTCACTGTCATCCCCTAGCCCAGCAGCAGCTCAAATAATTTTGCTAAACTCTGCTTGTGATCTCTCATTCTTTGCTTCCCTCCTCCTTAGAGGCAAGTCCAAATTCTGGAAAAGAAGAGCCCCTCTGTGATGTACAGCAGCAGAAAACAGACCATTATCACCAGCTGTGGGGGGGGGGGGGGGGGAACCTAATGGACTACACTCACTCTGCACTGCTAGAGCCTGTAGCTACAGAATCTAGAGAATCAGCACACACACACATGCGCATGCACACACACACACACACACACAGAAAGTGGGGGGAGCACATACTTAACTGTTCAGAAAGAAATAGCTAAGGAGAAAAACAATAACAGCATCAAATGATGGAGAAGATGTGGAGCAACCAAAACTCCCATACATTGTTGATGGGAGTATAAAATGGGAAAAACCACTTTGGAAAACTGTTTAACAGATTTTTCAAAAGTTAAGCACACAAATACCTAACCACCCAGCAATTCTACTCTGAGATATTTATCCAGGAGAAATAAAAACATAAATCTACAAAAAACTCTGTGTAAGAATATTGATAGCAGCATTGCTCATAACAGCCAAACACTGGAAAAAGACCAAATGCCTATCAATAGGAAAATAAATAAATTCTGATATATTCATACAATAAAATATTACTCAGAAAAAAAAAAAATGGGATGAGCTACATATATGCAACAACGTGGATGAACCTTAAAACTAATGTACTGAGTGAAAGAAATCAGACACAAAAGTACATACTGTACAATTGCATTTATGTGAAATTCTAGAATATGCAAAACTAACCTACAGTGATACAAATCAGATCAGTGGTTGCTTCTGGGGAAGAGAATTGACTGGAAAATGGCACATGGGAACTTTTTGTGGTGATGGAAACATTCTATATCTTGGTTGGGGACAGTGAGGTTACACAAGTGTATGTATTTGTCAAAATTGAGTCAACAGTACACTGAAGAGCATTTCACTGTATGCAAATTATACCCCAATTTAAGAAAACCGTATTGAATGCTTTGTTTCTCAAGTCTCAAAGAGAGAAAAAAACTAGACTTAGGAAATCATGTGGTCCCACTCACTGTGTAGGTGGAGAAACTGAGTCCTCAAGAGGAGAAGGGATATGTTCAAGGTCACACACACTTGTGGCTGAGGCAGGACTAGAACTCAATGATCTTAGATATAGGAGAGTTGAGAGCCTCACTGAGTGACCACTTTCCAAGGGAATGCTGAGAGTTACTTCAATTCTGTAGTCCCCTTGCTTTAGTATTATCAATTAATTGTCCGTAGGACCTCGGCCATCCTGGTGTGTGCCTCTGTCCATCCCTGCCCTGCTCCCTACCCCTCCACAACCTCTTCTGATGATACTTCACCAAGGGGGTAATTTCCCAAGGTTTGTCTCCATGAAGACCAGTGCAGAGCTAGGCTAGTGAGAATGAACTTGAATCATCCATTATCTCTGGATATAGGAGGTCTAGTTTTCAGGTCATCCTTAGGCTATTGGAGAGTCCCTAAAAGAGTTTTATCAGCTCTGAGGACAAGTAGAAGAAGCCGTAGAAGCCAGAAATCAGGAAAAATATGCTGGGACCAAATTCAGAAGAAATCCAAGCTGCTACAGAGACTATGGAGAGGTCACTGAGTCAGATAGAAAATGGAGTGCAAAGAAGAATCCACTTAGTTCCTCACATCACCTATACAAACCAGGCTGGGCTGCTTGCTAAACAGCCGTCTAACTTCATAGATTCAGGCTCTCCTGGTGACCTCCATTCCCACTGCTGTTTCTATCCTCTTTGCTTTGACCAGGCATCACTTGGATACCCATGAGGGTGCTGAAGAGGTCAACCAGGTGACAGGTGGTCTCCGGCCCCATCACTTCGAGAAAGGCAGGAGAAGAGCGCCTATTTACCATAGCAGTACCCTGAAACAAAACCTGAACTCTGAATCTTAAGTATACAGGGTGGAAACGCTCCCTGTAGGAAATGGATACATCGCACAGCCACTTAGATGGCGGACTGTGTTCGCAGCTGCTGCTTTGTTCAGCCAGTAAAGCCCTCAGTGGGGTATCCACCCCACCTGCTTCACTGAGGGCATCCTGCCTTATACATCATGGAAATGCAGGCCTTGTGTTCTTACTTGAAGGCTCTCTCTTGGAGAGAGGAAAGCTAGCTACCCGCGATGCAAAACTTTTTGGAAGCTCCAAGGGGCCACCCCTTATTTCAATGCCAGGCACTTAGCAGATGCTGAAAAAAAACATATTGATTGCTTTCTGGAATCAGTGGCATTTCATCTCAGTGTATTCTGGGGGAAGAAACCAACTTAAGCTTTGAAGCTCCGCCAATTTATATTTAAGGGACTGAATTGCCATGCTATACATGAGCTTAGCACATAATTTCTCTAAGCCTCAGCGTGCTCATTTTCTACATGAGAAAAATAAGGATACTTAATTTAAAGCAGGGTCTTTTAGCCTGGAGTCCATGGATCCTTAAGGAGCCCTTAAAATTGAGTGTAACTTTTGATTCATATGTATTTTTATAAAGGAAAGAGTTTTCGATTTCATCAGATTCTTTAACTAGGTCACTGACTTCTTAAGAAAATTGAAAAAGCAACAAGCAGAAATCACGGTGGCCTTAGACTTTTTCATGAAGATGGGGATAACATGTATGAAATTATGAGAATGTGAGAATCCATCGCAGCCAATGTGCAATCCCTAGCTTGGTGGAGTGAGCCTTCTCCGTTTTGTATCAAGCTGTCCCCAAACTTTGTGTGTCTTGTAGCCCTTCAGATAGGCCCTTCTGAGTGACCCATCGTGTTATGGCAGGCAAATCCTTTCCTCTCTTTGGTTTCTTGTCTGTAACATGAAAAGTTGGACTTGGTGTTCACCCAGACCTAGCAGATGTTAATATCCCGACTCTGCAGAACAATACCAACATGGTTGGTTTTGTGCTTCATTTTCCAGAGGGCTAAGAAGGGTGGCTTCTACATTTTACCTCCAAAAATGTCTCACTTGGTGAACAGAGGTCATTTTTGGTGCAAAGACACGTAGGAGTCTGGGAACAGGGTAGGGGGCATTTTCAGGACTGTGCAAGGAACCACGTAGACTGAGGCTTTTGGGCCCCTCCATTAGAAAGAGGTGGTGGGGTCAAGGTAGCAAGGTTTTGGAGGAGCAGAGGTTCAGAATGTGCGTGTGTAAGGAAGGCTCACAACTTCTCTGCTTTCTTCCAGTTGTTCAATTAGCTGAAAAAGGAAACCAAGATAAACACTTGTGATTAGAGGGCAAACCATCAATTTGCATAGATTTAGACAGAAAAGAACCCCTTTGGCTCTCTTCCTCTTTGGCTTGCTTCCAGGCGCTCTTGAAGGGCTCTTGTGAGAAAAGCACACCTCCTGTAGACCCTAGGTCGGGGCAGATCTTCACACTCACGCTCTAGATGGCTTTGGTGTGGGCATCCAGGGGAAAAACACAGAAAATGCAGTCTTCCTGGGTTAGTTTTTATATGGGTACATTAGGTGTCTCCAAGCATACGTGGTGACCACATTGAACAAAATATATTAGACAGGAAATTTTTGCACTGGCTAGGTAAATTGGAGATGCAATCCGCTTTCAGAATGTTGTGAGTCTCCACCCTTTCTGTGAACTGGATACCTTAATATAATCATGTTAGAGGGTGTCCTACTAATGTCTTTCATTATGTTAAAGCAACTTAAATAATTTGTCAACCCCATGAGTTTTCTGGATGCCAGATATCCCTGTGGAGGAAAGGGCTGTGCCAAGTTTTTTGCCATCCAAATGGTCATGGAATGGAATATCCCCTGAAGGGAACTACCCCACCCCAGAGAGCTCCTAGACCCTGGCATGTGGGAAAACCTGGGTCTCTCCATGTTTATGGGGTGAGGGTGTGGGAAGTGCCCCACCTGCTAGTTAGGCTGCCTTAAGTCCCATCCCACACAGGCTTGGTAGCTCCCTAAGAATCCCCATAGGCCAGAGCCCCAAATGTCATTTTGGGGGCACACCCATATGGGCACAGTCTGTACTAGCTCACTAGGCCCTGATTCCATGACCTCATACACTTCTCCAGTTTCTGGTATTTGCCTTGTGCTCTCTGCTAGATTGTGAGGTTTCCTAGGGCAAATCTGGATTAAAATCCACCTTCCTCTGGGAAACTCCCCACACCAATCCCTTGCCCTCCACCGTGGAATGAGCTCTTAACCCCAAGACTCCCTGTGTGGATCTCAAATTCTCTTGCGGTAAATGTCACTCCCTCAGCTGAATTATAACTATTCACACAAACATCTTATCTCTTGTCCTCCTGCTTGTTCATTCCTGAGTTCATTTCTTTCTTATTTTAATTCTTTGCCGCCCTAGCACCTGCATGTTGCCAATTTTTAAATTCATTTGTTCAATCATCATTGACTCATTCATTCAAGATAATGTATTGAGCTTGTCAGCATCTGCCATCATTGAACTCACAGTCTAACCGGTGAGGGAGATAGTAATCAAACTGTCCTTTAAAATAAACAATTTTTAAAAAAGAAAAGGAAAGTTGGAAACTGTAACAAATACCATGGAAGGAGGGTACATGATGCCCTGAGAGGGTAGAATATAGTGATATGACTGAAGCAGGTTAGAGAAAGCTCCCCTGAGGAAAGCAGAAGAGCGAAGAGGAAGCAATTGGGCAAGGAGGAAAAGGAGAGTGTTCCAGGAAGAGAATGGCATGTGCAAAGGGCCTGTGGCAGGAGAAACCATGGGGTCTGCCAGGACTTCAAAGTGTACTAGCATGGCAAGGCCAGAGAGAGTTAGGGGCAGTATGGTGCCAGACAGGCCTGGAGAGGGAGGCAAGGAAAAGCGATTGCCTGCATGATCAACTGAATGAATGACTGGCTGAGTGAACGGATGAGGGAGCGGGTGAGTGAGAACACCTCCTGCCTCTTCACTGGGAATAATGAAAGAGTATTGGCTTGAAAGCCAAGATTGTCAAGTACTGATTGCCTCTCTACCACTAGCTCCTCTGCGATATGGGATAAGTCAGTTGCCCTTTTTAGGCCTCAGTTTTTCATCTGCTCTGATGACAGAGGAGGAGTGGGTCATTACAATGATGTTTTTAATTTTTCCTGTAGGTATATTTATAAAGTTGACTCTAGGAAGTGGTGTGTGCTCCAAGCTTCTACCAGGCTTCACAAAAGCAGATGCCTCCAAGGCCACAATGGCCCATGAACGCATCAAGCCAGCCTGGTGTTAGATAATGGGGGGCGATGTGCTGCCTCGGATCTGCTTTGCACAAAACCATGCCCAGTAAGACAGCACATTCCCACCGGCCTGCAAGTTGCAGGTGGCGGCACACAGGCACTCCACAGTGTCAGTTCAACTAAGGGATCATCTGAGAACAAACTTCTTTGTGCAGAGTCACTTGTGCAAAAATTATCATTACAATAACAATTTAAAGTTAAAAGTCATAAATCATATGAGTAGGAGGGTCTGCCTTCTTTTGTATCGTAGGCCAAAAATACCTTGGCACCCCCCACTTGTCATTCAGCCCTCCTAGATGTGTAGTCTAGGCACATGGCTGACCCTCACTGTAGCTGTGCCGTGGACCATTTCTATTTAGACTCCACTTCCTGTGAGATAAGCCCTGTGTAAAGGACTCTTGAGAGGACTCAGGCTTAGTTTTGTCCCCAGGAGTTTGCAATCTAGTCAGAAAGAGAGATGCGTCTCAATCTACGATATAATACAGCATGTAAAGGCCTTAATCGAGGGTCATTCGTTTGCCCACGCAGTCAACAAGAGATACTGAGTGCCAGCTTTGTGCCAGGCTCTGTTTTAGGTGCTTGTGCATGAGACTGGAGCTTATATTCTAGCGGGGTGCAGAGGAAATAAACTGGATAAATGCATACATGATACAGAGCATTAAATGGTAACATGGAGAACATTTCAGCAGAAGATAAGGGTAGAACAGCTGGGGCAGAAGGTAGCTTGCATTTTTAAATAGGATGACCAGGGCAAGCCTCCCTGAGAGGGTGACATTTCAGCCCACAGATGAAGGAAGCCTGAAGAGAACTGTCTTCTGGAATAGGGAACAGAGAGCGCGAAGGCCGCCTGGCCGGAGGATGCCTTTCATGAGAAACAAGGTTTCCCACCTGCCCGCTGATGCTGGGGGCTAGAATGATTGGAGTTTAAGTCTTAGACTCCCAACCCGGCTTCCGTGGGGCCCCTGACCCATAGACTCTTGGTGTCTCAGATACTTCCTACCCCCCTGCCCAATCAGGGATAGCTCTAACCACCTGTACCGTAAATTAATATAAATATATCCCTGTGAAGACAGAATAGAGGCCCCCCGAAAGATGTCTACATTCTAAACCCAGAACCTTTCAATATGTTATCTTACAGGGCAAAGGGGACTTCGCAGATGTGGTTAAATTAAGGAACTTAATGGGGAGATTATTCTGGTGGGTCCAATGTAATCACAAGGGTCCTTATGAAAAGGAGGCAGGAGGGTCAGAGGCAGACAAAGGAGGCAGAGGTCAGAGCGACGCTATCTTTTAAATAGAATATGATATGTAATGGTTTATGACTTTTTGTTGTTGTTTTTGACCTTCACTTTGAATAGAATCATACAATGCCTCTTAGGACAGGTTGAGGGTAAGGGAAACAGTTCTTTCCAAAAGCTCCAGTGACCAAGGCTTTAGGTGCATGGTCTTGTCAATAGCAAAGAGAACCTTAAAAATAATAAGGAAGGGATTGCACCCTTTGGTCACCAAGAGCTCTTCCAAGCTCACGTCGACGTCAACCCTGACTTCATGCAGCCTCCAAGGAGGCGTGTACCCATGCTTTGGCATGAAGCCAAGAGTCCCAGGGCTGTGGCCACACACCCACTTGTGTAAGTGCACCCCAAAGGGCTTTGGGCCCAACAGCATTACCGGGGACAGCAACACAGTGACATCCCTTTCAGTAACACATCAACTAAATGCTGTTTTTCTTCCAAATGCAGTGGCAGGAATCAGTGAGGCAGTGGCCTTTCCCTGCCCCATGCAAGTTAAAAATATTGTCTGCTTCCTTGCTAACTCCCATCTTAGCCCTGCACATTTAAAAATACACCCGTCAGTGGCTCTGCATTTGAAAATGTATTTTGCATCTGATAATTATGATGCGCTTAAAGGGCGAAATTAGAAAGCACAAAATTAGGCTGGCAGGCTTAATTAGCCCATTCTCTTTTTTCTTTTTTTTTAATGGGTGGGATTTGGGCAACTGTCTGCTCCAGGGGCACAAAGACCCCTAATGGGGTTGGTGGAAATTCACCAGCTCCTCTGTCAACCCAGTCACTCAGCAAGCCGGATGGGGGATTAACTGTGCACCGAGAAATGTGAGACCCACGAAGCAAGAAGATTACACCCTCCTGTCCTAAGAAAACGACGTGAGTGCCATTACAAAGTAATCTTTCAACAGATAATAGAGGGCCTCGCACAGGGCGTCCCAGAAGCCCGATGCAATCACGGTGGCAACGCGGGTTTATATGTAAAGAGATGAACTCCTCGGCTTGATGCCTTTGCCAGGATAATTACCACCCATATCTCCACCTGAAGATCCATTTCCCCTCCAGCCCCGGTCTTGCTAAGGAATCCCCGATTGCCTGCCCTCCTCTGCACCCTGTTGCCGGCCACTGCTCCCAAATCGGAGAGCTACCCGCAGAGGGGCGCCCTGAGCTGGCCAGGGCGGGTTTGGAAACTTCCGAGGGCCTTCCGAGCACCACATGCTGGATCCCCTGCAATTTGATTCCGCGTCCCTGATAAAGTTATCTTGATGGCTGCGCTGAGCTCTCTCGGTGCCCAGACGGGTGGATCTGTCGCCAGCATTCAAGAGGGAGTTTTCTCTTTTCAAGTCACCGTGGCCCTTCACAAGCCTCGACAGGCCGCGGGAAGCTGAGCAGAGGCAGAGGCTAAGTGATCCCAGGTATGAGTCACCCTGATGAATCAGACGTGGCCTGGCTTTTTTTTTTTTTTTTTCAAAGCTGTGGGCTTCTTCCTAACAGAGACTATGTTGTTCTTTTGGCTGCAGCTGGATCTAGAAGCCCTCTGCATGCTGACAAAGCTGGCTCTCCTGGGCTGTGTCCATTCAACAGACCCCAGGATGGGCCACCCCTGCTTGAGGCTGAGTGGAATTTTCTAAAACCATCCATTGGGCAGGCGCAGAGCTATGGAAGGGGTCTGCTCTGGGTCTGAACCTAGACTCCTGAGACCTGGGTGGTGGAGGCAGGACACTTCACCTCTGGAATTTATAGATATGCTGACAAACTTCATTCATTGAAGAGAGTGGTTCTCAACCAGAAGCCACGGTGCCCATGGGAGATGTTGGCACAAATCTGTCACAATAAACACCATCTTTATCACCTGTTGTGTGGCATTTGGAATCACAGAAACATCCTTTGAATTGTGGGCCATCAGTCAAAACTGAGGCATTCACTTTCAACATTTCAAAAGCTTTATGAAGAAGACGTGTATAACCCCAAATTCCATATACAGGGAGATGGGGGCACAGATCAGGGAAACCACGCCCCTGCAATAGTCTTACTGCAGATGTTATAATTTTTTTTAACCTGGTTAACAAGTCTTCATGAGAATTTTTGGCTATTTCTCCCAAAAAGCCAAAACAGAAAGAAAAAGAATAGGTCACTAGAAAGGGTATAAAATATTTTCGTTTCTAAAGCCTGGTAATTGGAATTTCCCCAGCTCTGAGTAGAATTGCTTTACCCACAGTCCAGTAAGATGAGAAAATGGTAGCCTCAGCCAGGGTTGGGGGGGGCGGGGGGTGAAGCATGCAGGAGCTGCACAGAAATGTGAAACCCAGCAGACCCTCAGAAGGGGGAGAAAAGTCAAGAAGGTCTGAGCAGGAATCTCCTGGGCCCTCTCAACTGGCAGTAACACCTCCCCTCTACAGCAAGCAGGCCTCCCTTCCCCCTTGTATTTGCACCACAAAAAGTAGCAGAGATAGTGTTGTGATTGTGACTGAGGAAGCAGAAATACAACCTGGGATAAACAGAGCCCCGGCCATGATCGAGAGATTTCCACACACCAGGCTTTTAGGGTGCTTGGTTTACCATTCAAGGGAACACAGCTGTGAAAAGGGGACACGTGACTGGGAGCCAAGGAGGGGAGAGAAGGGGAGAGGTGAGCAAGGAGGAAGAGGGTTGTGGGCAGACCAGACTATTAAATTGATGTGGAAATAGTTCCCCTTATTTCTCCCTGCGTAAAACAGTTGTCTATTTCAGATGGATCCCCACACACTCCCAGGGCAGCCCTTAAGTGCTGTTTACTGGGTGCACTAATTGCAGTAATGGAACCCACCCCTAGTCTTGCTCAGCTTCAGTCCAGTTTCCCTCATAAGCTTCCTTAGTCACAGCCCTATTTGTGGATCTTTCTCTCAGACCCTAATAATGAGCATAAGTGGGAAATATGTAATTATTCATTTTATTGCTATTGATGCAGCCGATGCTGAGTGGCCAGGGCCTCCCCAGGGTTTTGGACAGCGGGGATGTAGTCCAAGTGTACTGGAGTAAGAATGACCTTCTTTCGGGATGGAATGTGAGGCCCACCATCGCCAGAGAGAGCTTTGCCTACAGAACTTCTGGGAGCTGAGGTTTGAGGTCAAGTTCACATTGTCACAGGAAACTATAGCACTAGTCTCCTGTGGGGCTCATTTTTATCCAAAAATTAGCCCGGCTGGTGTAGCTCAGTAGTTGAGTGTCCACCTAGGAACCAGGAGGTCACAGACAGTTTGATTCCTGGTCAGGGCACATGACCAGGTTGTGGGCTCGATCCCCAGTAGGGGGCAAGCAGGAGGCAGCCGATCGATGGATGATGTTTCTCTCTTATCATGTTTCTATCTCTCTATCCCTCCCCCTCGTTCTCTAAAACTCAATTTAAAAAAAAAAAAAATATTTTCAAAAATTAGTAGCAAGAATAATAGCCCATGATCTTCACTTAAGTAGCTGTCGTGAAATGCACCTATCACTGCATAAAGGTCAAGGTCAACCAGACGTTCAGTGTGCATATCTGTGACCATCAACTTCTTGAGGGTGTATAGTCAGAACTTGCTCATTCATGCTTCTTGTTCAACATCCGTCACCCTCTATGACTCCTGTAGCCCATCAAGTCCCCATCTAGATTCTGTTTCAATGTAAGAACCAGTTTCTCAAAGTCTGAGACGTTGGATCCTTTTTTTCATGGCTGCTGTAACAATTTACCTCAAACTTAATGGCTCAAAACAACACACATTCATCCTCTTATGGTTCTGAAGGTCAGCGTATCAACGTGGGGCTCTCAAGCTATTGGCAGGGCTGCGTTCCTTCTGGAGGTGTTACGAGAGAATCCGTTATCCTGCCTTTTCTAGCTTCCAGAAGCTGCTCACATGCTTTGGCTCTGGGCTCCTTCCTCCATCGTCAAAGCCAGAGTCAAGATCCTTCCCACATCACATCACCCTGACTCTTCTTTTATCTCTTGCACTTTTAAGAACACACATGATTGTACTGGACCCGCACTTATAATCCAGGATAATTTCCCTATCTTAAAATCAGCTAATTAGCAGCAAACTTAAGTCCATTGGCAACCTTAATTCCATACATATTCACAGATTCTGGGGAGTAGGATATGGACATCTTGGGACCATTATTTGCCTGCCGTAGTTCCTCTTCGGATGATCGGTACCTCATCTCTACTTGGTGACTACACAACTAATCTTTTAGGTAACATGCTTCGGAGATCATCTTGGATCCTGGGACTTTCCTCTCAAATATAAAATGCACTAAAACACACACACACATCATCCATCCACCCATCCATCCATCCATCCATCCATCTCAGCCTCATGGGGTGGACCACTACTAGAATTAAAATTCCATGAGCAATACAGCAATTTGGGGCTATATTCTGGGTGCTCAGAATAGCACCTGGTATATGCATTGCAAACACTCAATAAATATTTCTTGAATAAATAAATCAATCAGAAGAATAAGTGCCAATCTAGGAATGGTGTAAAAATTAATGCCTGGACCCTGGAATTGGATACAGGATTCATTTCCTGCCTTGCCACTCAAGAAGTCTATAACTCTCTCAGGGAGCTTCAGCGACCCCGTCTCTAATTTGAGAATACAGTCACTCATCTAGCAGGGCCACTGTGAGGACGAGAGTCTGTTTAGTAGAAGGCCTGGGATGTAATAATGCAGAGGCCAGTGTTGTCTTCCTCACTCTAGAAGTTACCATTTGGACATGAGAACAGACACAGAGGCAAACAAGCGCTTCAGATGTAAGAGGTGCTTTGGGGGAAAGTGTTCACATTCATAGTCGGGAGACAAAATAGGAAATGGCTAGTCCCAGCAGTGGTATCAGGGAGCCTTCCCCGATGTGTCGACACTTGAACTGAATCTGAAACGATGAGTAGGTGTAACACAGATGGGAGTTGGGAGGAGGGGAGACGTATTCCAGGCGAGGGAAGAGCATGAACAAAGCTGCAGAGGCATGGAGCAACCTCGCCATTCAGGGAGCTGTAGCAGTTTTATGGGCTTCAAGCAAAGGCAGCTTTGGGAGGCCCAGGGCATGCCGGGCGGTGGGGCTGGGGGTTGGCATGGAGGAGAGAGAGGAGGGCTTGAGGATGGACAGGCCCTGTGTGCTGTGCTAAGGAGCTCTGATGGCTTGAGATGGCCACGGATAGGTTGGTCAGCAGGATGGTTAGCACAGGCACGTTCTCATTTCCAATTCCATGCTATTCTCTCTCACTCATTTGCACAAACTGACACACACATTCGACACACGTACAATGGTTTTGCAAAAAATACATACACATGGGACATGCACACCCACTGGATGCACGTACAATATACCTCCTGGGATGACAGATGCATTTTGGGCCTGTATCTGTGTGCACACAAGCTCAAGTCCATGCACACACATAGAGGACATATACCCCAAACAAATGTGTCGCTGATCATCTGGCCAAGCAGGCAGGTACACCTGAGGACATACACGGAAGCATGCAAATATACATGTACACACTGGCTGTGCATATACAGGCACACTTGGTCAGGCAACACACACCCAAGGTGCCGAATGCACAGGCACATGAAGAAAGCTCACACTCGCTGTCCGTGGGAACCTGCAGAACATTGCCCAGGCATAGCTTCCCACACACTTACTAAATATGTCCACACTCAGACATATACCCATAATGAACATATACTCACATCATTTAAACACACACACACACACACGCACACATGCCCCTGAGCAGTACACAGAGTCCCCGCATTTCTTTCTGGAATGTGTCTGAGCTCCAAGGCAGCCGTTCGGCCTGAGGAAGACGTGATATTCGCCCAGCCACGGCGGGCAGAGCAGCTCAGGGACCTGCTTTGGGTTACACGGGTTATAGTACCTCTCTCCCCCTCGGTAGGGGCGGTGCAGAAAATCGGCTCTTTAGCATCTTCTGAGCACCCAGCTTCCGTCTCCCTACCAACCCGGCCCCGCTGAAGCCTCCGCAGCCTGTGACAACTGGACGTCATCCAAAAGCATTGCTGGGCCTTTTGCAAGAGTTTCCCGGTGTGCAACTCACTGCCTGGCCCTCCCTTCCAAACTGAGCTGGCAGGGGGCCAGGCCACCCCAGGTTGGGAGGGGTGGGGGGCCCAGAGCCAAGCGCTCCGTGGCTCCCAGCGCTGCGGGGCCCTCATCAGCAGCTCTCCCCGGGGCCCTGTTTGCGTGATGAGCTCAGCCAGCGCTTGAGCTTTGCAGAGAGGAGCCCCACACAACATCTGCTTGGCCTATCTGGGGCCAGTCAAGCACAGCTTCCTCTTCTGCCTGCACTCATCTAGGAATGGGGTTCCAATGAGCTGGAACCTGGTGCTTTCGCCTGAAGTTTTGACAAGTTGTTGTTTCCTGGCAGCAGCCAAGATGGAGCTGTGACCTCCATCTGGGTTAATGAGTAGAAGACGTACCATGCGCCTACCACACTGTCCCCGCTCGCCTGCCCTGCTCCAAGGAGCTAATAAACAAGGTCACGCCTCATATTGGGTGCATGGCCTCCTCCTTGGGGACCGTTTCACGCCCCGGATCAGAGCGAGCCGCAGCAGATGCAGCCCGAGCCCCCACCCTTCCTTAGAGAAGTGGCGATTCCCGCAGCCCAGCAGAGGGGTGTTAAGCATGTAACGCAGACGTTATCCACGGCACCTGCTCCTGGGAGACTTTGTTTAAATTAGTCCAAACCCTGATCTCGCAGATTTTCAAGAATCCGGAGTTGTCCCCACAAGCACTGTGAATTCCCCCAGCAGTTATATCCTCACGTTTCTCCCAACTTCTGGGCTCGTCACAAGCACCTGGATGTGGCTTCAGATTCCACTCTCAGGAAGCTGAACAAGCAGCTCACACTGAAAAGGGATAAGTCCGTGTGTGAGAAAGATTTTGAGTGTGGTGATGTAACTGAAAGATGATCACAAGAAGGGTTACAGCGCAGGGCACGTGGCCGATGGACTTCGGTGCCACACCCGCTCCTCCGTCTGTCTCTTCCCTCCCTCCCTGAGCGACACACAAGCCCGTCACGGTCCCCCTGCTCACATTCGGGCCCCTGAAGACAGTTCCCATCACCCGTGTCCAAGAAGATCTTTTTCAATATTCCTCTCTCCTGAGAGTGGATATCTGCCCTTAAGAAATTTTCACGACAGCTGCCAAGAAAATAAACTACTCCCCTGACATTACAGAAATAAAGCCGTATTCAGGAGAGAAATTCCTTGAACAAAGGTGGATAAACATCAGAAAAATGGACCCTCAAAGTGAGAGTACTTTCAGTATGAGGGAGAAACCTGACAGCTATCCGGCCAAACAAAGCGAGGTTGCGGGATCCGGGTGTCCAGTCTGGCTCCCGCTTCCCCGAGCGATGGTGAGGCAGCTAAAACTTGAGTCGGAAAGAGGCGCCCCTGACTGCGCCCCAGGAGATTTCTGTCCAGCCAGGGTCTGGGCCTTTTTGTTCCAGGCTGACAACAAAGGCCTGTACTCCAAATCCACCCCCACCCCACCCCCAAGTCATTGTGGTTTCTCCAGGCCAAGAGTGGGGAAGGGGGCAGGAGCAGGTTACAGGCCCCCTCTGAAGAGTTGAGTAGGGGCCATTCATACGCAGGAGGGTTTCCTTCAACAAAGTCTTCTTGTTTCCCCAAGAGCCTGGGGACTCTGTGCCAAGACAGAATGACTCACTGCCTTGCCTCGCTCTGGACACACTCAGCCAGGGTCCTTCTCCCCACAGGCCAGGGGAGCAGCTGCCATCCGGCTCCAGGTCGATGAGGGCTCTGCAGAGTGAGCTTAGACAGAAACACAACACAGGGAAGGTTCCACTCCAGAGCCTTTGTGCCTCAGCCCTGGTGCAGGATCCCCTGCCCGTGTTTGCTGACCTCCTTCAAGAGTTCAAACATCATCACTTTAAACACAAGTGTGATCTCCCTCCTCGAGCCCACTCCCCTGGAAATCTCTGAAAGTAGTGACCAACTTTGAATGAAAAAGTGTGGATCCTCCTGCTAGATAGCTTGATAAATATTCTTTTCAATATTTTAGAAGCTTCCAGAAAAACTCTGTCAATGGGAGACATTACTTTCTCCTGGATCAGTCAAGATCAATCATAAACACCAGTAAGATATCTTTATTGATGACAAACTGGATAAAAATTCAACCGGTTGGCCTGATTGAACGTCAGGGTCATTGCCTATGAGATGAAGACTACACTTGTTACTGGCCCCACAGGGTCTGTGGGGATTAAATGAGGAAATGGAAACCACCAAGAGAGGACATGACTCTTGGTCTTGCAAACGCCATCTGATGTCATCTTTCTCATTGGCATCACAGGACTGCCTGAGGGGTTGGTATCTTTACCCCATCTGGAGGAACTGAGGCTTGGAGAGGGTAAGTAGGCCAAGCTCACAGTTAATAAATATCATATTAGCCAATAATTAGGAGGACAGTGCAATAGCAGAAGGTACAAGCTCAGACAACTTAGAGGCCCAAGAACATTTTAGCGGCTTGTAAGTACTTTAGAGGCACATGTATTAATTAGCAATGGGTACGCTAATTATAAAGCTAGTTTAGCTACTCATTAAAAACAGTCTCCATATGTCCTCAACCATATTCGTCTCCAGTAAGTTATTTCCTGAGACAGAAAGTTATCAATCTACAGGTAATCTTGATTGGGTTTTCTCATGTTTCCTCCCAGTAAGGAGAATGGGACTTACCTCCCGTAAGCCATGCATTCTGTTGGGGCTAGAAATGAACTTGGTGACCAAAAGGGGCATGGGGCTTAAGTCTGGGGCAGGTTTATCAACCTCAGCACAGTTGGCATTTGGACCCATATCATCCTTTGTTTGGTGGGAGGGTGGTGGGCGCGGTGGACAACTGCCCTGTGCATTTGAAGGATGGTTTTCAGCAGCCTTGGCCTCAACCCACTGGATGCCAGTGGTAACTCCCTGTTGTGGCAACGAAAAATGTGTTTAAAACATTGCCAAGTGTCCCCTGTGGGCAACATTGCCCCAATCGAGAAACAGTGTACCTGAGAGGAGAGGGTCATTAATAAAACACTGATGGCTGTCCACGCAGGGGGCTCAGATGATCCACCCTGAACGAGATGTTTTGGGGATTTTTTGGTTTGTTTTCATTTTTTGGTAGAGGTGACATCTGAGTGGAGATGCAGGCCCTGCTGGAGCTAGCCAGGAAGAGCCGATTAAAGGGAGAGGGAGATGGGCTTTGAAAGCATAACTCGGAGGCAGAGAGAACAGCATGACCTAAAGTGTGATCGTGATTTGGGGTCTGCCGGGTTGTTCAACATTCGTATCAGAGCTCTGGGTAAAGGTGAAAATCAACATTATTCAGTGTGTCGTTGACACAGTGCAGGGAGAATGGGCAGTGTGTGTATTGGAGAAGGTTTAGTATAGACAAACTAAAATTCTAAAGCAAACTCCTGCATTATGGTTCAAAAAACCCAGCCACTAAAACAGGGAAAACCTGTCTGAAAGGCAAAAGATTTTAGAAGACTTTGGGTATAAGCCAGTGCTTCTCACATTCATTCACATACAAGAATCCCCTGGAAGGCTTGTTAAAGCACAGATCACTGGGTTCCACACCCAAAGTCTGTGAATCAGGAGGTGGTGGGTGGAGTCAGAGAATTTGCATTTCAAACTCGTTCTCAGGTGGTATAGACGCTGCTGGTCCGGGGATTAAACTTTGAGAACCACTGTTCCGAGCCTTAGTTTCCAAATCTGCTCATATCAATGGGGTCGACTTAATAGAAACCTGGCGTCTAGTCGAAGAAGGTGAGAGGCTCGGTGCTCGGACTACAGCTGGCCTGCCAGGAAGAAAGTGAGCTCCGTATTTTAAGGGGATCCTTGGGAACCCTGGAAGGTATCCAAGGAAAAGTGAGGAAACTAGATGATACGAAAAGTGTGTGAAGAAAGTGGGGTGTTTGGCTGAGGAAAGAGAAGTTATGGGAAGAGTCTGGAGCTGCTTCAAATAGCTGAGGGGCTGTACTATGAATAATGATCTTGATTCATGTGTTGTTCCCCACAGTCAACCGCAGTCGTGCAAGATAAGAAATAGGGTGGGAGTGTCAGAGACAGAGGTTTGGGTGCAACTAAAAGTGGGATCTTGTAATAGTTACAGCTCTGGTGCAGCACTGACCAGCACAAAGAGAATGTGAATTATATAATGTATTTTAAAATTATCTAGCAGCCGTAATGTAAAAAGTAAAAGAGAAACAGGTGGAATTCATTGGAATGATTCTTTTTAAATTCAATTTACTGGGTGACATTGACTAATAAAAGTATCTAGGTTTCAAGCGTACAATTCCATAATACATCACCTCACCTGTATATTGCATTGTGTTCACCTCCCAAAGTCAGATCTTTTTTTGTCACCATAGATTGGGCCCCTTTTATTCTTTGCTACCTCCCTCCAGCCCTGAATGATACTTTTTATTTAACCGAATATTTCCAAAATATTCTCACTTTGCATGCAATCAAAATACCATTATTAATGAGATCATTTACATTCCTTTGTTTGTACTAAGTGTCCTAAATCTAGGGTGTGTTCTATACTTACAGCTCATTTCCATTTCCAAACCAGCCAGATATCAAGCGCTCTGTTGCCACATGAGGCTCCTGGTCCCAGGCCGGACAGCTGAGCTCCACTGAATCATGAATTGGTCACCATAAAGTGAATCCTAATTTGAATCAGTTGCTCTGCCCTGTAATGATCTTTCAGATTTAATGACATTCATATCCCACTCATATATTCCTATTTTAAATTAAAATGAACTTGCTATACGTTTTTAAAATATATTTTGAGAATTTCATAACATGCTTTAAGTTGGCAGCCTGGGGCACCCTAAGGAGAGATGGTATCAAGGCTCTTGCTCATAGGTGACAGGAGACTCAATGCAACCTAGCTTAAGAACATACACAAATAACATACTGGCTCACACTCTGAGAAGTCCAGTGGTGACCCTGGCTTCTGGCATGGCTGGATCCAGATATGTTGATAATATAGCTGTGGACCCCAAATTCATCTAGTTCAGGGTTGCCTACATTCTTTGCCTGGATCCCCCAGAGGTAGAAGTATGGCTGCTGGAAACTACAGTCCTAAATTATCCTTACCGCAAGCACTCCCTATAGAATAAGCTTCTCTTTTCAAATAGCTCTAAAAAGTCCTAAATTTGAGGCTTATTGGCTTGGTTGCTCACTGCAGAATCCAGTATTTGTGGAATTTCTATTAGATGAGGGCAGGACCCTATGCACTCAGTCCCATGCGCACTCCAATAGAACAGACTCACAAATCGCAGAGGGAAGGCGGGTGGGCGGTGGGAGGGTTGAGGTTAACCAAAGAGCTTATACACACATATGCATAACCCATGGACACAGACTATAGTGTGGTGAAGGCTGCGGGGGTTGGGGGCCATTAAAAAATGTTAAAGGGAAATAAAGAGTGGGGATGGGGGTGGGATCCCTAGAGGAAAGGGTCATGGTTGACAGACACACATTATTAGATGTTCACCAGAGATGGGCATTCGTGATGGAGGCCAGTGGAACATTTTGGCTGGATTATGAAAATTGCCTTTTGAGAAGGTCCAGTTTCTCTTTACTACGAATGATCTGCTTGAAATTTTATAGATGAAGAGCTCAGTTTAAGACACTCGTCTTGAGGGTGAGGGCCACAGTGTGAGTCTTGCTTTAGTTTTGACCAGTTGACTTTAACAAGTTTTGTCCCCTGTGGCTGAATTTAGGAGACAGATAGAGATCAGAGTGGGGGAGCTTAAAGAATAAGTCCAAGTTTACATATCCCCAGGAAATTTAGAAAAGTGAAACCTGAAGAAACTGGGTTGTAGTCTGTGTTTCTCTTTCCCCCCAGCAAACAATGAGCTTTCAACCAAGATGGCAACTGATCTCACACCAAAGATCTCTGAGGTCAAAGATGTGAAAAATCTTACAGGATTCAAAGTCGAGGACCAAACCAAAGGACCTTTAGGGACACCATATGTTTAGTTATATAAAATACGGTTCTTCATCTCAAACTAAGGTATATTTAGGAGTAACAATAACTAGAAAATATTAGTTACAGTGTGGTGGGGTTTCCCCTTGAGATATCAAATGCTTTGCTTGCTAATTTGTGGGCACATATTCATTCTGCAAGGGCTCCCAAAGCTTTGCCAACTCTTCTCCAAAGAGTTCTCCATGCACTGCCTTCTTCTGTCTCTTTGCTTCAGTCAAGGCCTTGACCTGAGACTCTGAGGCAATGCAGCTTAATGGAGTTAGACTATCCAGGGTTCAAATCTCAGAGCTGCCTTTTCTTAACCTATGTCTAGAAAGATAGCTCTTAAATTTTTCTGGGTCTCAGTTTCTTCATCTATGAAAAATAAAAATTCTGACTTGCTGGGTTGCTTTTAAAAAATACATGAGCTAACATATGTAAATTGCTTGGTGCATAGACACACAATAAACTGTAACATTATAATTACTATCCCAGTGCACTGTGGTTACTTGTTCATAAGTCAGTCTTTCCCATGTGCAGGGACCTCCTCTAGGGCAGGGACTATGTCTTGTTAAACTTTATGTCTCAATCCAGAGTATAAAGATGTACGTGTTTGTTGAAATAATAACATGAATAAATAGATGAATGCATACAGCTGAAGACAGAAAAGTCAGCCCACAGCCAATCTCTAGAGGACTGTGGCTCTAGAACAGTAACATTATACTATACCAAACCTTTTCATTTTCCATTGAATGCTGAACACCATATTGGTCTTAATTACATGAAAGATTTCTGCAGAAACAATGCCCATGGTCTGTGTGGGAAATCTCACGTGATTTGAATTGACTAAGAGCTAAGGGTCTTGAGTTAATTTTCAATGGCTTTCAAATATCACCACATAAACAGTTGTATTAAATATCTTCTTCATCTACCTCCTTCCAACCACAGTGACTAATCAGAGACTAGCAATCAAAATAGCAGTGTTTGTAAACTGAACAGGCCTGGTTGCAAACGAGGCTGTCAGTATCCCAGGTCCTGAAATCTGGAAGATTGAGTCCCGAATTAACCCCCCTCTCCATTCCACACCCTGGTTGGAACTAGAGGAACTGCCTATTATTTTCAACTTGAAAACAGACACACGCTCATCCCATTAAACTCTACCATACAACATTGTTCCGGTGCCTTTAAACCTAAAATTTGGAGTCAGGAAGCGATAAAAGGCAGTGGGCACCAAACTCGTCTCTCAGCCCAGTTGACTCAGAGGTAGCCAGGGAGGGCAAACTCCCATATAAAACATCGTCTCTTATTTGGATTTGCAAACCCCTTCAGTCCATGTAGTTAATCTCGTCCTAACCATATTTTGTAAACACAAAGCCCGGTTCAATGGTCCCAGGGAGACCACATTTCCCAATAATGAGGGAAAGGGCATTTACAGGAAGGTCTGAAACTTTCCCTCAGTAGCCTGCGTTTTTGTAAGTCCCGTATGAAACCTTCATGTGGGCATGACTAATGGATCCACCTAATTAAATTTTTACAGCATTCCAGGGCTGGAGTGTCAAATGTTTGCTTCCAGCTTGTCTCCTTGTAACCCTGTCAAATTAAGTCTCCCATCGCATCCCCTCCCACACACACCTTTTTTAGGGGCTGTCGGCTGCATTCCAGTGTCAGATGAAATCAGAATTCGTTTGATGAGAGTGAAGAAATGGATTGCCAAATAGTTGCTGCAAGCCAGCCCACCTTCACCTCTTTAGAGAGGTTAAGAGGGAGAAAACTGCCAGGTAGGATAGGATTGCAAATGGGAAATTGGAAAAGTCACTTCCAAGGGTGAGAAATCATCACTGCTGTTTATCAGTCCTTCATCCTCCAGAATTCTAGAGTGTGAATTTAGAAACATGGAATACTAATTTTGTAAATGTTCTTAAGTTCAGTAGAGTCTATGGACTTCAGGAGAAAGGGATTTTGCTGAGTGTGATCTTCAAAACGTGCTTTTCTGTTCTTTGGTGTACAATAGGTTTCAGAGGAGTGGTTCACAGAGAGACCCTTTGCCAGTGTCTTTACTGAAAGGTGTGGGTTCATCACAAAACGGGTAGATGTCTTGAGAATGTGTCCAGAGCTGCTCCAAGCACAAAAAGAGGAAACAGAATCTAATTTTAGCATTGAATAAATATCACACTCAAGCCAGGACCCTGCAATGGGCTCCTCCAGTGACGGCACAGAGCAGGTCTGCAGCACCTTCTTGGAAAGGGACTCTGCCTGCTAAGGCAAGCCCCACCAGCATGAACTCCGAGATCCTCGCTCCAGGGCTGTTGGGAAGATCAGATCAGAAGGCCACACAAGGAAGGAGCTGGAAGTTGCAAGTGACAAGCAAGGCATGGAGTAACCGAGGCCACACAGAGATCTGGCCCAGGGAACCAGATCATGGGCACCGAGAAACTTGTTTTCATCCAGCCAGAAGAACCCTGTGCGTGCATAGAGGCTCAACCCTAACCACTCTCTCCCCCCAAAAAAGAGTTCAAGGCGATTCCTCTAGTCTAAGGCCTTCAAGAATCAGTCATAACGGGAATCGTCTGCGTCTTCCACTGTGCCTTTCCCTAACAGCCCATCCCCAATGCGTGCACTCAGAAATACACTTGTACAAACACTCAAATGAGTCCCCCTCCACAAACGTATGCAAACCCACCCTTGCAAACAAACCTTTCTGTGCACAATTTGTGTGTGTGCGTATGGTTTTTGTGTGTATGGCTACACACAAATGCTGAGCATATACACACATATGCATCTCCTCACCTGCTTGCCCACCTATAGTAACACAGAGATGCTCTACCTCAGCTTTTGTTGAGTCTAACAGACCTCCCTTTGAAATATTTTTATTTTTAATTCATCTTAGGCAAATCACTTACCTCTAGCATCTCTGGAAACTATTTTTTCCAAGGGCTCCATTCTAATGTGGGAATCTGCTAACTCCAATAGCAAGTGGTTGACTGGAGTCACAGTGAGGTGAGATTGTCAGAACTTTACGATCAACCACATGGGATTCCTTGGCAGCCAGTTCTTCCTGGCTCCTGATCCTGGGATGAGCTTAGCACCATGTTGGACAAAGAAATAGAGCAGTATGGGAGACGCAGTGGGGCTTTGGAATCCGGTGGCTCTGCAACAGTGTCTTTGGCTGCTATGGCTTTGTGAGCTTGGGCAAGTTATGTGATGTTACTAAGCCTTAAGTTCCTTTTCTACAAGCTAGATGTTTGGAAAGATTAAATGAGACCATGTGTGAAAACACCTAGCCCAGGGTGCTAGGACACCCAGCAATAGAAAGCGATTGATCAATGATTGGCCTGGCAGAGTGCTAGGATCCATAGACTTCAGATTCAGAAAGCTCTTGGTTTAAATCTTGGCTTCTTCTCCTATCGATTGGGAGATTTTGCACAAGTTTCTTAACCTCTCTGAATGTTCAGTTCCTCCTCCGAATAAAAATAAATAACAGCCACACCAAACTCACAGAGCTGTAGGGAGAATTGTGTTAATGTACCATAAGAACTTAGCACACACTAAAGAAGGTAAATGCTAAGAAAGAGATCTCTGGTTTCTTTTCTTCTCTGAAAACAGACTATCCTCTGAAAAAGAAGTGTAAAGGTAGCTATTTCCCCCTTGGGGGAAACTAGAGATAAGAGACTAGATGGAGGCAAGGAATTTGTAGCTGTCAGAGAAGCATTCATTCCCAATAACACAGGTCACCAAATATTTTGGAAAAGTTAATCCCTACTTCCTGTGTCACCTGGGCTGAAGGAAGTCTCCTCTTGCCTGTGGTCTGACTTTGGATCAAAATTCCCAGAAAAGGGAAGGTGTTTTCCTACTTGAGTGGGCGGCAGTTCTTTTTGAAGGGTTTAGCTTTCTTAGGCAGGGAACCGACAGTCTCTTAAATCTGGTGAAATAACTTCAATAGGTCGTTAGACTTAAGAAGGCCTGTAATTCTTAGCTGTGTATCCTTGGGGAAGTGGTTTAATCTCTCTGGTCCCTATTTCTTCATTTTAAAAAAAATAGAGAAGATAATGCCTCCTACACAGGGTTTTCATGTGATTGAATACTTAGTGCCCTATTGAGGGCATAGTTAACTCTTCTGGTAATGGAGAAACAGGGGCTCCATGATGGCCTCTGCCCCTCTTCAGCCTTCTCATTGCTGGGCAGAAAGCCAGCACTGTCTCAAGAGGTGACCCCAGGTATAACTCTGGGTTCCTCTTGGATAGAGGACATATTAGGTGATTGTACCCCAAGTACGGTTGTGAAATGAGGGCCTCAAAAGAACTTATAATTTCCCCAAAAGTTAGAGAATTGCCATCTGACTGAGCAATTCCATTTCTAGATGTCTGCAAGGGAGAACCGAAAACAGGCTTCAAATAAATACTTGTACATGAATATTCGCAGAGCACTACTTGCAATGGCCAAGAGGTGAAAACAACCCCAGTGTCCATCCGTGGATGAATGGATTCACAAAACGTTGCAGTTGGGGTTCAGTTCATACAATGGAATACTATTTAGCCATAAAAAAGGAAGGAAGTACTGCTACAACATGGATGCACTTTGAAAACTTTATGCTAAATGAAAGAGGCCAGACACCGAAGGTCACGTGTAATCCCGTTTATTTGAAATACCCAGAATGGATAAATCTGAGAAGTCAGAAGGCACATTAGTGGTTGCCATGGGGAGGGTGAAGGAGGAATGGAAACGGTTTCCTTTGGTGAGGATGAAAATGTTCTGGAACTACATACATAAGATGGTTGCACCCCATTGCAAATGTTCAAAATGCCACTTTAGAATGGTTACTTCTAGGGTCTGTCCATTTTACCAAAATTTGAAAAGAAAAACAAAACCCTCCCAAGTCAATGTGTGGGCGTCGCGATGCCAGAATGAAGGAAACAGAAGCAGAAGGGAGCAGCGATTGTTGAAACTCTGATTTAAAACGTGCACTTGGAGGGCAGGGCCGCCTCCTAAATCTCTGTAATTAAGACAAAGAAGGCGAGAGTGAGGCGGGGGGGGGGAGCCGCGGCTCAGCAGATGAACAGCAGCCGAAGGAGGCTGCAGCCCGCGGGAGGGTCAGCCGCACGCGTCCTTTCCTGGTGGAGGTGACACGCAAAGTGTGCAAACACCGCCGCTCCGTCCTTTGTCCCCGCGCCGCGGGCCCCCGCCCGCTCTCCGGGCTTGGCATGCTTCCTACTTTCCGAACAGCAGCTGCGCACAGTTAAATAGTAAATCAAACACCCTAAAAAAACCGTTGTTTTAGAACAATGTCTCAGATTTCCCAGAGATTTCATTCCTGTTTTCCTTCCCCCGGACGCCCGGGCCCGGGCCTCAGTGGCAGCAACCTCTTGCAGGTAGCGAGCCTGGGTCCTGTTCCCGGGGTGCCCGAGCGATCCCCATTGGGAAGCGGTCTCCGGGGCAGGATTTACAGGCAGAGAGCACTGCGGCCTGATCCTGTAGGTGGTTAAGAAACATGTTGGCAACAGATGCTCTTGAACAGGAAGGGATTGGGCGGCTAGGGTTTTCTGGGGACATGTGTCCCCGGAGTGAGCCCTAAGTTTCCCAGGCCGGCATCATGGGGGTTTTCCATCCCCCTGGCCCCGCAAGCCATTCCCATTCCGCAGAAAGCATTTGCTAGCAGCCCCCCCAGAGCCAGGCAGGTTCCAGACTCAGTCTGGGGAGGCAGATTCCTAGGGAAAGAGGCAAATGGTTGTGGTGAGGGCTTTTCCAGAAGGGGCAGTGCCAGGCTTCCTGGCAGATCTCACACTCACCCACACATGGGCACACACCTACAAACCCTGGTGGTAGGGGTGCCTCGGCCACCACCTTAAGGCAGGGTTTCTCAGCCTCGACACTGTTGACATTCGAGTCTCAGCATTCTTGGTTGGGGGATTGTTGAAGCTCAGAAAGGTTAGACTGCTCAGCATAGCAACATGTTATTAAATCAGTGTATCGGGTAGTCACTCAGTAAACACTTTGTACCACCTATTGTGTATTGAGCTTTATCGCAGGCACTGCCAGCCAGCAAATACTTATTGAACATCTATAAGATGTCAATACTGTGAACACAAGAGAGAACCGGACACATACCTTCTCACTGTGGGGGAGACGGGAAACAAACAGGTGAGCCGGAGTTTCTCGGCACTGCTGACATTTGGGACTTGGTCATGCTTGGTTGTGGGGCTGCTGAAATGGAGGATCCTTATGAATTTGATTAAATTTAGCTTTAAGCCCTGGCCGGGTGGCTCAGTTGGTTGGAACATCCTCCTGTACACCGAAAGGTTGCAGGTTCGAATCCCGATCCGGGCACGTACGCAGGTTGTAGGTTCGATCTCAGGTTGAGGTGCATACGGGAGGCAACCAATCCATGTTCCTCTCTCACATCAGTGTTTCTCCCTTTCTCTTTCCTTTCCACTCTCTCTAAAAATCAATGAAAACATATCCTTGGGTGGGGATTAAAAAAAATAATAATAATGTAGCTTTAAATGCTAGCACTAGAAATCCTCTTATATATATATCCCTCAGAGACTTCGCCTTTCCCCTGGATAATTAGTCAGGTCCGGAGGACAGTAGCCTGGACCTGACAAGTGATCACAGGTCTAGACCTCTGACAGGCTACAGATAACATCTTGACCTAAGTTATGATTCAGCACCTGAGCCCTAAAGTGGGACGACCCCCTGACTGCTTTCCCACAGGATCAGACAGAGGGACAGCAGAACAGACCTCAGAACTGTCCTCAAGACCTGAAGAAATGATTTATTACCTTTCTTCACCTTAGACCAGTCAGCTCCCAGCACGACCCTGAACCTCTAACCAAGGTGTTTTGTGATTTTGCCCTGTATAATCTGTAGCCCACATGCCATCAGGGAGGTCAGGCTTTTGAGAGTTAGTTTCCTGTTCTCGTGGGAGGCGCCACTCATAATAAACTAGCCAGCGTTTCTCCACTGCAGTTCTCGGTGTCTAGTGTTTGGCTCTGCTGAGGCCAGGTGGACGAACTCTTTCTGTTGGAACTCACTGCCCTGTGCATTGTAGGATGTTTAGCAGAATCTTCAGCCTCTACTGGGTTCTAGCAGCATCTTCCAGTTGTGATAACCAAAAATGCCTCCAGACAATGCCAATTGTTCTGTGTGGGACAAAACCGTCCCCTGTTGAGAACCACTGACATACAGAGAGTTTAAGTAAACAACTTTAAAATGGGATGAGGGGTCTAAGTAGAAGTAGAAGACTGTCTGTCAGGAGAGAAACAGATGTCTTCCAGGGATGACCTCCTGTGGGGAGAAACAGTCAGAGGTAAGAGCTGCCCTGGAGTGTGACAAAGTCAGGCCTGCTGAGACGGAAGGCGCTATATTAATCCATCATTGGACCAGCCAATTTATCTGAAATTACCTTCTAAATTATCAGTGTCCCTCACTAGATAGTAAAGCTATGAGATCAGGGACTTGGTCCCTCTAGGTGACTATAGTATTCCCAGAACCTGGAGCAGTACCAGTCGCCAAATCCTGGTTCTGTAAATGGAAGAATGAATGAATCTGGACAACTTCCTTCTAAAGAGTCCACCATGATCTTTGCCCATCATTTCATCACACTCTCTTATTTCTCCCTCTTTGCCTCTCTGGCCTTTTCTCTCTTCCCATCTGTACCAAAACACACACACACACAATCAAATACACTAATGTTCCTACGAACGGACACACATACTCACAAACACACCAGCAGGAAATTAGAAGTAAAGACCAAAAACATGTCTTTAACTCGGCGTTCTGAGAAAATCAACCATAGCGAGCCCAACAACAGATTCCAGGGACGCAGACTGTACCGAAAATATCAACCAGTCTTTGAGCCTCCTGGCATCTCCTGATTTGTCACAAGTTGAAGCCTTGCTGCCCTCACCACAAGGTCACCAGAAGTTCTGCTTTCAGGCCAGGAAGCTGTGTGACCCTTTGCATTCAGCATAATTCACTTTACCATCACATCTGTAGTGAAAAATAACTTTGAAAGGCCACTCCCTCCTCCCCCACTCTGTGGTCATGAAGCCCATAGAAAGTGGTTCCAGTCTCTTGGCAAAGATTATTAAAGACTGGCAGAGCCAGCAGAGGCGCAGTTCAGAAAACATAATCTTTCATTTACCCAGATAAATATGATACTTGCTACATAAATTTGAGGCCACTTTGTTAAATACTTTATAGGCTGTACTACACCCAAAAGACCGTAACTGCCTTTAGATTGAGGACAATGATTGGGAAAGAGCAAACCAGGCAAATAAATAAATTATATGTATTTATTTATTTTTAACAGGCTTTTCTAGACAGGCCACAAGGCCTTTCTCAGGTAACACACACTTGGCAACCTAAAATAAAAAGTGACCTCTTGCTCGGAAACAACTGAACTCCGGTTCATTTACCTCCTGGGTCGCAGCCGAACGTCTGTCCCTCTGCCATTCTTGGTGAAACACAGGAAGCTCGGCCCCAGTGGCTGCTGGGCTAAATCAAAGCATCCCCGTGTGTGTTTTTTAAAACTCTGCATAGAGGAACTGTTACAAATTATCAGGCAAAGTCTAATCAATGTGTAGAGCCAACCCCCAAACAGTATTTGAGCTGAAGGAGGGACCAAGGCATCCATGGGAACCACGTGCCACCCCACATCGGGGACTGAGGCTAAGAAAGCAGAGTTCAGAATTCTTCCCAAATGCCAGCTGGTCTCCTGTGATTAGGGTTATTATGATGTCTTAGGACTTATAAAGTCTCTGAGGAAACTTCTTAATCTTTACAGGCCCCTTTGCTCTTCTCATTTCCCCCAGATAACATTTATTGAACATTTTCTATGTGTCAGCTTGTTCTAAACACTTTACAAGACCATAATGTTACCTAAAATGCTATGAGCTACTCTCGCCGTGCGTGTTTTACAGATAAATAATTAAGACCCGGGGCGTGGAAGTAAATCCCAAAGTTAACACGGCCATTCAGCGGTGACAGTGGGACTTAAATCCAGGTCGTCTCCCGTCACAGCCCACACTCTTTCCATTACAGCTGCGTGTTTTAGCAGGTGCCAGTGTCCCATGGGGCTCACTCCTCACTCTCACACGGGCCCTCCAGGCGCCTCCGCAGCTTCAGCCCTTGCCCCCGGGACAGTCGCCCCCTAACAATATCAGTTGTACTCCAAGCACCTACCTCAGCTCGGGGGTTTTTGCACCAGCTTACAGCTGCTATTGCATTTGGGCCACACCTTTTCAGGCCACACAACTCACAGTCAGCCTTGTGACATTTGGCTCTGATTTAGGAATGTGAGCCCCTTGAAGGCAGAGGCCAGCCAGAGACATCTTTACCTTCCTGTTGTACTTGGGCTTGGTACCTGGTCCAGGGCAGGCATCCAAGCAAGGGCTGTCCATGGATTGAATGGAGTGAACCAGGGAATAGATGAGTCAGTCTCAGAAACATTCCTTATTAGCTGAGTGATCTTGGTCCAGTATTTCAACCTCTCTATGCCTCAGTTCCTCCAATCACAGAACTGGGATAATAGTTGTGCAATGGTCTTGGATTCTTCAGACCTTGCTATCAATGGGTAGAGGGTGGATGGATGGATAGATGGACGGATGGTTGAGTGGGTAGATGAATATTCCTATTGATGAGCGAGTGAATGAACAGATAAAGAAGTTATTTAATGGTATCACTTTATTATGTAATTAATTTTAAAAAATATTCTTCCATCACTGACTAAAGCTACCATCCATTCACACACTAAATCACGTGACCCAAATACAAATGACCCCTCAGAAAACAATCACATAACAGTAACTTTTGCAGCCCTAGGACTAGCATGAAGCCTCCCTCTGGTCAGTCTTTTTCCCAAACACTCTTTCCAGAAAGAAAAAGAAAGGGAAGGGTTGAAAGCTGAGGGAAGGAAAGGGGAAGGGAGTGGAGGGAAGGGAGAGAAGGGAACAGAACAGAACACACATGCCCTCACACTCCGATAAGTGACTTAGCACTGCACCCTCCTTTTAAAAATGCTGTCACTTCACCTAAGGCTCTACCCTCGCCCGTCACCTCCCCGGGGGCAGTCCACAGGTCTGAGGTCTTGCTTTGCGGAAGGTGGTGAAGACAAGATCTTGAGCTCCCAGTCACTCTGCCTTTAACTTCATCTGTCACCTCGGTAGCACTCGTATGTAAAGGCCTGCTGATGGAGGGGTGCTGAGCAGAAGGAGGGGCCGCTGAAGGTTTCTTCTCTAACTTATTAGAGCCACCCCTTACCTGCCTTGGATTTCTCACCTGTGGCTAAAAGACCTAGCCTGCCCTGAAAACCTAGACCCTCCTGTTGTGACACTCTCCGGGCCCCCAGATTTCTTCAGCCCCTCCCTGGCTCCTCCGTATCAGCTGAGTAATCTCCCCAAGCGTTCTGACACACAGCTGCAAGAGATGAAAACTGTACTGTTGATAGATGAAACTTTGGATAAGATTACATGGTTTTGAATATCTTGATGACATATTTGTCTGAAAAGTCTTTTAGAGGACGGCCTAATATAAATGCACGGAAATGTTTCTAATGACTAGCATTTGTCTACAGACTTCGTTGGAGAAATTAGCATTCATGTGTCTCGGAGATGTCATTTGCATTTGTATGTGGGGACCAACTTTTGAATAATCATTTCTTCCAGCCCAGAAGAGTTAACTATTTACTCTGAACACAGGCTGGTTTCTTTCTCAGGCTATCTGGCTGGGTCTGTGGTGTCCAGAAATAGGTAACGAGGCTCTAGGCATGTATCCCACTGCTCCAGGACCACTGGAACCTCCTAAGTTGTCCTGTGATACCATTTGGACCAGCAAATATTTACTTGGCTTTGCTCCTCCCTGCCTTCATACACCTAGCTGTTGTAATCACCTCCCCTGTCCCAGGAGTTTCTACAAACTCCAGGCCCATGAGATTAAAGCCTGAGACCTATCTGGTCACAAGGAGACTTGGAATTCTCCCCATAATAACACTGATTGCATTAGAAACCCTTGGAAAGCAGCAGCTAGAATACAGGCAGCATGGGTCCCTTTCCCTTAGGCAGTTTCTTAGAGGTCTATTGGCTGAAGGCCAGGGTCATTTTCCTGGTCCAATTTTGCATTAAGTACAAGAAGAAAAGGCCTGGATAAAGTCAAGCAAAGCTAAGTTCTAACAAGACTCTTATCTGTTCTGTGATATCCAGGAAGAAAATTAATCTCTTTAGGCATAATTTTTTTTATCGATAATTTGAGGAGGTAATTCCATCAATTGCCCAGCATTAAGAAGACAGGAGTTGATCTTATATGCAAAATCCCAGGACTTGGCACACAGCCTATATTCAATAAATGTTACTTTCCTGCCCTGGCTCCCCAACATTTCCCAGTGCTGGCTTCAGGATGAAGTTCATTTGGGAGAGTTTTGTGGAGGGTCTTTTTATTTGGGAGTAGCCAGATAGGTATGGGATTCATTCAGTGTGTGAGCTCTGGGTCTCCAGTAAAATTCCTTGGCACCTTTATTCTCTGAGGTTTTACCAGTAGTGTCAGAAGTAACCCTCAGACTGTTCTGCCTGAGTGGCTGACTCTGGAGGCGGAAGGCCCAAGGTCGGGTTTGGCCCGCAGCCCAGCTCTGCTCTGGGACCCAGCACGGTTCGTTTCATAAATGCCCAATAAATGCACTGATGAGAGTTCAGAAATCTTGCCAGCACCATCCTGCCTCCTCCTAGAATGTGGAACAGGAACATTGATAGTCTCCGTTCCAAGAGATAGGTATCTTTCATAATGAGATAGAAGATGAACTCCAGCAGGAACAACAATCGCGACATTTCTGGAGCCCTCACTCCAGGCCAGACTTGGTGTTGAGTGCAAATGGTGCCGCCTGACTCAGACCACAACAGGCCCCCAGCCCTCAGCTGCCACCTCCCATCTCAACAGGCAACTGGGTGCAGGTGGGAGGAGATGGCTTGGAAGGCCTGGGACTGTTCATCAAGGATGCCTACAGCTAGGCATCTCCATCTGCTACTCCTCTCACTCAGTATACCCCTGCTCTGTTTTGTTTTGAAGCATGAGTGGCTCATTTCTCCCAGAAATCTCCCCTGAACCTCTAGAGTTGGGGATGTGTGCCCTGAAACTGGCTGGAGTCAACCTTTCAGAGGCTCCAAGAACTGGAAAATGATGGTAGTCCTACATGTATTTAAATATGAAAACAACCCTGGCTGGGGTAGTTCAGTGGTTCAGCATTGACCCATGAAAAAGGAGGTTAGGGCTCTATTCCTGGTCAGGGCACATGCTCTGGTTTGGGGCTGGATCCCTGATAGGGGGACTGCAGGAGGCAGCCAGTTGATGTTTCGATCTCACATCGATGTTTCTTACCCCCTCCTCTCCCCCCCCCCACTCCTTCTTCTTTCTCTAAAAATCAAATTTTAAAAGTCTTTAAATAAAAAATAAAAACGGAAACAATGTTAGACTGGAAAAGTAGTAAAAAGAGGCTAAAACATTCCCGCAATCATGACTTCGATTTGTGTTTTAAATTGCTGTCAACAGAAATATATTTCCCTGGGGTGCGGAAACAGTTGCTTTGCTGATCCCTTGAGCCTGCGCTCTGGGTGACGCACCTTGGCACAGGCGCTGGGGCCCGTGCTTCCATCTATATCACAGGACATGTTACCCTCCATTGTAATCACAGGCCTGCACCCACCTGAAACCCCCTGGAGGGCAGGCTTTGGTGTTGAGCACAGGGTCTGACACAGAGGTGTTCAGTGAGTGTCTCCGGGATGGTAACAGTGTTCCCTCAATTTGCTGGTGTGTCCCAACCTGAAAATGACTCTCTCTCCCCCGCTCTCTCTCTTTCAATGGTGCTGGCAAGGAGGAAGGGAGGGTTGAAACCTGGTTTGCCCAAATTATTTGACCTGTTTCCATTTTTCGATGAGGCCCAGTGTGAGCACCCCGTCAAGCTCTCTGCTGCCATGTTACTATCTCAGATGATGCTATCTGGTGGCCCACATCTCGTGCCAGAGACAACGCCTGCTCCCAAAGATTCCCAGGCTGTGTCCCACCCTTTTCACATCTGTGGGGGCAGGTTGGGAGAGGCACAGCTGATTGTCCTTGAAGCCTGGAGTTTTCCATTTAACCACTACACCTTGAGAACATTTTTATGTGCCCCTTGCCACTCCAGAAACTCCGTGTTGGCATCCTGGGTGACTATTCTCTGACAAGCAGAACCTCAAGAAGGACCGCAGCATGCCCAGCCACTCCCAACACACATTTCCTAAGCACCAGAAAACTGCGCCTCGTCCTCAGGGCAGGAGCCGCTCAGGAAAATGGCACAGAATGTTCTAGCATCACTTTTCATTGTTATCTTGAAAGAAGCAAATGAGCTATGGATGTGGCCACTGCCACCTTTATTTTGACTGAGTTGATTGATCAACTGGGAAAACACATCGCTAAATAAATACACACACATGTATATACATATATAACTGATATGCATATGGCTTCCCCCTCCCTTTGTCACCAGTCATTTGTTTTAAATATCTACGGACCGTCTGCAAATCACGCAGTTGCAGTTCCTAACTGCACTACCATTGGGAGGAAAAATGCCCCCCCTTCATTCCGCACAGTCCCTTAAGGTAACTTATGTTCTTAGCATTTGGATCCTATGCTTTATTGGTGAGATGGAGACAATGACAAAACTGGCCCTGAGTGTTCATCATCAAAGTGTAACTCTCTGGAGCCCGCCTAGGAGGAAACCTAACCCGTCCCAGAGCTTAGAGCCTGGGCCCGGCCGTGAGAACAGCAGGCAGTGAGCGAGGCGCCGTGGATAAGGCAGAGACCCCCCCCCGAAGGGGCTGAGCCCTACAGGTGAGCCCCATCTGTAAGCGCCCGAGGAAGCTTCTGGAACATTCACGGGTGGGGATAACTGCAACAGCGCAAAAGACTGGGCGTGTGCTCTGAGCCTCTTTTCCCTCATTGGGTTTGGTGTTGGGTGCCCTTCTGTTGTGCACCCCTGCCCCGCCCTCACCTCCACTCTCCAGCTATTTTCTCTCAGCTCTGTGCTCCTGGGTCAGAACTACACAGACGGGTGAATGGATTCCCCAAGCCACCCGATTCCATTTGGGCCAGGCCTATGAGTAATAGTGGAGGTGGAAGGGGGGTTGTCTCCTGCCTCCCACCCTGTGGGGTCACTGTGGGCTGGTTGTGTCCCGTGACTGAAGGTTACAGCTAGAGTCCGGCTGTGCTGTCTACTCAACTGTCTCTCTTTCTCCCCTCGTTTCCTCTCTGGGTGGACCAAATAAATCACTATGAGTGTGCTTCTGCTGGGGTGCTTGGAGGAGGGCCACATGGAGTCCCCCTTATGGTTCTCCATTTCTCCCCTTAGACATAATCAGGGCTCGGTACAGACGATTGTGAATTCAGGAGTGAAAACTCTGGACCCCTGAGTCAAAGCCAAGATGTGCAAAAAGGCAGAGCTACCGTGTGACTTTGGGTCACATACATGTTTCCTTGGGGTCATCTGGCCCTCAAAGGATAGGAAGAATATAGGAAGATGATTTAGACCTGTCACGCAGTTAACCAGTGCGTGTGCTCCTGTTTGGTTAATGTAAGTGTAGGCTCCCCACAAACTGTGACGTGTGCATAGTTTTCTGTTCCTCTGCAGGATCTACCCCAGTGCACCTGAGAGCTTATGAAATGATAGCTGAGCAGCTACTGTTTGCCTTGTGATTTTTGAAGGAAGGCACAAGGCCGTCTTCTGGGGCTGTAAATAGGCAGACAAAGGGTGTCCACTCACATTTAAACTCCTAAACATAGAGAAGGAGTTACTTTGCCTAATTCTGAAATTATATCATAATTCTGCAAAGTCAAATCATATTTAAATAGATAATTCTAAAAGAAATAAACCTAAGGGGAGTGTGTTAGGTGCTAGAAATTGACTGCCTAAATGCCTTTGCTCTTGTCTGTGTCTAATACAGAGGCTGGTAAATCTAAAATAAATTTTTAAAAAATTTTGAAATCACTCTACTCTTGGAGCTAGGAATGGCCGTGCAACTCAGTTCTTGTGAATAAGATGTAAGTATTACAATGGCACCGTCAATTTTCCTTTTTTTTTTCTTTTTTTTTCTTTTTTCTGCTTGAAGTGTAGACATGATGGCTGGAACTTCAGCAGCTACCTTAGGAAGCTGAGGTGACAGTAAGAAGGAAACAACATGAAGATTGTTGAGATGGTGACCTTGATATTACTAAACTTCTGAACTAATGTGATCAACCAACCACTTACAGAATTGTGTGTGTGTGTGTGTGTGTGTGTGTGTGTATGTGAAAGAGAGAGAAAGAGAGAGAGGGGACATTCACCCTTCTTTATTTAATTGCTTATTTCTTTGTTAATTGGTTGTTCTGTTGCTTGCAGCCAAAGGCACTCCTGTTTGATACAGTGAATAAATGTCTCCAAAAAATAACTTGTTTTTCTCCAATAACCCATTTGCTTTGTACATTGAAATCTGTGGACCACAGACTTTCATTTTTAAGTGAGAAGACTCCATCAGGATTAATTTGAACCCAACTGACTCTAACCCTGCCTAATGCCCATAACCTCATTTCACCATCTTCTCAGCACCTCCTGGAGCTCCGTGAGAGCAGATGCCACGTTGACATTTATATTCCCAGACGCTAACACCACAGTTTTTGTCTAACTGGCATTCCATCAAAGCCTGAGGCTGGAAGCAAGGAAACAGGCTTCAGAAGGTCCAAAGAGGACATTAGCAGTAATTATCATTTATGGAGAGATTAATAGAGGCAAAGCATTTTCTAATCACTATCTCAGACACACTTTATCTCTACTAAACAAGTATTTTACCCCCATTTTACAGATGGAAATCCTGAAGCTCAGAGAGTTTTCACAATTTGACCAACATCCTGAGGCTTATGAATGATACAGAGAAAATGTGAACCCTGATCTCCCAGCTCTTGTGTGGATGTCTCCCTGCAAACCGAAAAACTCGGAGTGTAGAAACCACCCAGAGGAGTTGGTTTTTCTCATTTTAGCATCTGAAGATACCGGCAGAGCAGGCCAGGTGCCAACGTGCATTTCAGCAGACTCTGCATTACACCTTCAAAGTGGCGAGTGTTCAATCCATGGAGGCTCAGGGGGGGTGCTTTGGGGCTATTGAGAAAGTGGCTTTCCACTCTCTAATTTGCATGCTGGATGTCTATTGAAAGTTGCTATGGTGATCCGTTTGACCAGAAGTTTCCGCTGAATCATCCCAACACATACATAAAAACATAAATGTGGTTTGAGGACCCAGAGCCTGACAGCCGGGGGAGACGTCTCCCGTTTTCAGTTGTGACTCACTCGTGGTCATGCGTGGGCCCATCTCTGAGGAAAGCGAAAGCTCTGCGGGCAGGTGTCGCTCCCTGGAGAGGTGGGACACATTGAAATTGCCTCTGGGCGACCTGAAGATGGAAGAGCACGTGAGGGCCCGCACCTGGGCAGTGCCCTGCTGCACGGGGTCTGTCCAAAGCTGCTTGGAGACCCCTCAAGGCCCAGGCTGCGCAAGCCCCTGGAGCTGAAGGAAGTGGGAGGAGGGAGAGGGGGTCCTGGGCAGCAGGAGGAAAGCCAGCGCAGGGGCCTGCTGTCCGGTGGCTGCTGTAACCCTGCTCTAGAGGACCTGCTGATGGGACTCGGTGACAAGGGAGCGTGGGACTTGGAGCGGACAGGCTTGGGTTCGAATCTTCCCCTCTCGCTGCAGCACTGGCTGCAGGCCTTGGCGAGTTCCTGAACATTGCCATTGACTTCTCTAGGCACAGACATGCAGGAAAGAATGTCTCGTGTGGCTTTAAAACATTAATGCGCATCACGGAGCCTAACCGAGAGGCACGTGGTACAGCCTCAGTGAGTTTTGCTTTCTTTCTTTCCTCTCTTCAACAGAGAGACCCAGCCAAATGACACCGCTGCTCCTGGCTGTGAACCAGGAGGCTGTACGCAAACAGTTAATTGAACAATGATATAAATCTATATAGATAGATATATAGACACATAAAGATTTAGAGCTTTGGAAGTAAACATTGCTTGGCATTTGATCTTCAGTTGATATATGTACTGTACATGGGCCTGCATATGGGTATCTTTATAGATAAACAAATGTAGATATCTAGGGAAAGAGTCATCTAAGGAGCATTTTTATTTATTTATTTATTTATTTATTTATTTATTTTGCTACTTGGAGACATCTGAGTGAGGCCAATGGATGGGGGGGGTGGGGGTTGTTTGGGTCAGGAATGTGGAAGAATTGTCAAAGGAAAAATATCCAGGGCAGACAGAATGCTGTTTAAGGAAAGATGTAGTTCAAACTGACATGGATTTTTGAAACTGTGTAACCCATTACAGTAGCAAGAGTGTGGAAGGAGAGATTCAACATTTCTAGAAAATACTTTTTCATAGCAAAGCCCTAAAATATTTATACCTTTTAGCCTATGTATGAGCCCGGCTTCTCTAGAGAAAGATTTTATATATATAATCTTTCTGAATAATATATATATCTTATTGAATAATCTTGTCTATATATGTGTGTGTGTGTGTGTGTGTGTGTGTGTGTGTGTGTGTGTATATGGAGATTTATTGTGAGGAACTAGCTCACATGGGTATGGAGGCTGAGAAGTCCCCCTACCTGCTGTCTGCAACCTGGAGACCCAGGAGAGCGGTGGTGTCATTCAGTTGGAGTCCAGAAGCCTGAGGACCCTGGGAACCAATTATGTGCAACCCAGTCTGAGGGTAGAAGATGTTGTCATAGTTCACACATTGAGACAGAAAAGAGAGGGAGCGAATTCCTTCTTCCCTGCCTTTTGTTCTGTCCAGATCCTCAATGGACTTGGTGGGGCCCACTGCATTGGGAGAACCATCTACTTTACTGAGCCCACGAGTCAAATGCTCACCTCATCCAGAATCACCCTCGCAGACACACTCAGAAAGACTGTTTGCTCTGGACACCACAACCAAGGCCTGCTCAAGCTGACAAGTAAAATTAACCATCATAGCCTAGTAACCCCAATTTTTTATATTTATCTTAGAGAAATGATCAGATATTCAGCAATGGTACAAGGATATAGGTTAGAATATGTATATTACTGGAAGAATGGAAAGGATTTTAATGCCCCCAAATAAGCAAAATAATCAATTAAATTATTTTATAATCACATAATTAAATTTTATGTGGCCAATAAAGACATGCTTTCAAAGAGTACTCAATGGCCTGGAAGAGTACCGATGGCATATTACAAAGTAAAAAGTTGGGTACAAAAAGTAGATTCAGTCTGCTCCCAACTCCATTAAAAATATTTTCAGTTATATACTTGCATATTTGTGTATATATCTTTGTGTATTCATTACAGAAGAATAAATTAGAGGAGAACACTCTTAACAACCACTGTTTTTATGTTGTCTGAACTTCACTCTTTCTCCTTTTTGCATTCTCTAAAGTTTCTGTAATGAGCAAAAAATATTATCATAATCAGAAAAAGAAGAGAGAGATAAGATTTACAAAAGTGCTCAGGAAGTCAAGCTTTAGAATTCTGGTCGTTTTTCTTTAGCATAATCTTTCTTTCCAATGCAGTTGGCTCTGCTCCCCAAAAGGTGAGGCCAGCAGCAGCCACAGAGGGTCAGGAAAAGGGGCTTTGATGAGTGGCCTCTGACCCCAAGCACAGGACAGTGAAGAGACAGCCAGGTGGATGCTGCAGGCAGGGATTCGTCGCCACGCTGAATGACAGCTGTCAGAGGACGGCACAGAGGGTGGGGTAGCCTCTGGAAGACTCGGGGCATGTGGCACGTGGCAGTGACTACTGTCACTTTGGACCTTTGGGGGTGCATCTTGGACAGTGAAAAAAGATTAAAAACTAGAAGCTCCCAACATCCTGACCTTAATCTCATCCCAATTTTCTCCCCTTTGATGGCACCTCCATTTCCACGCCCCTCCCCTCTTCTCTGTGGCCCCTTGTCTGTGTTGCCTGCAGGCTCACCTTGCTCTTGGGTCCAGGGCTGCTTCCACTCACACTGGAGTTCTATACGGGACAGCCGCGGTCCCCTCTTCTTCCTAATATTGCATGCCCCTGATTCACAGTGCCAGAGGGCGACGGGGAGAGAGTGAGCATAGTTGCACTCACCCCGGTGATTTCTGAGGCCCCCAGGACTGAAGTTGTGTGGACAGATAGAAAGACATCAGCGCCGCAGTCAGGAGAGCTGGGTTTGCATCTGTCTCCGCCTTCCTTACAAGCTGTGTGGGCTTGAATAGGTATCTTCTCTGAATTTCAGTTTCTTGACCTATATCGAAAAGATAAAAACATACAGCTTACGGGCTTATCATGGGAATGAAATGAGTCTGTTAGCAGCAGTAATGATGAGAGCTGTAATCGTTTTCTGCTGCTGCCTGACGGATACCACAAACTTAGCACTGAAAACAGTACCCACTGCTGTATCACAGTCTGCAGGTTTGAAGTCTGAGTGGGCTCAGTTGGGTTCTCTGCAAAGGGGCCCATCCAAGGTCAAAATCAAGGTGCCATCTGGGCTGAGCTCCTAACTGGAGGCCCTGGGGGAGACTCTGCTTTCCGGCTCATTCAAACTGTTGGCAGAATTAATTTCTCTGTAGCTGTGGGATTGAGGTCCCCATTTTCTTGCTGGCTGTCGGCTGTCGCGGTGGAGTGGGTGGGGACACTCTCAGCTCCTGGAGCACACCTGCATTCCTTGTCACATGCCCCTACACTCCGAAGCCAGCAGCCGCCGCTCAGGCCCTTCTTGTGCCCTGAATCTCCCTGACTTTCCCTCCTGGTGCCAAATGGAGAAGACCCTCCACTTTCAAAGATGAAATTAAAGATGGTGCACGTACGTCGCTCAGAACGGTGCTTGGCATATAGTCGTCGATGATCGACCGAGGGCAACTTTGGGGACAAATACAGCGCACCATACATAGAAGGTTTTAAATAGACTCGCGTGGAAAAAATGAGTGAATAAAAGCATGAATGAATGAGCAAATGGGAGAAACAAAGCACAGCGATGAAGGTAGGAGTCCCTATTTTGGAAGATAGAGGCAACCAGCGGAGGACCTTTCCAGCAGTGAGGGGACTTTCTGATATGAATTCCATCAATCCACGCGAAGTGAGGATTCAGATAATACGGCTACTTACTAAGGTTTCATCCCTCAGCGTGAGAGCGCCTGGGGTGCCCCCTCTGAGCCTGGCTTCTCTGCTCGGAGCACATGCAGCCCCGAGGCCCCAGGAAGTCCTACTAGCATTTAGAACCAAAGGAGGAAACATTTGTGTCTAAGAAGCACTTTCCCCTTAAGCTTCCAGTTGCTCTTGGGATCCTTATGTTCCTCCGACACAGATTCTGCGTTGAGCACCCAGCGACCTTCCCACCAAGGACAGGGGCAAGGGGGCAGAAGCTGGTGGGGTTCTGGCTGGAGGGAAGATGGCCATTATGCCCCCCGGGGCTCAAATGTCTGTAATCTTAATAGTTGTCTGAGCATTATCGAATCATTATGAGCAGCTCTAATTCCTGCAAAACAACCCAGGTACCAAAGAGAAAACTAAAATGAAACCTGGTATCTGGTGGATGCAGGCAAGCACCCCCGGCTTCCAGACCTCCTCCAGAGAGTTTGTATTACTTCCTGGGAATGTTCTAGCATTGAGATTTAATTAAACACTTAATATACATCATGCAGATTTATTAATCCTGCCCAGGGGAAGAAGATGATTCTTGTATTTGGACATCTCCAACTAAAATGATTCGCATATTTGCCGGGGTTACTAATGGGGCCTCAGGTCGCACCCCGCCAAGTTTGAAGGGCGCTGCACGAGCTGGGAAGCATCCTGAATTGGAAAGTCTCAGAGCAATTGTGTTAATTTCTGCTTCTCAGACTCAGGCCTCAGAGGAGGCTGTGGGAGGTGCAAGCTGTTGACATTAGCATGAAGCACTTACAAATGTACCCTTATCATAGGGTCTCTTCCTCTGATCATGTGTCCCCCTTCCTGTTACTATGGCTCTCCTCTAAAGTCCTGATCTTTTGGAAAGGATGAGCCAAGCCCCCAGAAAAATACTTTATAAAAATGACTCCCTAAGGTGTCAAGGTCATGCTACTGGCCTGGCCCAGGATGGCTGGGAATCCCATTAAGTTGATATTGACCAAAATTCTGGAAAAATGAGTAATCTGGTAAATCAAGTATTCTTACTAACTGTAGATTTATCATGAACTCTTTCAGATTCCAACTTTATTGTTAAAATGTCTCCTAAATTCATATGGGCCTTATTTCCTACCTTATTAAAGGGATTTGGGTAAAAATCTTTCTCTGGTGAGTAGGGACTGGAAATACCCTTGGCTATTTTCAGCACCCAATATTCATTAAACAAGACAAGAGCTATAGAACAGTGGTTCTCAACTGGATGTTTCTTTACCCCCACCCCCAATCCCCCACCCCCAAAGGACTTTGGCAATGTCTGGATGTATTTTTGTTTGTTATAACAGAGGAGGTGAGGAGATTGCTGCTGGCGTCCAGTGGGTGGAGACTAGAGATGCATAAATATGTCCTACAACTCACAGGACAGCCTCCACCACAAAGAATTATATAATCCCAAATGTCAGTAATGCTGAGGTTGAGAAACACCCATATAGAGGTAGGAGAGGGTCTGTAGTACAGGTTTTATATTAGGTGATCGCCTAGGAGAGATTCAAAAGAAACAAAAACCTGTTTGATATGAGAATCCAGTGGGGACTCTGCCATCGACCAGCGGTGTGGCCTTGAGCGTGTTACCATATTGAATGCATTGACTTCAGTGTATCGCTCCTTCATTTGGCCAGCTTTGTGAAGAAGGGCATGCTCTAATCCAGGCAGAGGGGACAAAGTGCAGGCTGTGTGCAAGGGCTCGATGCAGGAGAGCCGGTGTCCGAGGAGGGCCAGAGCGACTGGAAGATACTAAGAGGGAGGGAGAAGCAGAGAGGCCCTTCCCGACCGCCTGGGCCGGAGATGGGCGCTGCGGCATCATTCTGGGGTAATGAGCTGCTTCAGGCAGTGCGTAACAAGTACCACGACCCAGCTTATGCTCCAAGTACTCTGTCCTTGCTGTTCACTGTGAAGTTCTAAAGGTGTCCCTTGGATGGTAGGCTTTGCTCCCCGATGCTCTAGTTGGAGGCCTGGCAGGTAGGACGGGAAACTCTGGGGGCAAAGAAAACACTCAAGAGGCCATTGTATGGTCTTAAGGAAAAAAATTTAAAAAGGTGGGAAACAGGCAGTTCCTCAAACAACTAAACATTGTGTTCTCAGATGACCCAGCCATTCTGCTCCTGGATATATACCCAACACAAATGAAAATACATGGCTATACAACAGCTTATATACAGCTGTTCAGAGCAGTACCATTCATACGGTCAAAAGGTGGAGGTGAGTCCGATGTTCATCAACAGACGAATAAACAAACAAAATGTGGTCGATCTATACGGTGGAATATTACCAAGCCATGAAAAAGGAACAAAGTACTGGTTCATGCTACAATATGGATGAAGTGAAATAAGCCAGACATAAAGGACTACATTTTCTATTATTCCATTTATATGAAATGTCCAGAATTGGCAAATCTGTAGACATAGGAAATAAGATTGGTGATTACTGGGAACTGGAGAGAGGGAGAAATGAAGAGTGACTGCTAATGGGTACAGTTTTGGGGAGAGGGGATGAAAATTCTCTGGAATTGAAGAGTGGTGATGGTTGCACAACTTTGTGACTGTATTTAAAAAACATGAAATCATACACTTTAAATGGTTCCATTGTTGATTATCTGAATTATTTCTCAATAAAGTTTTTTTAAAAAAAGGTGATGAACGCACAAAAATGCTTGGGGATAGACTGAGGATGGACTCAAGATGGGACCCACAGACACTGGGGACAGATGTCATGTGAGGGAGGGAAAGAGGGCTGTGAAGGTTGGCTTCCTGGTACCTGAATTGATGTTGCTTCCATGGCATCAGTTCCTTTCGTGGCATCACCTTCACTAACCTCATGATGGTTTTCTCAAAATCTACCTCTTCTTTCTCATCGGCATGTCAAGGGGTAGGGAAGGGCTCTGGGGTAGGAGATTTGCTTTTTTTAGAGAAATCAAAAAACCTGCTTCTTGGTGACCTTTTTCTTCTTCATCGCCAGAAACCTTTGACCCCATGGATGCTGGGGCGCAGGCTCCGGTCAGCAGAGCCTCATGAGTGTGGCAGGTTTTTCATGGAAAGGATGTGGTGCGTTTCAGCGTGGACGGCTTCCCTCCCCGGGTCCTGCTCAGCGCACAGGGAGAGAATGGTGGTGCTTCCTTTACTTAGAAACTTATCTTCGCTTTTCGTACCCCTGCAACTGTGACTTCTGGTAAAGTCAGATGCAGAAAGAACAATGTTTCGTGCTGATGAGAAATGAAGATAGAAAAGACAAAAAAAAAAAAAAGAGACTCACAAACACAGAACACATAACTCATGAACATTAGGTAGCAAGTCCTCAACTCTTATTTATTTATTTTTTTTTGAGGATGCATTTTAATCTGGTTTCAAGGGTAGTGACAAGTAAGGAACACGCTTTTGTCTTCACAGGAGTGTCCAAGCCTGGGGCAGAAGTCACCTTTACTCACGGGATCCTGAGACAAGGAAATTCCCTCTGGCCCCAGGAGCCACCGAGAAGCACACGCTCTTACATTCTTAGCAACATCTAATTTCCGAAGTTATTCACTTTGCGTTTATCCATCCCTTTACCCACATAATAAACCACTTGCTACTGCTCTCATTTGGAGAGATGAACATCAGATGCCAACCCTGCTCCCAAAGAGCTCGAAGGCATCTGCAGAAAAAGACAGATCATAGTCAATGATAAACCCTCTAAGAGAAGTGATATGAAGGTGGGCACATGAAGATGATTAAGGTGGGCATGTTATGAAGATGCAAGTGGTCTTTTGCAGGTGCCCCCATAAAGTATGCTTTGGGGGTATTGGGAAGTAAAATAAGTGACTTGGATCATTATTTCCCTTTCGTATATTCCAACATCATCTGAAGCCTACCCTGGAATTAGACGACCTGGGGTTATTCTCTTGGGCTGCCTCGAGGCTTAGGTTAGACCTCAAGCCCAATCAACCAAAAGCCGTGCGGTTTCGGTGGCTCGGTGCCCTCCGCCAGCCCCCTCGCCGGCCCTGGCTTCCCATCAGGGGAGACGGAGAGGAGGCGGGTTTTGTTTCCCAAGCCTGCGCCTCCTCCCCACACTCGGCGCCCCCACCCTCGCTCTGCGCAGTCATCTTGGCTCCTGGGTGTGGGAGGGTGCTCACCACAGGCTGGTCTGAGCCCAGGCTCCTCACCCCGCAACAACACTCCCCCGCAGCCTTCTCGGTGACTCGGCGCCTGGGGAGGCTCCGGCGCCCAGGCCTCTGCCTTACATGTGCCCTCCTTTCCCAGGCCCCGCGGCCCCCACCTCCTTGGCAGGTGGCCCAACATACTTGACCGACAGTGGGCCTGTGATTCTTTGTCTTCCAGCTTGGGCAAGGCCAGGGTGGGTGCGTCAAGGAAGGGCCCAGGCTGTGGTCTCCCCACCATCCCAGGGCCCCTCCCAACTTCCTGGCTGCTGGCTTAGAGGCCTGGAAGGAGCTGCCAAGCCATCCCATCTCAAAACCCAGCTTGTGACCAGCAAACTGAACACGTCTAATACAGGAGTCACCAAGGGAACAAACAGGGAACCCTGAGGGCTGTGTCATCTTCACGGAGAGACCTTTCCCATGGCTCTCAGTTTCCAGCCCACTTAGAACCTGGCTAATTAGTTTCGTGATCTGCACAACAGTTGGGGGAAAAGGTCACTTTGGTATTTACAATTTTCTTTCTCTGTCTGTCTGAGCCACAGAACTTCCTCCAAGGAATGAGCATTAACCTCTGGTTTTCAGAAGCAAAACAAGCCAAGTCACACATTTCTATGAATTCTCCCCTAGAGCCGATGATTAGTAATAGTAGCAGTAGCCCTATTGATTGGGTGCAGGTGCCAGCCTTCACAGAGCTGGGCTGTAGTGGGGCCTCCCAGAGACATGGGGAGCCCATTTCACACCTAAGTAAACTACATCTCAGCGAGTCTAAAGAAGAGAGGCTACGCAGTCTTGTGGCCAGAGGTCAGGAGAGCCAGGATCTTGTCCTGGCCCTGCCAACCCCACTGTGCCAAAGACCTTTCTTTCCCAGTGGAAATTCCAAAGCATTGTTCAAAACAGTTATTAGCTATAATGATAAAAATACATCTTGGTGGGTAATTTGATTGAAACTGTTTCTACAATGGAGATGATACTCCAGCAGGTATATTGACACCTCCCAGGGCCTCCCAGGGTGAAATCAGATGGAAAGTAGGTACCACTCTGGCTCCCATGTGCCAGGCACTGCGTGGGGACACTGCCACGTGCTTTGAAATGGAAATAGTTTTGAAAAATATGGACACACATATAGATTTGCAGACTTCGAGGACCACAGTTCTGTGGTCCTTTGACATAGCTCCCACATTTTAGAGAGAACAGAAGCTCAGAGAGTCAAAATGACTCTCCCAAACTATCCTGAGCATCCCATTCATCAGGGTTTAAGACAAGATGTAAGTGCCGGCTGCCTTGGAGCAATGAGAAAAGTCCTGTCTCTGAATATGTTGTCAATAATTCCTTAACCTCTTAACATATGTAAAGATATATGGCTGTAACACCTTCATACCAGGGAACTTCAAAACAGCACAGGACCCTGATCCAGCTCCGTCTCTCTTTCTCACACCCCTCCTAGTGTCTCTGGCTCCTGTTCCTGTAACACAGCAACATGGGCACAATTTGAAGTCCTGGATTTATTTTTCTCTGTATTTTTTTCTCTTTCCCTTGCATTGGTTTAATATGCCTTTTTTCTGCCCAACTTCTGGTTGCATAACATAAGAATTTGTGCCAAATGTGTATAGATAAGAATTTTGCAGTAAAGGCACTTGTCGTGAGAGTATATCACTGTATTTGAAGAAATTAAGTGACCAGTCAGTTGTATTTTATTTCTAATAGCTGGAAAATGTCAGCACAGTGCAGAATGATGGGGCGTTCGTCACAGGGCACCCTCTGTTGTTTTAGGTGAGCATCTTGGTTCTTAAACTGAGTTCAAGAAAACATACCTTTAAACCTCCCAGAGGATATTCAGTTCCACCCGAATCAGTTGGCTCTCAGGATAGGGAGCCCAACAAGATGGGCCTATTGACATGGACTTCTATCCGTGAGGTGTGTTTCATCAAAGCGAAGCCTAGTGAAGGCTCCCTGGAGCTGTTAGGAGATATTTTATTCTTCCCCAGTGAAACGGATAATCACAGTGCATTCCATGTGTAGTAGATCCCCCTGGAGGTATGAATAGACACCAGTGAGGAAAAAAAATAATATTCCGTGAGATTTTTCACTTCTGGGAAACCAAAACATAAAATATATTAAGTGCTGGGGAGGGGGCCCATATCCACAACAAAGATTTCCTTTTCTGTTCAGACGCTCAAGTTTATTTCTTGCTTAAAGCAGGAAGAAAATAATAGTGGTTCTTTTTGTCGCCCATGAGCTGTTCTACATATATTCTGAGGGGCTGGTGTTCTTGTTGTGTCTAAGAGGCAAAGATATGTTTGTGCTTAGAAAAAATTGCAAACAAGTTCAAAAAGCTACGGTTGCCTCAATGGCCTTTCACATGTCCCCTGAGGTTCCTAAAAAAGGTTTGCACTCTGGACATAAAAATGGATGGATGGATGGATGGATGGATGGATGGATGGATGGATGGATGGATGGATGGATGGATCAACAGGCAGATGGAATGATCTATGGACAAGTAACAAGATTATTCATCCTTTATCAACCCAATTAGCACAAAGCCTGACATAAACAAGCTTTCCATAAGTGAAAACCTGACACTTAGTGATCTCAATGAGAGGTCACTGCCCTTTCAAGACTTGGGCTTGAAGGGAACGCAGAGTCATCTGACATACTTTTATATTTGTTCATTGATTAAAACCTAGGAATTCAGAAGTCTCACGGGTGTCTACATGCATCGTGAAGTACATAACTAGGTACTTGGTGATACCTTAAAAATCCCTACTCCTCCAAGACGTTTTTCTGAAAGTTCTGCCACTAGCAGGATGAAACCCAAGAGTGGGGGGCTAGGGCCCAATGAAAGGAGACTTTCCTTCTCCCAAACCTGTTGTGAGAGAGTCTCAAGAGGACAAAGCCTAAGACTCTTGCTGGGTACCTCCAACCCCTTGCGCAGGTCACTTGCCCAGCTGGCCTTATATGTCCCCAGGCCTGAATCACCATGAGTTCATAATTTTCAGGTGCATTGAACTCAGTGCCCCCACAGTCATGGAAAGATGTTGGAGGAATCTCTAGAAGTCGAATTCTGCCAGCATATATCTTTAAACCCAGCCTTTCTACCCTGTCACATAGAAAATGGACAGCCTGGCTGGGCGTGGCTCAGCGGTTGACCATCAACCTAGGATCTAGGCAATTGGGGTTTGATTCCCGGGCCAGGGCACATGCCCAGGTTGTGGGCTTGGTCCTCAGTAGGGGGCATGCAGGAGGCAGCCGATCAATGACTCTTTCATTGTTGATGTTTCTCTCTCTCTCCTCTCCTTCCCTCTGTCTGAAATCAATAAAGATATATTAAAAAAAAAAAAAGAAAGAAAATGGACAGCAATCTCATGTTGGTGCCCAAAATGATTCCTTTGGTCCGCTGGTCAACACTCATTCAATTGTTCTGATGCACCAAGCTGGTGGCAGATGCTCTTGGGATGGGTACAAAGATGGGCTGCTGCTTACCAAGGCCTACTATGTGCTATGATAGCATTTCATATAATATATAATATGCTGATATACAGTGCTATATTATATTATAATATAGTGCTATCTTGTTATATTTATATTATATTATATTATATTATATTATATTATATTATATTATATTATATTATATTATATTATATTATATTATATTATATTTATTGTATTATATTATATATTAAATTAATTATATTATACTAAATTACTGTATAGTATAGAATAGTATACCTTGATTTGTCTAATAGTTTCTTGTCTGTCTCCCTCTTACAATAAGTAATAAAGGAAAATGGTCAGGAGTGGGGACTTTGCTACCATGCCAGGATTCATAGCTTGTACCCCTCACCAGCCCAGTGACCTTGGGAAAGCCTCATGACATCTCTGTACCTTTAGCATCCTCCTCAGTCAAATGCAAATAACAGCAACACATATCTCAGAGAACTGTTTGTAAACATCAATGAGTTAAAACTGAGGGCAAGACCTGGGTGAGTAGCATGTAGCATACATGTAGGCTGTTAGTAATGTTATGATTTGAGGGCGGGGGTCCATGGTGCTCAAGGGGGAAGTGGCTCCTCCCTCACACTCAAGAGAGGCTCAGAGAAGTCCCTGGTCCCTGCCCACTCCATTTCCAAGTCTAAGCCTGAGTCAATCAGCATATTCCATCTTTTGTCGTAGAGATCGCTTCAGGCATGGGTGGGTAACCAAATGACCAAGAGCAATTCTACCAACCAAACCATGACTTTGATCTCTCCTGTTGGAGACTCAGGCTGACTCCCCCTGACCTATCCAAGGGACGATTTAGAACTGGAGCTGGTACAACCATCATCCCCCGTAGGGAGTCCTGCTGGAGTCCAATCGGTAAAATATAGGACTGTGGGTGAAAGGAAGCCACATCCAACGACATCACAGGGCTCCTGTCCCCAGCGACGCCTGAAACCAGCTTTTCCCTGCACCTTTTGGCCATGTGAACCAGTACGTTCTCTTTTTGCTGAAGCCAGTCTAGGTAAAAAAATGTTGCGCCTACAACTGAAAGAGGGCTGATTGGCATTCTGCTATTCACTGATGACTGAGACTCAAAGGGCCTACAAAGAACTCCTCAGAGATAGCACAGCAAGTAAGTAGCAGAACCCCTCCTCGAACCCTTCTCTGCCTGACCACGACACAGTGCTTCCCCCCAAAGCCACAGAAGGTCCCAGAAGTCAGGTCAAGCTACAACCTCAGGGGCCCACGAATGAAAGGCGGGAGCCCGAGGGGCCTTCGGGAGGCCGTGGCATTGTAGTAACAGCTACCCTTCATTAAATGCTTATTAGAAGCCAGTCACTTCATGTGCAACCTTGCAGGTGAGCTGTGCCTTGAGCAGGAGCAGGATTTGGGCGTGTGGAAATGGGGGCGGGCCAGCATTCCTATTTTACGATTACTCAATAGTGTCCGTGTGCCTTGGAGCAGCTGTGACTCAAGGGGGGAAAGGGCTGCCTTCGGCGGCGGCAGCTGGTGCTGGAAAAGGAACAGCATACCTTGCTCACCCTGGAATTTAACTGCATCCCTTCTTCCATCCAAAGTTTCAATTGATTTCAACACTTCGGTTCCAGGGCCCACACATCTCAACCAGGTTTTCCACCCAATTCCATCTGGGGAGCATATAGGCCAACCAGTGAGTGAGATAAGCATCCTGGTAATGGAGGGACGGGCCAATGGCACTGGTGAGAGGTGAATGGAAGGATTGTCCTGTTGCAACACAGCAACCAGCCACCCTGCCCCTATCGGAGCCATGTTTTCTGGGACACCTGGCAGCACATTGTGTGTGGGTTAGGCCTTCCAAAAAGAGGTGAGGAATCCAGGCGTGTGTGTAGTCACTTTCATTTAATGGACATTTACTGAGTACCTACGTTGGTTGCAATAGGCAAAGGGGATGGGAGATGAGAGGTGTAGGCCCGGGCTTGAGGCAGGGTAGGTGGGGAGCTGATAGGGTACCTCAAAGACCACATGGCAGTGAGTATAGAGACTGAACGCTCAGCCTGCTTTGGGGTGAGTGGGCACAAGGGCCCTGGTTGGGCTTTGAAGAGGGCATACAATACCGGAAGGGGAGTCAAAATTAGCCAAAGGGTAGGACAGAGGGCAGGGAAGAAGGGGGCAGGTGGAGTTCCAGGGGAGCAAAATCATGCAAAACTCAGGAGAGAGGAAGAAGGTGCACCCAAGGTTTGGGGTAACTGCAACTGTAAGCCAGGAGCATAAACCACAGAAGGAAAGAGATCATCTCCTGAGTCCCTGGTACACACGAGGCCCCACTGATGGAAACTGTGTGCGAACAAAATCGACTCAGACTTGGCACATGCTAATAGATGTCATTCATTTGAGCACTTACCAGGGTGACATGTGCCAAGCGCTTGATGTACGTGCTTGTCGTGATCACCAAAAAAACCCACAAACCTCTTCACCTTTAACTGAGGAGGAAACTGAGGCCCATGTTGGTCAACTGACTTGCCCAGGTCTCACACCCGGGATGGAGCAGGATTCGCACCCTTGTTGGCCTGACGCCAAGGTACAGCATGTCCTGAGTAGGTCTCCTTGCTGACCCTCAGAAATCCACGCTTTACTGTCTCACTGCTCTGCCACCAGAGGCTCTAAATGTTATCAGCCTAAAACCACAGCATTCTCTGGCCTGGGATGCTGGAGGGTTTGGCCCTGCAATTCTGACCCCAAAGATATTCTGACTTACTGTTCTGACCCAGCAGTGCTCTACCACAACGCGGCGTTGTCAGCTTTGTCTGTGTGTCTGGGTGTCTGGTCCGTGTTTACCTACCTATGTTCAACCTCAAAGGGCTGAGAACATTCCCTCCATGCAAACCAGACATTTTTTAACCTCTACAAGCAGTTCAGCCCCTTTGCAGCTTGAAAAAATGAACTGGAGGAGGGTCAGAGGTTGAATTAACAGGCTGCCTTCCAGTGGGCCTGCCTTCCCCACCCCGATCTGCCAGTGCCCACATCACTTGTCCCTGACCAGCAGCTCTTCACAGACCCGGAGTCCAGTCAGTGAGGTTTGCCCGGAGAGTCCCTTCATGCCTGAGAGCCCTGATGTCCCGGGCTGGGCCTGTGGAACCAGTCAGCACCAAGCCTCAGGCAGGACCCAGACCACAGCTGGCAGGTCATAAATAACTCACAGGCTCCTCTCTGCTCGCATCCCCAGGCTTCTCTGATAGGGGGCGAGATGGGAGCCATGAAGGGCAGATTCTGCAAAAGCCTGCACATTTAGGTCCTTTCAGGAGAGTCCAGAGGGAACCAGTTGCAGCTCAAAGGTGGGCTCTGGAAATGCTGAACTCTTTCTATTCAAGAAAACGGCTCAGAGCCTCCTGGCTTCAAAAGTGGCAGGGCAGTTGGCAATCTAAACAAGAAAAAAACCAACAACAACAAGGAAGAAAGAACAGATCTCAGAAACACTTTTATACATAAACAGAGCTCTCCTGCTTAGGTTCTCTAGGTTACATCTATTTTTTATTAGTCTCTGAGGTCCCAACTCTGGACAATTTTGACAAGTCAAAGGTTTACAAAAATCAGAGCGGGTGACACATCAAACCATTAAGTAACCTTCCCTCTCCGACAGAGAACTTTGCCTACACCGTAAGAAAGGAAAGTTATTTTAGAATTGATTAGAAGGATGTGTGTGGGACATCCAGATGGGGTTATTTAGTTTCAAATTACCCCAATTACCAAATAGGCCAATTCAGTTTTTTTACAGCTTTATTGGGGTATAATTGACAAATAGAAATTATATATATTTAAGGGGTACAATTCAATGTTTTGGTATATGTATACCTTGTGAAATGACTACCACAAACTATTTAAAATATCCATTACCTTACATAGTCACTATTGTGTGTGTGTGTGTGTGTGTGTGTGTGTGCACGCCTAAGATCTACCCTCTTAGCAAATTTCAAGTATACAATACAGCAGTAACTATATGTTATAGTCACTGTAACTGTAATAATACAGTAATAACTGTACCTATAGTCACTATGCTATACCATAGACCTCCAGGACTTACTCAACATGCATAACTGAAAGTTTGTACCCTTTGACCAATATCTCCCCAGCTCCTCCATCCCCTAGTCCCTGGTAACCACCATTCTCCTCTCTGCATCTATGAGTGTGACTTTTTTAGATTCCACATATAAGTGAGATCATACTGTATTTGTCTTTCTGTGTCTGGCTTATTTCACTAAGCATGATGTCCTCCAGGTTCACCCGTATTGTCGTGAATGCCCAGATTTCCTTATTTTTTAAGGTTGAATAATATTCCACAGTGTATGTCACACGGCGTCTTCTTTATCCAGTCCCCCGTGGGCAGACACTTAGCTTCTGGTCATTGTGAGTAGTGATGCAATGACTATGGGACTGCAGATATCTCTCCGAGATCCTGGTTTTATTTCCTTTGGGTGTATACCCAGAAGTGGGATTTCTGGATTCTATGGTAGTTCTATTTTTAGTTTTTGAGAAACCTTCCTACTGTTTTCCATAACAGCTGTACCAAATGATATTCTCACCAACACTGTACAAGGGTCCCCTTTTTGCCACATCCTCACCGACGCTTATCTTTTGTCCGTTTGATGACAGCCATGATGACAGGTGTGAAGTGATAGCGCATTGTGGTTTTGATGCATTTCCCTGGTGATTAGAGATGGTATAAGCCCGTTTAATTAAAAATGTCCACCAGGAGACTTGAATAATCTGGTGGGTCATTTTGTGTCATGATTGGGGTTGGGAGGGACAGTCTCTCCTGGGGTGCCATGGGGCCTTGTCCCTTCCGATGCTGTTATCAACAACTCGGGGAAATGGTAGGAAATTCAGAAAAACACCAACCGTTTATGGAGCTCCTCCATGGCCTCCCACCACAGGCACAATCTCTAATCCTGACAATATCCCCTTTTACAGGCGAGGGACCTGCTTTAAAGGAGCTAAGTCATAAAAAGAGTGTATCAGTTTCATTTGCAGCTGGCACAAAGCTGGGAGGCAAATTAAACCTAAATCAATGGCATATTCTAGATCCACAGAAATCCAGACAAGCAGGGAACAGGCTGAGTCTAATGAGATGAAGCCTACTGGGCGTGGTTGTGCGTTTCTGCACTTGGGTTCAAAAACATAAGCACATAAATAGAGGATGGGGGAAATTCGAGAAGAAAAGGCCTGGGGCTGCACATGATGAGTCACCAGTGTTATATGTCTGCAGAGAGGCTGGTGCAATTATGGTCTGCAGGAGCAGCAGACAGACTGCGGCTCCAGGAGGCAGAAGGTGGTGGTTGCTCTGTGATGAGAGGCTCACACCTGGGGATCTGGGTTCAGTTCTAGGATCTGAACACTCCAAGGTGGACAATAGCCAGGTGGGACGATCTGGGAGTCAGCCACCTGGAGGTAGAGGCACTTAAAATCCAGGCATGCCCAGCCAGCGTGGCTCAGTGGTTGAGCATCGACCTGTGATCTGGAAGATCGCAGTTCAATTCCCAGTCAGGGCACATGCCCAAGTTGTGGGCTTGATCCCCAGTAGGGGACGTGTAGGAGGCCTCACTGATGTTTCTATCTCTCTCTCTCCCTCTCCCTCTCCCTTCCTCTCTCTGAAATCAATAAAGATATATATTTTTTAAAAATCAGGCATAAGTAGGAATGCTAAAGGCACTGACCATGTTTAGAATGGGATAGGAAAGGCAGAGAGGAGGTATCATCACATTGGTTGTCTTCTACTCTCCAGGGAACATGAGGGATATAAGGACTCATTGTACATGGCCTATGAGAGTATGAAATCAGGACTCATGTACGGAAGGAGATACGATTTCATACTAAACAGAAAAACACAAAGCTTTGCTGACAACCTCAAGAACTGTGGGGAGATAGATGGACAGGGTGTAAGGTAAAATTGAGAGGTAGTGAGCACCCTGTCACTGGGAGCAATCAAGCACATGCTGCTGGGACCATGCTTGGACTTTTGTAGCTGCTAAGCACTTTGGTTTCTGTGGACTCATTCTTCCATAAACGTTTAATTATACTATATGACTATGTTGGTATAATGACAGATATAACCGATGCTACAATATATTCATTTCTTTTCCTCTAATTTTAAAAGAAATGTAAATGTTTTTCTGGGTCCCAAACAGAATCATGGGTCCTAGGCACGGTATCTGCTGGGCCTAGTAAAATCGACCCTGCGTGCTGTCAACTCACATGCCAGGATGTTGTAAAAAATATTCTCATCATTGTTTGGAAGGAGAGTGTTAAGGTAAGAGCTTTAAACTGCCCCCAGTCTGAGACTCTTTTAGATAAATTCTGCAAATGGAGAGAGGAGCCCCAAATCATGTTTTGAGGTTGTTAAGGTGGATGTGTCGTAGGGAACCCAAGTAAAAGAACTGTGTGTATGAAGTGACTTCATCCTGTAAACTGTATACGCGTGAACCCCAATTATTATAGATGGAGACAACTGTGAGCAGGATTAAAGGACTGGGGTGAAGATGAGAAATATTAGTTCTTTTGTTTGACAGCCTCCTATTTCTGTCTTGTTCAAATGTTTAACAGGCAGCATCTATCACCTTTATAAAATAACTAAATAGAAACATCAGCAAAGGTCTATGCATGTGACTTTAGTTTTTATTGTGAGGAGGGTTGTGTAGCCCAATTCTCTGGCCTCTGTCTGATCGGGAGGGTGTCACTGGGCATATCTGGTGTGTTCAATGAACAGAGCAGCTCCTGAGAAAGCTCAGCAAAACCCATTATGCAACCAAGAGCTAAGATACAAAACAGGGCCACAAGGGGTCCCTTCCCTCAGGCCCCAGGCAAACTCATCCAGAAGCACCCAGATTCAGTAATCCTCTGCATCCACACACTCCTCCTGGTAATCCACACAAGTGTTTAAGTTTGCTCTGTGTTTGCTGAAACTCCAGGTTCCGTTTCCCAGGTGGAATGGCTGCTAAATGCCTCTGGAGCAGGCCCCGCCAATCACCCCATCCCCGGGGTGACCCGAACCTTCAGAGCTGGCACCGCCCACAGCCTGTCCTCTGAGTTATCCTGCATAAAACACGCAGCCAGAATAAACGCCGCCCCAATACCAGGCCCCTCTTCTTACCCCTGCTTTCTTTTTTAATCGGCTCTGATTTCAGCACAATAAAAACCTTTGAAGGGTTGAATGCTTTCGAGACGAATTCCCTCATGGGTGTAGGCTGTGAATTGGATCGAGATGGTTGACGGTGGAGCAGCAGATCACAAGCAGTCTCCGAGGGAAGGGAAAGAGAGCTCGAAGGAGAGGGCTTTGCCCTCAAAAAGGGAGCAAGGCGAAAGGGGCGGCCGTGGGGATCTGTGGGTTAGGCACGGCCGGAGTGGGGACAGAGGCCTCGGCTCTTTGTCTTTCCACCTATTGCCCTAAAGCCAGTAGACGTCCTTGCGTTCAAGTGCTTGGATTGGCACGAAACTATTAATCACCTCCCGTCTGCGGGGCCAGATTGGGTGTCCTTGTCAGGTGATGAACGGGAAGGGAACTGAGCAAATTTTGGGAGACCTGCCCGGGAATTCTCACTTGAGAAAACATCTGGGTTTGTCACATCTCTCGTGCAAAACAGACGAGTGCTGTATTGAATAATGTGTATTGTGCTCTACGGTGGAACTCTGGGGAGACCGAAACAAAGGGCAAACAAACAAAATCAACATAAAAGGAACAGTCCCCAAACTAAGTCATATGACTCACCTGCTACCACGGTCCTTTCGGAAGGTATAGAGGAGAAGTTAGAGGGCTGTTGTTTTTCAGGATCCACAGTCCATGTCGAGACCATGCAGTAATCAATCTAAACACTGGATGCAGAGCCTAGGCCCTTCTTCAGCACTGGCCCCAGCCCACCCTGGGCAGACACCCCCATCTGAGTAACACCCCCTTGAAAGAAACCCACCAAGCTTACTTATCTGTATTTTGCCTCCTTCTCAAGATGACTCTCCCCTCCCCTTGCAGCCTCGTTTCGCCGAAATCAGATGTGAGTTGTTCTCTAACGGCACGGGAACATCAGAATTTATTGTACATATGTTTGCGTTCCACTTAATAAAAAAACCTATATTTTAAGTTAAACTTTGTTAGTAATTCATGAGGTAAGTGACTATTTATGCTAATCAGGCAGAAATATATTCTCAAGCATAATGCATTACATAAATTTGAATGCAAAATGTTCAATTATGAAGTAAATACAGGTAATGCAAATAATAAATTACCTCCAATAAAAATTATAAAAGATGTGTCTTCAAAGGGAGAGCGGCTTTAACTTACAACGGTGAATCGCTTAAAGAGAAAGAAATTAATAAATGCTGAATTACTCTGATGATTATTTAGCACATAATTCACCTATTCATAACGACTCCTAGTAATCAGGCTGCCGTTTCACATTCTCCAATACTATGCAAGGCTGTTTCCTCAGCAATGTTGCCCTTATCAGATTATCTTGTCTGATTCTATTCATTTTCTTCCATGAATCTGCTAACAGTGATTTGTGATTTACTTACCCTGCTAACTAAAGACTGTTAAAAGGATGCATCCTAACGCTAGACCTAAGAACGGCCTATGCCTTACCATTCTTACTTTTCTCAAATCACTGTAGTTGGCTTCACAGTGAAACTGAGTGGACTCTGGTTAGTTCTGTGCTGTAAAATCAGCTCCCGGAGAAACAAACAGGCACTGCACTTGATCCGGTTTGCTCTTTTCAGCTTATCTATGTCTGATTCCAACGTGATATATCTGAGTAGCTGTACCTCACCATCAGGAAAAAATATATATACTTTTTTTTTTTTTAACTCGTAATCATTGCAATTTGGACTCCCACAGGATTTTTCTTCCTTTTGCGTGAAGTTGTTGTGTATGTACTGACATGAAACTACAGTTGTGTTTTGGATGATACGGTTTCGCAATCTTCTGCATGATTCGACTCATGCCCTCCTCCCTCCCAAAACTCTTCTATAAATATTCACAGCTTTCAGAAACTTTAATGCTACTGGTTTGAATTGGTCAATAATGACAAACGCATGGTTTCGAAATTACTCTATATTGTTCTACAGAGATTACTAGCGTATTATATATAGCAAGGGGATATTAAGCAGTGCAAAAACACGGTTCGTATTGTATTTGGATTAGATGGGCTTGGAGACAAGCGAAACAAACAATGTGAGCAAAGAAGTCTAAAGGAATGTGGCCTGCTGTAATTGTACAGAATCAAAAACCTGAATAGTCCTAATTAAAATGAGAGAGCTCAATTGTTGTGAAAGAAACGCCACTAACGGAGAACTGTAAATGTTTAGACACCCCTGTGAATCACTAAATAATAAAGTAAAAAAGACAAAAATGAGAATTTAGTTCTAAGCCTGAGAGTTTACTGCTATACATCTAAAAAAAAATAATAATTCTGATCCTCTCTTTTTTACAAGAGAAAATGGGAGACTGTAAAAGACTCTGCAATAAGAGAAAGAAAAATACCATGCCTTGACAGCAGTGTACAAAAATAAACCATAAAAAAGTACAGATAATAATACATTTAGCTGCCCAAACATGGGCATTTAATCTCTAGAAATGATATATAATTGCAACAATTAGGTGCACGGCCATGAATCTACATCACATGGTCTTCGTCATGAGCGAACTTTGTTTATAAATGTTGTTTATGAATGCAGAAGTTCCAGTGTTCCTGGCCAAAAACACTTTCATGAGAGGCAAGGATCATTTCTTACAGCTTTTAACAAAAATGTGATGCCAAAGGATAAAAAAAAAAAATTATCACAAACCAAAAAAAAAAAATCAATTCTTCCTAACTACATTTAAATGCATGTTGTACATGAAAAACTATGAACTTCAGACATTTGTGGCTAATGATTGAAGGGGAGGAAAAAGCCTAGAAAACTATTGCTATGAACAATGCTAAGTGACATTATATGTTTATGTAGTTTAAGATTTTCCTCTAAATAAATAAGCTACAATCCCTTAACTTCATTACTAGGTAACATACTGTTTGTGAGGTGGAAAGCAAAGGAATTCTGTTAGGTTGCGTAAATATTGACATAACCGTCACTCTTTCTTCTCCAAACTGGTAATAGACATAGTTCATTCCATCCCTACAAAGTATTCCCATAAAACCAAAACTACCCTTATAAACAGCTTCGCTGAAGTAATGATGAAAAGAAAAGGTGCTTTTCTGGAAAATACCAACAGCGCTGCTGGCTTTTGAGGATTATGATGTGCCTACAAACCTTTTTTGGCGGGGGGAGTCTCTCATTACGGACTCCGAGGTCCGCTGAAACTGAAGGCTGCCAGCATCAGAGAAATTAACACAAGTCTAATCTGGTGTCTGAAGCCAGTGAGTGACACCTAAGGTCTCGTTATAAATAGTAAAGTATGCTGCCGGGTGGGTGAGAGCCTGCTAAAGTGCAACGTTCAAGAAGCAGGCTTAATATATGACTAAGTGTCAGAAGTCAGGTTTTCTGAGAATTACTTTTCAGATAAACAACTTTATAGCGCCGCACTTAATCTTACTTACTAGAGACATCTCATTTATCACTGAATTACAAGTAACTTTAATTCTATTGATATTGCCATAAAGCCCTCTGGAAATCCATCCTGGCACTTTTAAAGGGGTTGGGGCCCTGTTACATGGGATCCACTTGCTAAAGTCTCTCAGCCAGAATTATACTCCCAAAGGCTTCTGTGTCCCCTGTCCCCTTCGTGAACAATCAAGGGGGACAGTGGGGGGGGGGAAAATGACTCCCACAGCTGCCCGCACTGTCTTCAGCCCCTTACCTACAAGGTGGGGATCTCCCACTGCGGTCAAAATAACTTTCTGTGCCTCTTTCCACCTCCCACCTTTGGGAAACCAGCTTCTTTTCAAAAGCTCAACAAAACTGGACGCGGATCCATTTCAACTGACCTTTGCCGAAAGGTGGCGCTGTTGAGGTAAAAACCAACTGGGTCCAACAATAGTTTACACTCCTCGCTCCTTTAGCAGCAGGCTTTTCAGATTTTTTTTTTCCCCTTAATGCACCCTCCTAGCGTCTCCCCCTCCCAAAAAGTAAAAAAAAAAATCATAAAAAAAAAAATCATTAACACCAAATGCATTTCATTAATTGGAGGAATCCACAGTCCCAACATCCAAGCCGGCGGGCTGGTCGTCCAAACGCTGGGTCCGCTCGCGCGCTCTTACTTTCCCCCAAAGAGTAAATCTCGGCTTCTCCGACTTGCCTATCGCTTTAAAATCTTAGAAACAAAGTTGCTGGTTCTTTCTCTTTTCTTTCCTTTTTCTTCTTTCTTCTTGCACGAGCTGGAAAAGAATCGATCAAGAAAATTGAACAGTTATTAGCATCTGCCGCGGGGAGGGGGAGAAGCGGCTCCCCCATCCCACCCCACCCCCACGCTGGGTTTCCGGGCTGGTCCGAGAAACGGCGGTTTAAAATTTAACCCTTCGAGGGGAGCTGGGGAAGGCTGGGGTGCTGTTCCCTCCCCCCCCTCGCCGCTCCCCGCCATGATCGAGTATGGAATAATTAGTGAAACGGAAAAGTGCAAAGGGCGCGCGGGACCCTGATAAACAGGGGTCAGATTTCATGGGGGGGTGAGTAAGCCTGTGCATGAGTGTGTGCGTGTGTGACAGAGAGGACACGCGCGCGCGCGCACACACACACACACACACACACACAGAATAGAGGGAATTAATCTCAAAGGTCAAACTGGAGCCGGAGTCGGAAGGCAGAGGGCTGAGCCGGGCGGACCTAACCCCGAGCTTTCTCCGAGGCGACTCGCGTAGGCGCTCGCTGCCCCCAAGGGCACGCGACGCCCGCTCGCAGCCGGTCCCCGCGCGCGCAAGGGCCCCCGAACAACTCGTTTCACCTCCTTTCAAAGAGGGTGCCAAAACGGGCTTTCTCCCGCCGCGGACCCCGCGCCACCCCGGCACGAGCGAGGCAGAGTCGCGCCCCGCGCGCCGTGGGGATCCCTGCGCCTCCGCGCGCGGGCACCGCGAGCGGGACAAAAGAGTTCGGGCCAAGTTGAAGCTCCCGGCACAGCCAGGCTTGGGGGGGAAGGAAGGTCCCCGGGGCAGACACCTGGGTGCCGAAGGTGGAGCGAGGAGGGCAGGCTGCCAGGCTAATTCACAATCCTGAGGACGGAGAGCGGGCAGGGGAGGGCGGTCAGGCCGATGCCCGCCAAGTGGGCGGCGGGACAGCCGGGGCTCGGGACGGCGGGCGCCTCTCGAGCTCCAAAGACAAGCAAACCGTCCCCCCTCTCCTCCCGGGTTCCCGCAGCCCCGGTGGAAAACTCTTTCCTCTCTTGCACCAAACTTTGCACCGGGCTTTGCTCCCTCCCGGGGAGGCGGCGGCGCGGGAAGGGTTAAGCCAGCCCGTCCCAGCTGACAGTCAGCTGATTGGGCCCTGATTGACAGCTCCGAAAAGTTTCCTTGTTTCTATACTATTATGCTAATCGCGGCAGCTCCCGCAGCCTGCCATTGGCCCGGAGTACCAGTCAATTTCCCATCTGGGCCTGACGTCACAAGTGCTATAAAACTCAGCAATTGCTTTAAACTCTTCTTGCTGGATCAGAGGCTTTAAAATCTTTTTTCATCTTCGAGCTGGAGCTCGGGCTGCTCGTCGGCTCGGCCTCCCCCCTTTAGCTCTCCGCCTCGCCTTTCCCCAGGACTTCGCTATTTTGCTTTTTTTTTTTTTTTTTTCAAAAAAGGCAAGAAAGAACTTAAACTCCCCCCTCCCTTTCCTCGAGCCCCGCTGCACCTCCGTCTTGCACTTTGCACGGAGAGCGCGCGCGAGGGAGAGAGAGGAGAGAGAGAGAGGGAAGAAAAAAAAATAAAAAAATAAAAAGAGCCAGGCAGAAGAAGAGGCGAGAAGCATGAAGTGTTAACTCCCCAGTGCCAAGGCCCGCGCCGCCCGGACAGCCGCCCGCCGCGCCTCCAGCCCCGAGCGGCCGCCGCGCGCGCCCCGCCTGCAGCCCGGCCGGCGAGGCGAGCCCTCCTTATGCAAAGCGCGCAGCGGAGCGGCGAGCGGGGGACGCCGCACACCGGGCCGGGCTCCTCCAGCTTCGCCGCCGCCGCAGCCGCCGCAGCCCGCGGAGGACCTTTCCGAGCCTGAAGCCGCCGGCTCGGCGCGCACCGAGGCGAGCAGGCGAGGAGGGGCCGGGGCGAGCGAGCACATTGGCGTGAGCAGTGGGGGAGGGAGGGCGGACGCGGGGGGCGCGGGCAGGGCGGGGGGGGTGTGTGCGCGCTCGGAGGTTTCGGGCCAGCCACCGCCGCGCAAGCTAGAAGCACCCCAGCCCGGCAAGCTGGCTCACCCGCTGGCCACCCAGCACAGCCCGCTGGCCCCTCTCCTGCAGCCCATCTGGCGGAGCGGCGGCGGCGGCGGCGGCGGCGGCAGGAGAATGGCATCAGAACTGGCAATGAGCAACTCCGACCTGCCCACCAGTCCCCTGGCCATGGAATATGTTAATGACTTCGATCTGATGAAGTTTGAAGTGAAAAAGGAACCGGTGGAGACCGACCGCATCATCAGCCAGTGCGGCCGTCTCATCGCCGGGGGCTCGCTGTCCTCCACCCCCATGAGCACGCCGTGCAGCTCGGTGCCCCCTTCCCCCAGCTTCTCGGCGCCCAGCCCGGGCTCGGGCAGCGAGCAGAAGGCGCACCTGGAAGACTACTACTGGATGACCGGCTACCCGCAGCAGCTGAACCCCGAGGCGCTGGGCTTCAGCCCCGAGGACGCGGTCGAGGCGCTCATCAGCAACAGCCACCAGCTCCAGGGCGGCTTCGATGGCTACGCGCGCGGGGCGCAGCAGCTGGCCTCGGCGGCCGGGGCCGGCGCCGGCGCCTCCCTGGGTGGCAGCGGCGAAGAGATGGGCCCCGCCGCCGCCGTGGTGTCCGCCGTGATCGCCGCGGCCGCCGCGCAGAGCGGCGCGGGCCCGCACTACCACCACCACCACCACCACCACGCCGCCGGCCACCACCACCACCCGACGGCCGGCGCGCCGGGCGCCGCGGGCAGCGCGTCCGCCTCGGCCGGCGGCGCGGGCGGCGCGGGCGGCGGGGGCCCGGCTAGCGCTGGGGGCGGCGGCGGCGGAGGTGGCGGCGGCGGCGGCGGCGGCGGGGGCGCGGCGGGGGCGGGGGGCGCCCTGCACCCGCACCACGCCGCCGGCGGCCTGCACTTCGACGACCGGTTCTCCGACGAGCAGCTGGTGACCATGTCGGTGCGCGAGCTGAACCGGCAGCTGCGCGGGGTCAGCAAAGAGGAGGTGATCCGGCTGAAGCAGAAGAGGCGGACCCTGAAAAACCGCGGCTATGCCCAGTCCTGCCGCTTCAAGAGGGTGCAGCAGAGACACGTCCTGGAGTCGGAGAAGAACCAGCTGCTGCAGCAGGTCGACCACCTCAAGCAGGAGATCTCCAGGCTGGTGCGCGAGAGGGACGCGTACAAGGAGAAATACGAGAAGTTGGTGAGCAGCGGCTTCCGAGAAAACGGCTCCAGCAGCGACAACCCGTCCTCTCCCGAGTTTTTCATGTGAGTCTGACTCGCGACCCCAGCTAGCCACCTTGATAAGTGCTCCGCGGGGGTCCGACTCGGGTGTGGGCTTGCTAGACCCCCAGCCATGCTCGCCACCACCTCGCCCCCTCCCCTAAGTTTGCGCCCCCCCTCCAGTGGCCCCAGACACACACAGACCCACACGCACACCCTGCTCCGACTTGCTGGTGGTGGCGGCTCTTTTTAAATTGGGGAGGGAGTGGATGTCTGGCTCATGGATTGCCAACCTGAAATTCTCCATAACTTGGTAGCTTGTTTTTTTGTTTTTGTTGTTTTTTTTTTACGCGCCCCCCCCTCCCCACTTGCACAATGTTCAAAGATCTCAGCAGAGTTCTTCTTCATGTTCACCTTTGAAGCCTGCATCATTTACATATATTTTTTTTCTGTTTCTTCTTCAGTTCATGAGCTGGTGTTCCATTTTCTGTGTGTTTTTATTTTGTTTGGATTTTTTTTTTTTTTTTTAATTTTTGGAGCTTGCCGTGTTGCTCTTTTTTTTTTTTTTTCCAAACCTCCACCCTCACTCCCTCTCCACCCATCTCCTCCGAGATAAAAGAAAGAAAAAGCTAAGTTTTTTTGTTTTTCTCCTTCTGAGTTCTTCATGTGAGATTGAGCTTGCAAAGGAAAAAAAATGTGAAATATTAGAGACTTGCAGCGTGCTGATTTCCATCGGGTTTTTTTTAGCACTGTTATGCTAAAATAGAGGGGGAAAAATATCCTCACGAACCTGCCACAATCAAGCCTGCATCAACCTTCTGGGTGTGACTTGTGAGTTTTGGCCTTATGATGCCAAATCTGAGAGGTTAGTCTGCCATTAAAAAAACAAAACAAAACTCATTCTCATCTCATGCATTATTATGCTTGCTACTTTCTCTTAGCAACAATGAACTATAACTGTTTCAAAGACTTTATGGAAAAGAGACATTATATTAATAAAAAAAAAAAAAGCCTGCATGCTGGACATGTATGGTATAATTATTTTTTCTTTTTTTTCCCTTTTGGCTTGGAAATGGACGTTCGAAGACTTATGGCATGGCATTCATACTTTTGTTTTATTGCCTCATGACTTTTTGAGTTCAGAACGAAAAAGTGCAACCCTAGAGCCTTCTTCCCATGAAAGTTTGCATCTGCTCCAAAACTGCTTTGAGTTACCCAGAACTTCAGCCTCCCATTGTAAATGCACTGAAGGCATTCCTTGTCAAAGATGCCAGAATGGGTTAAACATTTGACATGGCAAACATTAAAGAACTCTTAATGTTTTCTTTTTAGTAAGAATGACACCCCACTTTGGGGACTCAAATTGTGCTGTTGCCGAAAGCAGTCTAAAATTTATTTTTTAAAAAAAGAAATCTGCCCCGTTATTTTTGGTTTGGTTTGTTTTTATTTTATTTTATTTTTTTTTTCTTTTGCTTTTGGTCATTGTCAAAATGTGGAATGCTATGGGTTTCTAGTATATAATTTAATTCTAGTTTTTATAATCTGTTAGCCCAGTTAAAATGTATGCTACAGATAAAGGAATGTTATAGATAAATTTGAAAGAGTTAGGTCTGTTTAGCTGTAGATTTTTTTAAAGATTGATGCACTAAATTGTTTACTGTTGTGATGTTAAGGGGGGTAGAGTTTGCAAGGGGACTGTTTAAAAAGTAGCTTATACAGCATGTGCTTGCAACTTAAATATAAGTTGGGTATGTGTAGTCTTTGCTATACCACTGACTGTATTGAAAACCAAAGTATTAAAAGGGGAAGCACCCCTGTTTATATCTGTAGGGGTATTTTACATTCAAAATGTATGTTTTTGTTTTTTTTTTTCAAAATTAAAGTATTTGGGACTGAATTGCACTAAGATATAACCTGCAAGCATATAATACAAAAAAAATTGCAAAACTGTTTAGAACGCTAATAAAATTTATGCAGTTATAAAAATGGCATTACTGCACAGTTTTAAAATGATGCAGATTTTTTTACAGTTGTATTGTGGTGCAGAACTGGATTTTCTGTAACTTAAAAAAATCCACAGTTTTAAAGGCAATAATCAGTAAATGTTATTTTCAGGGACTGACATCCTGTCTTTAAAAAAAAAAAAAAAAATGAAAAGTAAATCTTACCACAATAAATATAAAAAAATCTTGTCAGTTACTTTTCTTTTACATATTTTGCTGTGCAAAATTGTTTTATATCTTGAGTTACTAACTAACCACGCGTGATGTTCCTATGTGCTTTTCTTTCATTTTCAATTCTGGTTATATCAAGAGAAAGAATAATCTACAATAATAAACTGCATTTTTTTTTTGATTCTGCACTCAGTTTCTTAGTGTACAGTTTAACTGGGCCCAACACCGCATTAGAAGTGTAAAATGCATCCATTTCTCCAGAGGAAGGATTAATGGAGGAGTAGGGAGGCAATAATTCAGGGTGAAACATAGGCAGTTTTTCGAGGTGGGAGGAGGCCAGTTCCTTTTAATAATTCGCAATATTTAATATAAATGTAAATTACAACCTCTCAAATTTTACACCCCCGCCCGCACCCCAAAGTTTTCAGTTTTCAAATGAGTTGCACTCTCAATGCCCTCTGGTGAAAACAAACAAAATTCCCATACAGCAGGGCCTTCTCAGCATTGCCCTGAGCTCCTGACCCAGCAGCGTGCCCATCTAGACTAGGGAAAAAAGCCAGGAAAATTAGGCATGGCAGGGGTGGCTCGGGCATCTATGCATTTAATGGCAAAGATCAACAATGCTTGCTTTGGGGTTTAAAACTGGTTATTTTCCCTTCTTCCCTTACACACCATGATTTTCTTGTTAGCAAGGCCTGACAAGATTTAACATCAACACTTTGGACAAATCAAAGTTGTTTGTGTTTTAACTTTGAAGGTCATTTTTCTTCAATGAGAAAAAGAAAAATCCGCCCTTCTCTTACAGAACTCCAAGTACATATCTGGGTTTAAACTCTGTTATTAAATCATACTTTCCTATAAATATTTAGCGGAGGGCTTCTCCACTGAGACGAGCTGGTAATGATTTCAGATCACCTTCGCTCCTGAAATACACGCCAAAAAATAATGCTGTGGTGGAATAAAGGCTGGGCTTTGATTTATTGACATCTACCCCCCAAAATACCCTGGGTATCATTTGGAAAGTCCTGAGCTACCTTCACTAACAGCACTGACCTATTTTAAAATGACACAAATTCGTGCAACTCTTGGTCAACTTCCCTTAGAGCACTAATAGAGTGTTAGACAAAGCCAACACTGTTTTGAAAACAGAGCCAAACACGATGACTTTTGTTTTATTTCATTTTCCGTTTCTTTTTTTCTTTCCTTTTTTTTTTTTTTAAAAGATAATATTGCAACTCCGACCGAAGGCCTTATTTTGAAGAAAACAGGTTGTGCTTGGCACTGATGAGTTTATCATCTTGTTTTCCTTCCCCCCCTTTTTTTTCACAGACAGCACATACCCTGTACATTCTGACCTTCCTTTCTGTGCCAGTTGTGATAGGGCTCCCAAATCCACATTTAATTTTGCGTAACAAAAGTCTTAATAGTATCCTGACTACGAGATAGGCAGCCTCCCCCCAAAGAAGCAGAAATGAAGATATCACTGATGTAAAAACGCTCAGCATCAGATGACAGATTTTAGGCAAACACATTCTTAACATAAGAGTGACATTCGGGATGGAGTTATTGCAATTATCTCATGAGGAATGCGACTTGGGAGGAAAATACAGTTGGGCAACAATTAAGCATTTTGATAGAACCCTACAAGGCAGCTCAATATAATAAGAAGGCTTTGGCCCCAAGTGTTAGAAGGCAAAGTAGAGGGGTGCTGACAAAAATGAGGTTTTGGTGGCTGGCTTTTAAGAGAGGGTTAGCGCCTAGGGAAAGGCATTTTTAGAAATAATCATTCCTAAAACTTTGAAGTGGAGTGGAGCGGTGAACACAAATACATGCTTTTTTAACAAAGAAATCCTAAATCCTGCCTAAGCGCCCCTATTACAAATAAGTCTCTTAAGTTTAAAAAATCATGTAATGAAATGTAGCTTTCCCTTTACACTTCATTTAAGTCTTTGTCTAAATAGTGTTAAAATTCCTTTCATTCCAATTACAGAACTGAGCCCACTCGCAAGTTGGAGCCATCAGTGGGATACGCCACATTTTGGAAGCCCCAGCAACATGTACTTACCAGTGTATTTCATGAAATGACATTTATGTGAGACCTGTGCATTAAATATATATTGTTGATAGTAGTAGTATTATCTGCAGTGGTAGAATGCAACCTGCCCCTGACTTCTGCTTAGTCTCCTCTTTTAAACAAAGATGTTTGCATTAGAGAAAAAGGCTATTAAATATATAAGCTCCATATTCATTAACCATGCCCCTTGTCTGAGGGTCGTCTGTACAGGCCCCTAGCAAAGCGCACTGGTGCTTCTGGCTTTGAGATGTGCGAAACGGAACAGGTGCAGTTGTTTTCAATCTGCAATAGCAGTTTTAAAAACCCACTGAAATGTAAAAGATAGATCCATATACGTGTATTAGAAGGGAGGTATCCCAAAGGTAACAGCCAGCAGTTGTAAAGCATATGTAGACGTACACGCTCTCAATAGTACTTTTTCACGCTTCATTGTTTCTCTGGCAGATAATTTCACCGAAGAGAAAAAAAAATACTTGACACCCCCCCGCCCCTCCCCGCCCCGAGCAGACGCCATGGGCAGAAGCTTTAGCAGAGCCAGGCTTTCTCGTAGGCCCTGGATAGTTCTGTATTTATCAGTGATGTCGAATGTGTGTTTTCATCAGACACGGCCGTAAATGAAAACAATGTGTGGCAAAATACAAAGTTAAGTTAAATACACACCCTCCGTGTGTGCTTTTTTTTTCTCCTTTCCCTTTTCTGTTGCCAAACAGTCACGAAATCCCTTCCCTTGAATTTCCCTGCTCCTTGCATGTCTCCCTTTTCAAAACCATGCAATAACTTTTTACAACGTATCTGACACATTAATAGAGTGACATCAAATAGGCAGAGATTCCACTTCCTGATCTTGGTGAGGAAACGATGTCTCAATATCTTATTTATTTATCTGTGTCAATGCCATAACCACCTGGGCCCCTTTCAACACCGGCCGCTGCAGGGGGGAATGCTCCGTATTTATAACTGAACGCCGGCTTCTAACGCTCTGATCTTTTCACCCTTGTCCCCTTTCCCCCTGTAGTTTTTATTTCGTAGCATCGATTCTAGATCCTTCCGTTCTTAAACAGGGCCTCCCCTTGCCAAGCCACCAGCTTTCCTGCTAAGCGCAGCGAGCAGAGGGCACATGGTAGCCACCCTCACAAACATGGGGCACAGCTGTCACAGTAGCCGCATTCCTAACATTTCCCTCAACTAAAGAACCGAAGTTGCTGAGACGCACGCAGAGGTCCCCAAGTACAGTATCGGGGAGGCTTTTGTTGCTGTTGGTTTTGTTAAGACCAGCTTACTTCCGTCTCCACACAGGCCGGGCTTTCTAAAAGGCACTCCTCGGGTATTCTAGGCCAATCAATACATTTAAAAGTCGGCTTGCCACACAGGTATCTCTATTTTTTGCCTGTCGGTAGTTAAAGGCTAACTGACATAGGTCGGAACACTAAAGTACATGAGTGACAACCTTCAGCCATTTGATTTCCCTGTCGGTAAAGCACCGAGCCAGGCTCTGGGGCCTCACCCGTATAAACACGCGACAAGGGGGGACAGCAAGGCAGACTCACAGCTTGAGATTGCTGACTTGCAAGGCGATTTTTTTCATTATATATATTTTTAAATAATAATTTTACCCCTTTCTTTGAAGAAAGTCTTCATTTTTTAATTTTTTAATTTTTTTTAGGGAAGCTTTATCTACAGTGATAAGTTATCTTTTTTTTTTTTTTTTTTTTAACACTTCTGATTATTCCTCAGGATGCTGAATGAGTAATTTGGAGTCGGTGCCTTGTGGTTTGGAGGAAAAATAAGAGAAACCCTGAAGTTTGTTTCCACTCTTGGCCCACCCTAAATTTAGAAGCTATCCCAAGTCCAAGGCAGGGCATACCGTAGCCATCAGGGAGGTGGTCCAGGGCCCAGCCATCCACAGCAGCATTTGTTTGTTTGTTTTTGCACTTGTTTGAAAACAGAGCAGAGGCCTTAATCCACCTTCTGATAACACTGCTTTTGTCACTTCGGATATAAATCTTCAAAATCTAGACATCCAACAGCCCCAGAAAAGAGGAATTCTCTCCAAGCCTTGCTCCGCCCCGGCTCCGGAACAAACCCAGCTCTGTCTAACATTTTTTCTCGAGCGGGGGTAGGGGACAGGGTGAGAGGATTTCAGTCTCCCAGGCTGTCTCATGATTGTCGAGGCATAAAGAAGTACAGTCCTGCAACAATGTGGGAACATCTTTACCCTTTAGAGAGGGACAGAACAAAAAACAAAGCAAGTCAAATTGCTGTGCACGAAGGCGGAGCAAAACCCTAGGCTCCTGTTCGTTGCACCATCTGTAGGAGGTGAGAAATGAGGAAAGCAAGAGAGAATGGAGAAGATGACCTCAAAGGCAAGAGTCCCAGGAATAACCCCAGTTGCCAGCCTGAATTTCACTTGCTCACTGGCTAAAGTCAGACCCACAGTTCACACAGGCCAGGTGCAAACAAGGTTCGGCTGCCTACGTCTTTCAAATAGGCTCACATGTGTTTCCTTTTTGAAAACAATTTTAGAGATCAAACCCAAATCCGGGGAAATTGTCGATGTCTTAACTTTGGGGCATTTATAAATATATCAGTCTTCGATTTCTGGGTAGTGATGTTTTGGACTGTTAGACACGCTATACCAATATTTATGTGGTCACCGCAATAGGTTTGATGGCCTCCTGACAGTTTTTATTGTTTAAATTTGAAAGCCTTTTGTCTGTGTGTTTCCCATAAGTTTGCCCAATATAACAAGGCTGAGAAAGAAAGAACACATCAACAGCACAACGAATTCAGATCTTTATATGAACTTGCATCAGAGCTGGATAGTTCTAAGAAACTCACAAGACCCATTTTCCACTTTTCCACTGAGAGGCTAGCATTGGAACATACAGTTCCTTACCCCAAATCATAATCATCTACTGAGCACTTCTCCCCTTCCTCAAAAATAATTCATTTTCTTTTCTGTTCTTTCTGTTAAATAACATTTTTTTTTTTCTATAATTAGGATTTTGGATTGCAAAATCACATCCCTCCCTTCACAGATTCTTGGACCTTTGGTTAGGATTAGAAAGGGGCCTTAATTCATAAAGGGAGGGTGAGGGAGGGGTGTCTGTGGAGATTTGGGAAGGGGAGGGGGAGGAGAGGAAATAGTTCTGTGTTCAGCCCCCACACCCCTTACCCCCATGCAGCCCAGCCCTGGATGTGAGCTGCACACTGGGGATTTGGGTTCAGTTTCTCTATTCTAAATATTCTGATCACCAACCTTGAGCGTTTCCAAGCTAAGATTCCAAAGAGCTGCTTTTCCTGCGGTTGGTTCTTTCGGTTGGGGAATAGGAGAGGTCAGGAAACCATATAGAGCTGGGCAGGAAGGAATGAAAACCATTCTCCTAGGAGACTCCCCAGCAAGGATGCTTGTGGAGGGGACCCTGGGCTGAAGAATCGGGTCAGTGGTACAGATTCCCTTTTGGCACCACAAACTTCCTCTGGTTCTATGTGGCCTCATCCACTTCTGGAGGCCTGTACCAACGGGTTTCTGGCCTTTTTTTGGGGGGGGGGTTATCCCGAAGGAAAGCCAGCTGGCCTGAGATCCCAGCATAATAGGCAATCCCAAAGGAGGCCCAGAGGAGCAGAGAGCAGGGAGATGCTGCTGTGCAGGGATGGAAGTATTACTAAGAAAAGCCCAGCTTGGCTTATGACCCCCATTTGCCAGGGGTCACCTCTAGGTGGTTCCCAGGGCCCCTGCATCCAACCAGGAAGGATCTGTTCATAGGGTGACTGACAATCCCCCGGCCAACCCTGAGATCCCAAGATTCCTAAAAACAATAGTGATGTCCTTAGCTCCCAGGCTTCGGCCCCTTACTGCCTGAACCCTGTTCCACGCCAGTGTTCTCTCTATACTTTTTGGAACCTCTTCTTTCCAAGCCTGGTCACCCAGGGCCAGCAGAGAGACTCAGAAGGCAGTCACTTAAGCTGAGGCCTTGGACCCATTAAGTCATTCCTGCCCCAGGTTCAGTGTAGACAAAGGCCAGGATGGGAAGAAAGGCCTGGGAGCTGCCCTGGGAGAAGAGTGGGCACATGACCTAGAATGTTTAATGCAGGCTGGAGCTTCTAGTGCCAAGGAAGGGTCTTGAAGCCCAGCCCAGAATGAAGGAGATGAAGGCAGGGAGGATGCTGAGGTGCCCTCCCTCCCCCAGTTTCCATTCCACCTATCCCTCCAAACCCTCCTCCCCCCCCCCCCCCCACTCACCAGCTTCCCTATATACTTGCTCCGCTGGGACCATTCGCCCCAGGCATCACTGCCCCAGGCCCTAGTGACTAGGAGGAGCGGGGCCAGGTGTGCTCCTCACCCTGGGGGTTCCTTTGAGGGCTCCCAGGTGCGGAAGGACAGGAGGCAGGACCTTGGGGTGGGTCCCAGCAGCCGCCCGAGGTCAGGGGGTTGTCCCTGAGGGCCAGACGGCAGCCCCAGCACCGCCACTGCGCCAGAGGGGGCGGGCGCAAAGCTGCACCTTCCGCAGATGCCCAAACACCGCCCAGCGCCCCGGCGCGTTGACAATGGCAAACCGCGCGCGCTCAGGACCCCGCACCCCGGCACCCGCGCCCTGAGCAGCGGACTCGGATTTGTATCGGAATTTGGTTTAAATTTTTCAAGAGGACTGCCCTGCCCTGGGGTGGCTCCAAGGGACATCCAAACTAGCCGCTCTGCTGTGCGCCCAGGTGGGCGCATGGAGGGAGGGAGCGGGATTCAGCCCTGGAAAGCTCTGCCCTCCACCTTGGGACCCCCCTACCCTAGAAACCTTCTGCAAATAAGATCGTGGCTCCAGATAACTGGGTTTTTACACTATTAATTTTCCGACCCATTTTCCAGAGCTATCTGGTTAGAGTCTGGGTAAGGGGGAAAAATAGAAGGAAATCCAGAGAGCCTGTTTTAAAACCTTTATAGAAATCTCCCTAGGGCTGGGTGTGTTTTGTGTGTGTGTGTGTGTGTGTGTGTGTGTGTGTTTCCTGTGGTAGTTTGATGCTCATTATAAAGGAAAGCAGGTCAAGCAAACTCTGTCTGAGTTTTGGCAACAGCTCCAGCAGGAGGGTCTTGCTTGCATCCCAGACTTGAACACAGTTGCAGTCAGATCTCAGCCTCTCAGGAACTGCCTGAAGGGCACAAACTTTAAAATGACTAATTCAGAAAGGAGCCCTTCCCCAAGGGGCTTTTGCTTATGGGGACCTTGAGGTTTTTGATCGGCCAGTATTAGTATGGAGGAGACCAGCATGTCTCCTTGTGCCTTCCTAAGTAGATCCCCAGTTTCTTTTCCTTTCTCTCAGGGAAGGGTTCATTCAGGTTCAGATAAACATGTTAAAACTAAACGTTAATGATCTCAGCATCGGAGACACTTTTATACTGTCAGATTATACTAAACTCCTTGTTGATGGAATGGGGGGAAACCCCCCGGTAATCACACTAAGATTAAATCTGTAAAAAATGTTTGACGCTTTCCAGATTCAGGCAGTGACTCCAGCATATTATTTCATCTGCCATTTATCTGTCTATCTATCTTCTGTCGACCTATCATTTATCTATCTATCTCCAGAACCCTTGAAAGTAACATTGTAGAAGGGGAAGCTATTAAAAGATAAATCTGCAGTTCCCACATTACGAAATAAAAATAATCACACAACTGAGTGGATCAGTCTACTGTATGTTTTGGTGGCAGGAGCAGAGCAGAGCCTGAAATGTCAGTCTTAGCACGATCTTCCCATAAAACCTGCGCCCCGCCCGTGAGCACTCCGGGCGGCCCGGGGACCCACGCTGACGGTCGGTCTGTAGCGAGTTGTCAGGGGCCACTGTCCCTTTTATTTCCCTGCGCTGTACAGTTAACGAGACCTTTTAAAATCTTCCTTGGAATATCACTGCACATTCCTATGCTATTAAAAAATATTATATAATCATTAGGTAAATAGATCCAACTGCTGGAGGCTCTGTGCTGGTAGACGCCTGGCTTGGGCTAAACCGTAATGGTCCAGCCCGAAAATCTCTCTCACTGCCATGTGAGACCCCTTTGCCCCCACCTCTCTTCCCCCGTGACTAGCCCCGGGGAAGGCGATGAGAACAGAGAAACCACAATGTCTTTTGGACTCTATTCAGGTGTGCAAACAGAATCTCTCCCCCCCCCCCTTTTTGAAAGAAAATGCCTTGATAACAGGATGGGGTCCCCAGGTAGCCAGAGAGTAGAGGTCATCTTGAGGAAAATGACACCAATGATCTAAAAAGGACATCTACTTTATGAGATTTCAGGCCCAATGCCAAAGATCACATTTAATGAGGCCTGATTCTTTTTCTCCAAAAATAACAGAGACGATCAGTGAGATGGTCAGGAAGGCAAAGGGGCATTTTGCAAAGGCTGTGTTCAATTATTGCTTTGTAATATTTTCTAAAATTGAAAAATGCCTCATAAGTATATGATCTCATGTAAATATTCCTTGCAGAAGCTTAACATATGTTTGCAATGCCCCAAAGGAATTACAAAAATATTCTCTCCGCAAGCTCTTAAGCTTTTAAACTCTATTCACTTGCATTTCTAAAAGAATCTGTTGTTTCTAAAGATTTTTGTAAAAAAAAGTAACCTTATATAGGATTTTTTTTTTTTTAGATTAGCCATTTAAACTCCAATGTAGAATAACTGATATTAATGATATAACCCTTCGAGGTTTTATAACTTCAGCATGTTTCTTATTTCTTTTTCTTTTTGGCATAGAAATAATATATGTGGCAAAAGATTAATGTATCCTGTTACATGAAGAAGAGTGGTTTGTACTGTAAGGTTTTAAAAGCATTTTTAACATGAAATGTGAATGAAGGCTTGTATTTGGGGCTGCTCTGACAGATCCAAGGGTGCAAATGTGTTTATCTGTTCTGATGCATACCCAGAGCATTGAGATAAAGGGCATTTGAAATAGCTAGAGTAATGCTAAGTGAAAATTTAAGTAAAGAACAATTCTATGTCCGGTTGCACATCCGACAGATTTTAGCAGGTGTATGAGTGTAGTGCTTCTGTTCACACCGATTGTAGGGGTAGGTAATCCAAATAAAAGTGGGGGATTAAAGACAAATACTGAATATCCATGTTGGAAAAATATATCAGACCGACATACTAGTTTATCGCAATTCCTGTACACAGATTTTCCTGTAACCATGTTGAATTTTTAAAATTAGATTTTGAATATATTTTGACAGTCTGAACTTGTACAGTGTGACTAACTGTAGGGAGAAATGACAGGTCTGCTTTGTTATTAAACTGCTGTCTGGAAAATATTGGACTCCGTACAGTAAATGATAATTATTTTGCCACTTACATTAGTACAGCTAATAGCAATAAGGGTTTTTTGAACCATAGAAAGCTAACTACTTTGAATTACTGTGCTTTGTTACTCACTGTGAGGCAAAAAGCCTTTTTTTTTTTTTTTTTAAAGCAACCTCATTTTCATATTACTGTTCTAAGCATTCCCTGCTACTAATTTAAACAGAGAGGAAGTTAATAAATAAAAGGGTGGTATCTAAATGGTTCTATTTGTTAAGAGAGCATTTGCAATTAAGGTCAGCGGCACTAGCAGAGTAGACCAGGGCAGGGAAGGAGGAGCGGGGACGTGGGAGGGGACATGCCCGAGGGAAGCATCAGGGAAAGTGGGAGCACTTTGGTTCTCTGAGGGATGGGCAGTCTGTGAGCACTTGAGGGGGGCCCATCAGACACCATTCACACCCTCCCCCACTGGGAGCCCCGAATCACTTAGTCCTCTGAACTGAGGACAGCTTCAAAACGGATCCCGGCGGCCAGGCCAGTGGGTGTCACCATCTCGGCCTCCCTGGGGTGAGAGCCCTGGTCAGAGGAGGTGACCTTGCATGCCACACCATTCCCTTCCATAGAACCCCCCCTTGGCAGGGCCCGGGCCAGGATGCCAAAGCAAGCGGGACTGGATCACTCCCCTCTGGTCTCATTCTGCCCTTTCCGTAGAGAGGGAGGCTGACTTGAACGTAGCGTCCTTGAAACCGTCTGCGTACTTATTAATTACCCTTTGTTTATTTTAATATATTTACTAAATCAGGTACCCAAGGGAATCCTCTACATCAGTGATGTGAGAAATCCTGTTGCCTGAAGTCAAAGAGGTACATCTTGATTTCTGATTTGCATGTGCTTGTCTTAGTGAGTTTTCCACGGAGGGGGAAGGCAAGCGAGCAAGGAATGCTGATCATTCTGCGGGTGTGGAAAGCTCCCTTGTTAGTAGTTTCAGTATTTGGGTTTCACAAGTAGCAGAAACGGTGACACGAGGTGAGGGGAAGTGATGCAATATGTGTGACCAGCATGCTCGTATTTCTGTATTTATTTCATTTCAAAGCTGCGGTGTGCAGAGTAATGAATCCAGTTGGAGTAAATCTCAGATCTTTGGTCTTAACCAGCGCCTGTCTACTGATACTCAAAGGGCTAGCTAGCCCCTCTACCCGAATGTCAGAAAGCCTGGGTGAATCTGTACGGCTCACACCCACACCTGAGCCTGTGAACCTTCCACATCTCCAGTCTCCTAATTCACTCCATATGAACATTTGGAAAATTTAGTGTAATTTCAAAGCATGGCATGTCCCCCCTGGTGCATCCGAATGTGACTTTGGAGATACTCTCTACTCCAACTGTAGGCGGACAGAGAGGGGAGGGGATGGGGGGGAGGCAGAAATCTGATTTTCATCTACTAAAAAAATGAAATTAAGCTTTTTAAATGGGTTGTCAATGCCAAGTATCCCAGTGTGAATGTAATTATGAATCCTCTTTGTTCAGAGAACTAGACCAGCACTCTTACACCAATAATTATTGAGTGTCATCCTGTTACGTATACTTGTTACCTCTTACTGGCCAACGGAAAGTAGTTTGCTTTTTGTATTAAAAATGTTGCTTGCTGAGATTTTTGCATGACGTACAAAGTTTTTGTTTTCTAGAGAAACTGAGGAGAAGGCAAGCGTCACACTGTTAAATTGCAACCCTTGGCAAAGGAGGCATTTTCAGGACCCAGTGAATTTAGACTGTCTCGGAAAACGAAACCCCATTTTTCCCCCCACTATTCAAAAATCATATCTGATTACTCACTTCTCCGCACGCCTATTATGAGAGTCTTTGAATTACTGGATTGTGAATATGTAACATGATTTCTTTCCGAGCCTCAGACAAAATTAACATGCTCTTTAACAGTTCCCATAGGTAGATTTTAACCCGGTGTATGCCTTCGGGATTAATTTGTGTGTCCACGTGCCTGCATGCAGTACCAATACTTAATTCATTTCTTTTGTGTTCCTTCCTTTTATCTTTGTCTTTATCATTGAAATTCGAAAGCCATCTATTAAATATGATGATCTATGTCCACCAGCCCGTTTTGTTACATCCATTTTGAGCAAAGAATTAATGAACTTTTAAGGCAAGGTTCACACTAGCCCTGACCTCCCTGGTAATATTTCATATAAGGTTACTGGTGGGAGAGAAATCAAATTTCAGCTGTGAACATGATTGACAGGTGAGAGCAAGTAAGAGAAAGGCATTTGGCCAGATGGGGAATTTGGGGAAGGAGTATGACAATTCCTCAAAGTTACTCTGGGATATTAGATATTATGAGCTGATATATGGAAAGTTCCAATACTCGATACTCTTGGGAGAGTTACTTAGTTTATTTTTCAGAAAGTCACTTTGGTTAAGGGGTTTCAGTAGTGGAAGTCAAAAATGGGAAACTGCTAGCTCCCTGCTATCAGGGTAATTTCAGCTCCGTATAGCTTCATGGCTTATTTCTGGCAATTTTCTAAGCTAGAATATGAAAATTAAATCACAAGCCTTTTGAGAAGCCATTTAATTACCTTTCATTTAATCTCAAAAACACAGTCTAGGTTATATTGTGGTTCTTGAACATGTTATAAAATTTTTATCTTAAGCGGTATCACACAAAAATTAGATTCTCCATTCTGTAGCACCCCTTGATCCTGACTAATATTTTCCATTAGCTTAACCTATGTAAATCGATCAAAATGCAAAATTTATACTGAAGAAAGATCTAACATGGAGATCAACAGATATTCGATGTAAATTTTTCCGTGGTAGCATCTCTGGGTAAGGTGTGATGTTAGCATTGTTGCTACAGGAACAAGCCATGATATTGCTTGGCCCTAAGACCGAGGGTGGTTTTGGAATTTATCTTAAAGGCTGTCTCTCAGCTTGAAGTATCAGAAGGAGATAACATAGCTACCCATGGTTTGCACCAAGGCTGAATGGAGGCCTTCAAAACCCGTTCTTTCATCTTGGGTGCTGAAACACTAATTCAGAAGGTGGTGATATCAGGACCTTAGCCTGCTCATGTCTAGGCTCTGCCCATTTCAGATGGTCCTGACACTGGCTAAGACCCATCCGGATGCAACCAAGCCTTACAGAGCTGCTTCGGGAAGGGCAGGTGGGATATAGGCACAGGGGAGAGGCCTGTTTGTAGCTTTCCCATCACCTATGGGAGAAGCTGATGGAACTATATTGTATAAACAGCACTTCCTGGGCTCTGAGTACCCATCAATTTTTCTCTCTCTAGTCTTATAGCCAGCAGAGTGGACAAGTTTCTTCCTGATTGTATCTATCCCAATATGAATTCAAACAAATATAAGGAAGGCTTGCTTGTTTTATGAACTGGGATAAAAACAAAAAAATTCCCCATTCCCCCAAACAGTAAAAGTACTCAGAAATCTTGTTTCTATTTTGTAGAACTTGCCTTCCCATGTTGCCCTTAATCACCCAGAGATAAACGCAAGCATGGTTTCCTGATGCCCAGTGTCAATGTGGATGCCTGAGCCCAGCTATTTAATTCAGATGTAACATTAAAGATGTCATAACCTTGTTTCCCTTGCAGAGCCCATCAAAATATTTTAACAGAAATGGTGAATCAGGTGTTCTCATGCAAAGGACATGTGAAAACACAGACTGTAAGTTTGGATTTCTGGCGCCTCTGTTTGAAAAGCTCGGGTGAAAGCAGTGGCCAGTCTTGACTCTGTCTTCACTACAGGCCCCTGGGGTCTCTAAAGACACAGTCTTTAGAGGGAGTCCCCTCCTGTGAGACAGCAAACTGTACGGTGCGCAGATTTGGAGAGAGGACCAGTCGATCCATCACAACTTCATGAGTGTGTCTTAGGCAAATGACATCAGTGTATTTGTTGGCACTGAGAAAATAGGAGGAAATAATTCTGTTTAAAGTGTCTTATTACTGAGACTTACTTAATTGTTTGCTGTTGTTGTTTGTTTAGATGATGCTCCCCCTAACCACCACCACCACACCCCCTTTTCGTGCCAGGCTGTTTTTCTTTCTGTGGGCACCGGCCCACTACTGAGCTGATTTAATCTATTAATTACAGCAGAGCAGGTACAGAGTAACTAGCCTAATGAGGCCATATGCACTCATATTATTTTTAGTCATCTCTAGGATCCTACTGAGGGGACAACTTGAAGAAAGAAAGACACATTATGTGTGTAGGGGGGAAAAGAAGAAGGAACTTTTGCCAAAGTACAGCACTCATTACTTAAAACTAAATGATGCTTCTGTAAAGAGCTTTTGTTTTAAAAGCACACATCCAGTTACCTGCCAAAATCTCAGATTTACTGCTCCCGTTCGCAGATGCCAATGTTGAACTCCTTTCACCTGCCACTTGCTGAGCCTTTCATTTCCTCAATCCAAAAATTACCGTAGAGTTGTTGTTTAGTGTCTACGTTTTTTGGCTTTTCCTGGCACCTAATGAAATTATCAGCAATAAATGAGCTAAGCAGAAGGGCTGGTTTCCTTTTTTTTTAACAATATTTGGAAAACACTGGGACAAGGCTAAGCCAGTGGGAAAATTCGGTACGCCACTCTTTCCAGCACCTACAGGAAATATAATAAAGCTATTAGCACATAAAATTTCAGATGGGAAGTAATACCCGTTGTGGGGGAGGGGGAAGCAGTTTCAGGTGTTGAGTGGGAAAATCAAACTAGTTATGGGAATTACAGGTATTGTCACCCGAGACAACACAGCCACATAGGAGTGACCTTGGGTATAAGCCCCTGGGAGATTTTAACACCTAATTAACCATCGGGGTGCATCCGACTACTTAATCACAGGTGAGGTGAGAATGACAGAAGAGAGGAAGGCACAATGCTGGTTCCTGGTTCGGTTTCTGTTTGCCTTTCCCTCAATAGCATCATCTGACAGTTCTTACACGCAGCTAGTGAGGATTTCTTTTTAGTCACTTGGGTCTATTGAAAAGCACAGCAAGTTCTTTGCCAGCAGGTAGGCAGTGGAGGGCAGAATTACATTGATCTGAAGTTGACATGCAGGTCAGCCCCCTTTAAATTGGGTTCTCCAGACAAAGTTTATTTTCTTCTCCCCTGGCTCCTGCCGGCAGCGGGGTTTGGGGCTGGGGTTTGTAATTATTTAACGGGGTTCTGATACCAGAGTTGATTCCTCCCCCAAAGTCAATCAAAGTAGACCTCTTTTGTTACCGACGGCAGTTCATTAAAGGGCTTGACTCTATATAGCTGTGGTGCGCCTCCCGCTTGTTTATGTTTCTTTAAAAATATGTTTTTACTGATTTTAGAGAGAGGGGGATAGAGAGAGAAACATCGATGTGAAAGAAACATCAATCTGATGGGGAATCGAACTGGGGACCTCTACAGTTCATGGGCCGATGCCCAACCACTGAGACACACCAGCTGGGCTGCTTTTTTATTTTTTAAAATGAGGTTCATTCCTGACATACAGGAGGTGAGGGGAAAGCAGACACAGGGCCTCTTACTGGGCTGAAAAAATTGAATAGGAGAATAGAAGATCCCGTTTACTTTCTGGACTTGCCTTCATTTTCCTGGTCTCTTCAGTGGCGTGATTAGAGTCCTTTCAAAACACCTTCAGGCGCACGCGGGGGGCTGCCGTGTTGGGAACCAGGCGTTGCGCTTGGGAAGGCGGCGCTCCTCTGGGCAGCGAGGGCGGCAGGAGAGAGCAGAGGCTCCCCTACTCAGGCCACTTGCCCTCTCTGGTCCAGCCTCAGAGCTGCTTTCCCCCCCTTGGCTCCCGTGGGCAGCGCATGTCCTGGGGTTCAGAGGCCGTTTCCTTGGCATTGGGTCTCCCCAGGCTCCTTATGTTCCCTTTCTCTTCTCTTGCCTCCTCTTAAAGCCGGGAAGCACTCTCTCCATGGCGCAGGGCACGGGTGTGTTTGGAGGTCGGACCCGGGGTTCCCCCTCGCAGGGAAGGACACGGTGTGTCATGAGGACGGACTCTCCGCAAGTCTCGGGGTGCTGTGCCGCCACAGCCCAGGCCTGAGGGCTCCCAGCTGCCCTCCTCCAGGCAGCCTCCGAGAGTCACCGGGCAATGGAAGCCCCTGGGCATCTTGCTCTTTCCCTGGACTCATCCCCTTCCCACAGGCTCCGTTAGCAGTTTGGGGAGCCTCGTTATTTAGACTGTTACCCCCGTTTGCTCTGATCTTTGCTTACTTAGTAGCATCCTGACCAGAGCCGAGGAAAAAGGACAGAAAGATCAGGGGTCGCAAACAGCAGAAATGGCCTGGCGTGCTGCTGCTAAACCTGCCCATAGGCTTGCAGGCACCTCACGCGCCCGCTCCCGGCTGAGCCGCTGGGCTGCGAGTTGCAGAGCTGGCCCCTGACCCGGGAAGTGAAGCGCGGAATCCGCCGTCCTTCCTGCCCGAGCGCCGAGAGCCGCGGGCTGCACTGGGCAGGCCGGAGCCCGGCGCTCTCACGGTGGCGCGGCGAGAGCGGCCAGTCCAGAGAGGAAAGCAAAAGTAAGGAAGCCTTTTTTTTTAAATGTTTTTTTCTCCTGTTTTATTCGAGCTGGCTGATGTTGGTGATGAAAAGCTTTCCGTCCCCGTTTTGGGGGGAACTGTCAACTTTTAAGGCATTGGGTGGCATGCGGGCCCGGGTCGGGTCGGCGCGGGGGTGCAGTTCCTGCGAGGGGTTTTGTCTGCCTTTACCCAGCCCTTTACAGTGTCCTTCGGAGTCCCCACCCTCACCAGCATCATTGCCCTTTGCAATACAAAGGGCACCTGTCTGAGTTTGCCACGGTTCACTGGTCAAATTTTCACTCCAGGAAGGAGGCCGGAGTGTGGGATTTCATTGTAAATTTGTCAGGAGTTATTTCCAGAGCTCTTGAGGGTGCAGTTATTCTGAGAATGCATCTTTTTACTATTTCTTTATAATTTAATTGGGATCAGGCCACTGTGTGGTTTCAACTTGGAGGTTGTTTTTCCCTCCCTCCCTCCCTCCCTCCCTCCCTCCCTCCCTCCCTCCTTCCCTCCCTCCTTTCCTTCCTTCTTTTTTTTTTCATTTTGCTGCAATCAAGTGACTTGTAATTTATAATCAAAGTTTGGTATCATAAAACTCAACTGTAAACACCAGCTTTGGGGCTGTGCTCATAAAATAAATATTTGGAAAATATCTAGCAATGAGGCCTGTACGGCAGGGGCAATGTCAGCACATATATATCTGTGTATGTGAAGGTGAATATAGAGGTAAGTATTTTTTTCCGGAGACTCTTCGTGCTAGCCTTGAAAAAGCATCCTACGGAGCTGTGACTTCCTCTGAGCCTCCAACCACGAGGATGGCCTGATACGAATGTAAGCACATTTTCTTTAATGAACTTCTAATTTGGTTTTTAAGCCCCACCTGCCATTCACTAACTTACTTTTCAGTTATAGTGTCTTTGCACTAAAGAGCCAACGTGTGCGCGCTGGAATCCTGTGTCTGTAAGCTATAGCGCTCCTTAGGCGGGAAGAGCTTTTTTCTTTCCTCCTAACAAGGAAGCTCATTTAGAAAGAAATCTTTATGTGAAGTGCTTGTCAGTTGGCATTTTTACTGGTTTGCTAACCCAAAGGTAAAATATAAAGCCATGTCTTTTCCTCGCTGGCTTGTTGTTACTAGAAGGGTCCCTCCCTTGTTAGCTTGATAAATAATTTTACTAGGGGGACTCTGCTGTATTTTTATGCTTGCTGTCTATGTTCTGCTTGCTGCAAATAAATTTCTGTACTCAGAGGGCACTAAAACTCCAAACACATGGTATTTTCCCATTTTGCTGCTGGTCGCCTGAAATATTTGTTCTGTCTCGTGTTTTTAATTAATTTTTTAAAGGAGAAAATAATTTGTGATTAATAGCAAACAAAAATTAGTCCTATGTATCTCGGGACTGTTGGGTTGGAACCTGGAAGTCTAGTTTTTTTTGAAAGGCTGCATGTGTCAAACCCAGTCTCGTATTTGTCAAATTGACGACAAGAGTTATTTATTGGGGTGTCTTGAAGTTTTCTCATTATAGATTTCCTTGTCGGTCTTTCCAGCTTTAAATATTAGCCTTAATATGAGAAATGAAGAGGGCTATAGAATTCTATCTAGAAACAAGTCACTATACAATAAAATCTTTATGTTTGAAAAGTGGCACATTGTGTGAAAGTGGAGATGAAATTGATGATAGATATCAATATAAATATTGGCATCCACCTGAGTCGTGGGCATTTAGACTTGGGATTCCTGACTAATGGAAGAGCTTGGTGTGGATCACTGAGGCAAAATGAGTGGTTCTCTGGTACAAACTTAAATGAACACACCCAAAACATTCCATTAAAATAAAATAAAAATTAATGTATTCTATAATTACAAACACAGTGAACATAGCACATAATAGGCATATAATAAAATGTTTAACGAAGGAATGACATTTATGCATTGTGGTAAAGTAAGTGTTCATTTTAAATGAATGCCAGATGATCACATTCATTGAAATACAATTTCTTTTTCAAAGCAGAGAGTCTGCTTGGTATTGGCTAGTTGTTGTTGTTGTTTTTGTGGGGGGGGGGTTACTTGCTTGTTTTTTTCTCGTTAGAGTTTTATTTTCTGAAATTGGAAAATATTTTCACAAAAGTGCCAGAGACATAAATTTGAAACCAGAATGCCAGCACATGTAACCAGTATCAAGGGTATTGGGGAGATTGAGTCAGCAGTTATCTGGAGCTCAGTTTCTGCAAAGATTACAAAAATGAAGAAGGTAAAAGGGGCCCATGCATGAGTTCTCAGATATACACAGAGCTCCAAAGGACAGGACTTAGAGCATTCAGTTTCTTAGGCCTTGAACATAACATTTAATCATTTTTACCATGGATGCAAATACTATTGCTTCCTAAAACATGTATGTATCATATTAAACAATGTATACAGATTTTATTTTCATATCTCACATCTCAGGGGTTTCAGAAATGAGCTAGACTTCAGGCTGATGACTCTCCAACCCTTAAACTCTGCCGTTATAGGGACTATTGAGAATCAGATTTTTAAATATTTAACGAAGAGTTGATATTTAGCCTTTCTTCTGGTCACTCTGGAGCCATACCAGTTGGTTGAGAGTTAGAGGAAACTTTTGCAGTGTTGATGATCCTGTTGTTCCACCCAGCCCTGCCCTTTGGAGGTCATCCAAAGGTAGGCGGTGGTGATGACAGCTACCATTGATGGAGGGTCTCTTGGGAACCAGGACCTCTGATCCTCACAACAAGTAGAGAGGTAGATATCTTAATCTCCTTTATACAGATAAGGAAACTCAGGCACAAAGTAATTAAGATATAATTTGACCCTACAGCGTAGTCATGCCGATATTTCTAGCTAGAGCCCATGACACTCCTGCCCTCCTCAGTTTATTCCCTCCTTCCCAATAAAAAAAGCCCGGTGTTTAACCTCAGCACATGGATTATGAGCTCAGTTACCCTCTCTCCTTGGTTATCGCTTTCTTAGTGGGGTTGAGTGAGGCCTAGAAAAAAATACATTATAATCTAATATCTAGACGATCCAAAGTAGTTGTTCTCATAGTCTTGACCCCAAGGACTCCTTCAGCCTTAAAAACAAATGATTCTATGTTTTGATTTTGGTAGGTAACAGAGCCACCTTTCCCTACTCAAAGATAAAGATTGTCATTTCAAGAGCATTTAAAAAATAATAGATGGCACACTTCCTTAATACTCTGTAATGTGCAATGCACCAGGTGTACAATCCACACTCAGGAAATTGCTGGATAGTGAAGATAAATCAGCATTAAATCACTCCATTGAAAGCCCTTTTTAATAAAAAGTTGTCAGCAAAATCTGTGGTGACATGCAAAAGGATACACAGTTTCTGCATCTGTAAAATAGGGCCAGTTCCTCAAAGGCCTGTGCAAAGGATTAAATACGATAATGTATGTAAAGCACTTGGCGCAGAGTGAACACCCACGGTGCTTGGCCTGGATCAGTATTACGGAGAATAAAGCTTTGACCTTGACACATTGCAATTCTTGGTTTGTTTAAAAACAAAACAAAAAAACTTTATGATGATGACATTGGACTTCTTCCTCTCTGCTTTAAAATAAATGTTGTCAAAATTGGAAGATTAGAAGAATCTAGAATGGTAGTTTATAACAATTATCTACTCTCCCTTGAGAAATACCCCCACCTCTGGAAAAATAAAAAGTTTTTTTAAAGGTGTGCTTGGGGATTCTGTGGTCAAATGATTTAGGAAAATTATGGATTATACAAAATTAAATATTGAATTTCGTTATTGTTCGTCTCAGAAGTTTTAATGCTCATAGGCTTTGTGACCCTCCATGGGGTCGCACAAACAGGGATGGAGTACAATATCTTCCAGACTTATCTGAACATAGAACCTACTTATAATCAACCATCTCATGGAACTAGCATTGCATAGGGCAATTTTGAAAAATGGTTGTTGAAGCATGGAAGTCTGAGTTATTTGATGTAGTACCAAAGGTCCTCTTTACTAATTTCCTCCATGAAACCCATGTTCTGAAAGGTTCGTTTGTAATTCTGTGTTTGTTTTATTAATCAGAGCCCTCCCTCTATAACAGCTTCTGATCGGGCTTCTGGTCACCAAGAGAAATGGTCTAATTCCACTGTTATTTATTCAGTCAGAAGCATTAGAAAACCTTATGAGGGGGTTATCCCATAGGTCTTTATAATAATAAGAATGGCTCGTGGGTGCCATTACTACATTCATGGACTCCCTATTGGATTTCAAGACCCCAGTTTGAAATCCTCTGCTCTAACAGAAAACCCAAGATCACTGTCAAGTTCAGCCTGGCCATTTGTGATTACATGAGCCTGTCGAGGAAATCAGAGGTCTTGTAAGGAATATGCTATTATTATTATTTTTTTAATTTTGGACATAAAAATTCTGCCTTCATGTTTCTGTTAGATTTTTATTAGCATACAGGTATATATTAAGGGCGTGAAATACAAGCCATAGGGTGGGGGCATTTGGAATGGAGGTTCATGCCTCTGTCCCCCTTCCTTGCCTTCTCTTTGCACATCTGCTTCATTCTCCCTGTAGAAGTCAGGCGGGCCTTCTCTGCTTTGGGGTACGTGTGAGCCCCACTCCCACCTCTTGGTGCCCCCCTGCACATCCCCGGCAGAGGCTGGTTAGAGATTCTAAGTTCCAGTTTTCAGAAGCGATAGCTGATTGGCCCACCCTGGTCAGGTATAGTTCTCTCATCCCTGACTAATGGGCCCTGACTAATCCAGTTTTCTGAGAATGGGGTTGGACAGGGCTTGGGAGATGGGCACTTCACAACGTGTGGGAGGGAAACTGGTACCCAAGACTCATGTACACCCCTTTAGGACATAGGCGGGAGTAGAATTAGGGCATGAGCAAGTCTCGGAACCTAGAGGCTGGGTTGTCAACCCTGGAAACACCTGGGAGCTTTTAAAAATGATGCCCCCCCACTCAAAAAAAGATGCCCTGCCCCCAGACCAATTAAACCAGAACCTCTAGGGCTGATGGGGTGCAAACATCAGTATATTTTAAAACGATTCTCAGCAATTCTAATGCACAGTCAGGATTGAGAATTCCTGGTAGGGGAATCCAGGGACACAGTTATCTATGGAGACCCAGAAAGTGAAAAATCCACTGGTGAATTTCCCATATTTTATTGTTACGTCTTACAACTCAGCGTTTTTCAGGTTCAGTTTAAAATTAAAAGGGATGAACAATTGCTTTGTGTTTTTCTTGCTTCATCTGGCCTTCCCAGTCCTCTATTAAAATCAACTCTATTCTTTAGAAGGAGGGCTAAGGCAGTCAGAGAAGACACACAGGGAAAGCGAATTGGAGGTGGTGTCCAGAAGCCTCCGTTTTAGATCTGCCTTGGCCGCTAAGCAGCCATGTGACCTGGGCAGGCCACAGGCCCTGATTACTTTGCTGGGTCTCATTCTTTTCTTTTGGGAAATGGGTCCATTGAGGTAGAATCAGAAATCGCCTGTGAGTCTACACAATCAGCTAGGTGACCAGGTCACCACAGATCCAGCACATGAACCAGGGGAGACAGTGGGGATTTTGAGCTAGCAGAATGACTAATTGTAAACTTGATGGTGTTTTTTTGTTTGTTTTTAATTCTGCATGGAAAATAGAATAATGTATCTAGTTATCAAATTACAAGAACAGATGTATTTCAAATTATTTGCACGAACTTTTGCAGATACCAATGAGATATTTATATTATTTGTCATCATTACCGGCAGGCACCTTTTTAGTGCGTGACTGGGGTTATAGTAGAAACAGGGCCGAGGAAAACGGTGCTGGCTGGAATTAACCAAGATGTTTGATCACGCACTGTCAGACACATTGATCGCCCACTAAAGCACAGCATTGAACCACACAAAAGTGGCCCGCTCCGAAGGCACTCTTCACTCTCCCTTTAAGACAATTACCTTTTAAATCTCTCATCTCCCCTCGGCCTCTAAACTCCGTGAGCGGGGGTTCACACCTCATTTATTTTTGTGTCCGGCACATCCCGTATCGGGGAGCGGTGCACAGCACCTGTGCCTCAGGTCCTGTCTGGAAAGTGGCAGGGTGTCCCCAGGTAAGCAACCAGGTGCACACACAAACAAACAAATGAGAGCCTTGCGAAAGTTTCTTAGAGGACTAGCATGACATCTTTGCAGTCTGTCAAAATTAGAGGTTTTTGTCTTAATCGTCTCCCAGCTTTTCAAAGGGCCCCTGTCCTGACATTTCCTTGACACTTTGGTGAGCGAAGTTTCCTTTCCTGGACAGCTTGTTAAATATAGTCAGCACCAGACCTATTTCTTAATGTCCTCTTGTGGAGAGCTATTGGAAAATAGACCCTTTTTTTTTCTCCGGCTGGTTTAGTGTCAAAGTTATTATGCTTTAGTTTAAGCTTTAATTCAATGAATGCTTATTGTACACCCTGTATAGACTAGAATATGGATTCGATGCGGGGGGAGTCAGAAAAAAATAGGACACGGTTTGTGCTCTCAAGATTTATTACTGACTCAGACAGATAGTTAAAGGAGTGAATGCCGGTTCTGTTTGATGAGTGCTTTCCAGAAGATGGGGTTTGTGAGGTGAACAGGGGGACCACGGTCGTTTTCGTCATTTTGTGAACACCATGTGCGAAAGCAAAAGCTACAAAAAGTTGCCAAAAAAGAAAACTAGTGTTTGTTTGTTTGTTTTTGTTTTTGTTTTTATTTTTAAACCTCGCATAGGGAAGCTCTTCCTTAGCCTGATGCACCACCCAGATGCTACCCAGAAAGGGACTGATAAATTTGGCTCCATGAGCAAACTACGCATAGCAAAAATGCCATGAACAAAATCGAAAGACAGACAATATAGTGGAAAAAATTACAAACCACAAGAGAGTCAAAGACCCAATTCCCTTAATAGGAAGAGCTCTTATAAATCCATTAGAAAGATGATAAACAACCTGATAGGATATGGGCGGAAGAATGGACAAATAACCAATAATCTTATGAAACAATGTTCATCCTGGCTCATCACCAAATAGTAATAATGATAAGAATGATTAATATTTCCTTTGGGCTGAAATGCGGGGCGATGGACAGTCTCATACACTATTGTGAGTCTGTAAATTGGGCAACCACTTAGGGGGCTAATTTTAATAATATCTTATAGCACAGAATATTCACAGACCAAGCATCCTTTTATACACATTTCGTGTTGTGGGATTTTAATTCAGTACAGCAGTCTGGGTATAGCTGGAATAAACAGTTTTGTTTATGGGTGTGAGAGAAGGAAAGATTGTCCTAGACGTGAACCAAGTTGGGCAAACGGGTCACATGGAGAAGAAATGGAAAGGCCAGGCCACAGGGAACATGGAAACAGAAGACAAAAGTCAAATGAGAGGCATGGACTAGGGGGGTTGGTGCCCTGGCAGTTTGCATGTTTGCCTTCCCCGAAGCCATTGCTACCTCGAGTTTGTTTTGACAACTGTGAAAGCATCTAGGTGTTCGTCCACCTCTTGATCAGTTGAATTTGCTCTGTGCTCCCCACCAGATAAAAGACCGGGAGGTGTTAATTGAATTAAGGACAGTATTGTTCATTGAGCCATGGCAGCCGTTCCTCTGTTTCAGCCCTTTGCCATCTCATCTGCATTGTCACAGCCCTAGTGTTAGGGGGAAGCAAGGGAGGGGCATTTTTCAAAGACCTACAGGGGGATTTGTTCACGAGCCTGCCATTAACATCAATCGCAGAGGCAGGCCAGAGATGCCTGGAGTCCCTCCACACACCTCTTTTGAAAACGTCCCCTCTGGTGTTGCTACCAGGCTCCCCTCCGCTGCTACAGGATTTGGGGCCTTTGAAGTTGGTTGTGGAAATCTCACTGCTTTCTTTGACTCTAGCAAATTGCTCCAAAATGCTACAAATGTAAGAAAGACTAAGGGAGCTTTAGTTGCAGCTTAGAGGTAGAATTCCCTTAAGCCAATTGACAGAAAAATGTGTTTCTTCTTTCAGGGTTTAATTTGTGAGTTGTATTTTAAAAATACAGCAATGCAGTTCTAGTTTCCTCTTAGGAAGAGAGAAACGAGAGGGAGTCAGGTGCCAGGTGGTTAGGAGAGGGGTAGATTCTGCAGCTCCACCTCTATGAACTTTCTGCATTCGGGGGGCAGACCCTGACTCAGGGGCAGAGCTGCCTGCAGAGAAATCATGTGAAACAGGTTTTCCAAGGTGAACATTGAAACAGCATTTCCAAGGTGAACTGAGGCAAGTTGTGGGTGCCAAGGCTGGAAACCCTGTAACTTCATGGGACATGACCCCAGGAGAGAACAGAAGGGGGAGATTCCCACTGTTTTGGTCCAGGGGCGGTGGTTACTGATGTGCTTAAAATTTCACCTCAGGAGTTCTCTCATCTAGGGGTAGGTAATTGAGCTTGGGCGCATTTTCTGAAAATTTCCCCAAAGTTACTTATTTTATTCTCGTAACACACTAATATTGTAAAAAGTGAGAAAGAAACCTGGGTTGGTGGAATGACCACTAGAAGCTCCTCAGGCTGCAGTTACCACCTCCATAAATGGAAGGATTTGGCAGAAATCAGAGGTTTTTAAACTCGTTTTGTTTTGTTTTGTTTTGTTTCAGCAGAGGACCCATTGTAAAATGAAAGTCTATGTGGGATCACTATATAAAAGAGAAATGAGAAGCTGCCGAAGGTGGAGCTGGTCTTCCAAGTTCACGTCCCTTCTCTCTTCTCCCTGTACCCCTAGGACTCCATGACCTCTACAGCCAACTTCAAAACATTTTTGGGAATTGTCCTCTTGACAAATGCCAGATCAGATGGTCTTTGATGTAGCAGAAGAACCCCATCCTTCACTGGAAACACTTAGAGGTTCCTCAGGGTGGAGCAGACTGTGCAGACGTCAATGTGAGGCCTTTGTGACTTGGGGAAATTCACCTCCTTCCTATAGATGGGGGTGATAGGACCAGCCTCAGTTGATTTTATACTGGTTAAATGAGAAAGCCGAGGCAGCACCTTAGTGCAATGCCAGTAGGCCCTTCTCATTACTCAGGGGGTAGCAGAAGTGACCATTCATAGCCGTGTCTTTTTTTGCTCAAAAATGTTGAGGATCTTTTTTCTCAGGATTCAAGGGAATCCTATAGTCTAGTTGGCAAAAGTTCACTGCTACCTGTCTCCTGTCTGTTTTTCCCTTTACACCGCACTAGACTGTGATCCAGGGTCCGTATTTCTTGCTCGTTATGATCAGCATTTAGCACAGGGACTCACACAGAGCACACTCCTAGTAGACGTTTACTGGATAGACTCTCGATGGTGTGCTCGAGCCCACTCCTGCAGGCTCACAAGAGCCGGCTGTGTGAATCTCTTCTCAAGTCCATATTCAGGGACTTCACCTTGGTAGCATGAAATAGGCCATAGGGTAGGAATATTTACAGCACAGAATGCAAATGCTATAAAATCAGAGCCCTTCTCCTCCCACCCCTATCCATCAGAGAGCTGGTTGTTAAGCATTTAGCAGCGCACCACTGCTTGAGATGCCCAGATGAAAACATGGAAACTGAACAGAGCAGTATCTAAGTGTTTCAAATGCAGCGCTACTGTTGGGATGGTAAGGACAAAAGGAGCTGAGAAGGGGAGATTGTTGTGGGCCGAAGGCATCAAAGAAGGATCTTAGGGGACAGAGAGGTGATAGGCATGTAGGAAGAAGTGAAAAGCTGTTCCAGGCTATGGGGATCAGGATGCGAAAGGACACAGCCAGGTTAGTAAGGAAATGGCTTTGGAATTTGCAAAGGAAGGTGAGCTCGGCTTCCCCAGAGCTGAGGAGGGGTAGGTGACTAGCAGGACAGTTTTGGAAGGTGACGGTTGGAGGGACAGAATAGATTAGGCAGGACCTTGGAGGATGCTTAGGTGTTGTTAAAAGTTGAATTCCATTTCCACCTGCAGCAATGATTCCTTTACCTTGCAGATATGTCCGACTTAATGCAAAGCTTTAACCTGACAATGGTAGTGGCCTCCTTAACCTCTTGAGCTGGTGCGGAGTCCAACTAAATCGCTTCCAAAATGTTTAGAAATTTAGGTAAATCGATGGAAGAGAGATTAAAAAAAAAAAAAAAAAAGGAACAATGAGAACCGCTGGGCTGTCTGGGGCTGTGGTTTGAGGCTGAGAGCAAAGGGAACTGCTCCACGATTCTTGCTGCTTCTGTCCAAGATTTGGGCTGATGGGTCACAGGAGCAACCTCAGTGGTTTTTAATTTTAATGCTTGGTCTTTGACTGGTGCCTCCTTGAGAACTGGGGTCAGCTCCCTCATGGTCAGCGGTTCTCAACCTCAGCTACCCGTGAGAATCATCTGGAAAGCTTTAAAAATCCCAGTGCCTATGCCCCCGCCCAGATCAATTAATTCAGAATCCTGAGGTGGTACCCCAGCCCCTGTCCTGTTTTCGAAGGTCCCCAGGTGATTGTAGCACTCAGCCAAAGCTAAGACACACTGGTATAAGACACTGGGTATCAGACGTCAGTGAGCATCAGATCGCCTGAAGGATTTGTTAAAACTCTCTGATTGCTAACGCCCATCCCTAGAATTTCCTGTTCAGGCAGTATGGGGGGGAGGGCCTGATAATTTACATTTCTAATGAGTTCCAAGGTGATGCTAGAATGTGCCACAGATAAGAACCGCTGCCCTAAGGTAACTGAAGCAGCATTTGGAAGACAGTCTGATGGAGGAGTCAGGTCGACTGGGTCCCATCCCCAGCCCTGAAGTACTCACCTGCTTGACCTCACCATTTGTTTAAAGCAGTGAATCTTAACCAGGGGTGATATTGCTCCTCAGGGAACATCTGGCAACATCTGGAGACAATTTTGGTTCTCATGACTTGGGGACTGGTTGGTACTGGCATCTAGTGGGTGGAGAGAAAGGGAGGGATGCTGCTAAGCATCCTTTAGTGCAGGACAGACCCCATGATAAAGCATTATCCAGGTCAAAAAGTGAATTGGGCTGAGATTGAGAAACCCTGGATTAAGGTCTCCGAGCTCCTTTTAGCTTCATATATGAAGTGGGAATAGTCATACTTGTTTTTCTAGTACGTAGGCAGGAAGTGCTCAGTAAGCAGTAGTAGTTCTTAACCTCCCAGCTGAGTTTCTGTGAGTTACCGTGTTGTAAACTTGCCTGAGAAACTTGACCCCCATGGACCTGTTTTCTCATCTGTGAAATGGGCACAGTAGTAAGACCAAACTGCTGAAGGGCAGTTGTGAAGATTAAATGCGGGAATGTATGTAAAGCCCCTAGAAGTGCTCAATAATCATTATCTATTATTATTGTTTTCCATTATATCCTTCCACACACCTGATTCTCTCCCTTGCAGAGTCCAAGATGCTGACTTAACTACTTCTCACTTTGCAGGTCTGTGATATAGGTGGGAAGTCAGCCAATTTCTAGTTTCCAGGGTTATGAGGACTCAGGAAAAGCAGCAGGAATAGGGTGACCTCTTAGCATCCCAAGACTCCCAGGCCAGATGGTGCTCCAGGGTGCCCACTGCATGGGGCTGGTCAGAAAACCTGATGTTTAATTTTTGCTTACACATTTCTAGCCTTAGGACAGATCTGCTTTAATGAGAATTTGGTGACATGAAATGTTTAGAAAAACAAAACACTTCTGGTACCCACATTTCATAGGTAGACAGGTTCAAGGCAATGAATGATTTAGGGTGGCTCCACCCCCCCCCCTCAGCCTTCCCCACTTTCCAGATGGAGCAGGAATTTGAACCCAGCTCTGTGAGACTCCATTGCCTGGTTTTTCAACCAGCCTGGGGCTCCTGATGTGAGTTACAACAGGAGTCCAGCAGCGAACCCCAGGGACCCCCAGCAGCCATCCGCAGACACCGGTCTTGCCAACCTCTGCAGAGAGCCTCCTGCTCCCATCTGAACGACAGCCTCAGAGGTAGAATGTCCTTCCTCTAATCTGCACGCAAAATGGATTTTAGCAACTGGATTTTATTGAGAAACCAACTCCCTCTTCCCCACCCCCAGCATCGGAAAACATATTGTCTTCTTCACTGTAGTTCATTTCGCTTTCCGTGGTGATTAATGAATTAAAGATGCAGTGTATTTATTCTTTTGCCTGATTACCATTCTGTAATAAATCTAAGCGCTGGAGTCTGTCGATACAGGAAGGCCAACCTGCCTCTTTGGAAAATAAAGGTTTGTACATTAAGCTAAACTTCCAGCTCTCCAGTGCAGGAGAAAATTCACCTTTAGAGCCTTATAAAAATAACTGGGAAGCTCAAGGAAACACTGGCTGGCAGCTAGAAGACGGCATTACTGTGACAGAAGGCACTTTGCGCACACCTCCCCCGACACAGGAAGGCCGGTTGACCTAGAGATCGGATTTATTTATTGGGCACACTGAATATCAAGCTATTCATGGAAGTGACGGTGGGGAGGAAGGTGACATCCATGAAAACCTGGTCCCAGCCTGTGGGACCTTATTGTCAACTTAAAACGGTGTTCTCTATGAGTTGTACTCATCTCTGGCTGACTGACCATCTTAACATCATTTGACTAGGCAGGTTTGAGTGTGGTTGCTGGTCCTAGGAAGAGCTCCTGGAAGGCAGGAGCTGTGGCTCCCAGGCCACCATGGTGGCTAAGAGCACCGCTGTTCGAGTCAGGCCCTTGCCCAGCCCTGCCTTATCGTGTCCTAGCTGTGTGACCCCAGGCAAATTTGGGTTCCTCGTCAATCCAATGAGGGCTCTCCCCCTGCCCCCAGGACTATAAGGAGGTAGAGTTTGCCCCCAGGACATGTAGCAGGACAGGACGCACATAACAAGAAGTGAACAAAATTAGCTTTGCAATATCAATGGCAAATTCCTTTTCCGTCTTTATTTTTTATTTTTTCAAAAGAAAAAGCAAAAAACAAAACATAAAAAAAAACAACATACTTGGCCAGTGGCTTATATGGTCCCATTTCTCAACTGCCACTGATTGAACATTATATACATATATATTTATATTTTATACATATATAATTCATACTAAGGTAGTAATAAAAAATCAGATCGAATGAATGCCCCTTGTGGCTAAGAGTTGCATTTTAATGGTAGGTGGTCTCTCTTTATATGCATTTTATCCATCCCTGGACAGCTCAAGGATTACCTTCAAGGACTCTATAAAATTCTTTACAAAGGTATTCAAGATTCTGTCCAAGTCCATTTTTTCTGGAAAGAGGGTCCTTGCCTTCATCAGAGCCTCAAGCAATCCAATAGTCAAAGAGTTCGAAAAGGAAACCACAGCTTCTAAAGGCTTTGTGAGACACCCAGGGCTGGGACTGGTAGGACAAGTCAGTGCCCTTCAAACCTTGCCAGGACTATGGATGCAGGCAATCTAGATTCTAGTTCAGGGTTGCCACTAACTAGTGTGGCTCTGTATATCAGTCTTTGACCTTGGTCCCCTCCTCTGGGAAATGGGGGTAATAGGGTACACACTGTGACATGGTCAGAGGGTTAGGTGCCAGCAGGGTGCCAGGCCAGGATCAACACCTCCTTCCCCACTGCCCCGTATATATTTGGTTGGCAAGAGACTTCCATGGTCTTCCCCAATGAAGAGCCTCAGCTCTTTCCTCAGCTGACCATGAACTTGCAGGGCTGGGCAGCAGAAGGGATGGAGACCTTGCAGTGTGGCCCTAACCCCTGGTCAGCTCCACCTCCCCTGACCAGCCCAGGCCCCTCCCACCCCTCTCCCAGTCCTCCCAGTTCCTTCAAAATGCTGACAAGTTGCAGTCTCACTCCAAGTGGGATGTTACTAGGCTCACGGATATATTATTTTTCACTGAGCCATTGCGACCAGTTCATAGCTTCTTCCCCTCACCTGGCTCAGGTTTCCACTATGGCAGCGTGGACCGTATTAGCTCAGAACCGATTCCTCTTCCTCCCCCAAATTCCTCCTTCCTCCTCCCCTGCAACCAGAAAATGAACTTTCTAGGTTACAGATACAAGAAAGAAGTGTTTCAGCAAGGCAGGCATGCTCCCTACAACCAATACTCCTGCCTTCTCTCCAACAAGGCAGAATATTGCAAGAGGTGGAGAGGAGAGAGGCTGCCCTGTAGGACTTTGCATTTAATTATGTAGTGAAAACCTCTTAGTGGGAAGTCCCAGGAGGCCTGAGGGGTGGCAGCTGAGAGGGGGGAGGAATCTGTTGAAAGCAGGGTTTGCTGCATTTGACATGCATCCACCTGGAAGGTTCCCCCTTTCTGCCTTGGAAATACCTGGAATTGTGAACTAGGTTAAGAAGCCTCAACCCCCAGCTAATAGTCTGGGGCTGCCTTTCCCACCATCCCCAGATGGTCACAAATGATTCTGCCCCGAGGAGCCTGGATGACGCTTTTTGAAGGCGAACAATCTCACGGGGAGGAAAAGGCTTTCTCCTTCCCCCTTCCCCACATGGCCAGGTGTGACACCCCTAAATCAGAATCAGGTATGAAATCAGATATGACACCCCGAAGGTCATTCAAGCAGTCAGACCCATGTTACCGTGTGTGTGTGTGTGTGTGTGTTGCTAGCTATTTTACTCATTAAAACATCTAGATCACTGCAGTCTAATAGAAATACAATGGGAGGTACATTTAAAATTTTCAGTTTTCTAGCAGCCACATTTTAAAAAGTAGAAATAAATAGGTGAAATTGATTTTAATATTCTCTTAAACCCAAAATATCAAAATGTGATGATGACAACACATGATCAATATAAAATATATTCATAAGATATTGCACAATTTATTTTTTGCATGTTCCAGGTCTCAAATTCGATGTGTATCTCAGTTCGGATGCTAAATGTTCAATGGTTAATGTGGATTAGAGTCTGACCAAAGCAAAGTCTGAGATGCGCTAACAGAAAAAAATATTTTTTTGCACTGCTTCAGTTTTTAAAAGGAAATTAGTGAGCATCAAATACAACCAAAAATTCAGTTCCTAAGACACACCAGCTACATTCCAAGCGTTCAGAAGGCACGTGAAGTCAGCAGCTATATCACTGGTGGACAGCACACTGAGCTCTAGAGTTTGGGAGTTACCTGGTTGAAAATCACGAACTACCAGTTTGAGATTTAGCTTTGTCTGGTGTCTGGAAAGTCTAGTGCCTTGTCGACCTGGCCCTCACCCTGCGTGTTAGGTCCACCAGAGAGTAAGCTCCAGGTGCCTGTGTAGTATAAACGCCCAGCACAGCACCTGCACATAATTTGTACTTAATAAATATTTGCTGAATGGATGGATGGACAGGACAAGGGACACATGAAGAACTTCCTGCCAGGTAGATGCATGTGAATTTCGAATAGGAGCCTGAAGGGATTTGCGTGTGTGTATTTGGGGGGCGTGTTGTCTAATGAAGGAGGGAGGGCCTATTCTATTTCCTGGACCGGGAGGGGCTGGATCTAGGGGGCAAGCATGAAGGTCTCCTCCACAGAGCCACTCCCTGGGCCTGGGCGGGATGGTATTTCCTCTTCCTCTTATATTTGTTCTTCTAAGAAGCAGGTCTTGGGTTAGGGTCTTAAATAGCACTTTCTGGTGAGTGTGGGGCCTTCTCCAAAGCAGGGAGGCTTAAGAATGAGGGTTGGAGAGAGCTTGAAACTCTCCCAGGTCTGCAAATGGAACAAGGCTGAGAAACATTCTGTAGTATTAACTGGCATCTCTGGTGTAAATAATGTAGAAAAATCTTGCGTACTTTGCTTAGACAATGGTCCTTTAAGCTTTTAAAATAGATTTTTCTTAAGGGCTAAGAGCTGTGTCTCCTACTCCTGGGCCCTGGAACATGGTGAGGGGGTCTACTCAGTCAGTCATTCATCCTTTCATTCACTTATTCATTTGCCTGACACATCACCTATTAAGATACTATTGTGTGAGGCAGTGGAATGCTGAGAATATAGGTGGGAACCAAAGAAACCTGTTCCGTCCATCTGCAGCTTGGCATAGCTGGGCTTTAAACAAACACACTACAATTGTGCTAAGTGCCATGAAGGCTGCGAACCAAGAGCTTGACCAGCCCTGAGCTGGATATTAGATGACATAAGATTTGCATTGGGTGTTTAAGGATGAGAGGACTATGTCTCGAGAAGTTAGGGGAATGAATATGGAAAGGAAAAATGTTTTCCAGGTAGAACAAGGATCATATCAGAAGGCTGAAGACAGGAAGGAGCCGAGAGCCCGCCAGTGAGTGAGTGTGAGCCTGGGGGCAAATGCCTCATGTCAAGGCTAGAGACACTGTTGTATATATTCTTGGCTCCTTTGTACCCAGCTTGGTGCCCAGCACACCACAGGCGCTCAACAAGTATTTTCTGAATAATGACGGCAAATAGTTATCCCGGGAAGCCCTAGCTTTGGGGGCAACTCTTGTCAAGCACCCAGACATACCACCTCCTCTGTTCTCAGCCCGTTGAGTTCCATTCTGAATTGTGTGGATGATTGTTCTAAATTTCTTTGGCTTTGGAGGACATTTTCTGTTCCTTTCTCCAAGACATTGCCCACAGTCACATACATGTTTAGAGAAAAACACACAACATAATTCAGGTTATTTTTTATTCTTAACTGCACAGCCTATGTTTCTGATTTTTTATTAAATTTTCAATACTACGATGGTTCAACTTAATTTAATGGAGGATTGCTTAGGTTTCCCTCCTCTGCTTTCTCATCTCAAATGCTTTTTAGTTCTCTGATTTAACCCACTGGGTCTCCCCAGCAATATGTGACTTACAGAATTTCTGTAAAGGCTAACTTTGGTGACATAGACATAAGGGAGACACATAAAACAAGACTAAGCAAACCAAAACAATGACATAGTGGGAGAACCCTCAAGGACCCCTGTCTGCTTTGCCACATCTGCCCATCGGATATCCAAATTGTAAACTGATGTGATAGAGGAAGGAAGAAATAGTGTGAAATATAGGGCATCAGCATGCTTCATTTCTACTGGCTCCTCCAACTTAAAAATTGAATCGTGTTTAACATCTTAATTAGGGACAGTAATGTGCAATAGTTTTTTGTTTGTTTTTTAATGAACACCTAGTAGTTTACTCTAGAAGTAAATTATAGTCAATTTATCTGTAGTGACAAGTCAGTAGAACATGGGAAGGCTCAAGCTTTTCAATCACCTGGTATTTGTTTCCTGTTTTTACTACTGAATGGAAGGCAGGGCCATGGGTAAGAAGTAAGTGCAGCTCAGAGTGGATGCTGTGACTTCTGAAATCTACCACTTGCCAGCTTCCCCTTTGAAAGACCCAGTGTAACTTTTGCCAGCTGTCATGAACTTAGAATTTGCATAGAGATGCACATTGTTGAAGAGAAAGAATGACAGGGGCCTTTTGGTTCTTGTGAAGTGGATGGTCAGGGTGATTCAAGTGGTAAACCGAGCTACTGTCTGCTTCTAACAGTGGTTCATTCTAATGAGAGTGTTCCGAGGGTGCACACACCATCAGTAGCCGGAATCCAGCGGCCTCTTTGGGCTTTCTTCTTGGTGGTGCGAGCTCGGTTAATAGCTAAGCCCACTCAAACCACGGCCAGTGTCCTCCGGTGCAATGCTTGTGTTTGACAAGTTGCAGTGTGGTTTCAGAAACACCAGTTAGATCAAAGTAAACAGCCCCCAAATACACAGCAGCCAGGAGAGATTGTGAAGACACACCCTGGGCTGGGGTTTTGTGGTGTTTCTGTTGTTTCAGAAGAGAAGTGTATGCGTGCAGCCAAGAATAAACAAATTCTGTAAATAATTGCTTGACTTCAGAGGAAGGAAGCGTGAAGGTTACCTTGTGATCATCTCTGAGAATTTAAAAGCCTCCTAAGGATCAGGAGGGAGCCCCTGTTACAAACATGAGAACCGGGTTACAAATCTGAGAAGTCTTCTCCTACTGACTAAATTAGGTTTTGAGTCTCAGATTTAGGGCCCCATACCATCTGAGTATCTCTTTCGTATGTGCAGTCCAGCTCGTTGGGGTGAATATCCCTCCCCACCCCGTATCCTTGCCACTCACAGAGTACTCAGCATATACCAGGCATTTAATATGCATTAGTTGAATACATGAGAAACTACACAGGACCCTGTCTTTGTAATAATAACTAGCATTACTGACAGATGACCTCTTAATCTTTGCAACACTCTGTAAGTTGGCCACTGTTATGATCCCTCTATTGCAGATGAAGAAACTGAGTCCTAGAAACTCTGACATGCCCAAGTCCACATAAGCAGCCAACTGAGGGGCCAGGGTACAAACTGTAGGCTACAGTCAGTGCCCAGAACCAAAAGTCTTAATTAAATTTATGGTCTGCATTTGGGCTTGAATCTACTGGTGGATCTAGTGCTTCTGCTCACAGCCAGGGTCGTTCTCACTCCCCCTGCACCTGGGGGCCTGGAAAATGCTGTGACAAGATGGTTGGCAAAAAGAAGCTTCAATGCTGACCTTGGCCATTGTCTAATTTTCTCCTCCAAAAATGGAAACTTCGGGAAATTACTTTGGCACAAAAGTCTTTCCTAGCTCTTTCCCAGCAGCCCAAGGACCTATAGAGCTGGCACTAGCAATGGAATTGAACTAAAAAAAAAACCTCACTAGCTGCAGTTGGTTAAATGGAGTGTTGGCCGAAGAGAGCTTGCATGTGTACAGAAACAGCATGGCAGAGAACCTATAGTGGAAAATCCCCCACATAGCTAACACTGCCCCAGGGCAGCACTGTTGTAGTCTCTTCACACATATTAAATTCTTATGACAACCCTAGAGTGTGGTTAAGATTCATCATCCCCATTGTTCAGATGAGCAAATCAAGGCATAGAGATCATATAGCTAATACATGAAGGTGCTGATTGTGCTTGAGATTAAGAATAACAGAAAGGCATTTTCAAAGGCTGCTCAGCTATCTCCTGTTCCTGCTCAGTCCTCACTCCATGACTTCTGCTGTATGTTATTGTTGAGTTGGTCACAAATCACCAACAAATTCCCAGGCTTCAACCTCTTTAAGGCTGAATTCCTCTCAAATGAGATCCCTCAGCTTTCAATCTCCTTCTGAAGGACTTTTCTTATGGGTTCAGGTGGTAATGGCCAGGGACCATAGAAAACAAGAACCCAACATAGTTGTCTATCTAAAATCAGTATGCTGGATAAAATCATGGCAAAGCTTGTAGACACTCAGGGTAGGCTTTGAGCAGGGGCTTGAGCTAAGTGTTAAAGGTGGTATAGGAATTACTGGCTACCCGAAGGGAGAGGAAGACATCCCAGATCGATAGACGCATGAGGTAGTAAAACGCATTGGATATCACTGACCGTGTGCCATGATAAACTCAGCCACAGTAGTGTGCTAAGGCGCAAGATGATTGTCACATCTTCAAGAATTTGGTTAGCTGATGTTTAACAGCCATTATTTAAAATTAAATTATAGAAAATTGTAACTAAATGTATTATAATAAGGGAATTATAATAAGGGAATAAGTAAACAAAACCATACTTCCTAATTATTTTACTACCTTTTACTATTTATGCCCTTGAGGCTATGTATATGTATTGTATCTTTTTGGTAGAAATTCTATATACTGATGTGGTAATGCACGTCTCTTCCCGGCACTGCAGTTAGTCATGTCACATTGGTGGCTTAAAATCAGCCATAGTGGGAGTATTTACACTACAGAAATCGGCAAACACTATAAATCAGGGCTTTCCTCCCCTTGGAGAGCTGGTTGTTAAACACTGACCAGCACACCTGGTCACTTTTCATGTCTTCAGTTTCCTCTTCTGTAAATTGTAGATCCTGGTCTTTACTTCATGGGCTTGTTGAGAGGGTGACATTAGGTGAACTGTGTCCTGCAATTGCACAGCTCCCTGCACATTAGGTAACTGAACAGCACTTTAGCTGGTATGGTGGTTTGGGTCATTAATATTAGCAGTGGTGAGAGCTAAGAAGTGAAGGTCTATTCACTGAGTGAAATAACCAGAGAACCATGGTGTTTTCTGTGTGCCATGCTAGATGCATCTTCAAGGAGGCAGAGAAAAGAACACTGAGGACTTTCCACTTTCCCTTGGGCTTCATTGGAGGTGCTGATGCTGCTAGGAGCAGGGCTGGCACCTGGCAGCTTTGTGCCCAGGCTGACTCCAGCTGTGCCAGTCCACAGGCTCGTGGAAGACGGCAGACTGTGTAGCAGAGATAATATGCTGAGGCATCTCTTTGACAAAGGTGCTTTCTGAGCACACACTGACTCCAAACTGTCTGCCAGAGCCTCTCCCAAAAGGAGGCTTCTGTAGCAGGGTGGCATAAGGTTCCAGGAGCATCGGGATGGGCTCACACTAGCTGCTCCTCTGTCTCTGGCTCTTGGCCAGGGGTTTGGAGGGACCTGGGTCCTTTGGAGGCTATTCAGCCCAGTGCCGGGCAAAGCAGGCTTCTCTTACATTATAGGGAGATGGAGAAAGCCAGCAGTCCCTGGAGCTGCTGGGCCTTGAGGATCGAGTGCCTCCCTCAAAAGAGACCTCTATCTGCTGTCGAGGCAGAGGTTCAGCGTGATAGCTGGCATTCTTTGAGGACCTACTATGTGCAAGGCACCTTGTTTCCTTACTTCACTTAATCCTCCCAAATCTGCCAGGTTGGGGGATGTTGACAACCCATTTTACAGATGGAGAAACTGAAGATCAAAGGTCACATAGGTGGAAATTCAGATCTCATGTTGCCACATCCAAAGCCTCCTTGTTTCTTTAACCTTGATTCATGGAAATGTGGGGCCCTTGTCACATCTTCTATTGCCCCCAAATCTAATTGATGTAGCAGAATGGAGTCTGCCTGATGGGATCTTTGTTTCAAAAGATCCTAGAGACAGCAAGGCCCACATTCTTCCCACTTGGAATTATCAGGGCCAAATTGGGAATTTCATGAAAAGGGGCTTATGCCCCAAGCTCCATTAAGCCCTTACTGCTTTCTTACGTTACCCTAGCGTATGCACTTCTGCCATGAAAATAGCGCAGGCAGGAGTGCAAGAGGCTATGACTGAGAGACGGCCATGCCTAACTTGTTTCACAACCAGAAACAATGCACTGAGCGCCCTTTGCTGCCCTGCCTGGCATTCTGATGGCAAGAAAGAGAAACCTACTTAAGGACCTGTAGTCAGAGAGCAATCCTGAGCGAGCAAATCCTGGTCGGAGGTCCAGCAATTGTAAAGACTTCTCTTCCTTGGGCCACCCCTGTGAATATGAGGTCCCTCGAGAGAGGGGGCGGGGTTGAGGTGCTTGGCAGCACTCTGTGGCTCCCCAGGGTGTGGGTTCTGGAGAGGACCTGTGCGCAACAGGCATGAGTGCACTTCGCCCAGCTGTCCTTGGGGCCACCGTGATCTTCTAAGATGTGCCATGGCCCCTGCCATGGGGAAAACAACCCATGGTGGCCCCATATGCCATGGCTCTGGAGGTGACCTTCAATCTGGAGAGGTACTTCCTGAGCCATCTCTGCCACTCTCCCAGGGTCCTCTGGGTTCCCCTTTCTTTTATAATAATTTGGTTGGGAACCTACATGCAGAAAGAATGCTTATATGTGCCTAAAATGCCAGTAGACTAACCGCAGGAGACTCTTCCTCTGGACACAGCTTAGAGGGTGCAGAATCCTACCATACCCAAGCTGGGAGCATTACGCCCCATGATCGCGGCCATCAAGATGGGCAAGGGCAGGGGGACAACTTCTGAGTGCGGGGTCACTGCAGGCCGTCGTCATTACAAGGAGGAGGGTGACCTGTGTGCTGGGTGCGGCCCCAGTTCAGGCTGCCTGCGTGCGGCGTTGATAGTATTCTGCGAGCTGCTGTCCCGACCCAGGGAGCGTCTGGTGGGCCAGGTGGCGCGCTGTCTCAGAGTGAGGTCTCCAAGGGTTTCTGATGGGAGGCCTCGGCGAGTGATGGCTCATCAGCTGACCCAGTGTCAGGAGAGGAGCCGAGCCCAGCTGGAGAGTGTGGTGAGCCGGGCGTTGATGTCCATCTCTCTCTCCCAACCTATCTCCTTTCCTCTAATTTTTATGCAGGGGTGGAACTCTTGTCCCCTTCTGTCTGTCCCCTTTCCTATCACCCAGAAAATCTTCCTCATCACTTCTCTTTCTCCCCTTTTCTCCCTACTCACCATGTCTTTGGTCATAATTTTGATTAAAGCTAACTTTGATTAATGATCCCCCATCCATTGAGCCAGCATAGTTATCAATCACCACGCAGAGTCCTGGGCTCTGCAGACACAGCGGTGGGCAGCAGAGCCCTGGGCCCCTGTTCTCGGGGAGTGTCAGGGTTTGGGGGAGCAGCATGTTTGTGAGGACAAGTTAGTGTGGCTGCCGTGGAGAGATGGAGGCGAGGCGTCCGTGGTGGAGACAGCTCCCCCAGCCTTGGTTTGTGCTGCCACCAAAGCTGGGCAGAGAGCCTGAGTGTAGGAAGTCAGCTAAGTGCAGGTTATGCTCTTGAGATGGAACCATGCATGAGCTTGCTTGCTTTCCAGCTGCTTCTGGGGTTCTCCTTGATTTTTCAAACCATTACTTTATACGGTGCTGTGATGGAATTGGCATTTTATCCATAGATTCAATGTAGAGAGAGAGGGTAGTGGGCTTCACCCTTCTGTGTTGGTGGAAATCGGGGCTGCCCCGAAGAGGCGACCGTCTTTCCCTTCCTGCCAGGCTTCTCCATGGCACCTTTTCAGATGCTGCAAGATGACCCACATCGGTGTCAGGCTTTGGACAGACAAAATGGAACCAAAGGGGATCATTTTCAGAGGAGTGTCAACCTGAAAGGGAGGTTTCCACACCGGGGAGGTGGCCAGCGTAACTGAAACTGGGCTTCACTGGCCATGCCAAGGGCCAGGCGAAGAATCAGTCCAGTTCAGTCCCTGCTAAAAGCACTCAAGTTCCTTACCTTGAATGTGACATGATGACCCGAAGTTGTAGAGTAACTCAGAGCTCCTCCATGCTTTCCAAGACAATATGCCATGGCTTTTGTATAGTGGAGAAGGCTGTACTGAGGTGTGGTCCAGCCCCAGTCTATAGTGGAGTCCAGCTCTGCCACTGCCAGCTGACCTGGTCTCAGTTTACCCAGCTGCCAATGGGGGGTTCTCTGTAGTGCCATCCCTCTAGAGTTCTTCTGCTCAATGTGCGCTATGCTGGACATACCACTACTGCTCCGTAGATGCCACCGGATGCCCCTCAGATGTCCTTGTTGTTAATCAACATCATCAGCGTCCATTGAAAGAGGTCATGGCAGCTACTCTCCCCTAGCACTGGGCTCAGCACTCTGCAGACATTAGCTCATTTAATCCTTACGGCCACCTTCCAAAGGTAGCCTACTCTTATCTTACTAAGAGTAGGCTAAGTAGAAAAAACTAGGCCAAAGGACTGTTTGTATATGTGTATGTGTTGGGAAGATATTTATTTTCTGAACAATATTGCTTGCTAATGTAGTTGATGAATCAAATCAGCCCAAATCCCACTATCCCAAAGGGACACACACTGGTAACTAGTTAGCAAACATCCTTTTTATCCAAAGAAGTTTAAGGCGCATGGGCAGGAGGGGAGGAGTGAGGCTCTCAGTGTCAGTTCTAGACTTTCCCACTCGGCCATGCTGCAGCCTAACTTCTAGGCTGTGGGCCACCTACCTGAGGCACCAAGCATCCCAGGGTCCCACTGCACTCTCTTGTCATGAGTCCATGAGTTGATGGGCAGGACATGAAGGCACTGGCACCTCTGGAAGTCAATAGAGAAGAGCCAAATGGAAGAGACAGAACAGAAAAGTCCATTAAAATAACAGTGTTTTCCAGAATGACACAACACTGTCTTCAAGGCCATCCAAGTAGCCACACACTAATTAATGGTCCCTGGAGATGCTGGGCTAGAAGCCTTTCTTTTGGGAGTGTTTTATATAAATCCAGAGACTGAAGACTAACCAACCAACACGCTCCCTTACCCACAAGCTGTTTTCACCTTGTTCTACCGTAAGCTTCTTTTTTCTCTTGAATCTGAGATGTGAGTAATTCATTACACAATTGGACTTCGTTGTTGGTTTATGCTGATTCCAATTGCAGAATAAATGACTACCTGGAGTTAAAAAAAAAGAAAAAAAACTAATGAAAATACAGGCATCAATCAAGAACATTTATGAATAAAGACTTTAAACATCCATACTTAGAAATATATATGATATTTAGAAATAGATCTGAAAAGACTTATGTAATGTGTTTTAATCAAATCTTGAAGAGAAATTGGCCAATAAATCAAACCTTGAAAAGAAATTGGCCAATAAATCAAAATTGGAAAGAAAGTGACAGATAAATCAAGTCTAAAAAAGAAAACAGCTACCCTATCAAATCCATGATATGTTTATTAAAGCAACTGATCTCAGCTTCTCATGAACGTGTATCTTTTCTGAGCCCATGTATTAGGAATGTATTTAGGAAACAAGTTACTTTTACTATATATGTTAGCATGTGTGCATGTATGTGTGTGTATGTGTGTGTATAACACACAAATATAATCTGTAAACCAAAACAGTGAGACTAGACTGGGATAGAGGAGACAGAAGACAGAAAGGATCAATTGTAGACAAACACCCAGTACCAGCCTGATTCTTACATGGTTTCTAGGATTTATCTTTGTATGTAAAGCAGCTGCGTTACACTGGCCTTTGGGACATCAGGACATCAGCAACTGAACGGCTTGGGGTCCAAGGCAGATCTGATGGTTCTGAAATGCTCTTTCACAGGGAATCCTGTTATATCAATTCCAGAGGGAGTGATTTTTTGCATCTGTACAGCAACATATAAGATATGGCATTTCATTTGTTTTAAAATTAATTTATTTTTTAGGAGTTTTCCACAAAGGTATTTTTAAGTATATTTTCAAGATCAAGTCTGTGTGTGTGTGTGGTGTGTGTGTGTGTGTTTGGGAGTGAAGGACACTTCAGAGTCACCAGGTCTCTCTTCATTCTTTATCTCATTCCTTCATCCATATTTCAGAAAGTTGCTTTTCAAAGAATAAAAAAAAACCACTTTAGACTAGTACTCACTTCCTACCCAGCCGCGTGTCCCTGTACTTCCCAGCATAGACATGAATTAAATGTTTTTACATCATTGCCCCACAAGTAAACTTGCGGATGTCAAATCATATGTCCCAATAGCTGGGCTTAGAATATTATATTTTATGTATGTAGGCTCCTCCTTAGTTTCCAGTTCATAAATATGTCATAGAAGTGACTTCCAATAATAACAACAGTTGGTCAGTTGTCAGGTTAAGGTCTTTATGGGCAACCGAGGCAGGTACTCTTATTTGTCCCCTTTACAGAGAAGGAAACTGAGGCAGAGGAGCAGTTGCTCAACATAACAACAGCTAGCGAGCAGTAGAGGGAGGATTCGAAGCAGCGTATATTCCTAACAAGATCTTATCCCCCTTCCCACGTTCAACAATATTGACTCCATTTTCTAAACAGGTGACCATGGCGATGCTACCTTGAAGGCCAGCTCCCAACTCCCCATATTACTCTTGACCACATGATATTTCTACCCAAATCCAGCAATAAAGCATGAAAGATAGAGCTCATGGCCAACTTCTTCCAGGGCTTATAAAAATCAGCTAATGTGTCCTTACGGAAAACAAGCCGCTTCTCTTAAGACCATCATGGTCTTAACGTGAAATGGAATAGTTTTAACTTTTAGAAGCTTCCTTAAAGATAGATTCCCCTGCTGGGAACCTTAAAGGCAATTTTTTATCACTTCCTGCATTTTTCAAACATGCCAAAATTTCCTAGCTGTTCTCCTACCCCAGGGCACCCCACTCCATACAGAAACTGGAATAATTTATGGCATAGGACTGGAAAGTTTATTCTCTAAGTGTAGTTTAGGATTAAGTCCATAACATCCCACTCTGAGAAGAAAAAATAATTATCTGGTTGATTTTCTGGCTGCTATATGGCCTTTAAAACCTTATCTTTACAAACTTTTCCCCATATTTTAGTCTAAGATTCTAAGATGGGGGGGTCTTGGCATATGGTTGCTTATGTTGGTACAAGAAGAGAGAACATAGACATTCCTCAGCTGAACACTTGGCATCAAAGCGCGGCCAACCTTGAGGAGTTGACATCCCAGAAGGTGGGGCATTTAGACAGAGGAGCACTTTTCAGTGGCTGTGTTTTCCTCTACTGCTCACTGGAAGCTATGGCAAAGCAGGAAGGGCTGCCATCTGGAGGACATCCAAAAATTGGTTGAGAATCTATTATGTGTCAGACATAAATGCCTTGTTTTACACAACTCTTGTGATCTTAGCATCAAACCTTCAGTGTAGGTACTATTCACATTTTATTTTATTTTTTTAATAGTTTTCAGTTGATTTTTAGAGGAGAGAGAGAGAGAAACATCAATGTGAGAGTGAAACACTGTCCCCTAACTGGGATCCAGCCCGAAAGCTGGGCATGTGCCCTGACCAGGAATCGAACCAGCAACCTTTTGGTGCACGGGACGTCCAACCAACTGAGCCACACCGACCAGGGTGGTACCATTCACATTTTATATTTGAGGAGAGGGAGAATCGACAATGCAACTTGACCGGGGTGATGTTGCTTGCATGTTGCAGGGTCCAAAATTGGACCCTGATTCTCTGTGGCTCCCAAACACATTCTAGCTCCACTCTTGCCTATTTACAAGGTACTGGGGCATAATACTGACAGACACAGACTATGGGCGGGGACTTTGTGTCATGTACTGGGAAGACACAAAGCCTGGGAAGAATCTGCTTTGATTACTGTTGTCACCGTTCATGATGTTATCCCCTGAATAACTTCGTCCAGTGAAATGCAAAACTGACGATGACGCGCTTCTGCTTTTTTAAGAATCTTAATATTTTACACATTTTTATTGCCTGTGTGTTCGTGAGAGAGAGATACAACACAACTGCGTGAGTGTGCGCACAAGCCCAGTGCTGATATGTCTCAGGGTGGCTTCGTTTCTATAATAGGAAAGGTTCTGCCAGCTTATGATATACAGGCCACTCAGAGTCCAAATTATGTGGAAACCAACCACCTGACATTCCTCCCCTGAAGTCCAGCCTGATTTGCTTGTCATGGTCACTGGGATTAACGGAGGCCGGAGCAGTGCTGCGAATTGCTACGGGGTTGAGGTGTGAGGCCCAAAGGGGAAGGAAGTTAATCCCTCCCAACCCAGGAAACCCATTTGACCCATCAGCGCAGGCCCCAGAAAGTCCAAGCTTGCAAGATCATGCCCAGGGCAGCTTTGCCACCGTCATCAGATCTGGCCCCTGTGTACCCAGCACGAGGAGTTCGGGTTGCAGGGGGGGAAGGGCAGTTCCCTCTTTTGCTCACTGCTTCCCTTTGTTATCCGGGGGCCTAGGAGAGCTCTGGGGGTTGGTGGGGGTGGCGTGATTTGGCACCTAGCCATAGGCCTCATCCCTGGAGCCACTGACGCTAGTGGCCTGGGACACACTGGTCTGGAAGCTGGCCTTGACTCTATCTAATACAACAGGCACTTACTCATTAGGTGGCCTGGTCCAAAAATAACATACACCAGGGGGACCTTGGGGACACCAGGTCCAGCTATGAAGAGGCCCCCACAGGCCCAGGAAACCGCTTTCCTGTTTGCATTCCTGGCCACCGGCTTCAGCATCGCGACACTGGCCTGGCTTTTCCACTTCCTCAATGTACTGAGGGCCCATTTGCTGTCCCTCTTCAGCCGCGTTTCTGCACAGGCTTTCCTGGGCCCTGGGCGCGACATGCGCCAATGCTCATGAGTCCGCGGGGGAAACTGTCACCAAAGGACTGCAGTGCTTGGAGTCAGGAGCACTGGGTGAACCAGCTCAGCTCCACATTGTTCCAAAACCCGTCTCAGGCCATCAGGACGCAGGCTAATGCCAGCACCTGGACCTCTTTTAGTAACTGAGCTGAAGGCAGGGGTCCTGGTAGCTCTTCATCCAAACTCTAGCCCTGCCATTCACACGCTGAACGAACACGGGCCGATGACCTCACGGCCCCAAGCCTTGTGTCCCCTCACCCATAGGAGACCCATCTTGTGTGGCAGCATTTTCAGGGGTGGGGTACATCATTTTCAGTGATGTACATAGAGTCCCTCCCAGGACCAGACAAGACTGCTTCACTGGGCAAGGATTTGGATTATGTGCACAAGCACTTTTTGAATAAAATAATTTAATCATCAAACTGCTATAGGATATTTAGGTTACTTCCATTTTTTTCCTACTAGAGATAACACTGTACTGAACATTTTTATACATGAATCGTTGTTGGAATCTCTGATTCTTTAGTATAAATGCTAACAAGTGGAATTATTTGTTAAACTATGATTTTAAAATTCAATATGTAAAATAAAATTACTTTCCAGAATGATTGAACCAGTTTATACGACCATAGACCCTATAGGAGACAGCGAGTTTCACTGTAGCTATCCTGTTAGATCATTGTAGAGAATTTTTTTGATAGTGAAGCAAAATATCTTATTGTTTTCATGCCATATTACATATAATATATACTATATTATATTTATATATAATATGCAATATCTTGTATTTATATCTTTGTTTACTCTTGAGAATTTTTTCTTGTTTTTATATATGGCTGATTTTATTTTTCCTTCTATAAAGTGTCTTTTCTTTTCCTTTTCTCCCCATATTTTTTTCCCCATTTGAAATCATTGTTGCTGTTTTTCTTGTTTATTTCTCATAGCTATTTATATATTGTGTATTAACCCTTTGTCATATTTGTGGCAAAATTTTTCCATGTTTATCCCTTTTAATCATATTATATTTTTATATGTATAATATTTATATTATAGTCAAGCTTAACATTTGCTTTCTTTATTTTTTTGTTCAGAAAGCTTCCCCATCTATATCAGTTAACTCTTTACTCATACTCTCTTCATTTTTATGTTTTTGTTATCTGACATTTAAACCTTCAATTTATCTAGAATTTATTTTGCTATTTGATCTGAGGTACTGACTTGATTTTTTTCATAACTAACTAAGTTTTAACAGTAATTGTCAAAAGAGCCTTCATTTTTCCAGCGGTTTTGATGCATCTTTTTATACTGCTTTAGCTTTATACACACACACACACAGAGAGGGAAAGAGAGAGAAAGAGAAATCTATTTTCAAGGGTATTTTACTCCATTGATTTATTTGATTCTTATAATAGGACAGAACTCTTTTATTATATTTATGACAAATTTTAATGTTTGCTAGAGTTAACATTCTTTGCAATCTTATTTTTCAAAAATTTCTTTGAAATTAAAAAGGAAAAGTAATACCTTTTATTTTTTTACTCTGAGATACAGAATTGAATTCACCTTTTCCAACAGGACAGGCAAGGACTTACATTCTGAATTTCAGATTATTAATTGTAGGCTCAAGTTGTTTTATCTCCTTGGATTCAGTTTACTCATCTGTGCAATGGGGTAAGAGAGTATTCAGTCAGATGATACCCTGAGAAACTACTTCCAGTTTGGAGTTCAGGGCCTAAAATACACAAGGTGTACAATCAATGATGACTGTTATTCTCAGGTTCAGAGGTTTCACATTCCATCTCTGACCTCATCTGGTGGGGTAAAAAAGATGCCAGCTGTCTCCTTGGCACCCAGAGCCCCTGGGTTTGAATTTTGCTGCTTTGACATTTCAAGGTGGCAGATCCCAAGGCATCTGAAGAATTTCTAGGGGACACCTGTTCTCCAGCCCATGTGCCACAAACAACAACCTGTTTTTAGTTGAAAAAACTGGTGGAGCTCAGAGAGCTACAGAACAAAATTCATGCTAGAGTGACATCCTTCTGTGGTTAGGGTTGGTCAGCAACATAAGGACAGTGAGTCTAGCTTTGGAGTCAGACTGGCTGGGCTTGTAGACCACCTCTACTGACCTATAGCGGTGTGAGCTTGGGCATGCTACTTAACCTTTCTAAATGCCAGTGTCCTCGTTATAAAATGGACATTGTAATAGTGCCTTCCTTCTAGAAATTTTGTGACAAGTAAACATGAGCTTGATGGTAAAGCACTCATCAAAATGCCTAGCATAGTAAACACTCAAGGACTGTTAGAGGCTGAGATGATAATGATGTTATCAGGTATCAATGTGTGTTTGGATGCACTTCACTAGTGCAACCTCACACCTGAAAACCAGACGACTCCAACTTTGAAACATCATGTCTAAGTGTGATTCTGTGCCATTTGAAAGCAGATTTGAGCTGAGAAAAGATTCACTAAATGACCCACTTTATCATTCAATAAAATGTGCTGATTTGGTAAGTTGAGAGCTCAGTCTTCCCAGGATCTTATTGCTTTGCAGACATGGTGAGTCTCCTGGTACATGCACATCCATCCATCCACACACACACACACACACACACACACACACACACTCCCCAAGCAAACGCCTGCTTCATGTATCTAATTCTGCACTACACACAGAAGGTCTCCTTCTCAACATCAGCATTAAATATGTGTCTCGTTACTGTTTTTCTTGAGTGGCAGAAATTGGCAGTGAATCCCATGCTCTGAAATTTCATAAACTGCCTGGGCCAAAGTTTTATAAAAGTATATTGCCTACTCAAGGCAGTGTTGATAAGAGCTGCTCTACATAGTCTTGAGTACAGAGCTAGGATCATGATGTCTCATAACTTAAATGGTGCTTCTCTTTATTTCTCTATTCTATTCTGCTCTGTTCTGTTCTATCTGGTAAGTCTTTATTGAGCAACTATTGTCTACCTAACATGTTGAACCAAAGGTGAATTGGACATGACCTTGATTCTGGAAATACTATTGACTGTGTGAAAGAAGCATATAAGCAGATTATGAACACGTAATTATATTCTTTCCTCCATTTATGATCATAATGATCCCCAGTGAGATCTCACACTGGGCTGTAGCTGAACTGAAGAAGTGGGGCTTGATGCTGTCTCCAGTCCTTTATGAATAACACATATTATATGCAAATGTCGGAGAAACATTATTAATACTCACTAATGTTTCCAGCTCTTTTCTTCCTGCACCCAGGGATATTTCCTCATACCTCTTGATGATAGGCATGGTCACATAACTTGATATGGCCAATAAAATATAAGCAGAAATGATTAGTGCCATTTACGGGCAGAAGCATTTAAGAGTTAGGGCAGGATTATCTAAGCTCCTGTCTAATGCTGTGGCAAACCAGGAAGCCACATGTTGAAAAAGTGACGTCAGAAACGGTGGCACTGCCAACAGCCAGTCTCAGAGTAACTACGTGATGTGAAAGGCAAGGGTTACACTTGCCCCTGCAGATTTGCATTAGAAATTTAGTACAAATGAGACATGAACTTCTGATGGTTAAAGTCCCTGGGGCATGTGGGGTTTTGTTAGAGTTACAGAGCCTCTCTTTGAAGCAAGAGTGGAAGTTCATCTAACCCTCCCCGCAAGCTTGTGAAGCAAGTGGTATTTTCGTCATCATCATTGTCATCATCCCCAGAGAATGAGAAAATTAAAAGTGAGGCCTGGAGAGACTAAGAGGCAGCCTCTTGTCCATGGAAGCACTTGGGATCAAATCCTGCATGTACGTTTCCAATCTCCTTTGCTTTCTTCTAGGCTCCCTGTAGACAATACCCTGAAAGGGGGATGACAACTGGTCGCTATGCTAGTCTTTAAGATGGATGCTATTGGCAGTATTCTGTGCATCACAGGTCTTGGAGATAAAGGATACTGCATGTAACCTATCAAAGCCCACATGGATATGGGCATTGAGTTAGTTTTGTGGCATTGCATTCCAGGGCAGCTTTCTGGCACTTTTGCAGAGTGATAAATGGTCACTTAGACCCAGGTGCCCAACTGGCCTGACTCCTTTGTTCACAAGAGCAAATCCACATGGCAATGTGGTAAGATAAAGGGGGACACAGGAAAAGGGTGAATCAGAAGTGTGTATGAAGCCTAACATTTTTTATTTTTTACTAAAAAACAACAACCATTCTGATTCTGCTTTCATTGAGAGAAGTAAAACAAACTGACATGCAACTTTAAAGATTAGGAATAAAATCTCGTGTGTGTGTGTGTGTGTGTGCGCGCGCGTGTGTGTGTTCACCAGCCCAAATCAAGTCCCCTTTCATCACCATTTCCTTCCCCCCCACAGCCTCTTCTACCTCCCCCAGCTCCCCTTTACCTCTAGTAATCACCATACTATTGTCTGTGTCTATGAGTTTCTTTCTTTGTTTTAAAATCTCATTGTCTGTCCCCAAGCTGTAATTCTAAATAGTCAACTTTTGGCCAGTCACCTTCCCAAGTAGATTGTAATTTAAAATATAACTGGAAAGCAAAGCGATCTCCTAAAATTAGCTTGCAAGGATGGTGGTAGTGAGGCTCCAGGTGAGGGGGAGTGGGGGAAGCTGAGGCCCTGTCCCCACCTGGCCTTGTCCCCTTGCCCTCACTCTCTCCCTGCTGTCCGTCACCCAGGGAGGGTGCAGGGGGATCCCGGTGGCCCTGCTCAGTGCGCCGAGTTTAGCAGTCGCTGTTTTGATGGCAGTGGAAGAGGGGGACTGCTATTTCCGAAGGGAGGACACCGCTGGATAAGCCGAGCCCTCGTGAGCTGAGTTAATCACCAGGAGGTCGTGCGGAGGTCACTGGAGCTGCATGCCTGTTGAAATAAAGGTGACAGGAAGTGAGCAATGGATCACTGTTACTTTCCCCTCAGCAGATCTTCGTGTTCTGTTTCTGGAATCCTCACCTCCGGACAAAAGATCAGGTTATGCACTAAGTGAGCGCTGAAGGCTATTGGAACAGATGTCAACTCTTATCCCATCTCTCTCTCAGCTCAGACTAAGGCTTCAGTGCTTGGGAGTGACCACAGTGCCCTCATGATTGGGGCTTAAAGCCGGTCTAATATAAGGAATGTTCAGAGTCCTTAGGTTTACCTGCTGCTTTTGATTCAGTTGCATATGACACAGAGAAGCAGTGGGGTGGCTGGAAGTGCCTCTGACTGGTCTTTTGTATGGATATTAGAGACAGAGAAACAAAATACAAGTCTAAGGCCATTGCTTTACCCTCTTTTAAAAGTATAAGCTTCTCTTCTGTTAATAAAACTGATAGCCCTTTGAGGAACAGATAAATAATTTCTTGGCTGAAGTTCTCGGTCCACGGCTACAGTCTAACTTTGATACAAAGAGGCCAGTGAAGGGAAGATAAATATAGAGAGAAAAGAAAGAAACTAAGACACTAAGTTATCCCAAAGGGCATTCCTGCATTAGTCATCTTATAAAAATTATATGTACCACAGAATATCTATTTTTAGAGTCCAGGAGGTTATGTGAAGCAGTTCAAATGTCGGCAAAGACCCAGAGGCCAGCTCCCAGCGATGATATTGGATATTTGGATATTTGTTTTCTTTATTTTAACTGTGCGAAGCTGGTACTGACCACATGGATATGTTGGCCACTTGGGGACAGCGAGACAAGATTCATGTGCTTCTTCAAAGACATCTGAGGCCCTGAGTGATTCTTTTGTGTTATTTTTGTCCATCTTCTGGGCCTGGGCACTACACACACACACACACACACACACAAGCCTTCATTATACACACTCTCTAAGATCACGCCAGCCGTAGACCTATTTCAGCAGCAGAAAGGATGTCCCCAACTCTCACACAATTGCCATTCAACTTTTATTAGAAGCCTGAAAGAGCGTGAGGAGAAGACGTGTCCATTTCTCCTGATAATCGGATTAGGGTGCTTTATTTCAGCTGTTTCTCACTGGTTAGATCTTGCCTGAGTTTATAGAGTCTAGATAATTTTCTGCCTCTCTCTGGAGTAGAGTACACTGGATTTGGCTACGATAGCAGTTGAGAATCTATTGGATTTAGTGATTTGAGCTGAAATAAATGGCACCTGAAATGCACAAACTTCTTTCCAGATGCACATTGGTTTTGTTTTTCTTTATTCAGTGAACCTCTGAGCCAAGCTGCTTCTCGAGGCTCAACTCTCTTACTTGCTCAAAAGACTTGTCTCACCTTGGCTCGGGGCGGTGCTGTGGCAGACGACCCTGCTGAGCATGGTGGCTGAGCTTCCATTTGTCCATGGCACTCCTCCCTCCTCTCAAACCAGAGTCAGGCCTGTTTCTACCCCACACTCCATCCAAGTACCTGGAGGAATCCAGGGCTGGAGGAGGAGACTGGGAAGCCAAGATGCTCCTCTCGTGCTCTTGGGGTAGATGTAATCGCAAACAAAATCATAAAACATCCAGTTCAATTTGAATTTCAGGTAAAATGACAAATATACTTTTAGTATAAGTAGGTTCCATGCAATATTAGACCCTATTTATGCTAATAATTTTCCATTGTTTATTTGAAATTCAAATTGAACTGGGCATACTACAATTAACCTGCACCCTGTTCCAGGGCATCTTCCTTAGGGGTGTTCCTGTGGGTTCCAGCCTGTCCAAGACCCTGACTTTCAGGGCACACAGCACTGAGAAAACAGGACAGGACACCACACCTCCTAGGTCCCACTGGTGTCTATTTTCTTTTTCTTAAGAGGTCCTAAAGATTCCCTGCCTTAGGACATGACTCCTAGGACTGTGCTAGAGGAAAGGGAAGCAGCAAATGGGGACTATTTCTTCCCAACTTCACTGCCTTCCTCGTATTTAAATGTTTTCAGTTGGGGATTCCTGGAGTTTACCCCAAATGCTCACGCTAGGGTATCATGGTAATATCTCTATAGCAATAGAATTAAAATGTCCCATGTGGGTACCTGCTCTTCATCTAGAGTGTTTGAAGTACATGCTTTACCCAGTAGGCCCACAAAATGCTGAGTGAGGCAGGAATTTTAGGAAAGTAGATTGGGGAGTTGTGACTTCACCCAAAGTCTACAGCTAAGTACTAGTGGCCCAAGTCTTGACAAAGCCTCCTGGTTTCTCTTTCACCAGGCCTGTCCCCACCTACGGCCTCTCCTTAACAGACACAGCATTTGGCTGGTTCTTGAGGGAAATGGCTCAAGGTAATCAATTGCCGTTTCTTCCTTCCCTGGGTCAGCTGTGTTATTATCTCCAGCATATTAAGAGGGAGCCATAACTAATTTTGAAAGGAGGCAATAAACCACAGTTAATCATTAATTTATTTTTATTATTTAGTATTCTTATTATTTAATTTATTTTATCTATAAAAGTACATTAGAGAAAGTTTACAAAATTCACAAAACCATAAAGATTAAAATAACAATCACTCAGTCTTACTCTCAACAATAAAAAAAAAAAAAAGCAAACCCATATTAACATTTTAGCCTTTTTGTATACGTTTATTTTTTTGAGGCATACATAAATGTATGTGTCCATTTATATTTACGTAAATTCCCAGAAACACACTTTATAAAATTCAAAATGTCCTTAAATATTTTATCCTGATTTTTTATTTAGCGTACTTCATATATATTTTCCAAGGGCATTTAAATGTTCTTTGAGAAAATAGGGCTTAAGTGCTCGCCAGTATTCACATCTGTTTCCTATAATGCCCTCGGGGAACTCTGAATTTTAAACAGGCCCTTTAGGGTCCTGGTGTGTGGGACAGTCACATGGAAAAGCTCTGGATGGTTAGAGATGAGTGTCCACCCCCTGGCCCGCTTGAACTGTTCATGAGACCTTAGAAAGCCAGCCAACCATTTGTGTCCCCAAGTGGCCAACGTATTCATGTGGACAGTACCAGTTTTCCCACATAAGAAGTGGGAACGGGCCCTGAGTTCTTCTCAAGTTAGATGAAATGTAAAGATAAACAGGACTTTCAAAGAAAATGTTTTGGGATGTCTTCAAGTTTGGGTATTCCGTAAATGCATAGTGTTACTAACCTGCTTGTTTGGGCCCCACTTCAAGGCCCAACCATTATTCTAGCTCTTTTCTAGAAATTCTTTTGTGACACTCAATGAACATAATCTGCATCATCCCTTGTTGGAAATTAAGTTGAAATAATATTTACTGAGTACTTAGTATTCATACATTCGTATATGCATTTAACCAACATTTAATAAATGTCAACCACCTGCCAGGCACTATGCTAGGCACTTATGACTCTACAGCATGTCCCCCCAAAATATATACACACATGGAATAATTATAAAGGCAGAGTTTATTAAAATACATTTCATTTTCAAAATGTAATAGAATTGACAGACATTGTGTGTATACATTTTTGGGGGACACCCTCTATTTAACCCTTCCCAAAATTCCCTCTGAAATATTACTCTTATTAATGCTTCTTTAAAATTTTTATTTTAAAATAATTGTAGGCTCACAAGAAGTTGCTATAATAATACATAGGTTTTGAATACCCTCTAACTTTCCCTTTGATGACTTCACTCCCCCTTTCCTTTCTTTTTGTGCCCTTTCCTTTCCTTTCCTTTCCTTTCCTTTCCTTTCCTTTCCTTTCCTTTCCTTTCCTTTCCTTTCCTTTCCTTTCCTTTCCTTTCCTTTCCTTTCCTTTCCTTTCCTTTCCTTTCCTTTCCTTTCCTTTCCTTTCCTTTCCTTTCCTTTCCTTTCCTTTCCCTTTCCCTTTCCCTTTCCCTTTCCCCCTTCCTTCCTTCCTTCCTTCCTTCCTTCCTTCCTTCCTTCCTTCCTTCCTTCCTTCCTTCCTTCCTTCCTTCCTTCCTTCCTTCCTTCCTTCCTTCCTTCCTTCCTTCTTTCTTTCTTTTTTTCACAACCAAGACTTCGGATACCTAAGTAGTTTCCTAAATGAAAATGCAGAATAAAATATTTAAGGACATTATTAATTATATAAACTGTGTTTCTATGCATTTACACAAATACAAATGGACACGTGTATTTATGTATGCCTCAAAAAATAGATGCAAAATAAAATATCAAAACATGAATCGGGTTTTCTTGCTAATTTTGAGAGTATGAGAGATTATTTTTACCCTTATGTTTTTCTTTATGTCTTCTTTATGTTTTTAACTTTCTGTTGGCATCCAGCTAGAGAAGGGTGAAAACCAGGCTAAAACTTGGATCCATTTGCATCTAAAGTAAACCCCTTCCTGCTCTGGGCCCAGGGGAAGGTGTTACTGATTAATGAGAGCCTTTGGAATCTTATTCTGGAAGTCGGCATTCCAGTCAGTTATCTGCCTCAGAATGCCACCCATGTCGCGCTGAGTCTAGGGTGGTTTTCTTCTCATTTGGGGAAGAACTTGGGTTGGCTTACTAAGACTATAGGTAGGAACGAAAATAGAAACTCCTGACAGCTTGATTTCCTTTTGCTGGCACCAGGCTCTGTTCCTCTGAGCTGGAGGAGACCTTTGAATATGCAAAGACAGGGAAATCCTGCACCAGGTCATCAAGCACCTCCATGGGCCTGAAGGGAAGGCACATTAATGCAGGCAACCGGCTCTGAGAACTCTCTGAGTTTCTGAGAATCCCTGAGTAGTTAGTGATCATAAATAAAGAAGGCAAAGACAGCCAATTTCACTTTCAGAGTTTTGGATTATTCTGTCAGAAATGCATGTAAGCATATGTATTCAATAATAGCACTAATATAGGAGGAAGCTCTCCACCAGCTTCCCTCTTGCCTCTTTTCTCCCTTCAAATTGATATCTCAAAGCTTTAAGTCAAACTGTGTTTTATTAAGAGAATGGGTTATTTGAGATACGGTTGTGACATTAACCAGGGCCGAGCCCAGCTGTAGTTCTGCCAAGATCTTTCATGCTGAATCTGAATTTCAGTGCAGAGAGAGCCCTGCTTTGCTCAGTTTTGCTTGGCTTGGATGATTTTGCTCAGTTCCTACCCAACTGGCAGCATTTTTGCCAAGAGCAGGATGATTTCCCGGCCACTGGGACAGTGTCTGTTGATGGTGTGGGTGGTTTACAGAAGCTAGATGCATCCAACCGCATGAGCTTGGCTTTCTTCTCCACGAACCGGATTCCAGAAAATCACACCATTGCTGCTGGGACTGCCACAAGAAGGAGCAAAGAGCTCCTGGTACCTTGGCATTGGACATGGCCAAGGAACTGAAGGGGGCAGAGAAAAATTATTGAAATATGAGACCCCTGACAACTTGAACTGAATCCTCGATTTCTTTTTTCTGAAATGGTTGCCTTCTTTTCTGTTGGTCTTGAACCAACATGTAGCTGGTGCCATGTTACTAAGAGCCCTTTCTCAGGACGCTCTCCCGAATCGCCTGATAATATTCTCTCCTTCAGGCTGCTGTGAGAATTCTCACAGATGCCCTCACACAACCTACCTGAGAAGTGGTCTTGATGATTGTGAGATGAAATGGTGGGACCCCCTTCGGGGTCAAAGCACCCCAGATCTCCTGTTCCATGGGATCACCAAACATTGGCATTAGAAAGCAAACCTGGTGGACATTTCATCTCCTTTCTTTTCCCTGGTGGAATCTTGTCCTCTGGGCCTTTAGTAGGAGAAGTTTTTTTAAGATCTTCCAATATGAGATGCCACAAAGCTGAATGACTTCTTTTGTATGAGGAGTTGATTTCTCTTCTTGAGGTTATTTAGATTCCACTTAAGCAAGGTAAGAAGGCCAGCTTAGAGCTATATTTGGAGACAGTGAAGCAGATGAAACCCTATATCACGGAAACCAGGCAGCTCCGATATTTTGTGGGCAATTGAATTTGAGGGGGGAGCTTTGGGGGACCAAGACCAAACTGAGTCTCTCTAGTACAGATCCAAAAATATGGTCTATCCCTGGAAACACGCAAGTTTACTAAACCACAAATGACCCACAGCCATTTCCAACTGAATGGAGCCAGCTTCTCCTCCAGCACTGATGTGTTGGAGTTGGCTCATGCTGGCTCACAAGGGCCTATTGTTAAATTTTCAGAAATTTTGTGAGTCAGTTGTTAGACACAGCCATCATTAAAAAATTAAATCATGCAAACGTACAATCAAATAAATTCTATTTAAAAATGCACTAACAACTCAAAAATTCTCACTTCGGAATTATCTTATTTAGATATTATCTATGTTCTTGTTATGATTTGTATCTATTACACCATATAGTGAGGTGCTACTGCACATTCCTTCCCAACTCCACACTCTGTAGCTTGAAATTAGTCACAGAGGGAGTATTTACATCATAGAAATGAGCAAATGCTACAAGTCAAGTCCCTCCCCCTTTTTATATTTTCACTACTAATCTACAAGACCCATCTCCCAGCACAAGGTGGGGGCAAAAGTAGGTTTACAGTTGTTCAAATGGAAAATAATACAATTAAAAAATAATAATACAAGAATAAGCCATGTGTTTCGCATATGCACAACTCTAAACCTACTTTTGCTACGCCCTGTATTTGAAACCAGCAGCTGGACCTCCAGAACCAGGGAGATGTGTGCTGGGAAAATTGTCTATGGCCATTCATCGGAACGTGCAGTTAGAATGAATCTGCTCACAGCTGAGACAAAAGAGACAAGAAGAAGAATGTTGTTCTCGGGGTTGAATGATGTTAACCCTCACATTATTTCACTTCGTGTTAACTAATGAATTAAGGGTCTTTCATGCTATTTAGCTACTGTCCTAGGGAAGCTTGGCATTTTAAGGCAAAGAAAGTGATTTCCTCATGTATCTCCAAGAATCTTCTTTCCAGGCTTCTAGGACCTTTGACTTACAGGGTATAAAGGTTAGTTATAGCATAATTCTCTAGCATGTTTACCTTTTCCTGGATACACAGCACTCTGCATGAGGCTGCAGTTACCGCTAGGAAAGACCTTCACTCCTGAATATAATGGGTTTGTGACAAATGAATTAAACTTTTCTATAATGTCATTTGTAGATACTATCACTATATAAAAAAATAGCAAACAAAATCTTAGCTGCTTTAAAAACAAGCCATCTTTTTTTTTTTTTTTTCCAGTGAGGGGGACTCATATACACATAATCAAAAACCATTAGCAATGAAAAGTAGCAACCTAAATTGAATGATTAATTTTTCAGCTTTAAAGGGATTTGCCAGTTTACTATGTTGTTTTGTGTGTTGTTGTTTTTGTTCGCTCTCCTGGAATAATTTCATTATGTTTTCTCTTGCTTGCCTTTCAAAATTGATCAAGTTGCTGTCAATATTTGGAAGAGGAATGAAAAGAAAAAAAAATCTAACATACTAAGTCTTTGTTTGAGCCTTCCCAACGGTCTGTCCCGTCTGAGTGCACGGCGTGGACAGAGCTATGTTTTAATTCCTGTTGTCTTGCCAAGTCAGAATGGGATTCTCTGTTCTCAAGGTCTCTGGACTATCACTTTACCCAAAACATCCATCCCGGGTATTGCGGGAGGCAGAGAAGCTCTGCATAGCTATTTATTTTAAGTGCCTGATTAAAATTTCATGAAAACAGGAAGTCAGGGGAAAAGAATAGATTGCAAGAGCGATGAAATCCGGGGCTTTGTAATTTTTAGCTCACAGGGAAGAAAAAAAGTGTTAAATCGTAAGGAAGGTATATTTTCAGAATCGTGCTGTGGCCACTAATGGCATATTTTGTCACTGGCTGGGGAGCTGGTGAACTAAGAATGGGTCCAATTTTTTAAATCTTATTACAAGTTTTGCTCTCATTTAGAAATTGTCACCTTAAAGCAACCTAATGCTGCTCTGCTTAAAGCAAACCTCACGCAGCTATCTCTGTGTGCATGTTCGGCCACATTGTCTTCTATCTAAGCAGATAGAAACGTCGTCCTGACACAGTTGAACAGCACAGAATCTGTCCACCCCATAAGTTGATGTTTCCTAAGAACTTAATCTTATCTAATTCCTGTATCCAATGGGATAAAGAATCTGGAGAAAAGAAAGTAATGACATATTTTTTTTTGCCAGATGATAACCGAATGATTGCTATATTTGGTCAATGGAAAATAATGTTTTTCCAAAGAAGTATCTGTCGACATTTAGCTGTCGAGGAAATCAGCATTTAAAAAAAACCTCAAATGCACCAAAATCCATCATCAGACTAAATCTTTATCTGAAAAACTGGCCGCAAAGTCCAGTCACAGAGGAAGACCTAATCCTTATGAGAGATGGGTCAGAGTGGAGCAAGAAATTGAGCAAGGAGGGGTTGCATGGCCCCCAGCTAATGTAGCAAATTAACCCCCCCTGCAGAGGGTTGAGGCCTTTAGATCGCTTTCCAGGCTTCCCGTTCACCCGTTCAAACTGACTTGAACAGGGATCAGAAGGTTTATCAAGGAGGAAAAGCAACTGAAGATGCTAATGGGTAGTTGGATGCCTTTAAGTCCCTTCAAAAGCTCCACCAATCCCCCAGGGCATGAGTAGAGTAGGCTTGAGTATATCTGGAGAATCCAAGTACCTCTGGGGTAGGTGTATGTGCATTTATCTGCCATGGCTTGGGGCCATTTCATGCTGATGATCACAGGATCATCACACTATATTATTCCAGGATAGAGAAAAAATTATACAAACCACAGTAAACTTTTAAGTCTCCTCAAAGTTGAAAAACCCAGTCATTTAATTCAGGCTGATATTGGCCTTAATGAATTCATTTCCATGGGACTGAGTCAGTCTCTAGGCCTTGCCAGATAAAAATATGCATCATTCAAAGGCTTATTACTTGAACATAGGTAGCATTGGATGAGCTAACTTACCCCCTCTGTACCTCAGTTTCCCCTTCTGTACAATGAGGCTTCTAACATTTGTTGAGCTCAGTGCTTCCACCTCTGTCACCACTGTCTCAAGAACTGGCCTCAATTGCCTTGTAATTCTTTGCTTACCCCTCTGTAAGCTTCACTCTCCGGGCAGCTAGTATGTCTTGCTGGCCAGTCCAGTGTTGTCACTCAGCAATGTGTCTGGCCACAGTGGACATTCAGTATTAAATATGTGTAGAATGGATGAATGCTTAAGGATTGTGTGAGGCTAGAAATAGCAAGGTATGGCAGAGTTCTTTTTTAAGACTTTTAGAGATTCAGCATAACCTCGTTTCCTGTACTGGAAATTGGTCTAGGGCAGAGAAGGGTCCTCTGGTCTCCTTGCCCCAGTGGGGGAAGAATTCACCCTACTCACCCCTGGGGAGCTGCCGCAGAAGGGTGTTCTCACCAGAGCTGTGGGCAGAATTTCTGTCAGAACAACCGTGGCTGGAAGAAGAACAATTAATTCAATGAAATAGGTGCTACTTTGGTTTCGCCACATAGAAAGCCCTGTGCTGCAATTTCATGATAATATGTGATATCAAACAGTGTTGACCAATGGATCAGGAAAAGCACAAGAAGAAATGAAAACCACTGAGATGGCAGGAGAGAAATCTTTGGGGAGTGGCCTTTTTATGATCACTCCAATGCTATCATTCAGAAAACCCTCAAAATTCTTTTTCATTCATTCTGTCTTTCTCCCTGTGCTGGGTAAGATTTTGAAGCTGTTAATAGACACTGTGTCTGTTCTTTGGAATTTGGAAAGCTAAACATGATTCTCCAAGGAAGATGTGCTACTCCAAGTTCTCCAAATGCATGATGTTTATGAAGCAAGTTTCTCCAAGGAGCTTCAAGCATTTAGTCTTAATCAAATTCAGCCTTACAACATTCACTATATTAAATGAGTTTTGCCCAAAGCCCCAGCAAGCAAGTAATCATTGGACCAATCCCAGTGCAAGAGGATTCTTTGATTTAATCACAGCCTTCTCCAGGTTCCCAAAACACTTTGCAGAAACCTTGCTCACAGCATTCACTCTACTTTGCCTTCAGATACATACATCGTGCATGCCTTTGTTCCCCTGGCTTGACTGTAAACTGCCAAAGTGCAGGGACAAAGTCTAGGTGGCCAAGTCATATTCACCCTGTGCCAGGCACAGGAATAGTTACTATATGTCTACGGAGCTGCTTAAGTTCATTCTTTCATTCATTTTGGTAATTATTCCTTCCACCTGTGCATGCAACTGGCGGTGAAGCTACAAACACAGTTCCTTTAGCAGCTCTGGGTAGGGAAATGGGTCTCTGTTTATAAGGTCGTTACTCCTCCATCTAATGAAGTCACTGAGGCACTGTCTTGCCTACATAGGGAGATGCATGCAAAAGAGAAATGTGACCAGTACCACAGAGAAGCTAAGAGCGGGACTGAGGAAATCAAATGACCCTGGAGCAGTGGAGGGTCCATGGCTTTGAAAAGCAACAGGATTTCAATCCAGGCTGGGTGCCGTTGAGCTAGATACTTAACCTCTCTGAGCTTCATAAGCCCCAGGACACTGTCTCTGGCTCACTACACATCTTAGATTCTCTGTCTATGTGCTTCCTGCACCCTGAGGTCTGTCTTCACACAGACCCAATTTCCTTGTGACTACATATTCCATGGCTGTTTCTCCAACCAGAAGCTGAACCCTTTGGAAGCAGTGACTGTATTTAATTCACCTTTATTACCTGGAGCCCAGCACTGTTCCTGGAAAATGGAGATGATAATACTAATCCCTATCACATAGGTTTGTAAGGTAGAGATATATTTATCAGAGTGCTTGATATAGTGTCTTTTTCCACATAGAAAGCATATGAAAAGCTTTTGTAATCATTTATTCAGTAGCTGTCTGAAATGAACAGACCTACTGGAATGGAGGGTCTTATCCCCATTTTACAGCTGGTGTAACTGAGTCTCAGAGACATGAGCCTGTTTGAGTTTCTTCTTCTTGAAAACATGACTGACTGGTGCACAGATTGTGCTGGTGATGGTGAGCGTTTGCAGAGGATGAGGGGGCTGCTTTTTCCCCCAAGAGCCTTAGACTGAGAGGTAGGAGGCTCTGTTCAGAGTGGTTGGGAAACAATTCTGTTCGGAGGCCTTGAGCCCTAGAATTCCGGAGTCCACAACAGGAAGAACCCGGAGATCCTGTAGGAAATGTGTCCCGAGGATTAATGGTGGGCCTAAGTGCTGAGCGAGGACTTTTCCCTTTCCTCATCTGCATTTGGGAGATCTTTACTTTCCCCTTTTAAAGATCAATGTGCTATATTTCTTTTTTCTGAAGGCACATCTATTAAACCAACAGTGGTGGAGCCCAAAGACTAGTCCCCACCATGTAATTAACCCCCTCGAGGTCCCATTAAGATCCAATGATATTTTGTGATTTTATTAACTAAAAGTAAATAGGGCTGGCATCCACCGTGGAGCCTGGGTTTAGAACTCCTGGGCTCTGGAGCACAGGGTGCACTTTAACAGCCTGTGCTCCGTGCCCCCCTGAGCAATGTCCAAGCATTTCCTGTATGTTTTTGCCTTTAATTCACAGTTTTATTGAGTCCTATAGGAAAGTATAATATAATGGTTAGAAGAGAATTCCCTGGGGCCAGGCTCCAGCATTACTAACTGAACAATCTTGGATAAATTACTTACACTCTCTGAGCCTCAGTTTATTCATCTAAAATATGATGACCACCATAACACCTACCTCCTTGGAGTCCGAAAGGGTGAAATAAGATAAGCAGGTGAAATGCTCAGCTGAGTCCCAAGCACATGATCAACACTCTCCAAATAAATATTGTTACTTACTAGCGATGACAACTTCCAGCAGGTAGGTAGACATGGCCCAAGAGAGCCCAAGTGACAGAGTTGGGACTTAGGCCAGATCTGATTGGTGCTCTTTTTGACTCACTTAGCACCAGGAACAATGTTTTTCTTTCAAATTGGCCACTGTTTTTTGAGCACCAATTAGACAGTAAATAAGAGAAGGCATTTATTTCCACGTACCTAGCCAGATTTCCGAAGGCTACGGGCAAGTGCTTGGGAGCCAGAGGGAGAGGGATAGTGTGGGGGAAGGTGGGAAGGGTTGCCAGAGCCCTTTATGTGCCTGGGTCAGCTCCCGGGGATGAAATGGAGCACAGTGTGGCCTCAGTGGACATGGCCAGGAAGCAGGGGCCAGGTACCAAAGGGTCTCTTAAGCCAGGGTGAGAACTCTAGTTTCCCTTCTCAGAAGGATGCAGACCATTGGAGGTCTCGAATCAGGGGTGTGACTTGACCTGAATTATTTGATAAGATTACTCCGGCTGCTAGATGGAGACAATTGGAAGGCATGATTGATGGGCAAGAGGGGAAGTCGGGAGAACAGTTAGCAGGCAATTGCTGTAGGTTTTACCAGTATGTATTCAGTACCCAGAAGAGCCCCACCTTTTTACACTACAGGTACAATCCTTTTGGCTCAAAGTATGAATGCATACATCCCGAATATTTGTTCAAAGCAGTTTTGCCTCCCATAGGCCTCCAGGATGACCTCCTGCCCAGCTCGCCCTGAGCAGACAGGGACCTCTTCCAGCAGGAGAAGACAGTGCGCACTCCCAGGATGGGGGACATACGACCAGCTGGGAGGGCCGAGTCAAGAAGGGTGAAAAGGTCACAGCGGTCTGGGGCTTTAGATTATTTTCCCACCTGGTGACAGGTCATAGGACATGACTGGCTACCTGCACTGTGAACCCAGAGCATCCTGGAGGACACACTGTCATACTGGCCTGTGGGTTAGGACAGGAAGCGAGAACCAGCACAGTTACAGCAGCGCAAACCACAGGCAGGAAACTTGGGTATATGAGAGCAGCGTCGCCTGGCTTGGGGCTTGGCCTGCTGCCGGGTTACAGGCCCTCTTGGTCCCCAAGGGCCTGGGGATTGTTAGTGATAACAAGTGATAAGGAACTGAGTTTTGTATTGCAGCTAATAGGGAAGGAGAGAGGCCAGGGAGCTAAGGCACATTGCTTTAGAGATGACAACTCTCTAGGGTGCCAGAGAAGCCAGCTGGTACACTCGGGCTTGAAGGTAGGAACTGAGGGTTCTTGGGAACAAATCTTCTTAGGAACTTTGGGGGTGAAAGTGCACCATAACATCCAGTTGAGACAAAGCAGGCTGCAGAGCCCAGATACTCTCTACCATGGGCAGAGCGCACCCACTCCAGGAGTTGCAGTAACATGTCCAGCCTCTCTTCAGAGACTGGGATAGTTTTCATCCCATCTCTGGGGATTCCTCTGTCCTTGAATATCCCTGAGGAGGTCACATTGTTGTTTCTAGGTTTCATGAGTTCTGGATAACAGCTCCAGAGATGCCAGTCTGTGCTGTGTGGCCTTAGGCAAGTCACTGACCCTCTGATCTTCCCTATTCTTAATGCGTACAAAGGGGATGATCTTGGTGGCTCTGCCACAGGGAGCTTATGAAGATCAACCCAGATAATAAGCATGAAGAATGTTTAAAGTAGAATATAATTGTTTTTAGTATTAGTTATAGTAGTAATATATTAATATCAATAGACCCTTATTGAGCATCTACTATGTACTAGGTGCTGGGGGTGCCCAGATGTGTGACACATGGATTTTCCACCCCTAACAGCTTATAGTCCTCATGTATATTAATAGAGTTAATAATACTAGCTAAGACTTACAAAGCACCTACTATGTGCCAGGCACCGTTTTCAGTATTCTATGTATATAACTAATTTAATCATCACAATAACCTTATTATGTAAGGTATTATTATTGTTATTATTTTATAGATGAGGAAACTGAGGCACAGAGAGACCAAGTCACTCTCTCAAAGTCAGGCAGCTGGTAAGAGTTGGTGCCAGGATCAAATCCAGGCCAGCTCGCTGTATAACCCATATTCCCAAACCACTGTTCCACATGGTCTATTGAGTAAGAAGCCCTGCTGGTGGTTTTTAGGGTTCCCCATGATAGTTATACAAGATGTGTCTGTCTAAGCTCAAAGCTTAGGTTATTAACCACTTCCCCATACAGCCTTGGGAGCTCACCAATGAGAAGTTCAGGCAGAGATAACTTAACTCCTTGGAGGGAGAGAAGTCATTGACACAATGTCACACAGTCAGCATGAGTCATCTTTCACGCTCATTCAAGCAGAGTCTTGGTGGCAAGTTAATGAAGGGTTCTGACCATCGAGTCAGAACCCAGAGACTGTCCTGGGGAAGGAGAGGGCTTACACCAAAGGAAATAGCCACTGCAAACATGAGATCCGCTGATGAGGGAGCCGGGGAAATAAAATACACTCTCATCCATCCCGTGTCAGCCCCTTTAGTGCCCCCCATTGGCCAAACCCAGCCAGCACCCAGAAGGCAATAGAGTCCCTGGTTGATGGAGGCCACACATGACAGCTCCCCAGGGTACAAAGTGGAGATGGGGTCTGTGGGATTAGACAGAGGATGTCCAGAAGAATGATATAACTCAGGTTCAAACCCAGAGTTTTCTGCCACTTGAGCTGGAATCTTTAATCATTCTATTGGAAGAAAATGGTGGGACTGGCTTAGGAAAATCAAAGCTTTGGGTAGCAAGTTTATGTTATGGTCCAGTTCTCAACTGACAAGTAATTTAGGATGCTCTCCTTTGAAATCATGGGCATATGTAATATTGACACCCATGCTGAGAATACTTTCATGTCATTTTTAGGCAAACCAAGCTCATCTTTGCAAAACTAGTATTCATGGAACCATACCTATAAACCACTCCCTCACCAAAGAAAGAAAGAAAGGAAGGAAGGAAGGAAGGAAGGAAGGAAGGAAGGAAGGAAGGAAGGAAGGAAGGAAGGAAGGAAGGAAGGAAGGAAGGAAGGAAGGAAGGAAGGAAGGAAGAAAGAAAGGAAGGAAGGAAGGAAGGAAGGAAGGAAGGAAGGAAGGAAGGAAGGAAGGAAGGAAGAAAGAAAGAAAGAAAGAAAGAAAGAAAGAAAGAAAGAAAGAAAGAAAGAAAGAAAGAAAAAGAGAGAGAAAGGGAAAGAGAGAGAAAGGGAAAGGAGACAAGAGATCTATTTTTAAAAGAATTGTGCTACACATTTGAATGATAGGTAATGGGAAGTCTGACAAGTTGGGTGGTCCAGGTCCCTTCCCAGCAACACCCTTGTGAATAGACAATGAGGACACATGCTTTTCTTCAATAAGCCTAAAGAGCTTATTTCCCCACGCAATGAAAAGTCCTGCGAATTGGGACAGAAAACTCGACTGTGATTTATCTGAAAACAACTGTTAAACATTTCAAAAATTAAACTTACTCAAATGGAGAGGAAGGAAGGTTAGAATAGATTTTGAGAACAAATATTTAATGCCCCACTTTTTTTGTTGAAGGCTGGGGGGATGTACTTTTTATTGATTCTATTATTTCATTTCATGGGGATTTATTGTGCTTTTACTTGCCTGGAGGTGTATAGTGCTGAAAGAGACTGCGATTTTAACATCCAGGATATGATGCCTGAGACACAGCCTACCCCACGGAGGGAAGAGGTTATGTTGTTGCTTTATTTTATTAACCAGTACATATTGAGTGTGTCCTATACACCAGGTTCTAAGCTAAGCACTTTCTATAGTTTATTTTCCTTAATCCCATCAGCAAGCTCCTGAGGCAGGTGCTATGATTGTCCCCATTTTACAGATGAGGAAGTGAGGCACAGGGAGGTTAATTAACTTGCCCAGGATCCCACACTTGGTAAAAGGAGGAGCTGAGAATCCTACTGAAGCTCTTTGCTTTCAGAACCACTGCCCAGAACCACTTTGCCTGATGGCCCCCTGCATGTCTGCGCTTACCTGCAAAGTGAGTTCTGAAAAGCTCAGTTTAATTGAGCTTCTCCTACATTCCAGGAATGGCCTAGGGAGCCGGTCCATTATCTCTCATCCTCATGACAGCTCCATGAGGTGACTATCTTTGATTATGCTCTGACTGGGGGACTTGGGACTCGGAGAGGTTTTGTGACATTTCTTTGGCCACATAGCTAGTCAGCTGCAGGACTAGGATTCAAAATCATGTTTCCTTGGCTGCAAAAACTGTGTTCCATCTTCGACATGTTACCTCTCAGCTGCTGCTGAAGTGACAAGTCGGTGCCCCAAGCCATAGGGGCCTGATCCATTCTCTGCCCTGGCGTGGTTGGGTGTGAATATGTGAGCTTGCGCACGCATATGCACACATGCGTGCAGTGCTGCTGCTAGTCCTTATAGGCCCCTTTATGCACATTAGGAAAAGGTGAAAGGCACTCCCTGTGGGCAGTAGTCATCACCTCTATGCTGGACACCAGGCCCCCCACCCCCAAATGCTAGAAGTTTACATCTCCCTCCCCACCCCACCCCTGGGAGTGTGCGTGTAAAGGTGGATGCTGTGCAGCCGTGCACCGGGCTCCACATGACCCATCCTAGGAACACACAGCCATTCATTCTCATCAGTTGTGAGAATGAAATCAATACCAGCAAGCCCACATTTTTTCCTGCCACGAAACCTGACTCGGGTGCATCTGTTTCTTTATGATGTTTTTACCATTATTTCCTTCTCATTCAAATATGGATGATCTGGGAGCTGTTAAACAGTTGTTTTCATAAACGGCCCACCCTCGCCCTCCCAGGATCCTCAGAGAGCCTCCCCACCGCCAGTGGAGAGAGGTTCCTTCTCTGCAGAAAGACGGCTTGGATGGTGAACTGGGAATCCAGGTGGGGCCATCACTGCTCCCCAGCAGGACCCCCAGAGATGGCTCTAAGCTGTCTTTTGCCTCAAGAGCCCTTGATCACATCGTCTCTGTGGAATGCAGAGCCCATTGCGCTGCTGGCCCAAGAATGTACCCCCCTACGTCAAAGGTCCCGTGCAGGTGTCCAGAGCTGAAAGGTTTTGTTTTCGTCAGCCAGAGATCAGTACCATGAACTGCTTTGAAAATGGCCTGGAAACTGGCTTGTGAGAGAATGATTGAGACGGGAGGAATCCAAGAGGCTGGGGGCTGTCCTGGGGGTGAGGCTTTGCTTGTTCTTGGTGCCTCCAGCTTGAATTCAAGACTGTAGGAGAAAGATCTGTCTTTCAAGGTAAAAACAGATGTTTTTGTTCAAAAATCTGTGGGATCATGGGATCTGCCTCAACAGATAGTGAGTTCTTTATCACAGGGAATAATAAAAAGTCTCTAATAGGAGGCACTAGAGAATAAATCCATGCGTTGGGTGACAAATTGGAAAGATGATTTCTCAAGTCTATTTCTCCCCTGAGATGAGTTTATAACAGATCAGCCCTCTTATCAAGCATAAATCTATGACTCTTGTATTTGCCGCTGGTAATCAAAGTGGCTCATGTTTACAACACAAGCCAGAAGGATGTTGAGAACTAATGCATGTGAGCTCTGAAGCTGGATGGACCTGGGCTCCAGAGTTGGCTCTGGCATGGGCTGTGTGACCTCGAGCAAGTTTATGGAAGGTCTCTAAGCCTCAGCTTTATCCTTATAAATTGGAACATACCTATCTTATAGGGAGTTTTGCAGATTCAGTGGCCCACTATATGCCAAGTGCGTAGTTCTCAACAGACAACGATGGCAGGTATACACATTTATACATCAGTAAGTGCCAGGCCCAAGCTGTGGTGAACCCCAATAATACACTTTTTCGATATTGCTACACTTACACAGCTCTCCGAATTCTAAATGCATTCTGTCTCCCCCCTTACTTTTGAAAATAACGTGCTTTAAATGCAGTGATGTTTTTATTATCAGTAAGGATGTTAAAATTTTCCTGGGTAGTCTAGCCTTTCTGAAATAAAGACCTGAATTTATTACTATTTATATTCAGATTTTAGACTGTCATATAGCTAACCCATTCTAATCCCCCCCACACACACACAAACACTATTTTTAAAAATGTTTCCTCTGCTCTGTGAATGAAGTGAGGTGTTGGGGGGCATTTTCTTTCCTTTTTTCTTTTTGCAAAGGAAACACCTTTGCAGGTTGGCATGATATTAATAAAAATAATAAAGGAGAAGGTTTGGAGGGAAAAGGTAAATAAGGCAATCCATACATCATCGGGGAGAGACACGGGAGTAAGGCAGAGAAAAATCACCGTCCCGCACTGTGAACTGGGGAATTTTCATGAGTCAGCTCATTTGCTGCTTTCTGGGCTCCCAGCTGCTGCTGCTGTGGGGCTGGCTTCATTCTCTTGGGAAGGCTGGGCCTGGTTGGGGGACCTCTCATAATTAGTTGTGTTTCTTTTCTGCCACGGGTGCTAATAGAGGCATCTCTTCATGGGTAGCAATTTAAAATTCAGAAGAATCCCTCCCTGCCCCAACTGCATGCACGCACACACACCACATGCGAGCAAACACACGTGCACACTTGGAGCAGTGTGGACAGTGGTGACCTTGGGGAGTGGTGACATGCAGGTGTGACTGATTCACAGTGTGCAGGGCCCAGAGCAAAGAACAAAAACGTGGGACCCCTTGTTCAAAACATATGAACAGTTCAGACAGCAGCAGCAAAACATAAAATGCACAGAAAACTTGTAAGTGCGGGTCCTGTACGATTGTATAAGTCCCACACTCAAGAAGCTACCTCCAATTGCCTGTTTAGGTCCCAAGCCTGTGGGTGTGACAGTAAATAGAGCCCAGGTAGTTTTACAAAAAATGGTCCCTTTGATGAGCAGCTACCTCAGAGGTGGGTGAAAATGCAACAGAACCTTCTGTTCTGGACCCAGTAAGTCAGATGGACAAGGTATAGCCGTATCCCAGAGGTGTGGGCAGAAATAGAGGGTGGCCAGTGACAATCAACAAACTCCTGGGAGAGGCCCCACCTTCAGGGATCAATCAAAAAACCTTATTAAAGTCCCAGAAATATACAACTGAACAATTGCAGGACCCCCTAAAATCGTCTCTTCTACCAGAGTCATTTTTCTAATGCAGACACTGAGGCCCTGAGAGAAGGGAAGATACTTCTAGTAAGACTGAGTCTTTATTGCACCCTTAAGCACTTCACATGTATTTAACTCACAACCAACACAGGAAGTAAGCACAGCTGTTACACCCATTTTACAGAAAAAGAAACTGAGGTGCATTCAAGTTCACTAGCTTTCCAAAGATCACATAGCTGGCAAGTAGCAGAGCTGCCTCGTGGACCTGATTCTGGAAACCTCCAAAGCAATGGAGGGTCAGGGCCCTGGTTCCCACTCCCAGCTCAGTGTACACCCCCCCTTTCCTGTAGCTGCCCATCTCCTGCTCGGGGTCCTCTGATGGCCCCTCTCCATCGTGCCACAGAAAAGGAATTGAAAGAAAGAGACTTGTCAGAACCTAAGAAACAAAATAAGCTTAGTCCCTCTGAGGAAGGGAGTGCAGCGATCTGGAAACCAAGGCCTGAAAGAGCACTCATCCCCGGAGAAATCAAGGCTGGGCCACCGCCGGGCCAGGCCCCAGGCCCCAGCCGAGTGAGTTGCACGCTTGGGCCAAGGTAACAGAGGCCTTGGCCAATATCCCCAGGTCTTTCCTGCCCTGCGCTGGCCTAGACCCGGCTGCCTCCAGCCAGGCCCGGGAGGACAGGCGAAGCCTCACCGGCTGGCCTCAGAGCCCAGCAGGCCCTCGCGCTCCGCCCAGCCAGGGCCTCCGCTGCCAACGCGCTTGCCAGCCAAGCTGTGTAAACATTCGCGCTCCTCTGGCAGAGCTGGTGACAGAGAGGGGAGAGACAAGGCTCTCCTCCCGGCCCTGGATGTGGCCTAATGTGCCCTGCTTTGTGCGGACTTCCCTCCCCAGTGCCTCCTCTGCCCTCGTGTCCCTCAGAACCACAGGCCTGGAGGGCTTTTTAAAAGACACGTGCGGTTCAGGGCTCCATTTCCCCTTTGCAAAGCCGTGTCCTATTTTTATTCTGCTGCTGCTTAGAACGCCCAGCGTTTGCTCTCCTGCTACGGCACCTCAGAGATGGTGTCACCAAGTCAGGAAACAGCCAAATGACCTCAGTGATGGGACCCACCTGGGTGTCTGGAGTAGAAGCCCTGAAGGGAACACAAAGACACAACTATGAAGGTTACAGCAGCAGCGATTATGAATTTTAGTTTCCTTTACAAATTTAGAAACAGACCCTTCCCCCCATTTAAAAAGAACGAGATTTGATAAAACTCAACTCCAATATTTTTAAATCATGATAATTAGGTACTGTAGATATATTCGTAACGGAAACAGACAAACCTTGAGAAGAGAAAATGGTTATGAATACTAAATAAAATGGGGCATTTAGCAGTTGTTAATGCAATGACATATGTGTATTTGTTGACTTAACAGATTTCTAAAATAAACCGTTAAGTAGAAAGGCAAAATGCAGACAAGGTCATAAAATATGCTATTTATTTTTAAAAACACTAATGACACATATAAACAGCATGGGTGGATGGATAGATGGGTAGACAGATATTTTATATACTTTCTTGATTAGAGCAGCAGGAGTGTTGACTTGGCTAAGCTCCCTCCAGTTCCTCCTTGAAGGGACCTGGTGAATGGCATCTAGAAGCTTCCTCTGAGTCCTTGCCCCGGCCTTCTTCTGTGGCCCCTCTTCTTAGTCCCATGTTTCGCCTATTTCTCCTACTGGCCCTTGCTGGCTTCAGGCCTCCCCCACATCCCCCTGCTGTCACATCATCCCAGTGCCCCTGGTGGCAGCCCATCCCTTATGGGTGTTGGGCGGGATGGAGGTCTTCAATGGCTGCCCTTCTTGCCAACAGCAGCGTGAGATGTTTGTCACGTGTGCAGACTCTGAGGTTGGGCCGCTCTTGGTTTGAACCCCAAATCCCTCCCCCGGGCCATGAAAAGCCATGGGCACAGCAACCCAAGGACCTTGGCTTCTCTGAGGCTTGGCTCCCTCAACATTTCCAGGAGCCATCCACTTCGGGGGATGCCTGAAAATGCAGTGGGAAGAAAGGACGTAGGCCAGTGCCCAGTTACAGAGGGGACATTCCTTCGCTCCCACCGCCTTTGCTGCCGTTAGTCCAGCTCCAGGCGCTCTTGCTCCCGTCTCTCTTCCTCTTTGCCTTTTTCACTGGGGAATGGATCCCACTGCTACGCCGGAGGCCAGGCCTTCCTTGCGGCCTAGGAAACACTGGCAGATCTTTCTACCTCTCCTTCCCCTCTCATGTCTCCTTCCCCTCCTGTCTCCTCTCCTCCTTCCCTCTCTCTTCTGTCTTTCCTTCTTTCCCGTACCATTTGTTGCTTGTGTTGGGTGTGCTGATGTGTTGTGTCTGCGGTGCCCAAGTTCTCCCATGTCCTGGTAACTGCCTTTGTCCCCTGATGGGATGAATAACTAGCTCTGGCTTCTTTTCTCACCAATGCGTTTGTGCTCTAGTTCCCTGTCCCCAAGGGCAGACTTCATGTCTCTGAGCCCTCCAGGGAGAGCTTGACCCTGGGGATGTAAGGCCCACACCCCAGTGGTCTCAGTTTATGGTCTTGCTGGCTGCCTTGCACACTGAACAGGCCCGGGTGGAAGGTTTGGGCCCCACGGCCAGGGCTGGCTCCCCCTGGGCAGCAGAGCCCTTCAGGCCAGTCTGTCTCTGTCATCTCAGATCCCAGTGTCCTGGGAGTGGCTATTTGTCCTAGCACTATGGTTTTGGACAGGAAGCAAGGGCTTCCGGACCAACTGGTGATCAGAAGACTCTTCCCCTAGGAACAACGGGTCCCTTTTTCTGTGGACTTTTTATAAATTTTAATCTTCCTCCTTTGACAAACTTCCCTCCTCTCCCGTGACTAGGGAGCAAGGACAGACCAGCTCCACAAAATAGATCCACCCTCCAAATAGTCACCTACCCAGTGGAAAAGCACTCGTTATCTTATCCCTGCCTCACTCTGTAGAGAAATGAGAAATATGGGGACAGAGAAGGAGCTATAATCTGAATTTCCAGATTACCTTAAGAAGGGTGGGGGTTTCTCGTTGTCGTTGCTCAGTAAACAAAAATATCAGTGCTATAAGGTGACATTTTGCTAAGTGTCAAGATCTGCCACCTGTTGTCCTCCTACTTGGATTTTTTAGTTTAAAGATGAGTTAGTAAAGTAACTTATCTTTTTGTCAAGATGCATGTTTGAAAATGTAGATGGAAACCATGCTCTTCTCAGGTACCTTTTGGGTTCTGCTTTTCTGAGATGTACACCATGCCGCATGCACTTGCAACTGAGTGGAGACATGGAGGCTAGCTATGGAAACCTCACTCTCGGGGTGTGTGTGTGTGTGTGTGTGTATGTGTGTGAGCGCACACACATTGTCACAGCCTTGAGCCAGGGAGAGGGAGATGTTGTCCCTTCCAAAATCTGGCAAGAAAGTACAGTGAACAGACTCCTCAGCTTAATGCACGGCATTGCCCTGCCCAGTGGCACATTCTATGCTACATTCATTCATCGTCCATTTGTCCATCCATGCATCTATGCATGCATGCATTCATCCATTCATTAATCCATCCTTCATCTATCCATCAATCATCCCTCCCTTCCCCCTTCCTTCCACTCAACTAAGGATTATTGGGCGATTGTTCTGTGCCAGACATTGTGCTCCAGCAGTTATGTGGGGCTCTCAATCCTCACAATAGCTCCACAAGGAAAGGCACTTACCATTTTCCCCAGGTGAGAGAGCAAAGTCTCAAAGAAGTAGCTTGTCCAAGTCATGCAGCTGAAAGAGGCTGAACTGGAATTCAGCCCCCCATTGTCTAACTCCAGAGCCTGAGCTTCTGCTGTTACATCATGCTATCCCAGGAAGCAGGGAGTGACAGAGGGGGCCAGGCGGGTGCCATCAGCTGGAAGGGTGAAGAGGAGAAGGGATGGGATGCCTTATAATAGGCAAATTGGTTCAATTCCGCCTCCTTCAGAAAAGGGTTTCAAATGTCTCCACTTAGGTATATTGAAATTCAGATTACAGCAAGACAGCCACACCCAGGTGGCTTAAACAGGAGGCAAAAAGACACTTCTGGATATCTAATTCTAGGAAACATTCTGATAATATCTAAAATCACATAACTGGAAGAACTTATCCTTTGATGAAATCTTTGAGGACTGGAAAATGTGGGGAGACACTGACTGAGCCCTTGCTGTGTACTATGTAGGTATGTAACATACATGACATGTATGTATAATATGCTATGCATGTTAGAGATAGAAATTATAGACTTGATTATTTCATTTATTTATGAATACTTGGCCTAATTCCATAAGTAGTGTATGGGCTATATCAACAAAACTGTTTAGGAGCTAACAAAAAATAAAAGCAAGAAATGATGTAAATAGTACATTATAAAAGGAAGTCAAGACTAGGGAGTAACTATAGGGCAGTTGCTCTGATTCACCCACACATTTGGCTGTGAGCTTCCTGGTGAACAAAGTGCAAAGGGGAATAGAATCAGTCATGTGATTTTCCTTGTCCAAGAAGAGAAAATAAAGCAGTTTCTCTAAGGGTAGAAATGAAGGACAGTTTACACTCTAGTGGGTAGAGTCAGAGAATCCAGCCACAGTGATACCCACAGGATGGTCAAAACAAGGCAGCCATGGCCATTCCAGTACAGTGTGGAACTGGGTCCTAAATTAAAGAGAAGGTATTTTAAACTGGGGATTTCAGTGACTTACATTCTTCATCTTTGAGAATTTGATTTACTTTAATTTTGCAGTAAACATATTTTATTATCAAATTTTATAAAGCTCTTGGAAAACATAGGCTCTTTTTAATAAAATTTGTAACTCATCTAAATTCTGGTAGCTTTGTGGCTGTGGGGATTTAATGAGGAATTCTAGTTGCTTAGCGTACTTCCTGGCACATTGTAGACACTCAATAAAAATTTGCTGAGTAAATGAATAGCATATAAACAAAGTGGCTGTGGAGAAAAGAGAAACAGAGGATGAATTTAATAAAATATTGGAAATTCTTCAAATTGAGGATTAATTGATTTCTGAACTGGTGTCCTGTCTTTTAAAAAAGTCACCCTTCCCAAAGACTTTAGGCCTTGAATTTCTACCCTCAGGCATTCCTGCAATGCTAGAACTAGAAAATACTAGACTACTGTTTTTCACATATTCACTCAAGTCCTCTGATAAAAGTAGGTAGCTTTTTAATCAACGTTATTGAAGCATAATCATATGCAATAAGATGTGCACAGTTTGAGTGAATGGCTTGATGAATTTTGCTGAGTGGATTACCCCGTGTAACCACCCCCTCAAAGAAGATCTAGAGCGTTTCTAACACCCAAGACCATTTCCTTGGATCTATTTATAATTAAGCCCCGCACTTCTCAGGCAACCAGTAATTGAACTGATGGATTTTTCATCTATTTTTCATGTTAGTCTTTTTTTTAATTGAAGTTATTGGGGTCACATTAGTTAATAAAATTATATAGGTTTCAGGTGAACAATTCTATAACACATCATCTGTATATTGTGTTGTGTTCACCCACGACCCCAAGTCAAGTCTCTTTCCATCATCTTTAATCTCCCCTCTACCGTCTCCTACCTCCCTTTACCCCCCTTTCCCTCTGGTAAGCACCATGCTGTTATCTATGTCTATGAGTTGTTTGTTTGTTTGTTTGTTTATTTGTTTGTTTGGCTTAATCCCTTCATGAGGTTAGGATTTAGATGCAGCCGAGGTTCAAAAGTGTTGACGCTACTCATTAAGTCCAACCCTTTTATTTTATCAGTGGGGAAACTGAAACCAGCAGGCTTGTCCTAGGCTAGTTAAGGGAAGATCCGAGGGAGCCATCCAGGTGTCCTTCCACTGCGTGACCTACCTGAACAGTTCTGGCACTTACTGCTGAGGGAGGGTCTCCCGGGAGAGGAACGGGCGGAGAGAGTAGGTGACATACATTTTATTCAAGTTAAATTTGCAGCGGTGGTGGAAATTATTCTGAATTATCCTCAGAATTATTGAGAAAATGATACCCTTAAATAAATGTTTGAAAGAAATGAGTTTTGTTGGGAATAATACCTAACAGCCACTTCCTTAAAGGTCCAAAGAGAGCAGCAAATTAAGAGATGCCCTTCAAGCAGTTGGGGGAAAGGAAGACACAGTTCCTAATACATGGCTCACCAATCCAATTACAACATTCAAATCAAGGAGAGAGAAACATGGTATCATATATAATGAAAGCTTCCTTTCCCATGGAAAACAGCCCGCTTCTCATTGTCCAGGGCTGAAGGGGACCTCAAAGTCAGCATTTACAGGAGAGGGGCGAATGCCATGTAAATCAAAGTGAAACAATCCAGTGTTTCAGGTGGAAATAAGTGCCGTGGTTTGATGTACTTTTGACATTCAGCATAATTTCAGCATCAACTCTGAAGTTCGGGGCTTGGGGTGTCTCCGTGAGATTTATGTAGTGAGAATTTACCAATCAGGAAAATCTAAGTTAGCCTTTGAATGCACTGTGACCTTATGCAGTTTGGGGTAATATAAAGTCTTCTACTAGATGCATTGTCAATAGAAAATTAGAAATGGCCTGTCTCCATTTGTAGTGGATTGACTAACATCCCCCAAAATCCATGTCCATCCAGAACCTCAGAGTGTAAAGTTATTTAGAAATAGGTTTTTGTGGGTATAATTAGTTAAAATGGGGTCATACTGGATGGGGATGGGCCCTAAAACCAATGAGTGGTATCTCTAAGAAGAGGAGAGATGATACAGACACACACACACACACATAGAAGAGGGATATAATGATGGATACAGATATTGGAGTAATGCAGATAGAAGCCAAGGAACACCAAGAATTGCAGGAGCCACAAGAAGCTGGAAGAGGCAAGGAAGAATCTTTCCCCTGGAACCTTCAGGGGGAGTGTGGCTTTGCTGACATCTTAATTTAGTCCTACAGGCCTCTTAGAACTATGATAGAATAGATTTCTGTTGTTTCAAACCACCCATCAAGGGCACCCCTTATGGTGGCCCCAGTTGACCAATACACTGGTGCTGTGTCAGAACCCTCTTTCTAGAAATAAGAACCATCCATGATCATGATGTAGAAATGCAAGGAATCTGGGCAGTGACTTTTACTAGCAAAGGGACTGAGTTCATGGTATTTTGAGTCAGCATTTGAAATTCTTCCAGATACCCTCTGAGAAGTTCTAGCTATCCTCCCCCTCCAGCAAAGGAGAAGCAGGGGCCTCAGTGAACCCTAAAGCTGCCAGCAGGAAACCAATCTGCATTCTTGCTGATGCTTGTTCAACTTTTATAGTAAAAAGCCGTAGTGAGGCTGACACAGTACACTTCTACCAGAAGATGAGAGAAGATGAGCCCCAGATGGCTTCCCAGGGAGCATGCTCTGAGCACGGGAGAGCTTGAGTGAAGAGCCCCTGGGGTCTCTTTTTTGCCTGGAACCACCCAGACTCTCAAGGAGACCAGTTGGGTTCATAATATCCAACCTAGTGGGAAGAGACAGTGGCTTAGAGCCAAGAGAGAGACATGCTGAGACAAGGGGAGCTCACATGACAAGCAACCACTGGGGTATGACACATAAAGTCTGCCCTCTGCAGAGAGGGGTCTTGTTGAAACTCAATTCTAGGTTACCATAGCCTGGAGGCCTATTGTGCTGAGGTTGGTCTAGCCCAAAAGGGCATATACCATCTAGTAGATAACACTGTTTCATGAAGAAGGTTAATGGTGGTGGCAAATGGAATTGTTCATAGCTCTTAGCCTCTCTTTAATAGGATTGAGCTTCTGTCTCAGTTTCCCCTGATTGCTATAATGAATTAACACAAACTGAGTGGCTTAAAACAATAGTAATTTATTCTCCCACGGTTCAGAAAGCCAGAAGTCTGAAATGTAGGTGTTGACAGGGCTCTGCTCTCTCTGGGGGCCCTAGAGAAGAACTTGTACCTTGTCTCTTCCAACCTCTGGCTGCGATTGGCATTCCTTGGCTTGTGGCTGCATCTCCGTCTTCTCTGTATGCACATTGACTTTTCCTCTGTACCTGTCTTTAAATTCCTTCTCTCTCTTATAAGGATGTATGCGATTACATTTAGGGTTAACCTGGATGATCCAGGATAAATTCCTCTTCTCAAGATGTTAACCCAATCACATCTTTCTCCCTAGAAGGAAATATTCACAGATTCTAGGGATAGAGACATGGGTGTATCTTTTTGGGGAGCCACCATTCAGCCAACGATAGCCTCCATGCTATGTGGTTCTGTACTGCCTCTCATTGTACTAAATGAGGTTATCTTTGAGAGTTCATGCATTTTTGCTCTCTCCTCTCACACTCCTGTCGCTTTGTCAAGAGATGAGTGCGTCCCAGGTAGTGGCTGTTCCTTCATTCTGGAACCAGAATGAGACCCAGGAGAAATAGACCTCACCTGACCCACAGCTTAGAGTAGAGCCAATGGAGCTAAGCCACAACCTAAGGAGCTTACTGTATACTACAGAAACCTAGGGGCTGCTTGTTACTGCAGCAAAAGCTGACTAATGCAAAGGAGACTGCATGTTGGTTATAAGTAGACGCTGTAATACTTCTAGACTTTGAGCATGATGGTCTCCCTGAACTGTCTGACACCTTATCCACCTGGGGAGCGCTTCCTACTTTTCTTCCTTTATAAAGGCTTAAAAAATCTAGGTGGAGGCCTTGCAAGTATATTCCCACAATGCTTTACTCCCACACATGTATTTAGCCCACTAGCGTGTCTGTAGAGTTGAGGACACTGCTGAAGTGTCTCTGTACACCTGAATGAATGCATAAAAATGCAGACCAGTGAATGACAAGAGCAGCCACAACTCCTAAGAGCTGTAAGAATAAAAAAGTAATTTTTCACTGGGCTAGGGTGCATAGTGGTTACTTGCAAGGGTCCTGGAGCTCGATGGCCTGGGTATGAATCTGGATCTTCCACTAAGTAAGAATGGGGACTTGAACTAGCTCCTTAACATCTCTGTTTCTTACCCATATGTGAAACCTCATAGGGCTGGTGTGAATTGAAAATGAGTAAGCACTTGGAACAGGGGCTGGCACCAGGTAAGCACTCTCTCAGCCAGGGCCCCGCGAACTTCAGCCCATGGGCCGAAGCTGGCCCTCTGCCTGTTGTCATATGGCCTGCCAGCTAAGATTGGCTTTTGTATTCTTAAATTGCTGAAAACAAATTTCTTAAAAGGGTAATATTTCAAGACACATGAAAGTTATGTGAAATTCAAAATATAGTGTCCATATATAAAGGTTTATTGGAACACAGCCATGCCCACTTGTGGACATACAGTCTATGGCAGTTTCTAGGCTACAATGGCAGAGGCAAGTAGTTGCGACAGAGACCACATGGCCCACAAGCCTCAAAATTTTTACCACTGATAAAATTTTCTAGCTCTTGATCTCAGCTCTTACAACTTATAGTCTCAGCAAATGTGCCCAAGTCCTGGAGCTCAGAGGCCAGCCAACACTGCCTCCCTGCTTGATCACACTTCAGTCGGCCGGTCTAAGGATGATTTCTGCAAAAATGACCACAGGTTAGCAGTGCTATCGATTTCATCTGGAACAGGGACAGCAGGAAATGGAAATTCACATCTTCTTCATCTCTTCCCCCTTAATTTTTGTCCTCTGTGTGCATCCTTCATTACTCTCAGAATGCTGTGCGTCGGGTCATCAATGAGTAAATAGGAAACAAACATAACAAATAAATAGATGGGAAGAGAGGAACAGGACTCAGGGGTTACATATTCCTGACAAGCTCAGCTTTCTCTGATTTATTGTGAAAATCCGGAGGTTTCCTCTTTTCCGCTTCATTCTCCCTTCCAGGTAATTAATTAATCCATTCAATAACTCATGAACACATAATTATTGAGTACTTATTATATCCCAAGCATCCTAGGTGCTGGGCCTCAAACAGTGAACAGGACAAACCCTCTGGTCTAGACCTCACCAGACTCCTTGGCTCAGGACCGGTGCAGGCCCACACTGGGCCAAGGGGCGAATTAGATAAAGCTACCTCATTCTTCTGGGCAGAATGCATGGCTTAGTACATGTACCAAGCACTGGATATCAACCCAGGTCACTTCTTAAGCCCATGACCTTGTGCAGGGCGCAGCTGACACAACTGTACAAGGCTCCGAGTCTGCTGGGGTCACTAACAGCTAACAGGGAGAAGGGGGACATGGGAGGTGCAGGCGTGGGGGAGATTGAAGAGCATTCAAGGGAGCATCTGACCCAACCTTGGTTGAGCCAAAAGAGGCATCTCAGAGAGGGTACCTGCAGCAGTGAAAGCAGCCATACAATAAGCCTTTTTCTTTCTTTTTCTCCCCCGTTATTGTTTCTTTTAAACATGGGGATTCTGAGGCATAGAGAGTTCAATTTTTCTTTGCCTGTTTCTGAAACTTCCTTTGTAAAAGAGAGAGAGAATTTATGCACCGCCACTTAGGCCTTCTCAATATAGTCACTGGCATTGCATTTTGGTGAAGGCACTAAATGACTTCAGAGAGTTGGGAGACCTGCGAAAGATGTTTTTATTATTATTATTATTCAGAAGCTTTTATTTGATGATATAAATCGTTACACTCACTTAAGTTTCTGCCTCAACCAAGACCAAGAATTACATCTACCAATATTCTTAGGCCCACTGCTGCCACAGAGAACCTTAAATTGTAACTTGCAAGAAAAAGAAATAATCGGAGGAATTTATCATGATTGGAAAAATCTGATTCTGGAAAATCTAAACCCACTTTGCTGTAGGGATGAATTTGCATGTGTGGCAGGCTTACATATTAAAACAACAGTGGATGTCATAGGCAAGACCCGCTTCTCTCTCCACTGGTGTGTTTATTTTCACAGCCCCATTGTTTATTAACTATCCTTGCATTTACGGCATCTCTAGACACTATCCTCCCTTCTTATGTGACCTCCCCCAATTGAAAACTAAGTCCGTATGGAATTCTCAGTCTACACAGAGGAAGGCAAAGGTATGTTATAGTATAACACAGCAAGAAACGGCTCCGTTAATAAAACCCGGGGAATTTCTAGTAACAGCTGTGGTAACAGAAACCAGGGAATCATGCAGGGAGAGGAATCAAGTACAGTAAAAGAATTCAGGTTGTGTCTTTGGAACTCACTCTGTATGACTTTTCTAAGCCTGCTCACTGCACTCGTCAATGCGCAGAAACCCCACCCTACCCAGAAATTAGCTACCTAGAAGCCTTTCTTGAATCCCAGTATTTGTTATGATATCATATGAAACCTTGCCAGAGAACCCTTTTGCACATGCAGTCAAACTCTCATCTGATATTCCCTATTCTTCCTTGCTACATATTTTTTTCTACTAAACCTTATGACTATCTGACATAGCATGTGTATCGGTTAGCTAATGCTGCATAACAGATACCTCAGCACTCAGTGGCTTTAAAAGAGCAACATTGTCACACACTGTTTGTGGATCAGAAACCTGGGTATGGTTTAGCTGGATCCTGTCTCATGGTATCTTACAAGGCTGCAACCAAGGTGTTGGCTAGGACTGTGGTTAACTCAAGACTCAAATGGGGATCTAGTGGGAATCATGGGAGCCATTTTAGAAGCTACATATTAAACCACATATTTTAATTATTTACTTTTATGTCATCTCTATCTGACTAAAATAGAAACTACATAAAAGCAAAGATTTTTTTGGTTTGTTCCTCACTACCTCCATGATGCCAGATATTTGTTTAATGAATGAACCAATGTAGAAACTGCTTTTGCTCCCCAGAGAAGTCTTTTGTGTATCTTATTTATTTTCTTTCTTTAGGGTAAATAAACTTGGAAATATTTTGAGCATCAAAAGTTTGAAATAGCATAAAACCTATTTAGGAAAAAAGGTTTCTTTTAATAGTTGTGAAAGTAAGAACAGTGCCTCTCCAAAGACCTCTATGCTCTAATCTCTGGAACCTGTGACTATGTTACCTAGGATGATGGCAAAAAAGGACTTTGTAGCTGTGATTGAAGTTAGAGATCTTGGGATAAAGAGATTATTTTGGACTATATGGACTAGTCTAAACTCATCACCTGAGTTCTTAAAAAGGTAGAAGCGTTCCTACGGAGGCTCAGAGCGAGATCTGATGACAGAAGAAGGCCCCAAGACGGAAGCTTGAGGATATAATGCCCATGGTTAGTTCTGAGATGTAGGAGGTGATATGTGTGGGAACTGGAGAAAGTCCTCTGGGAGCTGAGAACCACTCTTGCTTACAACCAGTAAGGAAACAGGAACCGCAGAACTATAACCACAGGGAATTTAGTCCTGCCACAACCTGAATGGACAAAACTGACTCTTCCATCAAACCCCCAGAAAGAAACACAGCTTGCTAACACCTCAATTTTAGTTCTCTGAGACTCATATGGACTTCTGACCTCCAGAACTAAAATGTAGTAAATGTATGTTGTTTTCACCCACTAAATGTGTGGTCATTTGTTATGACAGCAATAGAAAAAAAAATACAACTGTTCAACAGCTCTGGGTGTCTGGCTAAGCTAAGCATGATGAAGGCTTTGGAAATAGCAGTGGAGACGTTTAGCATTTGCTGTCACCATTGAAATGACCCAGTGATCATAAGTCTTAGGCCTTTTGAAAGACCCTGACTTTCAGGGAACTCCTGATAGAACCAGGCATTGTGAACCTCAGGAAAGAACGTCCCAGTTTTTATTAATACCCATCCACAAAGGATCAGAGACTTGGGATCAGCTCCTTGCTCCTGATAAGGCTCTGGGGAGGAGCCTTCCCTTGGAACTTGTCTCAGGAAGTTCTGATATCCCGATATCCTCTTTCCAGGGAAACATAAAGAGAGCTTTGCCATGAGAAATACACATTAATGCAGGAGGTATATGTAGGCTGTCCTTAGCTTCCCGCTTTTAAATTTTTGTAAGTAATCTTATGGAAGTACGACTAGTATGCAGCAAAGAACACACATGAATAGATTTTTACAAAGTGAAAATACCCATGTGAGACTCATTGCTTGTTCACACAGCAATAGTTTCTTCCCATTGCTGGATGGCGATTGGGTGGACAGGATGCAGTCTGCTTTGGCCTTTTATGTCGAGGACGTTTCAGTTCTTTCTGTTTGGGGCTATTGTGAATGGTGCTACTGTGGAGTTCTCATGCATGAACACATTTCTCTTGGGTGCAGATACCTGGGATGAGGTGATTCCAGGTTTTGCTAGTTACAAGGAATGCAGGCCTAGGGCTAGATGACATGAAAGACGTGAGTTGTGCGAATACAGGGTCAGGTGTTATCTTTACTTCAAATTCTGATATTTGCTCATTGTGGATTGTTGGACATTAATTTTGATTTTTTGTATTGATTGTAATTTTGATTTTTGGTGCCCCCTTAAATTTTACACCCAGCATGAAGGCCTCACTCTCTTCACCCTACTTCCAGCCCTGAGCAGGTCTAAGAAGCGTAATAGATGCCTCCTTCCTACACTCTCCATGTTTGGTCCCTAAAGGTCCATTGAGGCCGTCTCGGCTTGAACAGTACATTAAACACCCTGTCCTCAAAGCTTATGCCTGTGCCCACACTATTTCATGAGGGCATTTTCTTTTATTTTCAAATGGGCTCTTTTTCTTCACAAAAACCTTTGCAATGTGGTCTGAGATCTGTTGACCTGGGGGAAAATATTTCCAGTTTGACATTTAATTATTTAATTGTGTTGGGGTGGCCAGGCTGGCCTCTCAGGCACCCATTCTCTGTTCTAGACTATGTAAAAAAAATCATAATAGTAATAATAATAATAAAAAAAACAAGGATAGAGGATGGTTGCTGTTTATAAAGGTCTGGCTAGGCGGAGGGGCTGCACTCACAGCCAGATGAGACCCCAGTGCTCCTCGATAAAATTCCCCTTTCCTCCACTTCTTTAACTGGAAGAAATTCTCAATCACCCATTTCCTATCTCTTTAGCCGGCTCTATCCCGGGCTTACGCAAACAGGTATCAGCCTGATAGGATGAGGCTTTCCAGGGCTTGGTTTATTCGGTTTAGGTAAGCAAATCCTCTTAAGAAAAACAGTTCATCAGTCGGCCTAATTTACTCACCCGCAGCAGGACGTTTGTTATTTTGTTCCGTGCGAGTGGCCGGGTGTCCCGGGCAGAGCAGGCTCCCTTGCAGCTGGGAGGCAGGGCAGAGCTGGGCTTGGAAACTGAGGTTCTAAGTGGAATGATGGGATGGATTTCAGGAGGGGTAAATGCGGCTGTGGAATGGGGACCTCAGAATTGCCTGGGACCCGGGGCTGTAAAGCTAGGCCAGTGTTGTGTCCCCTCTAGGAGGAATCTGCACTAAGAATGTAATCGCCCTGTAGGGAAAGGTTTTGTTTGCTTGTTTGTGTGGCTGACCAGGGGCCCCATCCTCATGTCTGTGTGCTGGTTAATTTCTTAAGGCAGCTACTGCTTCCCAGCCACTGGGCTCCCCCAACCACCTCATCAACCTGTGACATGGCCTCATTTGTGCTTCCTCCATGAAGCACAGTGCTGTCAGGCTATGCTTTCATGTCTGGTCCTCACGGTTGCTTTCAGCTGTCAGGTCTGCCCACTAAGCACATATATATCAGCTCTACGTACTATCAAGCTAGTGGGCTCCCAGATCAGCCAGTCTTAAATCTACTCACTAGCCCTCCTCATCTCACCTTCCCATTCTGCTTGTCCTATCTGAATTCGGACTACATGTGGCATGTTCCCATCTGTAAATTCTCATTACCATTTTCTCCGATTTCTAACATGATTTCTCCAACATGCACCCGTGGTTCCCCCCATTATCACCATTGGAACTCCTCATCTATCAGTAATGCGATCAAAATCCTCCATGAAGCACAGTGCTTGTTCCCTCTCCCTCCTTCCCCTTGTCAGAGAGCCCCGAGTGCCAAGCACCGCTGGGGATATGCCAGCCAAGAAGTGGGACCCAGACAGTTAGAAATATCAGAGTCAGATCACCATTTTGTTCTCATTACCAAAGAAATATATACCTGCATATCTTAATGCACATGCCTTAGAAAGTGCAAGTACTTCGTAATCTTCCCCAACCTCTCCAACGGTTGTGCATATGTTCCTCCAAATCTATAATTTATTTATGTATGTGTGTATGTATATGTGTGCATCTGTTTCCATAGCCACTTAACCATACATCTGAGATATCTTTTTATGTCAGTACCTAGAGATCTGTCTCATTCCTTTTAACAGCCGCAGTGAGTTGTACTGTATAATGCACCATAATTTATTTATCCAATTAAAACCAGAGAATCTCAAAACACAGCTAGCGTTTTGAGGCTGAGGAATCCCCTCTCCAGCACCTCTGCGGAATGCTAGCCCAGCCCACACAAGTCCTGGGTTTCCTCGGGCAGAGAAAGTTCTTTATTGCTGCCTCTTGAATGGCTGGCGATTCCATCAGGGCTGAGGGAGATTTCCAGCTGTGCTGACGTCCAAGATATTTGAAAGATGCGCAGCAGTTCCAGTAGATAACCTGTGGAATCACTGCCATGTAGACGTGAGGGCTCCCCGATAGCTCATCCTTGGCCCTTTTATCTCTTCGCTCTACATAACCTCATTTACTTCACTGAGTTTCATATCTGCTCTGGACTTGAAATATAACTGCCAGTCTACCTTCCCACACGCAGGCGTGGACACGAGGACTTAGCGTGGCCCAAGCTGAGTGCCTCTTCCTTCAAGCTCCCCCTCTTCTCCAGCTTTTCTTCCTCATTGGGCCCCCAGGAAACATTGGCTTTCACCCTTGTTGGCTTCTTCCGTCTACCTCATGCTCTGCCTCCCAAGCATTTCTAGGATGCCTGCCCTCCTCTCCAGGCCTATCATGACTTTTCTGATTCTGGCCACTGCAGAGCTTTGGCCACTCTTGCCTCTCTCCAAACCACCCAGGGTCACTGTAAAAAAGCCCTCCTCTGACCACGTCCCACACAGGCGCTCCCATCTGGCTCTCCACCTCCTACAAAGTGAAGCACAGGCGCAGAACGCCTTCCGCACTCTGACCCTGGGCTTCCTGTCCACCCTCACCTGCACGGGTATTTGACACTCAGCTTCTCACCGCCATCCCCTTGGCTATGCCGCCTCTTCTCCCTGGGTCATCCTCTCTACCTCTTTCTTTAAGTCTAAGAAGATAATTTCTTCCTCTAAGGAGCCTCCCCTGATCACCTAGACTGGATTAGGTACTTCGGTTTTGCTCTCCAATGGGACAGCCCCTCACTCAACTATTGACCTCACCTCATGCAGTGAAAACATCCAGATGCACTCTCTGTGGGTTCTCCGATGGGAAGACCCTGCCTCACTCAGCTTTGTATCTTTTTTTCTCTTATTGCAGGAACTGATACATAACATATATTCAGTGTACATGGGATGGATGGATGGATGGATGGATGGATGGATGGATGGATGGAAGGATGGATGGATGGAAGGATGGAAGGATGGAAGGATGGGAGAGTCTGCAGAGCTGCCAATACTACTCTGGTTTTGGGTATCAGTGGAATGGAGCTGGGCAGTTTGAGATAGCTCATCCCTCCCTTTGGTTCACAACACAATGCCCTCTTCTCTGGAAGACCCCTGGGGCAGTAACAAAGTCTGGAAGGAGAGGTGATCTTGTCTTCACCTTGCTTAAGGTACCACACCAGGAGCCCCTCTGACAATGCTTGAGGGAAGACTGGTTCTCCCAAATGCTGAGGAGAAGCTGATAAGTGAAAGGTGGGGGCTGCTGGGAGCGGCTCAAAGGCACTTCAGCCAGAAACAAAGTACAAGTTAACTAACAAATGGCCAAGGTAAATTTTTCCCTTGAAGGCTGGCTCCTTCACTCTCTCTATCTAATATGATAATACTACTAATAAAATAATAATAATAATAATAATAATAATAATAATAGGAGTCTATGATGTAAGGAACACAATCTGTGTTCCAGCCACCATGTTCAACCTATTCCAAGCATTGTCAATGTTATCCTCAGGGTAACCCTAGGAGTTAGTACAATGTAACATATAGCCTCCCATTTATAGGGAGAGTTCTGGGGCCCCTGGAACTTACCGGGGGCCACTCAGGTACTAGCAGGCAGGATCAGGCTCCAACCCCAGGCAGTCTGACCTCAGAGCCTTCTCTCTTGGCTGCACCCCTAGGGGGAGGGGGTGAGAAGGGAGAAAGATCTAATGTTTCTGGATGCCCAGTGTAAGGTTTTGTCTCCAGGCTGGTCTCCTGCAGTCCTCATGGCAGGTTTTCTTTTCTTCACTAACTGGAAAAGAAGGTTGAGAGGTGGTCCCCAGGTGGCTGGGAAGTGTCAGGGCCACATCCTCAGAGCCCAGCTTGCTCTCTGTCTGCTCTTCCAAATGGGCATGGGCAGGATGAACGATCCATGGTGGCAGTGCCAGGCACTCCAGGGTGCTGCTCCTGGGCCTCCAGGGACAGACTTTTAGAGTCTCAAGACTTCTACTTTTCGATGCTTCATGCAAATGATTCTCCTCCTGCTTTGTAACCAAGTTCCTCTCAAATAAATGGATTGACAGGCTGTCTAATTTCCTTGTGTCTTCTCAATCTGAGCGCAGTGAGCACAGGGCCTTATCCTCTACACTGAAAGATCTCATTTAAGATGCAGGCTGGAGAGTTTCATCCATATGCAAAGACGAAAGTAGAGCTATTTACCATCAGGAACAAGGGAGTGGGGCTCTTGGAGCCAGAGGCGATTCCCAGCGACCTGGGGGTGCTCTCAAGTCCCCCAAAGTTCTCTCCAGTGACTAACTTTTCTGAATCTAAAAAACATTAAGTCAATGTAGACAGTAATATTTTTTCTTTGTTCTTTTTTGCATTCCCTTCACATTAATAGTTTGGGTAATAAAAAAAGAATCTCCCCCTCCATACACATCCCCCCGCCAAAGGGTGCATTGAAAATTATTATATCTTTGGAGCAGACTCAAACAGATAAAAGGACTTCTTCTTGCTCTTTTTCTTCATTTTAAAATAACTTCTGCCCAGCCCGGTGTGGCTCAGCGGTTGAGCGTCGACCTAGGATCCAGGCGATCAGGGTTCGATTTCCGGTCAGGGCACATGCCCGGGTTGGGGGCTCAATCCCCAGTCAGGGGTGTGCAGGAGGCAGCCGATCAATAGCTCTATCTCATCATTGATGTTTCTCTCTTTCTCTCTCTCTCTCTCTCTCTCTCCTTTCCTCTCTCTGAAGTCAATAAAGATATATTAAAAAATAATAATAAATTAATAAATAAATAAAATAACTTCTGAGTCACCCCAAACAGGAAAAATGCCTCCTTTCAGTCATTTCAGTTCTTTGTCATTTATTTTTTTATTGAGGTGTACAATGCAGGACATGTACAATTTTAAGTGCAAAATAGCTCAATGAATTTTTGCCTACAGATACACCCCTGTGCCCACCACCCAGATCAAAATGTGGACCATTTCGAGCACCCAGGGAGGGTCTCTCCTGTCTCTTTCCAGTAGGTACCTCTTCTAAGTAACCACTGTTCTGACTTCTATCATCATAGCTCAGTTTTGTCTGATTTGAACTTCATGAAAGTGGCATTACACAGGATGCATTTTTTTTGGTGCTGGCTCATCATTAAACATGTAATTAGCATTGAAAGCTGGTGCTCCATAACCAAATATACAGGGTGTCCCAAAAAATGTATACACACTGTAACAGCTGATAGCTCAATTTGAAAATAAAATGTATTTTAATAGACACTGCCTTTATAATTATTCAAAGTGTATGTACATTTTTGGGTGACACCCTATATAACCACATATAACCAAATAGTCTCCTGGTTAAAAAGTCTTAATGAAAGTATCTGAAACAATGTTTGGAGGAGATTTGGATGTTCTTTGCAAAAGGAAGAGGAACTTTAAGGCTTCTGCCCCCTTCCTCCACTGAAATGAAAATGAATGGATTAATCTACACCAAATTTGGGAAACGTTTAGGATGGACTGCTTAAAACATATTAAGTGGTGTTCTCGAAATCTACTTTGTAGGAGGTTTAGGGGCCCCTCAAAGACTTAGGTGACCCAGGAGCAGCTATAAGCACTGATTTGTGATAAAGCTTGTTTCTCACACAGGCAGCTCTAGCCCACCCAGGATGAGTAGCAATAAGAATTTATTTATTTTAGGGTAGTTAATGATTCTTCTAAATAATGTAGAGGACATCTGGTTGAGAAATTAATTTTAAAAAATATTTCATGCTCTACCTCCATCTTGGAGATTTATAATGTTCATCAGCAATTAGCATATTAAAGGTACTGATAAGTCCTGCTGTCAAGATAGCTATTTAATTTGGTTGAATCAGCATTAGCTAAACATCTTTGTCCACAGAATCCTTTTATTATGGAGAGAACCTTGTTCTATGTCACAGAGCTCATGTTTTCTGTAGTGTAGGTACTGAAAGCCAGCAGAAAGGAAAATCAGACTTTGGGTGGAAGAATTTTATGTTTACATTTTTGTTCTGATAAACATATGGCCTCCATCTGTATTTTCTCAGATTGTCCTGAGGTTTTAAAACATTATTGAAATCATCAAATTGAATATACTATCATAATCAAAACTTTTTTTCTTAGCATGAGTTGGGAATATTCATTTTGAAAAAGTTTATTTTATTCATCTTATGTAAACTACATTTTTCTTATTCTGCAGTTAATTATTTTGAATCACAGGGGACCAAAAATACTTATCTTTCCCATAACTGCACTGCTATCTCAAAAAATCAAGAGAGATGAGCCCAAAATGGAACTAGAGGCCCCTGAGCTGGCAAGGGAAGGTCATGGGTGAAGAGGGAAGTGATAGTTATCAGAGAGTCATGCTAGATTCTGTAATCAGGGTTCATTATCTCCTTTGACCTTTTCTTTTCTCTGTGATGTGTGTTGGAGCAATCAATAAATGCTTCCAAAATTTTCCCCCATTCTCCACAGAGGTCCAGATTTTCTGTCTGCTGGAATCCATAGAGTTTCATCAGTTATCCGATGGACATTTTATTAGTTTTTCAACAAAAGTTATTTCTGCTAACTTGCTAATTCATTCATAAGCTCTCTGCCAGCCTCTGGACATCGTGGACCTTTTTCAGCTCACTCTTGTTTGGCCAGACTGAAGTCTGTGTGCTGCTTTTAGTATATTCAGGCCATTGGAGAGAGGAAAGGTTCGGGAGGGACCTGACGGATCTCACTGCTTAGAGAAGACACATGGCAAGTTGAATGATGCTTTTGAATCATCTGACCTAAAACATTTCAGGAGAGATAAAAATAAGCCTGGTTGTTGCAAAATGTTGTTTTCTTGGATTGTTAGCTTGTGTCATGGACTACATTCAATTAAATTCAATATATAATCAGCACTTCTATCATGTGCTAGATTCTGAGAGGGATTCTCAGATAATCTTGATTCTGAAGGAGTATGCAGTCCATCTATTTTAAAAAGTAATAAATAGTCACAAAATAACAATACGTGGGTGGGATAGATGGAAGGGGCAGTGCTTACTATGTACCTATCACTGTCCTTAGCACTCCTATTATGTTAATTCTTTTACTCCTCAGCACTATGAGGTATGTATTGTTATTGTTTTTGTTTAAATCTGAAGAGACTGAGGCACAGAGAGGTTAACACACTTGCCTAAGGTCACACAGCTAATCAGTGGCAGAGGTGGGGTTTATAGGCTTTGAAGAAAAGATCACCGTTCCTGGAGGAAACTGGCTTTTATTGAGTGTTTACCGTAGACCAGATGCATACTAAATTCTTTCATGTATTATTTGGTTTAATTTTCATAAAAGCTTTTAAGGCGAAGAAGTATTATATCCATTTTTATAGATAATAAATTGAGGCTCAGGAAAGTTGAGTAGCTTGCCCAGAGTCATGGAGCTTAGAAGTGGCAGATCCATGGTTCCAATCCAGGTCTGCCTGATTCTAAATTCTTTTCAATTGCACCATGCCTCTGTTAGGCCAGACCTACAGGTTTTTTTCTCTAGCTAAATGTATTCTCACACACACACACACACACACACACACGCACGCACGCACGCACTCTTCCCCAGACACCAGTGGCTCTATTTACTCTGGTGATGGAATGTTGTCACAAAGGGGCCCATGGTAGTGGCCTCACCCTTTTTCAGAACTTAGCCCAGAGCTGCAGCCACGAGGTCATGTCATCACCGCCTTCCTCCGTGGCTGACACCTGGCCCAGGCTGCCTTGGGGACTGTGCCACAGGGAATTTTCCATGGGAGCCTGTCTCCAGTACCCTTTCTTGAAGTTGAGGGTGGCCCCTTCCCTTCCCACCGGAGCAGGGACCGAGAGCAACGAAAGTGAACCTGACTGACCCTTGATGAGGCCTGGGCCCCAGTGAATGCCCAGTGGATGTGTTTGTGGCCAAAAGGGCTGAGTCACCTCTGAGGTCATTCACAGATATCCTGCTCCCTCCTTTCTCAGCCACTGTGGGCCTGGGTCACTTGAGTGCTCTGGCTCCAGCAGAGGAGAAGAGAGAGGTCATTTGGCAGAGAAAGTAGTTAACAGAGTCACAAGTTCAGAGGAATTGCAAACATGTGCCCTGCCCCTGGCCCATTGCCTAATGAGGAAAGGATTCACCTGGCTCTCAGGGGACCTAGAGTCCCACCCTAGTTCTATTGCTTTCTTGTTATGTGACAGTAGGCAGGACCTTAATCCTCAGTGTCCCCCTTAAACCCTAGTGTCCCCCTGTGGAACAGTGAGGGCTAACAACAAACCCCATAAAAGGAGGCCAGATGGTTAAATGAGATAGGAAACTGCCCAGGGGGATGAACGCCTGGTGCCTCTGGGCTGCTATTTCTTTCCTAATTCTCCTCATCACAGTCTGCTCCCACCTCCTCATTCAAAGCACTTCTTTCACCCCTAGGGCCACTGCCTTGTCACCTGGGGCCAGTCAAGAGAGGGCACAGAAGGGCATGACAGTCATGTCACTCTGCTTGTCTAACAACGTGACGCTACCAGGATGAAGAGCTGGTCCTTCCTCAGGGACCTCAAGCCCTTCCTTCTGCTCTAGTCCCAATTCCTGCTGGGCTCAGCCCCTCTCCCTCTACCCCAGCCCTGCAGTCCTTCTTTGAGTGAAGTGAGCCCTTAACTCCCTCTTCTAGAAGTTTACTTGCATTGCTGTTACCTCTGCTAGAACAGAAAAACACACCAACTTTCATTCTCGCTTGTCACTTCCTCCGAAAAGCCTCATGACCTGGTCACTCCTGTCCATCAGGTACTCTCAGAACCCTGCACACTCCTTTCTCTAAAACCTTCACAGTCATTTAATGCTGCTTCGCCGCCAGTGTGTGCGCTCCCCTGTGAGAGCCGGGACCACAGATCTGCCCCTCCCCTCCTCTCCTCTCTTCCTTTCCCTTCCCAACCCCATCGTATCTCCGTCGCCTCCCACAGTGTTTGTACACACAGGTCCGGATGCACACTTATTGATCTAAGGCAGGAGGAAGGAATGATGCGTGCCCCATGGGGCCTGACATGCACTATGGGAAGTCGACAGCCTGTCCCTTGTACCCCTCACTTGGTCCATAGTGAGAGGCAGCTTGGCCCGGTGGGGTCCTGGCAGCCTGGTGACGTCGTCCGGCAGCCACCACCGGTCCTGGGGAAGGGCCTCCCTGTGCGTGTGCTCGGTGCTGCACTGCCTGCCTCGTGGAAATGAGCCCATGAAGTCTGATGACGCGTGGGAAGGAGCAGGTGGAGACCTAGGTGAGGGACTGGAGACTTCCCCGGCGGACTGGGCTCCCTCTTATCAAGCAGGGAGCTGGCAGGCTGTGCTTTAATCAATTGATAGCATCACTTGGCAGCCAGCAGCCAGCTCAGGTTTTGTAAAAGCCCAGGTCGCTGATTTTCCAGTCTCTTCATCCTCAGAGATTTCAGGTTGGGGCAGAAGGCTGCTGCGAGGCTCCTCCTGGAACACTGGAGAGGAGCCAGAGTTCTGCAGCTCACACTTCCCCTGCAGAGGAAATGGACCCCCAGATATAGGGGGGAAAAGAGAAGAAGGAAAGTGCCAAGAATGTCCCGAGGGAAATGAAACTGTCATATGAATGTGGCCTTCCCTTATTAAGAGAAGAAGCTCTTAGCAACTAGGATGAGTCCAGCTCAAAACTGAAGCCAGTTGGGTCTCTTTAATAAGAATCTTGTCTGTTTGTCCAGGCCTCTGCAGTTAGAAACATTTTTCACATCTCCTTTTCTTTTCATGGCCCTTCAAAGACCCGATCCCATGACCCAGCACTTTCTGCTTTCGTTGTCCATCCTTTGTCTTCAGTGTCTCCAGGTTCCAGGATGACCTTCTGTCTTGTGTCAGAATAACTTTCCCAAAGTCTGAGCAGGTCACACCCTGTTCCAAGGGGGGCACCTTCCTGTGACAGTCCCTCCTGCCCAGATGGGTGCTTCTCAAGGTGTACTCATTCTAGCACCCACCATTCTAGTGGCAGGGCAGGCGTAGGGTTTGGGAGGCAGGAGGAACTAAGACATGTTTATGAATAAATGGACGGATGGATGGATGGAAGGATTGGTGGATAGATGGTTGGATTGATGGGATTGTTAGGGGTGGGAAGATATAAAGAGGCCTGGGTGTGTATGCTGAGATGAGGCGGTATCCACAGGACAGGATATAGTGGTTAAGAGTCAGACTCAACAGTCAGACAAGCAGAGCTTGTGTTCTGATAAATTTGGGCAAATCACTGAGAGTGATCTAAGGCCAGACTTTCTCATCTGCAAAGTGGGATTGTTAGCAGTGCTTTCTCCAGAGGGCAGTTGTGAGGAATGAATGAGATAAACCATGGGACGTGCTTGGTGCCGGGCCTGACATGCAGGAAGTGCTCAGGACTAGGAGTGACGTTTAGGATGCTGAAGCAGAGATAAGCAGTGGAAGAGGTCCTCATGCACAAGAGCGTGCATGTGGGTCTGCATTGCTTTAGTGGCCTCCCCGCCTCTGTGGCTGTGCCGAGGCACTCTGGAAGTGCACTTGTCTTCTGTGTTTGACTTCAGAGCTCTCACCTGGTTTCCCCCGACAACACCCCCACCTCAGGTTGCCTTATCTTGCTAAACACCTTAAATCTCCCCAGGTCAGTTCTTGCTCTCAGCATGATACCTTGCATTTGATGTTACTTATCTTGTTTACATTAGTTAGGGTAGGTTAATTGGGCTAAAAAAAAAAAAATACAATATTTATGCAGACAACATTCAACATTTTAGGAGACAAATTCAACCAGGGTGTGGCTGGGAGGGTGGATCTCCTTCGAGCGGTGTTTCAGGGACTCAGAAGTGTGACTCTCTCATTTTCCTAGATCCCTACTGTCCACTCTATTTAGCTAGCAGTTGGAGAAAGAGAAAGAAATGCATCAAGGGGGAAATGTTTATGGCCCAGGATGGAACTAGCCTCATTTACCTCACCCATATTCTATTGGCCAGGCCAGGTCACATGACCCTGTCTCAACTGCATGGGATGCTGGGAAATGTAGTCCAGCTGTTCTCCCAGAAAGAAAGGGAAATGTGTTTGGTAAACACCTAGTGGCCTCTGTTGAACCTGCTTTCCATGTCCACTCTTGGCTGAGACACAGTACACCGAGCTCACACCTCCAAGCCAGCCTGCTGATTTCAGCTCTGTCCCTGGCCCCTGAGATTCCATCCAATATAGAGCTGCTGTCCCCCAATCCTATGCTCTCCTCACAGGGAAACCTGACAGAATAACTGGATGCCAGGTGTACAAAATAGAGCACATCACCTGGCTTTGGACACCTTTTCTCTCGAATAATGATGTTCATACTCTTGACCCATGGCCTGCAGGAGGAACCTTCTCCCCCTTCCTTTCTCTTTCCTCCCCTGCTTTCTTAATCTGGGTCATGCCAGTTTGTGCCTGGAGTTGGCTTTTTTAATTTTAAAATCCAAACCAATTAAAATGTATTTAGTAAAAGAGTGGGGAAAAAAACGTCTTTCACCTCAGCTGAGAATTGCGCCTGCCCAGTTTCACCTGGAGAAGAATTGAAACCGACAACATGTTACTAATTGGGGAATCTGAGCAGTCCCTTCCGTGTGGCTTGGAGTTTCAACACACTCACTCCAGCGTGTGCATATTCACAAGTTTACCGTATCTGAAATAGAGTTTCTCAGCGGTGGCGTCTCAGACAGACCCAGCAATGCAGTCATTTGGGGACAGGCCAAGGATTCTATTAATCTTGTACTCTACAGAGTTCGACCCAAGGGAGTTAGTTTGGGCTTCCATGGAAGCCTCCAATTGTAGGGATGTTAATGTCCTTTTTCACCAGCAGCCATCCCCCTAATCACTTTGCCCATCAAAACCATGCAAGAAGTAGTGTAGGACTGTGGGCATTTGAGCCATAAAGACCTGGTTCAAATCCCAGCCCCATCACTCATTAGCCCTGCGATTTGAGCCAATTGACAATTTCTCTGACCACCAGTTTTCTCATCTCTAAAATGGGCTCAACAATGCCAGCAGACAACAAATGAAATCATTGGTATGAAGTACCAGCACAGACCTTACCACAGAGTAGTGTTTTTCCTTCCTTTATTTCCTGTGAAGGAAACAGGAAATCCTGCCTAGGGTGTAGGGTAGAGTGAGAGCTCAAGCAGCACAGTGGTCAACACAACCAACGGTCTCCCTCTCCGGTTCAGGTGAGCTGTCTGGGCTCCAGGGAGAGAGGCTGAGGACTCCTGCTGATCTCTTGCAAGTGCAGCAGTTATTGACATCTGCAGTGATGGCCCCTCCCTGACAAATTCCATTCAAGTAGGTACCACAGAAAGGAGCTGGAGAGCCAAGGCAGGTCTTAAAACTGATGCTCATTCAAACATTTGAAATAAACGATTCATTGATTCCTGCAACTTGTACATATCCAGCACATACATAACCATACACAGTTATTCCTGGTTCTATGGAGCCCTCATGGGGACAGTAGGTTGGTATGTTGGGACAGAACACAGGTATGCTGCCATGGCACCCTAGGATGGTACACAGGTGTACTGGGATGGAACACTGACACTGTGCACTGGTATACTGATAGGACATAGGTACACTGGAATCGTGCAGTTAGATGGTGCACTGAGATGTGACATTGGTACATGGGGGTGATACACATGTGTGCTGGGTGGTACACAGAGATGAAACACAGGGCCACTAGGATGGACCATTGGGATGGTATATGGCATGGTACACAGGTATGTTTGGATGGTACACTGGGATGTTACACAGGCACGCTGGGAGGTATACATAGATGTTACATGGAGATAGTACACGGAGATGGCACATGGGTATGCGGGGAGAGTGCACAGATGGTGCATTGTAAGATTCTGTACATAAAGATGCCAAATGGACTCTGGAAAGGGTCCTACTAGTGCCACTTCTAAAACTCACCCCACTGCTTGTCATGTGGCTGATAATGTTGGTTTTGTGTTTCCCTGATGGAACCTTGTAGCTGGGTACAGTGCAGGCTTTGGAAACAAACTGCCTCGTGTCAAGTTCTGTCCCACCACTCTTGGCAATGTGAGCCTGAGAAGGTTCCTAAGCCCCCTAGGCTTTGGCTCACTCTCTCATCTGTAAAAGAGGGAAATAAAAAACCTTCTTGTAGACTCGTAAAGTACAAATGCTGTAATAAGTGAAAAGCACGTAGTAAGTCCTCTCTCAACGTTGGCTGTGGCTATTGCTGGCCACTCCGTCAGTGGTGCGGGAGTGAGGTGGACAGGGCCTGAATGTTTCGATGCACAACGTTTGAAATGTGAGCGCTACCCCTCAGCCACTCTGAGGCCTTGGGCAGGTGATTCTCCAAGCTTTAGTCTTCTTGTCTGTAAAGCGAGGTTAATAATGGCTACCTCTGAGTATTTGTTCATTTGTTTTAATAAATCATTTCATACCACAATGGATTTCAGGCAAAATGTAAAAATTCACACAAGTGAGGTGCAAATAAATAAAGAGTTCAAGGTGAAAGGAAAGCCAGAGTAGAATAAAATAATAGGTCAGTCATCGGAATGCTAGGGAGCTGAGCGCACATAAAGTGACCCGCCGTGCTTGGCATGCTGTAGGAGCTCAATAAATGCTTGGACCCCTCCTTGTATAAACACGAGGCTTTCAAGGAAGTTTTCTTATGCTGGAAGAGCATAGATGGCAAATGACATTTCCAACCAAGAGAGCCAGGTTCACAGAAGCTGGGCACATTCCTACCATGTGAATCCGATGGCCTCGGCTACAGAACAGCCATAGGGAGTTCCGGGTCCAGCAAATCACATCCGAATGTCATCTGTGCCCACCCCGAGCCCGCGCTCCTGGGTCCCGTGGCTCTCAAAGTGGCATCTTTCAGCTACAACGCACAACAGAGGCCCTGGTGGTCATTAAAATGACCCTGCGGCACCTTCTTCCCGAGAAGAGTGTGGTTGACAGCTCTGGCCATCGCCAAGTTCAAATTAAAGTAATTACAGGAGCTCCATCTCCGAGCTCTTTCAGCCTTTGCTGGCGCGCTCATTCCCTTCTTGCCCCGCAGTGCTCTGGGAACTTCTGTTGGCCTTGTCAGAAATGCTTGATGTGCTTGAGGTGGGGATGATCACCTGTGACAGGTCTGAGTTCACTTGACCTTTTGGAGAAAGAAGCCCAGAAAAGACCTTCAAGATGGCCATGGACAGTCACGTGAATCTCTCTGTCAGCCGTTCTCAGGCCTGCACATATGAGCACGTATAGGGAATCGCATTTTTTTTTTTTTTTTTTTACATTCCAGTGATGGAGACACCAAGCACGGAGATGACAGTCTTCGTTGCCTAAGGTTAGACAGGAAATCGGTGACAGGAGCCCTCTGCCACGTGACTCCACATCCACTCACTCACTGTCATCTTGTCATCCTTCTCACCACAGTGGTATCCCTCCTCTCGTCTAACACTGTCATGCACTTTGAATACCCAAGTCCTCCTGTTTTACCCTCAAACTATTCTAGGAGTTTTGAAGATGAAAAAACTGAGGGTCAGAGAGGACAAGTAAATTTGCTAAGACAGCGCAAGAAAAGAGTCGAGTTGGGACAAAAATCGATGTTCATTCTCTTAGACACTGCTCTGTGCTGTCTCAAATGCCCACCCACACTTTATTTAATTGTTTTCTTTTAACTTTCCATTATGGAAAATTTCAAACGTACACAAAGTAAGCATAGTGTTGCATTAGTTGCCTATTGCTATGTAATAAGTCATCACAAACGTAGCAGCTGAAAACAACTCCCATTTATTATCTCAGTTTCCGTGGGTCAGGAGTCTGGGCATGGCTTATTTGGGTCTCCTGCTCAGGGTCTCCCAAGACCATAGTCAAGGGGTGGGGGTGGGGGGTCTCATCTGAAGTCGGAGGCCCTTTTCCAAGTTTGTGTGATTGTTGGAGGAATTCATTTCCTTCCAGCTGTAGAGCTCATGGAGGAATTTTTTTTTTTTTTTCTTCAAGGCCAGCAAGAGGGAGACTGTGCTGCTTTGAGGCCCAGCTCAGGGCAAACTTGAATCAACTTCCAAGGGCTCACCTGATTAGGCCTGGCCCTCCTGGGATTATGTCCCTCTTGATTAACTCAGTCAAACTGATTAGAAACCTTAGTTACATCTGCAAAACCCCTTTGCCTTTGCCCATAGTGTGACATAATCATAGGATCCACATCCCACTATATTTACAGGCCCCACCCCCGCTCAATGGGAGGGGACTATACATTGTGGATCATCTTAGAATTCTGCCTACAACTATAACCCTCACGGACTCATCACTCAGCTTTTATAATGAACATTCTGCCATTCTTGTTTCATTCCCCACCCCCGCTTAAGCATTATTCATTTTTACAATTTCTTAGGAAAAACTCAGATACATTGCAATGCACACATCTTACCTGTACAGTTTTGACAAAGGGATGCACCCCCACATAACCCACCCACTTATAACAACTTAGAATATTTCCATCACCCCAGAAAGTTCCTTCCTAGTCAGACACACTTATGTATATTTTTTAATTAAAAAAAAAAGCTGATAGTTATTACAAGATACTTAATATCATACCCAATAGTATGTAGGCAATCGAGAAATGTGAACTTTCTTCCAATTCTTTTAACTTGAAGTCCAAGTTCTTCATGAGATGCCCCAAAGGCAAAGAGAGGGGACACAGCTGAGCTGCACATGGCCTTGGGGAGGAGACTTCAGAAATGCTTTGGTCAGGATGCCTGGTGAGGCCATGATGTACACCCCTTTATCTTGGGGGTAGACAGCCTTACCATTAGGTTACCATGATCAGCTGTGCTACCAGCATGGTGTCTAGGAACCATGGTGGATGCTTTCATCTCCGTTGCACTGGTCCACACATTTCTAATCGCTAGGGCCTGTGTTAGATTTAGACCACGGCCAATCACACCCCTTTGCTTTCAGATCTCTCCCGATACTGCGACATGCTCTGAACACATCTCCGGCTAGGGCTGGGGAGGAATCTTACCCTCGAATTCCCAATGTTGGGTGGGCCCTTCTTGCCTCCAAAAGCACGTCTGGGTTATAGCTGTGCTCAGGGCTTTCCTCCCTCACCAGCAAAACAATAAATAACAAGAGATAGTGTGGCATCTGGAGGAAAAAAGGGATGTGGAATCAGACAGACAAACTGCGACTTTGCCATTCGGGCCAATTTCTTTTAACATCTGAGCCCCTCTCTCTGTCTGTCTCTACTCAACTTCATTGTTGCTTTTTCTCCTGCTGAAAACACAATGCTTGGCAGAAAGCGCCTGAGAAGCCCTAGTCCCTTCCCTTTGCCTGTGAATTTAGCTCTTCCTTTCGCTCCTTCGTCTGTCCAGCCAGCCACTCTCTCACCACCTAATATATATGTGAGGAATGGAAACACATGGATTAATCAAATGTAATTTGTGCCTTTATCAGGGGAAATGGGCATTTTTCTAAATACCAATAGTGTGAGCCAGGCGGGGTCATTTCCCCCAAAGAAGTAAAGAACACAATGCATTAAGGTTTCCAGTGGGATTACCTTCCCCACCATCTGGAGAGGCTCAGATGCGGGGTTAGCCACTGATCTCGAACTTAGAGCCCACAAATAATTCTAGCCCATTACGCCCCCACTTCCTTCCTTCCCCTTCTTATTTCCTCCTCTCTCCTGCTCTCTCCTTCAAGGAGATACTCCATCCGGCTTCCTCTGTGCTGTTCCCTTCCTTTTGTTCATTCCCCCATCCTTATAGCCATGGGGATGCTCATCTCTACTAACTACACTCTCTGTGTTGCTTCCTCCCTGCCCAATGCTTTGTGAACCGTAATCCAAGCTCCCCGGGGTCTGTAGATGACATGAGCAGGACCCCACGAAGAGCAACGCTGGTGATTTCTCATTTAATTCTTTCAAAGATTTGATTTTTTTAAATTTAAAACTCAAAAATGCCATTAAACCCTTGCCCAGATCAGCTGTATCTTTAAGTGTAAAATCCATTTTAGTCCGCAGAGCTTGTGATACGGTTAAGTAGTTACTTTTATTGTCTGTCTGGGCATGGTTTTTAACTGCAGGTGGAGAATTGATCGATAATGTCATAAAGACACGCTCACCCCATGCCCTTTCCCCGAGCCCAAGCTCGGGGGAGTGGCTCAGGTCTGTATGCCCTGAATTGTGCAGGGTTTAGGAGGCCATCGGATGCATTCTCTCTGCTTGTTATGTTTTCTGACATTGTTTGGCAAAAAGGCTATGTGTTCTTTCTACTGTTTCCCCAACTCTTTGTAAAGGTAAATATCCACTGACCATTTGCACCACTTCAGGAGCCCGAGGGGATACGACTGGGTCCTCCCTATTGTAAGAGGCCTGCTCTGACTCCATCTCTCCAGCTCTAACCCTGGGGGGTAAGGAGGAGTCAAGTTCAAGGAACAATCATCATCATGTTAAATGTCCCTGTTGCCCTCCTCGGATTTGGGCATCCTGGGACTGCTCCTGTGTTCATTCATCTTGTTGACATGTAGATATCCAGGGATTGCAAAGAGAAATGAGGCCTCCTTCCCTGTCCCGAGAAGAAAGTTAAAGAGAAGAAATGAGGCCCATAAGTGTTTTTCCCCAAGATGTGACAGTGCGGTGCTGCCCTCTCTGAGTGAGGGGTGTGCACAACTAGACGGGCGTGAAGGAATGCATGCATAACTGTCTTACGTTTAAGCTTTTACATGTGTATAGTGGGAGATATAACCAATGTCCTGGTGATCCCATAAACCTGGAGTGAGGGTTCAACATGGCAACATGGGTAGAACTGTCTGAAAGTCTTTGTTTAGTGAGTCACAGTATTCTCAACCCTCTGTGCGTGACCCAGGGTGTTTTGAATATTTGGAGTTGAGAATTCTGCCAAACCCTTTGCGATGTCCTTGCATCTTTTAGGATCTGTAAGATGAGGAGAAAGAGAAAGTTTGTAGATTGATAGACAGAGAAGCTCTGCTGTGAAACCTAGAAAGACATCCCTTCTATCTCACCACCCTACCCTGTTACCTCCTCCCTCAGCAGAAAGAGAAAGATCAGCAGGAAGGCAGGCCAGTAAAAAGGTATGAAACTGTGGACCTATAAAATGGCACACGTCAGGCAAGTTGTTCAACAAACATCTAGAAGAATAACAGTGATGATGAGGGTGAAGATGGGTGGCATTAATAAACACAGTCATGATGGTGTTGGCCACCATTTATTGGCCACCTAGTATCTTTCAGACATTAAGTAACATACTTCATCCATCCATCCATCATCCATCCATCCATCCATCCATCCATCCATCCATCCATCCATCCATCCATCCATCCATCTTTCCACTCGCCCACCCAGTTTCTTTTATCTATCTATCATCTATCTATCTATCTATCTATCTATCTATCTATCTATCTATCTATCTACCTATCTATCATCTATCTATCTATATCTATCTCTATCTATCTATCTATCTTTCTATCTATCTATCTATCTATCTATCTATCTATCTATCTATCTATCTATCTATCTATCTATCATGTATTTCTATCTATCTATCTTATCTATCTATCATCTATCATCTATCTATCTATCTATCTATCTATCTATCTATCTATCTATCATCTATCTATCTGAAGTCCTCATGGCAACCTCATGAGGCAGATATTTATCTGCGTATTACAGATGATGTATCTGACACAGCTGGTAGCAAACCTGGGGGAAACCCTGGTCTTTGTGTTTCCAATTTCTTGTCCTTTCTCAGTAAACTAAACAACTTGAGTGTCTCTCACTGTGTTGGGCTCTCAGGATACGAGCATGAATAAGAGACAGTGGTGCATGGTGGCAAAGAGCACAAGTTCTGGAGTCAGACAGATACGTGCCACTCATTTATCGCTTTCCGTCCATTCACCCATCTGTGCACCCATGGATCTACCCATCCATTTTAAAATTATATACAGGGTGGGGAAAAAGTAGGTTTACAGTTGTTCATATGGAAAATAATACAATAATTAATAAATAATAATCCAAGAATAAACTATTTTGAGTACTCACAACAGTAAACCTACTTCTGCCCCACCCTGTATTGAGTGCCTTCTATGGGCCAAGCGCCATATTGGACAATAAAATCCTGGCTCCCCATCCTATGATACATTAAACAAATCTTCTAACCTCTTTAATCATCTAACCTCAGTTGAAAAATGGGGAGAGTACTAATGCCTATACCATTGGGTTGTTATGAGAAATAAAATACACTTAACATCGTATCTGGCAAGAGCGAATTAACAAATGTTAGCTGTTATTGTTGTCAGTAATAGTATTTGTATTGCATGGGAAGACATGGACCCTGCCCTCTGGGAGCTCACAGTGAGGGCTGAGGCCACCCCTCTGCTTCCCTGGCACTTTCTCTAGCCCCAGTGGAGTGGGACCCCCTTGCTGCCTGCGCCTGCTGTAGTCCTGGTCCCTGGTCCCTGGTCCCTCTGAGCTCTGGGCGCCCAGTACCGTGGCTTACCCTGCACCCGCTGACCAGCTCTGCCAGGAAAGGGCAGATAGGCGTCCCTGCTGGCAAGGGTCCAACCAGGCCAAGTGTTGGGGTTCAGAGGACAAAGGAAAGGGACATTTCAAGGAAGTTCCTACTTCCTTAGAACCAGTGTTCCTATCTCCTAGGCTCACATGATATATTGGGACATCCTTCACGTTCCAACTGTAAGCATGTTCCAGAAAATGGCCAGTGTTGGCCGGTCATGTGATGCCTGTCTTTACAAATTGACTGGCGTTGCCCGAGAGGCTGGGGTGGGGGAATGGGGGGGAGGAAGGAGCAGACTCCACATTTGTGAGCAGGGCAGATGTCCTATATTTGTATCATGCGCTTTTTGAAATCTAAGCTAACTTGTATCTGTATAATGGGAATAATATGACCCCAATTAGGAGGGGCCTTGTGAGTCTATATAAAACCCTGGATTTAAAAGTGCCTGCCTCTGACCATTTTTTTATGCTGTAACTTATTTCAGCTTCATATCGTTCAGTGAAGTGGGCAATGTTATTATCCCCATATATAGGAAGGAAAGTGAACCTAAGAGAGGTAACTTTATTCACTTAAGACCACACAACTAATAAATAGGTGAGAGAACCAGATCTTCAAGCCCAGATCTGTCTGAATCCTGAGCTACGTTCTATGTTCTGCTGCTCTGTTCTTAACCAATCACCATTTCTTTAGCATAAGGGTCACCACATCTTGTCTGTAAAGGGACAGATAATAAATATTTTCAGGTTTGTGGTTCAGATGGTGTCTCTTGCAACCACTCAGCACCTCCTTCATAGCATAAAAGCAGCCATAGACAACAGATGAGCTAGTGAGCATGGCTGTGTTCCAATAAAACTTTATTTACAAAAACAGACAGTGGGCCAGGTTGGGCTTGCAGGGAGGTAGCCTGCTGACCTCTGCTACAGAGGCAAGGCCTGGGTATCTTGGTCACACCATGAAGGGAGTTAAGGAATATGTGAGGACAGCCTTTAGCCTCTGCAGAACATCTGCTTGTCACTACGGTGACACTCTTCCTATAGATGACAGCTATTAAAAAGGAAGTGGGAGCCTGTGATTGATTGAAGGCAGTCGAAGAAAGTAGGAGGATTCACTACAAGAGATCTCCATTTGAAGGGTCTCCTCTCTGTAGTCTCTCTGACCAAGGACAAGAATAGCCTGTGTGATTTGCAATGCTCCCCAGAGCACTTGCTTCTCTGGTTTCTTTTCTGCCCCTGGATAATCTTGTCCTCAGCCACCCCTTTCCCCTATCCCAAAGAATTTGGACATCTTCAGGCATGGGGGCCGCATTACCACTGTCTGCACCTCCCGGTGCACTCGGCCTGCACCTCAGTGCCAGCGCCCCAGGTCTGCCCAGGGTGAGCCGGGGCTGTGCAAACTAAGGATACTTTTGCCTTGAGGCTGGAGCATTCTGGGCCTGTTCCAGACCTGTTTCTGGGACAGCAGGTGCAGCCGATCACTGACACCAAAATACATTCTCAAAGCGAGGGCAGACAGGCCAGCCAGAACAGGTCTCCCGCCCTCTGAGGACTCAGCTTCCTCCAGAGGACACATTTGCAGCGAGGACACCCTGAGTGCTAATCCTCTCACCCAGGAGATCGAAGCGTGGGTCAGCATTTTAGCCGAGGGCTGGACTCCGGCAGGGGCATCCCCCCCAGCTGTCTGGCCAGCCCAGGGCAGCAGTAAATCACGCAGGAGAAGGCATTCCTTGGATGCCAGGGCTGCTGGGGACTCCGTGGGTGTCATAAATCAGGAGCTCACCCCATTTTACCTGTTTCTTCCATGCAGCCCGGGAAGGAAAGGGGTAGAGAATAAATTCAGCCAGACCTGGGCATCAATGGCGCCTGTCTCTTTGGCAACTTATTACCTGAGATTTATGCGTGACGCAGACATGTCTGCTCGGTGACACATTCTAATTTAATTAAATTTCTGTTGAATTAATGTCTGATCAATCAATAATGTTAATGTTTTTGCAATTTGGAGATTAAAGTATGGTCAAGCCACGGCAACCTCCAGCATCATCCGCTCACTTTAGAAGGTTCTTTTGGAGAAGGTTTCCCTGCCTGCCTGCCTGCCTGCCTGCCTGCCTATCTCCCCCTTTCTCTTCCTTCCATATTTAAAGGTTTGTTAATTTATTTATTTTTAAATTTTGGTTTATTGATTTGAGAGAAACATTAATTTGTTGGTCCACTTATTTATGCATTCATTGATTGATTCTTGTATGTGCCTTGACCAGGATGGAACCCCAAATCTTGGTGCATCAGGACCAGGTGCTAATCAACTGAGCTACCTGGCCAGGGCTTCCTATTTAAATGTTTTAAGTGCCTAGGAGGTGGAGACTTAACAAGATGGAAATACTGCTCAGAGCAGTGGTTTGCAAACCTGAGTGTGCATCAGAATCCCCTGAGGGGCTTGTGGGGCCACTGATCCCCAGGCCCCCACTCCCAGAGTTTCTGATCTGGTAGGTCTGGGAGGTGGCCCAAGAACCTGCATTTCTAACAGAGCCCAGGGAAGGCTTCTGCTACTGGTCCAGGGACACCACTCTGAGAACCACTGGCTTAGAAGTTAAGGGGTCAAGCTCTGGAATCACCTGGGTTCAGGTCCCACTTACAAGCTGTGTGGCTTCAGGCAAGTAACTTCACCTTTCTATGCCTCAGTGTCCTCACCCATGAAATGGGGATAATAACTGAGTCTAATTCATAAGATTGCTGTGAGCAGTAAATGAGATTCTGTAGCACCTAGAAAACACCCCGCACAGTGCCTAGTGCACAATGAACACACAACACTTGTTCCCTTTTTTTGGTAAGGGAGAGGAAAGCAGAGATGTTCCTCCCTGCTTGGAGCTCCTACCTGGAGGGTTTTTCAAGTGTGAGGATGATATTATGAGCAAAGCAATGAGAGGCTCTGACAGGGATATCTAACCTAATCAGGGAGCCAGAGAGAGCCCCCAATAAAATGGAGCTGGGATTTGAAGGAGGTGGTAGGAGATGACAGGGGATTAATGAGTCTGGGGGTCTGTCATCCTTGTAGGCCATTTTAATGGGTGTGTCCATTGATATAGTAAAGAGCTTGACTATACAATATCAAGATAGAACCTTGAGATAGAATCTTTCTCAAGGAAAGGTTGAAATAGAACCTTTTATAGCTCCCACTTTGTGGGAAAGAAAATTGAAGATCAGAGAGATCAAGTAAGTTGGCCAGGGCCACACAGCTAGTGATAGTGGAAGTGAAAAACAAAGATCAGTCTGATGAAAATAATAATAATAATAATAATAATAATAATAATAATAATAAATGTTTTCAGGTTTTTAATATCTGTTCTGCCATCAGTTCTTCATCCAGATAGTTAATTAAAACAAAACATTTGAAATGTTAGGCCTCCATGGAATGATTGCTAAAGACCTTCTCCATGGTGGCTATAAATACATTAATCAACATCTTTAGGACTTGAGTGGTTTTCCAGCTACAAATTCACCTCAAATTACTATCAACTAGGCCACACATGACCTAGCTTACATTTTGTCTTGTACCTTTTAAGCCGTTTCTACACAATTTCCTTGAACTCCCATTCTAAGAGCCCTTTATAAAATTCCTTGATCTTACTCAAGCCGTAGAGGCAACTAGATCCCATGGCTGACTATCCTGCAGTACTTACTGCTGTTAGTACCAGTTCTTGAATTGGCTGGACATCAGGGTCAGGGGCTAGCCTACTTTTGGGAATCCATCCTGACCCTTTCAGGAACCATGCACATTTTCCTATGACCCACCATGCAGCTACTCCCTACCCCTTGTGGTAGTATTTGGTGATGCCATGTCCCCTGCAGAGACAAACTTATTTAGCACAAAATTTTCAAAGTGTCTGCCTTGGGCTGAGCCCACTCTGCAGGAAGGTGTTCTGCGGGTCTGCATGGTGTTTTGAGAAAAATTCTGAATTCCTTGTCAGCATTTACAAATCTGGGCAATTCAAGTGTAACATCACTCAAGGTCTGGTTTGTCTTGAAAAATATAAAGATGGGACAGCCCCGTTCCGCATCGGCTGCGGTCCCCAGCACCCTGCTCCCTGTGTCCTCTCCTTAGCTCCATGGGCCACCCCCACTTCGCTCTTGTGCTTTCCCTGCCCCATGCCAGGAGTCATGTGAGTCATTACTCCGGTGTGTGCACCCACCCTCTGTTCCTACTCCAAAACCAATGCTTAATTCATTGGTAACATCGTGTGCTTGATTCTTTCCAGCTTCAGACCCTGTTCCTCAGGGGAGAAGGTGGAAGCAAAATAAAAGAGGACTTCTGCTTTCACGCTGTCATCTGTTGAATTGCATCATCTGCTCCCGATCCCTCCCTTTCCCTTCTAGCTCCAAACATAGCTCCGAAGGCCCGTTTTATCGCCCTTAGCATTTTTTGCAAGTCTAAGCTCTTTCCAGGGTTTTGTCTCCTAACACTCTTCTTACAGAAGCAGTGTCAGTTCGTATTTGTTTTAGGGCGGGATGGTGCATGGGAGAACAACATGCCTGCAAAAACAACCAGGTCAGAGATGCAGCCCCGTTTCCACGTTAGCAGTGGGATCTGCTCCGTCAAGAAAAAAATCATAATGTAGTTTAGAGAAAAGTTTTCATAAACACGTGTTAAGAAACTTTCAAAATAAGAAGGTTTTGAGAAATGCATATGTTTACATGTCCACGGCCAGCCTGGGAGGCAAATGTGCCCACCAATCCTATGACCCACCATGGGCCTGTTAGTCCAGAGGGGACTGACTTGCCCGAGAGACCATAGGCCAAAGTCAGTCCTAATCCGAACCTTACAAACATGCTCAGCTCCGCTTTGCGTAACGCACAGGCCCAGTGAGTATGTTGGTGCGGTTGCTGGATAGTGCCGATGTTCTCAGCAACGCACATTTGGCACAATTCATACAGGACATCGAGTTTTCAAATCTGATTGTCCTTGGATGTTAATGAGATCTGCTCCCGCTGTCTTAAAACGGGGCAGAAGGAAGCCTTTCGGGGTGTCAAGATAACTTGGCATTTCACAAGAGCAGCAAGAGTGATCTTATTAAAATGTAAATCTGATGGTATCATTACCTTGCTTAAACCACTCCGTGTCTTCTAGTGCCTCTAGGTTGAAGCCCAGCTTCTTACCAGCGCCCTGGGCCCCATGTGAACTGGCCTGCCTTCTTCTCTGAGCCCATTGCTGGCCAGTTCTAACTCGCTCTTTCTTTTCCAGCTACAGGGATCTGCTTTCTGTTCCTTAAACCAGACAAACTTCCCATCTCTGGTCTTTGCATTTGCTGTTCCTCCTGCCTTAGATGGTTTTCTTCCCCAACTTTATGGGGCTGCCATTCTTATCGCACTGAAAACGCCCACCGACTAAAATAGTCATTCCCTTGAATGGGCCTTCTCTCAGCTCCCTGATTATAACAGCCCTCCCCTCTGCCACTCTCTAATCTCTTACCCTGATTTATGTGTCTTCATAACACTAAGCAATAGCCCAAAATATGGATTTCTATTTTACTTGCTTATTACCTACTTCTCCCGTAAGAACAGAAACTTAATAGAGGCAAGTTATTGGTTTATCTTGTTAACGTCTATCCCTAGTACCTAAAACTGGGCCTGGCATTGAGTAGGTGCTCAATAAACATTTGGTATAGGTTTGAGGGCAAGAAAGCATGGATGACTAGAGGAAATGAATTGCTAGTGTGTCTGGAGTAGACAAAATCTGCTTTGTGCTGGGGTGTGTATAAGCATAGGTCCCAGTACATACATGTGTGTACAGGTATGGGTGTGTATGTACATGTACACTCTTTCAGCTTAATTTTAAACTTTCCAAAGTGTTTTATTTTTTAGCTTCATTGGAGTGTAATTAGCAAATAAAAGTTATATATACTTAAAGTGTAAAACTTGATGTGATGATTTGATATATGTATACACTATGAAATTATGGCCACGACCAGACCAGTTAACACACCCATCACCTCAGATAGTTGCCTTTCTGTGTGTGTGGTGAGAACACTTAAGATCTACCGTCTTAGCAAATTTCAAGTACATGATACAGTTTTGTTCATTATAGTCACTGTGCTGTACATAGATCTCTTTCCTCCCACTTCATGACTTCAAGTAAGTTATTCACCCTGTTAGGTTGGATCACAGTTTCTTCATCTGAAAATGGGAATAATAAAATTGTCTCCCTCAGAGAATTGTTGGGAGAATGAAATATGTTCAGAGGATCAATAAATATTTGCTATTGTTGCTATTATTATTGTTATTATTTTCCCAAAACTGAATGAATGAGCCAGGGAATTTGTGTGGGGATGAGTTGCTGCTAGGCCTGGATTGACAGGGGAAAGATGGGATAAGTGGAGAGAACCAGAGCCTCCATTTCAGGTGCAGCTCGGGAGGCCTGAGGTCTCGTGGAAGGGGTAACAGGTACCTTCTCATATACTACAGCAACAAATAGGGCTTCAGTCCTTCAGTCTTTCAACTTCTCAATACTTCTCAATACAGCTAGAAAAAAAATACCCCAAAACATGTTAGGACTGGTTTTGCTAAAAAGAAATCATAGATCACCCAGTACATGGGTGAAAGGAGGTAGAACACCGGACAAAGGAGGAAGGGACTTGTTTACTTAAGGATCATTTCCATTTTTCTGGACTATTTTCAGACTAACCACAGGGACACAAGTGTTCTCTCTCCTTTCCCCAAATAGAAACCACATGGACATAAGTGCCCTCTCCCCTTTACCCAAATAGTACCTATGGCATAGACTGCTATACACACTCACCAAATCCTAGCTCTCTTCTTCCTGGGCACATAGCAGACTATGTTTCCAAGCATCCTTTGAGTTAAATTTGCCATATGACCATGCCCAGGTCAATGGGAAAAAGGGAGAGGTGGTAAAGATCCTTTCTGACCTGGCATCAAAAGGAAAGCCTCCCACGCATTCCTCCATGACCTCTCTGTCCCATCCATTGGAAAAACTGAGATGGTTCCAAGGACCTGGAGGATTATGCGGCCGCAAGATGGAAGGAGCCTAGGTCCCCAATCCTTCCTTTGGAGGAGAGTGGCCCAAGGGACACAACTGACCAGAAAGCCTACATTGAACTATCATTTGAGCAAGAAATAAACTTCATTGTATTAAGCCACTGAAATTTGGGGGCTGTTTGTTATAGCAACTAACATACGCTAACTAAATATACCACCCTTAAGAAAGTATCATCTGCATGCTCTATCACAAATATCCTATAGGCATCTATATTCTAAGAATGAACAAATGACATTTAAAATAAACAAGACATACATCAACTCAAAAGCTTATACAGGCTACTGAAGTCATTAGTATTGTGCCTTTTTTCTAGATAAAGAATCAGAGTTCCCTGAAATTCACAAATATATGTTGGAGCCGATTTTTGGCACCAATTCCACACTTTCTGCTCTATGCCTCTAAAGTGTGTGAAGTAATAGGAGTCTAGGGAGACTTAGGCTACAGCAAATTTGGAGAGCTGAAGAAAACAGAAAAAAAAGGGAAAACTATTTTATATATTTTAAAATCACTTGTTTGAATATTAGCAATCAAGAAATGGAAAATGTTGTGGGGGAAGGATATTCATAATAAAAGTAAAAACTTTGAAATATCTTGGGATAAAGTCAAAAAGAAATGTGAGGTTTAAAAATAAGGCTTATATACTATTTCCAGGGCCTGGATGGGGTGGTTCTCATGACATCAACACTAAGCCAATTGAGACTTGACTTTCAGGGGAATTTCGCTCAAGATCCAAATGAATTTTTTAATGGCAGGTTGACTCCAAAGATCATATAAAAGAAGTAATATGCAGAAGAGCCAATATTGTTTTTAAAAGCTAATTGGTAGGGATAAAGAAAAGATTACTAGCTTACTCTATTGGATACAAGCATATTTTCCTTAATATGTTGCAGAAATAGCCAAATAAAGTAATGAAACTGAGTATAGAGTTCTGAATCTGGGCAAGTTATATATGAGAGTTTAGTATATTATGAAAGTAGGATTTCAAAGTAGGGGATAAAAGATGGATTATTTAATACATAACATTAGAATAATTGCTTATTCATATTTTCCTTAGTTTTCTACATGGCTTTTGCAGGAAAAACACATGAGATATTTAAAATCTTCATGGAAAATATTCCAAAGCATAATGTTAGAAAAAGTGAGAGAATTGACTGATAAGTTTGGTTACCACATACTGTAAAAAGTTGTATTGTAAAAAAAATGCAAAGTTTAAAATATTAATGATAAACTCAGAAAAATATTTACAACACTCTTGCTAATCAAAGGGCTAATGTCCACCATATAGAAAAATCTATATTAGGCAATAATAAGAAGATAAAATCCATATAAAAATGGATAAAAAGTATATATAATGATCCACTTGGAGGCTAACATGGCAAAAAAGCATAAATGTTTTAAATGCGCCTACCCTCTGACCCAGCAATATGTTTCCTTGATTGTTAAAGATATAACCCCTCCAGTGTGCAAAAATACATGTATGAGGATGTTCTTTGTAACATTGGTTAAAAGGTTGAGAACAAGCAAAAAAGCTTTTTAAGTGAGTCATAGGAAGTGACTTTTCCTTTCAGGTGTTAAAATACACTATGAAGCTTAAGATAGAGAAAAAGTATGTTATTGATGGAGGACTAGCACGAGACAATCCATAACTAGTATTTGATATGTGATAAAACTCTCCCTGGGAACATAGCCCCACAAGAACAGTGTTTTTAATGTTGTTTTTTCCTGCAGCAGCCCTAGCGCGTGGAACTATGCCTGGCACATAGTAGGTGGGAGGGACTGGAAGCATATCTGTGAAAATGATATGGGGGACCCTGCAGATTTTTTTTGTTTTATTTTTTGTGTTCCTTTCATCATCTATGTACACCATCGCGGTTCCGAGAATGAGCTCTCATGTCAGACAAAACTGTATTTGAGCCCTGGCCCTGCCTCCGGTGGACTGATCTTAGTCTCCTACCCTGAGCATTTGAAATAAGAATAGTTTCTGCCTTACTGTGTAATGGAGGGAATGGAGATTGTGCGCACAAAGCACTTAGTAAGTGGTAACCGCTGGGTACCATGTTCCATACTCATTTTCTTCCCTGTAAAGCTGGGGAAGAAAAAAGAAAAATTATATATGTTTAAGTAAAAAAAAAAAAAAAAGATACATCTTTTCCTGCATCTCTCCACAAACTCCCCAGAGTGAGATGTCCCCCCAGGGAAAAAACATTTCTCAGTGAATCTACCTAAGACAGCGCCCGAGCAAGGAGACAACTAACCTCCGCCCTTTGACCTTTGGCTAACACTCAAGGTCACACATTATCCTCCATGGCATTTTTAACCAAGACTCTGAAACTAATATAATGACGATCTAAGAACATAAACCAAACATAACCCCCAATCATTTTCATCACTGTCCTTTTTATTAAAAAGGCAATTCATGCTTATTGTTGAATTTTTGGATAACGCAGAAATGCATGGAGAGGAGAATTCCCCCTCCACCTTCTTGAGCTGGCCATGATTGGTATTGTGGTCAATGAAATTACTGGTATTGTGGTCAATGAAATTAAGTCAAATTGGCATCTGTTTTGTAAGCTTTTTTCCCCTAGTCTTTGTAAGCTGTGAATATTTTCCTCTGTCCTTAAATGATCTGAAACACATAAGAACACGCTCCCTCGTCAAATGAAGACACTCAGCCCGGAGCCTCTGAGGGCAAAGTGGGCCCTGTCATTGGCAAAGCCGCCTTCAGCCGGCAATAGAGAGCGACAGGATTCACTCGTACTTGTTCTACGCAAAGATGCCCAGACAGACGCGCATCCCCACGACGGCAGGACAAAGGAAAGGAAAGGAAGGCACTCACGATTCTGTCGCCCCATCTAACCTGACAGCTGACTGAGAGGTTGTAGTGAGAGAAATAAGATGTGAGTCGGGAGCTCTTTCTTGTTGCACTAAAGGCACACCACACACACACACACACACACACACACACACACACAATTACATACACCAAAATGTTAGTGCTATTCTCCAGATGATGGAATAATGGGCAATTTTTATTTTCTTCTTTTCGATCATCCATATTTTTAAAAATTTTCTCTAATGAGCCATCAGAGGAAGCGTCAGAATGATTGTGGGTTTCTTTAAAATGATGGGAAGATTGGCCAGTCAACATTTCGGAGTGACGGGGTAACAAGGCCGCTCTGGGGGGCGGGCACCACCCTCTTCCCCGCGCAGTGGGCGGGAGCACTGGATGATGCCAGCCCTGATTTCCACTTGCGGTGGCCTCTCAGGCCCTTGTGAAAGACACCGTGACCTCCGCGGGGTGCCCTGATCACCCTGGGTGCCTGTCCCATCACTACATATTAAGCTTCCTCCTCACTGAGGACAGAATGTCGAGAATAAACTAACTGCTCCTGTAATGTGCCGTGCCATCCCCAAGTCCCCCAGCCCATGTCGCCCACTTTTGTGGGAAGTACATACAAATGTATACGTACACATATATAATTTATTGGACGGCTGGCTCATCAAGTATATTGGTTTTCGTAACTCCACTATTGTCAGCATATTTCAGATTGGATTTGCTGCTGACATGGTTGAATGAAAACATACTGACATGTTTCGATATTGCACTTGACATTTTTAGTATTATTATTAGTCGTTTCATTCCATGTAGTATCATTGTCCGAATAGGATCGTGCTCAAAAAAAATTCAAGCGCTACTCAATTATGGAGAGGTGCCTGGCTTTTGGGTGCTATCCTTTACATGGCCCACGGAGCTGGGAGGGAAGCGGCGTCAAACCAAGGTGCAAATTGCAGGTGACACTTGTTGCACAGAAATTTCCTGCAGAACTCATTTGGAAATTAATTCAGGGAGAGATCTTTTCTTGAAAAGAATGGCTCCTTTCAACCTCATTCTAATCAAGAGAGAGTACTCATGATTCTAAGCAGGTTTTCTCTCCTACAGCCATGACCACCATATCCATCAATTCTTGATAAATCCGCAAGGTTATGTTTGACCCAAATTTCCTACAAGCCCTCAGAGAATTACCCAGGCAAATACATAAGCTCTAAGTTCATGTGTATGTGTGTGTGTTTGTATTTTCTAAACAAGGCTTTGTAGAAAGAAAGAAAATATATTTATTCTTCTATGCTGCAAAAGACCGACATTTATTTGCATATCAGTAGAATCGTTCTTATTAAAAGTTTAATTTTTAACTAAATGTCTCATAAAGAACAGGAGGCTCCAGGAATAGGCCACCACCCATTGAGAGGTAGAACTTGAGTTATTTCCTTGTTTCTGGGGAGCTGGCTGCTAGGGTGTGAAGAACTGAATAGGGACATTCTAAGGTCATGGTGTAGAAGGTCTTTGCTCAGCAAAGGGGACTCCTGTCATCTGTTACTTACCATCAGGTTGTAATGAATAGCTTTCTCATGGGCTCTGGGTCCAAACAGACATAAACCTCTCCTTGGTCAATGATTTATTATTTTGCTTTGAACAATTATATAATTTCTAAGAACCTCAGTGTCTTCATCTGTAAAGTGGGCACAAATAATAGAAATTAAATCTCAGAGTTCTTGTGAAAATTAAGTGAGACAATTCATACAACACTTTTCTCAGTCTGGTAGTTGGCATGTTATACAATCTTAATACATTTTGGCTATACTAATTATAATGCATTATTATGACTTAATGCTGTGATTACCACTATTGGTAATCAGAGAAATTAACCTTTAATAAAAAGCTAGCAGTTTAACATTTCCAGTATGAATTCATTGTATTTTTTTTTCTATATTTGAATAAGAAGTACAGCCTTTCAGAAGGGGATATCTGTTTTATTCTCAGAACCTGCCAAAGTAGGTCTCCAATAAATGTGGGTTGAAATAATGAATGAGGATAGCAGCGATCTTCCTACTGGTGCTTTTCAATTCACCCTCAAGGTAGCTACCTAATTCACTTGTGAGTGACCTGTCCAGAAAATGTTCCTGCAAGAAGAAGCTTGGGTTAAGGGATACAGCAAATCAATTATTTTCCTCTCTCTCAGTCTCCTAATAAACCAGCCTCTCCCAGTTTCTTTTCTAGCTATTCTGTTTTCTATTACATAGAATACTTAGGTGATGTGCCAATAAGTAGTGTATGAATACTTAATGAAGGTGGAATGAATTATAAATGGCATGGAATTTATCTACATTGCTTCCTTGCTGATGGCAGAATGGTGCTTTATCTTCTATCAAGACATATAGGAGTCAGTAGGTGAGAAAGTATCCTGGTTGATAAATGTAAAAATTGTTACCGGATGCCATCTTAAGTTACATGGAACCCAATACCATGTGACAGAGAGGAAAAGGCTTGACCAGGAAACATGGTGAATATGATGCTGGCTGGAGAGAGATCGAGGTGGTCCCTAAGGGTACAGTTACTGCTAGAGTAGAGAACTAGAAATAGAGTCAGACAAAGGCTTAGGTGAGCGTGTTAGGTACCACTTACTCATTGTGATCGAGTACCAGTTGACAGAGGTCCAAAAGAGGCCTCTAGTATTTTTATTTCAAGGGGAAGCTATTGAATGATGTTATCTAAAAAAGGGATTCTATATCATTTCTTCATCTCAAAGTCACCCATCAACAGCTAGCTCCATAAATACAGTGAAGTCTCATTAGGAAAGATAATAGATAAACCCCCATATCTCAAAGCCTTGATGCGAAAATTTATTTCTTGCTCACATGAAATGTGTCTCTCCTGAGTTGCTCTCCTCCAAGTGTTGATTAGGAGGCCCAGGTTCTTTCCATCTTGTGGCTCTGCCATCTTTATTATGTGCTTCCCAAGTGCACCCAGGAGGTTATCTCCATGTCAGCCAAATGGAGGAGGCATTAGCAAAGGGGTTTTTATGTGGGGTGCTTTAACTCTGTCCACATCCCTTAGTGCAGAACTTAGGCACATGACTATGTTCACTCCAAAGGCAGCTGAAAGGTGTAGTCTAGCTGCCCAGGTAGAGGAAGCAGCAGATATAATCAGCTAGCAGTGTCTGCCACATTCTCAAGTCTCCAAAAAAATATGTTCTTAGAAAATGATAGAGTAAATATTACTGCAGAAATGTCATTTTGTAAACTGTTTACAAACTTTTTTTTTTAAAGAAATGCATTTTAGGATCTTGTGTTTGCATGCAAACAGTGGAAATTCCAGTTATAAATTATCTTCATTTGTGGTAATAGTTCATCAATTTTTTCATGTTCATATAGAATTCAGTTTAAATGGAATATGTCACTAAGCCACCAATCTAATATATGAATCATCACTGAAAATTTAGACAATACAACAATGATAAAGAAAATATTTAGACTCACTCATCATTTAACCTGTGATAACAGCTGTTTTATATTCATCTAGCCCTTTTCCTCCACGCAGCTATCTATTACTTCAGGGGTGAGAAAACTTTTCCAGTAAAAGGTCAGGTAGTACATATTTTAGGCTTTGTAGGCCATGCAGTGTCTATAGCAACTACTCAGCTCTGCTGTGGCAGCACAAACCCAGCCCCAGACCACATGTAAACAGATGGATGTGGCTGTGTTCCAATAAGACTTTATTTACAAAAGCAGGAGGGAGACTGGGTTTGGCCTGAGGGCCAAAGCTTACCAACCCCTGTAGCATATGATGGATGTGAACTTATGTACGCAAAGCACGGAGAGGCCTGCACACGTGTAGTGCTCAGTAAATATTAATATGCTCTACTTAGCTTGAAATGCATACAGTGGTTTGACTTCTAAGCACTTAAAGCTCAATGGAGACAAGTTTAGATAGGCAGAGCAGAAGTCTAGAAGCATCGGCCTTAAACATTGAAAGAAATTTATAAGCTAGGGGCTTGGGGGAAGGGGATAGTTTTGCTTATTTATTTATTTATTTATTTATTTATTTATTTTTTCCTATGTTGTCTAGATATTTTTCCCCAATGAGCATATTTTACTATTGTAATAAAAAGATACTTTAAATCTATATCTTTCCAACGTTTTGCTGACTCAGAGAAGAATGTTACATTTGAAGCCTGAGCATGTGACTCATTTGCATTTTTCAACAACCAGCTGCAGTTAAGCTTCAGGATCATAGCCCGAACCACAAAATAACATTGAGAAGAGTTTTGACACAGCCTGAAATGCTTCGAGGAAGGCAAGGTCTCGACTTCCTCTTTTGATGATTTAGCTGACAGGGACAGTGATAAAGGGGAAGAGGAATGGCCTTTAAGGATCTTTCCCCCCCCTCCCTTGGCAAGGCCCCTCCTAGCACCCCTATCACATCACTGAGTGATCTCAGGCCCCTGTGGATGGGCAGGGTCCATATGCCGGCGCACAGTAGGCACTTATAAATGCTTCTCTGCATGCATTACCTATTTTCCTTACCCGGTGACTAGCGAGGTTCTTGACAGATACTACACATTCATTAAACACACACTAGATTTAATTGGATGGATGCAGCAAACTAAAGGTGGCAGATCGCATTTTATTTACAGGCAAAGTCGCCTTATGCCTTTTGGAGTCGATGTGCTTTTCCTCCTAGAATTGCAATAAAGAGACACATTCAGTGAGACTTCAGGACTGTTGCTGTGATAGGTGAGATTACCTTGTGTTGGGTGATATGATTAACCTAAATTAACCCCAGACAGCATCCCCAGAACATTATCATGAAGAAAAGAGATATCAGAGTCTATTGTCTGCTCTGGTGATCAGCAGACTTTTTCATCAAGCTTCCTTCTCATTTATTGTGTGCTGCCTGGTGCTTTTCCAAAACAGAGAAATGTAAAAACTTTAAATGCGGCTGCATTTCTTCTTCTGATTTAAGTTTTTATTAGCTCCTGGTTTCTCTCTTAATTTCTCCATGGACTGCACCTCTGATTACCGTCCATCTACCCAGATGTCAGTCAAATATCACACTTTCTTTGTAAAATAGGACTAAAACAGCTGGACAAAATCATATAGCGTTGCAAAACCCACATTTTAATGCAACAGCTTTGTTTCGACTTCAGGACAATTGTAGAAACCATTAGATAATATCTTCTTTAGGGATTCAGCATGTTCTCCACTAGATTATTATCAGCCCAGGAAAAAAAAAAAGTCTCATTATTTGAATCAGTTTACAGCAACTCATGAATTAGAAGCTCACACCCGAAGGAGTATTTTCAGCTTAATGGAAACAATTTATCTAACACTTCGAATTCTTTACGAGAGCCTACATTGATAGATGGACATTTCTCCAATGCAGGTACATTTTATGATAGCCTCTTTCGTGCAAGTTAGCATCTGTTAGAAAGTAAAACCAATAAAAGGCAGTTTCCACCTAATAAGGGAACACTGCAAATGACCTAAAACTCCCAATTTTTAAAATTGTGCTAAAATTACATTAATGAGAATGCAAGTAGACATATTTGCTTTTAGCTGACACTTCACTGGTCTGTCTGGGTTTCCCCCAATGAGATGACATGTAGATCTTAGGGGGAGAGCTGATGGTAATGAAGAGTCACACTCTCAGCATTGATTGCTTAAGAATAAGGGGATTCTGTGGAAACAGGGACATGCGTTTCTCTCAAGGTTTTCAGAATTGTTTAAGAGAAGAGCAATTGTTTAAGATGTGGTTATGAATCTTGAACTATCTGAAAAGAGATACATGCCTGCCTTAAAACAGAAAGTCAAAATCTCATTAAAAAGTCGAAAGCCCTTAAGCTTACGTGGTCACTGCTAAAATTTTCTGGGGGAAGGATCAGGGAATGGGGTTAAAATATAATGTTGAACCTTCTCTACAAAGTTATTTGGGGAATCAGAGTCTATTCTTTCTGGGTAAATAATAGCCCCTTAGTGCCAGAAGGGAGCTCAGAATTCGTCTGGTCTAAGTACCTCTATTTTACAGATGGAGACACTGAGTCCCAGGAAAAGAAAATAACTTCTCAGAGGTCACAGTGGATTGCTCACTCTATGCATGGGTGGGAGTCCAGGTCTGCCTCTGCCCTGGGCTAGGTAAGCCCCGGCTGCAGCGTTCGTGGCTTGCACATAGTGATGTGTGAGTGAAGAGGTGATATTTTAACTCCCCTAGAATGAGAACAGGTAGGAAGTAGAACTCAGAAAGTTGAGTGGAATTACTTTCCAAGACAGGGCAGCATCTTTGAGCCGATGGAAGTCTGGCTGAGAAAGTAACAGGGAGGAGTCATGGTATCTCAGGGATGTCTGGGGGCAATCTGCCCCAGGGGGTTATGTCTTCGGGAGGTTGGGTGCTCAGCGAGGTGGGTCACGGATGTGCTTGAGAGTCAGCTGACATGCAGGGAATACAGGCTGTCCGTCGCAGCTCCTGCCTTGCAGCAGCGGGAGGTCTGAGAGGCAGGCAGGTGTGGGTTCAATTCCCCACTCTGCCACTTGTCAGCTATATGTCTTGAGCAAGACCCGAACCTTCCCCTTTTCTGTGATTCTGAGCAAGTTAATTGTCCTCCCAAAGCCTCACTGTACCTCTGGCAAAAATATGGAGAAATTAGCCTCTACCTCAGAACATCGTTTTGGGGGTTATGTGACCACATATTGCTCAGTAAATGCCTGTTTCCATGACTTCACTCCATGTTAGACAAATATGGTTTGTTTGCTTTGTTCAAAATAAAATTCTTATAATGTCCTGAATTAACTATTCCTTTTTTTTTTTTTTTTATTGAGTAGAAAAGCTGACACTGTTATGATATGGTGTTTAGGTCACCTTGTTTGACCCTCTAGAATTTTCAGATTGGATTATGCATGAAGCTGTGTTGGATTTGAAAATAGAAATCCCATCCAGGTTAGGCAAATCCTTGCTGTCCAAGCAGCCAATTCCGCGGTGCCTCTGCTCACGAGACCCCTGAGTCCTATTTGCAGTCCAGCTGCAGGTGGCTTGGACACTGTTGCAACCTGAGTGTTTTCAAGGGGAGAGAAATCCTTGTTATGGGAGCTTCTCTTGTCTCTGGCAGCCATTCTGTTTGCCCTGCTGCTCACGGTGTCTACCTCTAGAACAGGTCACAGCTGTCATTTATTTCTTCCCTATTTTTGAAGCTGTGTTTTTCTTTCAAAATAAAAGCTACTCATTAAAAAAAAAAAAAAAAAAAAAGTGGCATAATCTCATTCACAGTTTCACCAAAGACAACCAGTGTTGTCATTTTGTGTGTTTCCATTGCATATTTTTGTTTGTGTGCAGGGACCACACTGCAAACATCATTTTGAATATACCCAGTTTACAATGTTGAGCATTTTCTCCACATTGCTGAAAACTCTTCCTAAACCAATCCCCATTTCTTAAAGGTGGCATTCAGAGCCACTGAGAAGTGCCTTCCCTCCCACCCTTGAATTGATAACAGGGTTTTAACTATTACAAAACGTGTCCCAAGCCTTATCTCTTTGGCCATCATAACACTCTCAGTTAGGCATGGATGGATATGTAATTCATCACCCAAAGAGGGTCACTTCTAGAGGTGAAAGGGTGCTATTAATAATCTCACCAGGACAACAGGTGTAACTGGGGCTGTCCCGGGCAAACGGAGACGTGGGCGCTCCAGTTAGGCAAGACAAGGGCAAACGAGGTTACTAATGAAGAAACACAGAGGTAAGTTGCTGTTCAAAGACATGTACTAGTGACTGGCTGCGCTGATCTTCCAACCCAAGACTTCAGGCTCCTGATCTAGTGTTCTAGAAACCATACCCCAGCGCCTCTCTCCATGACCTGCACCACTTTGTAAATACCCTGGAGAGACACACACCCTCGTATTTATGAAACTGAGATAAAGTTACGTCTCTCTCCCTCTTTCCATTTTTTTTTTTCTTTCATTCTTTTGCTTTTTCATTGACCTGTAAGCCAGGTTTCTGACATACGGTGAGGAGGCATTGTCTGAAGAGAGGCTTACTGTGGGGGATTAAATGCCCCTTTAATAAGAGTCAGTGCCTGATGTATTGTTTTTATTAAGGATGGTCTGCTCAAGAGAACGGTCTGGTGTACTTACATTAGTGTCTTATAATGCTAAACACTGGTTTGAAATAGCATCCATAATAACATCCACAATCAAAACATTTAGGAGTAATTATAACAATAAAAGAGCCTAAGGAAACCGGAATATTTCAAAACCACCCCCTGGATCACACAGGGATGAGGGAAGAGACCAGAATGCTGGCCCTTCTCTGCCAGTTAGTCCACAGAGGCCATTCTGCACCCTTTCCCCTCTGTGCTCCTCTGGCTCTATTGAGGGATATTCTGCTCTGGGGCCTGTGGGTGAGCAAAGGGACGCCTGTGTATTGGGCGTGGGTTGGAGTTTGGGTTCTGGACTTAGCTTTCTAAGGGTAGCGAATCCCAGCTCAGTTGCCTACTAGCTCCGTCTTTGGACATGCTACATTTCCCAAGCTTTGGTGTCTTCATTCACACACAAACACACACACAAATTTTTTAAAGTCAATGGGAAAGCAAACATAATTACCACAAGTAATTACCATTTCTTTTTTGGGGTGAGAACATTTAAGATCCACTCTCAACAACTTTCAAGTACATAATATAGTATTGTTAACTATTGTGTGAGGTGATGGAGGAGTTAGCTAATGCTCCGGTGCTAATCATTTCCCAATATGTAAGTGCATCAGATCAACACATTGCACTCCTTAAACCCACACAATGTTATAGGCCAATTATGCCTCGGTTGAGCTGGAAAATAGAAAGAAAGACAGTGCTTCTCACAGGAACTTGCACATAAAAAGCAGATCCATATGTGTTTTGGGCATGTTGTTTTTATCATCATTACTAATTTTTGCCAGAAACTGAACTGCCCTCCCTCACGCAGACAGACACCAGCCATCGTGTTTCTGGCGGTTGTTTTTAAGATTACCCCAAATGTCAGCTCTCTTGGACCCTGCGGCACAAGGAGCAGGTGTGATTCATCAATGAAATCAATCTGGGATTTCCAATGGACTCTGAGACGAGTTGCTATGATAAGCAAAGGTTACATGAGCAGGGCAACGACCTGCCAAAGTCCCTCCCGGTGGCGTTCCGTGACTTCTCGGAGGAGCCCTGTCCGAGCAGCAGTGTCGGGCTTCGGTGTCCGGGCCATGAGGCTCTGTCTCCGAGTTCCCAGGGATACACTGAGCAGGTTGACGTCCTCCCCAAACTGGCTGGAGTCTTCCCACAAGGACCTCCTGACCTTGGGTAAATAATACGTGCCTCCTCCTATGTGTCAGGCACTTTGCCCCTGTACTGGCTTGTGCAATTCTCAGTACAGCACTTAAGATGAACTCAAGTATCCCTCCTCTCACCCTTTCTTAAACCCAAGGAAACTGAGGCTCAGTGAAAGAACTCGCCCAAGGTTATACCATTCGTAAGCAGAAAGCCAGCCTTTGAAATTGTATCAGTCTGATTGCAAAATCCACAGTATTTTTCTTTGATATTTTATTTTATTATTTTTTCCATCACCATTTATCCCCTCTATAATCATTTTTATTATCAAAGGAATATATGTACATTATAAAAATTTTGAAAGTAGAGTGACAATATAAAGAAAAAGTAAAAATTATCCATATGCCTAGACTTAGTCAGTATTTTCACTTTTCTATAAATCTTATTGTTTTTCCCATAGGGCTGTGTGTGTGTGTGTGTGTGTGTGATAGTGATAATAAAGAAGAATCTTACCATAAAACAAAATTTAATTCTGCTTTTTAAATTTAATATTCTATCTTGAATCTTTCCCATATCATTAACCATTGTTAAATAGCCTTCACACATAATGGTTTACAGTTCATATAATATTCTCTCTCATACACACGTGTGCGTGTGTATATACATGTCATAGTTAATTAATCCTTAGACATTGTGCTTGTTTCTAGTTTTTTTCAATCATAAGTAACACTTAGATGGACATCCCTGATTTTAATAAAAAGTCCATAGCAACAGGTGTTCCTACCTTTTCTCGAGTGTCTTCCATGTGTGTACCATGTTACCTACATGGTTTAATTTAATCCTCATGATGACCCTATGAGATAGGTGTTATTCTTAGTACCATTTTACTGATGTAAAAGCAGAGGCTTAACAGGGCGAAATACATCATCCAGACAGACACAGACAACTTACGACAGAGGAAGGGTCAAATGCAAGACTTGCAGAAGGTCAAGCCTGTGTTCTGTGCCATGTGGCCGGCCATCAAGCCCTGTTTGCTTCTGATATTAGCCTGCTAGGATTCGTTCCTAGAAGGGGAGTGGCTGGGTACACGAACAGGCGTTGCTCTCCAGTTTTTGTTATTGGTGACTAAATTGACCTCCATAAAACACACTCTCCCTTTAGCAATATGATAAGAGGCTTACTCCTCAGCAAAGGGCCACTACCCACTGGGAAGTCCAGGCTCAAGCCACCCAAGCTGCTGCCCCCAGACTCACTCAGAAAGGCCCCTGGACAGCAGTGGAGCTGTCAGGTGCTTCCTAGCCAGTGAACTGGTTGGCCCAGGAGTGGCAGATGATGGGGACAGAAGTCCAATCAAAGCACCCGTGTTTGGCAGGGGTTGGGATGGATGGGGGTTGAGCCTTTCAAGCCTTCTCGCCAAAGAAGTCCACCATCTCTGATGTTGGAGCGAAGGTCTCTGTTTAAGGGTTTTCCTAGCAGGGAACAAACTGACTTCCTCCATGTCATCTTCAACACCAAGGAGAAAGACAGGAGACCACCCATCATTTTTGCTTCTTAGTCCTGGTAGCCTCGCATCACAAACATCTTGGCTTGAAAAGTGAGCTCAGCAAAATGATCTTGCGCTTGTCTCCTCTGTAGCCCAATTAGACTCTGCCCTTCATCACCGCTCGGCATTCTCCAAAGATAAGGACTTTATGAGGCCCCCTCCCAGTCCACACAGGCGCTGCAGGCCGGAGAGCCAGTGCCGTAAGCGCATTGATGTGGGCTCAGCCTCTGCTCCCTCACCATCTGATTTCCCTCTGCCGCAGGGCCGGCCCCCCAGCATCCAGTAAGTGCGGTTTTCCCTTTGGGGAAGCAGCCTGTGCCCTCTCTGCCCCCTTAGTATTTGCCACTCCCGTTGGTGTTTCCAAAGCCTCTCTCAACCACATCAGCTATTGGGAAATGGGATTTCTACATAAAATAGTATTCTCTGGACCCAGCTCTTTACGGAGTTCTTTTGAAATCCTTGCTTGGATTTTTTCATCACTTCCCAAATTATTTCAGGGATTATGTAATTTGCTAATAACTTGGACATCTTTCTCATCAAAACTCCCTCAACCCCTGCATTAGTTTCCTCGGGCTGCCGGGAGAGATCAGCACACGCTTGGTAGCTTAATACGCCAGAAGCATATTCTTTTACAATTCCGGAGGCTAAGTCTGAATTGAAAGCATGGGCAAGGCTCGCTCATGTTCCTTGGCTTGTGGCTGTCCCCCAGTTTCTACTTCCATCTTCATGTCGCTTTCTTCTCTGTGCCTCTCTGTGTACATACCGCCTTCTTCTTTCTCTTATAAGGACATCAGCCATTGGATTGAGGGCCCACCCTAAGTTACCTATGCAAAGATACTATTTTCAAGTAAGGTTACATCCTGAGGCTCCTAGTAAGCAAGAATTTGGGGGGACACTATTCAACCCACTACAAACTCCAATATCTTCCTTCATAATGTGGAAGCAGATAAATAATGGTCTTTCCTCTCCTTTTCCAGGCTATACTTTCATGGTTGAACATCATAGATAGATACAGGAACTCTTGAGCCCAACAAGGGGTCTTAAAGATTATTCTAGTCTGGAGCTGTCTGGTGGAACTTTCTGCAATGATAGAAATGTTTTATATCTATGCCATTCAGCACAGAAGCCACTAGCCACAGATGGCTATTTAACACTTAAAACTTAGCTAATGTTTACCCTGGGCGGGTAGCTCAGTTGGTTAGAGATTCATTCCAATATGCCAAGGTTTTGCGTTCAATCCCTGGTCAAGGCACATACAGGAATCAACCAATGAATACATAAATGCATGGAACGACTAGGTGATGTTTCTCTCTCTCTCTCCCTTCCTTTCTCTCTCTCCCCCCACTTTCTCTCTCTCTAAGAAAAAAATCAATTAAAAAAGTGAAATGTGGCTAATGTTACTAAATTATTCATTTTAATTAATTACATTTGCATTTAAGTGACTACCAGTGGCAAGTCACTACCACATTGGATAGCACGGGCCTGTTCCAACCCTCCATCTTAAAGCTAACCAGGGGCCCAGACCGAGTTCATGGTCTGCACGTGGACTCTTATGGATAGTGGTAGAACTAATTCTCTTATACTAAATGGATAAGCAAACTCTGGCCCATTTGACAATTCTGGCCTGCTGCCTTTTTGTGGATGACCGGTGAGTTTAGAATACTTTTCCATTGCTAAAGGATTGAAAAGAATTTTTAAAAAACATGATAATTTTTCATGACCTGTGAAAATTGTATGGCATTCAAAATTGGGTGTCCATAAATAAAGCTGTATTAGAACATATCTACACCCGTTTGGCCACCTATTGTCCGTGGCTGCTTTCACATGACAATGGCTGAGTTGAGGATCTGTCACAGCAAGTGTATGAGCCACAAAATCTGGTCCCTTCCAGGAAGAGTCTGTGACTCCTGCTTTAAAGCAATGATTTTTAAACTTTTACTTCCCACATTTAAGGGAGAACAGACAGTTTGGGAGAGAGAGAACACATTCCCCGTAACTTCCCAGCATAGGGGAAGTGTTTCACAACACTTAGAAATTAGATATGAATGCCAGAAGTAAGACAAATCCACTCTCTAGTTTGGGCTGGGTACGTCGAAAGTCTTGTGTGCAATGGAGTAAGCATTTCACACTTTTTTTTTCCAAGCTGGAGAATGTAAAGCAACCAGGTAGTAATCTGTGCTCCCGCCCTTGGCCACAGACATTGTAAAGGTGCCATAGTTACAGGAGGGAATAGATCCTGCATATGGTACCCATGAGTGACCCCACCCATGTAGAAACACAGGTTTTCATTAACCTGCCTCCCAAACTGTGAAGGGGTGGTAGCACATTGCAATTCAGAATCACCATAGTTTAAGACTGTGTCAGTAACCAGCATTGATGGAGGGCTGCAGAGGACATGTCCTGGCTGGGGCTTATGCACAACTCTCTCCTTTTTCTGCATATCCCTTCTTTCTCACTCTCGAGAGCAGGCCAAAATGCAAATGAGCCAGCTGATAGTGTCAGAGGGTAAGCATACAATCTCCTTTAAATTAATGTGTTAACAATAAAACAGCAACCAATTCTAAAGCTTCCGAGTTTTAATGGCTATAATTAGAAATGATTGAGATTGGGTTGCCCTGGGTATGGACCTGTCTTGGTTGGGCATCTCCTGTGGGTCTACTGTGTGCTTCGCTCACCTTTCAGCTCTGCGGATGAGGCCCATGCTCGCATCACCCTACTCCGGTGAAGCATGTGCAGGACCCAAGGCTGCAAACCTGGGCAGGGAGGGCTCCCTTTGCTGGCATTCCCCCCTTATCATTCTTAGAAACATGCCGTCTATTGCTTCCTTCCTACATCCAGGTGGTAGCCTTGCAATTCGAGGGAAAGGAGAACTTGAACGGTGTCCAAAGGGAAGGAATGTTGCAATTAGGGAAGTGGAAGATAGAACTGAGCTGAAGGAATCTGGTTTTGACTGTGCCCGTCTGTTCCCAGACTGTAAACAGGGACCTCAGCAAAGTACCAGGGCCCAGAAGATCTCTCCAAAAAACAAACCAAAACGAGGGGAAACAAAACAAAACAAACAAAACGTGAAGTCCATAAGGCATGGGTTTTGTTGCATTTTATGTCCTGTAATTAATATTTCACCAGCTGCCTTTTTGGGTTCTCAAAAGACCTGTCTAGGCCATTTTCATCCCAGGACTGCTGGGGGCCACTCCCACACTGGAGTTCATGCTGGTTCCTCCAGCACTTGCCCTGTTTGCTTTGTCATCTGCTGTCCTCTCCTTGCAGTCTATGTGACATGGGCCTTTCTCTATGTGACAGTCTATGGGTTTGCACCTTTGGACCAATTGGAGCAGAGTAGGCTGTTCATTAAGCGGAACACTGCTTGTGAAACTCAGTTGTCTTATCCAGACCATGAAAAGAGTAATAAATAGTACCTACTCCACACTACTGTAGGGACAGCCAAATAGGTGGATTTGTGGTATGTTCCTAGCACAATGCCCAGTGCATAGGGGTGTTTAACAAATGCTTATTCTTGATTAATGAAGGAACGGATGAATGAAGGCCAGGCAGGCCCGCAGGCGAGGAGCCCTAGATTAGGGTATGCAGGCTACCCGCCTCTGCCTTTCAGGTTTGGGGAGGCACAGTAGCATCTTAGAAACAGGATGGGTTTTAGAGGCAGATAGGCCTGAGGTCAAACCTAATCCCGGCTCTTTTAGCTTCTTTACGAATCTCTGGATGCTCCAGCTGTGTCCCAGCTGTGTAACAGGGAAGGTAATAGCGCCTGCTTTCTGCCATGGTCCCAAGGATGAAACGTGAATGTACACAGATTGTAACACAAGGTGTGCCCATTGTGTGTGGTCAGTTAATAGCAGCTGCTAGAATTACTATTGCTAGTATTATTTTTTCCTTAGCACTTTTTACTTTTTATGAGCATCACATTGCCTCCAGGGAGGTGGGCAGGTATTACCAAGGGCGCAGTGCGGGACGATGCAGAGAAAAGACGGCCTGGGGTTCGGATTCCCAGCCCCACTTCCTCTCCGTGCAGACTTAGGAGCCTGCTTTGCCCTCCCCAAGGTCTTCCCCATTGCTTCCTCTGTAAAAGGGGAGACACAGTGCTGTCTGCGGGGTTCCAGGGAAGCTCGAGCGCGGAATGTCCACGAGACCACATTTGCAGGCAAGCGCTCAGTAAAGGCCACGTCCCACGGCCAGGTCCTTACATAATCCCCGCAGCCTCCTCGGGGCTGCTATCTCCTTGGCAGAGAAGCCCGGCGCTGCCTCTTACCCACATGCCCCAGTTAATATTTCAAGCGTCCTGAGTTTCTAATTGTGGAGAAGCCTAAGAGCCACCTAATCCGCCCGCGTATTAACTGCTCTGCCTCCGAATGGGCGCCCCTGGCCCAGGCTGACGCTCGCCCAGTTAATCATGACGGGCTCCACTCCTCCCGCCAAGTGCAAGAACCACATAATCTGCGGGGCAGAAATAACTCCCCTAATTAGAAATGCCTGAGGGAACCCCCTACCAAGGGCCTCGCAGCCGGGCATGTGGGCACCGCCGGCCCCCCCAGCGCCACAGGCCTCTGCAGCTTTCTAAAGCCCATTCGGACCTGGCGTCTCTAAGAGACGGGCTCTCCAAGGGATGGCATTCCAGCCCCAGAAATGCGCTCAGCAGAGGCCCGGCGTCCTGGTGCCCGGGGCCGACTCCTGTCTCCAGGGACAGGCCTCCTGGGAGCCCAGGCACAGCCCCTGCCAGGCGGAAACCTGCGTGCCCTGTGCTGGCCTCTGGGGAAGGGGGAAGGCCCTGCCCCTCAGCCTGCGGGGCCCCCTCCCTCCCAGCCAAGGCAGAAGTTTCTATTATGAGGGGGAAAAGGAAGTGCTATGATTGAGCAACATCGCTCGCCAGCCTGCATTTCTCTCAACAACTGCTGTGGACGAGGGGCCCGTGCTTTGGAAGTTTCCGGAAAGTAATGCGGGGTTTTCAGAAGGCAGGGGTCCAGGCCAGCCACCTCCTCTGAGGTTAAGCTGGGTCACCCAGCTCTAGGGCCTGCAGCTCTGTGGGGTGTACTCTCCTCCTTAGATGTCAAACGGGCCAAGGCAGGCCTCGCTGGGTGGCTGTGAGGGTGGGTGTGCGGTGCCTGGCTCTTGGTAGATATTCCATCATGCCTGTCTCCTCCATAAAGTGTGACACGAGGTCACATAGGTCCAGCTTTACAGGGAGTTAGAGACTTCGCCGAAGCATTTTGAGTGGGGTATGTGGCTGAGTCCAGCATCCCCCTATAATCCCCAATAGACCACACAGTAGTTTTGCACCCTGAGGTCCCCCTGTACCTATGAGGTAGGTCTTAACACTTCCATTTGACAGGAGGGGTCCTAGCTCTTGGATGACATGTGAACTGCTCTGCTAGCGAGGAGCAGCCAGGATGCCAATGCAAGCCAGTAGGACACCCAGGTCCCACTCTCCCCTTACAGCATGCTCTCTTTCTCATTCCTGCATATAAAATATGCACATGTCCACAGACATGCATGGACGCACACAAACATGAGTGCATGTGCACACATGCACACAAACACACACACAGAACCGTCTCCCATTCTAAGTCCCTGTCACACACATTCTGGGTGGCCAGATGCGGAAGTTACTAAGAGTTCAGGGGCCCATATGACCATGTCGTGTCTGTTTAAACAACTTCTGAAAACAGCCTCCCGTGTTACTCTAAAGTGCAGGATTTCTGAACAAATAGTCAGATCTCTCATTTTCAGACACATATCAGCCCTTTGGAGAAGAGGCACCTCAAGCAGCAAAGCTATCCCTGTGCAATAAGGTCGCTTTACTAAAAACAGTTAAACTCCACCTCCCATAACCCTCTTTCAGCTCCGTCACTGAACGTGTGTGTGCAAATTCTCAAGGGGCACGTGGCACTGCATGCCAGGCAGAATCCTGGGAACACCAAGGGGACAGCCCAGCCGATGTGTCCAGGGGGGCTCAAGTCTTCTTGGGGGCAGATGGTCAGGTGAACCAACGCGTGCAATGTGTGGCATATGCTAAGGAAGAGGTTAGCACAGGGGGTTGCCTTTTAAATACCCTCACAACTGACAAATGTTTCCAAAGCGAATTTGATTTTGAGAAACCCAGAAAAGTGAGTTATACTCAAGTCTAGAACAAGGTGGGAAATAATCCCTTGGTGTAAAAGTTACACTGGAGTGAGAGGTAAAGCAATGGAAGCACTCCCCCGTGTAATCAGCGTACCAGGTCCCAACAGGTCCCTGCCATGTTATTGGAAGAGTGTTTACATGCGGGCCTGACATACAACAGGTGCTTTAGAAATGTCCAAACGGACCTGTGTTAAAAATAATCTCATTTTCTTGTAAGCTTTGCTCTTTCATAAAGTGAATCATGAGCTTCACACACCTCAGTCCCCCAAGCAGATACCCAGAATCACAGGGCTTCCTCTCTCTTCACACACCCCTCTCATCTAATAAACACTCCCTAGAGCAGGTCCCCTCCCTTGAACCCAAGACCAGACTTTCCTCACTTGCGATGGTGGGCTGCTCTCGAGCCACTGCAGAACGTGCCTTTGTTCATTCTCAGCCATTTGAGCCACAAAGTGCTGAGCTCGTTCATTGCACTGAAAAATGACCATGGACATGCACAAGACAGACAGACATCTGTCAACCACATGATTTGAGGGAGATGGTCTTCTGATTAAAATTCTAAAACTGGTATACACCTGGCATGGGGGCTTGAAGGATGAATTTTGGAAAAAAAATAGTAGCGCCCTTAGAGGTAGACCAGTCAGAAAAACTGCTGCTGGCTAGCTGTGTGACCCTAAGCAGACTGTTCGCCTTCCTGAGTCTGTTTCCTCCTGGGAAAATGGATGGAAGTAGAGCCCCTATGTCGTGTTGTGGCCCTAAGGAGTGAGCGGGTGGATGTGTGTGAAGTTTTAGGTACTCGGGAAAAGCTCAGTGACTAGAGACTTTAAAAGAGACTTCTCTATTTAACTGAATCTGTTTGATCACAGAAAGTGTGTGTTTTCCTAAGCATGAGGCGTTGCCCTTGAATTTGGGAATCATTGAGGTGTTTAATCCATCATTATAATTTAGAGAAAGATTCTAAAGAAGAAAGTGTGTGTATGGGTATGAGAGTGTATGTGTGAACTTGTGTGTGTGCATGTGCATGAGTGTGTGTGTGTGTGTGTGTGCGTGTGTAAGCGGAGCCTTAGCAAGACAGGCAGCGTGTATTAAGGCACGCCTGTCTGGGACAGGTGGAGTCTTTGTCAGCTCCGTTCACCGCTCCATGCTCTGCTGGAGCCCAGCACTGAGAGCTCCCATCAGATAAGCAGCCGGATCTGGGCCTGAGAGCAATCCCATCAGCAGTTGCAGACCATTAACAAGTCTTAGCCTCACGGGAAACCATTCCATCACGCTACTGAAGCATCCCGTACCTGGCCCTGGATTTCTCTTTGGATTCTAGTCCCTGAAAGCTAGGCTCACGGAGGAGGGATAGCAGGACGGTCCTGAAACCTGCGCCTGTAATTTATGGAAAGGAAAGGAAGAAACTAACCTCTGTGGGTGTTCTATTTTTTTTTCCTTATACACTTTTAAAATGTAACATTTATTTTATATCTTATGACATAATTTTAATAGGAAATACAATATTTATGAACTAGGTTATCTATTAAAACTCTATTTCATTCATTAAAATTATCTCTTACCTATCTACATATTAAATATATATTATATATTAAAAAATGTATTCTTTTATAAGTATAATATATAATATAACAAAATATAGCATATTATATCATATAAAACATAATACACAAATTTAACAACTGGCTCTTGTAAGCCAGCATGAGCCAGGGTAGTAGTGAACTGGGACTTGCTTGTTACTGGTTCTGAAGAGCCAATTGTTAAATTTTCAGGTATTTTGCAAGCCAGTTGACTTCACATTGATGATCTGAAGTTAGCCATGGTAAGGATTTACACCACAGATATTAGCAAATATTACAAATTAAATCTTCCCTCTCTCAGTGAGCTAATTGTTAGCATTTATAAGCATATCACTGTGTGTGTGTGAGTGTGTATGTGTGTGTGTGTGTAAGCTTTGTTGAGCCTTAATTGTGTTAATTACTACACATACATTTTATTATTTTATTTAACCTTCACTGCAATCTTTTAACATTGGCATTTCCTCTTTTTGAAATCTTGGGCAAGTCACTCTATCTTGCAGGGCCCACTGTGCCTTTGCAGATTATCTATTGCACAACTAGGCCTTAGTTCTGTCACCTACACAATGGGGTTACTGTCACTACAGCACAGCCTTGCTCTAAGGAAGCTAATGGATTAGGACACCAAAGCCAAATACTTGGTGGTGGGGCTGTGGCAAACTGGGGCCATGTGTTCTACCTAAAGGAGTAGCTGTAGCCCATCAGAGCAGTGGGAATGCAGGGGGCCAGTGAGGCTAGGTCTTCCTGATTTATTAAAAAAGAAGAAAAAAAATCTAAATTTAAAAAAATGTAAAATTTTTCAGTTTTTAAAACACTGTGAGCCTAACTCCCAGCCTTGCATTAGATTTCATGTATGACTCCAAAATCCAGGGGACCACACAGGGGTATGTTAATGATGGTCTGTAAGTGGAGAAGTATAATGAGTTGAAGCATTTCCTCTGGGCTTCACATAGTAGGTCCTTTCCCATCATAGTTTTTCCTTAAGGGACTTAGATTTCCCTCTTATGCGCTTTTTTTTAGACATGCTAGAAAAGTGTCATTTCCCCTATGGGTCTGGCATATCATCACCACCAAGAAGCTCAGAGCTACATTCTGAGCAGAGGAAACAGTTGAGCTGCAAATGTGACTCTGAGCTTCCTGCTGGCCAGAGCAGAAAGAAAAACACAATCAGTCATGTAGTTTTCATTACCCAGGAAGGTAAAACTGCACCAACCCCATCCTTCAACTAACCTTCTCATTAGATTTATAGTTTTTCTGGTTGTACTATTTTTATTGGTTGTACTGTCTTACTTTATGTGTTTTCCTTAATCTACTTCAAATCCTCTGTGGAAAGAGAAGAGTATAAATAACTGCAGTCACCCTTTGGCAATGGAGGACTGTTGGCGTTGACCATTCTTGAACCATTGCCAGGGGTCTATGACCTGTCAGGATGTGTAGCTTTGCTGAGGCCCAGATTTGGGTTCCATGATGTTCTGTCGGCTTCAGGAACATGAAAGAGGAACTCTCTTACCTGAGTTGTTAGTTTGCTTGGGCTACCGTAACAAAGGACTACAGACTTGGTGTCGTAAGAGACAGAAATTTGCCCAGCCGGTGTGGTTGAGCATCGCTTCATGCACCAGGAGGTCACCAGTTTGATTCCCGGTAAGGGCACATGCCCCGGTTGTGGGCTCCATCCCCAGCAGGAGGTGTCTTATCGATGTTTCTCTCTCATTGATGTTTCTATCTCTCTTTCCCTTTCCTTTCCTCTCTCTGAAATCAATAAAAATATATATATATTTTTAAAAACAGAGACAGAAATTTATTGCCTCTTTTTCCCCCCTTTTTATAAGGACACCAGTCATACTGGATGAGGAGCCTACCCCTTGCTAGTATGACCACATCTTCACTAATTACACTTGTAATGACCTTATTTCCAAATAAGGTCCCATTCTGAGGTACTCAGAGTTAGGACTTCAACACAGGAGTCTTGGGGGTGAGATGACACACTTCAACTCATGACGCCGGGTAGGAGAGCGAAGCCCTGCTCAGCACCAGCCCGCCCTGTGGCCCTCTCTGAGGAACCCCTCACCCAGAACGCATGCTCCTCTGTGAAGAAAGGCCCTGATCTTGTCAACAGCCACTGCTAGCAATGCTAATGAAATAGTTAGATCAGCAACAGTGGTGCCTCAAGTCAGAAAATATAGGTGAGAACACACTAGGGAGGAGAGACACACATAGCTATGGATTTGGGTGAAGGTCCCTAACGATGACGTGTTAGAGGCACTATCAATAAAATCACCCTTTGAGTGTGAACGACCTGAGACCCAGAAAGATGGAATGATTTGCCCAACATTACCTATGAGCAGAGGACCCAGGAATATTTAAATATTTCATAAGAAGATGTATAATGTATGCATTTATACTCAAGATCTACTTTGTGCTCAGTGCACAAATGAAGAAAGTGACGTGCAGAGACGTTAAATAACTTGTCTCATGTTTCTTGGCTGGTACGTGGCGCAGGTGGGTGTAAATCCGGGCTGCTGGCTCCATAGCCCTTGCTCTTGAATGGTGACCCTTGGCCTGTGTATTAGCATTCGGGACAGCTTACCGCCATGCCCCTTCCCTTCGCCAGGAGCCTGGGCTACTCTGCACGGTTCAGTAGGTTGTGCACCACGGAGCTGCTCGGCTGAGGGGCCAAGTGAGGATGCAAATCCACCCTGCACGCCAATCACCGAGCTGTGTGCCCTGGCAGGTGGGGCGGGGTGTCTCCCTTTGCCTTGAGGCCAGGGCACCTGTTCTAATTCAAATAAAGGTGCTACGTGGGCCAGTTGCAGCCCTGCATGGTCCCAAGATATAAAAAAACAGAACACCCTGCTGAACTATTTACCTACTTGGATTCAGGTTACTTTGTTTAGGGCTAGTAAAAAGGAGGGACATCTACCCCTTATCCCAATGTCCCCTGTAAGAACTTCCCACTGCCCCAACCTACTCGCATACACACTTAAAATCCAAAGTGTTGCTGCCTTCCTACAATGCTTGGCAGTGGAGCAGAAGGATGGTGGATGGCACAGCCTCCCGGGAGCCCTCTGGGCCTGGCAGGGAGACAGGTGCCAGGGAAATGGAAGTCAGGAGCAGCAGAAAGGAATGTGGGTGTCCATCCAGCAGCATCTTCCCGTCTCCCCGATGGAAGGGCTCCGAATGTCTGTTGTCTTAAAAAGCTGTAAGTGAGAGAAAGAGCAACCTGAGGGTTTGATGGAAAATGGGGGGAGGGAGGAAAGAGAGCCAAGGCCAAGGCAAGTGGGCAAAGCAAAGCTATGCGTTTGGAAGCGAGACAGCGGCTCCGGGCCACGCTTAGCATGATGAAGCAGGGCTGTGCTTACTTGTTGAACCAGAAGCACCGAGCAGAGCCAGCTGGAGGGGCAAGCGGGGGCTCTTCGTGCAGACAGCACCCTCTCCCCTGTCGGGCCCACTTTGAAAATTGCTTTCTTCCTGCCAACTCATCCAAACATTAGGATCTTCCAAGCTTGGCATTGGGCAGGGCGGAGCAAAGCTGGGAGCTGCGAGCCAACCTTCCTTCTGACCATCATCAGGCCTGGCCTCTCGCTCTCCCGTTCAACAGACATTTCTGAAAATGTGCTCCATGCCCGGCAGAGGGGCCATCTGGAAACAGAGTTGCTCTAGGTGAGGACAGGGTGAGCGAGACAGGCCAGGAATGAGGGGGCACCAGAGCCCTGGGAGGAAACAGCAATGTTGAGCGCAGGTCCAGATCAGGGAACTGTGACTTCTAGAGAAAATGTCCAGTTTGGGTTTGTCCAAGAGGGGAGGTGTTGACTCCAGTGGCTGGTTGTCTCACGGAGACCAGCTCAGCCCAGGGCAAGGGAACAGACCCAGTCCCTCCACTGAGGATTGCAAGCTGGCTTCAGAAAGGGAGCAGGCTCTGTGTGCTGAATATAGCTCCAGCTTATTTCGTAGTAAATTATTCAGATGCTAATTGCATTGTAAACAAAGCCGCTACCTTTCTTTCCTTTCCAATTATCGTCATAAAATGTGTGGGTGCAGGGAACGGGGAGCCAAAGTGGGAAACTGGGTTGAGGCTGCCCTGTTTGGCTTCCAGAGCGAAGGGCCCGTGGTGGACGCCTGGCCCGGAATCGGGGTGAGGCCGGAGGACTGGTCTCCAGCCCAGAGCTCCATAGTGGAAGATGTTGGTGGGTCATGCCACCCAGCCTGTGTTCCTTCCTTTTCTCCTCTCTTTCCCACTCCCAGCAAACTGTTTAGATTCCTCCAGCAAGAGCTGCAAATTATGGTGACACCCTTCCTGGGGGGGCTGTGCCGGAGACAAAAGTGTTTGAATGTTGCATGGACCACAGTATCAGGCGGATGCTGGAGAGCATAGGCCGGATCAGCTGTCTGGATAGAATTTCAGCACCAGACACAGAGGGAACCAAGGGGTGATGGTTTTCCCTTCTCCCCACCCCCTTCAAACATCTCTGTTAACTGGTACATAAGAGTAGATGCTTGCAGACCTCGGTAAGGAGCTCAGGGCGCAAGGGACAAGAAGCTCAAATTGGCTGCCCACAAGCGGGGTCTGAATTTGCCATGTGCATCGAATCCACTTAAACTTTAAAGAGCCAGCCTGCTCCCCACTCTCTCCGCTGCTTCCTTTGGAAATGACTGCAGTCCTAATTAAAAGCAAATTGCTAATCTCGTGGCATCAAGCAAGGGCGGTGCTTCTCAGAGGGGAGGCCTCCTGCCAAGGGACAGAAAAAGCCAAGCAGATGAGGCAGAGAGAGGACAAGGGGGTGCAGGAAAGATTGTGGGCACTGTCATCTCCCTCGGTCCCCTATTTTGTGTCCGCAGCACCAGCCTGTTCTTTCTTTAGCAGCAGGTATCAGAGGAGAGGGCAGGAGATTTGTGTCGACTCATTACAGAATAATCTAAACTTGCCCAGAGATGGGCCAGTCCAGCGTGAGGCTCAGAGAGTTTCTTAATTCTGGGAGATGATGTTCCTGAGTAAGGCCCCGAGATAACCCTCCGGAGAATGTGCCAAGGAAAAACATCTGAATGTTGCTGCTCCCGACTTAATTAGCTCCAATAGGCATTTAAAGATATCGCGTTGTTTATAGCACATCTTAGCCTTGTTCTTGCTGAGTGATGGACTTGAAATGAACTATTTCCAGAGCGACTTATTCATGCATTCCATGGAACCTCCATTTCCCTGTCCATCACCAGAGATGTTCTAATGGCAGCTGTTTCATCCCGGCCTCTGGTGACCCCAGGACAGATCCCCCTCCCATGATCTTTGGGGAGGAAGCAGCACCCCCCCCCCATTCTCCCAAGCTAACAATTAAAGGGAAAATGCCACTTTGAGGACTCCAAGGCAGCATTGGGACACAGTGATCCATGTAAAATTTGTCCTTGACACAGCTGAGTATTGAGCTGGTCGTCAGCTAGAGATGGCCGCAGACAGGTCTAACCATTTGTGTGTGCTCCCCATCCCCTGGGGGTGAGGTCTCTGGGACTGATCCACTATCTCTGGTGATTTATACCATCTCCAGGCTTGGGGGGCGACCAGGAAATCCCCCACCCCAAGCCTTTGGATGTAGGTGGAGGAGACAAAGGTACTTGAGGGACACTTCATCTATTTCATTCAGAGCTCTATTTTTTTTAGCATCAGTCAAACCTCTTGGAAACTGCTTTACAACAGAAAAGCTGAGGCAGGTTGGGAGCTGTGAGAGATCAGGGCAGCCCTTCCTTCAGCCACATTGCACTCATTTATTCCTTTTATACCTATTAATCATCCGGAGGCTCCAGCCACTGTGGACCAAGTCCTCGAGGCACAGAAATGAATAAAATCTGATTCCTGCCCACGAGGAGGTCATGGTCTAATGGAAAGCTAGCTAGATAAATAAACAGAGCAATTACACCCAAGTTTAATAGGCGCTGGAACGGAGAGTTGGGAGGGGAGCGCAGAGGCCGGCCGGGAGCTGTCAGGAAAGGCTTCCTGAGCAAGCAGATCCCAAAAGGAGAGGCAGAGAAGCAGCGGGTGGAGGGGAAGAAATGGAGAGAGAGAGAGGAGGGAGAGGTTTCAGAGGGCCTTCAGACAGGGCCTTCAAGGTGGGGGAAGGAGCATGCCTCACTGTGTAACCTGAGAAAGAGATGGCCTGCCCAAAGGGTTGTGTCCTGCCAGCTCTCCAAACACAGTCCCAAATCACCGAGCTGACATCATCAGCTTGAAATAAATAAGCAAATGAATGAAAAAAAAAAAATGAATTGACAACAACAGAATCATTTGCTCAAAGGACCAGGTAGACACAGCTGATTAATGGTGCTGTTCAAGCCCAGCTGAAGCATCAGCAGCTGTTCGGGGCAGCCCAGGCCATAGGAAGTGGGCAATCGAAGTGCGCCCAGGCACAGCTGGATGAGACGGCCTGCGGGCGGAGCTAAGTGCTCTGCACAGGCTGTTTGCAAACACAGGTTTGGACTTGCACTGAGAATCATTGATTGTAGCGCTCCTTCAGGTCGTCCATTCGTGTTTAGTTTTTCTCTTTTAGAACCATCAATGGTAGTTGAAATGTGTAACAGCATATAATTTCCTAGGGATCTTCTACCCATTCCTCTGAATGGTCCCCATCCCAAATTAGGAGTGACCCTGGCTGGGTAGCTCAGTTGGTTAGAGCACAGTGCCAGTACTCCAAGGTTGTGTGTTCGATCCCCAGTCAGGGCACATACAGGAATGATCCAATGAATGCATAAATAAGTGGAACAGCAAATCAGTGCTTCTCTCTCTCTCTCTCTGAGCTCTCTAAAATCAATCAATAAAAAAAATTAGAGGCCGTGAGAGCAATACTCTGGACTTTTGGTACCAATGACATAATATAGATTAGCTGGCTTGAGCAGAAAACAAGGTAATTTAGTGGTTCATGCAAATCACCAATCTAGGTATATGTGGGCTTCAGATGTGGTTTGATCCAGGAGCACAAGTGATGTCATCAGGACTGTTTTCCGGCATCTCTCTGCAATGCCTGTTTTTTGTGTCAGCTTCATTTTAGGACTTCATTCTAGTCTCTAAGTATTGGCTTTGGCAGCTCCAAGCTCATATGATCCTTCCTGCTAGCAGACCCTATAGGGAAAAAGCATAATTTGTATGAACGCTCCATCTAAATTGATGGGTTCACTTTGCCTAGATTAACCTAGGTCACATGTCCTCTGTGAACCAATCCCTGGGACCATGAGGATGGACTAACAGCTGATTGGCTAGGCTAGTTTGGGGGACTTACCCTCAAACCCCCCCTCACATTGGCTAGGGGCATTGAGTGTTAGAATTGGTCAATCCTGGGTCACATGTTTTGTTCTGGAGCTAGAAGCAGGGTCTCACCTGGGAATGCATGTGGGGTGGGGCTGGATCCGGAGGAAAATTTTTAGTAAGATTCCAAAAGTCTAAGGCACAGGAGGTGGGGTCATGTAAAACCATAAATATCCATACGTACTTTCAAAGGTTTTATTAGTCATATTAAACAAGGTAAAACCAAACAGGTGGAATTCATTATAATAATATACATTATTTAACTCAATCTATCCAAAATATTATCATTTCACCATGTAATCAATATAAAAATTATGAATCAGATATATATTTTTTTCATATGAAGTCTTCAAGATTCAGTGTGTATTTTATATATGTATGGTACCTTCCCTGTTGGATATAAAATTTTATCAGAAACCCTTGATCTTTATTTAGATTTCATACTATTTACAGTTGAAAAAGCAGATTCACCTATCCAAGTTATTCTAAACATACTTAAAAGTTTGCCAATAACCGAATTAAGTATTAGTATTTAACTTTAAATTAATTATTAAATTAAATTTAGACAATTCAGTTCCTCAGTGGCACTTGTTACATTTCATGTGCTCAATAGCCACCTGTGGCTAGTGGCTGTCACACTGGATAGCACAGGGCTAGAAGGTAGCAAGTACCAAGAAATATCTCTAAGTATCCTATCTAGAAGAACACTCTAGAAGAGGGAATGAAAACTGGAACCACTATGGAAAGCCGTATGGAGGTTCCTCAAAAAATTAAAACTAGGACTACCATAGGACCTGGCAGTTCCTCTTCTGGGTACTTATCCAAAGAAAACAAACACTAACTGGAAAAGATACATGTGCCCTCCTGTTCATTGCAGGATTATTGACAACAGCCAAGGCATGGAAACTACTCAAGTGCCCATCGATGGGTGAAAGGGTAAAAAAAAATTGGTGTACATATACAATGGAATATTACTTGGCCATAAAAAGGAGGAAATCTTGCCATTTTTGACAACATGGATGGACCTTGAGGGCATTATGATAAGTGAAATAAGTTGGACAGAGGAAAGCAAACATCGTATGATTTCACTTAACTGTGGAATCTAAACAGCAGACACAAAAAAAACCAAGGAGGGGGAAACACCCGAGCTAATGAGTACAGAGAGGAAATTGGTGGGTGTGGAGTGGGTGAAATGGGTGAAGGGAGTCAAAGGGTATAAATTTTCAGTTACAAAATGAATAAGCCATGAGGACATCATGTACAGCATCATGACTACAGTTAGCAACACTGTATTGCGTACTTGAAAGTAGCTAAGAGATGGACCTTGAAAGTTCTCATCATAAGAAAAGTTCATAACTATGTGTGGTGATGGATGTTAACTGGACTTACTGTGATCGTTTCACAATATATACAAACTGAATCATCATGTTGCAGCCTGAAACTAATATATAATGTTATGTCAGTTACACCTCAATTTTAAAAAAGCAAAACTCTAAAAATGTAGAAGCATCTAGTAGTATCTAGAAGTATCCGGAAGGTAGGGCGGTAACTGAGCACAGTGCTTGGTACATGGAAAGAACTCAGTGAGTACTTCATGTGGAAGGACTGAGTTGGATTTTAGTGCTGCTTCTGGCATTTACTGGCTGTGTGGCACGAAGCAAGTCGTTTCACCTTTCCCCGCCTCCCTTTTCTTCTCTGTTAAATGGGAATAATCTTTACTCTGCAACTTCTTTATAAGAAAGTTTACGCTCCTAGAGCAGATACATCTCCTTGATTAGGTGCTCAGAATAGTAGCTATTACTAATGGGACTTGAATCTTCTGCAACCTCTTTCCAGTGCCCTCCTTCACCATCCCTCAAGCGGCTGAATGTCTTTTCCAGCTCAGAGACAAAACAAAAAGATGAATTACTCTGTGAAATAAGATTTCAAAGTCCAGGATAAATGTAAGGAATCACCTGGTCTTTCCACTTCTCTTTTGGCTGAAGAACAGCAAAAGCTTTTCAACAAATCACCTACTTTACATTCAGTTGGTGGGGGAAGTCTTCACAAGTGGCTCTTCTCCTGGGCAAGGGGCGAGGGCCAATCGTTTTGCACAGGCTATGTGCTGGACCCCGTCCTAGCTACATGACACTCCTCTCTGACTCAGTCCTTTCGGTCTTGCAGGATGTAGGAATTATTTTTCCAGTTTTACAGAGAAAACAAACTTTGGCGTGAGGACTTCATGCAGCAGGGCCCAACTGTGGGAGAACTGGACTCACGGATTTCACAACTGCAGTGAAATCAGGAAGATCATTAAGATTCAGAGTTGAGCCTGCCCGGAGTGGCTCAGCAGTTGAGTGTCGGCCTAGGATCCAGGAGATCGCAGTTCGATTCCCAGTCAGGGCACATGCCCGGGTTGCGGGCTCGACCCCCAGTCAGGGGCGTGCAGGAGGCAGTCGATCAATGACTCTCTCATCACTGATGTTTCTCTCTCTCTCCCTCTCCCTTCCTCTCTCTGAAATCAATAAAAATATATTAAAAAAAAGAAGATTCAGAGTTGATGGTCCATATATAAATTGACTTTTTTTCTTATTAGTGGTGGCCAGTAACTAACAAGTGTTTTGGTTATTAACTGATTTTCAGGGTCACTAGGTTTAAATTTTTTTTCTTTCTTAATGCTCATTCGAGGACATGCTGAGAGAGAGGAAGGGTGGGGAAGAAAGAGAGAGATCTATTGGTTGCCCTTTGAACATGCCCCGACCAGGGACTGAGCTGACAACCCTTCAGGGCGCAGGAAGATGTTCTGCCCACTGAGCCCCTCCAGCTGGGCGCCAGGTTTGAAATTTGAGTGAGAAAAGACAAAGAGCCCTGTCCCATTCCACCAACCAGCTCCCACCCTGCGGCCGAGAGGCCGAGAGGGACCTTCTGCTCCAAAGGCTCGGTTTGCTAAGGCGTGGCTGGGACGTTCATTGTGTTCTCTACTTTTGTGGGTCTCCTTCTCCAAACTGTGTAGTAAGATCTTTTTTTACCCAGGGAGGCCAAACTCCAGATAGTGTTAAGCCCACAGGAATTTCATTTTAAAAATAAAAAGAGACCTCATAGACTTATGTGCAAAGACATAGCCACAAGAGTATTCATCACAACACTGTCCATAATGGTAAATTAAGAAAACAGATGGGAATGTCTGATGAGAGGAGATTATATAAATAAACGTGGGTGCACTTGTCAGATGGGGTGTTATAATATCATTAAACTGATATTATAAAAGAATCATTGATAGGATGACAAATATCTGTCATCTTCGGGTAAACATGGGAAAAGCAGGTGACCAAAAACACGTGTAGAGTGTGTTTCAATTCTATTAGAAGTCGCCTTTGTATAAGCAAAGAGGGAGCATGAAGGTGTAGAGTGAAGCATTGGAAGTTTAGTTCAGGGCAATGGCAGATCATGAGTGAATTTTATTTTCCCCTTTGTGTGTTCTTATTTCTAAATAAAAATATATGGCTATTAGGACTTGGAGAGGAACGTGTGTATTTTATTTCGAAGGGTGTCGCTCAACAGACTGGCTATAGCGTGAATGTTCTGATTTTTGAAAGGTGCGTGTGTCTGTGTGATCAGTAGGAGCCGAGTGGCAGCTGCCCCCGCACACGCAGCTCCAGTGGCCCTCACCCCACCCCTGGGAGTGGGCGGGCCCAAGGCTCATGTCTCCATTAGGTACAGCAGACTCAGCACCTAGAACTCAGGACACTTTCAGGAGCCCACAAAAATGCTTTAATTTCTTTTAAAATCAGAATGATTGAGATAATCCAGCCTGGGTCATAGTCATCTTTATACCAACACAGTCACAAAATATACTTTTTTTCAAATTATTTTATTTTTTCTATTATTTTATTTATTTTTTAATTACAGTTACTATTCATTATTAAATTAGTTTCAGGTGTACAGCAGACTGGTTAGACATTTATACGATTGAAGAAGTAATCCTCAGATAAGTCTAGTACCTACCTGGCCCCACCCATAATTATTACAATATTATTGTCTGTGTTCCCTGTGCTGTACTTTACATCCCTGTAACTATTTTGTAATTATCAATTTGTTCTTCTTAATCCCTTCACCTTTTTCACCCAGTTCCCCAATCCCCTTCCATTCTGGCAACCATCAGTTTGTTCTCTGTATCTATGAATCTGTTTCTGTTTGTTCATTTTTATTTTATTTTAGATTCCACATCCAAAACACTAATTTGCAATGACATATGCATCCCTATGTTCATTGCAGCATTATTTACAATAGTCAAGATATGGAAGCAACCTAAGTGTCCACCAATAGCCAACTAGGTAAAGAAAGTGTGATACATATGTACAATGGAATATTACTTGGCCATAAAAAAGACTGAACTCTTACCATTTGCAACAATGTGGCTGGACCTGAGGGTATTATGGGAAATAAGTCAGACAGAGAAAGATCAATGCCATATGATTTCACATACTTTTTACTTTTTATTTTCTTAAATTGCAGGATATATCATGAAAGCAGAAGTGCCCAGGGCCTACAGAAACCATAGTCTCACCCTGGGTGAGATTAGTCCATTACTGAGAAAGAAACCCAGATTTAGGTTACAAAACTTTGTTTAAACTGTCACATGGGAGAATCTGCATCCTAGCTATGATCTGTTGACTCTACCATGCTGTCTTATTTCTGCTTTCTAGCATTAACTTTTAAAAGCATTCTTTTTCCATGTCTCAGTAGAGCTCCATTATTACTATTTTATTTTCCTTAAGAGGAACAGAGCATTACATATCTTGCCCCTTTCCTTTCATAGCCGACCTTGCAACCAGGTAATTATTCTGCACGAGCCCTGCCTTGACCACCATGAAGCTTGTGTAAATTATAAATACTTAACAGCACGTATTGATGTCTTGTCTGCACCTCTTAGCAGAGAAAGTAATAGTCTTAATGGGCAAATGCCTATGAAATCAGAAATAAGTCTTCATTTATGATTGCGTCGCAGCAGGCTAATGAATCTCCTTCGTGCTAGCAGCTGCATGAGGGAATCAGATTAGTTTTCTTTCCATTTTAGTAGCAGACTCAAGAACCTGAAGACATGCCTGCTTTAAAACATCTGTCTATCCATTCAACTTCTGATTGAGTAGGAATGAAAGAATATGAAAATGAAGTGTAGAAAGACTGGAGTGGGAAATAAGAACTCAGTACAGCCAGATTGCTGGTTCCTAGGAGTTGCTGCATTTTGATTCCTGGGACGTGGCATCGTTCAAGAGTCAGAATATTTTTTTCTGTAAAAGGCTGGCTAGTAAATGTATTAGGTTTTGTGGGACTTAGAGACTCTATTGCAACTGCTTCTCTCTGACATTGTAGAAGGAAAGCAGCCATTGACATTACATAAACAAATGAGTGAACGTGGCTGTGTTTCCATAAAACTTTATTTACAAAAAACAGTTGGCAGGCTCGATATGACTCATGAGCTGTCGTAAGCCAACCCCTGGTGGTAGTTCTGCCACTCATGGTCCAGATAATTCCATGTACTGGACACACACGAGTCATAATGTTTGATTTGCCCAAACTCTCACCACAGCCTCCAAAGCTTTAGTGGTGGTGTCCTGGCTTCCCCTCAGAAACCATATCTCGTACCCCTTGGACACGCCAACCTTCTTTCTGCTCCCCAGACAAACCCAAGTTCATTCCTACTTCAGCAGTGATGTCCTTGCTGCTCCGGACCCCTGTCATAGGCTCACCAGATTTAGCAAACCAAGTACAGGACATCTTATGCAACATTTGGGACGTACTTTCGCTAAAAAAGTGTTGTTTTGAAAATAAAATTGAACTGGATGTCCTGCATTTTATTTTTCAACCCTACCCTAAAACACTCTTCCTCCTCTGCCTGCCTGCTACTTATTTTTCAGTGTAAATGCCAGCTCCTCACAGTGCCCTTTGCTGTGTCTTAAACAGACCACCCTGTGTAGGTGGTCTCCCCTCCCCGGTCCTTGATCACTCTCGCCGTCTTATGTTCTCCGCATCTGAAATCATCTTGTTTGTTTAGTTGACGAGTGTCTGTCCCTCCAGGAGGGCAGGGACCGCACCTCTTGTGTTTCCTATTATATCCTAGTGACTAGGACAATCTCTGGCACATAATAGGTCCTCCATAAACACTTATTGATTAAGCACATGAACAAATGCTTGAATGACTCTTAAATCATATCCATCCGAAAGCTCAACATGCTGGAAAGTGATGGAAATATGAATAAAAAACTAACACTGACTGAGTCCCAAAATGTATCTACCAGGCGTGCGCCGGCTGCTTAATCTCCCCTACACCCCAAAGCCCAGGAAGAACGTCATATTCTCAGTCAAAGGAGGAGCAGGCAGAGGCTCATGGGGTCTATTTAACGGGCTCAAGGTCTCAGGAGCAGTAAGCCGTCGAGGCAGGAACCAAGCCAGGGCTGCCTTTGAACTCAAGACTCTAGAGTTTCCAGGACCCCTCGAAGAGTCTCTTAGATATCAAACGTGTGCCTGTTTTCTTTCAATCTCGCTCCTTTGGAACACTAATAGAAATAGAAGGGAAACAAAAAACCTGGCCCCGTGGAAAGGGAAGGCCACTCACTTCGGCTTCATTGACAAAAGCACTTCTTCTTTTAAGCAAACTCTCAGCAGCTACAAAACATGCTGAGTAAGGCTTCAAAATGAGTGGTCACGAAAACAAAACACAGCAGAACACAGCAATGTAAAGGCCAGGGCCTGCCTTTTCCTGGAGAACTCTCTGTCCTCAGCATATGGACACAGTTAATTTTACTTTTTTCCATGCTGCCATTCAGAGGTCACTTTGCTACATTCCCTAGCTTTCCCTTTTCTCCAGCGTGGGCCGGAATGTCTCATTTCCCTTCAGAGGTTTGCGTCTTCCCATCTGGAAACGCCTAGAAGCCCTGCGTTCCGATCAAATCCTTTCCTTGCGTGGGGAGGGTGTTTAGGCCCGTTGCCACTGTGTTCAGAAGCGTGACTGTGTTCACACCTTTTCATTGCCGGCTGCTGTTGCCCAAAGTGGGTGCCCTGTCCCCCGGGGGCCTCGTGCCCACAAAATCACATATAAAGTGACACACACTTTGTTCTCCATCTGAAAACACTGATATACATCTATAAACTGCACAGCTGAAGGATCAATCTTATTGATTTTCTTTTTTCCAAGTGCCTCTGTCAGAATGAACACAAAGTATTATCCAGTCTCCCAAATCCACAGGCGTGCGATTGGATTACCACAGTTCTGCGGGCGCCGGTGAGGCCAGTTTTACATTATTTTTTTCTAAATTTTTTTTTTTCTTGAAGAGTTGTTTAGTGGGCTAAAAAAATATGTATCACATGTTACATTCTAAAAAATTCTTTGAATTCACTGGTTAATCCAGGGCTATCTTTTGAAAGTGTAAATGGAAAATTTTTTTTTTTTTTTTTGCAGAGGTTTAAAATGCTTTGGGTTGTGAACAAGGGAAGGAAACAAAGCTTGCAAACTAGGACTGGTGGTCAATCGGTTCGTGGACAATGGCGAGGATGTAAGGGCAGTGTTAGTGCAATGGTCATTCGCAGGCTGCTCACCTTCTGAGCAGGTATTTGAAGCTGGTTTCTTCCTTTTATAATTTTTTTAAATGTTTTTATTGATTTTAGAGAGAGGAAGGGAGAGGGAGTGAGAGAAACATCAATGATGAGAGTCATTGATCGGCTGCCTCCTGCACGCCCCCTACTGGGGATGGATCCTGCAACCCGGGCATGTGCCCTGACGGGGAATCAAACCGTGACCTCCTGGTTCGTGGGTCGACACGCAACCACTGAGCCACACCAGCAGGGCAAAGCTGGTTTCTTCTTGACAGGGAGGTGGGCCCCATCTCGATTTCTCTCTGAATTGTACTATCGGCCCTGACAATCTCCCTGGCACCAGAAATACACTTTAATGGGGCTGTTCTGATGGCGTCTATTTGTTGCTTTAAAGAGAAGGTGTCAGATGCAGCTCTTGCGTGGCAGCCCTGGAAGATGGGGAATGGGGAATACTGGTCCAGAAAGAGCCCCGGGCTCAGTGTGTCCGCCTCTGGCGTCCGAATGGGCTCATCAGGAAGCCCCTCTGCATCCGTCTGAACGCATTGGCGCTGAGGAGGCCCTCTCCCTGGCTGATGCCGAGGAGTCACTGCTCCCCGAAAGCAGGATGCTTCTGGCCACCCAGTTCCATTTCCTCTTGCGCGCTGCTCGCTCGCCCTGGGCGCATTTGTGCTGATGCTAATGTAAGGGAAAGGTGAACTATTGTGACACCGAAATCTGAAGGCCCGTTCCAAGGAAGTGTCGAGTTCTGTTATTTCCTTCCCTTCGGCCTCCTGGAATCCTCCCCTCCGGGAGGCGGCCGGGAGCCAGAAGTGCTGTGTTTGACCAGGGCTAATATTAAACATCTGAGCGGAGCGGGGCCCTCACCTCCCCAGCACACCTTGGCCCCGGCAGGAGCGCGCCTTCTCCTGAGGGGGGACATTAATTCCGAGCTCGGTCCGCATTTAGACTCGTGCATTTCCTGTGCAAACACGGCTGACATTTATGAAATCTAATTTAATAAATGTCTATGATATAGCGCTCATTAACATACCGCAAAATAGCTCCAGAGTAGCCCATTTTAATCAAATAAATTGTTGCTGCCGTTACCACAGGCTGTTCCTTTATTAAGAGGGAGGCGGCACTGCCCAGCTGGGGCCGGGTATGTTTGGGGCTCCGGGCTGGGACCCCGCGGCTCTGCCCGGCGATAGCGTCAGGGGCCTGCACCTCTCCCTGTTTGCTCCGGAGATGAGAAGATGAAAAATTGCTGATCATATATCATCTCCATAAATCTTACGGACAATAAGTCATAAAGCCTTGTGTCCTTACATATGGTAGGCGCCTGGGGATCATGTTGCCATATGTGAGCAGCAGCCTCTGGAAAAAAAAAAAAAAAAAGAAATTCTGTCGCCTATGAGAAACTTCTAGAACCGTTTTCCGTGCCTACAGTGAGCAGGCCACTTGCTCGTCCCCACCTCCCTGGGTTTTATTGTTTTCCCTTCCCCTCACCCCCTCACCACGGGGCTGCCTTCTTTTCGTTCCAAATACCATGGGAAGAATTCCCAGCGCGCTAATTAGGAAATTTGGTGGTTTGCTGAATTCCCTTTCTGTCTGCCACACAGAATGAGTGAGCAGTCACCCCCAGCCAACAGGAGGTGCAGGTATTCAGGGCTTTTGTGTGGGAGAACAGGGCCTCCTGTCTTCTGGGGGGCTGCTCCCAGCTGACAGTGAGGTCCCCGCCCGCAAACTGCCCCCAGCTCATCAGAAATGCCTATTTCTTTTAAAAACTCAACCCATTTTCATATCTATCAGCTAAATTAAAGGAGACAGGAGAAGATGGTCTCCCAAGCTCAGCCGGCCTGGAGCCGGTGTTCTGGAGATACAATGAGATAGAATCACCCAGCTTCGGGCTGGCAAAGAAAACCATCCACTGTTTCTTGTCTTAGCCCAGTTGCATGCTTGAGGTGTGGACAAGTGGAAATGTGGAGAGTATTTTCTCTTTTTTAGCGAAATTCCTTGATTATCTGTTGCCTCTCGCAGGGACCAGGGAAAGTAGAGAGAACGTACCCACTGGGAGGCACGGTCTGCTCAGGGGATCTCTCCGTGTGAGGCCTAAGCAGAAGACCCCTGTAATGCAACGTGTCCAGGAATTCCCATTTCCTGGCTAAAACACGTAGAAAGTCATGTTCCACGGGGTCCGTGTGGTGCTCTTCTGCACTTGGCATCTTATCTGGACCTGAGAGGGGACACTCCTTTCCTGAGATATTTTATCCATAAGTCACAAACAAAACCGAGCTCCTGATATTTGGTCAACAAGAGAAAACACTTGGAAAGGCAGGCAGGAAGTTAGGGGCCATGTGGGGAGGGGATGGATGGCCACGCTGCTTACCGAAAGGGAAGTTGGCCTGGCAGGCCCAGGGGGGCTGCAGACACCCAAACTCCTGCTCCCCCACCCTTCTTTCCTTAGTCATCCTCTGTCCCCTGACGCCTTGGACGAAGTCCACTTAAGGATCATCTATTTCCCAACCCAGAATAATACAACACATCTAATGGCATGCCTTGGACCTTCGCCTCCCTCTGGGAACTTGCTAGGAGAGGGAGAGAAAGCACCCCCCCACCACCACCCAAACTGGGTGGGGGATGAGGCTGGCAGGAGCCTTTTGATATTTGGCATCAAGTATGGGACAGACTGACTTTGTGCTATTCTGATGCTAATTATTTTACCAGTGATATTTGATTGTTTCTATAAAAGGTTTATGCAATTTCACCACAGGCTTTTTAAAGACCTCAAGATGCAAGAAAGAAATGCACCCAGAGTCCATTAAAGAATTAGGTTCTATTAATGCTCCAGTCTGCTGAAAGGGAGGGCCAGAGGCACCTCCTCGGCCTGAGAAGAGAACGGGAATGGCTCACCTCTCACTCGGTAACTTTGGCTGAAAGAGCTGAGAAAAAGCATCCTTTCGATCTGGGAGTCTGGCTCTTAACAAGCATTGGAAATTTTGAAGTTTTGAAAAGAATGTATTTGCCTGGATTCCATTTTTCTAACTTGGAAATGAAGCCGGTGTGGAAGTGGGAATAATTATGATAGCTGTACCATCACTATCATACTTCGCGAGTGGAGAGCTCGCTGCTGTTTTCAGTCCTCCAAACACAATATAAAAAGCTTCATTATTTCTCCTTTATCCATCAAGAAACAGTCACGAAACAATAAAGTGGCTTCCCCAACTTTATAAAGAGAGGAAGCGGCAAAAACATCCAGGCTGCCTGATGCTTTCAGACCCTTGGTGCCTTCAAATGCTCCCCTCCTTTCTTACCCTGGTGCAAGACCCAGCCCTGGGGACAGATGTGGAAATCTGGAGCGCCGGCTTCCTAGGGACAATGTCTGAGTCACTTCTCTCTTGGTTCCACTTTCTTCATATATAAGATTGGAGGAGGGACGGGGCATGCCTGCCTAGATGATATTTAAAACTGTCAGCTTAAAAAATATATAATTCTTTGAGAGTCGCAAGAGATTCCTGATTTCTTTTTTCTTTTTTTTTTTTTTTGCAACTTAACTATAAACCACTTCCTTTTTTATTTTTCGGAATGCCTTGTATCACCCTGAAGAGAAACAGAAGCAGTCATATTTTGAAGAGTTTACAGAAACAAAGTGTGTTTATCATACTATTCATCTGTCACCCTGTTACGTTGATACTGAGCCTGACTCACAGTCACTGCCCAATAACTCATGGGTAAATGAATGAGCGGGGAGACTTAACCCAGGTCCCTTGAATCCCCCAGAAGCCCTGCAGAATGCAGCCGAAGCAGAGCCAGCTCTGAGAGCCCTCCGCCCCGGGCTCCGGGAGCTCAGCTCAGCCGTCTCCGGGTGGTGTCCCTGTCTATAATTATTAGCAGTGAGTAATCGCGCTGCTCCCATCCTGGGCAGCTAGTGGCAGCTCAGGGGCACACACAGCAGCTGTGACCAGCCTTGAGCTGGGTACATCCCCTCTGTCAGTGCTGCCGGGAGGAAGACAGGTGCTGTGCTCTGCGTACCCAGACACATGGCACTTTGCTGAAAGGAGGCAGGGCAGGCCTCCCCCGTGGGGGATGCTGGTGGGAAGCTCAGATGTTTATAGGGAGTGGCATTCCAAGGGCTGTAATATGATGCTTAAAGAATTCAAGGGTGTGGCCCATGAGGGAAAGGGAAGCTAACATTTGTTCCTGGGTCTGTGACTTTAGAGATGTCCTTGCTTTATAGATGAGGAAACTGAGTCTCAAGGATGTCAAGTAACTAGATCCAAGGCATGCTGCTAGATAGGAGAGCGTCCAGAAATCACATCCAGGTCTAACTGACTCCACAGCCCTTGTTCTTTCTAATACCAACCATGCAGAAATGAGGGAGTGGATGCCTTGAGCAGGGAGAGCAGGGTTATCAGAGGCCTGGAGGCTACTGGGGCTTCTGACACAAGCTGCTTTGTAGCTGCAGAAGGAAAAGTGAGCCAGGGTTTGAATGCTGACCATGTTGAGCTGGGCCCCACTCGGCCACAAACTGAACTGTTTCTAATTTAAGGAGACTGTTTCCCCAGCGCACAGCTCTGTTCCTGGACAGCAGAGAAGTTTCTTAATAACTCAAATCCTGAACAACCCAATAATTTACCTCCCTGCTCAGCCCCCTTTCTTTCTTCTCCTCCAAGAATTTGTTGAGTTTCTGTCTTGTGCCAGACACGGTGCTAAGTGCTAAAAGAGCTCACGGCTAATGGCAGTCCTGTCCTGCCCCCATGGGTCTCACTGTTGCCTTGAGCTCATTCATTTCAGGGGGGTCCATGGTAGAGCTGCTCACCAAGATTTCTGTTTCACCCCTCCATCTGGACACACAGGCCCTTGAGGTTAGGCGTAGATACTTGACTGACTTTGTCCAAGGAAATGTGATGGGAATTAAGCATGTCAATTACAGGTGGAAGCAATCAAAACGGGGTGTGGAGCCCTAGCAGGCTTGGCTCAGTGGTTAGAGCGTCGGCCAGCAGACTGAAGGGTTTCAGGTTCGATTCCGGTCAAAGGCACGTACCTTGGTTGACAGCTCGATCCCCGGCCCCAGTCGGGGTGCGTGCAGGAGGCAACCAATCCAAGTGCCTCTCTTCCATTGATCGGTGTTTCCCTGTCTCTCTTTCTCTCCCTTCCACTCTCTCTGAAAAGCAATGGAAAAAATATCCTAGGGTGAAGATTAAAAAAGTAAAATAGAAGAAGCAGCGGTGTGGAATTCTTTGAGCTCTCTCTTCCCTTGCCTCAATGATAGCAGACGCCCTGCTGGAATGGAGGTGGCATGAGCTCTGAACAGTTTAAATGCTAAGATAACAACACAGGGACAACCGTGCAAAGGAATCCCTGTTCCCACAGTGGGCATTATGTGCATGCTCATCTTTTTCGTTTTAAGTGGCTAAGATTTAGAGGTTACTTGCTATTGCAACATAACTTAGTCTCTCTTAATTAATACAGCTGCATTTTGATCGTGGTTTTCAACCCCCTCCTTCCTTATGGCTTCTCTTTTAGCAGCACCTTCTCATGGAGAGCTTGTCTTTCCCACTAGGCTTTGAGCTCCTTGAGAGCAGGGGTCATGTCTCATTTACTTCTGTATCCCTCATACTTGGTTCAGGGTCAAGCAAATGTTGGCCGCCCAGCGAGTGAATGACAGAATGAGTGAAATGAATGTCTACAACCACAGAGTTGGCAAAGGCAACGCTAACCTATGGCATTGACCTGAGTGGAAAAGAAAGGGTGGACTTCTGAGCTCAGACAGAGGAGGGATTTGTCCAGCTGGTAACTGGTGGGGTCAGGATTTGAACTCAGATGTGTCTGACTCCAAGGACCGTCGTCTTTCCATTCCAAACACATCCACGGGCCTCCCCTTGATTGGGTCTTCATTTTCTGAGCTTTCCATGCTTCACTCCCAACAGCTACCCTTCCACAGAGAGAATTAACAATTGCCGCTTAGGGAAGATTGCGGGGCAAGCCATTACTGAGAAGAACTAATATTATTTGAGTATTTTCTAGATTCCAGGCACCTGGTCCCACAGTGGACTTTATCTATGTTGCTACATTGAAGTGTCATGATAACCCTTTGAAGTCGGTCCCATTCTTATCCCTGGGTTAAAGAAAGGAAAATGTGGCTCAGAGAGGTGAAGTAACTGGATCAAAGCCACAGAGCTCATAAGTAGCAGGGCTGAGACTTGGGCCCAAGTGTGACTCCGTAATGCAGGGTCTTGACAACTATTTTGTGTTACATCTTATTGGAGGGAGCTTGTGAGTGTTTGTGTGTGTGTGTGTGTGTGTGTGCATATGTGTGTGTGTGTGAGAGAGAGAGAGAGAGAGAGAGAGAAAGAGAAAACTTTTTTGGTGGGGGGGGCGCTGGTGATGATACAGGAATATCTTTTTTTTACTTGTTATTTATCCAAGTTTGTCACTTGTGTTTTTAAAGGAAGCTGTAAGGACTTCCTGCTTTAACTCTCACAGATGCTGGTCCTGATAATTCCCATATTTACATACCTACAGGGCAAGGGAAGGTCCATGAGCTGCTGACTCTTGTGGGATTTCAGGACAAGGACTGATGGATCACCTCCTCCCCTGTTATCTCTTGTCCAGCCTCCCAGAACTCACAGGGCATGGATGGGGGAGGGTCATCTCTCCTCTGTCCTTTAATATGGCCATTAAGCCCTGCACAAGCCCTGCGCTGAGTACTTTCATACCTCTTTTCTTATTTGATCCTAACAACTCCCTGACCCTATGGGGACTATTGTTCCTATTTTGCAGCTAAGGAAACCAAGGCTTAGTTTAGAGCATTGATTCTCAACTGGGGGTAATTATCACAACTTGAGGGATGGGAGGACCATGCAATGGCCAAGACGATAGAGGCCAAGAATGCTATTCAGCATCCTACATTACACAGGACAGCCCCCACAGCAAAGAGTTACCCAGCCCAAATGTCAATAGTGCCCAGGGGGAGAAACTTTGACTTAGATACTTTGTGGAGCATTCAAGCAATAGGGCTGGAATTAAAGCCACATCTGCCAATGCCAATTGTCTCTCACGATGGAGAAAAAATGGATACAAGGCTCATAAAGTCAACAGAGCCCTTCTCCAACATCTCCACATGGTTGCTACGACTTGCTCACATTTAGCGCCACTTTGACCATTCCCCCGATGTGTCAGCTGACCCCTTATTTGACAGCATGTGTATCTCACCTTTGTGGACTTGTATTCTTTGCACCAGCATCCCTGAAGCCTCATCTTTTTATCAAGCTTGATTTCTGAGTTACCTCAGATCACAGGCCCCTGAATGTGAAGGCCTGGCTCATTCATCTGAGGCTGTAAGATACGTTTCACTCGTTCAGGAAATGCTTACTCTGCTCCACCTCTGCTGGGTGCTAAATATGCACCAGGGAAAATCAAAGTGTAACATAGAGTGAATTATTATAATAGTCATAGCATCAACTACAACCACTAGCATTTACTAAACTTTTCATGCCATCGAAGTATCACCTCTTATAACCCTCTGTTGACCCATGTTTTATTATGGGCGCATGGGAACACAGAAAGCAGTCTCCTAGGCTACCCAGAGGTTGAAGAAAATGACTTAGAGGTGACAGGGCCTGAGGGGAGACTTGGAAGAGAAAGTGCATTAACAGGCAGAAAGATCAGCATGAAAAAAAGCCTGGGGGAACCCAACTCATAGTGGGTCTAGAAAATTCCAAGAAGTAATTTAGCAAATAAAGATCACATTTGAGGTTGATCAGATGTCTGGATCACATAGATAAATCTGGCTGTATGACTCAACTCAGTTTGTAGATAGTCTTCATCACTCAGGGCCAAAGGGTCTCCAGGTTGACTTCCATGAAAAGAAAACCAGTCAGGCGCCTGCAGAGTTCTCACTTTCCCCTGCCCTAGCAAGAATTTCCAGAACTTTCTCCAAGCTCATTGTCAAGCCTCTTTGAATGACTCTGACGCTAATTATCAAAAAGAAGAGGCACAGGATATGGACACTAGGGAACCAGCTCAAGTTATTTGTAATAACACAAGAATTACAAATATTTAGACTAATCACCAGGTCCAAGTTTGAAGGGATATGATACAGCAAACCAAATTAATTAACCAATGGAGGTTATTTACTGAGCACCTACTCTCCTCTTGAACAGATGGGAGAGAGTTTCATGATAATGGTGAGATACAAACCACCAGGACTTTGAGGTCTGGTGGGAAAACTGCAAAGCAAATAAAGCCAAGAATATAGTGGGAAATGGCCTAACAGTGACTGTGGAGTGGAAACCACAATTGGAAAGGGGAAGAATTGATATATAGACGTGAAACCAATGCAGCCTTCTGGAGAAGGCAGGATTCAGGCTGAACCTTGGAGGACAGGAAGGACAGGGGAAGTAAGCTAATGAGGGCCTCTCATTTAGCAGCAGGTACAGGTCCCTAAGACCAATACTTAAGGACAAGTCAAGAGATTCTAAATTCAGGTCAGGTCCAGGCTCCCTAGGACATCATGTAATGTCCCTCATTGTCTAGTCTCATCCTCCCTGCAAAAAATCATCCCTGGCCTCCCTGCCTCCACTTCACACCCAAACCTCAGCCCGATATAAATTACCTCCAATCTATTGTCAGATTATGGTTTCAAGCTTTTGTCCATGCTCATTACTCTGTTAGATGTTCTTCTCTTCCTCTACAAAATGAACTACTCTATCCTTATATGATCAGCTTAAATGCCACCACCTCCGAGGAGCCTTCCTGATTCCCTATGCTCTTCCCTCTCTGCTCTATTTTATGTCACAGTAGCTACACATTAACAGTTGTCATAACTCACCCCCTCAATGAAATGCAAGCAGCTCCTTGAGATCAGGAATCTGTCTAACTTTATATTTCCTTCCACTTTTGTACCTAGCAGAGGGCGTGGCTCATACTGACAGCATAGTAATTACTTGTTGGCTGTATGGGTGAATTGAACTAGGAATTGAATACCTTTTGCAATGAGCTGACTTACAGAGGCTTGGGGTGCGTTTAGAGTTGTTCTGTCCAGTATGGTCACCACTAGTCACACGGGGCTATTTCACTTTACATTAATTACAATGAAATAAAATTTAAAATGCAGTTTCTGTCACACTAGCCACATTTCAAGGTCTCAATAGCCCTATGTGGCTAGTGGCTATGGTATTGGCTAGCTCAGACACAGAGCACTCTCACCCTGGCCGGAAGTTCCACGGGACAACGTCGGTCTTTCCTTTAGAGACTAGGGAATGGCCTCTTATGCCTGTTCTCCTGCCCCCTCTGTTTGTACCCTCTGCAAGATTTGCTGCAGCCAACTCTTTGAGCAGCTGAATATCACTCTGTATAATGCCAAGAGCTGCAGAGGAATTAGGCTAGCTGGGGTTTGCTTAGGGTGATGATTGCACCATGTAAATCAAATCACTCCTCCTGGGTGGGCTTTGAGCCTGCAGAGAGAGCCCAGCAGCTGTGGTGTTAGGACACGGGGTACCTGTCATGGGAGACGCTAGAGTCAAACTATAGAGCAAGCTGAACTCAGCGCCAGTGGACAGCGCGAGGTTCGGAGACACCTGGCAGGTGTGGAACACAGATGTCTCGCAGATTTTAATTGAAAATGTTCTGAGTGGGCAGAATAAGGACAGATATTTGAGAGGTTTTTTTTTTTTGTATATGTTTTTTGGGGGAAAGACACCCGGCTTCTTCCTTTTCGCGTGATCACTTGGTTCACCAGTTCAGTTAAGGGCATTTACTGAACCTCAGGATCAGTGGATTTCAAGTATTATTTTATTCTCTTTGAAGTGGGCCCCTGGAATTCAAGTCCAATGTATAAAGTAAATAAAAAGAGTTGCTCCCCAGATTGAAAGCAGGGAGGGGGATCTGGACCCCGTTGTTTGGTCTTTCCTCCAGTGCCATCAAAGGGCACAACTCCAGGGGGCGCTATTCACAGGGTAGTCTAGGTGGCGACCCCCCCTGGCCCTGCCCTCCAGTGGGTGGACACACACACGGGCCTATCTGCAATCCTGATGTTAAAACAAAACATAAAATATGCATATTTTCACACAATCCTAACTTTACAAGAAACATAGAATATGCATCCTTCTGCAATTATAATAAAAATATGCATATTTCTGCAACTCTTTTTAATTTGCAAAGTGCTTTTGACCTCATTAGATTGTCCCAATAAAGGCTGGAAGGAAGCCTTTGGGCTCAGAGACTCTTGGTTCTCTCTGTACCCCTGGCACCTAGGTTAGCTTCTGACACACAGTAGGCATTTAATGTGTTGTTGGAGGAAGGAGGGTAGAAGGAAGCATCTAGGGACACAGGGAGGGAGGGAGGGAGTGAAAAAGAGGAGAAATGAACCAAGGGAGGGAGGAAGGTTACGATATATTACGAATAAGTTCCAGTTTGCAGAGGAAGAAACTGAAATGCAATGATTTTAAGTGACCTGATTTAAAAGTCAACAAGTTAATGGTGGAGCCACCACAGTGCAACCTCAACTGTTCTTTCCCTAAAGCCCAGGCTTTAAACCTTTACTCCGCCCAGCCTCCCACTCTATGTTTTCAGGTAAAAAGCCTATTCTTTGAACGTAATTACCCATTCTTTTATGGCCCCAGCTTTTTAATGTGTAAAACTGTAGAAGGTTTATCTCCCTCTGAGAAGGAATTCCGCCCCCCCAGGATCCTCGATCTATCCCCCTGCCCCTGAAGGAACCCACCCCTCTCCTTGTCTGTCAGAGGCAAATTGGAAGCCTGCAGAAGGGGTGCAAATTAAATGTGGATCAGCCAGCATAAGAAAAACCAAGGCTGCATGAAAGGAGCCCGCCAGCAACCGCTCTTCCTGGGGCAGCTGAGCGGGATCGGGACATAGGGGGTGTTCTTATGCTTGTTTCATTTTTATAATGAAGCTATCTGTCTGGAGTTGGGGGGAAAAATTCTTTGACATGGGGGGAAAAATGAGTGATAGGATGTGTTTCTGAGATTACCGGTGGGACTTCCTAACGCGGGCTGAGCTGTTGTTAATGGGTCGTGCTATGGCCATGATGTTAGGAATAATTAAACCGTGAGTTCAGCTAAATCCCAATTGCAGGAACACGACTACATGACTTCACCCTGCCCTCGACACACACACACACACACACACACACACACACACACACATGCACACACACACGCATGCACACACGCACAGAAACTTTCAAATGGCTTGTAACAGAACAAAGCACAGTTTTTACTATCACAAAATCTTTATGGATCGCCATCCTTGAGGTGAAGTTATATCCTTTATGGTCACATTTTGGTAGTTTCCTTAAATTATTGAAGGCATTTCATAGGGCCTGCATGCTTGGAACAGAGCTAGGAAAGAGGCCCCTGTCCCCCGTCTGGAGGTGGGTTAATGATGGTGCGCCTCGCGCAATGCGTCCAGGACACAGAGGTTAATAAAACCCGTAGCTCTTCTTCATGGGTGCCAGGGGATGGTTAATGTTGAAGACTGTGCAGGACCTCGGCTTAATGTTCCATATGAAGGATGGCGCTGCCAGACGACACCCTCCCTGGTGCCAACCTTGCATATTAGTACATGCTGGAAATGGGCTGAGCGAATGGGAAAGTTAGGTGCTTCTCTCCTAGCTGGGTGGGATGGGCTCACCGCCTCATCTCTCGGCTGCTCCAGAAGTCAGCTGCCTCCGTCTGCCGAGAATCCTGGACGAAGAGTTGAGTCCGTCCCTTGCTGGCTCTGGGGTGTCCAGAGCTGATGTCCCTCTGTCCTCTGCCCAGTGAAGGGTATGACTGCCTTTTGCCTCTTGGGTTATCTGTATATCATAAGGTCTGGGGGACTGGACGGGAATGCATCTGTTTTGTGGTTACAAACACAGTCATGGGATACTAGAGTCACATCTATGTCAACTTTATTCTGTGCACCTTGGGCAAGAAACCTGACCACTCTGTCTTGGTTTGGCTTCTACCGGAAACAGATCCTGAGATGAGAATTTGAAGGCAAGTAGTTTATTTGTGAGGTGATCACAGGCAGCAACAGGGAAGGGAAGGATGCCATGAACTGCGCATCACCTAGCAAGTTACCACTGTGGGCAACTGGAGGTAACCCTACTGGGGACCTCTGGGAGGCAGCGGGAGACACGTGCCTCAGAATCTTCCCACCTGAGGGGCAAGGGAGCTGGAGCATAGATACACCATCCCAGTCACTGGCTGAGGGCCGCTCCAGCGGCTTCTGTCCTGGGGTTCCCCTGGGCAGAGTGGGCTCCCACAACCAGTGACGCTGGTGGTTGGAAGTATGGATGGTGTGACCTGAAATGGTAATACCTGGGAGGAAACGAGAGGGACAGAATCTGCCACCTGAAGTCCCAGTTCCTCCCTTCCGCAAAGAAAAGAAGCCTGCACTCCCTACCTCCTAACATTGTCATGAGGATCAGATGACATAAAACGAGAACCCAAGAAACATTAGTGAGGATCCTTGCTAACCCGGAGGAGGAGAACATTTATAGCAATTAGGGTCATAAATTGGACCTGGGTGAATTGCCCACATATAAGGTTTTCTTCAGGACCCAGAGATTTTGGTGTTTTGGAAAACACATTTTACTGTATGTTTGGCATTAAAGGGATAAATGGTGTAGGTCAAAGAATTTGCTTTTCCTGCCTGAGACAAGAAAACAAGGGAAGGGGCGACTTCTGTGAGCCATGTTTGCATGAAGAACAAAAGGAGTCCACGGGCACTGTCATCCAGGAGAGAGCCAGTGAATGAGAGTCAGTTTGTTGTGGCTCCAAGTGGCTGGCCAGAGGTGCCTCCTTTCTTAGATCATCTGACTGCAGCTTCTGCAGTGCAGTGGGCCAGTGGAGTTTCTTCATTAGAGGGTGTAGCAATAGCCCTGCGGACATGCCCAGAGCCTCTCGCTTAGAGTTCGCCGGAATGCGGGTGGACACGCCAAAGGGCATTTAACTCAGGACAGGCCCTCCGTTCCTCAGCCTTTGCCTCTCCCCGCAGGGCCCCAGGGTACATTCCCTGGAGGGCCCATGGGTCCTTAGATGACAAGGGCTCGCAGCTTTGACTGGGATGCAGACACACTGCTGTGTTTGGAAGTGTCGGGGACCTCTGTGTCCACAGTGTCACTCACATTCAGAGGGGCCTCTAGAAAAGGCAGAGAGCACTCAGCGCCTCCCAGTGCCGGGACGCGGCGGCCCGTGTTGTATCTGCACGTAGGGTTACGTGTGAACCGACAGCATCCACAATCTATAGACGCCGCGACGTAAGTCCAGGTCACGTGAGGAAAGAAATGAATGAAAGAATGAATGTGTAGGGAGGTGAGAGAGAAGGGCAGGGCCGCTCTGAATGTGCATAAACGGGTTTGGGGATTTTGCAGCTTCCGTAACTGCCACCCCTCAGCTGTGCTAAAAGCCAGGACGCCAAGCTGACACGTTCATGTACATCTGAGGTTTACCTTTTTGGTTTTGAAAATTCCGTTCTTGCCTGCTGTCATCCACTGGGGAGATGTCCCCAGTCTTACTCACAGTTCAATAAATAGTGCTCAGGCTGCTAAAAAAAAAAAAAGAGAGAGAGAGAAGGGGGCGGGAGGGAGAGATCACCGCCCTTCTCATCTCAGTGAGCGTCACTGGCTGACTCGGTGGCATCCCAAGCTGCAAGCGCAGCGCCGGTCTGGGGGCTCTGAGCACAGAATGGCCCCTTCCCCGTGCAAACTTCCGCCGGCTCTTAAAGAGGAAAAGTCTTTTAAAACAAAAACCCAGACTCTAAAATGCATTTGGCGAGCCCTGATGAATCAGACATCTTCAGCCGTGGGGTTTAACAAATAATGAAAAGAGATCCTAGTGGAAAGCGCTTCAAACAAGTTCAAGTGTTTCTAGAAGTGCCGGGGGTGGGGCAGGAGGGTTCCCCACTGCAAGGGTGGAAGTGAGTTTACTTCATCATTACCCTCCACTTTGCCCAGACTCTGACTTTTCCAGGCGAGAAGCACCATAGAATGAAAACTCAGGTCTCTTGCTCTCCAGGAGTCCAAGCCACAAAGAAAGACATCTGAAAAATTCGTCTGACGCCCCCTACCAGGGTCCCAAACCTCTGATTTCCATGGTGACATTTGGTCTCTAACACAGTCTCCCGTTTATTGTTTTCTCCAGAGATCTATACCAAGTGCCTATTCTCTGTTAGGGCCTATTCTCTGCAAGTGGCCCTGTCCCCGAAATTTCACAGTCCTTACAGGAGATCAAGTGAATGATCTCAATATGCTATGGCTCTTTCGAGAGCCCGGAGGCCAGTGGAGACCTAATCTGGCCCTGCAGGTCAGGCAGGGCTCCCCGAGAGCCTGGAATCCAGGCTAAAGCAGCAGCCAGGGTGGCAACGCTGGGGCGTGCGTGACCAGAAAGGGTGTTCCTGGCATTGGGCCCATGCAGAGGTTGGGGGTGAGAGAGTCTGGCTCACGGCCGGGCCCACCCCACTCCCTGGACGGTAGTGCTACCCTGGTGGTCAGCCTGTAAGCCAGATACCATCCAGGGCTCAGAGCTTCCTTCTACTCCGTCCGCTTCTGTTGATATTCCAGGTGAGAGCTGACCACTCCTACCCACACTTAGCAGACACTGTGCTCCCCCCCTGCCGCGGGGCCTCCCCCAGTTCCTGACAGCTGGGAGCTGAAAGAGACCGAGTCCCTTCTTTTAGTGGGAACACGGCTGTATCAGTAAACCCCAAGCACTGAACTAACGCGTTAGCACGCACTGGCGGTTATGCCCGCACCTGGACAGCGGGGTCAGGAGGCATTTACTACAGTTAGTCGTTTTTAAAGATGATGGGCAGAAGTGCAGGTAAAGTCACTGCCACAGCAAAGGCGGGGCCTGTAGGAGCCAGGACTCTGCCCGGTCTGCCCATGGCCTTGCCATCCGGGAACAGAATCACCGTGAATGGTCAAAGAAACAGAAGGCATCTGACAGGCCCGACTCAGCCCCATTGCTGGTCGCTGAGCTCATCCTTAGGTTGCAGTGAAACATCACGGAGCTCCCCCAGGGATACCCACTGGGGACGGTTTCGCCAGTGGGGCCTCTCGGGGAGAGGAGGGGTGGGGCCGCTATCTTGCCTCGCCACCAGTGAGCTCCTGTCCCTCTGGGTCTGGGAACCCACCCTGCCAGGCAGCCAGGCCTCTTTGGCCTTTATCCGACCCCACCCAGGCACTTCCGACCTTTCCCCTCTGGCCCTGCTGGCCGACCTTGGCCTGTCTCTGGCCTCAGCCTGGGCGCCAGGCCTGCTCCTGGAGCCTGGCCAGGCCCCACCCAGCACTCAGCCTCTCCCCAGTTGCACCCAGCAGGATGAGAGCTCCCAGGGCAGCCTCGTACCAGGGCTTCTGGGTGAAGCTCCTTGTGGTTAGCTTGGCCTATGCATGTGAGAGGCCCATCTGGAAAGACTTGCATAGCTTTGAAAGGGTTAACAATTGGCCCAAACCATTTGAGGCACAGCTTAAGAAAGGGTGTCCCTTTCTCCCACTTTCCCAGCTGCTGGCCTCTCTCTCTCTCCCTCCCTCCCTGCCACACACACACCTGGGTTTAAACCCTGGATAATAGCTTTTTTTTTTTAACCAGATACTATGTTAAGCTAATATTTATCATCTCATCTAATCCTAACTTTTTTCCAAAAGGTCCTATGAAGGGAGGACCCCATTTTACAGACAAGTAAACTGAAGCTCAGAAAAATGAAGCAATTTTGCTCAAAGTTTCAGACAGCTAAGTAAGTGTCAGAGTCTGAATGTAAACCCAGGTTTTTCTGATTCCCCAGCCCATGCTCCTAGCCATGTAGCAGCTGTGAGACTTTGGTCATGTCATTTAACCTCTCTCAGCCTCAGTTCCCTCATCTGTAAAGAAGGGTTAACAATAACATCAAATGTGTGAGGCTTTTGTGGGGCTCACGTGACTCCCTGCCAGGGGGCATGGAGCATGCCTAGCATGGCACCTGGCCCTGGAGAGTGACTCATGAGTGGTAGAGAACGTTTGTGTGTTGTTCTCCATGGCCCGGGACAAGCCTGCTCCTATCGGGGGCTCACTTCAGTACCTTAGCAGTTGCCCCAGCATCTTTTGTCATAGGCTGTCTCTTCTGTTCTGACCGCTTCTGTTTCACATTCTGCATGTACAAACCCCAAAGATTTTTGGGATAATCTTCATTATTATTTTTTTGTGAGGACACATGCCAGGATGCCAGAGTGGTATCTTGGCATCAGTTTTTCCCCCTAAAGCTCATCCATACATTTCTCCCAGTTGATTTAATGTCTTAAGCTGGGTTGGCTTATTTTGCAGAAAGACTGACAATTCAAAGTGAGGAGCTCTCCCTACTCCCAATAAAATATATGAAGTGCTTTGTCAGGAGAGCCTGGATTTAAATGCCTGTTCTACCACTTAGCAACTGTGTGATTCTGGGCAACTTTCTTAACACCTCTGAGCTGCAAATATTTTTCCAGTTGGGGTTGAATGATCAGATGTGCAGACTGCTCTTCACGGGGCTTTGGAGAGAGTTCAAAGAGAGAACAGGAAGCAATGCCTGGCATGTAGTAAGTGCTCAATGAACTACCAAACCAGAATTTAGTTGAAACAGCGTTAAGCACCACAGGTAGTTGGGGGAGCAGAAAAGAAAATACAGAAATGCATTTTGCTTGGATAAACCCACTGGGGAAGATGAGAAGATGGACCAGGGACTGAGGACCCAGCACCACACTGTGTCTCAAGCCAGGCAGGCCCTTGGGAGATCAGAAAAAGTGAGATCCAGGACCTCCCAAGTTCCCGATGAAATCTGTAGCTTTCCTTGGAGGCAGGGCTGAGACTCCTTATCGGAGGGCTCAGAGTCCTTGTGGCAGGAGGCTGGAAGTGTTTATCAGGCCTCTTCCTGCAGCAGGCGGGTCAGCCGCCCAGACTTTGGACACCGTTGGGCTTGGACGTGGCAGCTCCTCCTTCCCCGGGGTATACCCCAGTACATTACTCAACATTCATTCCCAATAAAAAGGGTTGAAAGTCGACTGTTGGGCTTTCACAAACAAGATAGCCAAGGACAAGATGCTGCCCGGGCGCCAGGATTCCTGGCTCCTGCTTCCGGCTGTAGGATCCCCATCATATCACATTGCAGAGGTGATAATGTTTGACCTACTCGCTATTCTCCTTGCAGAGTGGTCCGGAATAGTCATATCCAAACCCAACAGACGCTCTGCCACCGGTCCCCTCGTTCATCCTGAGAGGAAACCTGTGAGGTGTTAGCCCACCCTGTAAAGCTCAGGAAACCGAGGAACAAATGAAATAATGCATGGGAAGGAGCTCTGCCAAGGGAGCAAACTCCAGCTCATGTGTGTAGTGCTTACCTGTCAGCCCAGCTGTGCTATGAGCACAAGGTGGTTATTTCACTAAATCTTCCTAATGACCCAAAGGGATGGGGGACTCCCTTTGCTCCACTAGATGAAGAAATTATGCTGAGAGAAGTTAAAAAATGGCCCGAAGTTACCCAGCTAGCAAGAGTTGTAGGCAGAATTTGAACCTAAACCGTTGGTCTCTGGACCCCTTCTTCCCCCCTCCTTCCTTTCTAAACACAAAAGGATGCTCCCTAGCTCAGGTCTGTCAAAGGTGTCACTACTGACATTTTGAGACAGATCATTGCTTGTTGTTGGGGCTGGCCTTGCATTGTAGGTTTCCTAGCAGGATCCCTGGCCTCAACCCACTAGATCCAAAATCAATCCCCCACCCCAACTTCTGACAACCAAAAATGTCTAGACATTGTCAACTGCTCCTCGGGGGCAAAATGGCCCCCAGTGAGATCCACTTCTGTAGACTTATCTCAGGGGCTGTGATGATTTTTCATGGCTATATTTAATTGAGATGGTCACTGGGATTATGACGTCCTTGCCAGTATCCAATTTGCGTTTGGGCAAGTCCTGACTCAGGTGAGTGTCAATATAAAATGTATGGCCCAAACTAGGACCCTTTAGAGATGAAAGTGGGAATTAGTAGTAATTATGTCAAATGCAGGCACCATCGCAGGCAAACTGGCGTGAATGTCAGTTCTGCTTTGGCAATTTCTGCTACCTGATGTCCAGGTAAAAAGGCCAGGTGTGTCACTCTGCAGCTTCTTATTAGTTCTTGGTGCCTTCATCTAGGGGGTTTTTTCTAGCTTAAGGGCTCCTACCCCTCAGAGAGACCTCTAAGAGCCACATCCACAGATTAGTCCCTGATTTTCTTAAATTGATTGGAAAATGACCCCAAGAAGTTGCTGGAAGGTGTTTTTCTTCTCTCTTTTTTTTGGTGGGGTCCCCCCCCCATTAAGCTGTTAGGGTTCTCAATATGTTCACCTAAATTATGGAGACCTGGGTTCCCCTTGGGAACCACACTTTGGGGAATATCTTTCCAATCAGAGTGAGTGCTCTCCCTGCTTCCATGACATGTGATGATGGTGATGATGATGATGATGCATTAACAATGACTGAGCACTTACTGTATGCTTGGTCTTGTCATGAGCACTTTCCACGGGTCATTTCTCTTAGTCCTTACCATAGCCCATGAAGTTATCTTTATCCCCTGTTTCATGGGGTCTGAGGTCCCAAGAAGATTAGTAACTTGGACAAGTCATACACTTATCCAAGGATAGAGTCAGAATTTAAGGGCAGATCTGTCAGTTGCAAAGTTCATGATGTCCTGAAACTTTGTCAGCTGCAAAGCTCATGATATGGTAAAACTTTGGTCAAGTCAGTGAGCATCTATCTCTTGTCTACTTGCTCCAGGCTGAGCACTAAAGAATGGACTGACAGATGAGAGTCTCTCTCCCTGCCCTCCGGGGCCCACAGTCCAGTACGGGAGACAGATAACTTAGCGGGCACAGTGTTGTTCTCTCAGAGTGGGGGTACAATACCCTGGAAGGGAACATTATCTCCCTCTGTCTTTCCATTTCTCTTTTGCTATAGGCAGAATAATGCCCTTCCTCTCCCCAAAAAAATCTGCATCCTAATCCCTGGGCGTTATGTGAATATGAATGGGAATAAGGTATGTTATGAATATGTTATAGGGCAATTAAGGTTGCAGGTGGAACTAAGGTTGTTATTGACTTGACCTTGAAGGAGATTATTTTGAATTACCTGGGTAAGTCCAATAAAATCAGAGGGTCCTTATAAGGGGGATAGATATAAGAGAGTCAGTCAGAGAAGGAAATGTGATGAGAGCCAGGGATTAGAGTGATGTGCTTGAAGATGGAGGAAGGGGCCACAAGCCAAGGCATGAGGGCAGCCCCCAGAAGCTAGAAAAGTCAAGAGAACAGATTCTCCCCTGGGGTCTCCAGAAGGTGGACAGTCCTGCTCACACCTTGATTTTAGCCCAGTGAGACTCATGTCAAACACCTGACCTATAGAACTGAGAATACATTTCTGCTGTTTTAAGCCACTACGTTTGTGGTCATTTGTTATAGCAGGCACAGGAAACTCATACAGTTTCTTCTCCAGAACCAGGCCTGTTCTTCATCTCTATTAGGTGAATTGTAGTTCACTTAATACAACTGGCAGGTGTACACTGTGGGCACCATAGGTTATGCTAAACTCTTGCGGACCTAAAGGAAGTCCTTTATCCACCTGGTAGAGCCCTTAGGCCGGGAGGTGTGATCCACTCCTAGATATAAGAAATGGGAATATCTCTTATCAGAGACCATAAACACACCCTGGAGAGTTTTGATAATCCTGGAGCCTGGAAGGGAAAGAAAACAGCAGGCCCTGGGACTCAGAAATTCCACACATAGGTCTGTCATCCCTGCACGCACGAGCCGGTAGCTCATACCCGGCCTGCTATAAGAATACAGTCCTTTCCTCTACTTTTTTTTAAAAAAACTACAGAATTCTATTTAGGCAGCTGAGTTTTTATTATTCATACTCATTTCTAAAAAGGAACATTTTGGCTTTAATTAGAGTGAAAAATACGAGCAGTAGAAATAGTCAAATATCACACGGCTCCATTATTTACACCACTGATTTCAACAGGCAGATGAACAGAGTGAGCCATGGGCACGGCACTATTTAAAGAACAAAGCAGCAGGAATCGGCCTCTAACTCTCCACACATTGACGGGACCCTGGGCTTCCCTCGGACCTCTCCGGGGGCAAGAAAACCCAGGTACAGGCTCAGTGATAAGCATTTTCCTCCCACTTTACGGAGAAGGAAACTGACTTCAGGAGGCTAAATGTCTTGTGTGGCCACAGAGTGGTAGATATTGGCACAAGGCTGGCTGGCCCCAGAGTGCCGGGCCCTTCACCACTGGGGAATGGAGGCAGGGCCACGCCTGCCCACAAGAGCCAGTGATCAGGGGCCTTATAACATGTAAGTGTTTTAGGCCAATGGTTCCCAAACTTGGCTACGCATTAGAATCACCAGGGAGCTTTAAAACCTGATGCCTGGGTCCACCTAGACCGATAAAGTCAGGGGCAGACAGGCATCAGTGCTTTTTAAAGATCCCCAGGTGACCCCAGAACATAGCCAAGATAGGGAACCACTGCTTTCTAAGCATTCTTTCACTGAAATCCCCTAAAATCCCTATAAAGGAATTACTATTATTGACCCATTTTAAAGATGAGAGGCCTGAGCCTCAGAGAGGTCATGTGACACCCATTGAGTTAGGATCTGACCCGTAACATTTGAGTACCCTCATTTTTAACCACTAGACTAAAACGCCTTCCTATTGGGGTATTGTTAGTAGTTCAAAAGAGGCTTCTTCCAGGGGAATGCATTGTTCCTTGGGGACGTATAAAAATTGAATCAAGCTTTTTCCCATCTTGTGGTTTCTAGTTCTTTGCACAACCATGAAAGTGAAATTCCTTTTGCTGTGAGCATCCCCTTGTTCCTCTGGAGTTTTAAACCCCTAATTGAATTTACTTAAACATATATGTGTGTGTATGTCTGTGTGTGTGTGTATGTGTGTGTGTATATATATATATATATATATATATATATATATAAAATATATATTTTAACAGTGGAGAAACTCACAGGGTGTGGTCCATGTAGACCCGAGGTAGGCCCAGAGGACCAGGAGGGCTTCTGTTTCCAAGTCCTCAGAAGTATGGCCTCCTGTGGCCCCCAGCCCCTGACCTGTGTTTCAGGAGTCTGACCTGCAAAACAAACTCACTGCTCTGGAGTAGCCCAGTTCTCAGAGCCGTACCTAGGATCCTCCACACATAAGAGATTTGGGCATTTTCTCTTTTCATTAATAACTACGTAGGGATGTGGCTGGTATCTCCAAGACTCCAAGACATTGAGGGAAAGCCTCTTCTGGGAAAGTTTGGGCTGTGGGAGTCATTCAGTCTGCAGACAACCAGGGAGCATTGGCAGCCAGGTCTGATCCCCTTCTCCTTGCTCCCTCCCTCTGCCTGCCTCTCCCCCTCTCATTTGTCTGGCTAGTGGTCTTTCTCACTCACTCTCTTCCCCTCTCTCATAATCCCCAGACCACACCTCTCCAGCTGTTAGTTTCCTCTTGCTGCTCTAACAAATCACCACATATTTAGTGGGGTAAAACAATGCAAACTTATTCTCTTATGGTTCTGGAGACCAGAAGTCCAGAGTCAATGTCTTGGGGAGGTGAGATGCTCTTTGGAGCCTTTGAGAAAAAAATCTATTCTGTGCCTTGCTCTGAGCTGGTAGTGGTGGCCACCATCCTTGGTGTTTCTTGGCATGTAGGGTCATCATTCCAATGATGCCTCCACGGTCACATAGCATTCTCTCTCTCTCCTGTGTCTTCCTTAGGCTCCCATATAATGACATTCCTCTTTGGATTAGGGCCCATCCAAATCCAGTATGATCTCAACTAACTAATTACAACATCAAAGATTCTATTTTCAAATAAGGTCACTTTCTGAGGTTCCAGTGGACATGAACTTTGGGAGAACAGGATTCACCCAGTACACTTACTTTCTATCTTGCCAAATCAGTGCTGCTCAGCTGTATGATATTCTAAAGTGCACCTTGGATTATCACTCTGCCTGTTGATAACCCTTTTCATTGCCCTCAGGATAAAATCTAACTCTCTGGCCTGGCCTCCAGGCTCCCATAAGCTCAGGCACAGGCTCTGAGGGTGGCTCTTCAACCTCCGCCCAAAGCACGCTGCCCAGTGCTCACCACATAGGCTTCTATCCTGGGCTGTGTTCATAGCTTCGGGCTCTTCCCTTCTGTCTTCTCCGGGCTCTTCCCTTCTGTCTTTTCCATCTTCCCTGCAGTCCTACCCTTAGGTGACTCCTTCTCCTGCAGGTCTCAGGTTCAGTGTCACCTCTTTGTCATTCCTTCTCAGACTATTCTATCTTATTTACCACACTATGCTTTTATTTTCTTCATAACACTCGTCCCCATGTGAAATGATCTCTTCCTTGTCATATCAGGTTTGTGGTCTGTCTCTGCCATGGTCTCTCTCTGTTCATGGCTATGTCTCCAAGGCATAGTCTAGAGACCGGGGGAAATACTGGATGAATTATAGCACGGCCCCTGCAGGACTCTGCTGTGAGTTCCCTTCTTTCATCCATCCATCCGCTCAAATTCTTGAGTCCTAACTATGCACCGGGTGTTATCCTAGATAACGGTGTACAAAGCCCCCACTCTTAGGGAGCTAGCATTCTAGTGAGAGAATGGTAAATATGCCCATTTATATGTACTCCTCACTTTCCATAAGGTGTTGAAGACATTGCCCCTAAACTTACAAGTCATTCTCAGCTCAAACCTTGTTTTTATGTCTCGTGTAGTCAACAAGTTTCTGAGCTTTTTAAGTCCCATTGGCATTGAGCACCTCTGGAATGATGTCTGAGAGTACTTCCACCTGGGACACCTACCTGTCTTTGGTCCAGTCCCATCCCCACTGCTGTCGTTTTATTTGGGTGAAGTAGAATCAGAGACAAGAGGTCACTGTGGGGTGACAGAAGATGCCCTGGACGTGAAGACAGCTTGTGGCTCTGGCCAGTGCCTCCAGGCCATTGTGCAGCTCGGAAAGTGGCCTGTCCCCTTCAGGCTGAGCCCTCAGCCTCAGACTAGGTGGGTCCACATGCCCATGGCTTTGTCAAGCCTAAATTTTTTTGACTAATTATTAATTTGCTACAATTACTACTTTTCCTCTAATTGCTAAATTGCTATAATCATGACTAGAATTGTGGTTCTCAAATTTGGCTGTACAGTGCAATCATGGGGGTATCTCCTATAAACCCCAAACCTCGGGCCAGAATAAATGAATCTCAGTCTCGAGGGGTGAGATGCAGGCAATAGTATGGTTTGAAGTTTTCCAGATGATTCCAATGTGCAGACAAGTTTGGGAACCACTGGCATAAAACAGGGTTCGGCATGCTTGTACTGTGAAGGCCTGAGATAAATATTTCCAGCTTTGTGGCCATATGGTCTCTTTCACAACTGCTCAACTCTTCTATCACAGCAGGAAAGTAGCCAGAGAAAGCATTTAAATGAATGAACATAGCTGCATTCCAATAAAACTTTATTTGTTAGAAACAGGCAGAGGGCCATATTTGACCCATGGCCAGAGTATGCATACCCCTGGCTTAGAATGATTCCTGGCACAATATATATCAGTTGGATGAATGTATAAATTCAATAAGCATTTAATAAGCACCTACTATATACTTGGCTCTATGCTATGTGCTGGGATTCAGAGAATAGGTGTCCTGTCTGGTTGAGGAAATGGAGCTATAAACAAATAATCAAAATGCAGTGAGACAGAGGCAGTAAAAGATGCATGAGCCTGCTGCCGGGGGGAGGCCCAGGGGAGGGAGGAACCAGTTTGGCCCGTGGGAGGAAGAAGTCAGGGAGAGCCTCCCAGAAGAAAAGACTTTTAAACAGAGTCTGGGAGGAAAATTTTCAGTCTGACTCCTGGCTGCCAGGAATAGAGAGCCAATCAAGTTCCCGCAAGGATGGAAGCAGGCCGTTTGGTCTGCCAGGCTGAGGCCAGGCCGCCATCTGCGGAGGCTCCGAGCGGGCCTTCTCCAGCGCCGTCGACGATGCGCCCTCCCCCGGCGTCCTACTTTATATTTTCTCTCTTTGTTGAGAACGTCACGGACGACCATATAAAGAGCGTGATGATAAAGGACGTGGGCTTTAGAACAGGACATGCATGGTAAACTTATTTCCTTATCTGTGAAACAGGATCGCAAACCTCCTTCGGGGTATTTTCTTGGGAAGGCAAAATGAGGGACCGTGCCTGGCACCTCTGACGCTCAAAACTGTTCATGTTACCTCGGTTGTTCTTATCGTCATTAGTATCAATCCCCTTCTTCTCTGTGCTCACTGTTTTCGTGTCCTCCTGGCCCAGCATCCATCAGGTCCCTCTCTAGACACCCCTCTCTGCTTTCGACCCTGGAATTGCTGACTTAGGCTTTGAACGTCTTAGTTCAAATGGCCAGGAGAGAGAGGATCTGACTGGCCAGGCACCCATGTCCCAGGTCACCAGGTTGCCTCTGGATGAACTGCCCTGCAGTCTAGGATTTCCCTTGTTCTAGTCCCCTGGGGTGAGAGGAGGGAACTGGCATGAATGTGACTATTTGGACCCCTGGGCTGGCGCTGGGCCTATTCTAAGAAAGGGCTAGGAGCAGGCGGTGCCCTGAAACCAGACTAGCGCAGGAGGTCCTAAGGGAGCAAAACGTGTAGAGGAGGAAGCCCGTGGCCTCCCTGGCTAGCTGCTCCTTACGGAGCCTGGGGGGCATGGTCCTAATTTCCCGGAACGAGGCAGAGGGGGCGCAGTGCCCTAGCCCCCGCATCCCTATGTTCTGGATGCCCAGCCAGCCCTGGGAATTGGCCAACCATGTAAATTCGCCCCGGCCCACTGGCCCAGGCCTGCGAGGGAATGGCTGGCCCCCAAAACAATCATTTCGGAGTCAAGTCTGAAGGTCCGGCCCAAGGACTGTAGAAGCCTTTGTTTGTTCCCATCTGCGAGCCCTGGCTGCCAAAACATATTGGGAGCATAATGAGAAATAACGGAATCAAAATAATGTAAAGGAAATAAGTGCTGAAGGGTATAATCAACATCCTTTCTGAATAGATTTCCTGCCAGGGAGACGAGAGCGAAGGGAATGTTTTACCCCCGGGGCCGAGGCAGACAGTGGTCCTGGAAAGGAGAAAAAAAATCACTTCCTGGAAGAGAGTCTTTTAATTGTTCTTTTAAGAAGGAGGCAGGAGCTGCCAAGGCCCAGCACGAGTCCTCTGGTATTGGGGTGTCTCCGCACACTCAGACACAAGAGCAGCTGAGAACCCCCCAGCCACAGGCACGTCCCGCGTAGCTGTGGTTTTCCTTGGGGCATCGCTTAGTTCTGGAACCGGGCAGGCCGCATAGGCATTTTAGGGTCCCATGTGCTGAAGGAGGGTGGTAGGCTTCAGAAATAGCCAGATGCACATGGGCTAAGGTCCCTGCTGTGTCACCTGTCACCCGTCTAGCACGGGGGCTTGGGGGAGGTTCAGGCTTTCTCCAAGTCCCACTTTCTTCCTAAAAAGTTTGAGGCCTACTTTGAAAAACTCTCATCAGTAAGATTCTTAGGCACTGTTTTTTCTAACTCTGGCTTAAATGAGATAATATGTGAGAGCAGACATATCTTAGGTGATTCAGCCTGTGCTTATTGCTTATCACAATTCTCTCTTGCTGACTCTCTCTCTGTGTGTGTGTATCTCTCTCTGTTTCTCTCTCTCCCTCCCTCCCACCTCCAGCTTCCTCCTGTCTCCTTTATCAAGGCCTCATCTCATTCCTAGGAATGGGGTCACAGTTGCTTTTCCATCAGCCCCCTAGAGAAGGAGATGTTATACTTTGGCACGAAGAACGGAAAACCTCAAAGTCGCAGCTTTTCCATTTCGTCCCTCTAATCCCCTTTACGGAGCATCACTGGACGCAGGGGCTTGCCTAGGTTTGCCGCGTGGGAGCATCCAAGGAGGTCACCGGCGCCTGGGGAGTGCGGGCGCTCACGTCCAGGGTGCCCCCATTTCACGCCCTGTTCTACTTCTCTTCGTGGTCTAACCACAGATGTTTCTTTCAGTCTCGTGTTGAAAAGACTGCCCCCAGCTTTCACACCATTTCCTGCCAGCTCTTCATTATCATCTTAACTGCCACGAAATAAAAACTTACCACCTTAATAAAAATGGCAAGAAGGCACCCGTTGTGGAGTCCTCTTGGCCCTGGCTGTGCTTTGGACCTTGCGCCTCCACTCTGTGCTGACATCTAGGGATAGAACCATAAATACAACTAACATAATAAAATAACTTACTAACATTCTTCTAAGTACTTATTTAAGTCCCTAACCATCCTTGAGAGGCATAGGATTCTTGAGCCCATTTTACAGATGAGGAAACTGAGGTACAAAGAGGTTGAGCAATTTGCTCAAGGTCTCAGAGCACTAGGTTGCAGGGCCAGGGTTTGGACCAGCATCGTCTGGAGTCTGGTGCTGAACCACATGAAGCACTGATGCTGCAGTGATGTGGAACCAAGGAGGCACCATTGAGCACGGTGGCATGCTGAGAGCCAGAACAGTCTCGACAATGTACTTCTGCCCCGAAATCTCACAAGTATTTGAGGCTGAAACAGAGCCCAGAGCCCGCCTTTCTCCCCTAAGCATCTCAGGGCAAGCAGGTGGCCTTTGAAAGACAATATGCGATGCCCAGGGGTGAGCAAACCCTCCCCCGGCAGAAGCAACCACAGCACATGCAGACCTGGAACAGCCCCGTGGTCGTTATCAGATGATCATACAGAACAAGCACAATTAATTTCCCTGCCCCTATCTTATCTCCCAGATCTCACAAGCCATTTCTAAGTTTAGTCTCTGGTTCCCAGTTCCCGAGCACCGGCAGCTCCATGGCAAGAGTTCAGAAATCTCTAATTCCGAGTGGCCCAGGCACACTCCGGGGCTGAGTGGGGAGTCCATGCCGGTTTTTCATAATTGGTTTTCAGAGCAGCCTGTTCCGTGATGTGTAATTGTTAGCAGTTGTAAAAAGATAACTCACATTTTTAAAAGCTTAAAGCTTGCTCTGTGCAGATAAAAACTGTGACAAATTATGTTCCGAAAAATCATAAAAGTCGAGAGAGACATGTTAATAACCAAAGGTGGCGTTTCATTTAGAGGTCAGCCAGAGCTATTAAAGTGGTCAGGAATTTCAAGCTTTGGCAGTAGTGATTTGACTATATCACTTATCTCCTCCAGCCCATGCCTAAGTATCTCCCTCAGTCAAAAAATAATCCACAGACAGCAATACAGGAGGTCAGGGGGAACTGGGAGAAAAGCGGCATTGCCAAAATAAACCTGGCTTTCAAGGCGAGTCATTCAGATTGGCTAAGGCCACTTAATGCTTCAGCTCCGACAGCTTCCCCCCAGTGTTGGGGACAGGCTTGCACATGCAACCCAGCACAGGTCCAGGCACACATTCCCCCCAAACACACCATGGAGAGCATTTTCTGCCAAAATAAATGAGAAAAGTGATCTAAAGATTCGATGACTAATGAGTGTAATAAAGGCCATCAGGTTAAAAAAAAAAAATGTTCCTTTTCCCCCCTTTAGCCAAAGTAAAGAAAAATTCAACAGATGAGCCATCTCTGGCCAGTGGGAGAGGCTCCTACAGTGGTGAAGGGACCAATGAATGGAATCTGACCATAGGCCATTTTGAAAGTAGGAGGTTGTCAAGCTGTTAGTTGTGTTCATTCAAATGTTTGCCACCCCAGCCTGTCCCACTGTAACTGGACACGTGTTACAGTCTTACATGGGATCCATTTTTCTAAGGTGAATTTGTGTTTCTAAAATAGATCCATATTCCATGACCTTGAGACTCAGGTCGAAAGGGTTTCCCTATAGGACACTAATAATAAGGCAGGGTCATAAAACCATCCTAGAATGTGGGACCTGGGAGGAAGCGTGCACCTCAAGTCAGGCTAGCTGAGTTTTGGCTTTGTGACCAATTAGCTGGGTGCTCTTAAGCCAGTCACTTAACTTCTCTGGGCCTCAGTTTTCTCATCTGTGAAATGGAGAGATCCCGTGGCTGGGCTCTCGGGTTGCTGTGAGAATGTGTATAAAAGACACTAGGCCATCCTCCACGTAGACCCTGAATTCCTCCCTTCCCTTTCTTCAAAATACTCTAAATTATCCAGTATGTTTTTGTGTCTTTGTAGAGATCAGCATATTTCAGTCCTTTCTAAAATCACTTATTCTTTTTTAATGCCATTTTATTGGCTATTCCTTCAAACGAGATAAGGAAAACTAAACAAAGGCTGAGATGGAGGCAGAGCTCTGCTGTGATAAGCAGATTGCCCCCTAGTCGTTTATTTGGTTTTTAAAAATAGATTTAATATACATTCAAGAAATACAAGAAAGAGGACAGATTGGCCTCTACTTGTTGAAGAGAAATATTATGTGTCTTGTATATGGTGGCAGGTATGTCATTCTGAGAATCTTCTACTTGAGGAAGAGGTACTAGGGTGAGTGATTTATCTAAGAGCACACAGTTGTCTTTTTAAATGTCTGTATGACGTACTTTTACTAGGATGTTGAAATCAAAACAGCCAAGAAATATAAACTTTTTGTAAAGGTTATAAAATGCATGCTGTTTATCTACAGGCCAGACCAGTGCGCATAACTCGGTCAGCTATACGTAGCTGAGTTTAGTGCATGGTAAATGAACATATTTATGCATTTATTTTCTTCAGCTCCTCATAGGTCTTCTATGCCACTTAAGCACTGAGAAAGAAGAAGAGAAAACAGAAAAGTAACCTGTAATTTAGCTCTGATTCTAATATGGATTCCTTAACAAAATACTGTAGAAGGTTTGCGACAAGATTCTCACCACTGTTACAAGCTCACGATGTTCTCACCCGTTCATAAAGAAATTAATTACTATTCATTATTTGTTTCCAATCTACTACGCACTCTGCTACCTGAGAGTCACTGAATAAAACTTCTGCCCTCACCCGGCCGGTGTGGCTCAGTGGTTGAGCATCAACTTAGGATCCAGGAGATCGAAGTTCGATTCCTGGTCGGGGCCCATGCCTGGGTTTCGGGTTCAATCCCCAGCATGGGGCATGCAGGAGGCAGCCAATCAATGACTATCATCATTGATGTTTCTATCTCTCTCTCTCTTCCTCTTCCTTCCTCTCTCTGAAATCAATAAAGATATATATATATATAATTTTAAAAAAAACAACTTTTGCCCTCAAGAAGTCTAATTAATAAGGAATAACTTAAAATTCTTCATTGGAATCCTCACATTCTTCTCAAATTCTTTAGCATTCTTAAATAGGTGGCTCCGTTTAAGTTGCCAGAATTGCTTATAAGGAGCAAGTGTTATAAGTGGTACAGTATGAACTGCAAACATCCTTGATCTAGATATGAGAATTTCAGTTTGTTGTTTTTATTGTGCTTAAAAGTACTGCACTCTCCAAAAGTCTGGGTATAGGCAAGTGATCAATAGGTACCCATTATTACATTACTTGTAACAAGATTGCACACACACGTACACACCCCCCCACAGCCTCAGAGGGAGCACACCGATAACCGCTGCCTGATCTGGCACGCATTGACCATTCATGTAGAATGACGGACCAGACGTAGAGTAAATACCAAGATGACACTAATAACTTCCCAATGGGACTCATGTCCTGACCTGGTGGTTTTTATTTTTCTGCTTTAGTGGTGGATATGGGGATCTTAAGGATGGATTTCCATCTAGCTAGTGAGGATATAGATACCAAAAAGAGAGCCTCTCTCGGCCCTCCGTGCGTTGGAAAGACTATCTCTTAGAGGTGCTTGCGGGAAGGGTTAAAAGGGCAGAGAGGTGGCTGGCTAATCGAACACCAGTGCTCAGTAACGCGCGACGTCCATTCACGGAAGGGCGACGTGGTTCAGCTGGCCCCGGAGAAGAGAGGGCCCGCCATCGCTGTGTGCTCTTGGCTTCTGGAATGATCAGAGGAGAATCTGCTTACCATAACGGGAGGTCATAAGAGCAAAACCAAGAAGAGCAGGTGTGACATTTTTGAGCAAATATTTATTCTGGGAAAATCTGCCCTTGAAGCCGTGGGACATAGCTAAATTGTTGAGCAGTTCAACAGTTAGGCCTTGAACTCCTATCCAGCTCTAAGGGTAGGTTAGATCTTACAGAAATTAATGTATGATTTGAGAAAGTTCTTCAGGCACCCTGAGCTTCAGTGTCTTCTTCTGTACAATGAGAATTATAATAATACCAACCAAATGGGGGGTTTATTTATAATAATTCACAATAATCTCTCTGATTGAAATGCTGGCTGGCTGGTCCTTTGGGTCTCATCCATGCATGACACCCTCACTGAAGAGGACTTCCTTTGTTATTCTGTTTCCTGTCCCTACTCCCTTCTATCATCATACTTCACAATTTGTGATTATATATTTTATACATCTATAAATTTATGTGCTTATTTATATACTTGGTTATTTTCTTTCCTCTCCCCCTAGACGCTAAACTCTAGGGCAAGCTCATGGTTCCAATCCCTCAGAGCATAATAAAGTGTCAGGCACCTAGTAGGTGCTCAGGAAATATCTATTAAATAAATTAATAACTGTTCAAACCAAGTTACAAATATGGTGTGTAAAGTATAATCTTATTTTTAAAGACATAAATAGATACATGCTTGCATATATTAAAAGAGAAGTTTAGGAATTTTTCATTTCAACCCTTTCCTCTCTCTTTTTTTTCTTACAGAGAGAACATGTAGAGTTTAAAATTGAAAAAAAACATAAGTAACAGAATTTTATGCATAAAAATGAAATGCATTTTAAACCTTCACTTGGGCAGAGACAAAATTCATATTAGAATTGACAGTCTGTTAATCACTATTCTCAGTATAATCCATTGAGCAACTCTGTTCCCTTTATAAGTTAAATTGAATCATACATATTGGCACTCTAGTCATTTCCCTCAAAGGGAGTTGAATTTATTTGGGCTATATATTAATATCATATTATCCTTCTCGTGTAGTGGTGGCATGATCGTTATTTCATCTCAGTATGTGTATTCGGGGAAAGGCTTTTGGAAGAGGAATTTGTAAAAAAAAAACCTACCTGTGCCCAGCAATCTTTCTAGGCAAGTACATGTAAAATCCCCCTGTGGCCTATGGCTGTGCCTGTTTTCTACAGATCTTTGCTGACCACGTCTCTTAGTATGTTCCCAGCAATCCACAACCAGGACATACTGCTCGACTCTGACTACAGCGTGCTCTCCTCCTGCCCCATTGTACAAGCTAGGACTTGCCTCAGACTTGTGCTTGCAAGAGCTACTATCACTGGTGAACAACTGGTCAACCCCCAACTGGACATACGCTCAGTCTTATAAGTGGGTGACGTTTATATGTTTGAAGTCAGGGGGACGGGCATGGGAGAGGGTTGACCTTAGACGATTGCAACCCAGACAGATTTACAAAAGTTGGGTTGACCTCATTAGCAAATAATATGATCATCAGATTTAGCTGGGCCCTTGTTAGGAGGCCAAACATCCCTCTGACTTCAAGACCTTTGAGCAGCAATCTAAGCCTTTACTGGAGCCATATGAAGAGGGAGCCCGGGGAGAGTTATTTTCAGTACCATACAGGAAACTCTCTAAAAGGCCTCCTTAATCACCTTACTTCCCCATTATGCCAGCTGCCCTGCGTCTCTCCTCCTCTCCCCCCTGTAAACTCTAACCCACCGCCTCACCCTCTTTCCAGCCTTCAGGTCTATAGTGCTCTTCTGTAGTCCCTCCAGCCTCTTTTATATGTAACTTTGCTTTCTTCAGTTCTGCACTTTCACTCAGAGCAAAGCTGAAATGTGGAACCCTCCTGGGGAGATGAGGAAAGAGGACAGGCTGGGGTAATATCCACGTCAGCGTCATTGTCCCTTTCATGATAATCATAGCTGCCCACTACCTGCACTGAGTAATCAGACTGTCCCCATTTTACAGGTGAGGAAGCCCAAGCAGTAAGCAGTGACTGCCCAAATCACACCGTCAGGGGCTGGCTTGGGGTTAAGCTCCTTAGCCAGCGATCTCACAGGGCCTCTCTGATGAAGCTCATCAGAAAGAAGGAAATGGAGCAGCCTGCGTCAGGTGCCCAGCCAAGGCTTTCAGGCCCATCTTCAGCTGCTGAGCAGGAAACAAACAAGGAAATTAGAATAGTGACTTGGTTCCATGAAGAAGAAGTTCTATTACCACAACAGACTTCAAAGATAGAATTTGATCTTGAACTTCCAGGGAGAAATTCTAGAGCTCCCAAACTCTCCCCTTGGGGGTTTAGATTACTCAAAGCCTGGGGCTCATCTTTCCTGGGAAGGGGTTACATGGGTGGGTAGGAAAGGGTCAACTATGTGGATATTTGGGAGCTGAGAGACAGGTAAGTCACCACTTCAAGACAGAAAACATAAAACTAGAACAAATCTTTATTTAGTCTGACCCAAACTTTCACACGCAGGACATTCTGCTACAAAATACCTGCCATTTATTTCCGTCCAGTGATGGAGGACTCACAGCCCTGTGAGGCAATCGCCCTCTATATCATAGTCAAAAGCTTTTCACTGTTAGTTTATCATTTCTTTCCTGAAGAGGAACCATCTCTTTAACCTCTAAATGTTGGTTCTGCCTCTGTTCTCCAGAACCCTTGAAAAATTAAAGTCTAGGCACTTAAAAAATTCACATTTTTCTTGGGGAAGGGGACAGTGGGCCCTCCCGTATTTCCTCCCCAACTCACCCTCCAGGAACCTTAGCCAGAGCCTCAAGCCGGGGGAGGATTCCAGGTTTTTGCCAATGAGAATTCAAGGAGCAGTAGAGTCTGACCTCAGCACTGTGACTCTCAAACTTCAGCGAGCACCAGAATCGTTGCCCAGAAAGCTTGGTGACACACCAGAGTGCCTGATTCAGTGGGCCTGGGGTGGGTGGGAGAATTTGCATCTCTAACAAGTTTCCAGGTGATGCTGATGCTGCAGGTGCAAGGGCCACACTCTGAGAACCACTGCATTAGCACTTTCATATCTAATTACTTCTTTGTATACAATCGTTTCCTACCATCAAATCCCTTCCACGTGAAAGATGTCTATTAACTAGAAGACAGATTCATATAACTTCTGAATCTTCACTTGTCCAAGGTGAACTTCCCCAAGCTTTTCAAATAATGCTTACGTGGAATACTTTCCTGACCCCCTTCCTGCTCTGGGCAGGGGCATCTGGATTACACAACACAGGAGGACCCCTGGCCCTTGAACTGAGCCGAAATAGATTTAGTAGCATTATGTCCTGCTGTTATCTCACTCTTGGAGTTGACCCATGCCTATGGGGCTTTTTCACATGCGTGGCTTCTCAGGCAAGACTCTCTACATCTTGTAATTTTGGGGGAGGAAAAATTTGTTCATCTAAATGCAAGTCTTGACATGCTTAGATTTCATCTTGATTATCTTAGTCCATCGTTCGAAACTGTGTAAATCTTTTCGAACCCTGATATGTCATCTAGCCTGCTCATTTTTTCCTCAGTTTTGCACCAATTGCAGATTTACTGAGCTCCCATCTGAGTCCTTATTGAAAATTATGATGCTCTCAAGGAGGACCAACTCGAACACAGGGCCCTGTGGCGCACCTGCAGTCACTTCTGTTTAGGTCAAAATACGAACCCATGAGGCCCTCCTTGACTTAAGTAGCCTCAAACTGCTGATTATCCTCATTATTTTCACGTTTCTCCGCCTTGTGTTTGGGTATTTCATGGGGAACAGCATCTTATGCCTTCCTGAGCTCTGAACAAACCTGTGCTGTGGCATTTCCTTGAGACATTAGATTTTCACTTTCCTTTACCAGAATCAGCTGGGTAATAGCCCGTTCTTACATTGTGCTGATAGATAGTTTACCATCATAGAGGTTTTGAAGACTGTCCTTTCTTCATTGTTTCTCTTGAAACCGAGACATTTCAAAATATGATTTTATGTCCTCCTCACCTTCTTCTTGATTTCTTGAATTTTCCCTGGGAGTTTTTTCATTATCTCAGGATATTACTTATCTGGATGCCTGGATATGAACCATCTAAAGTAATCATCTAAAATGGTAAAATTGATTCTTTAACTTTTGTCCCATTCCCAATCTAGAATTTTTCAATTGCAGTTTAAATACATCTTCCAGTTTGAACATTTCTTCTTAGTTGAGAAGACTAAAGAAAATACCTATAGACCAATGGTTCAAATTTCTCTGGTGGCCTACAAGTTCGTCAAGCATACTGCATACATTACCTATGCAGGCATGATCTATTATTTCTCCCCTTCTATAAACGAGAAACTGAGACATTACACAAGGTATGTAGTAGAGATTTAATAAATATTGAATGAATGAATGAATGAATGAATGAATGAATGAATGAATGAATGAATACTGAAGCTTAGAGCCTGGGCTCAGAATGCCCAATCCCACCCTTTAGCATTCTTTGCACAGTGTTTCCACTCTCTCTCATGTGGGTGCATCCTGTTACCCAACCCATGCACTGGGCCAGTTCTTCTCTTGTTTTTTTGTGTGTTTTTTTGTCTTGCTTCAAACCTCAACAGAAATGCATCATTTTATGAATTTCTTGTTTTCTTCAACTTTAGCTTTTTCCGAGTTATTGTGTTCAGGCCAAAATAATAATAATAATAATAATAATAATAATAATAAGGTCATATGCAAATAGACACATGGTCCCAGTGTTTGGAGCTGGAGAAAACAATTGAATGGATAAGTTCAATTTTTTTTAAACTTACCACTTTTATCACATTTCAGGGGCTGATCATTTCTACCAGCCTCTACTGTACATTATTTGGATATCTAAATATAACCTTTAAACTAAAATTAATTAAAATTAACATAGTTCAAAATTCAGTTTCTCAGTTCTAATAGTCACATTTCAATTGCTCAATAGACCCCTGTGGCTAGGGGCTACTATATTGGACAACCCAGAGATGGGACATCTCCAGCCTTGAAAATAGTCTTATTGGACAGATCCTGCATAAAATCTATGTATTCTTTGTTAAATCAGTCCAAGGGGGAGAGGGAAGGAGATTTTAGCGTTGTATGGTGGTTATTTTGACTTTCTCTGGTATGATTAGACACTCATTTACTCCTAGATGAACTGGAAGCAAAATGATTGAGTTGTGTCTAAAAAAAATGAAAACCCCCTGACATGTTGATATTCTAGACTGGCGACTTTGCTTGTGGCATTTCGGAACAAGATTCAGAATCAGGAAAGTGTCACCCAAGTTGAAAGCTTCCCTGTAAGAAATGTCTTAGTTTGACCTAAAGTAAGTGGAAGAGACAGGGGAGAGGAAAGCAAGCAGCAGAGGATGTCTAAGTGATAAATGGTACCCTGTCATATCGTATTTGACGTCTTAACAGGAAAAGGGGGCTGTGGAGCCAGATGTGGGTTAGGGAGGGAGTTCAAGCCTTTCTCTCGTCTTCATTTTGTTTTTCAAGGCGCAGGTTGAGTTCAATCACAGCATATCCACTCTTTGGAGTAACAAGCCAATCAGAGCGAATGTGTTCTCCAAGGCAGCCTCTGCCTTTCTCAAGAGCAGAATGATTGCAGGGCTTCTAAGCTCTTGAGAAAGAGCAAAGCAGAGAGGGAATCTCTCCAAGAGAAGACTGCCACTAGCAATCATGTCATCTGTGCTGTAACTATTGAGGTGGAGCTTGGGACCCCCCGAGAGAGTGACAGCCACCAAAAAGCTGTCTGATACTACTTGAGCCAAGAACAGTAGGGGCCTCACTATTAGGGTCCAGAGCCTCCAATCTTCATAGGTTGCTCTTCTCCAATGTAAACACCCAGGGACAATGTCATGCTCTATCTTTTAGGAACCCCGATTAGCCAAGCAGTTACTGCTGTCCAGAGATCGTTTCTCTCCCATTATATTTTCCCAGGGTAACTTCCACATCACAAACACACTTATCTGGGTTTCATATCAGCCTTAAAGATTCTGAGTATGGATCTGTTTTCCAGACTGACTGTCTGACTGTCTGACCTATGGCTGCTCACTCTCACAGAAATGCATAATGTTACCCTTGTTAAAACCACAATTAGTCTAAACCCTTTACAGGAAATATCAGTTTGGTAAGACGAGAGATACCGTTAATAGGAAGTCACGTGATTCATGGGGAGAGCAGGCGAACACAGTTGATTTCCACTTATCATTGATCTCTAGCTGCAGCTGTGACTTCTGAATGCAAAGGTAAGAGAGCACACATGCCTCCATCCCGTCCTCGGGGCCAGAGCAGGGCTGGGCCCTGCCAGACCTTGAGGCCAGAGGATTTCCAAGGTGCAGCCCAGGTCCCAGGTACAGGAGGCTTCTGGGGAGAAGCTCTGTTCACAAACATCCCCCCTGAAAGGAAAGACCAGAGTGATCGCCCAGCTTAAGGCTATCCTTAGCTGCCCAGACTCGCTAGGTAACTTTGGTTACGACCAAAGGAAGTTGCCACACAGATGATAAAAGAATCAGAGTAACACAAGGGCTGCACGGCCAGTGGCTGGTAGGTGTGTGGCTCTTGATTGGAACTAGTGTGCGGCTCTGCTGCAGGTTAGCTTTGAGGCTTTGGCTTCAGTCTCCCTGTCTGTGCAATGGAGCAGGTTATGGGGAGTAACTTGGTTATTGGTCTGTAGCAATGATGCTACTAATCATTATAATATTATTATAATATGAGAAAACATAATTTCATACAGGATTACCCATGAGCTATGAGTGTGCTTATATTTTTGAAGGGATTCTTGCTAGGGGTGTGTGTATGTGTGTGTGTGCATGTGTGTATGCATCTCTGTGTCTGTGGATGTGTGCATATGTGTATATACATGTTAGTGTGCGTGCACGTGTGTGTGTGCATGCGCACTTGCATTTACAGCAGGCCAAGAAACACACAACTTCTACTCCTGCCCAGATCATAGATATACTTTTGCCAGTCAGTTCCATATTGACAACTTGTGCATCAAGGCAATGACAGAATGTGACATGAACAAAGTGGACTGCCATTATACTGTAGAAGAGGGCTGGCAAACCCATGGCCACCGTCCTGGCAGGCATCACTAATGGATCAGGACACCCCGGTCCTCCAGCCAGGCCCGGCCTCTGAGCTCTTCTCAGCACAGTTCTCCAGGCAGACATGGCCAGTCAGTTGGCGCTGGCAGGCAAGATGAAAGCCGTTTACCCTCCCTGAGAGAGGAGAACCTTCTCATGCCAGCCTCTGTGATCCAGAGAAGCTGTTACTCAAATTATCTTAAAATCATTACCAATCATTTCATTTTGTTGCAGGCTGAATCTGATTTTTAAAAAGCTCCTGACTCCTCACAAGGAGAAAATTGTATTCTATGGGATAAAGCCAAAGCAATCATCTTGAGAGAAGGTCCCACTTTATTTTTACTCAAATCCAAATTAAAATAGGTATTGACTGTTTAAATAGCATCTTAAGAAATGTCGACCAGTTGACCCAGTAATTCCATTTCTGAGACTCTAAACTGAAGAAATAATGTTAATTCAGGAAATTCCTTGCAGGAAAAAGCTGTTCATTGTGGCAGTATTTATTATACCAATAACAGTAATCAAAATGCTCAACAATAAGAAAAGAGATAAGTAATTAGTAATACTCATTTGATTTACTGTTATGAAACAACTGAAATGACACAATTATAAGATATATGCATTAAAATTAATTTATAAAGACTTGGAGGAGATAAACAAATACAATAATCACTTCTGGTGGTCAGATTATGGATAAACATTTATTCCTTTGGTCTACTTATCACTATTTTATTTTTAATCATATATAATTATTTTTCATTAAAATTGTTATTGAAGTGTAACATACAGAAAAGTACTCAAGTCATGAATGAACAGTTCAATAAATTTTAACAGGGTAATTGAACCTCACAGGCTCCAGATCTAGAAACAGAGCAGCTTGGTTTTGCCTGGTTTTGTATTCTATAATAATGGAATCAAAAGTTAAGTACTTTTTTACTATCGACCTCTTGCTCTTAACATTGTGCTTCTGAAATTCATCCAGTTGCATTAGTTGTAATATGTTACATTGCCATGTAGGGTTCCACCGTGTGACTAGCATTGCATGGCAGATGGACTCTTCCACTTTGGGGCCATCCGGGTGGCAGTGCTGCTGAAAATATTCTTGCCATTGGCTTTTGATGAATATACGTGAACATTTCCATAGAGGGTTATCTAGAAGTGGAATTCCTAGGTCATAGGGTAATAACTTTTCCCATGGAAAAATATATGTTAAAAATATAACAACAGTTACAACTCCACTTATCAAATGCAAAGGCAAAGGCTTGAGAAATCCAGATCAAAATAGACACGACCCTATTTTAGGATAAAACTATAAGGATAAAGCAAACATACAAAAACCAAAGAAAACTAAACTAAATCTAACTAAAACTAAAATTCTAATATATGTAAAGGAGTAACATTTCTCCTTTTCTGTGTTTTGCTCCCCCCCCCCCCGATATTTGGGTGATTGTTGCTTTGCTGTTCTCCCAGGAAATATCAATATTTTGAAAGAAGCCTGCAGACAGGTTTCTCAGGATACAGAAATAGAACGACAGTGTTGACTTGCTTTCCACCCTGAGGGATTCCCGGTTAACCCATATTTCTCCTAACCCATACCTAGGGCTCAGGGTTTGATATAATCGGACTCTATCCATGTTTCCATGATGGCTTGTGGGGTCCTTCATCCCTCTGCTATTATTTTGTGTTTCCTAGTACATTTGGGGTCCAGAGACTGGAAATCATGAGAGAACAAGCTGGGGTTTGCCAAAATGTAACAGGGCAGAGAAATGGGTGATTGACTGGATGTAAACTACAGTGGTTTTCATTATATGGTGCTAATAATTACTTTCCCGCTTGGTTACCAAAGTCAAGTGCCTAGGGCAGTGCCTGGCACGTAGCAGGTGTGTAGCAAGCAGCTGCTATCATCATCATCATCACGCCCTCTGGAAAAGAACATCAAATCCACATGGAATTATTGAGCCCAGTTTCTCCCTCTCCTGGAGAGCAGTGAGGCCTCTGTACCAACTAGCTGGGCACCTGAAATACATATAACAAAGAACAAGAACTTGGACTTTAGGAGAGGAGAAGTTCCCTCCTCTTAGCGGGACAGGATGAAAGCCGAGAACCCTCTCACATAGACAGAACTCTAGAGACTCCTGCTTCTGGGTCCCAGGGAATTTCTACTCAGTTTGAGGTATCGGAACTTTCTTTCTGGCAAAGGTCGATTCTTCTGAAAATACTCATGTGTATTCACTCATTTATTCATTCATTCGTTTGTTCGCTCACTCTATAAATGCTCACCTAGAACGCACTCTGTCCCAGCTCTATGGCATGTATTGGGGTCAGGAGATGACACACGTTTCTGACCCTATGGGAACTCGGCACCCTGTGCACGGTGTACATGTGCGTGAATTTGTGTGTACATGTTTGTGTACACATGCACACTAAGAAGTCAGCTGTTTAGGGGGTGATTCCATATCATGTTTACATATACTCGCTGCGCCTCCCCAGTATCTGTACATCTTGTCTATCTTGTCTGTTTTCAGATAGTGTTTTATGAATGAATGAATGAGACAGAGAAATCCAGAGTGGAAGACAGAAAAAAATGAAGAGAGGGAAGGAGAGAATAAATGACCTCCTGCAACGTCCTGTGTCACTGTGCTTTTCCCTCTGTGACAGCAGTCTCCCCTTCCCCCTAGGATCCCGCCGTTGGTTATGCACCTGTCTCTTCTGGGAGGTCACGAGTGGCCTTATATCCCCAGTGCCTTCACGGTGGCTTTCCTGTAACAGCATCATCAATAAATAGGTGCTGAATGGATGCTTTGTAACTTAGAAATATCACCAGGTGTCACTGGAAAAAGGATAACCGGCAGGGGTTGTTGTAAGAAGTGGGTAACTGAGCTGTTGTGGCAATTGCAGCAATTCAAGAGTGAGCCGTGGAGGAGTGAGCCAAAGCAGAGGCAAAGGCTGGAGGAGAGAGCAGGCACCGGAGGTGCTGGGAGGAAAATTCAGCAGAGCTCGTTGACCAGTCAGCGGCAGAAGGTGAGAGCAGAGCCCAGGAGGACGCTGAGATTCTGAGCTCGGGCACCATTAATTCTGGTAGGTTGTGGAGGAAAGACAGCGAGGGTAATTGGTAAATTGAGAGCTCTCAAAGAACAGATGGGGCTTGAGAGAGACAAGCACCACGGTGCCTGTAGCTCACCTTTTATGTGTATGTTTTCCCTTCCCTTGATGTGTTTTCACTGACAAGGGGACTGCAGATTTTCTTAGCAGATAAAACCAATAAGCTAAATCAGACATTGCAAAGAATCCGCCAGTTCTCATAATCATGAGGATGAACTTGATTCGCTTGCTGTGTTGGACAGTTCTGAACTTATCCATCTGTTCAGTTATTTATCGGTCCCCTATTCTATTGATGCCGTTGAGGCACTAGTGAGTGAGAAGAGATGTCATCCTGCCCCGACAGAGTTTATAACAGAGGCTAGAGGTGACCGTGTAGAGCTGCTAATGTGAAAACAGCAAAGGGGGGTGGGCGTGGGAGTCCTACATACAACTTCTAGGAACTATCTGGGGGTGCTCTGGAGGAAACAGCTCTCCAGCAGAGATCCAGATGAGAAGATAAGCTCTGAGGGGAGAACAGAATGTTCTAGAAAGAGGCAAGAGTGGTTTGAAGGCCCTGCAGTTGAAGGGAACTAGGTTAAGTATGAGAGTCTGGAAAGAAAATCTTGGGACTGGAGCCAAGAGGGTCCTGGTGGGAGAAGAGACCAACGAGACAGCCTGGAGCCATACCAACTGAGCCTTTGTAGGCCGTGTGAAGGATGGCAGAACCCACTAGAGAGAGTGAATCACAGCTTGAGGTCAAGTCTGAAATTTCTCAGTAATTCCGATTCACACAATGGAGACTGCCGGGGGGTTGCCCACCAGACCACAGCCTGCCCTGTTGAAGTGGATTCTCAGGTGCCCCAGTAAGTCGCCACTGCTAAGACATTACGATGCCTCTCCTAGTTCTTTCCAGTCTGATGTAATCTTTCCGAAGACTGGCAGCAGTTGCAAGAAAACTGTTTCAGATATCTATTAATATTTTAACATGCTTTTAAGAAAATTTGGCCTTTTGTTGAGCTGGTCTCAGAGCAGACATATATCACAGTTCATGATAGACATTACACTTACCCCTATTCCGTGGGTATATTTCTCTTGTTTGGATTCATTTTTAAGCATCTATTATTAAAAAAAAATCTTTCTTGCCAGTTATGTGTTTGTTCCTACAGTCCTGAAGCTTGTTTACTCTGAGCAAGTTACCCTGTCCTCACCCTGCCCATGAGGAATGGTGTGCACTGAATTCTCTGACCTGGGCTGGCTGAGATGACTGCTCTCAAATTAAACAAAAAAACATCTGGAACTCGGAGGCCAAACCAGAATGTCTAGTAACAAGGAAATTATAGCCTGCAACTGGCCTTGCTGTTGGAAAAGAACTTTCTCTGTCTTTCAACAAATTCTTATTGAAACTTTATCATGTTGAGGAACTTTGTAAGATGCTTACACATGGGGAATCTCGTTTTTTTTCTTATGACAAAACTTTGAGGTGAATATTACTCATCCATGTTTAACAGAGGAGAAAACTGAAGCGTTGGCGGGGGGGGGGGGGGGGATAGTAAATAACTTACCAAGAGGCAGAATTTAAACTCACCTGTGTCCAAGACCAAGATGTGTTCTACCTCCCTAGAGCTACGTACTAGTTCTTTCCTTTAATCTCCAGAATGTTGACATTCTAGAACATTCTAGTCTGGAAGTTTTGAATGATAGTGGTTCAGGGGAGTTCACTGGGAGAATATGCTGGTGGGGGCAACCAGTGTAAAGAGAACACATGAGCTGAGATCTGAATCACGAAGATAAGCTAACCTGGAAAGGGCCCGGGGAAGGGTATTTCACAGAGGGAACAGCATGTGTGAAGTTTCTGAGGTGATTCAGAACAGGGAGGGATCCTATGTGGCTGGAGGGTGATGTGGGAGAAAGAAACTGGTAGAAGATAGTCAAGGGCTGGATCCTGAGGGCCTTGCTGTTTAGCCAAGACAGTGGATGTCTTTCTGAGTGTAATTGTGTGGCAAATTAAAGATAGCCATGTCCTCCTGGACACTTTTCCCCTGGAGGGTGGCATCTGTGTCCCCTTCTCTGGATTCTGGGAAGCTCTCTGACTCCCTCGAGCAGAAGGATATGGTGGAAGTAATAGTGCCAGTTTCCCACCCCTCGCCTCAAGGAAGGGGCTTCTACTTCTTGTTTTGAAACACTTTCTGGGAGTCCTAAGCCGCTTGCAAGAAGCCACATCACGACTGCGACTGTCATGCTGGAGCGGTGACATGTAGACATTTTATTTAACAATCCCGCCTGAGCCCAGCCCTCCAGCCACTCCCATCAAAGCACCCCAAAATATGAGCAAAACCATCTTAGACCCTCCGAGCCAGGCCATCCACCAGCTGAGTACCCCCAAGGGACCTCAATTGACTTTGTGTGAAGCAAAACACCATCCAACTGAGCCCTGTCTGAATTCCTGGCCCCAAAATTGAGAGTTACAATCAAATGGTAATTGTTTTGAACCATGACACATTGGGGTAGATTTTTACGTAGCAGCGGATATCCAAAAGAGATAGGAGGTCACTGAAGGATGTCAGGGAGTTTTGACTTGGTGAACATACTGTAGAAAGATAACTATAGCCCCTATGTAGAGACTGGATTATGGGGAGAGAGGGTGGAGCAGAAGTGGAACTGGGAGGTGGATTTTAGAGTGTATTTCAGTCACTCAGGCACGACAGTGAGGGTAACTACAGAAAAGTAGTGAATCTGGTATATGCTTTAGAAAAAAAACAAAAATCAGAACTCACTGATAGATTGAAGATGGGATGGTGAAGTGGAAGGAATGAAGGATGAACCCCCCCACCACCACCACCCCTAAGGTCCCAGAGTGGTGGCAATACCTTTCCAGGCCACAGACAATGCATTTGCCCTGCTTTGGTTTTGCTCCTAATCGATGCTCCTATCTCCAGGGAGGACAGCTACGTGCCCTTGCAAGGGGCACAAGAATGGTTTGGCCACCGCTGAGCAAGCTTCCATGTGGGCAGGAGGAGGCCCATTCGGGACCTCTGCATATCCAGAAGTCTCATTGCCAGTTAGACCTCCCAGCACACCAACTGCTCCAGAGTTGGGGTGTCTTGGGGCTTCTGGTCTCTGACACCAGCTAGTCTACCTGTCCCTCTTTGCCCACTGTGACAATCAGCCGATAATCTCCAATCTCAGTCTAAAGAGAAAGGGCGCAAAGCCAAGCACCTTTCAACATCATTTCTCCAACTCTTCCCTGCCCGGGGGGGAAGCCACAACACCATTCCTTTCTCCCACGCAGAAATTTACCGAAAGTGATTTTGCCAGGTAACCCCCCCTCCCCAGGGCGGGGAAGGAATCTTTTAGAGGAGAAAGACTTCTAAGTCTTTTCTGGTTGACCCAGTAACTAGTATTGTGGGTGAGTCAGGCTCCTCTTATCGGTATTTCATTCCGGGCCGTCGGCTGAGTCACCCTCATGTCATTTCCAGTGAATGCCAATAAGAGAACAGCTTCGGGAGGCCAGGAGAGGTCGCCTGTGGAGGAGGCCATCCTGGAGGACTTGGAGGCCTGGCATTTGCTGAATTTCAGTTCCCTTTCAAGTTATTGCTTCACTCCAGCTGGGGCTCGGGTCGCAGCAATCTGCTCTTGTCCAGAGTGTTCAGGATTTGAGGTTAGCCGCGGTGGCCCTGGGTGCCAAGCCTTGAATCCGCCCTGGAGGATGGAAGCCTTTGCAGTGGGGGCTGAGATCTGTCTGTATGCCCTCTGGCCTTGGACGTGGGGCTGTTTTCCTAAGTGACGACTTTTCCAAATGCCAGTGAGAGGCCAGGCTACAGTTTCTCCAAAGTCACTTCCATTTACACAAACTCTCAAGTTTCAGGTGTCACCATCCCAGGGAGCCATCACGGGAAAAATAAAGAGAAGGAAATGTTTGCAAACACACCAATAACAAGGTAAACTTCATGGAAAGTCAAGTCCTTTCTTTGGGGATCTGTGATATCAGGGGATCCTCCTACCTCCAAGGACAGCAGACTTAGTTTGTATGCTCAGACGCAAGAGTGTTTGCCTAAATATAGAAGGCAGTGTCACCCAGGAGAAAAATATGGCCTTGGATTGACGTAGACTTTAATTTGACTCCTAAGAATCACTGGAATCACTAGAATGTTAATTTCATACAGACAGAGATCTCGTCTGTCTTGTTCATTCCTGTAACCCAGAGCCGATAGAAAGGGAATGCTCAAAAAAATATTTGTTGGAGGAATTAATGAAGTTCTGCTACTTATTAGCTGTGAGACTTTGGGCAGTTAGCTTCCGTTGCCTCATTTATCAATGTGTGCAGAGTTGATAATGAGAATTAAATGAGAGAGAATTCTTATGCATTCAACACACATTCCCCGAGTTCCTCCTACTGTATGCTCGACACTGTTCTAGGTGCTGATGACATAGCAGAGAACAAAGTAGGTCGAACTGCCAGCCTCCATGGAACCCATTTTCTAGTAGACAGACAATAGACAAACCAAAAACACTATGGTGCATTCAAAAGTGAGATGTCACATGGAGAAATGTAAAGCAGGAAATAGGGGAGGAACTCAAAGGCAGGGCTCCAGTTTTAAATTGGAAAAGTCAAGGAAGGCTTGACTGGGAAGCTGACATTTAAGCAAAGACTAATGATGTGAGGAGGCAGTTGTGTGAATATTAGTGGGCCAGGCAGCATGTGCAAAGGTCCTGAGGTAGAAACCGGAATGGCATATTCCAGGCACACAAGTTAGCCATTGTGACTGAAGTGAACAGAGGAAAGGAGAAAAAAGTAGGATGGGAAGACTAAAGGCCGTATTGGTGGCGACTAAAAGGCACTATGGGTTACCCCATCTTTCCCTGTCCTTCTCTGTCATCATTTTTAGTGTAAGTGGTTACCTCCTACAGGGAAGTAAGATGAGTAAGACAGGATATGATAGGGCTCCTTGGTCACTCGTGTTTCCTATAACCTTTTCTTCCGTTTTCAAAGCAAGTTCTGGTCTGAACGGGAGCGAGTCCTCTCAGGGTTGACAGCACCTGGCTTTGTCGCACATGTACTTGCTTTGCATCCAGCTGGACTTGCATACGTGCTGTGGGCGCACTAGAATTCTGTGCTCTTGGGGCAGTGAAAGTGCCATCTGCCAACAGGGTGACAAGGATTGGTGGATATGCACATGGGTATCACCTCTGCTCCTGTGCCCGCTCCTTTGTCCCTCGGGACTTCACTTACAAAACACAAGTTCAGAGATCAAATTATTAAGAATTTTAGGACAGTGACAGCTGAGTATGAAACCACACCCGGAGTCCTGCTGAACCCGGGGCCCCACGTGACCTCATAGTTTGTTTGCTCGTCAAGCCAGTCCCTTGAGCGGTGACACCTACACTCACCTGGCCATAAGAATCACCAGGGGAATTTTATAAAAATCTCTGGCCCTGCCCCAGATGTCCTGAATCAGGGTCTCTCAAGAGGAGCTGGGGAATTTTTTTTTGACTTTTATAAGCTCCCAATGATTATTATAACCAGGATAGCCAGGGAAAGTCAAAAGTGGACATAATAGATGGGGAATGGCTTTTGAGGCTGAGAAACCTAGGCTGGAATCTCAGCCCTGCTGATCACTGACTGGTGGGGCACCCTTAGCCCCCCATGAATCCCCAATTCCTTTATTTGTAGAAAGGCCTAAAATTGATGATACATCTCGAACAGAGTTAGGGTCAGGAGGTAATGAGTTCACATATGTAAGTCAGTTTGGGGAAGGAGCTCACTCATACTCAGTAAATGATGGCTGAAATTATTTTGATTAGGGGACTCAGTTACCCAAAAGATGAGAAAATGTATACAACCTACGCAGCCGGTGCTTCATATGCGGTAATCCTGCTCTTCCTTTCCCGCGTGGTGACCATTCACTGTCTCTGTAGATGTTCAAGTCCTTAAGTCTCTGATTTCCTCACACACAGTAGTCTGTCCCTTCACTTTCGTGAATGTAAGCACTTTGTTGACAAAATAAGTCTTCCTAAGGCCCTGGCTTGGCTTCAGAACCTGCACCCCATCGAGTCTGTTCTGATTGTGACAAACAACCCTGTAACTATGTCTATTCGGCTTTCTCAGCCCCCTCTAAGCCAAAGAAGGTAGGGCTCCTCCCACGGTGGCTTCAGTGACGCTGCTCTGAGACAAGGCTCACCTGATCCACAGTAAGGCTATCATTTGAGTGGCCAGGGCCGGGGAGCTAACTTCCTCAGGGAAGTGGGTACTCAGCAAAGTTAAGCTCCCACAGAACTGACAGAAGAAACGTAGGGGAGCTACTTGATTCAAAGTGTCTAAGTGTGGAAGCCGGCAGCCTCTGCATGGCTGATGTTCACGCTCGCAGAGAGAGCTAAGTGCGGTGGATAACAAATGGCTGGCCTGGGGGAAATTATTCTTTGTCAGACAGAGGGGGAAAGTTCTTAGTGTTTTCATGGGGAATAACAATAATGGCAATAATATTTATGGGGCACTTATTACATGCTGGGTGCTGTGATACGTTCTTTCTATACATCATCTCAGTAATCTCTTTGGAGTCTGTATGGGCCAGGCTATGCTGCAATAACAAACGACTTTGAAGTCTCAATGGCTTAAGTAAACATTGGCTTATTTCTTGCTCATATTGCTCATATTGCTCATAGGTCAGGGGGGTCTCCGGTTCCACATCTTTCTCATTCCATGACTCCATCCTTTGACTGAGAACCCCATCTGGAGGTTGCCAGTTATGGGAGGCAGGAAAAAAGCATGGAAAATTGCATCCTGACTCTCAAAGCTTCCACCAGAAAAGCCACATCCTTTACTTCCACTAATATTTCATCTATCAAAGCAAGTCACATGGTTATACCTTCTTCAGGGGACAGGGAAGTATAATCTCACCATGTGCCCAAAAGGTCAGGAAAACTCAATATGTGTAAAAATTCCTAACTGTATATTATTATTATTAACAATGCAATTTTACTGCTAAAGAAACTGAGACTTAGAAAGGTTCTGAGACTTACCCAAGGTCACAAAAGCAAGTAAGAGATCAACTTGTATTTGAGCATAGAACATTGGCAGTCTTGCCTCTATTCATAAGCCCTACCCTGCCTATAGTTTTAACTTCTATTGTCTACAGAAGTTTCCAAAAGATATTTGGTACCATGAGATTCTGCCCTGCAGTTAATTATTTTTTGAAAGTTGACTCTCTTACAGCTGAATATTCTCCTTCCTTAAGGTTTCAAATGTCCTGACACTATTCCCAGGCTCAGGAAAAGCTTGTCACCGTGAGAATGACAGCTGGTAAACCAAGGTTGTTCCTAGCAACAGTAAACAAATATTTATTTTGCTAAAGACAAAACATAACAGAACCTTAAATGGTTTTACAGAGAAACTAGGATAGAAGAGGTCTCAAAATGAAACATTTGTCTGAGGAAATGCGCATGGTGAAAAAGTTGACTTGGCAGAGTAGATCAGAGCAGTTACTGAGAGAGTCATTAAGTTCCCAAAGGTCAAATCTGCAGACTAATGAGTTCCTTAAACCCAGTCCAGGTGTTGTCCTGAAAGCATTCCTTAGTGTTCTCGGCTGGAAGCAGTACATGCTGAGTAACTTGGAAGGAACATGCACCTTGACAACACTTTCATGGTTCTAAGAAACTTCTCCCCTGTGAGATAATTGGGGAAATAAAGACATTTTTATCCCAACCAACCCAGCCTAGATCAGTCAGTTCCCAACCAATCTGCAGACATATGAGTGAACCTGGCTGAGATCAAGGCACTCCTTGACCCCCCAAGTAAATTGCAGCAGACTCTCAAACCTATAGCAGTTCTGACAGGGGAGCTAGGACCTCTGATCACAAAGCATAGTAGAGAGACCACCCGCCAATTAGGGGTTCCTTTAGCAGATATTTACTGAGTGTAACTCCATCCCAGGCACTGTACTAGGCTCTGGATGTTCAGCGATAAGGATTAGACATATTACATTGAACTATATTGAACTACTTGCCATCCCCCAATAGGTCACACCCTTTCACTCTTCACCCTTTGTTCTTTCTGTTCCCATGTTCAGATGCCCTTCCATCTAGGGAACTTCTAACTACCCTGGTCAACCCATCTCAAATCTCCGGAGTCTCTATGCCGCAGGAACCCTGGGCAGAATTAACCATTCCTTTCATTATGCTCCCACATATTTCATCAGCCCTCCCTTTATAAAAGCACCAATATCACTGTATTATAATTACTTTGGTATATCTCTTTCACTGGGCTGAGAGAGATCTACAAGGACAGGGGCACCCTTACCTGCCTTGTTCATCTTTGCATCTCTAATGTCTTGATTTAGGAATTTTAGAAAGGATTAAACAGAACAGTGATTATTTCAGTCAAATGCTTACTACCCAATAGTAGCAGGACAAATGTCCCTTCTGTTTGAGTCCTTTCCTTTCTACTGATAGCCAGGATGTTTAACAATTATTTTCTTTTTCTCGATTCTTTCACATTTTTCCTAAAATCAAAATCAAAACAATGGTGGCTTTTCAGGGGATGAAGCACCCACCTTCACCTTGGGAGATGAAAGACCACCAAATCTGTATATAAAACAACCAGTGGAAAAAAGTCAATCTTCCGTGCAGACACAATTTCTCTTGAAAGGTGACACAGTCCTTTAAAAATAGCTATGGGCTCCATTGTGCAAAGACAGTGACAGAGACTGACAGCTTTTAGAGAGGTGTAATGTTCCCAGGCAGCCCGCTAGCATGGCTCAACTAGATAGAGATCAGTAATTCGATCTGGGGGAGAGTGCTAAATGTTAGAGGTTAAGCTGCTATGTTCTTATTACTAATCAAACTTCAACACTGTGCTGGCCTCCTCTAGTCCCTATAAGGAAATGGTAAATTATTGAGAGGCTCCGGGCTTCAGAGGGGCTCCCTGTTCCCAGTTACCAGCAAGTCCTGCATCCTTCCTTAGTGTCCAGCTGAGGGGCTCCGCGTACACTCCCAGGATGCTGGCAATTTAAGGTTAAGTGATGCTGCAGGCAAGTACCCCCTGCTCCTCTAATGAGGAGGCAACAGAGAGGGACACCGAGCCTGCTACCACCTCTGCCAGATAAGTTCTTTGTGCACATCACCACTAGATAGAAAGAGCTGCTCTATGGTTTGGTGTTCACCTGCACCATAATTCCTTTTCTTCAGAAACACAAATATTTTGACCGTGAATCATGATTTGGGCCTTTCTTTTCCTACTGTTGAAGACAGCATTGTGCTGGAAAATGCTTCCTAACCAGTTCTCTGGGAGTGGAGGAACCCTGATTTGTGCCTTTGCCGATTGCCATGGTGTAAATGCTCCTACCATGGCTGATTTCAAGCTAATAATGTGATGATACTGAGCACAGAGTTAGGAAAAGATTCGTACAGTCAGTTCTCCCGGCACAAGTAGCTCCAACACTTGTAAGTATTCCAGGGTCATCCCTACTGGGTTGGTTCTGATCCCCTCTCCAGGGCAGACCATGCCTCCTTAACACAGATCTTGCCTCTTCTCTGACAGTTGATGGGAATGTCCACAGCACTTGCAGAACAAGCAGAAAAGGCAGAACTTGCCCTACTTTAATCTTCTAAGGTAGCGTCTATTTAGTCCCCAAGCTCCTGGATCAAAAGTAAAACAATTCAGTCAAATTGGTTAAGTGCCTTTCCAAAAACTGAAAGTAGATTGTTTCCCCAGAGGCTGTGGGTATCTACACACAACCGTATCTAATACCTCATAAAATCCAGCAGATGCTATCATTCCCCCTCTCCCATTTTGCAGATGAGGAAACAGGCTCAGAGAGGCCGCTTGCAAAAAGCCACGACTTATGAGTGGTGGAACTGATATTTGATCTCGTGTTTGTCCTGCTCCAAAGCCTATACTTTTAGCCACCGCCATGTCTCAACCAGTCTCGCAGTAGCATCATTCAAGAACATCCAGAAGGCTTCAAGCGGCTAATAATAGACCAAGTGAGATTGCCCAGGAAAGTTGAAACAGAAGTAGTAGAAGGGGAGGCAGGAAAGAAGTGAGGAAGCTCAAATGGATGCAGTGAGCAATCAAAATATATGAAATACCCTTCTCATTGGAGCCGATCACCAGCATGGGTGCAGGGTGGCCCACAGAGACCGGAATGCGGCCCAATACCTCTTGCCCCGAGGCAGCCATTCCAGGAGTTGGGAGTCAGAAATTCCTCATGAGGGTCTGAGAGTCACCCTCACCCCCTTCCACCCACTGTTCCATTTTCTTCTTTCTGGTCCCACTCAAAATAACAGCGCCCCTTTCCCTCCCCCTTCAATAGCAACCCTTCCTCAAGAGGGCAACCCAACCTCCCAGGGCCTTCTCTTCACCAGGCCAAGGTCCTTCCCTTTCCAGCTGTCCCATGTGTGAAACAGTTGGTTGAGGCACCATCATCACTGCCACCTGCTTCTGGAATTTCTCCCGAATGTCAGTGTCTCTTTTTAAGATGCAATATGAAAACTGGGCACCTGGGATATTGGTGTGGCCTTGCTCTGTAGCACTCACCCCAGGAGCAATTTGGAGTTGAGTTGGGTGATTACTTAATTGCTCTCCAAATTCAAAGGCAAGAACTGTGGCAGCTTTTGACCCCCTCTCCTGGCATGATGGGGACTCAGTAAGCATTAGCTCCAGGTGGCTGAGCGGATGGCCTGATTAACTTATAGGACAGCACTATCCTCACTTCTAGATGATTCTTTAGCAAGAAGTGGCCTCAAAACATCACCATCTTATCTTCTTGTGTGTGCCCTAGAACTTCCTGTTAGGTTACTATGAACAAACATATCCGTGAGGTACCAGGACTGATGCCACCATTACTTCCTGAGACCTCGTTCAAAGATTTACCAGCATGCCCTTTCGGAACAGGGCCACAGAATGACCTTGTTTAGGAAAGAAAGTGATGGCATTAAAAGCCTCCTGACTCTCCCTTTCCGGAGTGGTGAGGGAGGGGATACATGTACAGGGCGATGCATGGAGGGAGATGGGTTAGGAATCTGCAGGTGGGTTACAGCTCTGAACTTGCACTGGGCTCTAAACGTGCCCAGCTTCCTCTCACGGCCAGCTTCCAGGGATGCCTGTGGGCCCTGGGCGCTGCTTCTGTTTCTGTCTCCATCCTGCCTTATTCAGGCCTCCCTGAAAAAGTGCATTTTGTAAAAGCCTTCCGTTCCCCCCAACACTCAAACCTGTGGCCTTCCCCAGGCAGCTGGAGGCGGCCTGTCCTGATGTGTATGGCGTCAGCCAATCCTGCTGGGAAAATGCCGCTCCCATCAGAGCAGCCTCTGGATCATCCTCCCAGCAAAAGCCAGGCCGGTGGCTGTTCCTTGGGCTGCCTCGGTCGCAGAGTCGCTGGAAATGGGCCCCGCAGCACGCGTGCGAGAGAATGAGACTTGAGCTTGGTAACTGAGAGGTGTTCTTGTTTCACGATGGAGCCAGCGCACTTAAAAGTTAACAGCAACATTTATTGCCTCTCTGTGTGCCAGGCATCTATAAACCCTTCCTCTACATTACCTCCTTTAATTCTCACCAAAAGGTGAAGTGACTGGTCCACATTTCATGAGCCACAGCCGAGGCGGGACTCAGCACGACGCCCGCGTGATGCCAGGACTCCTGTGTCTACCCTGCCTCGTGAGATGTCTGGTCCTGTGATCATGTAGCTGTGTTGGACTGCCTTCTCCCAAATGGACGTCAGTGAAATTAAAAATAATCACAGCTTAGGATCAGTGAGCAGAGAGGGGTCAAGGGTCGAGCTCCCTGTCCCTGGAAGCTCTAACTGATAAGCCTGGCACACCAGCCTGGGAGAACACCGGCTGATCCTGGCAGTGGTCACCCTGCAGCGTGCGGGGAGGGGGGCGCTCTGCTAGACCCCTCCCCGCCCAGGGATCCAAGCAGGCAGTCAGGATCTGCCTCCTCTAGAAGCCCGGCTCTCATCTCATCCAACAGTTTAGCTGTTGGTGGAAAAAGCCTCTGGGCACTGGCCCTACTGCTTCTTCCTCTGTGGCCAAGACCATAAAATAAGGCAGCTGCGCCCCAGAACGGGCACCTCAAGTTCCTTGCACATACCCGAGAGGTGTTGCTGGTGGTAAAGTGACACTGTCCACAAATAGGCCATTTGCATTCCTCCATGTGGTGTCCAAGAGCGATGCTGGGTGTTCTGTACCGAGACCAAGCGTCCTGCTGAGCAGGCCCAGCCCAGAGCAGGCTGGCCATTGAGGAGCTGGGGTGCTGACCACTGCTGAGGCCGGCAGAGTTCCTGCAGGGAGGGAGCCTCCATCCCTCCGTCCACGGAGTTTCACAGCCTCGATGTCAGACACTGGGAGCAGAGAATCAGAGCTTTCCCTGCTGCTCACAGCTCAGCGTCGGGCAGAGGCCCGCACGCTGTACACGCATTCCACTGAGCGCTCACCTGGGCAGCCCTCGGCCCCGGCTGGCTGCTGCAGCTTCCCCAGTGAGGATGACAGATGTGGCCCCATCCTCAAGGAGCTCAGCGGCAGAGACTGACATCAGTGAGGAAAATCGCTCTCCTAACTGCAAACTTCCACATACTCCAAGCTCAGCGAAGGACTGAGCCGGCAGGGCCGGCGTATCCATCAGAAACTGGAGGCGCTGGGCCCACGAAACGTTTGGGGGCCCACGAAAATGTTTTTGTTTTCATTTCTTTTAGAATCAAAAGAAAAACATGAGTACAATAATAATGAATGTGTAAGAACCAGCCCCATCTGGATCATGTTTATCTTTATACCAATTATAAAATCTATTTTTTATAATTTCTGAGTGCAGGAAGGGACCCACGAATACCAGAGTGCCGAGGGCCCAAGAACATCGTGCTGTGGCCTTGGCCCCAAGCGTTGTCAGGATCTTTATGAGAGTAGGCTGATCAGGAATGTTTTTCCTACAAAGGTAATAATTAAGCTGAGCGCTGATGGAAAGCAGGAGTTATCAGCAGGGGGAAGGGAGTATTCCAGACACAGGGAACAGCATGTGCAGAGGTCCTGTGGGGCGAGGAAGCAGAGTGGGTTTAAGGAACTAAAAAATGCTGCAGACAGGGAAAGGGCACGTAGTGGGTATTGGGGCTACTGAGGCAGAGGCAGTGGTCTTGGTATGTAATGTCAGAGCATGAAAACCAGGAGCATTTGAGGATAGAAGGGGTGGGAGGAAGGCAGTTAAGGGCAGGCGAACTAATCAGGGACATTAGTGATTTCAAAAAAATTGCCCTGGCTGCTGTGAGGAGATTAAATTACAGGCAACAGGGTAAGTCTACTGTAACAGTCCAGGCCAGAGATGGTGGCAGCTTGGACTAGGGTGATGGCCGTGGGGATGGAGAGAAGGGAAAATCTGAGAGATTTTAAACTTGTTTGTAGCAGTGGAGGAAGCAGGGATCTCTAAGAGGGAGAGATGCCATCATGGGAGGCTTCCAAGAAGAAGTGTTGCTTTAAGCTAAGCCATAAAGGGCAGTGCTATTTCTTTTATCAGCTCTCCCCCACCACCTCGCCACACACACCCAGCTCCAAATTTGGCACATGAGCCAGTGGTGCAGGAATGAGATCTAGTTTGCCAGATGGGCAAGGAAGAGACAGAAAAGCGTGCTCAGACACATGGAGGTGTGGATCCACAGGGAGGGTGGCCCCGGGCTGCAGAAACGTGAGACACCAGGTGGAAGATTCGCGAGGCAGGCTAGAAGGCAGGGAGCAAGCCTCCAGCGTCCTTAATGGAGTTTCAGAGGCAGCTCTAAGAGCTGGTGGAAGACTTAGACCCAGGAAGGCTGCTTGCTTGGCTTTAACGAAACCGTGCGGCTAGGCCGGCTGCTTCGCACATCGGGAGAGGGGACGGTGCCACCTGAGAATGTCCTGCTCTTTAGTTAAAGCTGAGAGCTTGCGAGAAGAATTGGGATTTGGTGAGGCATGTGCGTGTGTGAGCTTGTGTGAGTGTATGAGTGAGTATGCATGTGTGTGAGCGTGTGAGTGTGAATGTGTGCATGCGTATGAACGTGCACGTGTGTGGAGATGTAGCTAGAAGGGGAGGAGCAAGAAGAGGGTCCTAGAGAATTCCCTGGAAATATTAGTCGTGAAAAACAATTTAAGAAGTTAGGTGCTCAGGATTCTTACCTGGAGTTCCTCTAAGTGTGATTCAGAACCTCATCTCTCTTTGGGAATATTGACAGGGTAAATACTCTCAAATACTCAAGACTTAGGACCCCGTCCCGGTTCCCATCCCCACTCCCAGGGCCACTTAGCTGGAGGGCAGGGTAGCTGACCTGGCTGTAGCTCTCCCTGCAAAATACAAAAGCTCAGCTTTGACTGCCACGAGGGAATTTCTCTTAGGCACAATTTTCCCAACCACTTCCTCTTGGATACTAGAAACAGCTTCCATCAGATTAAGACAAATCATATGTGAGTCCCTGCTGTGTGTGTTTTTTAGATTTAATTATCAAAACCGCTCGGGGAGCTAGGACTTACTTCTCAGAGGCGGCGGCTGGGGCTGGTCTTTAAGGACATCAAGCAGAGTGGTAGAGTCAGGACTCACACTCACGCCCTCTAACACCAAATTCCAGGCTCCTCCTCTCACTGCCCTGCGGTGTGAGGATTCCATAGTCAGGGAAGCGGCACCTACCTCTGCCTGCGGGGCAATCGCTGCACTCCACCTGGCTGTCTGTACTTGTTCCCCTGGGGCAAGGCTGGTCTAAATTTGGAGGCGTCTGAGGATTCCGGAGAACTGGGAGGCCAGAAGGAAAGTGATGGTTGGACACGTCCCTCCCAGCCGTCCCTCGTCTCCTCCATCTGGAGAAACCCAGGTCCCAGCCAGAGCAAGGCCTCAGCCAGGGGCCCCTCACCTTCATGCCGTGAGTTCAACCCCCTGCCCCCCAACCTCAGCCAGAGATCTGATTCTATTTTAAGAAAGTGAGATGCATTTTTCAGGAGGGAAGGTTGTGAAATATTGGGGAGACAGCTCCAAGCACTGCCAACACTTTGCGGGAGTTTCAGTAAGGATTCTCCAAGAAGATAGACTCTGGATTAACTGTCCTAAAGTAAAGATTATTTTAGCTCTGCAGAAATGATGGAGGCAAAGAAAAAAGTAATCTTATCAAAAAAGGAGAAATCTTTTATATCTGAGCCAACTTTGGTTTTAAAATGTTATGAAACAACTCTGTTTCCCAAAAGGTTTTGTTTTTTTTTTCCTTTCTTTGCCAGCTCCTGGGTTCTCTCTCCTTTCCCCCCACAACCTGACACTCTTTTTCTGGATTTCTCATACACATGGTTTGTTTCGTTGGTTTTTTTCACCCCTTTTTTGTTTTCTTTTTTCCCATGAGAAGAAAATGAATTCCTGTTACTTTTAAGACAGCTTTGCCTTTCCCACTGGTCCAGGCAGTAGGATGTCACAGAGATCACACTCAAAGTGGAGATCAGGGGATTAAAGTGTCCCTAAGGGTAGCAATTCGACTGCTTCCAGGGACAGTTTCCCTTGGACAGGTGGACATAAAGTGGAGTGTTGCATTAACGTCTTTCCCTCTGCTGTCCCAATGCCTTTGCTCCTGCAACAAGAAGTGCACTGTTAGAATGCTTATAATTCCTTGTTATCACCCAGATCTGACTGGTGCTCACACCGGTCTATTTTTCTAGCTGCGGCTCCCTTCCTCCTCTCTCTTTAGCCCCAGTGCTTTTCACCCTTTGAAACTCAGGCAGCATTCCCTCGACTTGGAAATGTCCCCGACCTGCTCCTATCCACCTGCTCCTATCCGCCTTGGCCAAAAGGTGCAGTATGGAGCATGTGACTGTCACCCAGCATGGGTAATGGCCTGGCGTGTGCATATTCCAGGACCTGTGCACTTTCTCTTTTCTCCCCTAGCCTTGCTTGCGTTTCTGTCCTAGTACAGCCTTGACTTTCCAGGGACATGATCTGTGTGCATATCTCTGGGTGTCTTGAAGGCCATGGCCCACTGACAGGTGTGCAGGTGCTCTCAGGAACTTTTGAAGTCTAGGAGGCACTAACGGGTGGCCATGGTGTGGACAAATGATCGCTCTCATTCACATGACACTATGAGTAAGAGTTGGGGGCCCCAAGCGTGCGGGCTGTCGTCTGAAAGATTTTGTTGCAATTTCAAAATGTTTTCTTTTATAGTTCATAAAAAAGAATTTATGTAAAGAGACTCAAAAGTAAATAGGAAGGCAGCTTTCCACCACAGATGGAAGATACAGTAGTCCTTCAAATTCTGCTGTGGAAGCACAGGAAAGGTTTTGATGTCAATCCTTGGTCTCATCTCGGCCAAGTTCATTGCCTTTAGCTGCCCCCAAGGGAAAGGGAGAGAAGCGGGGTCCGCCTCACAAGGTTCTTGGGAGGATTACACAGCATGGAGAATGTGAGGCTGCACAGATGACCCCCTCTCCTTGCCAGTCTCTCACGTCCAGTGCCATGGGTTTGGGATCACTTTGTATAGTAAGATTAATGCCATCAAGTGAGTGGGTAACACTTATGCTCACAACAGTGACAGTCTTGGAACTCAAAATACTTTGAAAATTTTCTCTCTGAGTTTGCCTATTTTATCATTTCCATTTAAGTTTTGTTATATGATCCTGGGGCCATAAAAGCCTTATATGTGCCTCTGTGTGTGTGTCAATCCCCCCTTCTTTTCTCCCCCCCCCCTGCCCTTGACATTAGTTATAAGACAAGGGTTCCACATTTTGAATTATAATGATGTTTTAAGCCCTACACCTTCATACAGTATCCCATCTGATTCTTCATCCATTGCAGTGGTTTTTAAATTTTTTAACTCCCCTTCCTGACGCTTGGCAATATCTGGATACATCTTTGGTTGTCACAGCTGGATGAGAGGTGTGTGCCACTGGCATCTAGCTAAACATCTTACAATGCACAGGACAGTCCCCTGCTGTGAAGAATTATCTGGCTCAAAAGGTCAACAGCACAGAGGTGGAAAAGCCCTCTCTGTCGCTGAAAGATCCCTCTCTGGTTGAAAGATCCCTTCTCTCTGCCTCTATGTTTTATTGGCTGAGTGAGCTTGGGCACTGGCTGCTCATTTTTGGAATCTTTTGAAAAAAATCAAACTTAGCCGATGAGGCTGTTGTTAGTTAGGTGATACTTAGCAGAATTCGTAGCACATGAATTATTAGCTGCTATTATTATTTCATGCAATTCCAATAGTAATTCTCAGGCCTGGAGAAGTTCAGAAACTGCCCAAGGTCTCACAGCTAATAAAGGGCAGAGTTAAGAGTCATTCTTGCATCTCTGGGATCTCCTCACCCCAAGCTCACCTCTGAGCCATGAGGCCTCCTTGCTCCCAGCTGTGAACCAACCTGGAGACCAAAATACCCTAGAGCAGTCTGTAATTCTAGAAGAGGTGGGACATGTGACTGCTGCTACTGACAAGCGCCGGAATGACAAAAGCAGGTAAGGGGAGTTTTCATGACGTTATTCTTGCCCAGAGATTGGCCCTACACTCTCTTGGAATTGAGGGGACGATTTCATTCTGCGTCAAGGGTGTGTCTGCCTCAGCCTTTTGGCAGGACATTTTGTGATTCCGTCGCTTTCTCAGGTCCCTCAGCAGGTGCCACTTCCCCTAAGAATTGGCCTAGGTCTCTGGCTGCCTGGAACTCAAGTCGGGCACTTCCCAGAAGGCTCAGAACCAGAAACAAGAACTGGGGCCAAACGGGGGTCAAACGGGGGGATAATGTCATCTAAATGGGTGATATTTCCATTACTGGGCTGCATCCTGGCGTGCTTACCTCGGGGTATGAAAACCTGGTGGCTTGGCATTTCCAGTGTCATTACTATCCCCCAGGTAAAAAGGTGAACAAGCAGTGTGCCCAGGGAGGCCTGTCGCCAGGCAGGTTCTTCAGCACTGTGTGGAGGCCTTGAGTGCGTGCTCAGGCTGCTGTTCCGGGCTTCTGCCTGACACTTGTCACTGGAGAACCTGGCATGTCACATTCCGCCGCAGCTCCCTGGGGGTGGGGGTGGGGGATGAACACTGGTTGCAGAGGCTGGAACACTGCTCCGAGTTCCACCCCAGAAACTGGTAACCTAGAGACTGCTTTAAAAAGGATTCTGTGTTTCCAAGATTCCCCGAATCCCCAATTCCAGAGTTCTAGAATTCAGAGGTCCCGGGCCTCTGTGCCTCTGGAATTCTGAGACTCCATGATCATTTTTGCATGGATCTGTGGATTTTGAAACCACAGTTATGTCACTCCCTCGTTCACAGTACCCTACCATTAAAAAAAAGACAATAGAAAGTTCTCTCTACAAGTATAAGATAAGAGCCCTAAAACACGTCACTCTGGTGGGAGGAGCACATTCAGAGGTACTGAGGGTTTCTCTGTAAACACCAAAGCAAGAGGTGGCAGAGGATCACCTCTGCACCTTGTTACTCGCTGCCAGAAATACATCTCTCTGTGGCTCAGGCTACAGGGATGGGTGAGGAAAGTGCCCCCCTTGCTGAGCTCTGTAGCTCTTGCAGGGGCAAGACAAAGGGCCTTTGCCAAATGCAGAAAGAGAAAGAACCCACAGGGAATGCAGTCAAGTTTCCAAAACAAGGACTCAACAGCGAGCCCTTTGTTGAGAAGCTTTTCAAGTTAGCATGACACTTGTTATGACAGCTGACAAAGAGGGAGGGGAAGCATCAGGCTCTCTGTGGAAGTGGTCAGTGTGTCTTTGGGACACTTGAGCCTAGAAGCTGAAAGGTGAAAGAGGAATGTGGGCCAGGCCATCTCCGATTGTCTGGGATTCCCCTGCTCTTGTACACACACACACACGCACGCACACACGCATGCACACACACACAGTTATCCCTCTATCAGGGCTAGCTTCCTGTAAAACATAACCCCAACATCTTAGCAGCTTAACACATTACAATTGTATTTCTTGCTCACTCAAAGCTAATGCGCCTGGTTGAGCAAGTCCCGAGGTAGCTGTTCTACAGGTAGGGTCTCAGCAGCCCAGGTTCCTTCTATCTTGTAGCTCTGCCCTCTGCCAGACCCTGGGAATCCTCTCCAGCCTGTAGTTGGATGGAGAAAGTGCAGAGAGGAGCGATGGGAGGTTTTTATGGGCTAGGCCTGGGAGTGATGCTCAGCACTTCTGCTCACTGTCCAGAAATCAGTCAGAAGACCACACCTAACTGCAAGGGAGGCTGGGAAATGTAGTCTAGCCATGTATTCAATAGAAAAGTAAATGATTTGGTGAATAGCTAGCCAGTATGTCACGGCATCATACATCTATCTGTCCACAGCAGAGATTCAAATCCCATTTCTTGGGTCAGAACTCTGGGGAGATGGAAAGATTTCTAACTCAGGCATTGTCTATATGACTTGGAAACTCTAGGGCCTAGTATTGACTGGCACACAGTGGGATTTTAGCAGTGCTGGTTAAACTCACCCACACATTCATTTATTTCACCAACAAACATATCTGGAGCAGGTAGTTAACCTAAGATGAAAAAGACACAGTCCCTGCTTTAATAAATCTGCAGTCGAGGGATGGAGAGGCAGCATATGAACAAATTGGTCCTGTAAGAGTGATGTGAAGGCTGTGCTGGGAGGAGAGACAATATAAAGGAGCAGTAGGAAGCCAGAACAGGGAAATAATTAATGTGCTTCAGACTGGGGCAATCGGGGGGGGGCTTCTCAGAGGAGGTGACTTTTTATTGTGCCTTCAAGGAGGAAAGTCAGTCAAACTGAGAGCAAAAGCAAAGAGTTTTGAAGGATGCTGTGTTTTGGGGGAGTGATGAAAAGTTTGGTATAAGTGGAACACAGACTGTGTATGTTTGGAATCACAGGAAAGGGGTGTTGAGGGATAATGAACAGACATATTTCAAAGGCCTTATCATAAGGGGTTAGGTTTTCAACCTAATAGGCCACAGAAGATTTCAGACAAGACAGGTGTAAAAGGTGCTTGTGAGCCAATGCAAGGGAAAGCTTTATGCTCAAGGCAAATGCTGACACACAATGACCCTAGTCCTCAGCATGGGTATAGGACAAGGACCTCTGAGTTCCTGCAGAGACAGAGGCTGCACTCAGATAAAGCGGTCTCTGTAGACACAGGCCCTGTATTCTTGAGCAGACCTGAGCCGGCCTGGTATCTGCTAGTGATTAGTTACAGAGTAAAACAGAGATGGATTGTAAGCTTGTCATTTTTGAAATCAGTGATGACCATTCCATTTTCCTGGTAAAGGGTAAAGAGAGAATGGGAATTTGGGCTGTGGAGACAAGTAAATTTCCTAAACGGTTGAGCTGGGCGAGGCTTAGAGTCTACACAAATTTGAAATGACATCAGGGGTTCTTCAGGGGCTCTGGGGTGTCAGGGGAGAGTCGCAGGAAAGCAACCTCAGGTCCCTCTCAGGATCCTGATCTAGACATAATGAGTGGGAGAGACTGTGGGCTTCAGATTTCAGAAGACATGGGTTTGACTCCCAGCTCTGCCCCTTACGAGTTGTGTCCTTGGGCAAGAGGCATGACCTCTCTGAGCCCCTTTTCCTACTCTGCAAATTGGGGTGAACAGCCTTGCCTCTGAAGTTTTCATGAGGATTAAGTGAGGACACCGGATGCAGAGTGAGCGCTCCACAAAGGTATTGTCATCTGTGGGGAAAGGAGACGATTGTCATGCCCAGGGGGACATAGCGGTGGTGACTAAACCCAGAGCTCGGAGGACATGCCGCAGGAGAGTCACCAAAATTGACGTCACAAAATCTGGGCCATCGATGTGAACCAGCTCTAAGCCCCTGCAGCATTCGACTCCCGGCCTCTCAAGAGGACAGGGTCCTGTCCTTTGGGTCAATGGCCATGGATCGGAATATCGGGCCTGACTCATTTGGGGTCCATTTAAGAACCATCAGAATGTGCCACCAGAGTCATCAGGATTGCTTTTAAAACAATAGTCACTTCCCGGCAGAGGTGAATCGGTCGTCCCTAAAAACATGACCCCCCTCCCCATCACCCAGCTCTGCCAAAGAAGGTCCCCTGGCCCGGAGAAGAGCCTTTGTTTGAAGTTTGGCCTGAGATTAGAGGGACACTTTGAATTCTTGAAAGAGCCATTCCCGCTTACCTTTTCCCCTCGCTTCCCCTTCAGGTTCAACCCCTTTTATCACACTAAAGTGCCAATCAATACGGCGAGATAGATGTCCCGTCTTAGCTTTTTATAACGTGACGCGTCCCAGAAGGGACACTGTATCTTTAAGGAAATGGACCCCGTATCCTGTTTCTGAAGGATTAAAACCCTTTAAAGAGACAGAAGAGGCTGTAAACCCCGATCATATTCTTATTCTCTCTTCATTATCCTGTCCACTATCTATCCCTGCTGAGTAAATCTGGTTGTGTGTTTCTCCAAAGTGGTCATAAGAAGAAATTTATTTACTCCGCTCGGCACTGGAGGGGCATTACTGAGCTCCAAGGCTCTCCGAAGTAATAAAGATTTTGCAGCGTGTGCAAAAGGGGCAGAAATTCAGAACTTCTTTCCCCTCTGAGGTCGTTTGGCCATCCAAAGGGGGAGTCACTTCTCATTTCCTGACAGGGTTTATTTCCGTAAGATTTTCCAATTAGCGGGAAAAGGTCACACTAATGTTGGTGCTGGGTAGCGGGAGCGGATCAGACTATGCAAATAGAGACATCCTTGAAAGGACGGCGTGAAAAAAAAGAGAGCGCGGATTTCCTTCATCTCCTAATTTAATTTAAAAATGATCTTATATATACGGATACGCCCCTTCCCCCCCCCCCCCGCCCCCCGTGAGAGAAAAGGGGATTACGTTTGACCTGCGGCCCTTGCCTGGGACAAAAGGACGCGTGGTTCCCGAGTGCCACCAGTGCTCGCTGGTGGCCCACTTGGGAGCGGAAGGTAGGAGTTCGGAGGAGATCCCCGAGCTCTTGGCCCTGGAAGTGCAGGGACGCGGGATGCCGGGTGAGCGGAGCTGGGATTTCGGCTGCCGGTGCCACCTCTCTGGACCTTTATAATGGCCAGACGGTCCCCAGCCTGGCGGAGCTGCCTGCCAGCATATCATTTTTAAACCCGGCTCAGATCTCTGCCTGACACTTCCCCTGCCACTTTTGTTCCTTGCTCAGCGCGTGCAAAGCACAAGAACTTTTCTCGGTAATAGGGAGGGCTGGGAGCAGTGTCAGGGAAGATGTACTCCAGCCAAGGCAAGGACAGAAGTCGCCGACGTCCATTAAGGCGGATCCAGGGGACAGCTTTGCTTTGGGTCTGGAGCTGACGCTTCTTGTCAACTCTAACATGCCATGCCAATGTGAGAGCTGACACTCCGGGCTCGCTGTTCACATCCGCTGTCAGTGGCCGGGTAGGCGAGAGCCGGTAGGGAGCTCCTTGGAGGGCAGAGTCCTACCCGGAGGGGGCCTGGGGCTTTGCACACCCATCACGCTTATTTCTGCACACCCAGGTGTTTGTCTGTGTGGCTGCAATCAAAACGAAAGGTTATATTCCTGCAGCAAGGGCGGATCTTCCACTTGGAAGTTCCATGTTGCTGCAGGTAGTGCAGCAAATGATCAACCCAGCCAGCTTCTTACAGTACAAACAGCAATTGTTGGGAGCCCTCTGATTGCCAGGTGTCGGACCTGGTGCTGAGTCTGGGAACTTGCTCCAGGTCATACAGCTGCTACGTGGCTGAGTATCGGATTCACCCACCTATATCTGTCTCTAATAGCTGTACTCAGTCGCACCGTTGGTCTTACTTTATTTGTGAGCTTAAAAAAAGAAAGCTAATGGGATTATTTTGACAGCAGGTGAAATCTTGTCAAGTACTAAGAGAATCACTTGTCAATTCTCCCTAGGAAGTAAATAAAAGTATGCAAAAATGTGGGATTTGGGTCTTTAAAAATTAGAGCTGTGCGACATTGTGTTCAGGCTCTGTCAATTATAAACATGTAGTGTCACTACCGAAATGGGGTAATAGGACACACGTATGCAGTAAGAAGGCTGGTATCATTTCGATCCCCTGTGACGTTTATTTTTGCGACACAAAATAAATCCAGCCTTAGCTTAAAAATCCTTCTTCCTTCCTTGAAGTTGAAGACTAAAGCCTCCGAAGGCATTGCTTGGATTTTGACATGAAAGAGAAAGCCTTTTTATTTTTCCTTGCGGTTAAACAAAGAGTGACCCATTTATTTTTTTTCTGTTTCAGAGTATTATTTATTTTGTATCGTTTAGCAGGTATTCATTTTAGCCAATTTTTGGCCCTGTTTTTCCTTAGAACAAATATGGGAGATAAAGAAAGTTACAAAGAATGAGTCCTGAGCCACAGATGCACTGAGGATGTGTTGCTTATTTGTGTCTCAGGCTCCATTCTTACCAGAATGAAATTTACCCTGTTCAAAATCATTCATTTGGTTTCACTAAGAGGAAATTATCATAGCTAATCAGGCTAAGCAAACAAACAAGTAAACAAATAATTATAGTATCTGAACACCAAGGCAATCTAAATGTCTAACATTATACAACTGGTGAACTAAAGTATGATATATGTGTATGGTATATAGTGGAGTACTATACAGCCATTACAAAGCATATTGAAGAAAGATTTTAATGATGTCTTTTCTGTTTTTCAGAAAACTAATTTTTACTACTTTTCAGCCCATCATTATTTTAGCAAATTATCCCTGTTGAATTTTAGGAAGAGTTACACAAAATTGGTTTTGAGCACAGTGACAATGTGTGGCCAGGTGGCAGGTGGCAGCACAGTGGTTAAGAGTTGGGGAACATATTATATTGTAATCAGATAAAATAATACATAAGTATCATGTGAAACAAAAAGACTATAAAAATCGTGAATCAGGTTGGGGGAAATCAGGTACAGGTACAAATCATAATGGTGGTTACATGTAGTGAGCTCTTTCTCCACGCTCAGCATGAGTCTAAGTAATTTAAATGTTAAACAATTAAATTGGGATATTCCTTTGAATATTCCTTTGGTTAAAGTGTAGTAAACTCAGGTACAGAGGAGTTAAGTAACTTGCCCCAAGGTCACACAACAGCCTGTGGTGAGACAGAGTATTTCTTCTTTTTTATTATATTCTTCACAAGACAATTTTAAATAAAATTCTGAACAAATTTTAAATAGGCTGAAGATGGAGATTTTTCTATCTCCCCAGATGTGACAACATGGAAGACTGCATTTTAAATTCAGTCTCTGTGCCCTTGAGACTGAATCCTAAATGTAGAAAGAACATGAGAAACCCTCTGTTAAAAGTGCAAATCCTGAACCCCAGACCAGACACACTAAATGTGAATGCATAGGGGTGGTGGGTCCCACAAACCAGTAATTTAATAGGCTCCCTAGATGATTCTGGAGGAGCCAACCATGATTCGGGGACCACTTTACAACCGTGAGAGTCATCTGGGATGCTGATTATATAGACAGTGTCCAAGCTCTCCTCTAGAGATTGGATTCGGTGGGTCTGGGATGGGGCATGGGAACTTACCCCTTTAGCTCCAGTAACCACGTGTCCTGGGTTGTCTGGGACTGTCCTGACATAAGAATGTACGACAACCATAATTATTAGTAGCACCCATTTTAACTCTCAAAATCATCCCCATCTGGACAATGACCTACATTATTAACCAGGACCCTGGGAGAGTCATATCAAAAGGACGCTATAGTAAGCACAGCTCTGAAGAACGTCGGTGCCATGGGTCCACTCTCCCTCAGCCTACCTAGGTGAGTTCCTTAACTTCATTGAGGCCTCAGTTTTCTCACCTGCAAAATAGGTATAAGGATTTCTACGTGCTGGGTTGTTGAGAAGTGTAAATGCGTGTTTCATCCCTCCTAAAGAGGCAGACAGCTCAGGAGGTATTCTGCAAACACCAGCTTCCTCCCTTCTAATAGGAGTGCTGGGGAATTCCTAAGATCAGGCTGCAAAGCACCTTCAAGGTCCTGAGCATAGTGCTTCTGTTGAATGTGGGCACCTCTGTGGTGAGCTAGTGACACAAGCCAGGGTTTAGTGAGCAAATATGGACATTTCAAAGTTTTCAGGGAACATATAAATGTAAGCATCAGATTGATTTCACCAAGGAAGTACAGTTTTGTTTTTAAACTTTCAGAACCACACCCTGAGGTTGTCTTATATGTCACTGTGCCAACCTATTAAGAAAGAAAAAAAAAAATGTGCTAAGATGGGTGGGGGTAGGGAGACCAAGTCGATAAACCATTTAGAAACTTTCAGACCTGTTGCCCAAGGCAGGCACATCTGCTGTCCTATTTGCAGCAGAAAGAATTCTAATACTTAACTCAAAGGAGACCTAATCCACATGACATCTTAAAGATTATTGATTGAAAAGTCAAGAGTTTGCTAATATAAATGGCCTTTACCACAAAATTTGCATTCACGACAGCGACTTTACGCATGTCTCTAAGCCAAGGAAAGTATCGACGCAACTGACACAAATAATTATAAAGACCAGGCCATCTGTTTTCAAGCAAAATGAAAAAAAAGAATGTTTCCACTTATGATTATAGTTGGTGTGGTATGTACTTTTCTGACTACTCCATGGAACATTTTAGGGGTTATCTGCACATTTGTGGGTTTCAACCAGATGACACAGTTGCCCGGTTCCAGATAGGCTTGTTCCATTCTTTCTAAAGAGACCATTCAGCAAAGATGTTGATGTATGGAGCCCTCGAAGTTGACTGTCCGATTCTATGAACCGCTCATGGTAATTAACGAGATGACGACTTGAACCAGGATATACAAATCGGCGCTTATTTTTCTCTAGTTCTTCAGACCCTGCGGGCAGAATCTGTCATAATCTTAGATGTGTGGCACTGGGGCACATTTCCTTGATGGGTGGCAGGATGTGACCCAGGGGACCCAAGTACATCTCCATTCCTGTACCACATCCACTTGCTCTGACGAGCCTTGACATTTTTGCCTCCAACCCAGTTTTCGCCTGGATGGGGTGGCTGACTCACCTTGGAGTGGGAACAAGGCAGGGTGTCAAATGGATTTTCTTCCTGTAGTTGCCTCACATTAGCAGCATTGATGAAAAACATACCTGAGGGACATGCAATATCTTAGCCTTTTGAAGTGACCAATGGTTTAATGAGCAATTTAATTGTAAGAACAAGTGTGCTGGAGCCCAAGAACCCCATGAACTCCTAAGGGATTTGAAATCTGCCTCTGCCATTTACTGGTCATGTGATCTAAGCAACTTCTTTAATATTTTCTATGCCTTGGTTTCTCCATTGATATTTTGGGTTAATAATGTGACCCACCTCAACACAGAGTTCTAATAGGCCAGTAAGAAAGCATTTTGCACAATACCTATTGCACTGTTAGCAATTCAACAATATACGTTAATATATTTATATGTATTAATGTCAATAAATGCTAGTTTTATCATCATGATGATGATAATGATTTCCTACCCAGGAACTTTTTTGGATCCTTATAAGACCTGACAAGGAAAAAATAATCTCAGAAAGTTTGGGAGAAGTGCTTGGAAGTGAGGGAGCTAAGACATAAACCCTTTTAACTTCCCTGTGTGTAGCCTTTCCTGGTTTCCATACTTGGAAAATACTTTGAAAAATATACCTGGACATCAACCCCAAGAGCAAGGGGCATTTGTGGAGCAGATTCAGAATGGAAAGGAAGTGAGGCAGGCTGGTGGTGGGCACAGGCTTCCAAATCAGAGAGAGTTGACTGGGACCCCGGATGTGCCACCTGTCCCTCAGTTGTTTGGGGCAAGTTCCTTAACTCCTCTCAGTCTCAGTGTCACATCCACTAATTATAACTCTCTCATAGCATTTTGGAGATCAGAAAAATATGTGAAAGTTGTCTGCTCCTAGTATGCAGGTGCTTAATAAAAGGCAACCACAAATGTTGTTGTTATCGCCAGTAGTAGTAAAGAAATCACATCACATGCCACCTGGCTACTAAGTCCAGAAATGTCCTCCCTGTTCAGTCTATTCTGCTGCATCCAATCCACCAGCAGGTTCATTCCTTTTATCTCCAGGATATGTCTCCTATTTGGCACCCGATCTCCAAGTGCACCAATTATTACCTGTTCTAAGTGACTATTGCTGCGTGTTATAACTCCCATTTCTCCCTGCTTCCACCCCTATCCCCACCTCTCAATCGATTCTCTATGGAATAGTCAGAGTTACATTTTAAAAATACAAATCCAATTGTGTCACTCTGTTCAAAATCCTTCAATAACCAGCCTAATAATAATAGCCAATAACCAGGGGGTTACTGGTAAACGCCTAACTATCAACACTCTAGGGTGGGGAGAAACCCTGATTCCTAGAATTTGCCAATTTTCATGGTGTAAATATTCCTACCGTGGTCAATTTCAAGCTCCCAAAGTGATGTAAGTTGAGAAAAAAATGTGTGCAATGGGCTCTCATGCACACCCCACCGAGCAGCCATTGAAAGTTTACTCAGTACCAGGCGCAGGAATCCACACGTCACATGCATGAGCTCATCAAATCCCCACCACAGCTCTACCAGACAGTGCTTTCCTATGTGCCCATTATACAGATAGGGAAACTGAGGTACAGGGAGTCTGGCTCCAGCACCAAACCACAGTATACTGCCTTCTTTTGTTGTGCTTAAGATAAAATCTAAATTCCTTACCTTGGCGACAAGAGGTAGGATCCGAACTTGGCTTCTCTCTACCACCACCATGTGCCCCACACTTGCGGCTGCCCTCTTTTCACTCATTCAAACCTGGCTCCTCCTAGTACTTGCTCCCCTGTTCCATGCAGGCCTTTGTCCCTTTGTTCCTCTGCCTGGAAGGCTCTTCACGTTGTGTATTCCTCCTCATCTTTAGTCCCACCTTAATTGTCACCTCCCCAGACAGCCTTCCCTGACCACCTCTAACTGACTGAGCTATTTCTATCTTTCCCAGCCTGTATCACAACCAGTACCTACCTATTTATTTCCCTAAGTGTTGAGCGATGGCTCAAAGGAGGATGGGAACCAAGCGGGGGGGGGGGGGGGGGGTCTGCCTCCAGGGGACATTTGGTAATGTCTTGGGACATTTTTAGTTGCACAAGTCAGGGGCACTACTTGGCACCTAGCAGGGTGAGGCCAGGGATGCTGCTCAGCGTCCTACAATGCCCAGGGCGGCCCCACCACAAAGAATGAGCTGGTCCCACGTGCCAGTACTGCCAAGGTTGAAAAACTGTGCTGTGGACTCTCTCCCTGCTGGCACGCAAATTCCAGAAAAGCATAGACTTGGCCGCTTTGTTCTCTGCCCCATTCTCAGTTCCAAGCACAGAGTAGGTGCCTTAGACGTAGGTGTTCAATGACTGAAGAAAACAAACAATGCTGCTGATGGCGATAATAATAACAACAGCCAGAGACACCCTTTCAAAGAGTCCCACCTCAGGGTTCACGCCAGGCAGGGAGGGCCAGGGTGGGTGCTCATCTCCTTTGCTCTCTGCTTAGCGCTCTTTTTGGCTCGAGGACAAGGGGGGAGGAACAAGCATTTCATAAAATCCCTCCTCGCCCATCCCTGACCTCCCGAGCAGCCGTCCACTAAGTGTTGCACTTGGCTGCAGTTCCCCGCAGTAATTTGGTTAATTGGATGAACAGGCACTTCAGTGACAGAGACTGGATTTCCACACCGCAGTCCATCAAAACTAATCAGCTGGCTGAGTTCCATCTCTCAGCCCCTGACAGCCTCGCCAGGATGGTGAGTAGATGGTAACTTTTTAAATGGGAGAACTTGCTAAATAACGGCAGTGAGAACTTGGCAGGGTGCTTTCAAGGGGGAGGAGGGGAGAAAAAAACCTGGCATTGGCTTTGTTTCCCTCCAAAGAGATCATCTCATCAGGGGGCTGCCTGATTAAAAGGTTCTTCCAAAGACATTGGTGGAAAAACAGTCATCTCCAAATTGTACTATGTTTCGTATCCTTAAAAAGAGCATGCCCGAAGCAGGTGTGCTGTATTTTCCCTTCACCTGGCGCTTATTAAACACGTGTTAATTGCTATATATGCCTGGTGTTAGCATACTAGATTAGCTAAGATAGCGTTAGGTGCTGTAATAAACAAACCTTGTCATTTTAGTGGCATGACACAGGATTTCTCGTTCCTATAAGAGCCCAATCGGAGTTCCCAGTTGAGGGTGCCTCTCTTCCATGCAGTGATTCAGGGACTCAGGCTCCTTTTATCTTGTGGTTCCACTACCTCCGATGGCCCCAGTGTTATCTGCTTCCGGCCAACAGCAGGGGAAGGAGGGCACAAAGCCGGCCGACTCAATGTTTAAAAACCTTGGCCCAGACGTGACACTTAACACTTCCGCTCATGTCCCTCTGCTAAGAATTAGTCGTGTGGCCGTACCTGGCTGGAAGAGAGGCCAGGGAAGGTGTCCCTTCCCAGTGGTGACGCCCTCTTGTGGAAGGGAGAGCCTGGGCCTTGACGGACGGCTAGCCAGTCTGAGCCTTGATGGACAGTTGGCCACCCTGGCCACAAGTGGACACATACCAAGCCTATGAGAAACTGTCAGGATTGTCCCTTCTTCTAAATAAGGAAACTAAGACTCAGAGGAGTTAAGCAACTGACCCAGGTTTCTTGCAGTTGGCCAGGGGCAGGACTGAGCTTTGTATCTGTACCGATTATAAACATGCATCCTCCCTCTTCCTTTCTCTTTGTCTCTGTGTGCCTCCCTCCTTTCTCTCTGCCACCTTCTCTCTTCTTTCTCTCCCTCTATTCTTTCCCTTCTTCCCTTCTTTCCTCCTAAACGTCAACAGCTTCCAAAACACCGACATCGTGCTTCTGTAGCCTTGTATGTTTTTCACAAGATTGCTCTTTTAGGCTCAAAAAGTATCCCCGCTGAACTGCCTTTAAGCTAGAAGAGAGGTGTCTGCAGCATGCTAGAGGTGTCTGCAGCATTCAGTTTGCTCTCGAAAGCGTAGTCAGCTTAAAAGGGAAAAGGCAAGAGATGTTTTAGAAAGAGATGTTTCCAAAAGGCAAATCTGAGCTTGTCACTCTCTTATATAACAATCCTTCATGCCACCCTCTCGTCTTCAGCAGAGAGTTCACTCCCCCTGGCTTGGCGCGTAGAGTCATCCGTGGTCTCGCCCCTAAAGGCCTCCCCAGCCTTCACTCGGACCTGGACCTCCGGCGGTCTCTCTGCCAACCTGAAAGTCTTCCCCACACATCATGTAATCCCCTGGCCGGCTGGCTCCTGCTTCCATATGCTTGTTCCTCTATCTGGAACGTTATTGCTTTGTTTGTCTTCATCGGGTTAGGACAGATTCCACCTCCAAAATTCTGCTCAGTCCCTGCTTCTGGAAATCCCGCTGTAGCAGGGCTCCCTCCTCCGAGATATCAGAGCCCCACACAGGCCCGACTGAAGACTCCAGGGCTGGACTGGGACTGATGACTTACTCCTGAGTTTCCCCCATTAGACTGTGGGCCCCTCGAGGACAGAGACACCTCCTATTTATTTTCGTCTCCCCAATGCCTAGCACAGTGCCTGATGCAAAGTCGGTGCTCATTCCATCTTTATTGCATAAAAGAGGAAATAAATCCTACTGAGCTACCAGATATGCAAAGGGAGTAGGGCTTTGTGTATGTGGAGAAAGGCTGCGTAGTTTACAGAGAGGCCTCCTGCAGGCTCTCTCATGACCTCCTCGCCACGCGAGCAGGAGGCGGGGGTGGCCCGCAGGCTCCTGTGTCTGCGTGCACGTGTGCTGTGCACACACCTGGTGCTCCCCAGCCTTCACCTCTAAAAATGCTGGGTGTGGCACCTTTAAAGATGGTGCAGATTATTTCTGGGTTGGGTCAGCTTAATTGCAGATGGTATGCTGTCAGGTTTTACGGTCCCCTTCTTTTTATTGCCGGTTTGAGGAAGATGTCGGTCTGAGTAGGGAGATGGAGGGGAGACCACAGTATTTCTAAACTCCCAGACACGGATGACTTCAGGGACCTATGACCCACTCGCTCGTGTTAACAAATACCCCCAGTGCCGTGCAGAGACCAGCCCTCAGCCCACATTGCACAACTGCAGGATTCTGTATGAAGGTTTGCAGGGAGCGTGCCAGAGCCGATTTCTAAACAGTCTGATGATTTATTTGATGCCTTTGGATATTTAAGTAGTCTGCAGTATACACCAAGTGTCTGTAATGTTTATTTTTTCCTTGCTTTAATGTGTGGGACCTCTCACAATGCCTTGTACACCCCAGGCACTCAATAAATATGATTTATGGAAGATGTAAATAAATCCAAACCAAGATTATGTCTGTGTTCATTAGTTCATAGCTCCAGCAGCAGTCCTCCTTTCCAAACCTGAAGAGAAAAATCCTCACCAAGTTAAAGGAGAAAAGAAACGGAAAAATAAGTAACACAGGGGCCCCAGCAGAAAGTCCTAAAGCTCCCTGGAGTAAAATATTAAATTCTCAATTATGTCCTCAGCTTCAGTATAGAGATGCTGAGTGACCTTGGGCCAATGACTTAACCTTCCTGGGTGTCCTTTTTGCATTAAATACTGAGTTGGAATGGTTAAATGATGCCCTCCACCACACCACTGAGCTTCAGAGAAATGAGAAATGAAAGAAAATAGGACTGGGTAAGTTCCTTCAGTATCAACCACATCGTAGGCAATTTGACTTCGGATTTCTCAGTGTGTTCCTCCAGTGTCGCTAAGGAGGATGGTGGAGTGGTTAGACACACAGATTCAAGCTACCTCGGTTGAAATGTCAGCTCAGCTCTTTACTGGCTGTGTGACCTTGGGCAAGTTGTTTAACTTTTCTGTGCTTCAGATCACTTACTTGGAAAAGAAAGATGATAATATCATGGTACCTCCAAATGAGGTCATGTGTATAATGCATTTATGTAATGTGACTACGTGACCAGTAATGGTGTATTTTTTTTGTTACTATGATTCCCTTTTTGGAATGAGAAGACTGCAGCTTAGAGGCTTAAACACCATGCCTGAGGTTATGCTGCTTGTTCCCTTGGGGGAAGGGGTAACTAATGGGGGAAGGATATGAAATTTGAGCCTAGTGCTGAAGCTCAAAAGCCCCAACTTCTGCCCCAAGCCCCACGGTGCCTGTGCGGCGAGGGGTGCCCCCAGCCCATCCGCCCCCTGCCCTGCAGCCCCTGTGAATCAGCCGCTGATTCACTCCCTGTGGAAACGCCCTCCTGGTCCTCACTCCCTGCCTGGGCCGAGTCACTGCCTCCCTTCCTCAGTGGCTGACTGGGTCTAATAGGAGCACTTAAAGGAATGATTTGGAGTGACACCCTTTCTTAAAATCACCCTTTCCTCAACCTCCCCGAAATATCAAGACTTCTTTCCCTCTAATGCTATGTGCTTGCCTTTCCCTTTCTAGTGAAGTAGAGCTAAAGTGCGTAAAGTGTATTGATCTTGCGTACAGCTTAACCAGGGCAGCTTCGTGGGCGTGGGGCCTTTCCAGTCCCGCAGCGCCCCGCCCTAGAAGGGCCTGCGCTTGGTTTGCTGCTCCATCGCTGCTGTCCATTTGTTTAACGGGACCCCTCGTTTTCATCTTGCTCTGGGGGTTGCAATGACGTCACCAGTGCTGAGATCGGTGAGCTGTGCTATATGTCTACACCCACGTGACCACCTCTTTGATCCAGATAGAGAACATGTGCAGCCCGGGAAGCTCCCTCCTGCCCCCACCCAGTCAGTGCCCCCTAGTGGTGACTCGGGTGTGGAGGGGATGGTACAGTGTGGATCCTTTTGCTTGTGTCTGAATTCTTCCACCATGTTCTCGAAGGACTGGAGGTTCTTGCTTGGCTACTGCTCTGTAGTGGCCCATTTCACCTCTCTACCCCAGTTTGTGTATCTGTTCTCCTCTTGATGGGGGGCACTGGGGTTGTTCTCCCATCTTGATTTGTGAATTAAGCTGCTACGATCACCCTTCGCTGGGTCTTTTGGTGACATACGCATTGATTTCTCTTGGGCGCTTTGCTGCGTCAGAGGTCAGTCTTTTGTTAGCATTAGTCCTACCTGTGTTTGTTGCATGTGGCATAGGGAAGCGTCTCTTAGGCAGCGTGATCTCTGATGGGAAAGCGTGCCCCTCCTGGAGCCATCAGGTGGGTTTCTGAATACAGTGATGTCACCAGCTCCCACTGAGATGTTAGGATCCAGCATTAGACCATTTATTTTCTCACTCTGGTCTCCATGCATAAAAACTGGCATTTCTAAAAAAAACATAATTGGACATTGGGTTGAGATAACATTTTCTGCCTTCTCTCCTCACCTAACCTGTGGAAACCAGATGGACATAAATGCCTTCTGGGGTCTTGGCCAATCCTGCTGGCACACCTGCCCATTTCAGGACCCATGGCAGGGGCTGCTGGATTGCTTTGGCCTGGTGGCATGTTCTGTTTGGCTTGCCCCCTCTGATTTTTTACAGACTTGCCACCGGTGAAGTCCCTCCTAGTTTCCTGATGTTTGTGATGGGCAGGGAGTGTGGGCACTAAGTTAGAAACAAGTACCTATCTGGTGTGTTCATACTATCCAGCCCCTGAGGTCTGAGATCATATGGGGTTATATCAGCAAAGAAAAATAGACTTTGTTCAAAGGGGACTCACAGCTGAGCCCCAGCAATGCGTCAGGAGTTCTGGTCCTGGGAGCTACCCGGGACAATGCAGACCAGGGCCCTGGGCCACCGTCACCTACTGGATGAGAAGTGAGGGCTACACCTTCCATCCAGGCCCCGGTCCTCTTCAGGTCATTTCTGACTCACCCAGCTAACTCAAGGGAGCAGCTGCTGTGTGCTGGGATGTCGACCAGGGGCTGCAGGCGCCGGGGTGAGCTGGGCAGTCAAATGCAAAGAGCACCTTGGGCTTTGAGACCAGCGGCACCTACAAGTGAACTCCAGCTTTGAAAACTCTGCCCTTAAGCAAGTTACTTCCTCTGCAGCCAGTGAGACCAGATGGAGAATAGCACTGGCTTTAGATCCAGGCATAGATGCCTCGAAGCCTGACTTCCCTCTTTGCTGATTGTGTGAGCTGGTTATTTCATCAAACTGTGTCTCAGTTTACTCATCTGTGACATGGGGCTTGTAATAGTATTGGCCTCCTGAAGATGCTGTTTGGCATGGAGTGAATGTCTGATAAATATTAGCTGTCATAATTATTATCGTGGTTATTTTTCACTGTCTTACCTAAGAGAGTTGTTGCAAGGATTAGATGAGATGCTATGCATAGTTGAATGAATAAATAACATGTCAGTTCTGTGCCAAGTAAATAGTATCACTGGGCTTATAAAGCCCAATGGATATAAACACCCAGCCCTGGCACCAACTGGAGGCCCTTAGGGATTCTAAAAGCAATTATGGAGCAAGCCCAGAAGGGAAGAGAAAGGCAGGATGCTCACCCAAGATGTGAAAATGGTGCCCCCAGCTCAGCCCGTTAAAAACTAGCTTGGGGTACTAGTGCTTGGGGACAGAGCCAACTTATGACTTGATATTAATGGAGACAAATGTGGAAGGCAGAGAAACCCCAGGGCGATGTTTCCTCATCACATCTGCACAGGAGAGACCTCATGGGTACTCCACTGAAACAGGAAATTCCGTAATATCAGGGCTGGAGAGCGTTTTTGGAATACTTACATTGCAGCAAGCACCATGCTAAACCCTATATACATGCTGTCTCATGTAACCTTGCAGCAACCCTGTGAAGCAGTCACTGCTATCATCCCTGCTTTTAAAAAGGAGTGAGATTTCTGTGGAATCCAGCTAGTCAGTGGGAGAACTAATACTCTAGATACTTGCCTTAGTATCCAAACCCATTCAATAACCAATATTCTTGGATCACCTACTATGTGCTCCACTGATAATCGTAATGGACACACACAGAGCTCATATTCCCCTTCAAGTGATACTATCAACCTGGCCAGGGATATGGGGAAAGGAGGGCTTAGAACTAAGAACTAATAAAAGTCATCAAAAGGGACCATTAGTTAGGCTTACTCGGTGCTGATCATTAGTTAGAACTGACCGAATCATGATGGCTTGGTTCCTGGGGACCCATCAGGGAAGTGGTCTGATCCTGCAGGAACCACAAAACCTGGTAGGGAGATAACAGCAAAGTGAGTAGCCTGGTGTTTTTAAAATAATACATGACAATAGCTCGAATGCAGTGGAAACAGGCAGTGCCGACGCCAGATACCAGGCTGGCATCTCCACAAATATTTGCCCGCTCAGTTCTCACAGCATTTCTGCTGGGAAGCACACGCTTACTGTCCCAGGTTGCAGGTGAGCAAACTGAGTCTGCAGCATCGAGAAAGAAAACCAAATGTCAAAGCTAGTAGTTGGATAGCAGAGCCCGTAGGGTGGGGGAGTAGACACGTACGTCTATCAGTTCATCTAGAACCACCATTAAGCTCTGAGTGCAGTCACCTAGCATTTAAATTTTAACCAAAGCCACTTTATGCGACACCGCCCTTTCCTGGCCGGAAGTCTCAAGTCCCGCTGCCCATCTCGCCGGCCCGTGGGAGTGGCAGCCACCCCCACTCCGAGTGTGGCTTTCCAGGCCAGGCAAAAGGTTCAGACATATTTTTCATCTTCCACGCGGGATGAGGCCCCCATTAGCTCTTTATTTGTTAAGGGACTTGATCTCACTGGGGGTCAATGGACTAAATGCGAGATGCTTCCTCCCTCGAATGACCCACCTTTTTCTTGAGATACCTGAAGCGATTTCCCATGTGAGCCCAGAGTTCAGTTTTTGTTCTGGTTCTGCAACTTCAGGGTTCCCTACCCTGCTCTGTCACTCGTCACTGGTGGGGTTGGCCTCCATGTGCAGGGTTTATGAGGCTTGGCGAGATAAGAAAGGTGGCTTTGTGTAGGGGAGGGGAATTTGGAGTCTGGCTGACCTGGCTGGGGTTAACCCTTCAGCTGCTGCTCTCACTTTGTGACCCTGAGCGAGTCCCCTCCTTGCTCCAAGCCCCGTGTTCCTTATTGCTACACGGAGACGGGCGATACCTGCTGGGAGGCGCTGGGGCAGGTGCCCAAGCTCATGCCTCCAACTGGCCAGCAGGGCACCTGGCTGCCTCCAGCTGCTCAGTGAACTCGAGCAGTTTTGTCTGAGCGTCTCTCCCTTTTCTCAGAAACAGAGCATCCTCACCACAGGTTGCTTTGGTGGGGGTCTCCGTCCTGTTCACCGGCACTTCTCCCCACCCCGACCCCCGTGAGTGGACCAGAGTCCCATCTCTTAGCTTCCTTCCCTCTTAGTTGAACCAAGGCACCAGCCTTGCCCATGACCCGGGCATTCCCCTTATAGCTTCTTAACCTTTCCTCCAACTCTGTTCAAAGGTGGACCTAGTTTATGAGACCCGGAGCTTATAAAAAGGTTCGATCGCTTACAAAATTATAAATACAAAATTGCCAGGGCTCTCCCTGGCATCTCGGGGGCCGTCTGTACAAGTGGGGGGGGACCCTGGAACTTTAGCTTCCTGAGCAAATCCACCTCTCACAGCACATTCTTCTCAAAAATGAAATGCATGCTAGTGTCAAATTATGCTTGGAGCGACCTGGTCGCAAGGGGGATTGAACCATAAAATTGGATTGCCACACCGCATTTATAGGTGACCTTTGCCCCCTTTGAGCACAACAGCAGGGCGGTTACTTTTTAACCCACGCTTCTACCTGCATTGAGTCAATGACAGAACAGCTTCCCTAACTTGATTAGTAAAAAATGATGCAGATGTATTTTAACTGAGATAGCTTTGATTATTCGTAAGATTGAACTTTCGCTGATTGATTTGCTGGCCCCTTCAATATGGCCTGATCGATAATCTTTACTCCTTCCCCGTGGTGAGTTCGAGTTTATTTAATTTGTGTATTTGCTCTTTACACACTACGGCTCTTCAGCACATAGCCGACCTCTCCACGTGGGGAGGAGTGAGCAAAGGGGACTGAGTTGGAGGAAGGCAATTTCGAACTTGTTTTGAAGCTGCGTTTAAATAGAAAACATACTGTTTTTACTTAGATTATATACCACAGGTCAAAAATAGTACAATTTTCTAAGGTAGCTTTAATTTTCATTTTATGAAAGTTGAGCAAGCATCTTGGGCTGATGTCATAGCGCCGGGGTGCAGGGTTGGGAGGCTGTAAGTTTGGGGAAAGGCACCAGCAGCGATGTGAATCATCGCTTCGCTCACATTTGGGGGTAATGCATTTCTTCCATTTCATTGTTTACGGTATAGTTTTTGAGTTTTTAAGACCCTAAATGGAGGTTTGCAACAGCTAATTTTTTAATGCAATAATTCATCTCTTGCATTTTTCCTTTCTCTTTTCTTTTCCTTTTTTTTTTTTTAAATCCTCACCCAAGGATATTTTTTTCCATTGCTTTTCAGAGTGGAAGAGAGAGAGAGAGAAACATCGATGTGAGAAAGACACATCCATTGGTTGCTTCTTGCACGCACCCAGACCAAGGCCAGAGATCGAGCCTGCAACCAAGGTACATGCCCTTGGCCTGGAATCGAACCCAGGACCCTTCAGTACACGGGTCACCACTCTGACCACTGAGCCAAACCGGCTATGGCTCTTGCATTTTTCTTTATGAATTCCACTATGGACCCAGAAGAAATGGTCCTGGAATCACTGGGCACCTATGGCATGAAAGTTCATTTGCACAGTGTTTTCTTCCTACATAAAGTTTCTCTAAAGTCCAGCTGGTCAGGCCAGAGTCAGATTGTTACCACCCATTTCTCCATCACTCGCTGACCACCCCCATTTTATGAGAAACTGGGTTGGGGAGATGGGTCAACTCTGAAACCACGAGCAGAGAGAGGGAAATGCAGTTTCCTTTAACCTGACATGCCCTAGTGTTTTCTGGCTGGTCTGAGTCTCCAGGAAGAGTAAGAACCAGAATGTGGGAAGTGAAATGTGAGTTTAAAAAATAATCACAGCAGGAAAGGGGCAGGTTGGGAGAAAGGGAGAGAAGACACCTGTCAAGCAGCCCCTCCGTGTGTCAGAGCTGTGGTTCCTGGGAAGAGCTAAAGCCAGACACCAGGAAGGTGCATCTGATTCTGCATCCAGGTGTGACCTTAGCACTAAACATAGTTTAGGCAACACAGAACTGATAGTTAAACTGCTTGGCAGAAAAGTAGCCAAAGCTCAAGGCAGCGGCTTGCTGGCATTTGATCAGCTAGAGGGTGGCTGGAGTGACTGAGAGGAGCAAGTCTGCAAAGGGCTCCATTTTAATTACACGCTGGCTGGAGAATATTACTTTCAGGACCTCCCCCCTCCTCCCTGGCTACCTGGGTTCACTTCCAAAACCTAATGGAGTTATATTAGCCAAAGGAAAGGTTTCCAATTCGCAGTGACAACGTCCCTCCCCAACCTGCCTCCACTTTGTCTCCATACAAGAGCCGGCTCAGCTCAAGGGATTTAGACCCTGCAGAGAGTTAGCTCCTTCTCGCTTTCCTATTTCATTAAGATATTGGCAAGAGATCAAAACAATTTTTTTTTTTCATACAGGGCTCCTCTCCCATGATTTCCATTGTCCCCCAGGAGCCCACAAGGATGTGAAATTCCCCCTTTTGCCTCTGTTTTCCTCTCCAGCACAACCAAGTGGTCCTGTAAGGTACAGTTGCCCTAAATGTTTCACAGTGCATTCCTGGTTTGAAAGATGGTCTGAAACAAAATATGATTTTTTAAAAAATAGGGCCTCTCATTTACAACTATTTCTTGGCCAGCCAGGGCTCTCCGAAAACCAGTGAGGAAAACAATGAGAGATGCTCAGGGAAGTAGTAGGTATTGGGCATCTACTGTATGCCAGGTGTTCATCAGCTCCAGAGGCACTTACTTAATGTGTGCTTGTTATTGAATGACTGACTGTTTCACTTAATCTTTCCAACTCAGAGGAGGGAATTCTTATCCCCATTGCACTGAGAAGGAAACTGAGGCTCGGGGAGTTTCCTATCTGATTCTCATATCTAAAGGAAATAGCACAGCTAAGCTTTGCACCTAAGCCTGGGATTTTATGATCAAACCAAGCTGCTTACGTGTGAGTTAAGGTTCTTGCAAGTGCTCATGTTTTTAGGACTGAGCTTTAGTTTCCTCCTCTATACGATGGGAGCCTAAGAATAGTCTCCACGTGGACTTGTGAGAGTAAAAGAGGTAAATCAGACAAGACGCCTCATGGCACGGTCCCTGGCACACTGCAAGGCTCAATACATCACTTTCCAACAAAAGTGATGACAAAAGTGAGTCATCATTCGGATAGAGAGAGAGCTCGGTTTGAGCTGGGAAAACACTATTTTCACCTTAGCTACTTGTGGGCCACTCTGGGTGGAGCTGACTCACCTACAGCAAGTTTTTCCAAAGCTAGCCATGCGCCCTTGTCAAATTGGTGCCTCTCAGCTTTCTCTCCTGTCACATAATAACTCAGGGCTTTATCTGTACATGGTCACAGCTGTCCCAACCCATCTGCCTCCAAGAGAGCCTATTGCTGAGAAAATAGAGACAGAAGTGAGTAAAAGTGCTTTAAGAATATAAAACACATTCTCTAGTAATAAATGTCATAAGAAAATAAATGTCATTGTGAGAAACCAACACAGGAGCTAGTTTTGTTCTTTCCACCTCAGGCACCACCACACCGGCCTCCCGCTTCCCCCAAGGCTCCCATCCCAAGCCATTCTCCAGAAAGTGGGCTTTTAAAAACCTTTTAAAAAGTAAAAATCCAACCATCTTCCACTGAACACCCACACTAGCTTCCCCTGCTGGTCAAATCATCTCCTGTTCGTTCTGGGAGCAGGTCAACACACAGAATGTCCATGTTCAAACCCCACCGAGGCTACTGTCAATGGGAATTGCCTCGGGCAAGTTATTCTGAACCTCAGGACCCAAATCAAAAGTATCCCCTCTGGAATCCTTCACCTGCTTTCCTTTCTTTGGAAATCTTCTCACTTCCTGTCCAGAGGCCCCCAGACACGACCTTGTTTTCCTGGAGGCCTCAGAAATTACTGATGACATCTTCCAAATTTCCTGAGCACCCTCATCGAAGGGCCATAAAACTATGGTCAAATCCAGCCTCTCCACCTGGCTCTGGAAAGTAAGTTTTATGGAAACACAGCCACGCCCCCTCATTTACATATTCTCTGAGGCTGCTCGGCTGATAAAACTGCCTAGTTGAGCTTTTATAACAGACACCATGTGATCTACAAGCCTAAAATATTTACTATCTGGCCCTTTACAGAAAAAGCTTGCCAACCTCTGCCCTAATTCAGTGTCTCTAAAATTAATTTAAGGTGTAGAAAAATCTAATGTCATGATCATTTCTGTTGAAACATATAAAATGTTACTATATTCAACACAAATTCATTAAATATAGATGTGCTAAGTTAGATATTTATAGTGCATATTTTTAAAAGCTGCAATTTGGGATGAAAAAAATTTTAAACTAGGAAGGGAAAAGAGCCCTGTTCATCCACTTTTTTTGGGTAGTGAATTGGCCAAAACATCTTAAATAAAATTTGTTGAACACCTAGTATGCCAGGCATCATAATAAGTAGTTTTACAGATATTAATGTGACCCTCACAACAACCCTAAGAGGTTGTTATTTCTACAGGAGGTCATAAATTCTGAAAACAAAGGGATTGTGCATGGTGTCACCAAGACAATCTTCAGTCTATAAAAAAAACAATAAAGTGTCGATGTCTTCAGACGTTATGGACAAAGCTATATTTTGTGGATTAAAAATTGAGGTTGAAATGGACAAAGTGGTTGTCAAAATTGCACAACAGGGTAAGTGATGGATCCAGGAGTCAGACTGGCTGTCAGAATCAAGTTCTTGTAGGTCTAACCTTTTGGCTCAGTTGTCTCTCCTTGTTCAACTCGGAGGCTGAGGATCCAATACCTTCCTTGAACACTTGAATGCATTTTGCCTGGATTGGAGCTCTCTTTATTATTTCACATGTCTTGGGCTTTGGTTCCCATGTTGATTCTGCCCTTTCCGGTTTAAGCTCATTCTCTTTGATGGATAAGACAAAGAAAACGCCTCCTCACTGTCATCTTTTCACTTTATACATCAGCTTCCAGTAGTGTACTTGTATCTTGCTTTGTTCTGGTCCTTGCTAGACCTCAAAAGGGGTGTGTGTGTGTGTGTGTGTGTGTGTGTACATTGGAATCCCTTTTCCCGCTCGCTAGCCGTAGGCCTGGCCCAGTTATTTCCTCTCTCTAGCCTCCCTTATCTCTTCCATGATAAGAGGACTGCGACAGTACTGGAGTCACATGGCTGTGATGAAGGTTCAGAGAGATAGCATCTGAAGACAATGACTTTAGCACTGTGCTTGCCATGCCTAAAGCACGTGGTAATGCCAGTGACATCCGTGGTTGTAATTCAGAGTTGACTCCAGGCTAACGTCTTCCCAAAGATCAGTTTTCTTTTTTCTATTTACTCTTGAGGGTATGTACCTCCACAGAGAGTGGAACAGTGACCCCCAAAAGAGAGATGTTCCCCAGAATGTGGGGTCTTTGCAGATGTAATTAAAGATCTCGAGATGAAGTTATCCTGAATGAGGGTGAGCCCCAGATCCAATGACAAGCGTCCTTAGAAGAGAAGAGGAGAAGACACAGAAGAGAAGGCTCTGGAAAGATGGAGGCAGAAATTGGAGTGATGCCTCTACAAACCAAGGAACCAAAGATTTCCAGCAACCACCAGAACCTGGAAGAGGCAAGGAATGATCCTACCCTGGAGCCTTTAGAGGGAGCATGGCCCTGCCAACACCTTGACTTTGGACTTGTGGCCTCCAGCACTGGGAGAATACATTTCTGTTGTTTTAAGCCACCAAGGGTGTGGTAGTTTGTTAGAGCAGCTGGAGGAAACTAACACTCCTCCCATCTTTCCTGTAGGTCATCTTTCATTGGTGCACAGCACACCCTCTCTGTGCATTCGCCAGTTTCTCCTACACAGAGCTTTGCATTAACCCCACATCTGGACTCTGCTGCTTATTATCTGGGTGTTTCTGATTACTTTGCCTTCCTGAGCTCCCATTTCTTAGTTTGATAGCATGAATAATAACGACTGCTCAGGTGGTCATAATAATAACAACGGCATCAACAGCTGTCATTGATCAAGCTCTGACGGCGGCCACGCACTCTTCAAAATGAATCATTTCACTGAATCGTCCCAATAACCCTAGGAGAGGGCACTACCGTTGCCCAGATTTTATAGATGAGGAAACGGAAGCACACAGTTTACAGTAACTTGTCAAGGTCATGGGAATGGATAATTCACGCATTCGTGGTTGAAGCAATGAGTACTCAGTGTTAAGCACAGCAGACGAGGGGAGAGGAAGACAATCTCCCTCCTTCCACAGAGCTTATGTTCTAAGCAGAGAGGCATAAATTTTGGAAAGTTCTGATGGTTCTACAGGCACGTTGTAATCATTCAATAAATACATTTACCACTGTTTATGGCCCCGCTGTGGAAAATAAAGGGGAGAAATTTAGAAGCTGGAAGCTCATGGTCACTTTCTCCCAAGGCTGTGCCACTTCTACTTAACCAATGGTTCCTGCTCCTGGGCCCACGCTTCCCCTTGTTACTTCCTGACCTATGGGAAACCCAGGGGTCAGCATGGGTGCTGCTGCAGCTCTCAGATGCCCCAGTGTGATGGGAGGAAATCTCCAAGAAGCTGCACAGGCAGCTGGGAAATTACCCAGGACCCCTCCCTGTATCTTGGTGCCAACGGCCCAATGCAAAGTATGGCCCCCTCCCCCAGATGTCCCCTCCTCCCATGACACCCACTGCAACACGTGAAATTTCCAACATTAGGTATTTCTTCCTGTCCCTTCTTTCACCTTCACTCACATTTTCTACATGAGCCTTACAGCCTCAAGTTTATTCCTGTCCCTCCTTTTTACTAATTTTTTAACTTATTCTTTTTTGAGCATAAGGGATGGATACATATTTGTTCAGCCATGACCTTGAACCCGGCTAGATCAATCTCCCCAAATACCCATAAACTCGGTACCCCCCTCTTTGACCTGAACACTGTGCAGTCTTTCATTTATTTGTGCGATGCTTTGCCTGGCTCCCCTAGGAAAGGAAGGCCTCGTGCTGCTAACCATGTTACTCCTGGCACCCAGCACAATGCCTGGCTCGCAGGAGACAGCTAATATATTATTGTTCACTTTCTTTCTATCTTTTGCAAAGAATTCTTGGGCACCTCTCTATTGCCTTTCTCTGCAGCAAACATCTTGTTCTCTTCGGGTCTCAAGCATGATCCAGAAAAATAAATTATCTTCCTTGAGCTGATCTAGAGTGTCACACATTTATTTTCCACCTAGACCCTGGGGACCTTCAAAGTGGCCGGTTGTGACAGTACTGTTCTTAGAACACCTTTACACATATAAACACCTTTGCACATACAAACAAAGGACCCCCAGCCCTAACATGAAGTTCGTTCCTTTTCAGGAGTCCCAGGGTCTCGTTTGGCTGACGTTTAGCAGAAAAGGAGCAGCTCTCTCCTTTACTCTTTTTTTCACTACAATCTGTTGTCTGCTGCTCTTTCAAAAAATACAAATCAGATCGAGGTCACCGCTCAGTAAAACCCCTTCAATGACTTCCTCTGAACCTGGATAAAATCCATGGTCAACCAGGCCCTCCTGGGCCTGGCTCCCACCTCTGCCTCAAGCTTCACTTTGTGCCTGGCTTCCCCTAAGCCCTGACCCTGGACCTCCTTCCATCGGCTGCACAGTCCAGGCCTGGTTGGACTCATACCCTTCTACTAAGCCATAGATGTCACCCTTGGCTATACCTTAGACTCTCCTGGCAGCTGCATATTTTAAATATCTTCTCAATATTCAAGCTTCAGCTTAAATCCCCAGTTGTCCTGATGAAGCATGGTCCACCCTACACTGAGACACAGACAGACAGAACTACTTCCCTATTTCCACCCTCATTAGACTGTAAATCTCAGGAGGGCAGACAATTATCCCAATGCTTCTTCATTCTATGCCTAGAACTTCCCAAACAACCCTACTGTGTCATAGTTGCTCGATAATTACTTATTGGAGGAATAAATATGGGAATGCATAAATGAGTGGGTAAATAGATGAATTAATATTTTAGTAATAAGAAGAAATATGACACACATCCCACTTGTTTGTTGTGAAATCCGTGGTTGTTGCCTCAGACCCCTTACACCTACTTCATATCTGTTGCAGCCATAATTTTCTATTTCTGTGTATAAATGAGCATTTTCACAAGCAGTTGGGCATGGCGAAGGGGGCTGAAGGTCAATGTTAATACACTAGCCAGCATCCGGGTTTCCAGCCTTCTGCTTTATAACGAAGCTCTGTATGTACCTTTCTACACCTAGTCTGAGCATTGATCCATAGAACTTCTAAAGTTTATTTCAATTAGAAAGAGTTTCAGATAAAGTCAAATTAATTAAGTTCTCCCCCTTAAAGTTCATCTTAATTAGCCATTGTTTCTCTCTCGATGGTTTAGTAATTGTCTGGGTTTCAACCTAGACATAGAAGAATCAGAAGGGGACCCCCCCCAAAACAGGCCTTGACACCCGAGACTGTTCCAGGATCTCTGCCTGGATTCTCAGGGCGCGGGGGGCACTTAGTGAAAACGAGCCTGCTGAAAGGGCAGATCTGTGGGGGTGAAAACCTCTAGTTCCGTCACACACGTGAACTTCCAGCTTCCCTAGCTATTTTATATTTCCTATTTTATTTCAGCCCCTTACCTTTTTTTTTTTCTCTGCAAGTTTCACTAAGGTTGGGCGGTCTGGCTGCAGTCCTTGCTAGTCACCTGTGGAGGTTGGGTCAAGCCGGTTTGCTGTGGGGGAGGCACCTACAGCTTTTCTCTTCCAAATCACAGCTTGGACTCGGGAAAACAGGGGAGTCTTTCAGCAGAGGCTGTGTGTCCTGATGTCCTAAAATGCCCTTTTCCCTGTGTCTCCTCTAGCCTCAGAGTATTTTATGGCACACCCTTTGATACTCCAGGAAGAGATGCAAACACTGTTAAGCGATATAATGTGCAGCACAGATGCTTTTAAAAGGAGTCATGAAATGGATGTAGCCTAGAAAAATGGAATGTTTAACTTATTCCCCCCAAGAAGGAGTGAGGGTGTGCTAGGGGCTGTCGGCAGTAGGTCACCCTGTGACTTAGATGACACCCTGTGATGGAGTTTCGGTGCCTCTTTTCGAGGGCAGGTCTGAGTTGATGGCTCATCCTGTCTATTTGTAAGGCAGTTTGGGGGGCTGTTACCTATCTGTATCTTTTTGGCCCTAGGGAGTTAAGAGGATGAACATGGTGGGCACTCTAGAAATTGCTCTTGTACTAGGTAAGAGGGATCAAATTCCTCTCCTCCAGGAAGCCCTTCCTGATGAGCATGATTATGCTCCATATCCAATTTTCTCCTTACAGTTTTGCATACGACACGGTGGTGGCTCTTCAGCAGAGCTGTGTCCTGCCATAGGTGCAACCTGGGAACAGGTGTACTCAGGTGGGCCACTTGATAAATATCATCTTTATTGCTGGCCTGAGGATCCAAAGGACAGGGACCATGTCAGTCCTGCTCACCTCTGTAGCCCCAGTGCCTATAACAGTGTGATTTCTGGCACATTTATAAATGCTCAAAATGTATTTGAAAAATGAATGAATGAATGAATGAATGAATGATGGGGCATCCTCCCCTTAAGGCCTGGAAAGAGAACTACATGGCACTATCATGTAACAAGCTGTGCCCATGTTATAAGAAGATAATAGTAAGTGAATGACCACTACCTGCAGGTTGTAAGTTCTCTCTGAACGGAGCAGGTGAGCAGAAAGTGCGGTCTGCTCGGAACTGTCACATGAAAAATGTAGACAGTGTCATGTGTCTAGTGAGATACGAGTCAGTTGGAGTCCAGAGCTATGTCAGCAGCCGAGGTATGAGGAATGTGGGTTGGTGATGGATAAGAAGGGTCTGCCTCCAGCCCTGGGCTGTTACCTCCAGGAGGTCAGAAAGAGTGTTGGTTTTACTCACTGTTGTAGCTCTTGTGCCAGGAATGAATGAGAATTTGTGGAAGGGAGGGAGAAAGTAAAGATGGTAGGAAGAAAGGAGAGAAGAAAGGGAGGAGGGAGGGAGAGAGGGAGGCAGAAACCCGGGATCCCAGGGCCCCAGCATGGGCGAGGTAACTGCTGGCTAGATCCCTTTCTCACTGTAATATAACATTGTCATGTCTCAGAGCCCTAATTTTGCTCTTTTGCTAAATAAGGGTAATAAACCTTCCCTAGAGGGGGAGTATGAGAATCCACGAAGTGGCTCATTTCAAGTGACTGCTACATTGTTGGTGTTCAACAAACGTTGGCCTCTCTAACCTCACCCCTTCCTTTAGTCTAAGGTCTTGGTATTGCCAACCAGCCCAGAGAGGGAAGATAGAGTCAATGATAACCATTTGTTTTGTGTCTTTCTTGTGGGTGCTTTCTCCTCTGTCACTATCTTCAGGGTCCTCTACTATGCCCATTGAATATTCCCTAGGACCTCCAATCCCTCACTTTCCACCCATCCTCTTGCAACATTTCTATTTCCTCTGATGGCAATTCTTGGCAAGCTATAAGATGAAAAGTGGCCTGTCATTCAGAAAGCAGTGACTGCTGGCAGTTTCCAGTGGCTTTGGGACAATGGCATACTGAAAGAAGATGCTTCGGCAACTCAAAGAAGGTATCACTTATCCCATTTAGCAGAAGAGAAAACGGAGGCTTGGAGAAATGAAAATTGCATTGTGAATGGTGCAGTTGTTTACCCTGGAGCAGGAGCATGGGTGTCAGGGAGGAGACAGCCTGGGTGGGCAGGAGGGCTTTCCCAGTGTCCTGCAGACCATGCTGTGTGGGCAGCTGCCTCCTCCATTGATGAGAAAACATGGCTCTGTGGAGAGATGCATCTAGAACATTGCACAGGCTCAAAGTTCTCTAGAAGCGGAGTGTGGTGAGCTTGTCAGTACAATCTTTATTGTTTCGGTCATTTGCTAAGTAAAGTCACCAGTAACTTCAAAGCCATCTTCCATCATCAAATCAGGAGTGGAAAAAGCTCGAGATGGGGTGAGTCACGTTCTGACATGTGCCCACGCCCTGGGGTTAAGTTGGACTCTGTTTTCGCCAAAATAAAGCCCATATTTTGCATATTGAGGTTATGCATGTGGGTGAAAATGACGACTGATTCTCAGTCATGATCAGGGGCCGGTCCGCCTTGCAAGGACCAACAACTCACACAAGATTTTCAGAACAGCAGGCACTGTTCCTAGGGCCACCACAGGTCCTGCAAATTTACAGGGACCGTCCCAGGAGTAGGTAGATGAGGAGCACTGGGCATGCATTTCTAGGTCCTACCGGAAAGTTTCACTTCTAGCCTCTCTCTTGGTCATTTAAGATTCCCCTGATTAATGAGAAGGGATGTGGAGAGAGAAATTAACTTGGGCTTTGAAGTATAATAGCTCTGGATTTTAATTCTGCCCTGACTGGTTTATGAGCTCTCTGACCCTCAATTTCTTCATCTATGTGAATAAAATACCACCCACCTACGTTTTTATAGAAACTTGGTTGAAAACATAGTTTCCAGAGTCAGACAGAGCAGGTTGTGAAAGCCAGATTCACCACTCAGTATTATGAATTGGGGAAAGCTGCTTAACCAAGCCCAGCCGCAGTTTTCCCATCTTTAAAATGGATGGATTCAATTACAGCATTAAGTGTGTGGCACCTAGTTATGGCTCAATGATGCTTCCACTGTAAGAGTATCAATCTTTTAAATTGATCTTTATGTTTAAAATGCTTATAATCAACAGATGGTAGCTTCTGTCGTTAGTAATAGAGTATAAATATTTTTATAGTGAAAAGAGCAGTAGTTTCAGCTCTCTCTCATTCATCTATCCAATTCCACATTCCCCTAACTGGCTTTTTCTTCATACACTTATCACCTCCTGGCCCGTTACATGGGTTTTTTTATGTGTTGTTGCCTGGTTCCTCCCACTGGAATGTAAGTTCCTTGAGGGCTGGGACTTCACTAAGTTTATTTCTAGACCCCCAAATTCTGAAACAGTGCCAGGCACATAGCAGCTGCTCAATAAATACTTAAATGAATTAACGAATGCAGTTAATAAGCTAATGGACACAGAAGTTCTAGCACAGTGCACAGCACCCAGCAGCTTCTCCGGTCCGTGTGGGTGCCCTGGGTCTCAGTCCTACAGAGGAATTCATGAACACACAAGTGATTTTGCCTCTTCCTTCCATTCCCAAGTCAGTTCCTGTGGGGAGGAAACTTCCCATTGGAACTGCTGTGGGAAGCCTGAACCAGCTCCCGCTGAATTTGCCAAACAGGAACCCAAATTTCAGGGACTTGCCATCACCTTCAGAAGACTATCCTTCCTGCTTATCACCCCACCCCCACCCCCTGCTTCAGTCTCCATCTCCCTAGAGGACAGTGGAGCCTGATTTTGGATGAAAGGCCTTGCCAGGTGCAATCTGGTTCAGGCCCAGCGTTCCCACTACATTTTGCAGCCTCGAATTTTTTAGCAAATTTACCCAGCCTTCAAAGAGCCCTGGGTGGCTACTCAAAAGAAAAGTGGCCATCAGGAGAGTGGAGGTCACCCTGAAAACATTCCCCCAAATGTGCTGCTCCTCCAGGAAAGCTGAAGGCCCTGCAAATATTTGGCCACCAGACTCCATATTTCTCAGTTTGAAGATGCTGTTGACCATAAGATGTGCCGTGAATTTAGTAACAGCTTCCCAGGGGCAAACAGGAAGCAAGGGCTCCACCACAAGAAACACTCATACCAGTTTTAACCACATCACCACTGTAGAAGTGTGACAATGTGCAGTGCCCATGTCTCGGAATCAGAGAAGTCTAGAAACAACAGTCACCATGGATGGAAGGCAGCTATATCCCAACTGTAGAATTCTCCCTGGCCATATGTCCTTACATGTGCCTCATCACCAGAGCCCTGAGAATGCAAGTGACATTATGTTAAATGTCCCTGTGAACAAGTCAGAGTCTCTCTGACTTTCCCAGACTAAACTGGGGCGTTCTGAGGCTCGCACCCATGTCTGCCTGGCTCCAAGGCTGGGCCTTGCCCTCCCCTGGCTGGAAACCTGTGCTGAGATCTTCAGGGTCTGTTCTTCCCCACGTGGGAGTCAAATGAGATGGGGAAAGACTCCCAAGACTGGGGCTTGGGGTTCTGAAGAAGCAAGGCTAAAATTGGGATTCCTCACCCAAGGCGCTAGGAGATGCTTCAAGAAAAGAAACAAAAAACAAAAACAAAAAAATCAGGCTGGCCTGAAATGTGGCCCCCACCAAGGAAGACAGAAACAGGGGCTTGGTTCCTGGGATTCCGAGTAAATGAGAACAAGATAAAAATAACAGAGGGTGTTGGAGGAAGGGCAAAGTTCTCATACAAGACCCTGGACAGCCACTGAGATGTGGAGTCAATTTTGACAGGTGTGTTTAATAATGTTTGCAGTGGGAGGCGATGCCTGGAGATCTCAGCACTGTGGAAGTGGGCAGTGATGGAGCCGTTTCTGCAGAGAGGGCTCGGCTTCTCAGTGTTGATCCCTACTTCCTTTCTACTCTGCTTTTTCATCAGAGAACCTCAAAAAAAAAAAAATATCAGTTCTTCTGCTTTCCATTCTGCAAGACTCTTTCCTTCCCTTTCCTGCTGTTCATGGAAAATTAATCATTGTAGTGGGAAAAAATGTTGCTCCCCCCTCTTCTTTTTAAAGCATTCATTTATCAAGCCAGTGCCCTGTGCCCTTGTGCCAAGCACGAGCCTAACCACTTCCCACGTATTATAGTCGGTCTTCATAAAAGGCATGTGCAATGGGTATTGTCATTCCCCATTACAGATGAGGAAACTGAGGCTCGGCAGTCCGTCTCTGCCGAGGGTCACGTGGCTCTATATAACTTGTCCACCTCTCTGGGATCCCAAGGTTGTTTTTAACCACATGCAACTCCTTTTCTCTCCACCCTCCCCACCGCACTTCATCCCACACTGATCAGATGATGCCTCAGACAGATGTTCTTGGGCCTCTTTGGGGTCCCAAAGAGCCAAACATAAAACAGACTCTTGCCCAGTTGCAGAATATGTAAACTTGCGAAGGTGCCTGTCTCGTGTGCAGCCCAGAAAGTCTGACTCATCAAATACCCTTATCGCAGATGCAGCGGGAGACAAGGAAAGGTATGTTTTCTTCCCGGGGAGACAGGCACGAAGACAGGCGCTGTGATTAGATACGAAGGTAGCGGCTCATTGGGTTACAGAGGAGCTGCCGTGTTCTCCTGACCTTGATAACTGAGAGATTTCTTTTAGACACTGTCCCGTGGATCCCAAAAAAGGGCCTAGGAGGAAGGGATTTCTGTCTCTCTGCTGTGGCTTGCGGAAACTCGAACAAAATAGCGAGCGATCATTCTGGAACTGGTTTGGGCTATGGCTGGGAAGCCAACGAGGAGCGAGGCATACGTGCTGGACATCCACACACAGCTGGCCCGTGTGCAAGGTGTATGTAGAAGTTAGGGAACTGAAATCAAATCAGACACCAGAGAAGGTAGCTGCCAATATTATTATTTCACATCCATTGTCTTACTTAATGCACACCATGACTCTTCAGCGCGGGGCCAGTTAGCTCTGTCTTGCAAATGTGTGGTTTTGTGGTTACGTATGCAAAAAGCCTAGGAGGGGGTGTTCAAAAATCTTAATATTTTGTACCAGAAACGAGTATTGCTTTTGTAACAATCGTAATAATGAAGGAGGGAGGGAGGAGAGGGAGAAAGGGAAAAGAAATGGAGTTGAAACCCTGAGATTCAGACACATTTTCTAAGCTCCTCAAGGTCATCGGCCCAGTGGGAAGGGCTTTAACCAGCAGCCCTCCCTCCTGAGCCCCCCTCTCCCCTCCCACCATGGCCATCCTGCACTTTCCTGTGGGGGAGCCGAGGACTCAGAGAGACCTGAGGACACTGCCGAGGTCCCGGGGCCTGCGGAGGTGGCAGGGATGCGTTTTCACTCTCCTTCGTGACTGCACAGCCTCGGACCACTTTCGGGGTGTTGTCGTAGTTCAGTGGACCTGGACATGCTGGGGTGGCATCCAGGCGACACAGGAGTGGGCTGAAGGGCTTGCGGAAAAAAAATCTGGCAAGCTGTGAAATTGAGTCTCTGGAGTGAAACGGCAGAAGTTTCTGGACTGAGAACCAGCTGCAGAGGGAGGGTCTTCCTGCCGGGCCTGGGCTCAGCAGCCACCCCTCTTAGCACCCAGGGGGCTAGGGGAGGGCCCCTGAGGGCAGACACAAGCTGCCCCATAAAATTTAAAAAAATAAAATACATTTAAAAGTAACACACACACACACACACACCCCAAGCAGCTTTGGTGAAACTGTGGCGCACTAAATCCTGGACATTCCAAACAGTTCTGGAAAAACTCACATTAGCCCCAAAGGATCATTGAAGAAGCTGCTTGGTGCCTGCTTCCATTTCCAAAAAGAAGCCAATGCCTGCATGCCATTCTCGGGGTCAAAGGGTACAAATATGAGCTAGTTTGGAGAAAAATCTATATACAGGCAAGAAAAAAATGGAGTCAGAGCAGGTCGCTCGCTGGACCGGGGCATCCTTCCTTCCTCCGGGGCTCAGTGCAGCTCAGAGCTGAGAGAGAGGCAGCTGATGGGCCAGCCAGCCTGGCAAGGGGCAGGAACCCAGCGAGAAATCGGATTAAGGAGCCCACAAGACACCACCTGGGGAGTGGCCCGTGCAGAGGGATGGGTGTTTGGATTCTGTGCATTTTGCAGAAGGAAAAAAAAAAAAAAGAATTTAAAAGCAGCAGCAGCCTGGGCTGTGGCTGGCACTGCCGGGAGCAGCCAAGCCAAAGCAGTTAACTGAAGCAACGCGGCCCTTACACTCAGCACCTGCCAGCCACCAGGCTCTGCCAAGAGCAACTTGGTACCAACTTCAATCATATCGCAATTCAGAATTTAAATAATGCGACAAGACTCCTTTGGAACCCGACCAGGGACTGCTCAGGGCAGTAATTTTCCTTTTAGCAGCAGGAGCTGAGAATCTACAATTTCCCAAAGATAACACCACTCCACCCTTCCCTGGTAGAGCCCAGAACAGTAGCAGAGGGAGAGAAATTTACCCAGGAGAGCCGATGACAACTGAAAGGATCTTGGTTCCTGAGCAGGGACAGGGAAGTGGCTTTGCATCAACCCACTCAGGGGTGAGATGAACCACCTCTGTGGGATGGGACAGCAGTCATGCCACTCAGACTCCAAATGTGAGGGTGACAGATCAGTAAGGGCGGTCAACCTGGGCCCGGAGAGCTGGCCTGGTTACGAACCAAATTTATTAGGAGCCGTTTCCATCAGACTTCCAGCTAGCTCCCTTTTGTCCAAGGCAACCAGAGCCAATGGCATCACAGGGACTCCTTTATGCCCTTGGTTGGATCTCACTGACTTTTCCCTCCCCACGAGTGCAAAATGAGACCACAGGGGCGTTTCGCATTCCCATTCACGTACCCTGTCAGGGATCGGCCTCACGCGCAAAAATAAATAAATAAAAAATAAGGGTGGCCGAACCTTGTGCAAATGAGACTATGATTACATGATGCCCGGCTCCATTAAAGGAAAAAAATTAAGGGGGGGTGGGGGGATTGGGAAATCCCCAGGTTTTATTAATTCCCGATTCTGGGAGCTCATTCCTCTTTTCCTCTTTATCTACTCGTTCTGCTAACTGACCACTGCCGGCCATGTGATGGATAATGCCCTTTAAGAGACCGTGTAAGTTACAGTAATGTCACCAGGCTATTAACCTCTAGATATTTGCATTATTAGTCAATTTCCTAAGTCCTTGGAGTGAAAGCAGCCACTGAGATTTTTTTTTTAATATATTCATTTTGCAGGAGCCGGGAATTGAAACGGCAGCGGGGGGGCGGGGGGGATTGTTCATGTCCCCTGCCTGGCTGGGAGGGAGATATGCTGATGGCCGCCTCGTCATTTATGGGAGAAGTTTAGTGCAGGGAGCACATTTCTAACCAAACTTGACATCCGTTCCCTCTGCGGGTGGGGACTGGGATACTGTTCCGCTGCTGGAGTGTATTCCAGTGGAAGCATTTTAGCTGTGGACACGTGTTAGGAGCCTCCTTTAAAAATGAAATATATGTCCAGATAAAATATTCACGCTCTATAATGCGAGGCAATGCACCAAAATCTAGGGCAAAACAGTTTACATATAAAACCCAACTGGAATATGAAAACATAAGTCCTCACTTGGGTTGCTCACTGTTAAGCAGGAAAGAAGGGAAGCTGGACTTCTGGGGAGACAGAGATGGGTGCAGAAACAGGGAGAGGGAGAGGGAGCGGAGGGGGGGAAACGGGAGAAATGCAAAGCCGACAGAAAGGTAGCCTTAAGTGAATCTTCTACAAATAGCCAATAAAGGCGATTATATAACCAGGCACTTGTGAGCAGCTGGCCATGGCTCAACCTGGGCCAATTGAGGCCGTTTGCTGAATTAGCCTGACGACTTTGTTCTTCCTCCACCACAGTGGCTGTTCCTCTGGCCTCAGTTTCCCCACTTATCATCGTTTCTTAAAAATCCACCTCTCACCCAGTGCTCAGGTCGAATTCCACGTCTGTGCTGAAGGCTCTTCTGCCCGTCTGTCTCCCACGGGGCCAGATTACACCCGGCTTACACTTATTTCGTGGTGGTGTTCGTGTTATGTTATTGGCATCAATGGCTCGTCACCCGGGTAGCCCCCCAGCCCCCTGAAGGTGGGACTCCTGCATCCTCTCATCTCCCCTATTCCCACCGCTGGGCTTTGGGAAAGCAGCTTGGGTCGTGGAAAGAGCACAGATCCCAGAGTCAGGAGAAATCCGGCTTCGTATCTGCGCCGGCGGCTTCCCAGCGCCGCCACCACCTGCAATTGCTGTTAGTTGTCTCCTTTAAAACTCGGGCATTATTCTGAGGACTGAGACAGGCATCTCTCAGTACAGACTCAGGCAGTGTCTAGCAGGGCTTTGGTGTTTTGGAGACGCCAACAGATGACGCGCTTTTACATGGGATGAAGTTCCTGTTCACAATAAATCATAGCAATGACGGTCCATTCTAAAATCTCCAGACTCTACGCTAAGCATTTCACCACCTCCTCTTATTGCCTGGTCCCCGTGATTCCCTGAGGTAAATACCCTTTCACTCCCACTTTTCTGAACAGTAAATCGAGGCTCAGATTGGGTATTTAGCCGACCTGCAGCCACGTGGGCCCTTATGTGATGGAGGTGAGACTTGGCTTTCACCCTCCGCCTGGAAATCCAATTCCCATCATCCAAGGGCTTCTGAATTGCAAGGGTTTTTTTAAGTAACACCTTATATTTTTAAAAGGCTAGATTCCTATTTAACCAGGGCCTTTGTGACCAAAGTCCCTGAACCATGGCGCAGCTGATCCGACCATTCCAGGTGTCTTAAATGATCAATGTGGACCTGTGTCGGGTCAATTCAGCTGCAGCGACCAGTATTGATTGTCTAGACAGCCCCATCGATTGGGTCAGGAGGGCCATGGCCTTCAGGGACACCACAGACGTGACATGGTCTGACCCCTCCCAGTGCTCTATCAGATATTATCACCATTGTCATTAAAAGAAGGGAAACTGAGGCACAGGCAGGTGGTCTCAGGGCCAATGGGTTTAGAGGACAGGGAGGGGGTTCTGCTTTTGCACATTCCAATCCCATAGTTACTGTCATGAAGGACTTCTGAGGCAAAGGGTAGGGCACAGAGGAAGTGCGGAGTGGGCTTGTCGGGATCCTGGGGAAGATTCTCCGTCTAGTTCCACAGCTTTGATAGCGGATGGTCTGATGAGGCAGTGTTGGCCAGTGGTTAGAGCATAAGCCCTGGACTCCACAGCCGGGACTGGATTCTTTGCTCTATTCTTCCTTAGCTGTGTGAGCTTGAGACAAGATTGTAACCCACCGAGGCTGTTTCCCTGTGTGAAAACAATGGGTTAAAAAAATCCAAAAAAAAAACTTCCTAAAGTTTGCCCAAACCGAGGGGTCTCCTGGGACACAAGATTTTCAGGGCTAAAACTAGAAGAGTTGGTCTGCCTCCATGCAACCCGGCCCTTGACACACACGAGCGCTCAGTAAGTGCTAGCAGTTACTGTTACTGTGCCGCTGTTTCGGTCGTTTCCTAGGACGTGTTGCCGGAGCTCTTGTCTGTTCATGTATTTTCCACCCGTCAAAGCAGATAGACAAAAGCAAGAAGAGTTGACCTTAGGAACAATCCAGGGACCCATAGGAAGCAGCTTCCACTGTTTCCTGTCTTCTGGGGTTTCCTGTAGCCTCCGTGAGTGATGGCTGGCTGCTTGGGCACCAGTGAGGCCGCGGGCCCCGGGCTGTGGAGATCACACGTGTTCTCAGAAGGGGACCGAAGAATCTCTGCTCACACCAGTCTGGCTAAGCTCAGATCACGCTGCTCTAGCTACATGGGGAAACTGAGGCAGCTCAGTAGCTATATCCCTTCACATTATATTTTCATGCATATAAATTAGTGCACCAGAATGACAGTAATCTGTTGGCCATGGTGCTGAATCACATGTCCATGTGAGCTTTCATTGCAGTAAGCATTAGTCTAATGCCACATGGCATGCAAAGCTGAGAGGGGTCCCATCAAAGGTCGGACCCCACATTGATGGTCATTCTAGCACAATCCCACTTACCTCTCTTCATCTTCACTAGGAAGCCAAAGGCCGCCCTGCAGGCAGGGGAGTTGCTCTGCTGTGAGCATCACTATGAAGCTGGCCCCTCGCACACGGCAGGCACTCAATAACTGTGTGGGATGAATTAATGAAGTGCCCGGTGTTGTCATCATGACAGCCTGTGAGGGTAGCACCATTCTTTCTCAGTTTTGCACAAGGAGCAGAGATTTAAGATGGGTACGTGGCTTTTGCAGGTCACACGGAGTCAAGACAAAGCAGGGAGAGCAGACGTTGGACACACTGGTGTGGCCCTGCATTCAGTAGCCAGTCTTATTTAACGGGAATTTACCACCTTATGACTCTTTGGGAGGCAGAGACCCCGTCCCAACAGGGAAGCCAGAAAGGTCAATGCTGCCTTCCCAGCGTCCCTTGAGGGCTGGCAGGCACATGACCAGGTCTTGACCAATCAGATGCAACAGTCCAAGACTTGGAATCAATTGTCACTTCTCTTTTGTTCCTTTTGTCCCCAACTTACAGAATCTTGCCAAGAAGTGGCAGGAGTGACCCACTCACAGGGCAGAGTGTCTGTGCTGGCACCAGGATCCAGGGTCTGTGGGGGCATGGGAAGCAAGCCCGTGCCCCATGGCAGTGCAGTGACAGAGAACACGAAGCCCGTGGCTGCAGAACTGCTCTGAGAACAGGATGCCTCTTTCTAACCCACATTCCTGTTTTCTGAGCAGCACTCTCCAGCTTTCCCAATGACCCTTTCAGTGAATTCATCTCTGCTTAAATCTTCCAGAGCTGATTTCTATTGCTTGCAACCAAGAACCCTGCCTGCTACAGCTCAGATTAAAAGTGAGCACCAAATTGTATCCAATTTCTCTGTTATCTCTCCAGTGTGCCAGGAGGGTCTAAACTCCCCAGTTGCAACCCAGCCCCTCCCGGTGACTCTGCTGGTTTCATGACCTCCTTGCCTTTAGCCTTGTAGACCCTCAGCTGTCCACCAGGGGCACTTTCTGGGAGGGTGCACCCCTCAGTGGCACAGACACTTTCCCAGGGGCCCCAGGGAGGAAACACATCCAGAACTTTGCTCCCTGTCTGTTCCAACTGCAGACCGAGGCTGCAAGTAGGTCTGGCCTGGAGCCACCTCTGCATTGTTGGCCATCCTTTGCTGAAAGGTCCAGCTGGCAGTGGACATGCTCAGTGACTGAGCCACTGCAGCTCTGCCACCAGGTGCTGGTGAGAGCTGTCAGGGGCTTATTCATGGGCGAGCCCAAGTAATAGAAACAGTTCACCTGCCCTGCTGACTCCCTCTCCCTCCGCGATGCTCCAGGGGTCAGCTCCCAGCCCGCTGCCGCGACCTCCTTTCTTTGGATGCTCTAATACAAGCTGAAATAGATATTAGCTGTAATTACTTATTCCACAGGATTCTGTAGGCTGCTCTTTGTACCAGAGTTGAGAACCTTCATTGTCCACGTTGCTTAAATTACTGAACATTGTGCCATCCATTCTGAATTAGGGCTCATTAATGAGCTGGTGGTTCTAGAAACTCCCTATTTATTATTCAGAGGCCAAGGATAATCCAGGCAGCTGCATGGCAATACCACTCAGGTGACTTTTGATCTGTCATGGAAAGAAAGGGGAGGGGAACCCATATTTATTAACTTTGTTTTCCTTGATGATAGGTGTGATGGACACAGAAATAATCATTTAGTCTCTAGGATACAAATGACACTTTTGTTCTGAAACAAAATAGATACGATAGAGAGGGAGGTGTCTCACTCTCCCCCTACCCCCATTTCCAGACCCCCCGTTTCCATTTCTCATAATCCTAATTCAGCAAACACTTCTTTTCCTTGCTCCCACTGACTTCGCTTTTGCTCCTTTGTCCCCAATTTACAGAATCCAAAATGCTAGACCTGAGAGTGAGACCAATAAATGATAAATAAATAAGCAAAACAAAAATGAATGGTAAAAAAAAAGAAAAAAGTTATTCAAATTCAAATGGTCACATACCAAAAGAGATCAGAGTTAGATTTTTTTTAAAGGCTTTGAATGGGAAGCTTGAAAAAAAAAAGTCAACACTTCCCTTCTGCATGTTATTACATAGAATTACACAGTAATATTGCACAGTAATACGATGCAGTATTGCCCAGTGTCCAAGGGGTGTAACTGTTCATCATTAGCCGGTGTGAAGGTATCAGCAGTTCTCATTGGGGGGACTGCTCGCCTGGAAGGGGGAGGGAGCGATGCTTCCCAGGCTGACATTAATGTCTCTGCAAGGACATTCTGCCAGGGTGCGACCGGTCACAACCAAATGGATTGCTCCCCAGTGGGCTGGACTCCAGTCACATTGTCAGGTAAACACAGAAATATTCTGTCTTCGCCTGCCAAGCCTTGTCAAGTATCTGTATTTGTTATTGCATCTTGGGTCCCACAAGGTTCCCACCCATATTTCTTTATAGAGGAAATGTAAACCATATGCTTTCGCCTTATTTCCTCTGAATGTATCCAAACGCTGTTTGAGGCCAGACGTGTTCTTTTGCAGCGAGCCTTTCGAGCGGAGTGTATCAGCCCCCTTAACGTGCCTCTTTTTTCTCCACACTTTGTCATGGCTCAAAGTGGATTTGACTTCCTGGTATAAATACGGGAGTCTTGGTTGAACCCTGAGCGTGAAGAATTGGGCTCTGATTGCCCTAACTTGTTTTTTGTTTCTGTTTTTTAAAGAAACAGACTTGTAGCAGCAGACAAGTAATAGGAGGGTCCAGTTACAGCCCACTTTTCTACAGGTGTGCCTCAGAAACCTTCTCAACACAGTGCTCCTGTCAGTCAGGGTGAACCAACAGGCATCCGTATTTACTGTGCCAATGAGAGACACTTTTGCTTTTTAACCCTCCCCGAGGATATTTTTTCAATTTTTTTTTTTAAGAGAGAGTAGAAGGGAGGGAGGGAAAAAGAGACATCGACGTGAGAGAGACACATCGATTGGCTGCCTCCTGCAGGTGCCCCAGCTGGGGCCAGGGGATCGAGCCTGCAACCGAGGTCCGTGCCCTTGCCCGGAATCAGACCTGCGGCTCTTCTGCCCGGGCATGCCGACGCTGTAACCACTGAGCCACACTGGCTAGGGCGAGAGAGACGCGTTTTTAAAGGCATTCGTAGGCGGTGGGTTTGGCCAACATCCTTTGGGGAGAATGCATTTCTCCAGGCACCAGAAGTCCTCAGGAACGAAAGTGTGGACAGCTCCCGAAGTAAAAGGCAAGTTCGAGGCCAGTCCAGCCGGGAGCCCTCTTGAAGGCTTTCCCCTGGGCGAGGCTGAGGGCCCCCCGCTTCCCAAACTGCACCCTCTTTGAAGACGCCGGCGGCGCCTTTAACTCGCCGCTGTAATCCTGCGCCAGGCTCTGAAACCATCTTAAGCCCCGCTATTTATCCGCCTGGCGAGGCACAACACTTACTTATTAAAAACATATCTATCATGGTTAATGACTTGATTTCCCCCCCCTTTAATGCAGTACAATGACAGGTGTAAAGGGAACATGAGAGTCAGATGCTCCTGCAATATGCTTCCTGCTTTAAGATGTCGAGAAAATCGGCCTCCTCCGGGGGCCAGGAGCGGGGACACCTCCCGCCCCGTCGCTCTCTCTCCTTCACACGCACACGCACACACACAGATTACACGCTCGTGTTGGACGGAAAATCATACCATTTGCAGTTTCAGATAAAAGCATGTTCGAGTGCATATGGGAAGTACCATTAGGAGCAACTCCGCAGTGCCGAGTAAAACGGGTCATTAGGCTTTTGTTTGTTGGAGAGTGTCTCCCATCTGACAGTGCCGAATGGTACCACTTTCAGCAGCTTATGTTCCCAGTTACATTAAACAGACAAACAGATTGACTATTTTGCATTTCTCATTTGACAACAGCTTGTCTTCATTTGCCGCACACGGGTGGCAGTGCCGAAAGCTCCGTGTAGGGCTGCAGCCAAGGTCCTGGTTTTGAATAACAGCAGATGCCAACACTGAACTTCAAAATCAATCAATTCTTTTTCCTGAGTATGGATAAAAGGTCTAGCGGAGCGCCTGAAGGCGGGTGTCTGCGCTCCGCAGCTGAAATCACAGGAGCCGCCGCCGTTACCAAACTTTCTGTAGGAAATCACCGGCGTGGGGACTGTCACGGAGGGGCCGGCCATCGGTGCTGCCGGGGACCAGGCGTCTGAGATCCCGACACTCGATTTGATTAAGGGGACGACCGTATCAATTGATCGGATTCTGGCACAAGGTCTTAATGTGCGGAGCCGTCCTCACACTGGCCACTTCTCTCCGTCGCCTGTGGTCGGTGGGTTAATTAAAACTTTCTCCAAGAGGGAGACAGTCCGAGGGGCCATTACTCACCAGGAATTAGACCGCCGACGGCCTGATTGATAGTCGACCAGAACTCAATCCCGTATCCTTGGGCCTCTAGCTCCATGTCCCGGCTGCCACGGCTCTTCTAGAACGGGGTTCTGAGTCATTCAGAGTGGTGGTCCCCCCACTGCTGCACCGTGGTATCAGAGGCACTGTCACTGTGCACGCGGGCAGGAAGGCAGGCCCCGCGGGCATGTGAGGGATGCAGGTGACAGAGGGCCCCGTGGGCGAAGCCTGAGGGTCTTCTGAGTCCTCTGAGGCCACGCTCTTCTGTGAGAGGCAGGAAATCCAAGTGGTTATCAGTGCTGCGCTTTGGCACAGGGCAAACCAGGGCTTGGTTCTCAATTTTGTCCCTACCAGGCTGTGAGACCTTGGGGAAGTAACCTAACTTCTCTGAGCCAGTTTCCTCACCCACACAGAGGGACAATAGTGTAGTTTCCACTTTGCAGGACTATTATGGGGCTTAAATAAGATCAAATGTGGCCCTGGCCAGGTGGTTCAGTTGATTGGAGAGTTGTCCTGTTCACCAAAAGGTCACGGGTTCGATTCCCAATCAGGGCACATACCTAGGTTGCAGGTTCAGTCCCCAGTTGGGGCACGTACAGGAGGCAATGATAAATGTTTCTCTCTCTCTCTCTAAAAAAAAAAAAAAAAAATCAATAAACATATCCTCAGATGAAGGTAAAAAAAAAAAAAAATCAAGTGTGAAAGCCCATAGCAATGTACCTGGAACACAGTGCTCAATAATGCCTAATATGTGTGTACATATGGGTGCATAAAATGTACATGCACTTTATTATATGTATTATGTATATGAACATATACACATATAATCTATATAATAAAACGTGTTATGTGTGCACATATGTGTGGATACACACAGAGATCACATATGATAAAAACGCATCTACATTAAATGTATAGACTTATGTAGAAATGTCTAAAGTTGGAATATGTGCGTAATAACTATGTAAACATATAAAACGCCCATCCCACGAGACAGGAGTAGCACAAGCCCTCCTTGTCCGCCTCCAGCTTTGTCCTATAATGGTTTTTTCCTTCCAGTGGGGAAAAAAGTGCTTCCTTAAATTTCATAACAGCAGTGCTCCGATTTCACACCGGGGAGGGTTACCTGTGGTCCTCAAAACCATCCTGCTGCGCAAGCCAGTGTCCCCATTCCCCAGGGAGGAGGTGAAGGGCAGGGGAGAGGTCACTTCCCGAGTCTGGCTGGTCAGTGGACCAGTGGGCACTGAAACGCAGGGGCCCCCCACTTTTCCATCTTAGGGAGTCTCATCGTCCCCCACAAAGATGGGAAAACAGGATCCTATCAAATCAGACACCTCTGGGGAAGGCAGGGAAGGCGTTCTCCCCTTTGTCAAGCCTCAGATTTCTTATTTGTTTTTTTTTTAGGGGAGGTACTTTGTGACAGAGTGCTTCCTCTCCTCGCCTCCCCTTTCCTCTCCTCTCCCCCCACACACCTCTGCTTTCCTTTCCTCTTCTCTCCGTGTGTTGATCAAAAACAAACCCAAATACAAGCATTTTGATTGTATCAAAGCCTGCAAGGGACCCTTTAGCGGACCTTTTAAAGTACGCTTTTTATTGACGTATAATTCAATAGGACTCTTGAACAGCCTCTTAGAAAAACAAACAGAAATTATTAAATCATTGCTCATGTTCTCTCCCTTCAAAAATAAAAAATAAAAATCGGGGTTTCATTTTATTCTCCATCATTTTTAGGAACTTGCAGAAATCTTAGGTTAATCTGACACGCAAATAGTCAAGAGTCAACAAAAGCTGGCTGTCTTACAGTTTTAGCCATTGTGACCGATATAATACAAACAATAACCAGCATTTATTCCGATGCCAGCCTTCCACCGTCAAACACTTAGGCGGTGTGCGTTTCACGCCACACGCGCTCCTGGGCTCCGGGGAGGGGGAACAGGGTGGCTAACAGGGCAGACGCGCTCCCTGCCCTGGGCAATTGCTGAGGGTCACACAAAAGTCCTAAGAGCTGGACAATTTAATCGAGGTGGACCATGGCACAGAGAACCCTGGTTCTCAGGGATTACACTTTTTTTAGGGTGAAAGATACGGCGGTGGGCCAGAACGGTTTAGCATAAAAAACAAAAAATTAAAGCCTTAATTTAAAAAGTCACACTCAGCACCAACACAGGAGAGAGAAACAAGGCAGCAAGCAACTTTGGCCATGTGATGGGAGTGTGCTGGGCTCCACTCAGAGCCAGGGAGCAAGCATTGCATAAGAGGGATGAAGGTCAAGGCGCCTATGGGACGCCGCGTCTCAGTGCGGGACACCTGGTCGGATGCGGAGCCCTCCCAGGGCCCCTGCTTTGAAATCTGAAATGCTTGGGGCAGCAAAACTTGTTGGGGACTGGACGCAGGCTCACCCACCCGGAGATAACTCTAAAACACACACACACACACACCCCACAGCGGTTAATTGCTTATTTCCCTCTCTTCCGTGAACCCTCCCCGCGACCCTACTTCCCTCCACTCTTTGTGCTGGGGCCTGGCATTTAGGACCTTTTGTTGTCTTAATAGAGACTGAAACCTGCTCAGGGCCTGGAGTTTGCTGCTTTAATTCAACGGTGGGAGGTTTTTTTTTTTTTTTCTTTTTCTTTGTTTGTTTTACGTTTCTGTTTTCTCTGCCTAAGCCCTGCAGACAATGCGTCCCTGGAGCAGAAGCTGTGTGCTGGGCTCTCCGAACAAAACTCTCATTAATGGGAGGTGGGATTTCCTGGTCACAGCTTTTAGCCAAAGGGCGAAGGTCACCCATTAACAAGCATCCAGTCTAAACAGGACTGCGTAAAAAGACAGGGAGGGGAGGGAGAAAAGGGAAAAAAAAGTCAAATATTTGCCCTTAATTCTCAAGTTAGGTTCTCCGGGATGGCAATCAGAGAAGTGCAGTGAATGATAAACGCGGCACTCAGGCTGCAGACCCTGGAGCGGGTTTGCTGGGCAGTGAGACTGTTGCGGCTGAGCCAGGGCACCCATCAGCACCCCCATGCAGCCCCATCAAGGATGCCCTGGAAAGCACCGCTGATCTGGGAGCCAGTTCTGGTGGGCGGGGGACTCAGGGGCTCAGCCCGCCACAGGGTGGCTTCCCACCACCTGCCTCTGTGATGACAGTTTCCATTGCTCCCCTACACAGACTCTTGGAGAGGGGGTCCCCTTGCAAGGCTTCACCAGGTGGGCGCTGCTCGGTGTGCACTGCCCTGTCTGCACCAAAGTTCAGCCCCATCCTGCCTCTCCCAGCCCCTGCGGCATGTCCAGCTCCATGCAAGCTCACGGCCTTGGCATTGCTCTCTCCCATGATGAGAAAACTCTCCCTGGGTCTTTGCCTGCTGGCGGCTTCCCGGGTCAGCTCCACAGTCTGTCCCCCTGCGTGAGGGCTGGTCTTCAGAACTCACTCTTTCAACCGCAGCCAGGCACTATCTTCCTCAGACCCTCCCCAACCCCAACGGGAGCCACTTTCAAAGGAAAGGCTTGATTCTTCTATTCCTCAGATTTTTCCAGAGGGCTTGCAGAGTTCGCATCCCAGGATGAGACAAAACCCCCCTGGAAGGAAGTGTTAGACCTCTGAGGCCTCCGAGGCAGGGGGCACCTCTGTAAAGCTTAGTTAGAAAGGAGGAGAGCAGAGCAGACAGGCCCATCCCCAGAACAGAGGCAGGGACGTGGTGGGCCCAGCATGGTTGCTCCTTCCCCCAAACTTACCAGCCAGATAAGCCACTTGGTGTTCTCTGGGGACAAAAGGATCCATGGGCAGAGAGAGGCAGGCATGTCCTGCAAACACAGTGGTTCTCAGCCTCAGCCCCGGTGGCTTCCTCAGAGAGAAAGGGGTACCCGGCCCCTGGTGTAATACGCTACTCCCATAGTCTTGAATAGCCTTAATAATTGTGAACATGGGGCCTGGGTTTTCAGTGTGCACTGGACCCTGGGAATCATAGTGCAGGTCATGACCTCAGCTGTACTTTAAAATCACCCGTGAGGGCTTTAAAATATATGGCCCCTATCCAGGAGGTTCCTTTGGACTTAATCATGTGGGACTGCCCATGGGTAGGTTAGGTGTGGACCCACAGCTCCAGCAAAGAAACCTGTGCGTAAAGGAAATGGGAGGGTGGGGATCCATGCTCTCCCCAGCACTCCTTCAGGCAGAGAAAGCCAAGACCCACAGCTCTTATTTCTATGGAGCTCGATTCTTCCCGGGGATAGCACTGAGCCCACTTGATTGTGGGGATCACGTGAATGATGATACTGCTATTTAGTGGGTGCTCACTGTCAGCCAGGTGCTCTCCTGAGTGCTCTTATGCATCATCGAATTTGAGTCTCAAACTCTGTAAGGCGGGTCACAATATTGTACCGGTTTACAGACGGGAAGCTGGAGCTCTGAGCACCTCAATAGTTTGCACAGCTATCAGGGATGGTCGGCTTGGGACTCTTTCTCCTCATTTACAGTCTGACATTCTTGCAGAATTGTGACGCCCTCCCAGGCCCGGGCAGTGCCTGTTCACCTCTATTTCCCCAGCATCATGCCTAGCACACAATAGGCTCACAGCAAACGCCTGTGGAGTCAGTTCTTCCACAAGAGGCTTTGCCACGTTTTGGTATTTTCTTTCAGCAGGAAGCTTTTTGCTGTTTTCAGTACTATCAAGAATAATTGCCAAGAAAAACCCCTCTAATGTATTTTTCATTCTGTCTTACTTGGGTCCCCTTTGCTACCCCATAATGTTATGATGGCCTTGAGCTAAGCTATGGAGCAGGACTTCATGACATGAGCACTGACATGACCCAGGCCTCGTCCCCACAGATATCCTGGAAAATGCCTGGTAGGGAGCAAGAAGTGGCTGTTCAAGCAGACTCAACCAGAGACAGAGGACACCCCACGCAGCAACACAGGCAACGGCCATAAACAGGGAGACTCGAGTGACTCTTTTCTGCAAAGGGCTTTTGCTTTTTCCAGAAGAGCAAAGTTGTGTGCCCACTCATAGAAGTGTGCAATCAGGAAAGCAGGCGAAGCACAGCTCAGAAAAATGTCGAAGGGCAAGCTGAACCCTCTTAGTAGCCTTGAACATGAGGGGGAAACAAAATGTAGGGCTGGAGAGAAAATGGACAACACATTTCCCATTAATCTCAGGGCTTGCTGGGAAGGGCCATTCCTGGGCCCTGAGGTTTCTTCTTCTCTTGACCCTGGGGCAGGAGAGGGACCAGGTCAAGTCCTTAATGCAGACAAACAACTTAAAGACTGGAGGAAATTTTTTTTTTGAATCGTGAGTCGTTGAAACATGGAGTAGATATATCATGACTGGAAGCTGCTGAAATTTCTGTGAAGCTGATTTTTTAATAGATTAATCGCTTAAACGGGTATAGGACTTTTAAGCGTTTACTACTTCCTTGGCCACTTGACTCCCTGATCACATTTATAAATGAGTGTATTCCTTAGGTGCTTGCTTTGTATGTAAAACCCCACAGTAATGCTAAGAGGGAGGTTTTACTATTGTCCCATTGTACAGATGAGGCAAAGAAAGATCAAGTTAGATGATGCTGGAATCAGTTCTAGACCTCCCTTTACTGTTTCAAAGCCACCACTCCCCTTAGAGAGCTTTCTCAGCAAGTGGAGGGGCTGAATAAAAGGAGGGGCGGAGGTGGCCCCCAATCATCTCTGTCTTAAGGAAAGCCTGGCACACAGCCCGAGGGAGGTGATATCTTGGCTTTAGAAAAACCACAGAGCAGAGATCGCAGCGGCACAACACAAACACCGCTGGCTAGTATCCTAAAGACCTTGGACAAGGTGACTTCAGACTCTCATCTGTGAGACAGGGATGCCAATAGCTTTCACCTCGGGGTTTCGTTGGCAGGATGACAAGAAACAAAAGGGCCAGCTGACATCAGCTGATTTTAAACTGGATTGATGCTGCGTTGCTATGGTTTGGATGTGGTTTAGTCCCTTACTTGGTCAGAGTTGCTCAGTACTGGACAGAGAGTTGGCCCCTCGGGACAAAGGTAGACTTTGGAGCCAGATAAACCCGCACTCCACTCCTCCTCTGCCACTATCTAGTGTGATACGGAGTGAGTCCCTTAAGCTCTCTGAGACTAATTTCCTCTGTCAACCGTAAAGAATGTTTACCTAGAAGCTTTGAGGCCAGGACCAAATAAAACGCCGCTTCTTGATAATGTCGCACCTACCTGAATAGTTCCTAGAGATCGCACTGGGGTAGCGACTGGTTCCCAGAGCGCGTCACATTCTATCAGTGGCCTGGACCCGAGAGCACCCGGGCCCGGCCTCCGGCTTCTTCCCAGGGAGACAGTGGCTGGCCCGAGGGAGCGGACGCTCACTCTTGATCAACTTTAGTAAAGAGCTTCTCCTACCGTGAAGGACTCACAATCAAGCTCCACTGATATAAAGAAACAGCCTTTTAGAGACAGCCCATCACTAAAGACAGTGCTCGTCACGGTTCCCCCATTCTATTCCTTTCCTAAGGAAAAGGGACACATATACAAGGGTTTAAGGGGAGGGATGTTGAGAACAGTTCATGTGATGATTACATGACTAGGAGCTCGTGCCATCAAAGAATGACCCTGACATTATCTCCAAAGGAGCTGAAATGTTGCTTTGTCCCCGAATTCAAGTCCCTTCAGAATTACCTAAGAACATTCCCGTAGAAGGCTCTAGAGATCCCCAGGTAGATTGCGATGGCATCTCAATTACCCTGGGGGCCACTACCTCTTGCACAATCGCCATATCTTACCTTATTACAGAAAATCTGTGTGGAGAATCTCTCCACTGGGCCCCATCCAGGCAATGACCTACCAGCTGTGGAGGGCATGGGACTGATTGTCTGATCCCAGTCTCAGATAGACACAAAGCAGGCCTCTCCTCCAGCACTTCTCTCTCTGCGGCGAGAAGCCAGGGAGATAATAGAATCTGGTGTGGTTCTTACATCTTCGATCCAACAATGGGACGCTCTGATAAAGTTATCTTTTCCTTCCCAGAGATTCTGTTCGTAGCTTGGACTAGGTGAACGCCAAGACCAGGGCGAGGGGCAGGAGGAAAGGACGGTCGTGGGCTGCCTGGCAGCCAGGAACAGCGGGCCAGGGTGCATGGAGCACAGGTCGTGGAATCAGATCTCACGAGCTACTCCTGTGTGGCTCACTTGATGGCGATCATCACATAGACCTTCCATTTGCTTACAAGAAAAAAATAGGATGTTACATATTATGTGCAAAATATAGTTAATGCACTGAAAGTACGGCACAGCAGGCATTTTTAGAAAACCATAATCTTGAGGGGGGAGAAAGGAACTTTACCCTCAAGGTTCTTTCAACTGGTCTAACAATCAAATACACATGAAGCAGATTAGCATGGAAAAAAATAACCGAATTTAATACATACATATGTATGGGAACCCTGCATACATGACAGTCAGAGGCCCCACATGCAGGAGAGGTTCAGGGACAGAAGAGGGACCTGGGTATATAAGATATCTTGAGCTAGGGATGAGGTTATCACCATGGGGGCTTCTGAGGGTCACTGCAGGGTGATAGTTCAGATAGTTTAAAAGAAGTTATGTCTGATGATCTTTTCTTATGGGCGAAGCCTTTATTTCAAGTTCTTCTAGGTAGTTAAAGGAAGGGGCAGAAGATTCTCCTGAGCCTGAAGCTAAAATCTAAAACTTCCCTTAGCTCAAAACAATCCATCTACCACTGAGGCACATCTTGGGGTCTCTCGTTCTAACCCCCCACAATCTAATTTTGTTCTCTTGTCCCTCTTCCAAGGTTCCTGAAAGACAGTGCAATTTCTCCCCAGGTTGTCTGTGTGGGCAAGGCCCCTGAATCTATGCTTTTTATAGAATCTGTGTTTTGGGAGCCCTAGTGATTGGGGTCTTGTTGGAATGGCTTAGCATCAGGCCTGGAACACCCACCCAGGAGGTGGTATTGGTCAGTACAGACTTCTGAGTTCTTTCTTTCTGCCTGGATCAGCTCTAGGGCTGTCACAACAAGGACCACAAACAACAGAAATATAACTTCTCTCAGTTCTGGAGATGGGAAGTTGGAGATCAAGGTACTGGCAGGGCCACGCTCCCTCTGAAGGCCCGAGGGAAGAATCCTTCCTTGCCTCTTCTGGTTTTGGTGGCTACCATCAGTTCTTTGTCTTGTTGTGACATTACCCCAATCTCTGCCTCTGCTGTCACATGGCATTCTTCCTTGTGTGTCTCTCCTTTTATAAGGACTCTAGTCATTGAATTTAGGGTCCACCCTCACCCAGTCTTTCCTCATCTTCACTAGTTTCATCTCACACACCTATTTCCAAGCAAGATCACACTCACAGGTACCGGGCGTTAGGACTTCAATGTATATTTTGGGGGACACGTTCAACCCACAACACTACCTGTAGCTTCTGCCTGCAAAACCTAATGCTAGTACCACCTGCTCAATAATAGGTGCTCAATAAAATACTTGTGAACGAATAAATGATGTACTATATAAAGCTTTTAGCACCATGACCGGCCCAGAAGCAGCACACACTCGCTGGTGGCTAGTCATTCATATGATGGGACCTTTGCTAAGTTAGTCCTTGCATCAGTCAGGACACAGTCAAGGTTCAGAGGAGGAAATTTAATAGGAGAAATTAGTTCCCAAGGTGTTGGAAGAGTTATAAAGGAAAAAAGGCAGAGGTAAGCCTGCCCAGAGATCAGCATATGCAGAGAGCCACTGTCACCCAGGGAGTGTCTTGTTGGGGACCAGAGGCCAGAGGAGGGAGCCATCTGCAGAGAGGAGCTGGACAGTGGAGAGCGGGCCCTGGGACCAGCAAGGCGATGTGACACCTGAAGGGGATGAAGGGTAAAAATCCTCTCACCCCTCAGTCTTCTTCCAACACGTCCTATTTCCCAAATCTATCAGGGCACCATCTGTCCATGGAGGGGCTGGGAACTGTCATTCTCAGTGGCTAGTTCTGTCATCCAGAGCGAAGGAGGGAGGGCAGGGAAGAGCTCTTACAGCAATAAGCAGATGCCTGCCCCTGTCCCAGGTGTGGATGTGTCCATGCACTCATGCACTGCCCTGAGATTTGTGGCCGGAAGATGGGAAAAAAACTAGTCTCTGGATAGATCCTTGTAGACTCGAGTATTTCTGATGGACAATTAGCATTTCTTCCCAATGGTCCTCAGCTGTCATTGTCCCTAAGCACCTTGAAGGAAAGACTTGCAATTCAGATTCCCGGGCCCCGCCCACTGAATCTGCTTCGGATCCCCTTCGGGCCCATACTGGGAACCTGTATCATTAACAGAGGCTGCCCTCTCGTGGAACACCAGCTCTGCTGATTCCAATGCTGATTAAAGGTCAATAATTTGAGAAACACTGAGCTAGCTTCAGGAGTTGGACAGTATTCTAGATTCCAAAGGAAGGAATGAGGCACCTCTGGAAGCGGTTGTGTGGAACAGAGTGCCACGCAGGGCCTGGAAGCATACCTCTTTCATGCACAACACCCACAGGACACTCTGCTCTCGTTGGCCTACCCTCCAGCCCAAATCCTGTGCCAAAATTCCTTTGTTTTGCTCTAGATTAGAGAAATTGCACACACATGACATAGAGCTTAAGCACACTAGCTCTTGAGTCAGCTGCACCCGGATTAAATCTCAGCTCTTCATGGCTAAGCTCTCCCTAAAAAAGGCCACTCTGCTTCTCAGGCTGGGTTTACCTTTTACAACCCAAAGGATCTTCAGAAAGAAGAGATTTCTCCATCTCGGGCACTGACTCAATGACCCATGTAACTAGTCCTGGGGAAAGATAATTGGACAACTGAGCCCTCATGATTTAAGGGAAATTAATATGTAAAGGTTGCCTGTATCTCTTAACCAGATAAGAGCCAGGTCTTGTCTGCCTGCTCTGCCCTCTGTTCTAAGCTGCCTGGGAGATAACTCTTATCTGATTGGAAATAGCCTTCCTCCTCATGGGATCTCAGGCTTGGGATTTTAAGAGGACTTAGAAACAAGTGTCAGGTGACTTATGCATCCTAAGGGAGTGAACTTTGGACTCTGAGCACTTAGAGTCCAGCCCTGAAACCTTGGAAGAATGACTTGACTTCTCTAAGCCTCAGTTTCCATATTCCTGAAATGGGTATTAGGTGCCCCACTTAAACTGCTTTGCAAAGCTGTTAGGAAAACCGCAGGTCCACAGTGTAGGGCCTCTTCTGATGGCCACATGATAGTCACAGTCATCACACACTGTCTGCCTCTTTGTATTAGGCAGAGGTCCTGGAACAGTCTAGAAATGTTCTGTTTAATCGGTTCCTCTTAGCCTCTCCTTGCAGATCCACACACCTGCTTCTTCTGTGTTCTCTCTCACAGTGGGTAGCAAAACAGCCACCAACCCGGACACCTGTATGTCGTCCTCCCTCTCCTATCTTTTCTCCTAATGCCTCATGCAGACATTCTCTGGGACCTTGTAGAGATTTCTCGGGTCTCTTCTCTCTCCTCCACCCCACTGCCATGGCTCTCTCAGACCACCACTGTCTCAGACCACCTTGTCGTGACACTTTCTATGCCCGCTTCTCTGCTGCCAGTGATCACACCTTCTCACTCTCCGCTTAAAATCCCCACGATCTTGGGAACAGGGTGAAACTTCTTCAGGCTAGAATACAAGTCCTTCCACAGCCCCTTCTTGCCTCATACATCAGTAAGACCCAACCACTTAGAGCTCTGAGCACTCACAGGCACGCACACCCTCAATTGTGCTTATTCTCTTCCACCTGGAATGTCCTTCCCTCACCTTTACCTCCTTCACTCACCTGCAAGGTTCCACTATTAGGTCATTATTCTGATTCTCTATTTCTGCATAACAAACTTCCCCTCTCCCAAACTTAATGGCTAAAAATAACAATTTTTTTTTTTATTATTTCTCCAAATTCCATGGGTCCAAAATCCACAGAGGATCCAGCAGGCATGGTTCAGCTTTGCTCAGTGATGTTTGGGGCAAACTAAGATGACTCAGTGGGCTGGGGCAGAAAAGCCCGGACTGAGACAACTTGCTGTGTCTCTCCATTGGGCCCCTCCCAGCAGCCAGCTTGGGCTTCCTCACAGCATGGCAGCCTCGGGGGTTCTTCAGTAAGTTTTCTTTGACTCTCCCTCACCCTCTCTGGCCCCAGGTGCCCCTCTCTCTGCTGCACTCTAAGATCTGAGTAATCACAAATGGTGCAAAACCTCCCCATTAAATAGGGAATGATTTCCTTGAACAAAGGAGGGCCTCATTGGTCAATTATTTGGCATATAATGGGTTCTCCATAAATCAGAGCTATAATTAGCAGTGTTGGTATAATTAAGATTAAAAATTGTGCCATATCTTTTTGTTTGGCCACTGCCTAGCGCAGAGAAGCCAACCCATGGAAGTTTCCATAAGGTGACTATTGAATGAATGAGTGAGTGAACAAATAAATGAACAGATGCTCTGCACACAGTACTGTTCCTGATGTTAAGGGAACCAGGCTAACCCAAGAATTACATCTGATTCTGGTCTGCGTAGATGCTCCAGCTCTAATTACACTTAGGTCTTGGCTGGACTTGGGGCTAAGGAACTTGGGGGCAAACAGTTGGCCTCCTGCCACAACCCTCACAATAGGCCAAGGCCTTCCCTGCCAGCTGTGGGTCCTTAAGCCTCCAGTGTGGACTCACTTCAGCTATGTCTGCCCCCCCCCAGCCCCCCCACCTCCCCAGGAAGAGGCTGCTTTGCAGAGGGAGCGCCTCTCCAGGCCGAGGGCCCAGCGCTTCCTCCCTGCCCGTCGCAGAGCAGCAGCTGGGCCGGCAGCCTGGCAGGTGTCTAACAGCCCGCTGCAATCCTGCATAACAGGAAGCGAAAGAGAGAACCATATCCAATTGAAATTGCAGCGGAATATGGGCTGCAATGCTTAATTAACCACCCTCAGTCATTTTACAGATTTCTGTTGTTGCTGAAGGAAAAAAAACACACACAACAACACGGAAGGCAGGGTACATGGAGGGCGACAAAGCCGTTTCTGGAGAGTTCGTTCATGTTCATGGCCCTGCTCTCTGATCAGCAGCTGCTGACATAAGGCGGAGGGAATGCTCACTTCTGGCTTCCTTTTTTTAATGGGTTTCCAAAGGTGTTTGTTGTTTGTTTCGTGGTTTTTTGCCAGAGAGTCAAATCTGTGCCATATTCGTAGCAGTGGCCCGTGTATGTGTGTGTTTGTGGGGCTGGGGGTTGGCAGCCTGAGTGGATTTGTACAGTTGTATCTGTACGGAGGTGTGTTGTGAATGCACAGGAAGTTGTGATAGGGGTTTGTGCAGGAGCATGTGGATGCAACTAAGTGATAACAGAATGTGCGTGTGGGCATGCACGCGGGTGTGAGTTGTCTCATATTAAGGACATGTGGGAATGGGTCATGAGCAAGGTTCCATGTCCATATGGGGGAGCAGGTGTCTACTTGGATGGGTATTTCAATAGAAGAGGAGGCGTCTTTGCAAAGTCAGGTAAACTCAGCTTCCTGTTCTAGCAGAGGGTAATGACAGGGACTTCTTGGAGACACCTCAAGGCTTCACTTTGCGTCACATCTTGTTTTCCAAACCGAGCTTGCTCACCTGGATGGACTTTATGGGGAATCCTTGGAATGCTACAAACTCCACAGGGACATAAATGCATTAACAAAGCAGCTAATGTTTGTTAAGGGCTCACTACGTGGCTGGTATTGCCCCCAGTGCTTCTCAATATGGGTCTTTTTTGATCCTTCCAATAACCTTATTGGGTAGGAACTGTGTTACTATTTCCTCTGTAGAGTTAGGTAGATGGTGGAGCCAGGATTTGGATGCAAACTGTCCAGCGTTAAAACCCCAAACTCTCCCAAGTTCTCACGCCTGGGTATGGGGACAGAGAAGACCCCCCCCATCGCCCATGTTGTAGTGACTAAATTTGCCTCATTTCCATTAGGGAACAGGGGCTTAATCTGTGAGCATCAGAACCTCTCCTGGAAAGAGGGCTGGTGCAGAGATCAGGGTACGTTGGTGGCTTTGGACACTCACCTCCATTCCCATGTCACTTCCTTTCAGGACATCAGTACTGTCACTTGGTGACAAGTGCCACGGTCCCCTCTGGCTTGCCTGGATTTCAGGTCTTCAGCTCCCTAGCCGTATCTTTTCATGATTTCTGGCTGGTTTCTCAGTAATGGATCCCCAACCCTTGTAGGCCATCAAGATCCCCTCAATGAGCTTCTTAAGGAACCTTTGGGCAGAGTCTACCCAGGGTCCCACTCCCAGAAATTCGCATTTAGTGAGTCTGGGGAGGAGCCAGGAACTGCCATTTTTCACAAGCACCCTCTCCCACGTGACTCCATTGTGGGTGTCCAAGGCCCATGCTTCCAGAAAACTGCTCTCCAAATCTTCCAGGTGTGTAGCTTAAAACCCCTCTTCCCTTGCACCTGAGGAGCTCTCTAGAAGGAAACCAGGGTCCTAAGGTCGGAGGCCACACTCAGCAGAGCAGCGCCCAGGATGGGCCTTTAAAAAAAAATGGGGGTCAGTCTATTTCTCCAAAGTCCAATCTGCAATGACAGGCAGTATTCCTTTAAAAGCAGCTGGGGAGAGGAGCAGACGAACGCCCGTGTGAAGCCAAGCATTCCTCAAGGAATTTAAATGGGTCAGGAACTCTGAAAGAATTTAAATGAGCATGAAATAGGTATAGAGGGTTTTTTGGGCCAATATGCAAGCCAAATAGTAAATAACTATTTTCAGCACCGAGTTTGGCTGGCAAATTTGCATATACATGTGGCGCCCCGTGTTTCTATTTTTACCATGGAACTGTGCAATCTGTAAAGAGAGCCGCCTGCCTCGGTGGAAATCCGGGCTGAGGCTGTTAGCCGGGAGCAGCTCATCTTCAGCCTGGCTGGACCTGGAGCTCTGCATTTGGACGAGCCCAGGCGAGAGTTGAGAGATGGGCAGGGAAGAGAGAAGGCACGCGTGTGAAGTTTGTTGAGCTCTTGTAGTGCCAAGATCTCCCCCAAAGCAATGCGCTCGTGCCTGGAAAACAGAAGTTGAAGTGGAGAGTTTGACATTGCCTGGCACCGTTTAAAACAACTTCCCAGCCTTTCTTAAAAACCCACCCTGCTTCGTCCCTCACGTATTATGATCATTATATTACTGTGATTATCATAGTATTGTCATTATTATGACTATTGTCAAAATGTGGGTACATTTTTGCAGATGCGTGCAGAACTGAAAACGCTCCCTGCTTCTCTGCTTGTTGTCTTTTTATTTCCCAGAGAACAGTAATGAGGCAGATTGAAGGTTTTCTGGCAAATCTCTGGATGCCTTCATTTCCGCTCAGCATGGGGTTGCCACTCAGGTATTCTGTAATTACCCAGTGGGACCCTCTAACGGTGACTTTGCACAGCGAATTTGGCATTTCCCTTTGGATGCTCATGCACTGGAAAGCAGCACAGGCTTTTTGCCTTTTCTTGCAGCAGAAATGCACGTGGAGGGAAGAAAGGGCACATTGCATAAGGAAGGAAGTGCCGCCTGGCTCCTGGGGAAGGTGGTGGTGGGCTGCCAACCTTGGTTTAGCTTCTGCTCACAGGCTGAGAGATGGCTGATGGGTTAGTGACGCTCTGTTAAATCATCACCTAATGCCAGCCATGTCTAGCCTTCATGTGCCATAAATACCTGAAAATGAACTTCCTTAAAATAACTTGTAGTTGAGAAACATAGTAGGTGTAAATTGGTCCTAAAAGGACCCTCCCTCCACCATCAGGACCTTTGTACCACTTTTTTTTTCTTGGGAAAATTGCTGTTTCGTTTAAATGGGACATGGGCAAAATAGGAGAGCCCCTCCAGCTGCCTGCATGTGAAGATACTGGCTTTTCTGTTTGAGGACAGGGCCAAAGAGCTTGATAAAATTCAGCTGTGGTTGCTCAAGGTTTCCAAAGGCCCAAAGCAGAGTGTTGGGAGGTTTGGTGTGGCCTGTGTTTGGTTCTCAGACACTTTCGTTTTCAGAATATTATTTCCTTTGTCGGGTCTAACCCTGTCAGTAATGATGGCTGAGTAGTTGGGTATGGCACACTACCATATTTGGACAATTTTTAGAAACTACCTAAGATTTTTGTGACATCCCTTCAAAGACTTGCAAAATGTTTTATCAAAGGATATTTTAAAACACCTTTTTAAAAAAGTTTGTTTTCCTTTCTCTTAGTAATTGGGGGAAAAAAGCATATGAACAGACTAAAGGAGATGTATGTATAGCTTTGGGGCTATAACATAAGCTTTGGGGGGGGTCTTTTTATAATTTTTTAAATATATTTTTATTGATTTTAGAGAGAGAGGAAAAGAGGAGAGAGAAATAGAAACATCAATGATGAGAGTCATTGATCAGCTGCCTCCTGCACTCCTCCTGCTGAGGATCAAGCCCAAAACCCAGGCATGTGCCCTGACTGGGAATCAAACCCCAATCTCCTGAATCATAGATCAATGCTCAACTGCTGAGCCCCACAGGCCAGGCAACTTTTGGGGGTCTTTTTAGAATAAAAAGATTTATGCTTACGCCGCTCCAGAGTAAGGAAAATTTTTACCAATTTCAAAGAGCATGAAAAGAAGATGCTATAAACTTTTGCTCAGGCTGTAGTATCTCTGAAATACTGTGAATGTGAGAAAGCTTCTTATGACTAATGCAATATGATATGCTTCCCTAGAAAGATGGTTTCCTTTGTTTATCACTAGCTGAAAACAATTACTAGTTGTTGTCTTACACAAACCCTTTTCATCCATCCATCCACCCACCCACCCATCCATCCATCCATCCATCCATCCATCCATCCATCCATCCATCCATCCATCCATCTATCCATCCACCTGTCCACCTGTCCATTCATCCATCTATTCCCCTACCCATCCACCCATTCTCCATTCCTCCACCCTTTCATTTATTCATTCACAATGCCTATCACAATGCTGATTACCAGAGATACAGAGATGACTCAGAAACATTCCCTATTTCCTGCCCTCAAGGAGCTCAGAATCTGGGGTCTATTTAGACCCTTGGCATGGGCAAATTTAACACTTGTGGTTTTGAACACTTATGAGCAACCCAAAGCTTTGTCATTTTTGCTACTGCATGGACATCAGTGGATTTAAATGGTGTCTTCAATGAAATGAATTAGCAAGAGGGAGTCTTTGACTTCATGAGTGAGCATAGCTGACAGCCCAGCATCCATACTGAGATCAGCTTCGCGGTTTTGCACCCAGAATCACGCTCATTAGAGGGTAAAACACTGTTCCAGGGCATGTGATAAACTCCCCAAAAAACCATCTGCCAATGCTACTTATGGAACTAAGGAGAAAATAGAGAGATCTACTTGAAGTTTTGATGGGAAAGATGGCATGGAAAACTGATCTGGAGTAACTTGAGAACTTGCATAGGAGCTCCTCACTAATATCAAAGACTAAAGGGAGTGATTTCACCCTGTTACCGTAGCTTTTGGGAGACTCTTGACTGAAACCAATTACAAATTCTTGGTTCCTAGGAGTCCAACTTGCAAGGCTCCTCTCTGCTCAGATGGCTCCCACTCTTGGTGTTTCCATTAATATTTTGCTTTTGGGGGTGGGGGAGCACTACTGTCCAAGTAGCTGATATTACATCAATGGTTGTCACAGTTCTGCTGTTTCTATGATCTCAAAGTTAAAAGAGAAATTAATCCCCCAAGCCTCCCATGAGTTTCATAACCCCTTCTCCCAAGGAATTTGGAGTGACTTCCTCAAGGCCTGGGCCATGGCTGTTTATGAGATACCACCCTGAGTTTCCTCCCCACTTAGGGCCACATAAATGACCACAGTGGCGCCGTAGGTTTAGCCACAGACTTTCAGCTTAATTGGCACTGTTTTTGCCTCGGAGCAGGATTTGCCACACTTTACTGTCGATGTCTATCCCAGGACTCCAAGAGATGACTGGCTGCCATCTCCCCCACCCCCCACCTGTTTATCATGAGGCACCAGACACCAGGACCAGTTTTTTCCATACCCAAGCACCCTGGGCTGGGCCGGCAGATTAAGCATCCTCGGTGTGGCCCTTGCTGTCCACAGGTAGAAATGCAAGTTTCTATAATTAATGCATCAGAGGAAGAGTGGGTGCCTTGGATGTAAAGAATTGTAATGCATTTTTCTAAAATAAAATTCTTCTAAGAATGAGCTGCAACATTTACCCACTGCCCTCGCTCGTTAAACCCTATTTTCCTATCTCTGTTCCATGCAAGAATTCAACTGTTAAATGTGCACATATCCTGTCCAATCTCCTAGCTCCAAATTCTTCCTCCTGGTTACCTCTGGATATCCAAACATCATCTTTTCCCCCCCCTCTTCTTCCTTCCCATCTCTGCTTTTTACTTTTCTGTCTTATTTCTACTGTCCTCCTCCTCTCTCACCCTTTTTTTTTTTTAAAAAAAAAAAATGTTTTTATTGATTTTTAGGGAGGAAGGGAGAGGGAGAGAGAGAGAGAAACATTGATGAGAGAGAAACATCATTGATCGGCTGCCTCCTGCACGCCGACGGGATGGAGCCTGGAACCCGGGCATGTGCCCTGGCCTGGAATCGATCTGTGACCTCTTGGTCCCTAGGTCGACGCTCACCCACTGAGCCACATCTGCAGGGCTCACCCTTCTTTCTCTTTGCTTCCCACCTGTCATGCTGCTTTGGGAGACATAGTTCACTCATCACAGCCAGGGGTGGTCATGGTTGGACTGGCATGGCAATGGATCAAGGAAAGAGCAGTTCAGATATTTCAGAGTAAATTGATACCAAATAAAGGATCAGCAGCAGAGTCACTGAAAACACCTCCACGCTGTCGTAGGTCCAGTTCGCTAGAGTGGAGTGTGAGAAGGCGGATCTTGACGGGGCTGAGGGAGCCAGGATGGAGCAAGGCGAGGAGTTAGGCAGAGATGTGGGTTCAGCTGAAGTCCAGTCTCAGGCTGACCCCACAAGGGGCTCTGGAGTTGTTTCCCCAAATCGGTCACAATAACTACAGACTATCCCCAAAGGCAGGTCACCATGTCCAGGCATTTTTAGACGTAGAGACTTCTGCTGGCCACGGGCAATTCTCAGGAGAAGGGGGTGTCTGAGCACTAGGAAGAGTCGAGGGTGCAGCAGCCTGGGAAGTGGCACCCAAGTGCTGCTACATCGGCAGCTTAACAGCACCCACCCTTTCACACCCGCCTCAAGACTCAGCAGGCTCCTGATCTTCCCCCGTAAAACGCGTGTGTTCCCTCGAGCACCACTTAATTCATGAGGATTAACAACTCCCCTTTCCTTTTGACTCCATCATATCGTGTTTATTTTCATTAATTACTCCTATTGCAGTCATCTACTCCTCCCAGCTGCTCTGCAAATCACCGAGGGCCTCCTTGAGGGCTGCCCCAAAACCTTAATGCTACTTCTAGCAACTAGGAGAAAAGCTCATTGCTGAGGTAGGACTTCCCGTCCATTCTTTCTGTTTCCGTGTGTCGGGCGCATTTATTTGAAAATGTATCTCACTGTGGTCTATCGTTACCGATAGGCCACCTCTGCCTTACTCGATCGTGCTAATCCTTCCCCCAGCTGTCACTGCTTCCTGGCATCACTGCATGACACCCTGTGCTGGCCGCTGCTTCTCGGGGGCCTCACTCTAACCCTCCTGCGGCGACCCGCTCCCCATGTGGTGAGGACAACATTGCACCACTGAGACAGGTCCACCCAGACACCCAGGCAGCTAGCACGCCCCCTGGCCCACCTCTGGGTCCGGTGTGGCCGCTACGCCAGCTCAGACACCCGCGAACAGTGCGTGCTCCCTTGGGCCGATGGGTGGCTAACAGGGGAGGATGCCAGGGACAGAGCTGGAAACGCGGACTGCAGTATGAACATGGGTTGGAGAGTGCCCCCCAAATTCATGTGACCTTATTTGGAAATAGAGTCTTTGTAGACGTAATTAGTGAAGTTAAAATTAGATTATCCTGGATCCTGTGGGCCTAAATCCACTGACTGGTGTCTATATAAGAAGAGAGACACAGGGGAGAAGATTATGTGGGGACAGAAGCAGAGACTGAATGATGCAGTCACAAGCCAGGGGACACCTAGGATTGCTGGCCACCACCTGAAGTTGGAAGAGGCAAGGAAGGGTCCTCCCCTGGAGACTTCAGGAGGAGCATGGTCCTGCTGACACCTTAATGTCCAACTGGTGGCCTCCTGAACTCTTAAAGAATAAATTTCCATTGTTTTAAGCCCCCCAGTTTGTGGTACTTGGTTACAGCAGCCACAGGAAACCAATATGACATATACACAGGAGGCCCACTATGTTGGGAAGGAGTCTTAGGTGGGAAGCTGGCATTCCCCGTGCTTCCACATTTTGGAACAGAACTCCAAGAATTCGAAACTTTTACATCTGAACCTGGCCCTCTAGGTTGTTATGAACATATATTTGCCAAGAGAGGAGGGTAGAGTCCTTTTTAACAGTGTGTTAATTCGCTTGGTAACCGTTAGAAACGAAGACTCCAGCTGTAAACTTGGTCCAGTCCCCACAGGTGTTGGAGTGAGCCTTCCCTAGAGCCTATTCTCCCAACTTTGATGCAGAATTAGGTTGATCAAAAAAAGGCTCTGTTTGCAGAGTGCCTTCTGCTACAAACATGAGTAACACGTGCAGCCTTTTCTGGATTTTCCTAAATGTAATTTTTTCCCTTCTTGAAGATAGCTGAACATAGCTTCTGAACATAAGCAGGACAGCTTATCGGGCTGATGGCCTTCCTATTTCCTCCCACCGTCATCAGAAGCAGCAATGTGACAAGGAGGCACTCCAGATCAAAGTTGCAAGCACACTTCCACCGTCCCCAGGCTATGGCCCTGGCAAGCCCCATATTTATAATATTTTCCAAATCTGTATAATTGAGATTGCCTTTTTGTGAAAAGCAAGCTAGAATTCCCCCTAAACTGGCAATGCTTTGTCAAGATTCTAGAGCAGTTCTCTAAATGGCCAGCTTGTTAACGATGAACGAAGAGAAGGAGATTCCAGTTCAGTAGCTCTGGGTAGGGCCTAGGAACCTGCAATCTTAACAAATGCCCCACCCCCAGGTGATTTTTCAAGCATACTGCTCCCAGGACCACACTTAGCACCTACTAAGGGCCAGACACTTTACAAAATGTTTCTTCAAGCCTACAAATTATTGACTTGAATGATTATTGTATTTTTACACACAAAGCCTTATTACAAAAAAATGTCTGATTTTATAAATGGAGAAATTGAGGCTCAGAGGAGTTAGGTAGCCCCTCTTGGTAACACAGGGAGGAAGGGGCGTATTTGACTAGTGTCTGTACAATTCCTAAATTCACCCACTATTTTATCTCCCTGAAAAATATAGGTGCCTCTGTGTCTTCATCTATTAGTCGATACAGTAGGAAGTGCATAGTAAGAGTACATACTAATTATGGATGGTTAAATGAGATATTAGGTTTAGCCATATGAAATTGTTGATGTCCAACCATTTAGGACCTACCAATTTCAAATAGGTCTATCTAGTAATTGGGAAGTGCTGGGTACAGTGCCTGGCATAAAGCAATAGCTCAATAAATGTCGAGTATTATTAAAAGCTGTTGTGGGTTGGACTGTGTCCGCCCCAAAGATATGTTGACATCCCAGCGCCTGGTACCTGTGACTGTGACCTTATTTGGAAATAGAATCTTTGCAGATATAATGAGTTAGGTTTAAATGAGGTCATACTGGATTAAGTCCAATGACTGGTATCCTTGTAAGGAGAGAGATTTAGATAACCAGACACAGAGGGGAGATAGCCATGGGAACACAGAGGCAGAAATTGGAGTGATGCAGCTACAAGCCAAGGAAAGCCAAGTAAGCACCAGAAACTGGAATAGGCAAAAAGGATTCTCCTCAGAATTTTCTGAGGGAACAGGGCCCTGCCAGCACCTTGATTTTGGACTTCTGACCTCCAGAATGCAGAGAATACATTCTTATTGTTTGCAGCCTCCAAGCCTTTGGTGATTCATTTCAGCACCCATAGGAAACCAATAGGGTAGCTTTACCACCCTCATCATCTTTGCCATCTCATCCCCACCACCATCGCCATCTTCACCATCACCTCATAGAGCACAAGACATCACACTGGACTCAGATCGCAGAACAGTGGCCTCTGATCAGTGCTGACATATGAGGATGGAGTTGCTTAGTCTCAATCATGTTCTCTACTTGGACTTACCCACACAGACTGTTTTGATTTCCATCCAAATTATTTTTTAAAAGATTCTTTTATGATACACATACATTTGTGCTTTTTGATGCTTTCCCAAGCTCCCTCCAGCTGGTGTAATGTAGACGTCTCCCTAGGGAAATGTTCAAGAGACAGAAAGACGGAAAAATGGTAGCCACAGAGCACTGGGTAAACATTAGCTCCTTTCATAACCGTCCTTTCTTGGATGACAAATCTGTGGTGGGCCCCCAAGTCCCAAAGGATCCCACTTCAAACATATATTTGGATCGGTCTGAAGGGTCAAGGACCTGCTATATAAAAAGTCCCCTAATGTACACTATTCAGATAGAATTTGCTGGCACAAAAATTCCAAAGTGGAGTATGTGGCTCACTTCAAATTTATTTGTCAATCAATACAAGGTTTCTAGTGACCTCTGGTTCAGGTTTTGGACAAAGAGACTCTTCACCCTACTTCCTCTCTTACTCTCCCCTCTGTCCAAAAAATTAGGATGCTGTAAATTCTGTCAGGTCAATGACCGTATTTTCCAAATAAAAAAGCAAAAACAGAAGCCATGATTGACAGTGAGGCAGAAAATTCAAAATCTGAATTGTCCAAGCCAATCTGCTTACGGGTATACCCACTGGGCCCAGTCTCTGAGCTCAGATGTCCCCATTAGATCTGTGAATTCGGGCAAGTCACTTCAGCAGTATGTCTGAGTTTACGCATCTTTATGAGGTTGGCACTGTTATATCTCTCATTTTAGAGCTGTGAGTACCCAATGAATAGTAAACAAAAGCGTTTGGCAGAGTGGTAGTCATGTAAGTTCTCAATAAATATTAACTATTACTATTATTTTTTAATCTGTAGAAAAGCGGGCCTCTATTTGCATATAGACAGCTCAGTTAGAGTTGAAGTAGGCATTATTTTGCAGCTCAGAAGGTTTAAGCAACACACCCAAAGTCTCATAACTACTCATCTCAACTTGAATTTAAGCTCCTTCCTTCTATACCATGTTGGACTGTCCAGAATGTTTTCACTCAAAATGAAGCTCCCCCCTGTGACGACTCATGACCTTTTCAGTTGAGTCTTAGAAGGGTATAGCCTCTGAGCACTTTGATCTGGCAGAGAGTTGGAGCACCGATGGCACAGAGAAAGTTAAGCTCAAGAGCAAAACCCTGAGTTGTTTTTCTGGGCTCCAGGACTGACCCAGTTACTGCCAGCCTATAACAGGGCCATTGCCCCTGTCCTGGACCATCAGGCTTCTTACTTGGAAGTGGATTGGCGATTCTGGAATCCATCTGCTGCCAATGGCTCTCTAGAGACAGGGTCTCCCAGAGGTGGCTCTTAGACCATTTGCATTTGAATCCTTTGGGAGGCTTGCTAAAACACAGATTTCTGGGTCTCTCCTAGACTTATTGAATCGGAATCTCTGCTGGACAATCAGATGTCTGTATTATTAACTAGTGGTCAAGTGACTGTGGTGCTCCTGAATCTCTGTAAGCCACAGATGCAGCCAGAGCCTTATTGTTTCTCCTCAAAGAGAGCCAAAGGTGGGAGTGGGGGAGGACTTACCTGAATAAAACAGAGATGATGTCTTGGTCCATTCAGGCTGCTATATCAAAAATATCACAGACTGGGTGGCTTAAACAATAGACATTTATTTCTTAGTTCAGGAGACGGGGAAGTTCAAGATCAAGAAGCTGGTAGATGCAGCGTCTGGTGAGAGCCCACTTCCTGGCTCGTAGACGGCTGTCTTCTTGCTAAATCTTTCCATGGTGGAAGGGGCTAAAGAGTAATATGGGGTCTCTTTCATAAGGACACTAATCCCATTCATGAAGGCGCCACCCACCTAATCACCACCCAAAGGCCCCGCCTCCTTATATCATCACACAGGGGATTAGGATTTCAACATAAAAAATTTGAGGGGACACAAACATTGAGTCCGTAACAGAGGAAGTACCTGGAACCCATCTGGATCCTACAGACGCCCAGGTGTGGTAGGAAGAATAATAATGCCCCAAAGGGTCTCAAGTGGCTGGGAGGGGGAGCGAAGAGCATGCTGGATTACCTGAAGGTCCCACTAAACAGGTCTTAGGGCCCCCACAAGACCATGACACCCGAAAACAAAACAAGGAAAGGAATTCCAACACTGGTGACATTTTGCAGTATTGCACTATCAATGAGTCCAGAGAGATGCTATTTGATTTCAGCATACTTATTCCTTTTGTATTTTATGCTTTCGTACTTCGAAACACTTTAGATTACATGAAATGCAGGAGGAGCGGAACAAAATAACCTCATCTAAGAGTAGATCCTCTGATCAAGAGGGTGGAGGGTCAGTCAACAAAAGTCAATTGTCAGGAGCTGGCAAAGGAACAACAAGATCAAAGGACCAGGTTTGCAAATGAGAATTCTGAACACAGAGAAAGAAACAGAGTCCAGCAGGCAAAGACGACAGGGCAATGCCGAAAAAAATAGTCGATGGAGACTCCTCTTTTTATAGGATTGTGGGTGGTTGTAGCGTTAAAGGCAGGAACATGGTTGAGAGGGAATAATGAATATATGCAAATGAATGAATGTCTGTAGCTCAGCCTAGTGGCTCCTGGTGTGCTTTGAGGTCCTCCCTGAAGGCCAAACCCTTCCCAGGTCTACCCCAAACCCCAGGGAGTTCAGATGGATAGGGCCCCTCGGTCATGAATGACAGCTGTCCTACTTTGGGCATCCGCGTGGGGTGACGCTGTGGTCTAGTTCTTAGCGCATCTGTGTGCAGAGATGAAAGGTCCTCTAGCCCCTTGGCTGAGGCGTTTGGCACTGGAGACGCACCCATGGGGCCTCCGGGGAGAGGGCGTCTGAGAAGCCAGGCGGCACTCCCCTTCTGGAGTCTGTTACTCTTGGGCCCGGACTAAAGGGGGCTTAGGTTTCTGCACTTTTCATGTGGCGTCTTTCAAAATTGAAATCCACTTGAAGTGGTTTGGGTTTTTCTCTTCCCCTCCTGGTGTTTGCTGTAGAGAAATACCTTCAAACACAGTGCTGCTCAACGCCTGCCCCTAAGCATGTTCAGAGGAACCCAGAGAGGCCACATCAAGCCGAACGTTTTCATCAGAGACACCCAGGCTGGGCCCCTACCTGAAGCTCGCTCTGCAAAGGTTTTCTTTTTGCCCTGCCTGCCCCTGCCATTGGCTCACAGGTGCTTGAGAACAAGCCACCCTTGTTTCTCTGCAGGAACTTATCTGGAGAGTTTGGAGGTGAGAACAGGGTCCCCTGTCCTGTGTGGACCCCCCTTTTGCTCTCCGAGCCTGCGGGGAAGGCAGGGGGAAGGTGGGTGGGGTGGGCCCTCACTCATCCCACTGCTCTAGAGAGCCCCTCCCTCCTCAGCACACTCCCTACTCCTGGGCATCCTTTATTCATCTGGGTTTTCTACCAACCTCATTCCCCCATCTATAACATATCTGAAAGAAAACACTTAGGCCCATCGGCTAAGGGAGCTGGATCAATGTCCCAAGTCATAACCCACGGAGACGTCGTGCCTCATTCCTTTTTATGTGCTAGAACCTTAGCCTCAGAGGTGCATCCTGATAGTCCTCTATCCATATCAGCAATGGATCTTCATTCATACCAGCAGACCTGTGCAGGAGAGAGGAAATAAATGATCGATGGCTTATAGATATTATTTTACTATTTTAGTTACCCAGAGTCTGTGTCTGTGGCTGTTGACTCAGATGTACCTAATGACAGATGTAGGGGGAACTTCGGAAGGTGGGTAAGTCAACTAACCTCTTTACTTGGCAGCTTAAGGAATTCCATCTCGCAGCTTTTCGGTGATTTGGCAGAGGTCACTGGGCACCCTGTAGGGCTGCACTGTATTATGGGATTTAAAGGTATTTGCATACATCAGGACACTGGACAATGTGGATAGTAACCTGGGGAAACCATGGGCCATTTCAGGTCAGCTCTCCCCCTTTCGCAAATGGGGAAGCAGCAACCTATGTCTCTGACCTGGTTCACGCTTACGAGCCTTGACTATGTCTTCATAGTCCCGGATCAGACTGGGCAGTGGCCTTGCTGTTTGGAGTCACTCAGCAAATTGCAGCAGGAATAGAGGTGTCCGCCCTAGTCCATCAGTCCACACAAGCCAGGGCCAGTGGGAATATGCTCTTCCTTCTCTTGCCTACAGTCACCAATGCATTTATATTTCCTAAGAAATGATTGGGCTGGAAAGCCTCAGCATCTAAATTTGAGATTCTACTGGAAGCAAGCCAGTCTTGCCTAAGGCAGTGATGGGACTAGAACAAAACCTCTCCTTCTCGGCTTGCCTACAAAACAGAGGACCAGAAAGATGGTGTATTCCAGCCCTCTTGTTGTCAGGGAAACTGAAGCCCAGAGACTGGGGTCGGATGCCTCAAAGTCTCACAAACTCAGGACAGACCCAGGACTCCCAGCCCCGGATCTGTTTGCCCTCTCCTCTGTCCTTGGACACTTCTTCTAGCAGCAAGGCCCACTGTGGTGCTTAGGGCTCTCAAGAAATGTGTCACGCATGTCCCCCCACTCACTCAAGCCAACAAAGAGAAAAGTTGCTTGCAGCATGCCACTCAGCACACAACAGAGCTCGTACCTGGGGTGTTTCTTTCTGGGGTGCCTTCTGTGGGACTGTCTGGGGAGCAGACCTGCTATCTAAGGGCTTCTTCTGGTCCTCCTGTCCCAACTGCTTCATGATCCCCAATCTCTGTGCCTGGCAGCTCATTTAGTCCCAGACCTACCCATTGAAGAAGAGGGAGCTCTGAGACACATACTTCTGCAAATGTACAGGGTGACTAAAGAACTGGATTAGGGGAACACCCGTAAACCCCCCAGAGCTGTGATCTTTCTCTGAATGAAACCACTGCATGTGTGTCTTGAGAAAAGGTTGGACCAGGTTTGCCTCCAAGTCCGTGCTTCCAGATTCGGGATTCTACTGGAAGCCAGCAGGTCCTCAGTGAGGTGGGGATGGGGCACAGGCGGGACCTGCCTCTTAGAGGCTTGTCTATGAAATAGGAAGTAGGTCTGGGAGGTCAGAGTTCATCGCTTCCCTCTGCTCCCTGTTCTCATTTTGCCATCACCCCACCCCCACTGGGGTGATTTGCATGAGAGGAAGTCTGAGAGGCAGGGACAGCCCCCAGCCTTGAAGTCACAGGCCGCAGAGGAGCAGGATGAGCCAAAACCGGAGTGATTATCACTCTGTTCTGGCCCCTGAAGTTCACCGGGGTTTCAGAATGGCTATATCTTCACAGTGACCTTATTTCTGCAGGAGCAACATCAGGATGTCATTAATCACAACTAGCTCTTAAAAAAACACACACACACAAAAAGCCTGGAGACCAAACAGGGGGGCTGACTCATTTGGGATGGGAGCTGTGATTCAGGCCCCCACAGTACCCCCACATGTGTCCCCCATTTGCCAGGGTGGGGAAAAGATGTGTAAAATCTGTGGCCTGATTGAAGGCTGAACCATGGTTGAGCCACTGGGGGCAGGGATCCCTGCAGGGCCTCCAGGTACAAGGGGCAGAAGTGTATGGCCACCTTTATGGGTAACTCCTTGGCTAAACAGTCCCTGGGGCTATCCATTTTCCATTCTGTGTTGGACTGACTCTGTTTTCAGTTTCTTAAGGCAAACACAGAGATGTCTTGGGGCGGTAAGCAGTCTCAACAAGCATTTTGTGCCCAGTGTGGGTAAAGACAGACCCTGGGGTTAAAAGAAATTAAAGTTGCTTTCCACAAACACTTGGGCAAGAAAAGGCAGGAAGAATGGAAACTAGCAAACATCAGATACCTTCTACCAGCAGCCACAGTTCAGGCATTTTCTCTCCCTTAATTCTCACACTCTTAAGAGGCCCTGATTTTTATTCCCATTTGTCGGGTAGAGAAAAAGAGGCTCAAAAGGGGGAAGTGACTTGCCCATGGTTATACTGCTTGTATGCGGCAGAGGAAGAACTCCAACCCAGAGCAATCTGACTACAAAGCTTGTGAGTGGGAGTTTGGCTTCCCCAGGTGGCCGGCAGAGCAAGGGGACTAACTTCTCTGGCTTGGCATTCTTGTTTGAAATTGATGCACAGACTTGGCGGGCTCCCTGTTGTGATGGCTGTTGTGTAGCTTGATTTCTCCTGGTTATTTTCGGTAAGAACAGCAGTGCTGCTTTTTTTTTCCTTAATGTTTGGGCAACATCTTATTTAACCTCATCAATAAAATGGACATCGATGAAAATGCTTGGCAATGCTATGGATTCGATAAAACAACATAGGCCTAGCATTTGGCACAGTGTGTGAAGCGATGGCGATTTTCAAAGGCAGGCAGCTATGCTGGCTAAATCCCCTGAATGTTTCAGGCCCAGATGGTTTCTTGACTCTATTCTCTCTTTGGATTGGGAGGCAGAACACCTAGTTTCAAGTCACAGCTCTGTCGTTTTTTACTACGCGATCTCACGTCTTAAAGTTTCAATTTATTTTCTGCCATGTGGATATGAGGAATTAAAAGTTTCCTAGGATCTCTCCCAACTCAAGACTCCCCCATTCACTGGTGGAGAATTGAAGAAGCTGCACAGAGGATTGCAGACATTCCCATCTCACAGCCCAGTCTCCTCACTGCTCCATCCTGCATCCCCTCTGAGCCTCTCGCCCTCTGTCCCTCAGGATATAGACCAGCTGAGTTTCCCCTCTGGTCTCATCCACGGATATGGCGGGTATGTCTGGTTTGCATGCTGGTGGGCCTGGAGCTATCTCTGCCACAGGAAAAACTTATATCTGGGCTTGCCCTTGCCGGGTGAAACAAATATCCAAGGGTTTTAGGAGCCCTGTTCCAGAAAACAGGATGAATACCAAGTATATATTTCTTAATATAAATCACAGTATCATACACGGCAAGGAGGTAGTAGCCGCTTTCCAATTCCCACTCCTTTCCTTTGACATGAGCGGCAGGATACGTGTGAATCTGATTTTTCTAACTCATATTCTGCTTGAAACATACATTATGAGGGAGCAAGACACCATGTCTAAGTTCTTCAGAAACTGCCACAATTATTTCTTTAACCCTCTTCAAAACCATCTACCTACCAGCGTATAGAGAAAGTACGTCAACTCTCTGATATTTGGGAGAATATCACCCATTCAGATAGTCTCGGGCTGAGATATCTCATTACCATCAGAGGAGCTCGGGATAGCGCAGTCATGGAATCCTTTCCCGGGGCACCTACGACGGCTGCCTGATTCAGAGCAGATTCTACTCAAGGGTCCAGGATTACGGCCCATCCTTCAGGCTGCTCCTCTCATTTGCACGCTCTGAACACAGCGACGAACACATTTCCACTCTCACATCTCCATGCCTGTAACCTCTACTGGGAGCACCCTTCCCTATGGGTTGAATGAACAGAAGGGCTATCTGCCTGAGGCCCTTGATCTAGCAGATTCTCTTAACACTTTCTCCCTAGGTCCAGAGCATTTAGCCACAAAAATGTCCCAGGATATTTCCATCCCAAGTCTCATGTCCTTGGTCTACATTTTCTATTGCTTTGGGCATAGAGCCCAGAGGACTATTTTGGACCCAGCATAGGCTGTGAGTATTAGAGAGAACATGAGTTTTAAAATGTGGAAGAGCCCCATTCCAAAGTCCAGTTCTGATACTTATTGGTGGTAGGGTTTTATCTAGGAAGCTCAACCCTCCGAACCTCAGATGCCTCATCTGCAAAAAAAATCACCCATCCTGCGCGGTTGCCGTGACAGCGAGACCAAATAACACTTGTAAAACTCATGCTATAATATGTGGTTCATAGGAGGAACTCCACAAATGTTAGTCCCCTTGCACCGCCCATCTGCCTGTCTGACTGCGGGGTGGGGGGGAGGGAACTGGTTTCCCTCTAAAGACATGTCTGCAGTGCTGTCCTCACCCCTCCTGGGAGGGAGCAATGCTGAGTCCCTCATTTGTGCAGGATGTTTCCTGTAGCCGATCCGGAATGGCTCCCAACAAGTCCATGAGAGCAACTTAAGGAGGAGCTGAGTCCTCACTGACCCTCTTCCCTGCCAGGAAAGGGGCTGCATTCGTCCAGCCCTCTCAGCCCCTGGGCCAAGGGTGACTAACAGGAGTGCTGAAGAAACTCCGTCAGGCCAGGCCCTGCCCTCATCACTTCCCCATCTGCTGAGGGGTCCTCTCCTCTTGTGAACCTGCCGCTCTGCAAAGCCCCTGAGGGCTGGCGCCCAGTGGGCTCCTCTGCGGCCAGCCCTCGCGGTGCCCCTGCCTCCTCCTGATTGTCTCCACTATGAGGGCATGTGAAGCCCCTGAGGGCTACGTGAATGACAGACTCAGTTATTCACTAAGCTCCTACTATGTGGAAGGTCCTGGCCTGAGCCTTAACATAAGACACACAGGAGGGAGCCAGGGTCCCTCCCAGCCGGCCCGGCCCAGCCTGCTCACCTGCTCAGGGTCCACCTACCCCAGGCCCTTAGCTCAACCCCATTTCCTTTCTCCTGGGCCACGGGCCTCGGGCCCAGGCTTTGTGCGCCTTTCCCTTCCCACGGCCACCAGGGCGGCCTGAGCCACCTCCCAGGGTCCGCCCGGTGGGGTCAGCGCTGCCCGGCTGCCTCCCGCCTGCACCCAGCTCTGTCACACCAACAGTTTCTTTAAAAGAGCTCACTTTTTTTTTCCACTTGGATTTACTCCAAACAACTTTATCCATGAAGTCACAGATTGTATGCCAGTTGAGCACTATACGAGTGTGAGTTTTTAAACATAACTAATAAAACGAAGAGCATTTGTTTGCGCGGCACCCGAGGCTCCGAGGCGCGGCCCTGCCAGGGACGGCCGGGGCCACCCGCCCTCAGGCGGGGCTCGGTGGCCGCCCGCCCTGGGGGGGGACAGCCCGCTCCGCCCAGGGCGAGGCCGGCCCAGCCGCCGGCGGGAGCCCTCGGTGCCCGGTTCAGAGCCCGAACCGGCTTCCCGACGGGTCACATTGGACAACCGAGGCGCCGCTGTGTTTACTTACAAGGTCTTCACCCAGCACCTCCTGGGTCCCGGGCAGTGCTGGGAGCACACTTGAGGACGGGCAGAACCTCTGCCCTCCACGGCTTTTACTCCAGTGGTAAAGCCGTTTAAGATAAGGTAAATGAGTCAAGTGCATGCAGGCTTTTGGTTGACGACAGCTACTGAAAAGAAAAATTAAATAAGGGACAAGGGGGCAGCAAAAACCTAATTGTAATCAATAAACTCTGCCCGCCCAGGTCCCCCCCCCTCAGGGTTTCTGCAGATGGTTCCCACAATGCACTGTGGTCATAGGTCCCACAATGCATTGTGGTCATAGGTCTCACAATGCACTGTGGTCATAGGTCCCACAATGCACTGTGTCCAAGGCTCCCACAATGCACTGTGGTCATAGGTCCCACAATGCACTGCGGTCATAGGTCCCACAATGCACTGCGGTCATAGGTCTCACAATGCACTGTGGTCATAGGTCCCACAATGCACTGTGTCCAAGGCTCCCACAATGCACTGTGGTCATAGGTCCCACAATGCACCGTGGTCATAGGTCTCACAATGCACTGTGGTCGTAGGCCCCACAATGCACCGTGGTCATAGGTCCCACAATGCACCGTGGTCATAGGCCCCACAATGCACCGTGGTCATAGGTCCCACAATGCACCGTGGTCATAGGTCCCACAATGCACCGTGGTCATAGGTCCCACAATGCACCGTGGTCATAGGTGTCACAATGCACTCTGGTCATAGGTCTCACAATGCCCTGTGGTCATAGGTCCATAATACACTGCGGCCATAGGCCCCACAATGCACCGTGGTCGTAGGTCCCACAATGCACCCTGCTACAGCTCCGACAAGAGCTCCAGGCCCCGCAGCGCACCGTGGCCGTTCCCCCGCAATGCGCAGGTGGTGACCCTCCCTGCTTCTCCTGGTCAGGGCTTTTCTGCCAGGACCAGCCTTCATGGGCGGCCCCTCAGTGGTACTTGTTTCAGGTCCCCCCTAGCGTCTCTCCTGGCGCGGAATCCCGCCTGCACTGCCAGGCCCGGGCCGCTCCGTAGCAGCCCGTCTGCCTCAGTCCGCAGTCCCACGGGCCGCCTTGGCCAGGTGACGACGCCGCCTTTTTGCCTCCTCACCCACCCGAGGCCTGGCCAGGAGGCGGGCCTGTGCTGCGTCCCACCCTGCAGTGGGCCCGGGCCCCTGGGGCGCACGTGGAGGCCCCAGGCAGACCTGGGCGCTTATGGGCGGATGCCCGCCCCGCCCCGTTAGCACGTTGGCATCTTTCGGACAGCATCACCTCTCCTGTAAGGTGAGAAATGAATGGCTGTACAGAAACAAGTCATCTAGAAAGTGCATGCCCTCCCCGGGCCCCTCTCCGGGTGAAGGTGAGGCCGTGCGGGGGTGAGGACACGCTCTTCGCCGAGGCAGGTGTCGCCCCTGCGCGCAGCCTCTCCCCGGGGGCCCGCGCGGGGCTCCCGCCGCTGTGCCGTCGTCTCCGGAACCGGCTCTAGGAGCCCGACGCCCAGCAGCACCCGGGCTTCCTCCGGCCGGGTCCCTCTGCACATGGGCGCCGGCCCTGCTCCGACTCCAGCCTCATCTCCTCGGGCCTGAGATGCCCCGACAGTGAGCGGGGAGGCCCGCCAGAGAGGCACCCAGGAGCCTGAGCCAGTCCACCGGGCAGGCGCCACCTGTGCTGCGTGCGTCCCCTCGTCACCACCCAAGACGCCGGCACAGTAATCATCCTCTCTATGGAAGCAACAAAAAGCCTTTTTTTGTCATTTCATTCATCCAATAGTGATTTACTGAGCACCTACTGCATGCCCTGCACTGTTCTCAGCACTGGAGGGATGTCTGTGGAGGCGATAAACAAGCTCCACTGTCATGGAGCCTGCCTTCTGGTGAAGGGGAAGTAAACACTGATCAGACAAACACATAAGAGAATTAGATACTGCAATTGGGAGCACAGAGTCAAGTGGGGTGACTTCCTGAAGGCCTCAGTCAAGTTCTGAGTTTATAAAACCTGAACAACAGAAGGAATTTATCCTGCTAGGTGGTGAGTGGGGAAGATGGTGAAAAGTTTTCCAGGCTTAGAATGTCATATGCAAAGGCCCTGTACTGGGAGGAAGCCTGGCACATTCAAGGAGCAGAAAGGAGGCCAAGGAGACTTGAGTGGATCAAGGAAAGGAGAGGATACATCAGGCCCGGGAAGGACTTGGCTTTTATTCTAAATGCCCTGAAAGCCATTGGTGAGCTTTAAGTGGAGAAGTGTTGGAAGTGGGCCCTCATCCTGGGGGTGAGGCAATGCTTGTGAGTTCACAGAATTGGAAGAACTTTTAACCGCCCCATATGATATCTGGGGGGATTTCTTCCCTTTCAGTCTGGATGTGGTGGACTCTGAGGTCTTCCCAGAAGTGGGGGCTCAGTTTGAACACTGTGTCCCCATCTACCTCTCCACTCCTGCTGCCAGTGGCACCAGCAGTTAGCAGTCTGAACCTGGGTCTCGCACTGGATGAGAGCCTGCTGGACCGAGACCTTGGGGTGCCGAGGGCTTTGCTAGCATGTTCCTCGCTGGCAGGGCTGGGCAGCCTTTAGAGGGAGAGGGGGTGTCTATTTATATCACACAAGCTCTTGTGTTCCAGCTGGCCTAACTGACCACTGCAGTGCTGCTGGGGCCTGACCCCTAAATTCCTCCTCACTCCCCAGGGCCTGGCGGCTCCTTGTTCCTTCCCTATAGCCTGCTAAGGGTCACTGACAAGGTTAGAGAAGGAGCCAGAACCCTGGGCAAGAATGAATAGGCAGTTTGAGTGCCCATAAGTGCCCATCAGAGACCTTCATGACAACAGACAGGCTGAGGAGAGATGCCCGGCCACTGTGGCCTGGCTCCATTACAGGAGATAAGAGTGCAAGCATAAAAGCTCAGAAAATGGGCCCGGACTCCAGAATGCTCTCCCTTCAAGCAGTACAGAGTGCAGCAGCCTATGGCCCTTGGGAGACTTCTGTCTGGGGGGTGGGAATGGGAAGGTAGAGCCTGGGGCAGGCCCTGGTCTCCACAGAGCAGGTGACTGACCGTCCTGCTAGGGCCAGCTCCCTGGACAGCACCCCTCGCCACTTTCTGGAGCATGGCTTTTTTGTGAGTATTTTAAAGTGTTCTTTTTCTGAGAGAGAGAGAGAGAGAGAGAGAGAAACATCAATGTGAGAAACATCTATTGGTTGCTTCCCGCACACTCCTCAATGGGGGATTGAACCTGCAACCCATGTATGTGCCCTGACCGGGAATCGAACCCACAACCTTTTGGTGTACTGGATGATGTTCCAATCAACTGAGCCACCTGGCCAGGGCCTGGTACATGTCCTTTGGGCAGGTTACATGCGCTTTGAGACCCCAGAGCTCAGAGACAGCACTGATATTAACAAGAGTAACTAACCATGCACCAGGAGACTTCCAAACTACTCTTTCTTTCTGAGGGAAAGGCAGGCGTCTCAGAGACAGATGTCTGGGGCTCATGAGCAGAATGGAAATAACTGCGGGCTGAGCTGAAACAGGCAGACCCTTCATTTTAATAGAGGGTCACCTTTTATTTTCATTTTAAAATTTCAAAATACTCATGCTATTGAATTATTTTGGGAAATCACAGAAAAGCTTAAAGGGGAAAATGCACCACCCAGAGATGCACACTTGTAATGCCATTGTGTTAAGTCTGTAAGAACTAGTGTCAATATTGCAAATATAGTTTTATAGTCTCCAATTTTCACTAATAGCAACAGTTTCTCATATCATTAGTGTTCTTCTTTAACGTGATAACAGGTCGTATTTATTGAGCACATAAAAGGTGCCAGATCCAATTCTGCACATGCATTATGTATAAATTCAGCACAAACAATGCTACAAGGTAGACCTTATTATATTATATCCATTATATAGATGAGGAGCCCAAGGGACAGAGACGTTAATAGCTCACCTGAGGCCCAACAGCTACAGCATTGCAACCCCCGCCCCCATGTATGCTGGTTTCCACCCTTCACCATGACCACTGTCCTCACCACAGGTTAGCACCCACCCCCGTGAAATAGCTGGATGAGCGTTTACTGTAAAACCTCCTGGGGCATCTATTAGGGCTGTTTTTTGTATGCATCTTTATTTCCTTAGGATAATTTCTGGAAGGGGGAGGCATAAACATGAAGGCTTGTACTTTTAGTTTTTTTATTTTTTATTTTGAAATAATTCCAGAGTCACACTAAATAGCAAAAATAGTACAGAAAGGGCTCAGCTCCCTGCAGTGGTACACCTTACATAACCAGATACACTGGCAAAACAAGGAAACTGACAGTGGTGTGATGCTATTAGCTAGCTACAGACGTGATTAGGATCACTGCAGTTTTCACATGCACTTTTTTTTTTTAAATGCTTGGTGTATAGTTCTGTGACACTTTATCCCATTTATAGACTCGTTTGTGTAAGCACCAATGGGGAGATTTTTAAGGCTTGGAAGTATATTGGCAAAATTTCCTCCAGACAGGTCACCAAGAATCATGCACTGGATGGCTGTGCCCACTGGGCATTCTCAGAAAGGGTGGTCAGGCCCCACGGAAACCTAGCTGTCCCAGCCCAGAGACCCAGCTCCATGGCTAAGACCTACATGGGGGGACATGTCTTGTCAGTCATCTCACTGTCAACTCACACACCCTCCTGGTGAATCTTTGTCCAGAGAGCAGGGGGTGGCCTGATTTTTCTGTCAGGCAGTGAAAGGTACAGAGAGACCACTGGACTGTGTTTAAGTCCTAATATGCTCTTAGGTCAACCATCAAGGCACCTGCAGTTCATGCTCCTCACCTGGAAAAGACAAGACCTGAGTGCTATTCAGGCTGGGAGGGCGATCTGCCTACACTCTCTACCCTTCTTTTGGTCACTGCCATTGATTAGGGCATCTGTCTACTGAGATAATGATTCTTAGTATTGATTGTCTCTCTTGCCAGGTACCATGCAGAGGGCTTGGCATACGTGTCTCTCTTCCTCCAAGCAGTGTGACAGGGAAGCTCTTCTAGTCCCAATCACAGACGAGCAAACTGAGCCGCAGTTCATCAGTGGCCGTCTTCATGATCCCAGAGTCCATCACTAATGGCCTGGCCGGCATGCCTTCCCTCGCTGGCTCCGTGCACCCCTCCCAAATCTGTACAGACAGTTAAGACAATGTTTTCCCCAGACCAAGGACAGCCCATCAGTCAAGAGTTTAGAAGTGGCTGTCTATGACTCCCAGCTAAAATCTCCAACAAGCTCTTGAGATGAGCTGGAAGGCCCCTTCCGGCAGTAAAGCAAATTTGATATTGCTGTGAGGTAAACGCTGCCTAAATATAAAAGCATGAAGATAAGTTCCAAATGGATTTTCTGGATGGATTGGGGTTTTATTCATTCTGAAAAGGAGGCAGATAGTGAATTTCACTGCTGTCACTTGACACAGGAGGTAGCTGTCTCCCAAAACGAGAAAAGAGGGCATCCTAGTCACTTCTGATATCCATCGTGCCCTGGAATCTTAGACCGAAGACCTGTCCCCACAGAGGGAACACTGCAGCTTGGCGTCAAAGAGCCAGTTGAGCTGTTTAACAGAAAAAAGGCAAAAACCATTCTTGAACTGAGGTTAACTCACCAGAAGCCAGTCAGATGAGGGGGATGTTCTGGTGTATTGGAGGGGGTGGGGTGTACAGTCCATGCAGTTACCTGTTGGGCTACAAAATGCCAGGAAACAACTGGGCCCTTGGTATGTTCAGAAAAAAGCCATTTACAGAACACACAAAACCAGTGACCAGAGGCAGAAAGGGCAGTGCAACGTGACGGTTAGATCTCCCGAAGGCTTGAGCAGAGCAGTATTTCAGCTTTACTTCCCAGGTTAGAGGCTGCACTGCATTCGAGAATGAGTCGATTTGGGGATCCCACGCCTAGAATTTTTCTTAAAGCAAAGAGGTTAACTTTTGCTTTACATCTGAGACAAGTCGAGTCTGGAAAGTTCAGGCCAAATGATCAGTGTCTGAGCTGGTATTTATGATCCGAAACAGAAGTCGGTCCCTGTAGGTGATCTGGTACAGTTTGCAGCCAGGGGAGTTGAAAGGAAGGAGAGAGCATGGCTTGGTGTAGAGATGACGAACTGAGCGGAATGTCCCTGAGGATTGTTCTGTCTGGGAAAGCCATCCAGAGACCATGATTCGAGACCAGTCAGAAGAAGCAGGAACTCAATAGGGACCCTATCATTCAACGCAGACCCTGGAAATACCTTTTCCTTAAAAAAATATAGAACTACCTCTAAGATGTTCATACAGTCATTCCACCTGTAGCAGTCAACCATAAATCAGTCGTTCAAGCTACAACAAAAATCACCTATACACAAAGGTGTTTTTGGAGTATTACTTAAAATGGTAAAAATTGGAAACAAATATTCAGTAAAATGGAGATGATTAAATAAAATGTTTGTTTTGGTTTCAATATATGAAGTCATAGAGCGGTGCTCCCTGGAGCGATAATGGGAAAATATTGGGGCTGCTGTTAGATGACCATCTCGGCGCCCAGTTCCGTAATCCCTGGGATGTGTGTAAATCCCTCAGTAGGAAATTATTCCACAGTGTTGCAGACGGGGTCGTTGATGATTTTGCTCTTTGCTCAACTTTCCCTATGCTTTCAATAAGACATGTGGATTACTTTTATAATGTAAATATACGCAATGCGCTTTATTTTTAAAACACAAGGAAAGCATAGAGAGTTATTTTTAAAAGGCTTATTGAGGCACTTTACAGACGCCCAACAACACTGGGAGGGGCGGGGGGGGGGACCTGATTGGGGATAGGTACGTGGGCTGAATTCAGAAGGCACAGAGCCAGCCCTCCCGCAACTAATTAGGGGTGAGGGGGGACTGGTGGAGAAAAGAGAGAAAAAAACACCCCCAGGATTCTTTCTGCCGTGACAGTATAGAGAGATCTGAAGTGACTAAGCCTCGGAGCAGGAGGAGCGATAGCCCAGATCCCAGGATCTGCAGGCAGGACAAGCTGGACGCGGTCAGGCCAGAATGGCTCCCCCATCCCCATCTTCACCACACACCCCTGCCCCCAGGAATAGCAAGTGTTCCAAGTTTCAAAGTCAAGACACAGAGATGCAGGCAGGGAGAGGAGGCAGCTCAGCGGAGCTGGGGATGAAGGAACAGAAAACCCTGACCGGTGCACCTGTGACCCCTCCTCAAACCCTCTGCTCAGGCGGCTGCAGGAGGGAGGCCTCAGGGAGCGAGCAAATGGTTGCAGAAGGGTCACGCTGCCAAGGTGGGGGGACGAGGGCAGGAGCTGAAGGTGAGAGCGCTAAAGATACCGAGGGGAGCGTCGCCCGGGGCCTGGGAAGAGCTGAGGGACAGAGGCAAGCGATGCTCCTGTCCCGGGGCGGGCTCCGGAGCTCAGCCGGGCGCCAGCAGCCGTGAGGGGCGGCGGGTGGGCAGATTTGGGAGCTTCGCCCTCGCTGATTGCAGGCCAGCTCCCCAGTCCTAAGGGCCGTCGCGTCCAGGCCTCTGCCAGCCGATGGTCACAGCCCTGTGAAGGTTTAATCAGCAGAAGGACCAAGATGGGCAGTTCTGGCTTCCATCAGGGCTGCGCAGTAACAGCTAGGACTGCCCACCCCGTGCTGCCTGTTTTAACTGTCTCATTGAATCCTCACAATAAACTCCTGAAGTAGGCTTTGCTTATCTTTACAATAGACTTTATTTTTTAGACCAATTTTAGGTTCAATGCAAAACTGAGTGGAAAGTACAGAGTTCCCATATACTCCCTCTCCCCTTAGGTTTTATTTTCACTCCCCTTTCACGTCTAAAAACTTTCCCACCCAAATGTGCAGATGGTAACTCTTAGAGGCAAGAAAGGAAACCAGGATATTGACACCTCATAGCGTCCCATGACCAAATTGAGCCTGTCACCGCTCTTTACATGGCCCACCAGCTAAGAATAGTTGTTACTTTTAAATGGTTGGGGGAGAGGGGGAAGACAGAATATTTTGTGACATGAAAAGCATGTGACATTCACATTGGTGTCTGTAGGTAAAGTTTTATGGGAGCTTGGCCACATCTATTCTTCTGTATTTGTCCATGGCTATTTTCATGCCACAAGGGCAGAATCAAGCCACTGCAACAGAGACTTTGTGGTCCACAAGGCCTAAAGCATTTACTATTTGGCCCTTTCCAGAAAAAGTTTTCTGACCCTGCTTTACAGAAACATTATTGCATTTATTAAATGTTTCTTTTAATATTGTTAGATTTATGCTGGCCGGGATGGCATAGGGCAGTAAATTTCCAAAGGATGCTATTTTGGGGATTCTTGGCTCTCCTTTAGACCAGAACAGCTCTCTTTAAAGGTTTTATAAACTTTGGCATCTGGGGAATATTTCATTTGAAGAAAGGGTTCCACTGCCAAGCAAACATGAAGTTTGACTATCAATACTTTTCTCATAGGAAAAAATATATATATTTGTGATGAAGATTAAGTCTGTACCCAGGCAAACTGGAGAATACATAATGGGTGCAATCTCACTTTACTAGAGGAGGTTTGTGCAGGAACGTGTCCCACCAGACTCAGGTGACTGACATCATGCAGCCTGAGAACCACACAGCTGAACGAGTGTGAAAATCACTGAGTCCAGCTTCTCCCTTTAGAACGAGTGAGGAACGTCCGGCCCACGGGCTGTATGCTGCCCTGCCAAGGCAGCCACAGGTGGGATTCGAAATTCAATTTATCTAGGAGCTTTTTTCATAGCTAATTTTTAAGTTGGTAATTTTGCGTGGCCCGTGAATGATGTTATAAATATCCAAACGGCCCTTGGCAGAAATAAGGTTCCCCACCCTTCACTTAGAGGAAGCAGGAGGCGGGAAAGTGACTCACCCAAGGTCACTAGGCTTGTTAGGGGTGGTCCAAGCAATGGCCCCTACGTTTGGCTCTTTCGGCTCTTCCTACACTGTTGAGATCCTGGGGACTTGCATTTGTGGAGGTCAGTGGGGATTTGAGCCTGATAGGACTTACAGACATGGGTTTTATTTGATATTTTCCCCTATCAGTAAATATTTCTAAATGCATCTCTAAAAGATAAGAACTTAAAAAAAAAAAAAAAAAAAAAAAGCATAATAATATTATCACACCTAGAAAGCAGTTAACAATAAGCCCTTAATGTCAAACACACAGGCAGGTTTTGACACAGGGTGGAAATTCAGGCTGACGAGGGTTTGGAATTCTCATGCTGCTACTCAAGAGCTTTGTGACCTTGAGAAGTTCATATAACCTTTCTGAGTCTCAGTCTTGTTATCTGTGAAATGGTATGACTCTCTTATTGTTAGGGTTGTTGTAAAGGTCAGATGATACTGGGAAAGCCCTAGTGAAAGGTAACACTTGGCAAGCACTTGATAAATCACTAATGACAGCAGTGATGGAGATGGCGGTGTTGCTGTTACAATCATAGCATGATTAGAGATAAACAGAGCAAGGGTCACCAGTGGTCCAGTTTCCTCGGTACTGGGCCAGTTTTCGCACTGAAAATCCCAAGTCTTGGGAAACCTACTCAGTCTCAGGCAAACCAGGATGGTTGGTGATCCTCTTACAGCCAGGCCGAGCTAGCAAGCTGGTAACCTCAGCTCAGAATGTAACCAATTTCTCGAACAAGTATAACATTTGGTTGATGCAATCCGCAGGGCTGCTGGATGGGATCCCAGATTCTCTATAAATAGACACGAATTGTTCAGGAACCTCAGACCTGGTGCTCATCACCTTGGAATTATGCGCTGTAACTGCTCCCACCTCTCCCAAGTAGTCTCCCCCGAGCAACAGAGCACCGTGGGGTCCCACCTGGGAAGGAAACGCGGCCCCTTGATATAATGTAGGCAAGAGCAAAACGCTAGACCATTACAGAGACGCTGAATACAGTCTGCTTAGTCCAGGCCCTTCATTCTGGCAATTCAAAGGCTGAAGAGGTGAGATGACTTTTCCACTGTCTTTCAGCAAATTGGAGACAGCCGAGCTGTCCAGCGGCCGATTTGACTCGGTGCTCTCTGCAGATGGCCTTAGATGTGTAGGCCTGCAGGTCCTGATGGGGAATGTGACCCGAAGCCCTCTTTACTTTGGATGGCCTCCTTCGAGAGGATGGCAAAGTCCTGAGAAATATTTGTTCAAGGTGCCGGGCGCCGGAGCCCAACCCTAAGGGAGGAGGGAGCTCTCCCGAGGGAGCATCTGCGGACTCATGGGATCAGAGAGGTTCAACATTCCCTTTACAACAATGGCAACACAGCAATCACAGTTCCTCACCAACGGAAAATCAAGTGACCACCAGGTCACGCTAATTCAGTTCAGACAGAAGGCCAGGTCAGAGAATTTAGGAGAAAACCTGCCCCCACGGGGACCCGCATTTTTACTGATTTACTCAACCTTTCTTAAGCGCCTGCTTTGGGCCAGGCTCCGGGCGAGGCTCAGCTGACCAACCATATCCCCGTTAGGGTTCAGACTCATCACAGGAGGCGAAACAGTGGCAAAGGCAGAGCAAGCAAAAGCACTAATCAAACGGCTGCGAGCTCCCGATGGGAGGAAGGACCGAGGGACGTGGGAAGGCAGGGAGGCAGGAAGAGGGATAGTAAGGAGGCCGATTATTTCTCCAAAGATATTTTTAGCTGAGTCCTGAAGGATGAAAAGGAGTTAGTCTTCTAAAGGAGGGAGTTAGGAGCATTCTGGGCAAGTAAAACAATTTTTAAAAATTCTCTTACCAGACTCAGTGTGTTGTGTACCTAATAATAAATGACTGATACAACTGATTTTTTTCAGGTAGATTTTTATTAACTTGACCACATATTTAATAGACTCACCAAGCTGAATTTAAAAAAGAAAATAAATAAATCTCAGACTTGAGTTAGTTTCAAAGGATCTGAGCGTCATCTAGAATTCAAGGGAGAAGCACCTGGCAGGAGGAAACCGTTTCCAGGGCTAAAATCCCTACCTTCAGAGCACGGTGTAAGGGGCCCCACTGAATGAAATCAGAGGTTTTGTGTGTGTGTGTGTTTTTAAAGTAGAAATGAGATGAAAAGAATTGAGAAGGAGCCAAGCGATAGTCAAGTTAATCTTCAGGGGAGGGAAAACATGTCAGAAAATGTAAACCAGATCAGTCCAACCCCTGTTACAATTCTGCAGAGCGAATTAAATTCCTGTGGAAAAACAAGTCTCTGATTATGAAAGGATTTGACTGTGTAGAAGAATCTGGAACATCCACCCTATTAAAAATGCTTGTTAAACCAGGGGAATCATGTAAGAAATTAGAGAGCTGAGAGAGGTGGGAGAACTTGGGCTGGCTGAAATGGACTTATTATTCCAGACACTGCATCGTATCAGTAAGACAGCAACGAAGAAAAAACCGCTTTATTACACCAAGCAAAGCTGATGATTTCGGGTGGCATCATTTCATTCTAAGTGCTCTCTTAACCCTTTCTGTGTAACTCTTTTGTCTTAACCAGCAGAAGTAAATTTTTTTTAAAAAAAGGAAATCCCAATGTATTTAACACATGATATCCTTGTATAAAATAAATCAATAACAAAATTAATCCGGGCACAGGAGTGAATTTTGTTTGAGGGTCACTGGGGACAGATTAAAACAAAAAAAGTTGTTGTATGTTAGGAGACGTTGAGATTAGAAAAAATCCTTCCAAATCTGGGTGGGTAAGGCAAGAATGATCGGGGAAATATGTCCTTAAAATAACCGACCGTTATAAACATACTTAGAAGGAAAGAAAATTATAAAAAGTTTTAGCTCATTCCAGAATTTTCCAGGCAGTGGCTGTTTTCTAAATATAATTGTTTTAGCAAATACATGTTTGATTTGGGTGTGCTAAAACAGTCTCCCCGTCTTCTACTTTTTTTTTAAAATTACATATTTTTGATGCAAAACACAAGTGGGAGGTAGCCAGGCATGTCCAGATACCCCCCCCTTTTTTTAACCAGCAAAGCCATCCGGGGGGGCCTTTGTTCCAGCTGCGGCTAATGAGGGCTGCTGGGTGGCAGTTGGGGACGGCTAAGCAGTTTGCAAATGGCCACCCATTACCTCCGCTGGGGAAGTGGCGCCTCGGGAAACGTTTGCACAGAGTGTTTTGGGCTATTCCGGCAAAACCCCGCATCCCTCCTCCCTCGAGCCAGTCCACCAAGCGCCCGATTTCACAAAGCTCAGCAAAGAAGAGCCAGTTACCGTGTCAGCTACTGGATCGGGCTGGAGGCAGTCGGGCGAGCCGGGGGAAAGCAAAGTTCCCGGGATGCGCCAGGGGGATCGGCCACGAGAAGCTGGGGGTGCTTCTCTGTGGGCATGGGGTTCACTGCCAGTGTAAAAAGACACAGAGCCCGGCTTCATCGTCTCACCCCACGAACAGGCCATTAGTTTCAGGATGTCTTTTCCTAAATGATTCTCTTTTGACTGGCTTTCTGAACCTTAGTCCTGGTTCCGTTGAAATGTCACCACCTCCAGGAGGCCTTCCCTGACCGCCTGTTTCAAAGCAGGCCCCCTCCCAATTCCCACTTCTCCATGGCACTCAATCCCATCACCATGATTTAGTTTCTTCCCAGCACTTACCACTAGCTGATATTTTCTTGTTTATCAATGGATTTGGTTTGTTTATTTGCTCTGTCTCCTGTCTATAGAATGTGAGTTCCATTAGAACAGGAGTCCTCTGGGAAGCTAAAACAGGACCTGGTGCCGTGTCCAGAATGAGAATTATTGAAAGATGGATGGGTGATGGATGGATGACGGATGGATGGATGGGTGGATGGATGGATGGATGGATGGATGGATGGATAAGCATAAAGAATTTCTAATTTGGGTAACCTCTATGCTTTGGCATTTTTCTTAGGCAAATCTCAGATGCCTAGTGCCTAGATTCAGTTCCATCTGCACTGGGTATTTTTTCACATGTCAAGTGGCTCAGTTGACGTACCAGGACGTGTACTGAAACCCATTTAAAAATGAATCATGTCTTGTTCGAAATGGGATTTTTTGATCCAGTTTGGGAGTTCTACTTCTTTTTTCCTCTCTTTCATCATTAACAGCAACTGAAGAATATATTAAAATATTTAAGTACACTGCCAAAAGAAAACAGCCTGGCAAACTGAACCAAACCTAGCAAAGGGGACTGAAACTTTTCACAGGCCTGTTTTTAGAATCAAGGGAGAAGACCAGACAGTGATCTGGTAAAATCTGTGGGATGAGACACTTTCAAGCAATGGAAAATTTGGACAGGTAAATGATTTTTTTTCTTTCTTAAAAATCAGACAACTCTCTAAGAGTGAGATAGCCCAAAGCAGTCATTCACAAATTAGTATAAAAGGTTTAACTAGGTGTTCCCATTGCTTCCCAGCAAACTGAGGGAGAGGAGTTTCTTATGCAGGTGGAAGAAGAGAGAGATGATGTTGGCTAGAGAAGCCCTGAGGGACAGATGGAGTCTTGGGGGCTTTCAGTGTGGGGTGAGGAGGGTGGTGAAAATGGCACTGGACACACAGACAGCAGGGAAGAGGGACAGGAGATGTTGGGGATGGGGCTCCTGAGAGGACTCCGGCAGATTTTGACAATGAGACAGAACATGTGCAACCCAGGAAGACCACATCTCCCAATTTTGTTTTCATTAAAAGTAAGATTGCTGCCCTGGCCGGTGTGGCTCTGTAGTTAGAGCCGTCGGCCCAGGCCCTGAAGGGTTGTGGGTTTGATTCCCAGTCAAGGGCACTACCTGGGTTGCAGGTTCGATCCCCCATCCTTGTCATGGTGCTTGAGGGAGGCAACTGATCGATGAGTCTCTCTCACATCAGTGTTTCTCTGTCTCTTTGCCTCCCTCTCTCCCTTCCACTCTCTCTGAAAATCAGTGGAAAAATATCCTTGGGGTGAAGATTAACAACAACAGCAAAGTAGGATTGCTGGATCTGAGGGTCCCTGGCCGTGAATGTCTATCCAACCTCCCCACGTCAATCTTTAGAATAGTCTTCCCTCGGACATCATACGGGACCCTGGGCCCCAGCGCCAGGCCCCACTGCCCTGGCTCCCTCCTGCGATGCCCTTTGCCAGGCAGAGAGGAGGGAGTCCTTGAGGATCCATTTAAAACAGTGGTTTGGGTAAATCCTTTGCTGAGCCTCCCTGGCATTGCTTCCCACTGCCCTCTGAGCCCCACAGCTCCATGGGCCTCACGCACCCGGCTGCCATCAGGTCTTTAAACACCAGCCTTTCACTCTGGCAAGGGCAGGGGCTGGGCTTCTGAACCCCTTCTCCTTAGCGCCCACCCCCGGCTTGGCGAGGCACTGCGTCATCCACGGGTCAGCCAGCAGGTGTTTTTGGAGCACCCACCGTGTGCCAGAACTATTCTAAGCTCTGGAGATTTCAACAATAACCCAGACGCACGTTGGTGGCCCTCACAGACTTGACTTGCTATTGAGAAGGACGGACAAACAGCAAGTAGTGAAAACAAATACGTGTTACCAATTGCGAGACATGCTGTGAAAGACATGACCAGCGTCCAGGGTGTGGGCCGACGTGGACAGAATGGTCCAGGAAGGCCTCTTGGTGGAGGTGATGGGTAACTGAAGAACGCAAAGCAGGCCGCTTGCTGAGAGTCTAGAATCCACTTTCATCTACCCAGCCCTGTGTGAGTGAGGACCATATCATTGATGGACTGGAATTTGGATGTTAGAGCTTTGTTCCCTGAGAACCAAGTCCCCAGATAACTCTACCAACAGGTCCCAGGAAACCACTCAGTCCCAAGCAAACCAAGATGGCAGATGATGTTTCTTAGAGTGACCAGACATCCCTCAGTTGTTGCATGTCTGAGAGATGCAACGATAGGAGCACTGGGTGTCCATGCAACTCCTCCAGCCGGCAGAATCTCAGAAGTAATGGAGGGAGAATCTGCTAGAACAGTGAGTTACAAAATCCAGAGCTGCAGCCCAAATTAGCCTGATTGGCCCTTTCACTTTCCAGTGGGGCAATCGATATGGCCACAGCCTTGGCCAGAGTGACAAATCACAGTGGGGTTGTGATCGAGGGAGTGGCTGTGAGAAGCGAGGCCTAGAAAGGTGTCCGGATCTCCTGGCCTGTGGCCAGCATGGTCAGGGTGACAGCATGTGACAGAATGAGATTGCATCTCCCTTGGGTTTCCTCTCTCACTTCCCCTGGCGACCACCTGCCACATGCTCAGGGGAAACAAGGCCAGGTCCAGGAGCCTGAGGAACTGGGGCTTCAGGGTGGGGTGATGGAAGTGCAGGGTCAAGTTCAGATCCTACATCCCTGAAAGAAAGAGATCCCACCTGCCTATAGTGCCCATGTTTAGCAAATAAAAATACAAAATACAAGAAACCCAGTTAAATTTGAATTCCAGTTAAATGACTGATTGTTTAGCATAAGTATATCGCATATTGCATGGGGCACACTGATGCTTATCTGAAATTCAAATTAAATGGAATGTCCTGTGTTTTAATCTGTGACCCATTTCCCATTTCCAGAGAACCATTCTGCCCTGTACCTAGCACTCCCCCAGCTCCCCCCAAAGGCCCCAGATACAATAATGATAGCAGTTTGGCAACGACAACCCTAAATGTTATATTTTAGCTCAAGTTCACAGAATAGGCCAAATCACATCTTTTCTAATGCCTGGCCAGAGACTCAAAAAACCAACAAACTAAGCATTCCAAATAAACCAAAAAGACAGGCTGAACGATGGTATCCTGGCTCTATTAGATGCAGTGGAAACCTAAAAATCAAAGAGAGGGGGAAACCTCTTTCCAAGAGCCTGGGAAGAAGCATAAAGGTTCCATTGTGACCTCTTCCAACCGGGACAGCTCGGGTGCTGAGAGAAACTGGCCTGAAGTTACAAAACTGCCTTCAGTGGCAGGAGAGTCTGGACTTGGTCCATGAGGACCAGAGGCAGGGGTTGAGGCCTGTAGGCCACCTGCGACAGGTGACTCCAGGAAGGACGAGCCTCAGACAAGGCCAGAATCAAAAGGCTTTGGTGACAACTGCGGGTCAAACCCTAGAAACCAAAAACTGCACACATAGGCAGGAGCAGGAAATGAAACGGGAGGAACATCCAGAGGGAGGAAAGATGATACGGACCAGGGCTGTAGAGAATCGAGTCAGGAGGGACATGGGTCACCACCATGGGGTGCTGAGACCACACACTTGGGAACATCTGACTAGACCAGTGGTTCTGAGTGCCCCCATTAAGTGCCCCCGGGGGACATTTGCCAACGTCTGGAAACATTTTGGGTTATCCTAAAAGGGTGGGGTGATGCTACTGGCATCTAGTGGGTCCAGGCCAGGGATGCTGCTAACATCCTGCAGTGCACAGGCCAACAAAGAATTAACCACCCCAAATGCCTGGAGTGCGGAGGCTGCGAGACCCCAGGATGGATGGAGAGGGCTGAGAAGGACAACGCTCTTTGTTGTGAGTGGCCTCTGAGTAGGAACCACCCTACCTGGAGTTTCCAGGTCCCCATTCCGAAAGCCCGGGAGAGGTGACGAGAACCTCCCCCTAAGCTGGGAGGACCAGGGGAAGCGAGGCATAAGGGGAGAAACTCCTCCAACCAGTCATCCCCAGTGGTTATTTTGCCAAAGTGGCTGCTTATTAACCAATTACAGAGGAGATTTACAGAGTGGAATTACATTTGCCTTTAAGTGGGACCCACACCGCTCCCTCCCAAGCCGCCAGCAAACTCTGCGGGGCTTTAAGATGCCTGGAGACAGAGTCAGCAAATAGAGCCTGGTGTTAATGGGTTCCTGGGATTTCTACTTCAATTGTTTCCGCGGCTCCCTGTCTCACTGGGGCATTTGTCTTGGTACATGGGCACCAACAGTGTGCCGTAACATTACACACAGGATTATGAGGGGTTTTTTCATTATTATTTCATCTGTAATTACAGGTAAGATCGGTTTATTATTTAGAAATCCTGAAAACATTTTAATTGAAATGGTCACTGGCCTCTCGCTGACCCTGTTTTAAAATATGCCCTGGCAACCCAAGTGTGCTCTGCGATTGGATTCGTAAGGAGAGTCCCTGTTTTAAACCAAATAATAAGCATTATTTAAAATTTTGGATTTGAGGGTGTGTGTTGTTGTTTTTTAAAGATTTATGGCATAGTTGAAATGAGGTCAAGTGGAAGTACTAAAAATTTTAATTAGAAATGTCTTTGCATGCTCCCTGTCGCTTGTAAACCTCACATAGGTTGTCCCTGGAGGGCTTGGAATCATTGGAGGTGGAGCGTCCTTTTTTTTTTTAACCCCTAATAAGAAGGAGTTAGGATCTACTGCCATGTCTTCCATGGGGAGTCCTGGGGATCCAGATGACAGGGGCCGGAGAAGAGGAAAGGAGCCCAGGGAAGTCTTGATGGCAAGACAGAGACAAGGGCCTCTCCTCCGGCCTCAGACCCTGGCCCCAGCAAGAACACTCATTCGTTTATTCCAGACATTCCCCGAGCACCTTCCATGTCTCCATGCTGCCCGAGGGGCTAGGAAACTGGAGGTGACTGAGGTGCGTCTGTGCTCCCCAACCTCTTGAGATGAGTGCAACCAACAGCAAGAGACGGGCAAAAGGAAACAGCCCAGCTGCTTCGCACCAGACCAGTGTGCAGGCTTCAGTGGAACCCAGGGGCGAGAATGCCCTGCTCTCCCTGCCGAGGCAACTGGAAGGCTTTCCCAGGGCGTAGGTGTTGAAGGGGGTGGGCCTGGAGGGGAAGAGGGAGGGAAAGGAAACTTCAGGTAGGGAACACAGCTTGTGCCAACACACACACATTAGCGGGGGCGCTTCACAGAGCCCAGGGATGCTCAGGCGTTCCTCTGGATCAAGCGGGCCAGCCCGGCACGCCAGCGATGGCAGCGAGAGGCGCCGGGAAGCGGTTCAACTTGGAAGAGGGAAGGCCTTCTCCTGCCCGTTGAACCCCGCTCTCGGGCCGCACCAGCCACGGGCCAGCCAGTACGGACTACGGAGTGTCAGGGGTTTGGCTCTTGGCTGGGCTTCCAGCGGAGTTCCAGGAGGGTTGAGCTGGCACGACTGGGGAAGGAATCTTGGGAGACGGACAGAAGGACACCTGGACTTCGGGGAGACTTGGCTGGGAGTGAGGGATGGGAGAGAAGGCTGCTTGTCTTTCCTTCTGCTGCTGAATTCCTCCGCCCGTGCGTAGTTCGAGCCATAATAGCTGCCGTGCCTGTGATTGCCACTACCGCCAGCTCTTGTGAGCCTGTGGCGCCGGGCATTTTTCTACATTGTTTTTAATATTTATAACAACCCTGCACGGTCAGGTATATTTAGAGATAGAGTTCCTCCCAGCACTGCAGTGAAGAGTTATTAGTCATCAATAACTAGATTAATTCACCCTATTACTTACCCTTGAGCACATCCATAGAGTTGCCCAAGTAGCAGCAGCTTGCTGCAATGCAAGACTCATGGCTAGACCATCTGCCCGAATGGTTTTCAACCTGAGGCTCACATTTGAAAAAAAAATTCTTGTTTTCTTTATACACTATGCATGGCTTCTCTTTTGGACTTACAGTCTCATGGACCAAACTTCCTCCACAGCAAGTGAGATAGAGGTAAACTGACGGTCAGTTGCTTTGAGGATTCCCCCAGGGCATCCCAAAGTAACTTTGCATATGCCACATGCATCAGCTAGCTTTTGCTGCCTAACAAAATCACCCTCAAAATGTAGTGGCTGAAAGCAGCAGTCATAATCAATCATACATCTGTCTGAAGGCTGAAGGTCAGTGGGCCCAGGCTGGGTCTGGCTCCAGGCTGCGGGTTGGGTTCATGTCAATTCTATGTGGCTCCCATTTTCCTTTGGATTGGTGGTCCCCTAGGACTTATTTCCCCTATGGTGAATGACAGAAGTGTAAAAGGGCACCTCCAGCAATGCAAGAGCATTTCAATCCCCGGCTTGTGTGTCCGCTCATGATCTTTTGCAAAGCAAGTTACATGACCAAACTCGTGAGAGACTCAGGTGGCAGAGTCACTTCTTACCCACCTCAGTGAGGACTGGCTTAGGCACTGGGTGGGGTCTACAGCTTGCCCATTGCTGGACAAGCTAAGGCAGGGGCTGTCAGTACCTGCCTTATGCTGGGACAAAGATGTTACATCACTAGTTTGTATTTTCAGACCTGAGAAACACAACTTGTGGTTGTTTCTTTGAAAGGGTCCTGAAGTGGCACTTTGCAAAATAAGTTGCTTTTATAGATGAACCTGACTCTTATTGCATTTGAAAAATAAATATGCACTAAAAGTAATTAACGCATGTTGGTTCATGAATAATACACTATTTTACAACTCTTTGCCGAGCATAATGAGACAAGCTAGTAAATTGAGAGTGAATGCTTTATTACGTGATTGCCAACTGTTTTATACGACACTGAACATATTCATTTCTTCTGCCATCGTGTGTTATCAAGCTATTGCTTTTAAAAAAATTAATTTTCCAGATACCCCTGGGGTCTTTGTTTGAAACCTGACTGAGGGCAAAAATAAAATTAATTGTGTGGTCTGTGCTGAACTACCAATGTTTGGTGGCTCGCAAATAAGCCTCACACAATTGTGATGCTTTTCGGCCCCTACAGAAAACACTGTGTGTGGCACATAAGTGTGAAGGGCAGTGCTGCTCCAGACAAGGACCCGAAATGCCTTGAAAATGAAGAGGTTGCTTCCCCATGAAGGTCTTGGGAGGATGGGCAGGTCTCTGATCATTTCACTAAAATATTTAATTAAAGCAGCAATTAGCATCCAATCCCATTCTGCTCTACATACTTACTCTTGAATCTGCTTGTCTACCAGTTTCCAAATGTCAATGTTACCTTTGACAGGGAGTTGTACTGGCATCTCCTCTCCTCCCAGGGAGGCAGAGCTGAGTCCTCTCTTCTCCAATCCCACCAAAGCACCCATCATTGCATGTCTTTCAGTAGACACACTGCCCCAGTTGCACAGCTTCGGGAGAAGACGTCCACCTTGGATCTCCATAAACAGAACCCCTAGGCCTACTACATAGGTTCCAGGGTGATGTTGCCCCCTACAGTTGTGCAAGGGGCCCTGGGTGGTCAGTTTACAGATTTGCGTTCAGTCCCTAGTCTGAGCTTTAGGGCTAACACAATGTTGCATTTCAGGCTATTAATCAGGATAGATGTTAGGAGGTATTTAGCAATTGTTTGTTGTGTGAATAAGTGACCGGTCCTAGAAATTTAGGCAAAGATCCTTCTTCATTGCATGAAAAACCTGCCAGGGGAGTTGGCCATTAACAATGGCCTGTCTTTACGGTAACACTTTTCCAAGTGTCATTGAACTGGAGTATTATTTCTGGGATTTCTGCCATGTCTAATCTTATCAAATACATGGGTCGGTTTGGAGGAAAAGCTCAGCTGTGTGATCGATCAGAGGTTGTCATAGAGAACAAAACTCCAGGCACATATTTACCCGGACATTTGATTTTTTAGCTGGCTATCTTTTAACCAAACCTCTCATAATGCCCACGTGTCATAGGTGCCGGGCAGAGAGGACTTGGGCCCCAGACCTCTATAATATTGGATTAAGTATGTTTCTAAGAGCCTTCTCAGTTAACTTCTGCATGATGTGGACTGGGATATTAGACTCTATCAGGACTCCAACCTTCTTTATACAATAGGGAAATTGTCAAGTCAATTGGGGGTACATCTAAATTCTGGAATATTATACAGACGTTACTCAAAGTGGAGTTAATAACATGGAAATGTTCTTGTACAAAGTTTGTAAAGTATGGATGTATTTAAAATAAGTGTGAGGGTAGGAAAGAAATATTCCTTCATAGCTTCCCATATTCATATCTTGCCGATACAGCCATTTTAATAGATCATAGTGTATTTTCTTTAAGTCTTCTTTATGTGTATATTGTCTACGTAGTTATCTTAACACCTTTATAATGCTTTCTCTCTTGCTTTCTTCTTTTTGCAGTGTGAGTACTCCTTTTAGGGATGGGCTGGAGTGAGCCAATAGATAGAAAGATAGGCAGGCTGATTCCTGATCACTAGACAGGTGATAACACGTAGATAAAAAGCACACTTGAACCAAATGGGCAAAGTGTTTTCCCTCTGTGCTCGGTGCTGAGACCACTGTCAGTTAATTTCCACTTCTGTCAGCTTTCAGGACCTAGGGCTACACTCCTACGGGACTTTCTTCAGGTGCAGGCACATAGCTGATGTTAGCTTTAAAAAAATGCAGCAAGAACTCACGTCCAGTTTTACCCTAGAAACCAGGTCAGAATACCAAAACGGCAGCTTCTCCCCCTGCCACCCTCACCCAGGTCATTAAACAGCCCGCCCCCGGCCGCCCTGGGCTTTGGAGAGCTCGGTATCCTGTCCCGGGAGCGCCCACTGGCAGAGCGAGCCTGGGGGCCTCTCCAGCTGAGCCCCTGCCCTCCCGGAGGCATCCAGGTGGGAACAGTGCCTTGGCTTTCCTTGCAATTCTGCCTGGAAGCTATTTTTCCCCATTTTTTTCCAGAGGCCAAATAATGTGACTACACAGAAGAACATAACGTTTCTTATTTTAATTTGCTTTTGGGGTGATTTTTAAAAATAGATACTTGAACCAGACCAGCCTGACAAACCGCAGCCAGTTTTAGACAAGTGACGATTGTAAATTTTGGGCAAAGAAATGTTACAGAATGCAGCCCTGCCCCACAGGACTAGAAAAAGATGACGGAGGGGAGGCCGAGCCAATGAAACGTGTGCCCTTGGCTTCACCCCCAAACAAGGGTAACCAAGGATCTCAGGGACCTATCTTGCTGTTAAGTAAGTGCGATTTTGCCCAGAAAGATGGGGTATAATCTTAGAATGTTAGCTTCGGAAAGGACACCCCATGATGGGAAACTGATAGCCATTGCAAGTCAGCGTCAGCTGCTTTCCTGGGCTTGATTCGATTTCTTCCATCTTTAAAAGCAAAACCCCAGCTGCCTTTCTCAGTGGTTAGAGCATCAGCCTGAAGGGTCTGAGGTTCGATGCAGGCCAAGGTCACGGACCTCAGTTGTAGGCTCCTCCCCGGCCCTGGTCAGGGTACATGTGGGAGGCAACCAATTGATGTGTCTCTCTCTCATCGATGTTTCTCTCTCTCTTTCTCTTCCACTCTCTCTGAAAAACGATGGAAAAAATATTCTCAGATGAGGATTACAAAGAAAAATTTCAGGTCAGTGTTGCAGACACAGAGAAGCATAGTTTCTTGCTGAAGTTTGCTCAGCTGTAGAAGCAGGGTTTAAGCCATGCCTATTCCACTGTATGCACAGTTTCCAGGGCTGGAGCATCTTTGAAATCAAGGGTCTGTTTTTGCACGTGCTAAAACTAAGGATCGCCCAGTTTGCTCAGGGCCACCCAGCACAGGGGCTGGGCTAGTGCTCAGGAGGGGGATGGCTCACTCTGAGCCACAGTCCTGCCTCCTCAGTTACATCTGTTGGCCACACCTGTGCATTCCCTCTGTCACTGCCAGTGGGACCCACAGGAGCCCACCTTAGCCAGGCCACAGTACAAAAAAGTCACGGCCAAGTCAGGGTGTTGGAAAGAGCTTCCTTTGTCACCACCTCTTCCTGCATCCACCCCTCAAAAAGGTTCTGTGCAATTCTGTCCTAGAAAGTTAACTATATAAGAACCAGGGGTGTTTCTCAAAGCAGACTTCTCTACAGGTTCACTCGCCAAGTCTATGATTAAATGCTAATCCCCTCACTGGGTGATTTACCTTTACCTCTTCACAATGGAGGCATCAGGGTAGTGTTTTTATAATACTCTTCTCCCACAAGCTACTATCCTGCAAATGGATGAGTCCCTTTTAATTAGATGGTAGGGCTGTGTGCCGAACACTACGTGCAAAAGCCTATAAAAATGGAGTTAAATTCCTGCCCAAGCTGCTGCGAGCTCAGAGCCTCAGAAACCAGCTCGTGTTATGAGAAAGTGAATTTAGGTCCTGTCTCACCATGAGGTTAGGGCACAACTCAGCACCTTGTCCTTTGAAATGGAGAGAAGTTGTCCCGGCCCAAGGTGTCATCATCAGATCCTCTGCCTAAGGACAAGCCCTGGCCTGCTGGAGACTCCTCCGGATGGCTCAGTTAGCAAGCCCAGGGTGCCAGGAACGAGCCGACTGCCCGGGTCTCACTGCCCTGTGCTCACTCCCGTCCCCACAGAGGGATGGAAGTACCGAGCCGCCCGCCCGCTGCACAGCATTAGTGCCCCCTCACTGCCCAGCGCAGGACAGCCGGCCCCCGCTTGGTGCTCTTCATAATCTTCTGACACTTTTATGGCTCCTGTGCTCTGGGCCAGGGCGGGTAGCCCCCTCAGAGTGCAGGGTGAACCCCACAGGCCAGGCGGGGAGCTCTAATGGCCGACGTGGGGCCTGGGCAGCTCTTAACAGGCCATCAAGAGGCCACCTGCAAAACGCCTATCTTCTAGGTGAGCGTTGGGCTCCTGCAAGGCTGTCCCCTGAAAACGAGTTACCGGCACTGCTGTGTTCATGGCCCATCCAGCCCTGTTTACAGGGGGCAGGAGTGTCATTCTAGTCTAGAGGGGAAAGATTTAAATTGAAGTTACTACACTTCTGCGATGGACCAGGTCCTTAACGGAGCCTTTAGCCTCACAGGTCCACGTGCCTGGGTGCTGAAGCTCTTTTAGAGGAAAGTTAATGCATCAGGGTCCCAAAGCTGGGTGGAGGCGGGGGCAGGAACATGTCTGATTGGGCTTTGCCTACTGCATGCATTATATTCTTTCTCCAAGAGCATTTCCGTTCTTCTTTACCCCTCAATTGCCCCACCCTGGTGTGACCCACCATGCCCCATCCCAAATCCAGCACAGTGTTGCTGGAAGGAAAAACCAGGTCCCTTTTGCACAACTCCAGGGCGCCCTGTTTGCACTGGAGCCTATGGGAATGATCCTCCTGTTTCGAGTTCTGTGAAAGTGCACCCTGGGGGAAGCCCTGAGAGACGCTATTCAGCCTCTGCAGAGTAGCAGGCGCTAGGGGAGGAAAGCCTCTTTTCAAATACTCACCTGTCCAAAGCCACTGGGAGTGGTGTTTAGACACACACAGCAATGAGAGGTATAAGTCAGACAGCCCCCAAGTTATTTAAAAAAATTAAATGACCCCAAATCATCTGCCCGCTTTTGTTTTTCAAAAGTATTTCTCTTTGTGTGAGGCAGCCCAAACTCCCCAACCCTTTCCTGTGAACTTGAAAGCCATTTCATTTGTGTGACCATGTCAGCCCAAGAGAACCTTCTAGAGGGCCAGTTGCTGAGCTGGAGTCAGCCCATAGCTGCACTGTCATGCCTAGAGAGGCAGTGGGCATGCGTTACAATCTTAGCCTGTTTCGTCTTTGTTTTAGAACTTGTATCAGGGTGTACTTTCATTGCAGAAAATGGGGGAAATATAGGTAAGAATAAAGGAAAAAGTCACCCACATTTCCTCTTCCCAGAGCTAACCATGTAAACACTGTTCACTAGTCCTCTCAGTTCTCTGTCTCTTAATACATAAGTTATACGTACAAAACCACAAATATATATATTTGTTTAACAACAATGAGATCATACCCTATGAACGCTTTTATACCCTATATTTTTTACCTAATATGTTGAAACCATCATTTCAGTCAATTCAATTTCTTTCACAGTATCAGTTCATGATAACCGGAGAGCCCTGCCTCCAGCTGCTGGGTATTGAAATTGATCTCAAATTTTCATTATTATTATTATTAATTATTGCTTTAAGAAAAATATTTCTTTTTGTCCTAGAAAACACTATTGATTCTGTTAACAAACAGGTATCTTAAAAACAAAACAAAAACAGTGGCCTATGTTCACAGGGTTTGGAGTTAAACATAGTTAAATAGTTTATTTGTTTTTAATAGTGGGATTTCTCAGATTCATTAGTATGTTAATGCAGCCTTTGAATTCCAAAGCTCCTGACACCTTTATATACAGGCATGCACACACACACACACACACACACACACACACACACTCTTAACTGTACAGGCTTGGATTAGATTAATATTTAGAACTTGAATTTCTGGGTCAAAGCATCCGGTATGTTTTATTAATAATGCTCATTGTGATTTTATTTTAAACAGTACCAATTATTGCTAATAATACCTTTTTTACACTGAGATTAAATATATAGAGAGATATATAGATATGTGTATAGGGTGTCTCCAAAAAAGTATACACACTTTAACAGCTGATAGCAAAATTTTGAAAATAAAATGTATTTTAATAAACACTGACTTTATAAGTATTCAAAGTGTGTGTATACATTTTTTGGGACACCCTATATGTATCAATATCTATATCTTACTATATATGTGTGTGGGTTTTTTTCCCCCCATGTCTTTTACTTCTATGTTTTGAGAGTGTTAAAGCTGTGAAGGCTTTGGGAATATTTAGGGAGATTTATGCAGGCTTCTAGAAGGTTCTGGAATCTTGTTCAGGAAACAGGGTAATCTGGAATTTTTCCTAAATCATCTAAGATGATCTGCTCAGCCTTTCTCCCTGAAGTGGGTTTGAAGGGAGCCACTAATAAGAGTGAAGACAGGGACTTCATCATAAGGTCGTTCGAATCTAGGCCACACCAGGTAAAATTCCCGGGGACCACGGCTAAGGGCAAGCCCTGTCTCACAAAACCGGGCCAGGAATTCTGAACAGTCACCAACATGGCCACGAAAATCTTCAAACTTTCTCAGTAGGTTCTTCAGCAGCAGAACAATGAACAGTCTCAAAAGCCTGGCAAAACCGGCTGAAGCCAAGCGTAGCTCGATTCTTTCGCATTCAGCCTTTTTCTATTTTGCTGACACAAAGCTCCTGCCCACTCCTGTCTTGGCTCCAGAGGGAGAGAGCATTCCCCACCCGGGACTTAAACGGGCCGCCCCGAGGGAGAGGAGCCCCACGCACCAGACAGGCGGGGTGTCGGGGAAAGTGAACCAGGCCACAGCAACCCACCCGGGTGAGAACACACGCGCTTTTCTCCAAGGAAGCTCTTGGCACAGATCAAAACCAGCCACGTGCGCGGCCCAGGAAAGGTTTCTTGCCAGTAGGTGCCCAGAGACTTAAAAATTTTCCATCGTGTTTGCCATGTAAGAAAATAATCAGACTATCCCCCAAATCTTATGCAAATATATTTAATGAAGCATTATTTCTATTAATGAAATACGGTGGTCAGGGAACCATAACTCTCCAATATATGGTAGAGCTGCTCACTGAATGCAGGCTCTTGGAGGCATTAAAAGGCTTATCAAGGATTTATTTAGTTTGAAATACATATAGAGTATAATCCCAACTATATAAAACTAAAACTTAAAAGCTACAAGTAAACTTTAAAATGCATTTTGAAAAAGCAAAGAAACATAGCAGAATATCTACAGCGGTTGTCTTGGAGTGGTGGGACTGTGGCCGCATTTGCTTTTCTGATCCCCTCTCCCAGTTTAAATGCTGAGCATTCATTTTAACTAATAAAAACACAGTACATCTTGTTTAAAGAAAATTCTTCAGCAGTTATCTCTAAGATCGGCTGTATTTAAATGCCATGATAGGACTTTTTTGTTTTTCTTTCCCTGAACCAATCTCGCAGGTCCCATTTAGTGGACATAGAGACAGAACAAAACCATTTTCAGGCAGGTTCCTGACGGAGCCCACGTGGGTTCAGGCGAGAGGAGTCCAAACAAGGCCGTATATAGGCAGGAAAGCAAGGGAGAGACGGAGCTGGGAGGGTAAGAGAAACCACAAGTGAGGAGTGGTTTGTAGACGCACGGGCTCAGAGAGGTGAGATTACCGGGACAGCATCACAAAGGAAGCGGTGGCCCCAGGATTCAAACGCTGTCCTCGTCGGTGAACTGGGGACAGTTCGCATCTAACTCAGAAGTCGTGAGATGTAAATGAACAAAACCAGCACTTCAGCTCAGCGCCTGAGCACTCAGGAAGTGACACCCGAGGGAAGAGAAGTCCCCCATCTGGGGTGCCTGGCATCAAACGAGAAACCATCGGAGTTCCAAAGGAACAGGACAGGCTCCTGGCGAACACCCCGTGGGCTCAGGACAGCCGCAGAGGAAGGCAGGGGGCCTCTTTGATCTGAAGGAGCGAGGGGGAGCCTCGATTTGCATAGCCCTATTTGGAAAATTAAAGGAAGCTTTTATCCTCTTGCACCTAAGACGCAGGAGGGCATGGCCTTGTAAGCAGATCAGCTCAGACGGGAGACAATCTCTCTGAGTGGTTTGGCACGTTCCGTGGAAGTGGACGGTGCTGCTGCTAGTGGGGTAAATACAGGAGCCAGGATGAACCCAAGAGGCTCGGGGGCTGGTTCTGGTCTCGGCGAGGCATTCGGTCACCCAGAAGCGCCACTCGAATTAAAATTGTGAACCTGGGCCAGTGGGAAAATGAAAGACAAAATGCTTGTACTTCCAATAAAGTACAAGAGGAGTATTTTATATAAATGGTTATAGATTGTGACAATATAAAGTTAAAATATGTAAAAAAATTAATAATAACTGGTAACGCCCAACACTGACAAGGTTGTTGGAAAACAGAAACCTGTATGTTCTGCTGGCTGGAACCCTTCCAGATCACACATGGCAGGCAGTATGCGGCAGGAACCAAATAGGAACCAGATAGTTTCAGCTCTGCAAATGTATATTGAGGAGGTAAATTAAGAGGAGAGCCCTGTTGTGCATAAAGATACTGAGCCTTTAGTTCTAACAGCAAACACCAGAAATAACCTGAAGCTCCCATAATAGGAGTTTCCAAATAGGGACCCACCAGTAAGATGATCTATTAGGTATCCATTAAAATAACTGTGAAAACAGACAAATAAGATAAATTTCGGGGGCGAGGGACTTAAAAAGGGGGGATGAAACCAAATAATATGAAGACTTGAAAGGTAATAAGCATAGACTGAAAATATCTGTTAGAACAGTGGAGCCTTTCTTTTAAAACATTGCCTCTCTCATCCTGGCTGGGGGGCTCAGTAGGTTGGAGCATCGCCCAGTACACCAAAAGGTTGCAGTTCCATCCCCAGTCGGGGCGCATACCAGAGGCAACCGATCGATGTTTATCTCTCTCTTTTTCCCTTTATCTAAAATCAATAAAAACATATCAGCAGACATAATTCGGAGCAGTTTTTCCAGTGAATGGTGAAAGGCACCAAGAGTTAACACACAAGACAAGTATTGCTATTTTAGATGCTGTTTTCAATATTAACGTCTAAAAACGGTACCTGCTGCTGACCAGAAGAATCAGCCGTTTTGCCAGGCCAGGCTCTCTGGCCCGGTGCTGACCCTAATGAAAGCAATCAGGCCTCCTACATTGAAGCTCAAAACAAAACCACCCATAACCCCATTTTAAAGAGCAAAACCACAAGCCACAGCTTCAGTCATTGCCGGGGATGCTTCAATTTCTTATTTACCATTGAAAAGTTGCAGAAAGGCCTCCCTTAATCAGCCGTGAAAGTGGAAACTGGCTGCCTTTTGGGTTTAAGAAACTCAGGGAGAGAGAGAGCCACTCGAAAGAACATGAGTGCAGAGAAGCCGGCTCAGCTCTTCCCGTTCTGGGCGGTTCTGTGGCACTGGGGTAAAGGTGGAGAGCACTGGGCATTGAGTCCATCAGAAGCTAAGTGCAGGGAAACAAGGCCACCTGCAGACCTGTTCACAACCAGAACAGGAGAAAGAGTCTATGGAGCTGAGGCCATGTTGCTAGAAAAAGGGCATGTACAGAAACCATTTGTAAAGTTTATATGAGGCATTGGGAACCAGGACGAGAGCCAGACCCAATGCTTAGGTAGGATACCAAATAGTCCTCTTTGTGAAAAATTCACTCGTTGCATAAATTTAATACACATATACTGCTGGTCTAGAGGCCACCCATTAACAGTGCGATGTAGTGGAAGGCACATGGGTGCAAAGGCCATAAACTGGATTCAAACACTGACTCTGATACTTACCAGAGCTATGGGGCTGTGGATAGGCTACTTTGTAAACCACACTTTCAGCATCTCAGTATAAAATAAGATGGATATGATTTTCCAAGACCAGCAACTAGCACATAGTAGATGCTCAATAAATAGTATCTACAATTAGTAGTAGTGATGATGGTAGAGTGGGATTATTATTACATAATTAAAGTATATATTACATATATAATATGTTACATATCTATCTATCTATACATGTACATAAATAAATCATGACAGATGGTAAGCAATAGCCTTGGGCTTCGAATAAGCTAAACAAGGAGTGAGGCCATGTGCCACCTGCTTGCTCAGCTGTCCAGGAACTCCCCATGAAATCAGAAGTAAGATTAATGTGTTTGGCAGGAGAAATGGCTCTCAGGAACAGGTGTGTCTGACTGAGTGGATTCAGGGCAGAGTAGGCAAGAGGTGGCCTGGGTGCTGTTCTGGGGCCTCGGTTTATCTTCAAGTACCCTGGAGAACTTTTGATAAAGTTGATTAGGGCCTTATGCGCTGTGAAGACTCCTACAGACATGATATGTAAGTTCCTTTGTAGCAGGAGCTGTGAGAGAAGTTACCCTAAACTTTGAATTTCCACCATGTAGCATTCAGTACTTGTTTGTTGAATGATTGATTGATTGAAGGCTTAGTCTATCAAACTTAGGGATCCTCTTGTTTTCGGGCAATACTCACCTTCCCTTGTCAAGTTCCTCCCAAACCTCACCGTTCATGCCTGGTGCAGGACACACAAGGGAATCAGTGGGCACATACTTGAACAGTACAAGGAGGCAGGCGGCCTGTAGATTCTCTTTTGGGTCTCTCTGATATTTGAAACATCACCTTGGCTGATGATACCCCAGGGTCTTCTTTGCCATGGCTCGAATTCCACCTTTACCAAATGCTTAAAGCTTAGCTAGAGTCAGACCCATAAAGTCACGTCTCTGCTTACCTGAGATCTCAAGATGATGCGTCTCTTTGGAAAGGACATGTCTAACTCATTCAAGGAGCAGCGGCATTGGTGCAGGGAAGAGGCGTGACTTTGAAATCAAACCAAACCAGTAATTGACTCTGCCACTTATTAACTGCATGGACAAGGGCAAATTGTAAAACATCTTGGCCTCAGTTTCTTCATCCATAGGACAGGAAGAGGAGGGCCACCTGGTAGGGTCATGGCCACATTAGAAATCAGATATAATGTTGCAACCTGCTTAGCACAGTGTGTGGCTTGCGATCATTTCCATGGTGATGGAAATTATCTTCATGAATATAATGCCTGGTCACCAAGAATCACTCTCTCCTTCAGTAGTTATTTATTAAGCACCTTCTATGTGACAGGAACAATTCAAGGCACTGTGACTATAGCTGTGAACAAAATAGATGAATCTAGTGGGGTTTATATTATAGGTGGTGGAGAGAGAAAATAGAAAATAGACATAATGTGTCTAACTGTATCAAGTGTTGTGGAAAAAATAAAGAATAAGGGTGCATGGGATGCCACTGTGAAGGCAGTCACCTTCTCAGAAAGGGGGTAACATTTGAGCAGGGACCAGAATTCAGTGTGAGAGGACGCCATGCAAGTCTCTGGAAGAAAAGCACTTTAGCAGAGGGAACAGCAAGTATAATGACCTTGCCTAGTAAGGATACTTGGCATATTTCAAGACTGCGAAGAGGCTGAAGTGGCTACATGTAGTAGGTGAACAGAAAGTACTAGAACCTGAGATCAGAGAGCAAGATGTGGACCAGATTATGAAAGAAATCCTCAGCTATGGTAAAAATTTGGACTTTGCTCAGTGAGATGAGAAGTTGTATCAGTTAGCGTTTGCTGTGTAACAAGTAATCCTGAAACTTTGTGGCTTCACATAACAAACTTTTATTTTTTGCCAGTCTGTGGGCTGAATGAAGAGTCTCTTCCCATCGGGGTTGGTCTGGCTGGGGCTGAGCAGTCTGGGATGGTCTCACTCACATGCCTAATGGTTAGTTTGATGTCAGTTCCGGTAGCGACCAGGTGTCTTTCATCTTGCAGCAGGCTAGCTGGTGGCTGCCAGTTTCCAGAGAGCAGCAAGAAAGGGCAATCTCCAATGCACAAGCACTTCTCCAAACTGGCCAAGGCAAGTCATGCGGCCAAGGCCAGAGTCAGTGTGGGAGATGACCAGTCATGATGTGGAGACTGGGGGTAGAATTATGATGGTCACTTTTTCAGAGAGTCTACCTCAAAAGCACTGGAGGGTTTGGACCAGAAAAGTGACATTATCTGATTCACGGTTTTAAAGAAGCTATGATAACAAGGATTTTGTAAGGGAGAACATAGCCAGAGCAGAGGAAGTAGTCAGGCTCTGGGCCACTGGAAGGCAACGGTGTTTGACTGGACTGTGCCACAGAGACAGAGGCCCTGCAGTTCATGATGCTGTGTGGCTCGAAGGTGCCATTATCAAGGGGAGAAGCACCGACACACACGTCCTGCCCCCACTTTCTTGGTATTTTAGCAGATGCATTTTCTCTGTCTTGCCAAATTGGACCTTTTCACATCCCTAGAAACCAAGGTGTCAGTGCAAAAGGGCTGAATGGGAAAGAACCTCCAAATCGCCCACATTCTAACAGAGATATTGTCTAATCACCAAGAACTTGGTAATTACAGGGGGAACAGACCATTGAGGACTGCAATAGCTCACTGTAAGTAATAACAAAACCTCTTAAGGTGAGATTAAACAACAGTCATGTTTCTTTTTCTTTCTTTCTTCAACAGAAAATATGATGCTGGCATGCTCATCGCGTGAGACAACCTGGGCCACCGACAGCCACAAAGCACAAAACAAAACAAACTCAGAGAAGAAACGAGAGCGGTGTTTCCCTGGCGTCTACAAGAAGCGCTTTATTTTTCCTCTAGATTTCTTTTCTAAAAAAGCAAAACAAAACAAAAAACCAAAACTGTAGCAAACACTTAAAGACACAAGACAAACTTCAGGTGATGATATTCGAGCATGCTCTTTTATTAAGCGTAGGATGGGAGGGGTCGCAGGAATGGCAGGGGGGACGCTAAAGCAGAAGCACCGCGCGGCTGTGACCCTCCACCATCACGTTGCTTCTTGAAACTGTGAATGAAGAAATGTAGGGAAGGACTTTTTACCGCCACCCTGAAATTATCCTGTAAGTTCCTACGGACACAACGCTTCCTTCCCTTCCTGCCTGTCAGGGTATCGGGGGGGGGGGGGGGGGGGGGGAAACTTGGCAAAATTCATTTGCTATAATCTCAAAAGAATTTTTGGATCGTTTGGCAAGGGAGTCAAAGGACTGCTGCCTCTGTGACTCGTAGCTCCGTCTATGCCACCGGTTTCTCAGTGTCACAGTGTCACCTCCACCTTGGCTGATGGGAACAAGGTTCAGAGGCCTTTCCCCAGGAGTTGCCAAGCCCACCTGGACTTGGTCAGAGTGGATGAAACAATGATCTCCTGGATCGATGCAGCAGCAAAGAAGGTTAAACACTCACTTTTTCTTCCCCAGACAGGAGAAAGCGCCCGGCCGCCGTGTGGCCACTGGAGGCTGTGGCTGTGGTGGTGGCTGGGTGGGACAGGAGACACCGGACTGTTCTAAACAGACGGACTTGCTCTAACTTCTACAGTGAAACGAGGACCCTGCATATCAGCTAAGCATTCACTTTCAAACAGGCCACCACCAGGAAAGCAAAGGACCCAGGCCTAGGCCAGCCCCAGAAGAGAGTCATCGTCCCTTTGCCCCTGGAATGAACTCCGTGCCTCCCATCGGTAACTAACATTTTCCAGTCTGTTGTGACGACCCGTATTTCCTTTACTCTGGCAGATCGGTGTCGGAGGGACGCGGGAAGGCCCTTGGGTAAGGAGCTGGGAGGGCCCACGTTGGCAGCGGGGCGCGTGCGGGTCCTTGCTGGCGCTCCCACTTAGCTGGCCTGGCTGCCGAGTCCTTCTTGGACCAGCCTCTCGCTGAGCGCCCACAGGGCCCGGGCTGTCTCTTCGCTCTGAGCCTCCGCGGAGGGCAGACATCGGCAGCAGTTGTTGAAATACATGCCTCCCAGGCCCTCCAGCTCGGGAGCAGCGGCGCAGTAGACGGTGGTGGCAGCTCCTTGTTGCTGGAAATCAAAGGGGAGAGACCATAAAATATATATATATATATATATTTTTTTTTTAAGAAAAGAGGTGATGAGATGACTTTCTTCTGACTGGGAATTGGCAAGCCCCTCCCTACCCGGCCCAGGTGCCCCTGGATCTCAGCAGGGCCAAGGGCAGGAACTCAGCGCAGGGCTGTAAAAGGTAGGACGTGAGCGTCCTGGGAAAGCGAGCCCGTAAGCCCCACTCTGAAAGCTGGTCTGACTCTTTACACCTCGCCTAGGAAAAGGCTTTGGAAATAAACACGCGCATCAGTAAACCACATCAGCCCTCTCTCCCCAGCAAAGAGCAAAAGACGGCATCCTTCTGAACACGCAAGAAGAAATCCATCCCACCCCTTGACTTCTCGGTGCAAAATGCATTTTGACGCCAAGATGTTTCTAGAACCTTCTGTCTGAAGTAAATCCACAACTCTAATAATGGCCCATCAGGCAGAAAACCCAGGCAGGACTGGTGCCAGATCTCTCCTTTACGCTTTGCCCAGGGTGCTGCAATGCTGTGTTAGGGGGAAGGGTTTGCAATGCTGTGTTGAAGTGTTCAAAACCCATATACGCAGATTCCTCGCCATGCATACGTGTCTCACGCAGACACACTTATTAATTCACCCAGAGCCTATGAAAACCTTTTTCTAAATGTCATAGTCATCCCACATGTTGCAATGAGTGCCACTGCTCACTTTCAGTTCACCTTTTGAGTAGCAGTTGGCACTGTGGCTAGGGCTGTGTGTGGGGAGGCACCATAGCATCCCGGCTGACAGGATGCTGTCAGGGATGCTGTAAAGAGGGCAAGAAATCACTTTGCTTTGCAAGCCGTAATTAAAAATAATAGGCTGGGGTTCGTAGGGAGACACGGTAGGCACGGCTCTAATTTAAAACCAATACGGTTTATCTGGCATCTTACGATTATTTATGTGATCACAGCCCTTGTTGCATCAACTAATTACAGGCTGGTGGGGAGGGGGATTGCAGAAGAGGGTGAGGAAAGGTAACTGGGGGTGAGGTCACCGTTAGAAAAACACTAAGGACACTTGATTGAGGGGGAAATGAGTTTCTGTCCACCCTAAGGTTACCATTTTTCTGCCCCTATAGGGTTTAAATTGTGCCCAAGAAGAATGCTTCCTGGAAAATCATGCCCCCCCAGATAGTTTGGTCTGTGTTCACTATGACTGCAGGCGAGAACCCTTAGGCATCAAGGTCATGCTGAGGATCAGGGTCTCAAGATGTTATGATTTTAGGAGAGTGCTACAAAACAGGCTTGGGTTTTGTTTGTTTGTTTGTGGGGAACTTCAATGTCAGGGTCCGTTGTCATATCTGAATTCGTGTGAAAACCAAATGGTCACATACAGCCAAGGAACACGATTGCGTGGAGGCGTGGGGGGCGGAGTGGGAGTGGGGTCGGGACGTGAGTCCTGATCGGAGCTGGCTGCCTGACGGCCCGGGAGAAGCCCCATTCGTTCAGAACTTGAACTCCTGACAGGCCTTGAAGTTAATTACATAGCAATTGGTTTGTTAGGTCCCTGGCCCCCTCACCATGCCCACTCCTCAAACAGCCAGTTATTTTCTTGGATTCAGCTCTTTCTTTTGAAATTGATTTGTGAGGCTCCGGTCTAATGGAAATAAGTTCGTGTCATCCATATTTTTTTCGCGGAATTATTGTTCCTGATAACACTTTGTTTAGCACCTGATACATTTCTCTGAAGAACTTTGAGAGGCTTATCTGACTCCTTGCATCTCGTGGGGAAGCAAAGTGCCTCTAAAGACAAACTGAAGAATCGCGATGTTCGTCCCGCTAACTCAAGCCAAATGTCATCTTGGCCTCCCTTCTTAGCAGAGTTCAGTTGGAGATGGTGTTTTGCATAGTTTTCTGAATATCTATCTCAGATTTCCATTTTACTTTGCAGCTGTCAAAACCACCAAAGAGTGGTCAGGTGATTTACCATCAACTCTAAGGGGTGAGAGAATTCAGTCGGCTCATCCCCAAATCCAGGCTCCCCAGCCCCCACTCGAGAGCCTTATAATATCGGCATTTACAGAGCAGGACAAACTGGCCTTTCAGAGTGCCACCCATCCCGAGAAAAGATAAAAGTAGGCCACTTGGGAAAGCAGAGAGCGGAATTCTTCCAAACCCAATGTAATATTTTGCCACTGTGACCTTCTAAAATGATATCGTATTGCACCCTTGCATTGTTGGAATGGTATTTTTTGCAAAGAAATTCTGCACATGCATAGATTCAGAATTGCGTTGATGAGGGAGCCGGGGGCCTGCATTTTCCCTCCATGAAATCTGAGAGCAATTGCAATGACCTCATTTCATATACACCTAAATTTGGCTACCATGCTGAAAACCATACATTTTAGAAAAGCCCAATCTTTCATCAAGAGCCGACTTTGATTCTCTTGCCACACGGCCTGGGGTGATGCACAATCTTACTCCTTTCATGAGTGGCTCTGGCTTTGTAGAAGAACACGGGACAGAAGGGGCACCTGACAGCAAAGATCACCTCCTCCACTCCAGGATCAACTGTGTGTTTGGGAAAGTCTCCCTCTCCGGCTCACGCTCAACTGGTACCTAATTTACTCTCCTTTCTTGCCGGACAGTGAAGTAGTGACGAGCTATTTTAGTCCCAAGCCCACGACCCTTTTGGCTTCTCGGGGAAATCTCTTTTCAGCTGCACCGATGGCAGCCTCTCTCGGAGTGACATCTTTATATGAGCAGATGTGACGACAGTTTAATAACAAGTTCTAATTTTTGGTTCATCATTTTTTGGGTCTGCCTGTCATCAGAATGAGACTGAGCCACATTAGGGAACTCTCATTAGTCAACAGGCCGGCCCTGCAGATACAAAATAAAACATTTTGAAACTAACTGATAAAAATAAATTTAAAAGAGCACTTTCATCAGCGTCAAGTGACTTTCATACCACTTTGGGGGGGGGGGGCATCAGTACATAATTCAGAAAAGATGAAAGTCATAGTAAAGGAAACGTTATCAACTCCTCCGTTAGAAAATATCTGAGCCATGTCTTGCAGGTTGTCACCGCTGTTTACTGATCCATCGTGATAAAATAATAGCAACTTCTTGACATATAAACGCTGGCTAGAGCTATGGGTCTCCCTCAGCGATTTTTTTGGGGGGAACAATTTCTCAGAAGCCCGTAGGACTTCCATAACTGCTAATCAGGGGAGTGGGTGGGCTGTCTCCATCCTGTAGAATTGGCAATGAGTTAGGGTGTGGCTGGCACAGGGCTGAGAATTTCTGGGAAGCCCAGCAGAATCTTTAATCACTCCCGAATGCCACTTCTGATCTGATCAAACATTTGTGAGCTGCCAGAGGAGGACTGTGCCATCTATCTTTATAGTGTATGTAAAATTACCCACGATTCTTGTTGGGGATTAAGTTAAAAGTATCTTGGTAATAAAAGTTCATCATTCCCCTTCAGAAATCATTTGTCAGATTTGCAGCACAGTCTCCCACTACAGGAAGGTGGGTTGAGAAGGCAGTTGCTGTTTATTTATAGTTGAGGCCCTGAGACCTAAATTATCCATCCTTCCCAAACCCTTCGTTGGGCTGAAAATGTTAAGTAGCCGCTTTTCATCAACATTTATTTGATAACTGCTAGCCATCAATTTGTAGCTGTCAGCATGGAATCAAAATGAATATTGACTCTTTTAAAGGAATAGGTACAGAGGTTTCTAATAAACAATATACAGTAAAGGAAAACCCACCCCCATATTGATATTTGTAATGCATTGGTTAGTAGTCTAACCACCCACATATTGATATTCGTAATGCATTGGTTAGTACTCTAATATAACTTACGTTTTAATAAGGACACATATCACACACTTAATGTTTAGTTTTCGAGTTCCTCTCTTTTAAAATGCATGCTGATTTAAAAGAAAGAATAGATTCCTGTCTTAAAGTAGATGTAACTACAAGATGTATAAAAAGTAGACACCGTCACAGAATATCTATATATAGTCAATGATTTCGAGCGTAGTTAGATGTTCTAAGATTGCTTTGTTACAGACCTACGGATATCAGGAGACTGCACAGAAAATGTCGAATGAATCAATTTTGGCTAAGAGTAACGACACGTAAAGGACTGTGTCAGGGAACTTAGACTGGGCCTGGAACGCCGCGGCAGGGCAGGAGAGTCCCCTGGGAAGAGGGCAGCGGTTGCTGTGCTGAATTCCCCGGACAAAGGGGCGATCTGAAGTGAGCAGGTGTCGCAGAAAGAAGGCAGGTGCCTCTTCAAACCCTCCTGGCTTTCCCTGTTACTCATCTGGGGTCTGTTGGGCAAAACAAACACTTCCCAAACGCAGAACCCACCACCTGTCCGGTGGCCCCGAGAACACGGCCGGATAATCCATCACAGAGCCTTGGAGGGAGCACGCGTGTCACGAGCGGAATAAGTGTCTGCACGCACACCCTCTCCGTCGCTCCGTCTCCCGGTGACACTCCTGGAGGGGAGAGTTTGTCACCGTTCGACTGGCAAAGGGCAGCGCTGTCTTTTGGAGTTCATCTCCCGATACACATCCATTCCTCCGAAGCAATTACGGTTGAAATCTCTGATTTTAAAGACACACAAAAGCAAGCTGCTCCAAAAGGCTATGGGCTCCCTACTTACCGAGAACAATCTTCGAAGCTGCCGAAGCTGCCAGGGATTGCATCAGTCTGCAGAGTAAGGCGGCCCGTGCAGGGATGAGGCTCCCGGGCCTCCCCCGTTAGCAGGACCACACCCAGCAAGCCGCCCTCTTCCTCCACTGTGACGCTGGTGTCGCTGAACCATGGTCGTGGAGTAAGTGCTAGTCAATCAACACGCCAGCTTGCACCGAAATGATGTGAGGGCGTGGGAGAGAGCAGGGAACAGAGGCCTCGCCTCGAAGGGCTCCACCCTCCAAATGGCCCTGCTTTTTTAGTGGACCTGTTGCAAACGGGGGCCGCTCACCAGGCAGCCGCGGCTGGCATTTATGGGGAGTTTAAAATTCTTCAGGCGGGCACCATGCAGAAAGCTTTGTAAGCGCGACATTCTCACCCCGCACAGCTTTACGAGCAGGGACAATTATCGTCTCCAGCTGTGGAGAAGCTCACTTAGTATCAGCGATCAAAAGCTACTTGTCCAAAAGCCACACTGACGATCGCTCTGGTGGACCCACCGCAGAATTCAGACACGCTGCCATAGAAACCTCCTGCCCGAGCCTGTGACACAGGTATTTGCATATTGCCCGGTCCCTGTTCTGTGTCTCACAGGTGACTGACGTTTCCTGATGAGGTGGGCCTCTTTGCCCTCTTTGCCTTCTTAGCCAGGCCATGCCCGGCCGCAGTGTGACACCTTGACATGGCCTGAAATGAAAAGTGGGGTTTGCCCTCTGTTCACCTGAGAAATGTTAAAAGGAGACTTTTTCCGTGGTGGATTTAGTCAGTGAACTAACTTGAAATTATATCCATTTGGATGAACAGAAGTGAGGACTCAGCGAAACCTCAGAAGATCCAATAGCAAATGACCCTGAACAAACACCACCTCTAGATGCCAGGCTGGCCCAGCGAAGGAACCTACTCCTGGATGAGAGACTTTTTTCAAAGCCTGAACTGAACCACATCAAAACCAGCGAAACCGAAGCAATCTCCACCTTATAGATTCGTGTACGTGTAAAGTGAGCGTGGCCTTTTGGAGGACAATAGTTGACACATCAGGTCAGCTTTGCAGGGGAAACTCTGATCCAACACCCCGCCCCCGCCCCTCAATGAATTGCTAACAAATGAATTCCTGCAAATTCCGAACAATTCATTCCTACAAAGGCTTTAAACAATGCAGGTTTAGGGACAGGGCTTAGGGACAGGCAGATACTGCGTGTGTGCATGGAAACAACTTTCCTGCAGCTTTCAGGAGTTTTCGCTCCCAGGCTGCTCTTAACATTTATTATAGAAGGGAAATACACTCCGTTTCTCAAACTAAAGAAGTAAAGAAGATCAGGAAAGTGGATATTTGCTGTTAACTGTGGAGGCTTTAAAAGTCTGAGAGAAGGTTCTGGAGGCTTTTTTCGCTCTCATTCAGAGTCTTAGCCTCCCAGGAGAGAATGTGGCCACCCTAGCACCATGGACTTTGACGGTGTGCTTGGATATTTACCTCTTGCCACAAAGACACAGTTTTTGCTAAAAACAGGTTCACACATGTGAATAAACTCAGAAGTTCCTTTTCAGTGGACTGTCTCTCCCACAGCAGGTGAAGGAAGGTCATCCCCCAGTGGCACTGGGGACACAGTTGATGAAAAGGGCTTGATAGTAGTTGTTGGCTGAGGGAGAGCTCAGCAATGGGCTATCCCAAGTCATCGCCATAAATGCAATTGGTCCACAACCCACAACTGCAAAAGATATCTTCAGTGAAGTTGGAAGGGAAACAAATATGATACAGCTTTGAAACACCAGCCCTACAGGCCTCCATTTGGGGAGAAAGTACAGAGCCTTTCTCATTTGCAGCTCAGGCTTCCCAAATAGTATGCCCCAAATGCAGAGACACCACCATTCTTCCTGACATAAGACATGAATTTTCTAGCAAGATCCTTATGGAGTTTTCAGACACTGATTCCAAGACCAGGACAGAGTGAGCTGGATATCAGGAGTGTTGCTGTTTTTTCCTCTGAGAAATATTTGCAGGAACAAGCCCAGAGACCAGTAGGTTCAGAATGGAAAGTTGGAAATGATATATTATTTTTTAATCAAAAGAATATATTTGTCTTCACTAGCCTTAAGCTTGGGGGAGGAATAGGTAGTCCATCCCAACCATCCAGAGAGGTCCAAAGCCATGTTTGTTTTGGGAAGGTCGGGCAGGGAGGGATTTCCGCTTAGGCTCTCAGCAGGATTTAAGGGCAGGGTGACCTTGGTAGGCTTTCAGGACTTGTGTTTGGAATTCAACGGACTGTTCTGAACTTTCCCTTGAAATAAATGAGGCCCTTTTCATACCTTCTCCCTGTCCCGGAATCCTTGCCATCTATGTTCTGAGGGTTATGTGAAAGATTTATGTCTGGTCCCAAAAGAGTGGAAGCGTAAATAAAATTTAGAATGATTTCATCTTTCTGGGACCTGTTGCTATTGTGCGACTTGAACTTGCTTCAGTGGCGTGGGAGGTACTCTTCTGACCAAGGGGAGGGAAAAGAGGTGGCTTAAAGGACAATCCAGGTGGGCGATATTATTCACGGGCATCCCAACTTCATTTGTGCCAGCCAAAGACATTCTAGAAGTGATTGGCCGGAGAGGTGGTTTCAATTGAGGCATGTCGTTGACTATGTCTCCTATCCAGGAACGAATTCCCTGGGCATTCTCTGCCAGGGCCCTCTGGACTATCCAGATTATTTAAAGTACAGTTTCTTTTTAAATGGGTTTTCTCTTGCTGGGACAGAACACTGCACAGGAGTATCCATTTCTCCATGGGTTGGTTTGAAACAGCTAAGCAGAAGAGCCATAGAAATCTGCCACAAAAATATGCATCAACTTCCCACATGGGACAGATCTGATGGCCCATTGCTGAAATTTCCCACCGCGCCACCTCGATGCTGGTGCCGAAGGACCTACTGAGTGTCTATAAGGCGTAAAAGAAGATATGTAGCTTGTGTTAATTTGAAACACTTTACATTCTTATTCGATGTCTTTAACCTCGGTTATAGCTAACTCTGTATAATGTATATAAATGTATGCCTCTGTATTTGCCATGTACACTGATATAAACCTTTGAAATTATTGCCAGGCAGAATTAATGGGTTCAGTTCTAATATCACGGTGCAAAGAACATCTTCACAGTTCAGGTGAAACAAAAAGCCCCCCCGTTCCCCTCTGCACAGAGTTCCTCCGCCCAGTCGGCTGGACACGTCGGCCCTTCCTGAAAACCAAGAGCCGACTGTCCAGTGAGCAGGCAGGACTTCAGGGCAAACCCCAAACAAGCTGCTTGTTTAGATTTTAAGGTGGACAGTTCAGTCACACCTAGGACACATAAATGTCCTACTACACTGCACTGCAAAGGCATGGGGGTGGAATAAAACCCAGGGGGTGTTCTGATGGGGCTACGTCACAGTAAGAAATTAACTCCTTAGCTCCAAAGTCCAGAAACAAATGAAGGAATGGACTTTGCAATGATTCAGATCGAGGAGGTTGGCCCCCACGTCCAGCCCCAGCGTTTCGAGTCGAGCACGACTGCGTGAGGTTTGTACATTTCCATAGAGAGCTCACTCGAACAGATCATTTCTCAGGCTCAAAGACGCTGGCCTTGTTAATATTTCATTTAGGACATACTGTGGAGAGTGTCTCATTTATATTACTTCCATAATTAATGGTGATAGCTTAGGCACTGCCTTTACACGGAGAGATCTCGTCACAGTGGTCGATGGGTAATGAGAAACAATAGATATTTCGTTCACCAGCAGCTTGTTGCTAGTTAGTAGGAAATGATCGCCTGCACTGTTGCTTTAATTGCCAGGGTAAATAATTCTGCCTCGGTGTTAGTGAACATTTTAAAGCACTTGATGCAAATAGACTAGAAACAAAACAAAACAAAACAAAAAAATTACCTTGATTATGTAACACCTTAGCATAGAAAGTTATAAAAGTATGTCTTTTTTTTTTTTTAATTGCATTCTGTCATGCAAATATTATCTAAATATGCATGTCCTGACTACTCATCTACTGTATTTTAGGAAATTCAATTAAGCCGCCTTTCTCTTCTCCTATGTAGACTGTAAATAACTGTAGATCTTTCTCTTGTTTCCCTATGTAAATATATGTAAATACTAACAAGCTATGCATGCTGATATTCTAGGCAATTTCAGGTAATTTTATAATCTGCAGGCATGTACTTGAACTGGTTTGTTAAAAGGAAAAAAACAAAACCTCTCAAACTCTTTAAAACTGAATAGAAATTAAAGATTTCTTCCTAGACCGTTGTGGCTTCTTTTGTTTGCTCCCCTCCCTGAACCGAGTTCCCCACTCAGCTTCTTTCACCTTCTCCAGGGAAGACACCTGGGCGGGCCCGGGGCCCGGGAACAGTGGCTGAACCATGTGGCTAAAGTCTTTACACACTTTCCTTGGGTTTTTCTAAAGAATTTTGAGAATCATAAGATAGTCATCTTTGGATTTTTCTAGCAGAAGGATCTGGAGTAAAAAGAATTCATGTTTAGCGTTCCCCTACTATGTGCCAAACAGGGCTAGGTGCTTTACATCCCAAACGCCCTATGGAAGGATCCTGTTGTTCCTATTTCAAAGATGCAGAAACGAGTCACAGCAAGATCAGCACTTGCTTAAGGTGACTAAACTATTAAATGCCTCCAAAATCCCGATTCTGCCCTGTCTACCAAGGCTCAGGAAACTTCTTCTGCAAAGGGTCAGAGAGGCAATAGTTTAGGCTCCATGGGCTGTTACAGTCTCTGTCACAACTACTCAAATTCACCACTGTTGTGAAAGCAGCCACAGATAACACATAGGCAAATGAACATGGCTGTGTTCCAATAAAACTTTATTTACAAAAACAGACAGTGGGCCGGATTTGGCCTACAGGCCTCCGTTTGCTAACCTCTGCCCCACACCCTGTGAATACTCAGTTGCCCTTCAACAGACCATTAACGTTTCCCTTTAGAGTATGTGTTTGATGGACAGAGAAGTCATTCGATCAATTGAAGATTCTCCATCTCTTCCCTGCAGGTAGCAACACTATTTGCAGGAGTCATAAAATAATGAGGTGAGCAAAAAATGAAGTCCCTCGAGCTTATAAATCAAGCTGTCTTCCTCAGACAAATCTCATTGCCAGGTTTCAATTTAGTTATCTTTTGTTTTCATAAATGGAGATGGAGACAGAAGTATGAAAGGCCGAGGTTAAAAAGAAAGAAAGAAAGAAAGAAATCGAGCAACACTCACCCTTCAGTGAGGGGAAGGAAGCTATTACCTCAGGTCTCTATGGAAACCAAGTGGCACACAAACTTTTTAATGGTTGGAAAACAGCGTTTGTGTTTGAAGATGTTTTTTCCTAAGTAGGATGCTTCCGTGTAAATGCATTAATTGACAGTTTCCTTCGGGACGTCTTTATTGAAGTTTCCAAACTTAATTTGATGGCACAAGGAACTCTCTGGAGCCCTTGAAGAGTGCTGCAAAGTTAGGTCTCGGAAGAACGAGCCTGCTTTGGCTCTGTGTGCACATCCAAGCCAATTCTCCTGAAAAGCCAGTGGAGAACCAGCCCTCACTCCCTGTAGTTTTCCATTTAACAAGCTCTCTGCGTTCACTGCGGGATGGGAGAGACACCTTCTAACCTCTATTGAACTCGAATCGATATCATCTCTCAGTTCTGGAGGGAATTGAGGAGAAGGAGTGGGGAGAGGAGCGAGCTGCGGGTTTTTGCAGATACTGCGTGGCAGTGTGGGATGGTGGGAAAAGCCAGGGAGCTGAAGCCAGAGATGCTCAAACTTGAATCCTGGCTTTGATACACGGCAGCTTTGTGATAAGCCGCTGAGCCTCAGTTTCCTCATCTATGAAACGGGCATAACAGCCCATTCAAGTGGCCCTTGGCAGGATTAATGCTAACCTTTGGCTATTTCCTGAGTATATAGTAGATACTGGTTCAAAGGTAGCTACAAGTCCATTTGTTAAAAGTTTAAAGAAGAAAGCACACAGATCAAAATATCTCACCTTTCCTTCATGCGAGGGACTTAAAAGTATAAATGAGGGGGTGGGGGATATCTGCCTTCTAGGCAAGAATTTCAAGTGGCAGTCACCTTTCTCACCTAGTCTTACCCAGAATCTCTGGGTACCACTCAGGCCGTGAACGGCCTGTTCCCTAACTCCAGGTTTAAACTCGTCTCTTGGTCAGAAATTCTCCTTCTAGCTGACCCATCCCTGCCCCTTTGCCTTCACACTGCAAGCCTGCATGTCATCTACCTTTCGGCCTTCCCTCCAGAGACTCACCTGTCACCTGGCCCAGCGCCCTGCCTTTCCCGGGATCGCTCAGCCCAGGTACAGCCCTATCACAGCAGTCACTTTCCAGCCCTTTCATTATCTCCCTTCCAAACCCGTCCTGAGTCCTTAGGTCTTGGCCAGGGAGAGTGTGGGACACAACAGCTGCCTCAGGCAGGGTCAGCCCAGTCCCAACTGCGAGAGCCGACAACAAGCACAGAAAATGATGATGATACCGGGGACGGCCCGTTTTGTGCCAAGGACCTGTTATTACTTCCGATTCTCACAACACACTCAGAGGGAGGAGGTGGCTGAAGGGGGCCCAGTAAGTCAAGGCCAGGTACGCACCTGGGACGCGCTGGCGCTAAGATCCCAACGGATCTGTCTCGGTGCAGAGCCCACGTTCTCGTTCGTGGCTGCTGCTCTCTCTGGCCCCACAGTGTTCACTCCAGGGCATCCAGAAATTCTGCAAAACTGTGGAAACCTAGCCCCGTGAGGCTAGGCACATGTTCCTTCTCTGGGTGACTTGACCCCTCTGCTGGCCAAGCCCCTGTCCATAGATCCTCGGGGACCTTTCCCTTCTTATCTGAGCCCCTTTCTCAGTCTCAGACCCCTGGTCCGGGGGTGTCATTTCTGTCTGCATGTGACTTTGGACAATACCTCAGAAGGGGTCTGAGCCCCACCCTTGCCGTGTTCAACTCTCCTGCCCTCACAGTGCAGAGAAGTGCTGAACTCAGGACAACGGGGGGCACCGAGCAACATCTTACGCTGCTTTTTTTTTGGCCCCCTCTGGCTGCCACACCTGGTAGGATTCATCCTCTTGCAATTGCTTGGCTTGTAAAAAGGAAGGCACAGGTTAGATACCCCCGAGCAAAGTGTCCGTGAGGATACAAGCTAGTTGTGTAGCTGGCCCTCGAATTGTCAAGGTGGTTGAAGATCTGTCCTCTCCTGCTGGTGCCCTATGGGTTCCTGATTGAATGACTTTACAAGGCAGTCCCCTTAATGTGTGATTTCCATATGGGGCCCAGAGACCTTCTGCGGTAATTTCTGGGTGCCAAGCCCTAGAATTTTTGTGGAATTCTTGCAAGAGCCCTGTGCAGGCATTATTACCCCCATTTTATTTATAGAGAAACTGAGGTTCACACAAGTAAAATGACTTGGTAACAAATGATTCTTATTTTTTGAGTTCTGATTATGCACTACCTGTCTACTGCATGCTAAAGGGTTGATGTGCCTTTAACGCTGCTGATGAGGGTCCACCCTGTGCTAGATCCTTTTTGAGGCCCTGGACATCCACTATCCCCAATTATAAGCAGGAGCTAAAGCCCAAAGAGGCAGGGGTCAAAGAGCAAGTGGCCAAGTCAGGAGCTGAACCCCATCACTTGGGCTCCAGAGTCCCACTCTCAGCAATGGTTCCAGGATCACTGAGAAGGTGTTCACAGGCCAAGTGAAGTAGGAGCTTTGCACACCCACAGTCACGATTTTGCACTAACATTGTAGTAGATCTTTGAAAAACCGTAAATAGCTGTTTTTGAGCATTCCAGGCTTACATTAAATGTTTTATGGGTACTGTCTCATTGATAAGGCTCCCAATTTGAAAGACATGGAAGCTGAGATTCAGGAAGGTTAAGCATGGCTCATGGTCACACAGCTAGTGAGTGGTGGTGCTGGAATCTGAACCTGGGTTGTCCATGTCCTTAGCCCCTTTGTTGGATGGCATCTTGGGCCACAAAAGTCAGGCCCTCCCAGTGACATTTGTCACTTACTCATCCAGTGGTAGGATGAATGTGTCCACTTTGATGCTCCTCAAGGGGCATAAGACTCTTGAGCGTGATGCTAACACTGAGATGGAGGCCAGGGATCGAACTACCCATGAAAAGAGTCATAAGGGAGTGAGCCCACTGGTTACCTCGAATCTATGATCAGAGGATGGGGCAAGTCCCATCAAGGAGCAATCTCTTATTAAAAGGACAACCTTTTAGTAAGAAAAAAGGGGAAGAGCTGATTTTCCTTACTTGTTTTTGATATTTACTATTCTCTAAGGCTGTTTCTTGTTTCCTAAATTTTGGTAAAGGACCAATTGATTTAAACTGTTTATACATATAAGGGCAGATCCATAATTGCCCCAGATTTCAGTACCACTTAATCCTTCCCTAGAGACTGAGAAGCATAACATCCTGGTAATTGGAAAGCTAGAGCTTCAGATTCAAGACCACAGTGTCTCTAGGGTCCATGTATCAACCACTTCCCTTTCGTCATGGTGAGATGTACCCCATCTGTTGCCCAGGGTGTTTATGTTTTCAACTTAATGGGTAGGAAGTATTGGGAATAAACACATGAGTTGCCAACCTTTAGGTTTTGTTTGGTATTATGGAATTGCCTTGCTGAGCCAATACAAAAATCTCACCTTGCTACCACAGCCATCCTTTTGTGGGGGTGAGGAGTATAATAACCTGATTAAAATAAACTTTTCCATGAGTTGCTTTGCCTTGCTTAAATGACACATCAGTGAAAAGTAGGGTCCTTGACAGTGGCATATTGGTAGGTGTTTAACAACTGGCTCACTAGAGCATGGAGGGGAGAGGGAGCCTTGATTTGTAGTGTCTGCCAAATCCTGTGGTGTAAATGCTCCCAACATGACCAGCAGAGCACAGAGCTGGGAAGAGATCCACACAATCAGCTCTTGAAAGCTGGTCTGATTCTTCTCCAGAACTTGATTAACTGATGGCCTATGGCGTATACAGCAGTAATAATTGTTTGAGGAAGATCAGGATACATGACAAAACAGGTCAGGACCTCAAGGTCATAAAACCACTGGGACACATAAGGCACTGTGAGACAGTATAAACCCAAATGAGTTTGGGATACCTGGGGGCCAAAGCAACATAGACTTTTGACTTTTAGATATCGTTCATGTTGGTCCCCTTAACCTAAAACCTGATTCCACTCAGGTGGCTTCCCTGGTCCTATGTAGCCATGGTTGCCAACATGTATTCAGTTTGAGTCCTTAATATCATTCTAGAAACTTTGCAACACTGTCTTATTTAGTATTGCAAAAATCCTGCAAGGTAGAGAATAACTCCATTGTAGAGATGAGGAGACTGGAGCTCAAGGAGGTGGAACTTGCTCAAGGTTACACAGAGCTCTTGAAGTGCAGCACCAGGATCCAATCCCAGGTCTGCCTGATTCCAGACTTCACCATTTCCCTGGCTCACTAGGGAACTGTGCTCTCTAGGAGGTCAGCATTCTTGAAAACTCCCCATTCGTTTCACTTTCTACCATAAGGGAAATCCATATATTGTAACAAATACACCTGTCTCCCCCACTCAAATGCCTTCCATTGAAGGATACAGGATCTGGGACCCTGTGGGGTTATGGGTGAGAATAGGAAAGAGGGGAGGAGACTGAATAGGGGACGTTACCAGGGAGAGGAAAGGGCAGGGCAGCTCATGGGACTGGAAATCTCAGGACCCTGAATTATAATTTTTCAGGTATTGACGTAAGCTGGGCATTTATAGGCTTGGCGTTTACTCCATTTGCCCAACATCGCAGGCCTGGTGAGCAGAGATGCCCCAGCCTATAGTTAGGGCACATGCTCTTAAGCTGAAGGCCCTGGGGTTCAGTCTGTCCACCAGCAGAGATGAGCACGCTGCTTGTTCACACTGCATTTCTACATCTATCAAAGGTGCTAAACCTCGAAGCTGCTTTTGGTTTTGTTACTTCCTCAAATGAAAGCACAAGCAGGTTCCTGCCCAAGTTGCATGAGAAGAGTCCGTCCTAGAACTCAGTGATATTAATGTCCCCGCTTCCAGAAAGACTATTTTAGGCAAAGGTATCTTTACCATCTGAGTTCACCAGGTCATACCTATCTAAGAGGAACAGCATTTTCAAATGAGAAATAGATAACGGGCCACTAGGAAAGCAAAGGAGTGGAATTTTCTTTCCCTTCCCAACTGAAATCCCTGCCTGAAGTAATCTAGAATGTCATATTAAGCTGGTCAACGGATTTATTCTAGGATCCATGTACTGCCACCTGGATCCTTCCCCCCAAACAACCCTTTTCTAAACTGACTTAGCTATTATCCCGGCTTATTGCCAGCTCCTTGGCAAGGGGCAAGTTTCTAGTCTGGGCTAGATAGCCCAGCCTTCTAGCTTTCCCCTCTCCCTTTCCTCTATCGCTGCACCCAGTTACATGAATGGACTCTGAGTTAGACAGGTTCGGCTCAATGTCAGCCCACGGCCCTGGAGTGGACACTGTGGAGTGCTGCCCAGATCCCTGTCCTGCACCAGGAGGCACTCCTTTCCCAGCTGCCAGGCTACTGTTTGCTGAAGGCTGAGTCCTTCCTCAGGAACTGCCCTCTGCCCAAGGCAGCTGCCTTGCCCATGGGGCACCTCCTCCAGGAGGCAGCCCCCATCAGTGACTGCCTAACTTCTTTGGGGCACATCTTGGAGGGCCACCCTGGCATCAGTCTCCTTGGGACTGGCTGGAGTGTCACCTGCTCCTACAGCACAGCTTAGTCCTCTCTGTCCCATCCTGCCTGCCACACTGGCCCACAGGGGTGGATCCCCAGAACGCTCCCTAAAAACTGCATGCCAACCTCAGGCGCAGAGCTTGCAGCCAGGACATCCAACCTACAGCCAGCAGCTGGGTGACTTTGAGAAATGCCCTTAACCACTCTGAGCCAGTTGCCTCATCTGCAAACCTGAGGTATTGGTGCACTTACAGGGTAGTTTCGAAAACTAAATCAGACCAGGTGTGTCATGTACTTGCACAGAGCTGGCAGGGGACACTCGGCGCAGCCCTTAAAGCTCATGCCACTCTCTGCCCGCCTGACCTTTTCTCAGCCTTCAGCTGGGGGTATGGCATGGCCAAAAAAAAAAAAAAAAGCACAGACTTTGGGAGGGCTTCTGATTAGACATGATGGATTTAATTCAGGCATCTATCTCCACTCCCTCTGGAAACTCTATTAAATAAAGTAAAATAAAGAGGAAAAACTCATTGGTCGAGAAATGCCAACAGAAATGTAGGGTGCTGGGAAGCGAATGGAGAAGTGATAGCTCCTGACTCAGCAGAGCGGGGCCCACAGGAGGCGAAGCCACCAGCACTGAGCCCACTCGGCAGCACGCGGGGACCCAGAGGAGGCGGCCAGGGCCGGGCCAGGAGAACTGTCAAGGCTCAGAGATGCTGCATGTAAGCTCCGAGCAGAGTCCCCGCGTGGAGCAGCCATCCCTTCAACAGCTTCTGTCATTACCAAGTTCAGGTGGCAACTCCTCCGTGAGTTTATAGGAGAAACCTCTCCTCACTGTCACTGCCCATCCTGAGTCCTACTATGTGGCTGGGTGTGTGCTGTTAGACTATGACCTCATCGAGAGGGGTCCCTGGCACCCTGCCCGGTGCCTGGCACACAGTAGGTAGCTACTGACTGCTTCTAAAGAGGTGAATGAATGCAGGATCGAATATCCTAGCAGGGCAATCAAACTCAGTTGCTGCATCAACAGAATGACTGGTCAAATGATTTCCTTTCCAAATTATTGTTGGTGTGGTTTTGACGCAGTTGTTCTTGGCAAGTTATGACTCACATTGGAGCTACATTTATATTACGCTTGTTATAGGCTAAACACTGATCTAAACTTGATCTCTCTCTCTCTCTCTCCACACACACTCTTACACACACATACACTCACACAGTCGTCACAATTCTGTGAAATAGATTTGTTATTAGTGCCCCCAGTTTATAGAAAGCTGAGACACAGAAATATTAAGGAAATTGCTTGAGTCTACACAATTAGTAAGTGGCAGAGCCAGGATTCGAACTCATGCCCCATGACTCCAAAGGCCATGCTAGCACAGAAGACGAAGAGCTGAAGTCCTGGGGAGCTTCTTCTGGAACCTGAATTTGCTTTCTGCGAGGCTCCTGGCTCATGGGGTGAGTGGTTGCCCTCAGACACTTTAGGGTGAAGGGAAAATGGGCTCAGAGAAGCTATCCAGAGTGTGAATCCAGGAAAGGAGACGTGATCTTGAAGAAGGCGTTGGCATTCTGACGTCTCCTCTTACCCCTGGCAAACCAGGAATGTGGACACAATGACCCCTCTACCATGCAGAAGGTGTGCCCTGATGAAGTCTTCAGCCTGGCTGTGTGTAAGTGGACTGTTTTAGGAAAGAACTGACCAGAGTCACACCCGGGGTTGTGAGAACATGGACTTTGGAGCCCATCAGGGGTTGTGTCGTGGGTTATAAAGCAGGGGCAGAGTGAGTTCAGGCACAGGTGTTATAAAATGAACCATAATCCTGACCACCAGATTCAGCTGCCCCCAAATTCCACCCCTTTCTGGGCTTTGCAATCTTCTGGGTATCCTGTCTTTGCTCAACGGGGGACTTCCCTTCCTTTCTTACATATCAGTGGGGTCCCACCTGGGGTTCCTCACTGGCTAAGCAACCCGCATTACAGAAAGGGGATTGGGAGGTCTATTGCAATATTTTAAAAAGCCAAATGAAAACCATACTTTACCCGCAGAGAGACCACACAGGCTACTTTTTAAATCTAATTTGTTGACTAAACACCTCTCATAATCTGAGTTCCCACTGAGGTAGGAAACAGAAGGGGTCTTCTGTAAGGACAAAGCCCACCTCTGAAGCTCCTTTTGCATCAGGCTTCTTGTTGATTCGAGTTTCAGCGACTAGGTCTCCGTGGCTCGGGGCCCACCCAGTGCTAAGAGCTCCCGTTTCACAGCCCCATGTCCTCCCAACAGCCCTCCGAGGTGCTATCTCACCCAGTAGGACAGGAGGGTGAGACATGGTGGAATTCTGACATGACATGCCCCATCCCATTCCAGAGCCCGGCCTTTCGCTCCGTCCCAAAAGTAGCAGAAAGAGAACCCACTCAATGAGAATGGGGAGTGCTCGCCTTGACTCTGGACCAGAGACAGCAGAAAACTGGCAACTCTTTGGCGGTTCAGAGCCATGGAGACCAACTCTGGTCAGCTATTCAGGAGCCAAAGTGAAGTAGCTGAAAGGGGTGTGTGTGTGTGTGTGTGTGTGTGTGTGTGTGTGTTGGGGGGAGGGGTGCCAAGGAGTAAAAGGTGACCTTTTCGCCATTCGCCTTCTCTCCAACCAACTGGTGACAGTTGTGGCTGGTCCTCTACCTCAGTCCTGCAGCCACATGAGGAAACTGGCGCTCAGAGAACTTAAGCAACTTGCCCACAGACACACAGCCAGTAAGGGACCGAGTTGGGATTCGAACATGAAAAGGAACGGACGGGCTCTGAAGTCCATGTTCTCACTACTCTGTCTCTTGTGTAATGAGAATGTGCCACAGAGGGCGGATCCCACATAGGAAATAAAAAATGAGAGGCAGAAAAAAATAAATGAAACAAAAGTGAGAGAAAGGCTGCCCCCTCGTCAATGTGGTGCGGTGCTGGCCAGCTGTGGCGTTGCTTCTGAGTCACCTGCCACCTCAAGAGAAGCCTTTTCACGCTACGCCTTCCCGTGGTCAACAGGGACCTCACCAGGCAGGACCCCAAGTCTCCTTCAGCTGTCAGGTCGTTACTTGCACTTCTCAGATGAGGCCAAGATATCCCAATGGGCAATAAGCTCCTTGGAAAAGACTGTATTCACACACATCTGCCCAGCATTTAGCACTCACAGCAGTTAGCAACCATGTGATGAACGAATGAACGAACGAACGAATGAATGAATGAAAACTTGAACAGTTGTGTGATGCACTTTTTACCCCCACTTCACACCAAAGGGAGGCATATTGTGGAAATGCCTCACTGTGGCTACCCGGCCTTTAAAAGTACACACACTCCTTATTAGAACTGGCAGGAGCAATCTCAGTCCTGAGAGCCAAGCTCCCTGCCCACCTACTATTACATGAGGTGCTAACTACATTATCTGGAAATACCCTATGACTAATTCGCCATCCCTTATCTTGAGGAGAAGAAAATTGTCTCCAGCACGAATGCCCCAGATTCCTGGTCAGTTTATGTAAGGAGTTTCAAGTGATTGCGGTATTTTAAGCCATTTTTAGCTTAAATCACCTGACGTGTGGTGAGCCCAGGAAACCTGATCTCTTGCTCCCTTAAACTCCCTGCTTTTCCGCTAATTTTGTTTAAACTGCTTACTGTTCCCTAAGTACTTATCTGTTGACGAACGGGCTCATAAGTACACATCCCCTCGACTGTGTGATTTTTTTTTTTTTAAGTTAGATGATTTCTTTAGTGGATTTTCCGGCATCGTCTCCCCCTACTCCAAGCTCCATTACATTTTGGGTGATCCTGAATTCACCCAGGTGGAGGGGGAGGAGCATTTACTCTCTATCATGGCCTATTTGGTGGTTTTGTAGATTGACAGCTTTTCTCCCCAGTCCAAATAGGATTTGATAGGCGCTGTCTCCAAATTATGTCTCAAATGATCCTCAGAGATTGAGCAAGAAAATAAGCTTCCCCAACCTTTGTCTAGCTAGAGGTGAAAACTTGTTTTTTTTTTGAGTAGCTGGAGAGGCTAGCAGGGCCTTTGCTTTGGGCAGGTATAGTTACCTTTAAAATAACACCCACAAAAAGCAAAAGGCAGGGTGTCAGATAGACTTATCAGATCTGTGACCCAATTTCCACCTGCAATCTCCATGGCCTTTTCCTCCCATCCACAGAAGTCACTCTTTGCTTGCTTTCCTTAATGTATTATAAACATGTCACCGTTGATATGCTATTTTGTTTAAACATGTAGACAAATGAGAGATTCAGCCACAGTTCGAAAAATGTAGGTAACACCAGCTAGTTAATTTCTAATTCAAGGGTCTTCAATTTTTTTTTTTTATAAAAGGGCAAGTAGGAAATATTTTAGGCTTTGCAAGCTGCACTGTTACAATTACTCAGACCTACTATTGTATGGCAAAAGCAGCCATAGACAATACTGAAACCAACAGGCATGGCTGCGTGCCAATAAAACTTTATTTACAAAACCAGGCAGCTGGCAGGATCTGATCTGTGGGGCCATAGTTTGCTGTCCCCATTCTACCTGATACCAACCACTTAATCATCAAAACAACACCCACTAGTTCATCTTCTAAATGACTTCCCTCCCTTGACGACATGGACTTGTTTGACTGAACCTTCCTGCCAGTTTAATCCAGGAAATATGTTGCTAAGCCTCCCGCACGGGCCTAAATATCTAGAGACGCATCAATATGTCCTGTGGTCTTTGGGATTCATATCCAGACCTCAGGCGGGAATCTGTGCCTAATGGTTCCACATTACTTCTTGTGAATTTCTTCCATAAAGAAACAACTTGTTATAAAATCGTTTCCATGGGAAGATAAAATAATGGAGCGATCGAATGCCTCCCAGTGAATACACCTTTATCCTGTTTCCTAAAGAGGGGAGCACCACTGGACATTTTGAAAGAGTTAAATATCCCAGAAAAATCACACAGGTCTTCAATTGCAAAATGCCAAATAATCACTCACCTCCATCAAGCACCTCTGTCCGCCCCCTGCCCAAGGGGAGCAGGTAACAGTTCTTTATGCATAAAATTTCAGTACAGCCAAGCAAATCCCATCCGGAAGAAAGTCCCTCCCTCAATCACAGTCTTCATCTCTCCTACTTACAACATCTATTGTGAAAGAAGAATGTTGGACCCCTTAGGTTGGAACAGGAATTACTAGGAATAATTATTCCTGAAAACATATGCTTTCTTAGTAGCTGCCTTTTCAATGCTCAGATTTTCAGAAAGTTAATGCTGTTTTGGAAGATGATGAACCACACTGGCAACAAACAGCCAGGTGCTCCCAGGCTCACCACCATCTCTTTCCCTATGTTTGTATTGGGAACATTTTCTCTCTCTGAATTTTATATATATACATATATACATGTATATATGTATATACATTCTTTCCCTTTTCACGTGCAAATCTCTGTCAATTCTTCCATGTAGAATCTGAAAGCTTTCCACTATGTGTCACAATATAGATTTGGATGCAATAAACACTATAATTATTGAGCATTTATGAGAAATAATATTTTCCCTCCAGCGCGTGTCAGCTTGGCTGTTCACACACGAGTGTGAATACTAATGCCTCCAGCTTACTTTGGCGCCGCCAACGTTTGGGGAGACAAAGGACCCACAGGATGGGGAGGTGAGAGTCCTGTGCATCGCCAGGAAAAGCAAACCCTGCCCCCGTTGGTGTGTCTAAGGAGCAGTGTGGATTTGGTGGAGAATTTGGAAATCCAGGTGGCAATACATCTTCGGGATTTAAACATCAGGCCTCTGCGCTGACAGGCGTGGGACTCAACCCAGCACTGGCCACCAAGAGTCCCGCAGGCCCTGCCTCGCACCAGGTGGCTCAGAAGGGCTGAATAGCTACAGAAACATGGAGCTGAAGGCTTGATGTCCTCAGGTGTGGAAATTAGGCAAAACCAAAGGAATGGGATTCTCCGAGGCACTTAAATTAGTCATTTGTGATTTCTCGGCAAAGTGCTCTTACACGGGTACCCATCCAAACATTCTTCGAGGAAGGAGTTTCGGAAATCTTTGGGAATCCATGGGGCCTAGGAGAATGGACAGTTACTAAGGGACAGAATGAGCGTTTGTAATGGGGATTAATATGCCTTTGCCGGGGAGCTCAAAACAAGAGGCTGTGTCTAAAACCACAAACGCTCGGCCAGCCTGGGTGCCTGCCTGTGACACTTCCTCTTGGGCGCTGAGGGTAAAAGAGGGTGTTTCTATTTTTATCACGGGAGACCCTACTGTCCCCCACTGTCCCCCGTCGTCCCTTGTCCCCTGTCTCCGCTTAGTCAAGCTCAAGACTCGGGTTTGCATCTGAGGCCCAATCCAGGAAGGAAAGAGGCAGAAAGTGACTCCGCCCCGGCACTGCGACAGGAGCAGCTGGGGAGGAAAGGGCCAAACCGCAGGGGAAGCGGGAGAAGGGATTCGCGTTTCAAGAGCGGGGCTCGCCTCCCCTCCGTGCGGGAGGAGATAGCGGGCAATTAGAGATAAGAAGGAGCGCTATCAATTATGCTCGGCTGCATCCGCGCCTGGAGCACACAGGACTCAGTTCAAAAGAATTCCATTGTGCGCCTTTATGTTTCTGTTTTCAAAAATACAAGAGAAAGGAGTGGATTTTGAGCACTTTGCCCACTGGAGGTGGATGATAAACGCTTGTTAAATTCATGTTTGGGGGCAGAAAAACATTATCTCTAGTAATAAGAACTACAATAGAGAAGCTCATTTAGCTTTTAGGAAAACTCAACGTGGTAAGCACTGATGTTTACCCATTTTATGGAGAAGGAAACTGAGGCACGCGGTATAGAAGTGACTTGCCCCAGGGCATCCATTGGTCGGTGGTGGAGCTGGGCCTTGAACCCAGGAAGTTCGGCTCAGAGTCTGTGGTTTTCTAACCACCACCCTAAGGATCACAGCCCTCACAGAGCTGTGCTAGCTCCTGTTCTGAGAGTTTCATTTCGAGTGCTGTCTTCTGCCGCACGGTTTGTATTTTCTCAAGTGGTTCTGGTTTTGAAATTCTGTCACGTCAAACTATGACACTGGTCACACTGCGTGTCTACTTTGGGGCTCTGGAATAAATATTCAGCCCAATGAGGGGGCAGTGAACAATCGGTATATAGGAAAGCAGGCCTGGGGAACAGGAGGAAAGGGGAAAAGGTCAAGTGTCCCTCAGTTTCCTTTGTTTGTTAAAAGGTTGAGGAGAGGGCTAGAGAGACAGTCCCCAGGTTAGGAAGCACAGCGGATGCTCCATGAACGGCAACCAGGCGGTTAATATTTGTAGTATTCTTACTAGAGTCACTTGTTATGGGTTGAATTGTGTCCCCCAGAATTCATGCTGAGGTCCTAACCTCCCACCCCTCAGAATGCGGCCTCATTTGGAAAAAGCCATTGCAGATGGAATTAGTTACGATGAGGTCACACGGGAGGCAGGCAGGCCCTTCATCCAACAGGACTGGTGTCCTTCTAAGCAGAGGGGAAGAGACAGAGGGACAAGGCCGTGTGACAGCGGAGGCAGAGAGTAGAGAGCGGTAGCTACAAGCCGAGGAACACCAAATGCTACCAGGAAAGCACCAGAAACGGAAAGAGCTGAGGAAGGGTTCTTCTCTAGGGCCATCAGAGACGGCGCGGCCCTGCCGACACCTGGGTTTTGGACTTCTGGTCTCTAGAACTGTGAGATAATAAATGTATGTAGTTTTAAGTGAGCCACTTGGTACACTTTGCTACAGCAGCCCCAGGAAATAATACTTTACTAGTATCTTCCATTTCAGGTCCCTCCCATCAACCCCCGAGGAAGTCAGCACGTCCCTGCGTCCAGAGGCACCAGGCAGAAAACACCAACATCAGTTCATGGCTGTACAGGCCACGGAAAAAGAAACCAGAAAACTTTCTGAATATACCTTATGAAGGCCAGCAGACATTAACAAAACACGCACAGACACACGCCCCGGGCATCTCTTGGCAATGCGTGTCTTATCATGTTTTTCCTATGGTCGGGCTCAGGTGTCTGAGCACCAGATTTATCTTCTTTAGGATACTTCTTAGGAAACAGATGCACCCTCCTCGGACCAGGCAGCGTCTGACACGGTCCCCTCCAGGATCCGGACACGCTCTCGTTTACCCTCACTCCCACTTCTCTCCTGATTCCTTTTACCTGTCACCTGTCACCTGTCACCGTCTCTGCTCCCCGTTGGCAGGTGCTGGACTAAAGGCCCTCCTGCTCTCGGCAACCCAAACCATGGAAGGTAAGCTCTCGGATCTCTGACTTGAGATCCGTGCAGGGAGCTCTCGATCCATCCTGAGGCTACCTGGATGACAAATGGGTGCGGGCTGGCGGGAGTCACATCTCCTTTAACTAACGAGCAACGCAGACAAAGGGAACTTTAAGAGGGGAAACGTCTCCCAGTTAGAAAATATGGTCAAGTACACTTTACAATATTAACATTTTCCTTTGAACTGTAAATAAGCAGGGGCAGGAAAGCCAACTGCCCACCACCAAAGTGGGGCGCAGGGCTGGAATTTTGGTCACCATCGAGAATTCCTCCACGCTGGGATTGGAGGGGGCAGTGCCCTGTCTGGTTCAGTGGCCCGACCACAGGGTGGCGATATTTGGGATTTAGATCTAAGAAAATAATCAATGTTTCCCTAGATTTGCAGAGAAGCAGAACCTCCCCCCTCTCAGCTATGCTCAGTTCAATAATTCAATAAAATTTAGTAACAGCTTTTCTTATCTCCAGGTCTCTAGAATCACAGAAGGAACCAGAAGTTGGGAGTTAATCAAACTGTTGTTGTGTTTCCTGATTTTTATAAACAGTGTAAATGGTTAATCTTCAATGCTAGGGACAGATCTAACCTCGTAACTCTTTAAAGTTTGAAGTTAAAGGAAAGCCCCTACAGCCAACCAGCTATCCAAAAATGTAGCAATTTTTTTTTTTTTTTTTAATCTTTTCTTGATTGATAATATTTCATCGCCTTCCTCTGGAGTCAACTGTACCATGGCCAGGAGCATGGGAAAATCGGGATTAAATTAGCTGCTGGAATTATCAGCCCAAATTGCCATTCGTACCTCCTCTTCTCTTATCTTTGTTATTCGTATTTCTAGACTCCCCTCTTCTGGGAAAGCTTTTCTGGGAAAGGCAAAACATTCACGGGGTCAGATATGAATCACTGAGGTGCTGGGAGGTTTAGCCAAGGCTGGGTGCCATCTCGAGTCCTGGGGGAGGCAGGCACGAGCTGGCATTGCTGGGCTAGGGGTGTGATGGTTTAAAGCGTGGGTGCAGAGCACCAGAGAGGGGCTGATCAGGGAGAGACACTAAAATCCAAGTGGACAAAGGCTTGATGTATGTCCTTTGGCCAATCTAGGGCCAAACAGGCTATAGAAACTGGTGGTCTGGATAATTCACATACACAACACTGTTTATTCCAGATCTTCAGCCCTGTAGACATGCTTTGCTCCCACACTCATGACCACTGCCTAGCACAGTGGTGGGTTTTAAAAGCATGTGTTGAATAAATGAACAGTAGGTTCCTTGTCCAAAAAAAAAGTTGACTCCTCTGTCTAGGCTGTCCAACCTAACTGTATTTGACTCAATGGATTTAAATTATTCAATTCAAGGGTCAATTCTGAAGGTTTTTCAGGAAGGCTTCCTTTACCAGTCTAATCAGAGGAAGATATTAAGTGATTGTGCTGGCAATTATTGCCACTTTTCCTCACTTTTTTGAGTTCCCTTGACAGCCTCCATGTTTGCCTCCTCCAGTGAAAGCATTGACAAAAGAAGTGTCATAAAGACACAGTCTGAGAGATGAAGAGAGTGGAGACAATGACAAAAATAAGTCCCATCAAAGCATGTTTGGTTCTGGGACTATCTGAATGGTAGGTCTCAAATTTCTGGATAAAGGGGCCAGAGAATTGAGGGGGAAGGATTGAGTGGTGGGGTCTGTATGATGTAGAGGAAAGAACAGGGATTTGGGAATCACAGAGACCCTGGTGCCAGTCCCAGGTCCCCTGCTTATCCGCTGTGTTATCCTGGGGAACTGCCAAGTCCCAACTCTGCCTCTAACCCAAGAGGAGATCCAAGGCAGGCTATTTTACCTCTGGTGCCTCAGACTTCTCATCTGTGGAGTGGGCACAATAAGAGAACCTACCTCACTGAGTTGTTATTAGTATTAAGTAAATGAATGAATAAAATAGCACAGTTATTTTATGCATATGTATCGTATCAATTACTATTATCACCACTCAATGTGTTATCAAGCCTCAGATGCACTGCTGATCTGCTGATAGCACTGGGGAAGGAGGGTGCTGGTACAGCAAACGCCCTCACTGATTAGAAGATGCAAGCCACTTCCAGGAATATATGTTCAATAAAATTATACATCTTCTGAAAAAGTACATAAAACACCGAGTCTCTCCAAATTTGGGCTTCTACATCTGCTCGCAGGGCAGTTTTAAATGTCACATGTGCTAACTGACAAGCCAGCCTCCCTGAGCAGGCAGGGCCGGCCGGCCACAGGCTCACCTGCGTCCAGGCGCCTGGCTCCTGCTCTGATCAAGCCTCTTCCCGGGGGCAGGGGGCGCCAGTTTTGGCCCTGCAGCTTCCAGGCCAACAGCGGGGCCCTCTCAGTGGCGGCCGGAGAGGAGCACCCCAACGTGAAGATGGGCCACGCCACCCCTCCTGAAGCATGTGCATCAGACTGGGGACGCTGCTGTGTGGACTTACCTACTATGCGTGTCTTACCTTCTTAGCCCTTCGTCCTGAAAGTTTCCCCAGCCTGCTTTCTCATTTCCCTCACCAGCCCAAATCTCAGCCAAGTGTCCCTCTGCTTAGCTGGAATCGTGGAACACACACACACACACACACACACACACACACACACACGGTGACACACTCCTCATAATCAAACTGTGTAGCAGGAACTATAATTACCTCATATTAAGAATAAAATCAAGGTATAAAGAGGTTAATGACTTGCCCGAGGTCACCAGCTTATAAGAGGTGGTGTCAGAATTTGAACCCAGCTCTTCCGGCTGCAGAATCTCAGCTTTTAACCACCATATTACGATATTAAAAAGAAACGTGAGTAATCCCCCCCGACACCATTATAATAGGCTCCACTAATTACTTTCGCTTTTTCTGGCCTTTTCTAATCCCATTGGAGAATCACTGTGATATCACAGAGGTCTCAGAGCAAAAACTCATACACAAAGATAGCACATATTTGGATAAATAAAATGGGTAAAAGATTAGGAAAAATACACATTTGACTATATGGTTGAGACAGGAGGGAGGGGGGACTGTGAAAAGGGAAGTTGGGAGACACGGGAGGACAACTGTGGTTCTTACCATGACAGGCATGCTGGTGGTTACAGTGAGCCGGGCCAGGTACCCTGAACACTCTCTAATGGGCGGGACTGTCCCTGACACCAAAGACTGTCCAGCCCCAAATGCCCATGGTGCCCCATTAGGAGACAACAGACATGATCTGAAGGTAAAAATGAACCAGAGAGGGAACAAAGGAGACCTTCCTTCATCCCCCAGAAGTAAAGCGCCAGTGCCTCCAGAGGGTGTGGGCAGAGATCGTCTTTTGGGTGGGATGGGGGAGGTTCCCCGAGCTGCCCATTAGCTCACAACCTGTCTGCAGCGGAATCCACAGCTGCCCCTGGATTGTCAGTGGTTCTCCAATGAGCTGTGGTCAAGTTAGAGGTGCTTTCAAAAGAATGATGTTTGTAAAGTTGTATTAATAACAATGCTCTGGCCCAGTGGGAACTGGAAGGATTCTGGGGGCTGAGGCTGTGGTTTGTTAAGTGCTGTGGCTACGTGAGGATGAACTGTGCAGCAGAAACCCGAAATGAGACTGTTTGCAATTTAATGAGAATGCCACTTAAAAGGCTTCTCTTTTTATGACCTTTGACCCCAGAATCCCACTTCTAGGACTCCAGGTACGTCAAGGGGAGGGCAAATATTCATGCAGAAAGGTGTTCATCTCAGCGTTCTTTATAAAAGCAAGGAAGCCCATGCCATGGAAAGGTTCAGTGGAAGGAGAAACTTTGATACAACTCTCTGATGGAGTATTTTGCAACCCATTAAAAAAAAAATCCCTTACAAAGAGCTTTCATTAATGTAGGATGTAGGAAAATGCTTTTGTATACTATTAAAGAAAAACAGGATACCAAATTATGTCACCGGGCCTTTAACCCAGAAATCCCATTTTTGGAATCTATCCTACAATACTAAAACCAGCAATGTATTAGGTCATATGCATAAGAATATTTATTTCTGTAGTACTTGTAATGGCCAAGACAACAATAATAACAAAACTGAAAGGAACTGAAAGTGTCCATCATAGGAGAATGTTTGATTAAATTGGGGTTACTCCATAGCAGAGCTGCATGCAATCATTTAAGAAAAGTTGTTTTATGTATATGTGTTCCAAATGTATTGCTTTGTTTTTGTTTTTTAAATATATCTTTATTGATTTCAGAGAGAGGAAAGGAGAGGGAGAGAGACAGAAACATCAATGATGAGAGAGTCATTGATCGAGCCCGCAACCCGGGCATGTGCCCTGACTGGGAATCGAACCCTGATCACCTGGATCCTAGGTCGACCCTCAACCGCTGAGCCACGCCTGGCCGGGCCCAAATGTATTGTTAAGGGAACAAAGCAAGTTTCTAAATAATGGGCAAAGTATTAGCCAGTTAAAACACACACACACACACACACACACACACACACACACTGGCTCCACCCCTGCAGATGCGTATGTGCTCTGCATGATTGCCTGGGCACAAAAGGTCCACAGCAACCACTTAGCCAAAGGGACAGGGTGGATAACTAGCTTTTTCTTCTCATGTCTCCACATTGTTTGACTTGATTCAATGAGTATGTACCAACCTAGTAATGCAAAAAAATCAGTATGTTAAACAAATCAGATGCACAATATGATCACAACTGTATTAAAATGCATATGCCTGGAGTGGGGAAGAAGATTAGACTAGACAGAAATGTTCTCATATGTACCTGTGGCTATTACTTAGTGCTGGAATTGGGAGCTATTGCTGTTTTACTAAGGTTTTTGTTTGTTTTGGGTTTTTTTGTTTGTTTGGTTTGGTTTTGCATTTTTCAAAATTCCCATCTTGGTTATCTGTGCTACTTTTCTACTTGGAAGAAATAAGTGGATGATGGGTGGGTGAATACATGCAGAGAGAAAGACAGAAGACAGGAAGGGAGGGGAAGAGAGGGAGGAGCGGAGAGAGAGAGAAAGAGAAAGAGAGAGGGAGGGAGGAAGGAAGAAGGAAGAGAAATGAAACAAATTTAGCAATTAAATGAATGCACAGCTTCTCTTTTCTTTGGATCTCTTCTCCAAGGAAAGCAGGGCTCTAGGTTCAGCTCACCGGATGCCTGTCTGCTGCCCCACTTTCAAGGGCCCACGTGGAGCCTCACACATATTTGCAGCTGAACCTGATTACGGAGCAGCAAGATCTGCACAGCACAGTTTATGTCAATTCTATAATGGGTGAAACCCTCTGGAATTAATATCTGATGAAGAAATAAACCTGTTAACAGGGCAGATTTATAGTATTCAAATTACTATTGATCCATTCAATACACAACTAATAAAAACCTTCCTTGCGTGACCTCCCACCCTGTGCACGCTTAAGCAAATTATCTCTAATAAACAAGTATTATGAGGACCCAAGGAAAATGTCGATCTATAAATTACTGATCTCATATTCTCTCTCTCTCTCTCCCCCTCTCTCCCCCTCTCTCTCCCTCTCTCTCCCTCTGTGTGTGTGTGTGTGTGTGTGCGTGTGTGTGTGTGTTCGTAGAAGCTAGGCACTAGCATCTGTTTTTATGTACCCTGTGATCAAGGCCTAAGATCCCCTAAGTCTCCTAATGTAGAAGATATTCTTTCTTGTTGAACGGCGCACAATAGCACAAGAGCATCCTGTCTCTCAATAAGCAACGCAGTGAAAGCCACCATACAACAACCATCTTCTAAGGGGTAATGGGAAAAAATGAAATAAACCTAGTCTAGGAGCCAAGAAGACTTGTGTTTTAGTTCTACACGTCTTTACCTGCGTGACCTTGGGCAAGTCACTCTACCTTCATGTTGCAATTCCAACCCAATCAAAATATAATAAAATAAAATAGGACACAAAGCCCCATGTGTTTAAATTCCATGATATTTGCTAAAATGTTTGAAGATAGTTGACACACATCCCCGTTACAGAGCTGGAGAAGGGAATGGACCCAAAGTTGAGCTCTCCCAGTCTCTCCCATTCAAACATTGACTGGATTCACTCGGCCTGGCCATACCCAACTCCCCCACATGCTAGAAAGTTGCCAATCCTGTTCTAAAATAAAAACAAAGCCTGAGATTGCTCAGTAGGACTCAAATAGAAGTGCCAAGGATGAGCCACAACCGAAACAGGCCTGATAAACCTTGGTCCAAATGAAGCGGGGTTTTGGGCTGTTTCTCTCCCCTTCTCTCCCACTCCATCGCCCACTTTCAAATAAAAGAGCTGGCGCACTGATTAGCGGCAACAGAATTATTGGAAGCTGGAAGGAGAGAGATTTAAGGGAGCCGTAATGATGCCATAAAAGCTCTGTTGGGTTGCTTTTATGAGCCTGAAGCAGTTTAGAGGAGCCTGACCCTAAGAGGTTAGCGGAAGTGTGTAAAAGGCTTGCCTTTGGGATAAATGCATATCAAAACCCTTCCACAGAGAGAGCGAGCGGAAAACAGGGGAAATAAATGACAAGTACAGTACTTTACCAGGGAAAATTTGCTCCGAGAGGAAGCAAGCAATGAGGCCAGGCAAGGAATAAATGGTGTAGAAATGACAGTCGCTCTTCAGTGGGGCCACAGCTGCACTCCGGGCTGATAGGATCCAGCATGTGTCAGTTGCCTCGTCTCTCTTTTCACACTTCAATGTGAACTTTACAGCAAAAGGGGGACAGGAGGCAGCGAAGGGGAAAACAGCGGCTCGGAAGGACTTGTGCACGGAGTGTGAAGCCATTTCAATTTTATATTCGAAAGGACTTTGTAGGTGATCCCATGAATGCAATTATGCCCACCTAATAAAAGCAGCATATGCTAAGACAATTAAAAGATTTTATTAGACATCTATCCATTGTATTCCATTTCGGGCAGGAGGAGTGGAAGCTGATGAGAGGGAAAGATGCATTTAGCAGGAAGGGGAGCCAAAGTCCACCTGGCGTCTGCCAGTGCGTGAATGAATGCATGAGGCTATATTCTTAACGGAAAGATGAATCATTGCATTACTCTTTACCAAGGGTCTTTTCACCTTGTAGAACAGCAGCACTCTGGTTTCTCGACTCTGTATTATGAGAAAATACACCTGAAGCCATCCCTCCACCTTCTTAGCCCTTAGTGTTTTCATATTCAACCATAAAATGAAGACTCCCCCAAACAACGCCAGAAAGAAAAAGTACGTCACTTGCTTCAAAGTTTAATGATATGATGACATATGGAAGTCAAACAAATGTTCTCCTGGCTCTGCACACCACATATATTTATTAGGGACCAAGGAGAGAACCAAGGTTTATACCAGAGATTGGAGATCTAAGAGGGGGAAGCCAGCCTGTGCCTTCAAGTTGCTCTCTGTGCCAGGCTGCCAGCTTCCTACCCAAAATCCATGTGCATTCTTTCTGGACAAAGAGCGATTGCATTTGCCAGCCTGCCTTGCAGTTAGAGAAGCCATATGGCTAGCTCTTATCAAGCTTATGTGGCTAAGGCTGATAAGAGATATCAGGCAGCTGGATGCATATAGCAACTGGAAGAATGGAGACATGAGGGCATCGAAGCCTGGGTCCCTGAATTACTTTGTGGAACATAGCTGCCACTGGCCAGGAATACCCATTTATGCTGTTCTTTAGATAAGGAATATAGCTATGATGAGCCCTTGGGGAGGGCTATTTGTATTGCAGCCTAGCCTATCATTAACCAATAAGTTTGCAATCTAGATGTGTAAACAATCTATATAAAGGTCATTTCCATACTATGTAATAAGCGCTGTAATATGGGTATCCAAGGGAAGAACCTATAACTATACTACCGGGTTTAGGAAGGTTTTATAGAGAAGGTAGCCTTTCAGTTGAAACTCAAAAGCATAAGGAATTTGACAGGCAAGGGTGGAGGCAGGAAGGGACCTCAGGTAGAGGTTATAATATGACCAAAAGCTCAGAGGTGTGAAAGGATGTGGCCTGTCAGTGGAATCATGAGTAATCCGGGGAGTGGGGAGCAGGATGTGTGGGTGGAAGGGGTGAGACTAAAAGGGCACAGTGAGACCAAACAGTATAGGGCTCACATGGAAATGGTAGAATCACGGAATTAACTCCAGGAAAGGGTCTTTTGGTTAAATATTGGTGCCAGGACATAGGACGGGCACATGTGTCTGCCTCTCGTCGCTACTTGTCTTTGATCAGAATCAGAACTTGTCCTCACTAGGTGGGGGCCACTGCTGGGTTACATACAGCCCAAGGAAGGTCGTATCAAGGCCAAGTGAACTATCTACCAGGTCATATCCATCCAGCTAATAATAGACACAGGTTGTCACATGACTCCTGCTGAGTGGGACCAGAATGACCAGAACCATAGCTTTGTGGTTGACCTGGTGGCCACATGGGAACACAGATGAAGCCCAATGAAAATAACTCTAAAACCTACACACAGAATTCTTAGACACTGTACAATAAGAGAAAATGTCTGCCATTAGGCTTCAAAAGTACTAGGTTTTGTTAGATTCAGCAAAGTTAGATTTCAAACTTACTTGTAACATCTAATCACTGTGAAGCACTTTAACAATTTCCAAAAAAAAAAAAAAATCTTCCTTTTATTCAAGCAACCAGAGCAAAACATATGAAAAATTAGAGCCCTGACAGGGTGCTCAGTTGGTTAGAGTGTCATCCCGATATGCCAAGCTTTTGGGTTCGATTCCTGGTTAGGGCACATACAAGAATCAACCAGTGAATGCATAAATAAGTGGAACGGCAAATTGATGTTTCTCTCTCTAAAAATCAATAATTAAAAATTAAACAAAAATTAGAAACATGAAGTTAGAGCTGATCAATCCTTACAAGGTTTTGGCGGGACTCCACCTAGATTGCTCCAAACCATGAACACTAGAGCTATGAGGTACAGTCGATGTGATGCGGAGCTCTTGGCAGAGACTGGGGGATATTGAGAAGGGGTAGAATTATGCGAGGGAGAAAAGCAAGCACACCGATGTGAGATCTGGGCAAGAGTACCAATTCCCTGGGGTTACAGCTAATATTAAATGGGATGAATTGTGCAAAATGAGCAGCATTTATGCAAAAAGGAATCTAGAAAAAGCTCAATAAATGAAAGCTATGTTATGCATCTTCTTCGTTTATTCTTCTTAATGATTTAGTATGAATTTTTCTGTTGTTGTCAAATGTATTACTTATTAGCTCTAAATTTAACCATTAGTTGTTTGGTTTTTTTGTTGTTTTTATTTTCTAAAAGAGAACACCCAGGTTTCATTCTACCTCAGTCTTCTGGCTGAAAGTAGAAATTCACTGTATATCAGCGCTCTGTTTTTCATGAAGGATGTGCCATGGCTGTCTGGCCAAGGCATTAATTATTGCATTTGGGGGGAAAATACAATTTCCAATAACTTCCTGACAGTTAAGGCAACAGAGAAAAGTGCAGAGCCTTGACAACCCAGAGGCATTTTACCCTGACATTTAGCGCTGAGCTGAGTGATGCACGCTTTATCTGGGACCCACGATGCCTGTATCAGCGTTGCTATTAACCTGCCCCACAGAACCCTTCACTCTACAAAGCCGTGGGACTGAGACCTCACAAGACCAAGTTCAAATAAATAGTCTGGCTATATGTGAGGGCTACTTACAACTGCATATCTTGAAAACCCGGTATATGCAACTGTTTATAAATTGCCACAGGGCTTTACTGGTGACACATATTAAATTAGACATTTTTAAATTATAAAGGCAATGCAATACATTTAACACTCTAAAAAGCTGAAAAAAGTACCCAGGTGTATAATATCCCCCACTATCCTCTCCCCCTAGTGATCTTTTTTCAATATAACCCATTTTCAACCCTACTTTTATCATTAAAACTTTTATCATGAGTGTTTTTTCAATGGCTGTTTTCTTTGAATGGTTACCTAACCAGAATTCTATTAAGTGGATCTACCATGATTTATGAAATCATTCCTCTGCTCTTAAACCTTCAGGTTGATTCTAAGGTTTTGCTGGGTGGGATTGCTTACATTTAAAACAGTAGAACTTTATTTGATAGAAAACACTTTTCTTCAATGGCCTTGGCTATAGGTCTGTGAGCTATAATCTCTTTTTGTGCCTTTAAAGACTGATTAAGGGAAGTTTCAGGGTGACCATTGCAACGATTTGCTTGGAACTATACTAAGCTTCTAATTCCAATCTGCCTCTTGCCACATTTGGGTCATGCATGAGGATGTGTGAGACAGAATTATGTGGAGCATCCTAAAAATCAAGTACCTGAACTAATGAGACACTCGATTGTGCCCCAAACACATCAGGTGCTTTTATGCTTCTAAGATGGCTTGTGGATAGTTCCTTCCATCTGGAATGGGTCACTCCCATGCCTCTGAGGAAGTCCAAGAAGGGAGCAGATGACACAAACCAATAGGGTTCATTGTGTAGTGACATACATGCATATGGGCATGGGCCTGGAGGCAAGGACATGTGTATTTCACATGTGATTCACATGGTTTTTATGCTGGAAAAGACTTTTCTGGAGAGAATCCTGGGTGTCTCTCCAATACAGTGAGATGAATTCATCAAGGCATTCAAGTCTAACTTTATATTTCCACAGCCTTTTCACACACACACACACACACACACACACACACACACACACACACACAAGGCATTCAAGTCTAACTTTATATTTCCACAGCCTTTTCACACACACACACACACACACACACACACACACACACACACACACACACACCACACACACCATCTCTCACAGTCCGTCTTTGCCATTGGCAGTGAAACTTCCTAATCCCTGGCGAAGGCAAAAATGCAACCTAAAGATGCTCCACAAGTTCTGTCATTGAGTAGATGTCCTATGTGTGATTTGTACAGTCACTTAGTGAGGAGCCTATTCTGAGCCAGGTGCTGAGTGAGGGCTGGGTGGTTGCAGCCCCCAAGATTTTGCAGCCCAGAGCAGAAATCCAGGCACAGGTTAAGGAGGGCTGTGTGCTCCCATACGCATGTATCTTTGACTAATCCTGAAGGCCCTGCTTTCTGCACTACAGCAGCTGCACTTATTACACACCCCCCATGTGCCAAGTACCATGCAAGGCACTGGGATACACACAGTTCCTGCTCCCCACAGGTTCAGTGTCGAGCGGGGAAAGAGCAAAATGAGGGCATCGTTAGGGTCACGAGAGAAGTTCTCGGAGTATCCAACTAACCACCGGGAGCCCACGTGACTGCAGCTCCCGGCCTCCACCTGCTAGCTGGTGACAGATCACAGTCACGCGCTAGCGCGGGGGAGAGTCACGGCCCTGCCCTCCCTCCGCAGGGCTCTGCAGGAGCTCGAGTTCCTAAGAGCTGGGATGACCTGACTGACTTGTGGCAAACTGCCAAGTGCATTTGAAACCCAAGCCTATGTGTATATAAAAATGCAGGAAGCCATCTTAAAAGGACGCACTAATTAGCTTCCTGGGATTTCAGATTTTAAAAGCTTTTGTGATCGAATTTGTTTTGGTAATTTTTTTTTTTTTTAAAGGATTCCAAAGAATGGCTCGGCTGTCAAGACATCAGAAAACAACAACAATGAGATAACGAACTCACTGGTTCCACAGCAGAGTGCTTTCAGTGTGGAAGGAGGAAAATCATCCCTGGGCTGGTCGAGAAAAAGCAATATGGCATTAAAAGGCCACACTGCATAGTGAAGAACCCACCTCCCTTGAGTGGCTTGATCCAACATTGAGTTGCTCTTGAAAAGCATGTGTAAGCCCACTGCAAAATCAGCACCCATTGCAAAATCAGCACCCACTGCAAAATCAGCACCTGGGTGGGGGTGCTGTTTTCATTAAAATATTAGAAAAAAACACAAGCCAAAAAAAAAAAAAAAAGGCAATAAATAATTTTAAAATTCTGATAAGAAAAATGATGGGAAGGTCACAAAAAATTCTTAATTCTTATAAACTACTCACCACTGTTTTCATTAGGAATAAAGAGAATTGGTGATGGAAAGGATGCATATAATACTTATATTTGTTCAGTGTGGAGGAATAAATAATTGTGAGAGTAGTACACTGTTACGAAAGCATATAATCACATTATGTGTCCTATAATTGAAAGTCATTATTGAAATACTTCCCTATAGAGCTAATCCCTTCCTCCGCCTGCATTTTCCCTGGGGTGCACACACCCTGTGTTGCAATTATCTGCCTGCAGACCTGTCTTCCAAGCTAGTCTGTGACCTCGAAGGCGCTACTGTATGAATTCCACCCACTTCACTCTCCGCGTGCCTAGCACCGGGCAGCAAATTATCATTGTGGAATTGAACGTGTTCCATTTCCACTTAAAGTTCACTTCTCTAGGCTGGCTAATCCTTCGGTCTATTCTTGGAAACATTTCCCAACATCTCACATTTTTCTTAAATTGGGGAGCGTGTGGGGGGTAATATTTAGATAAGCCAGTGTATTTACATTTTGTAGGCAAGGCGCTAATAATCATCAACCCACAGGAATCCGCAGAGACTTGGCCAAAGTCAATAAAGGATCATGAGCTATCAACCCCAAACCTGGAAAGGCCTCATCTCCTGCTTACATTCCTTTAAAAAAAAAAAAAAAGATGACCTTGCAAATTACAGCTTTATAAATTCAACTTCTAAATTTGGAAAGATACTGAAAGAAGAAAAAAAAATCATGAAATGAGTTTGCAAAATCTTAAAGAGGGCATTTACTGTAAAAGAAGTAACTCTGGACTGCAAAGTGAGTTCTGCTTTTTTCTTCTTTAAGTGAAAACTTTATCTTCTACAATGGAATCATGCAACCACTTGCTCCTAGGAATTCACAGATTTAATTTTTTTTTAATCAGCTGTTATTCAACTCATTGACTTATGATACTGGTACCATTTTTTCCGAAAGCTAAAATTGAGTGGCCATATCAGTTTGATTGTAAGATGTTCCTTACAAGAAAATGCATCAGGAGGCAGCAGACGTGAGTGATTTGGGAGTCAGGCCCGGGTCAAATTCCAACTTTGCTACTTGCTAGGTGGGTGATCTTCGGTAAATCACTTAACCTCTCTGATCTGCCTATTTCCTCAACTATAAATTGGAGATGATGAAAACACCATCAGGACTGTGGTAGAGATTAAGGGAAATGATGTTGTGAAAAGAAATATGAAAAGGAAACATGGGGCATTCAACAGGGAACTGGGAAAATTGAGTAGACTGGATTACTGAAGGACATTATAGAAAAGTCTCCCAAGATGGTGAAAAATACAAGAGATATCAACATGTCTGAGCTGGTTTGTGTTCATATAACATCTCCTTTTAGGAGGAAGAGTGAGGATGGCCTTAGATTGTGATGCCCTGCGAGAGAGCATGGAGCTCTGCCCACAGAGCCAGTTCTGCTGAGCCACTCGGAGGTCCTCAACAGAGGGATTTTTTTCCATCTTCATCTCTGGGTCCACTTCAAGTTCTCGCCACTGGACTTACTCTAAGAACTTCCCTAACACACAACCTTCTTATATAGACCCCTCTCACTGTTTACACTAGGAATAGGGTCCAGGGAGGAGAAGGGAAGTCCCCGCGGTCACCAGGGGAGTCCATGGCAAGGTTAGGCTAAAGATCAGGCCTCTGACTCATGATCTGGATGTTTCCAGCCACCCTGTCCACCTACCTGTTCAGCAGGTCCACTCTCATCGCTACGTGTCTTGGACAACGTACTTTCTAGTCGTTGGTTAGGGCTTGTGCAATTGTGTCTGGCTTTAGCTATTTGTGTCATGCAGGAAGGACAGACTTGAAATTGCTCTTCCCCATTCTTGATTCGGGGCTTGGGGGGAAGTTTCGGGGACTTTCCCTGGCTTCAAAAGAGCAGCCTGGAGGGAAGTGGTCCATGGAGAAGAAAAGGAGGCCCCCAAGCCCAGTTCCTGAGAATTCCAAGAACGTGCTCCGCAAGACCCTCTGCAGCCCCAGGGAAGGACTGCATTTCTACACTTTCCTCTAACTTTCAGATGGAGAAGTGGATGTAGCCATGCACACAGTTTATGCATTTATGGCCTTTTTGGCCTTGGTCTCATGATCTGTGTCTTTTTGTGCTCTCTGACACATACCAGGTCTCAGGCATGTGACGTGAAGATAAGCTGCAGTCTCGAGTCAGAAAAATCCACAGCCAGAAGCTACTGCCCCCCAAACGGGAGACTTTGAACAGGTTGTTTTTTTTTTTATGTCTCTGAGTCTTAGCTCTTCATCTCTACTCTAGGATGAAATCTATTGACATTTTAGAATTTCGAGATGAAGGATTAAATGGGATTATGTTTATAAATTAGCTAGCACACACCTTGCCCATTTTAATGCACATGTACTATATTTTGCATAATGTTCTTTCTAAAGGAGTTAAAAGGTTTCCAAAGAAGCTCTGGGATCAAGATTTTTACTGCAGCCAGTTTCCAAAATTGAAGAGTTCACATAATGAAAAACCTTTAACGTTTTATGTAATTTTTTCCCCCCGATGTGTGAAGTGTGAAGGAAATAGAGGCCACAGCAGCTGATGGGGCATGGAGAGAGCAGATTCTGGTCTTGGCTGGGATGCACACGAGCTCTGCGAGTGGGGCATGCTGAATGACTTCAGCCAGACTCAGTTTCCTTCCGAGGTTACTTAGGCTTGTGGCCAGACTTCCTTCCCCAGAAGAGTGCAATGAGAGTGCCTGGGAATTCTAGTTGGCACTTGCTGATGGCATAATTATCACTCCCTTGCCTTGTTCCACTTTTCTAGGCCACCCATCCTCCATTCTTGGGTAATACAGAGCTTGAGTGGGGTGAGCAGGCGGGGGAGAGAGACTGAAATAACAGGGACTGGATGCCTCCTGGCTATTCCAGTTGCACACGTACAAGCTAAGTCCCTGGGGGTTGATCAGAGTTACCTGAGGAGACTCCTTAACTCTTTCTGCAGAAAGAACTTAGTGAAAACTCTCAAGTCTCAGAAGATACTGGGAAGTATTAAGAGCAAAGATTTTATGTAAACGTGGGAGCAGCTGCTGTGGCAAAGGGTTTGGCACTTCTTAAGAAACTTAGAGTTGCCATATAACCCGGCAATTTCACTCTTAGTTTGATCCCCCCAAGAGCAATGAAAACATATGTCCACAGAGAAACTGGTACACAAATGCTCATAGCAGCATTACTCGTAAGAGCCAAGAGGTGGAAACCACCCAACTGTTCATCCGTGGATGGATGCATAAACAATGTGGTATGTCCATATAATGGAATATTATTCAGCCATTAAAAAATGAAGTACCAACATATGCTATGACTTAGACGAACTTGAGAACATTATAAAAGAAGCCAAGCCCCAAAGGTCACGTAGAATAGGATTCTTTTTATATGAAATGTACAGAAATGGTAAATCGGCAGAGACAAAAAAGCAGGTTAGTGGGCAGGGAGGAGTGAGAAGGGATTATTTAAAGGGTATGAGGTGTTTATCTGGGACAATCAGAAAGTTTTGAAACGACAGAAAAGCGTTGGTTGCACAATACTGAAAACTCACTAGGTGCCACTGAATCGTAAGTTGAATGGTTCGCTGTATATTACGCAAAGGTCGCCTCAGTTTTTTAAAGTGTTTGCAGGGAAGGAAAAAGAGCAGGGCCTCTGAATGCGCTGTGGCCCGATTCTGAGCCTCGTCTCCGCCCCGTCCGACTTGCGTAACCTCGGGCAAGCGGGGCGGGCGCTCTGGGCTCCAGCGTTACCGCCTTTAAGACAGGAGGGAGGAGAGCACAGTGGCGCGTCGGTTTCCGAACGTCTCCCCGGACGATCATTTCGGTTTACAAACGCCATAAACATGAAAAGAAATGCTTCGGTTTTCGAACACGCCTCGGGAGTCGAACACGCCCCATGGCTTCCGCTGAGGGCAAGATCCCGGGGCCCAGCTGTGGGCTGTGGATCCCTCGGTTTTCCAACATTTCAGAGCCCGAATGATCTCCCGGAACGGATCACATTCGTAAACCGAGGCGCCACTGTACTCAGGGCCTGCGAAGAATTCCACGAGACCCGAGCAACGAAGCACCCAGTTTAGGCCCAGCGCGCGATGGGCCCGCACCGACGTGACGCCAGCCCCCCAGCGCTTCATGACCAGCTGCCTCGAGGCTGGCACAACCCAGGCCTCCCGCCCTTAAGTCAGGGTGTTGGGGAAACTTAAAAGTACAGAAGGAACATGAGGAGTGATATAACCACACCCCCACCCATCACTCACAAGTGCAATTGTTAGCGTTTTGCCATGTTCGCTTCACTGCATCCGTTTTTCTGAAAAAAAATGATAGAATCACGCATTTCAGATGAAGCTGAAATTTATGGTGCCCTCTCTACTCAGCTCAGTAAGCAAGCCCACTGAATAATTAATATGTGGAGAAATAATTTATTCATTCAACTAGTCTTTCTTCAGACCCTACTAGGAGCAAGATATATCCTACAGGATGTAGACCCAGCGTTGCAGAGCTTTGTTTTAATTAATAATTTGAGCGGAGAGGGAGGTGGCAGTTCAGAGATAAAGACAGCAGTGCCCTGGTTAGTTCACGGTGTTAGATAAAAATCAGTGGTTTGCTTCCGAAACCTGGACAGCAGTTAAGCAGCACTACTCAGAAAACAAGCCCATCCCACATCTTCAAGGCACCAGCTACCCAGCCATTGTGCTATTAGGAAATTTTTAAAAATATGGGCTTTTTCCCAAATGATGTGATTTTGAACTTTCGTAGATTGAAGATGGCAATCAAATTAGAGAATTTGAAAAGGCACTTAAATATAGACTGCTGTACAAATGTGCGCAGTGATTCTAAAAACAAAGGAGGGGTGAAAGTGGGATGGGGTGAAGAGAAGAAAAAGGGAATGGGTCTGCAAACTGATAAAGATATCGAACACAGCCTTTAGGGGAAATAATGCAGTTCTCTCTCCTCTGTCTCAGAAACTGAGGCCTGGCTGGAACGTCCAGCACGCTGAGTCGGGAGTGGGGTCAGGGTAGTGGGGAAGAAACACGGGTGTCTCCTTCCAGAAGTGAGTAAAGGACATTTCTTTGTAGTTTCATGTTTTTCTTAAAACAAGATATTTGTTGCCCTGGCCTGTATGGCTCACTTGGTTGAGCACTGTCCCGTGCACCAAAAGGTCGCCTTTTCGATTCCCTGGTCAGGGCACATACTCAGGTTTCGGGCTCCATCCCCAGTAGGGGGCGTTCGGGAGGCAGCTGATGGATGTATCTCTCTCACATCCATGTTTCTCTCTCTCTCTGTCTCTCCCTTCCTCTCTCTCTACATTCAATAAAAACATATTTTTGAAAAAAGCAACAACAATTAAGATATTTGTTTGCACAATTTAAAAAAAAAGTCAAGAGTGGACTACAGCAACACCCCAACTTGTCCAAACATCGTGCTGGGAGGGAAAGCTAGTTGATGCTACTTCCCGGTTCTGTCTTTTCAAAAGAAATCACTGTACCTGAAATGTAGATAGTTATAAAAATGGCATTAATTTGCTTAGACCGAGAGATTTTCACAGGAGAGCAACTAGCAGAAAACATTATGAAAATGTCCGAGAGGACTGGTAATTGAGTTGATTAGTATGACCTTGGTTATGAAGGTAATAGAAGAGAGGCCAGCGCTTAGACTGAGTTATAACCCTGTTCCCGGTTCGGCGACGGAGTGAGGGATGTAATTTGTTCAGGCTGACTCGGAGTAGCCAGGCCTGCCTCTGACAAAGTAATACACTGACTAGCCAAGCTTGGCCTGCGTTTCTACCCTGACAGAGTAAACAGGACGGGGTCAAATAAGAAATGATGGCCCGGGCTCCTGGGCTGGTTCTCCGCGCAGACACTCTATGGGCAGAACCTTCTGGACAATGAGCCCCAAGAAGCATGATATGAGCTCATTGCCTCTGAACTACCAAAGAGGAAAAACAACACAACTGCTCCCCAGCCGAAACAAACAAAGCAAAACACCAACATAAACAAAAACTAAACATCCCGAGAAGGTCTATGCTGAATTCACTCTGGCTCTGTTTTCTGTATTTTTTATAGGCATTTATAAAGCAATATGCCACTGGCTGCAGTGGGAAATTTAGCCGCATTAATCAAAGAAAAGATCCTGTGTCAGGCCCCCAAGCTCATGATCTTTGCAGTACACCTGCTTAAAACAGGCAAATTTCTCTCAATAACCCCACATACAGGAAGTGGACCCCACAAGGATACATTCAATGGTGGTTTATCAGGTAGGGCCAGTCCATACCCCAAGCCCTTACACTGAGGCTGTGAAGTCACGAGCATCGTAACAGTCTGTACAGAAGCTCACGTCCGGGGAGTGCTCTCGCTTTCACATCTGTGATGGCCTTCCTCACGAACTGCACTGCGGGAAGGGATCTTATATGGAGAGCGGGGTGGCTGATACGCCAGAAACAGCTGCGGCGCCCACAGACACCCTCAAATACAGGTTGGAAGTCTGTACGCACAGGTCTTGATCATTTCATGTTCACTGTTCAAAATAAACGCAGAGCAGATTCAAACTGGAGAGTTGTACTGGGTAACAACAGGGTATCTTCATGCACGCTTTGTTCCCTCCCTGGGGCGAGTATGTTTGCACGTGTGTTTGTGTGTGTGTGTGTGTGTATTTTTATGTTTCAGGAGTCTCCGATTTCAGGGCTGAGGCTACATAAATGACAAAGGGCCCAGGATCCCTTGTCTCCTTGCCTCTGTCACCATGCTTGCTGACCCTCCAGTGAAAAGGATCTGACCACCACATGCGAGTGGAATAAATTATCGCTGACACTCCAATATTTAATTATGCAGCTGTCAGAGCGGCCCTTTCGAAATTCATTTTAATAAAGTGGGAACTTTCCCTTTCAAGGTTAGAGTGAGGGGAGTCACCTTTGGTGTCAGCTGGAGGTCTCCACCATGAGCTCTGCATTCTTGCTCCGGACGCCTGTCACTTGGCCTGATAGAAGGGCCTGATAACAGCTCTGATGCCTGGTGGCCTCTCCCCCCCGCCCCCCGTCCCTGCCTGAATGAACATCCTTCATTTAAACCCACAATAATGAGGACCGCAAAGTCAGAGAGGCGGGCACAAGGGCAGCCTATGGGGGGGGGGGGGATGGCTTCTTATTATAAAATTCACTCGATGTGATGTGGAAGTTGCAATCTGAAAGCAATCATGGCCATCTCCCCATTTTAACTGGTTAGCCAGAAATATTTAACATGGTGGAAGGGAAAAAAAAAACCACACCCGGGGTAAAGTGGGGGTGCCCAGACACTGGCACCCCTCGATCACTGTGGCTCCCAAACTTGTGAAAGAGACATAAAAGTATTGATTTATATTTTGCTATAAAACAAAACAAACAAAACGTATCCTAGCTTTCGTAGTTTGGTTTCTGGGCCATAAAGTTGCACTGAGAAAAAGCTTTTATATGGCAAACCGAATGTGTGAATGGTCTTAATCTCCCCGTTAGTGTACAGCAGATGCCAAAGCTTAGATATTTGACCACTCTGCTGTGTTTGTTTCTCTTACTCTCACTTTCCTCCCTCCTTCCCTCTGTCCCCCATCTCTCCTCCCCTGGTTCGGTACACACCATATCCCTCATGGAATACGCAGCAGGTAAATGCACGCGGCGGCCTCTCATGCAGACGCACTACAACTCTTGTCAACAAACACTGGTTTTGGAAAGAGACCTCTTCCTGTGTGTGTTCGGATAAACGCCTGAGAGAATACTTGCGTGTGACTGCTGAAAGGTGCTTTCTTTCAACCACAAGTAAGAACCAAATCTGTCCATAAGCACTTTTTGCTGGGGGAGAACATTCTTTGCTCAGAGGCTGGAAGACGGCCCCTGACATGAACTACGGAGACGCAGGAGGCAGAGGGTAACACGTTTGCTTTTACTCCCAGCTCCCTGAGGAGACCTGCTCTGTAGGAGGTCAGGGAGGACCTCCAGACCCACCCAGGGCCCACAGCCAGCTCGCCCGGCACAACCTCAAGTGCAGCCCACTGGCAGGTTGCCCTTTGTCTTAACTCTCGAGTTTCTTGGAGGGGACTCGTGAGAGCTGAGGACCCAAGGCCTTGGCGTGGCCTGGAGAAAGTACAAGAATGTAAGTGGAAGTCCTGCTCTAAGGGCAAACAGTTCACCCCTTCCTGGACCTGCCAGTGACTTAAAGCTGCCCCCAGAAAAGGACAGGTATAGGAGATGGTGTCCTGGCTCTGGCCCTGGCTACTGTGGATTTACTGAGACACTTTGTACAGGTGAATTCACACCTCCAGGCTTTGGTTGGTCTTTCTGGGGCCTGGGAGGGAAAATTAAGGCCTAGTGTTTCCCACCGAAAGGAGTGATTGCAAGATAAGCCAGGGAGGTGGCAGAAGAAGCATTTGTTAAAGTGAACCATCTAGATATAACTTACTCAGGAACGTTTTAATCTCTCTTTCTCTCCCTCTTATGCTACAAGCTTCCCATTTCATCTTTACAACAACCTTGAGTGGGAGGGAGGCACTGTAATGACTTCCACCTTAAGATAAGGAAACTGAGGGTAAGCAGGGCAAATAGCTAGTTCTGGTCATTTAGCTGGAAAAGGGTAGAGGGAGGGTTTGAAATGAACTTTGCTGGACTCCAGGGGCAGTGCTCTTCAACACCATGTCATACTGGCATCAAACACGCTACATTCCTCTTTTCCCTGTATTCTGGAAGTGAGTGCAGAATTGCCTTTATCTATACTTGGCAAAGCTGTTTAATGAGGTCGGTGTTAAATAATACACAGAAGTGGGGGGGGGGAGTGGTCCCCTTTATCTGCAACATTGATATAATCCTAGTAAAGGAAAGAGAAGTAGTAATAGTAGTACCGGTGGCAGCCAGCATTACTGAACTAGACCGGGTGCCAGGAGCTGTGTACGTATATGTATGTATATGTGCATGTATATGATCATGTACATGTATGTGTATATGTATAGGCATAGATGTACATGTTTTATGTATGTGAATGTATTTTTGTATATCTATATACAACTTTTTTTTTGTTATCTGCACTATTATTATTATTATTCCCATTTCATCACTAAGTAAACCAAGGCTCAAAGAAGTTACCTCTCTCGCTCAGGATCATATAGGAAATAACTGATGATTCATGTTTGGGATGCAGCTCTACTCAATTCAAAGCTATCACTCTTGAAAGAAAAAAATAAGTAGAATAAAACAAAATAAAATTATTCCACAATGCCTCTACAGCACTTTAGAATTTATCTAATGGTTTCAAGTACATCTTTTCATTTCTTCCTTATGACGATTTTGTGAGTAGGTATGGCCCATAGTCATACTGAGTACTCATATGACCCTTCTTTTCCAGATGATAAAATCATGGGCCCAGAAGTACTGTGACTTGCCTAAGGAACTGCAGGGCACAGCGGGTGGAACTGGAACCAGAAACCAGCCCTCCGACATCTACTCACGGTGTCCCATCGTGTCTGCCTTCCTTAATGCAGAATAGCCTGCCTTTGCTCGGTCCCTCTGTGAATCAGGGACATCCGTGCATCACAACGTTCCCCCGGCTGAGGGTTTCAGAACTGACAGCTTCCACCTTGAGCAAATAGACCAGTGTTCGTTTGGATGTTCTAGGCCACACGCGCCACCCACCCCAACAGCTCCTGCCGAGTGAATTTAGACAATGTTCTTGATGCCAGTTCCCTCACTGCAAATGGGAAGGGATTTACAAGGCACCTGGTGGCAGCTGCTTGTCACAGATTTTGCAGTCAGAAATAATTATGGGTTAAAGTCGGCCCCACATCCCCACGCTCCCGGGGTAGGCACCCCAACGCTGGGAGCCAGGACACCTCCCCTCTCCCCGAGAAGACCCTCTTCAAAGAGCGAGTGTGCACAGACCTCGACATGACCAGCAAAGGCCAGCAGGCTGGAAGGGAGAAATAAATCCTGACCCAACCAGGAGAATTAAAGTCACCTAGCATGAGGGGAATTCGTACTCCACAAATTTTTCTCGACTGAGTAAATTTAAAGAAATAAAACTAGATTGAGCATGCGTTTAATACTGGCTGCTATCTTTTGCTCTGCTCTGCTCAGTGACTTGTTAAATATGAAAAGATTTGCCCTGCAAGGAGACTCGGGGAGAGGCAATCTCTGAGGGGCTCATCAGCCACCCCGCCCCTCCTCTTTGTGACCCAGGTGAGCTGGGGAGCCCTTTTTCATTCCAGCACCCGAGCGCCCCGATCCTGTGTACAAGTCTCGGATACGGTCACTGGTATCACCACGGTCTCTTAATAGAAGGTGCGATATAAAAAGCTCATTCGAGATGCCAGGAGCTTCCCTTTCTGACCCTGGCTGCCTGAGAGGCAAATTGCATTAGAAAATGACATGCCATTCATCTCGCGAGTACTTGCAGGAACATTTAGCTAATTAAATGATTAATAAATTTAACACTGCTTTATAATTTCATTTAGCTGTGTTGGAAATCACACGGTGAGCCGCGTATGCACTGAATGAGATTAGGTGGGAGTGAGGGTTTCGGAGGCTGCCCTGGTAATTGAGATTAGTCTATTACTACAGTGACCTTTTTAACTTTTATATTCTCTTGTTAAAGCGAAATAAAATTTTATTCACTTTTAAGGAATATTTACTTAGAGGAATTTACATGAAATTAAAGAAACACCAAACCCAGAAGCCTACTGGGGGCAGAATCCATGCGCTGCTTCGTTTTTAATTTTCAGAACCTCGCGAGGAAATTGTTCTTGAGCCAGCTGGAGGCAGAGCGAGGGACGGTGTGTTTTCAGACAGTTGGTTTACTCAGTCAGTGAATGCTCGGTTCCTGGCGTGTCCCGGGCATGCTTCTGGGACAGCAGTAAATACAACTCAGGTCCCTGCTTTCCTAGGACTTATTTGATAGTGGGGACATGCAGAGAAGCAAAAAAATAAACAAGAAAATAACAAAGCAATAAGCACAATGCAGAGAATGAAAAGCGATGGCTTCTTTAGACTGGGGAGTTCCAGAAAAATCTCTCTTCAAAGGTGACAATTAAACTGAGACCTGAATTATGAAGAGCAGTCAGCCATGCAAAGCTCAGAGGGAAGAGCACACCTGAGCAGGGGAGACTGAGGGAGAAGGGACGGGGGCCTGGGGGCTGGGGGTGGGATGTTGGGGGAGGTTGGAGGTGATGCGGCAAGTGAGGTAAGGCCACGCTGGCCACCCTGGGGACTCTGAACGCTTTTCACGGGAGTGGCGGAAAGCCCCTGAGAGCCTGAAGCAGGGCAGTGACGGGATCTGTCAAGTGACCCTGTGTAAAGTAAGTGCTTCTGCAGCCGCAGTCAAGAGTGGGACGGAGGCTACCTTCCAGCTCTTGCAAGAACTAGAGGGCTGACTCAGTTTCCCTCATCGTCAGCCTCCTTTCTCGGTTGTGCTTTATTCCAACCGAACGGTGCATTTGCTGGTGAAGCTTCTCTGTCTTTCTCACACTATGTGGTTTGCTTTGGTGCCAGGTGTTTTGAAATGTTTCTGACTATCCCCTTCTCCAGACCTCTTCTCATCCAGTTTTTGCTTTCATCATCCATAAAATCCAAAAGTCTATATTTTTAAGCTTCCAGAGGTATATTCTTGGTTCTCTGCTGTATGAGCCATGTCTTTTATTTTTCTGTATTCTAAAGCGTTGACCTCCGGCACCTTGCTCACCCTGGAGGGACTGCCCCTCCCAGGGTTAGTCAAGACCTAGAGACGGCAAACGACTCAACCTGTGTCTTCCCGTTGCAGACCGGCCAGTCCTGAGCCCATGCCCCCAATCACCTTCTTTATCAGGTTCTCACATTCCTGGCCACTATCCACCTGCCCTAATTCGCCCCAGGGGCAGATACTAGACAACTAGGGGCAACCCCTATTGCCTAGAGTCCAGTGAAATGATTCAAACTGGCTTATTCTAAGTCTGCTTCCCCTGCTGCACCTCTTCATGCCTGAAGGAACCACAATAAAGGCTCCTGCCCTCAGCTTCACCTTCTCCCTCTGCCTCTTGACTGACCCTGGTGCTTCCACCAGTGGCCCTCCCACAGAGTTTATGCCCCCCCCCCCCTTCTCAGGCTCTGAATCACAACCTGGCAGTTGTCTTCTGATCTGTTGGTCTTACCATACCTAAGTAATAATAAAATCTATATCTTTTTTAAAAAAAAAAGTTTCCTTAATTGACTTCAGAGAGAGGAAGGGAGAAGGAAAGAGAGAGAGAAACATCAATGATGAGAGAGAATCATCAATTGCACGCCTCCTACTGGGGATCAAGCCCACAACCCGGGCATGTGCCCTGACTGGGAATTGAATCTTGACCTCCTGGTTCATAGGTTGACATTCAACCACTGAGCCACGCTGGCCAGGCTGAAATCTATATCTTAAAACATCTCCAGATAACCCAGTTTCATTGCATCCCAAACAGTGATACCCACCACTTACTGTGGTCTTACTATGTGCCAGGTGCTTTAGAGGCATGACTGACTTAAATGGACTCTAATTTAATTCTGCCTCACACAACCCTGCAAAGAGGGTCGTTTGGGGCCATTTGACAGATGAAGAAACTGACACAGAGTTTATGAGACTTCACCAAGGCCACTTTGATTTCAAGTTTTAGAGCTGGGAGCGAAACCACAGTAAAGATGATATAGTTCATACATTAAGAAAAAGATCAGTTTCCTTGATGATGAAATGAGCTAAAGGCCACATCCTGATGCTTGATAAATTTTGTGCTGTCCTGACTCATCCAGCCAAACTGGGTTGAAATTTATTGTAATTAGTTGCTCGATCACTTTTTATCTTATACCTAATTTGATGAGTTTCTCATTCAGTCATATTTATCCGGAATTCTACTTCCACCCCCCCAATGCCTCCTCTTAAGTTAATAAAAAAAAAAAAAAAAAAAGTCTAAAGTAATATCCAGGGCCCTTTTACCAGGTATCCTGTGCCTTTTTTCTAGAATGAGGGTCAATTCCTCAGAGCGTCAGCAAACATCATCAAAGAACTTCACTCTTCTGACGCTAACTCACATTTTGCAAATCTACATATTCAACATATAAGTTTTGCTGTTTCGTTGTTGATGATTTTTTTTTTCTCTTCCCCTACCAGCCCACAGAGAAGATGAAATGAAAGGTCTTCCTTTCAGCAAGTGTTTAAACTACAGTAGTTTCAATTTCAAGTAATTATGCATACATCCCTTGGATATTCTTAAGACTTTGAACACACACATACCCTTACATTTGAAATCCTGTGATACCTGCTGTAAACTCTAAAATTGGTGAGCAATTACCTTTGTAAGCAGTGTTTCTGAAAAATAACATCTGCGTGTGATTCACACCTTTTTTTTTTTTAACTTGTTAATTGTCTGGTTGTTAACTCTGACTACTAATCTTAGGATGCTTAAGAATTTGTAATTTCCCTTCCCATATCTTCTCTGTGGTGTGCAAAATTTGGGCACACCTGTGTAATTAAAATATTCTCTGCTTTTAAAACAAATCTCAATTGTTAGGCCTACAGACAATCACATGAGCACTTGCTACTGGTAACAGATGAAGTAATGAGTGGCAAGAACATGCATATCCTGGCTGTCCAAGAAGTGGGGAGCTGCCCGATTTTCTTGAAGTTGTAAACTCATTATTTCACTCTTTTAGTTTTAATAACGATATAACCACGTGTTATAAGAGCTTAGGTGCTTTCAGAATTTCCTTCACCTTCATTAGATGTTTAGGAATGACCAGAGATATTTGTGCCTAGATTTTTTTTTTTAGCTGGAATTTCCCCTCCCTCTTCCCTTCCTCCCTCTCTTTCTTTCTCTCATAGGTATGATTAGTCTACTATGAACTTGACACCATACTGGGCATTGGTGATAGGACAAGAAAAAAAATTCTGGCTTTCTAGGAATTTACACTATAATCTTTTCTATTCCAAATGTCCCCTCTGGTCCATCAGCATCAGAGTCTCCTTGGAGCTGGTTAGGAATGCAGACTTCATATCCACTTCCAGACATCCTGAACCAGAGTCGCATTTTAGAAGGATCTCTAAGTGATTCCCTGCACGTTGTAGTTGGATGAGCACTGGTCCAGGTCAGGAGTTGGCTGTCCCTGGAAGGAGGGCCAAATCCAGCCAGCTGTCTAGTTCTGTTGGCATTTGCTTTTTACTGTCCATTACCTAAAAACAACTTTTACATTTTAGAATGGATGTATTTTAAATGGCTTTATGACTGCCTATAGGACACCCTCGATTTTGCCTCTTAGACTACAAACTCTAAAATTCTTACTATCTGGCGTTTTAAGCAAACGTTTGCTGATCCCTGCTCTAGAATCTAGACGAATCTAGCGTCCAAAGTCGGCATGAAGGCACAGATGAGGGCTGTCTTTTGAAATAAGCCTGACACCATGACACTGGTTCCACTGGAAATAGTTGTCAAACGACCAAATGTCAGAGGAATAGCTATGTTCTTTTTATTTTATCTTTTGTTACAAAAACCATGGCATATTTTCAACAGGAAAATTGGCACTGAAAGCCTATGTCTTGGATGGAGCTTGTAAAAGCTACAAGTGTAATGCGAATTTCATAGCTCCCCCTCAGAGATGGGTGAGGACCTAAACGAAGCAGATATCCTCAGACCCAGAAAGACCCAGAAAGCCTGAAAATCAGTGCAGCGGGTTCCATCCAAGTTCACAATGAAAATGATTAACAGCAAAGCAAAGGCTGTTGTTTCACTGTGCACAGCCGTCTGCAATAGAGCTGTGTTTTTGAAATGCTGCAAACTTTTTCGTTTTTCCAGATGAAGAAAACAGAAAATTGCCATTTACTATCCTCCTAATTTCAAAAAGTAAAAAAGAGTGATTATATCCTTTCCTTCCATAGAATCACCGTTAGGCAAAAGAGTTTTACTTTTGAATATGCACATACCCATGTCTATCCTGCAGGGGGTGGATTAGCTGAGAAAATGTAACCTGGGGCCAGGGTTGAAGATGGATGGGTAAGAGCACAAAAGAAGAGGAGAGAAGAATTGAAACCAGAGGGAAGGGATGAGAGGAAGGAAGCTCAGATGATCTTCAGGGGAGAAAAAAACACAGAACTCAGAGCGAGGCCATGAGGCAGTGTTTCCACAGGGCCGGTGACCTGACCACTGTCCAGCTGACACTTAATAAATACTTGTTGCACTAGATTAAGTTAAAAGGATTGAGTGGGTGTTGAATGTGCAGTGGCAAGACCCAAGTTGCCTACTTCTCAAACCATGTAGGGCTTTGACACTGAACAAATGGGAACCTGTTATTTCAAGATCATCTGCGATACATCAAGTCAGCTGATTAGAACAGGGGCCCCAAGGGAGCCAGAGCGGCTCCTGATTGAGGCTTCGCTCTCTTCTCTCCCCGGCTCTACATGTTTGTGGAGCACAGCCATGGCAAGCATCAGGGGCGACAGGACAACAGTGTGGACAGTCCAGCCCGGCCCATCAACAGGCCTGGAAAAACCATTCAAAGCTTAGGGGCGGGAACTTGGCCAAGAGCGTCTCCCTGGAGCGTAGGTTACAACCTGTTCTTTATTTGAGTGCTCGCCCGGAAAGAGCAGGCCCTTTTAAACAAAACAAAACAAAACAAAAACAGATGATACTAAAGTCAGATTTAGCTAATTTCTAAATGGCATTGGGAGGAAGAAAGCAGTGTGCATAAGATGAAGGCCTTCTATGATTCCCAACTTATGATTAATATAGTTAGAGCAAAAGCTAGAGGTTCTTCATTGCTTTTCAGCTAGGCAACTGATTGTGCACAGGTATTATTAGTATTGCTACTCAAGCTAATACACAGTGTGAATTTCCAGAAATGCATTACTGTGGGCTGCTCCCTAGGTATCTACATGGCATAATGACAGAAGGTGCTACCCAAGCGCATCCCGCCAACCCCCTAAATAAGTACCCACAGACAGAGGAAGACACACTGCCTGGCTTCCCTCTCACTGAGTGGGGGTCTCAGAATGCTTGATGTGACTCTAGACTCTCCAGAAAAAATTGTGTACCAAAGCTGGGAGAAGGGAATCCCAGCACTGGAACTTCTTAGCAAGCCACTCTGATTCTCTGTCTCAGTTTCCTCCTTCTCAAATGGGAATGATAAACTTGTCTCTCAGGATTTTTAGGAGGTTAAATAAACAATATAGCAAGCTCCTGGCAGACAGTGCGTGCTCAGTGGATTGGGGGTATTCCTGTATCGTGCTTCACAGAAGCCAGGCCTTCGCTCACAGCATGCACGTTTCCCAGCAGGCCTTCTTTTCCAGCTAGCTTGTATTCTCCCCTTTCACAGTGTCACCTCCTCCGGGAAGCTTTCCCTGATTCTCTCAGGCTAGGAGCAGTCTCCTCTTTCCACGAATCCTGGGCCCACTTTTATCCCTGGCTCCTGACTCAAAGAATGGAAACAAACTCCTCACAATTTTATCTCCCTGGGAGTGAGCTCGCAGGGGCTGCTTCTGTCTTCACCCCAGTTACAGGCCCACCCCTGACACATGGAAAGTGCTAGATGTTAGCTGGATTGCAGAACAGCTCTCTGTGCTCTGCACGCAAGAAGCTACAGTTTAATTTTACTGCTCTCTTTGGGAATGGCTGGCAGTTGTTTTTTAAAGCTTGAGTTTCGGCCACAGGGCTTTGCCCCAGACCTGCCTTCTGCTCTTGATTCAGGAAGGAGCCTATTCAGCCCAGACTCCCCACTCCCCCTTTAGTCCAGTCGGCCTGTGCCCTGCTCTGCCCCATCCATCATCCAGTCTGTCAACATGGGTCAGCGAATCCTGCTCCTTGGGGCCTCTGGTCTTGCGCAGTGGAGGGAAGCAGACAGAAGTTCCAGCACGGTGCTGAGAGAAATAAAATTGCTAACCATCTTTCATTCTGCAGGAAACGGCCGAAGACAAACTTCTCAACAGTATTGGAGAAAATAAAATGAGGTGTACAGTATCTGGTAGGGTCACGGCCTTTTATGATTCCCCAACTTATGATTAATATGGTGACAATAAAACCTAAGGGTCCCCCTCCGTTAATAGGGACTCTGTTGCCTTTTTAAGACTCAACCTAGATATCCTCAGCTATTCAATCGTGGTATTTAAGGGACAAAACAAACAAACAAAAAGATAAACAAAGGGAATTCCCAAATCACACAGAAGAGAACTATAATCCCGTTAAAGTAAAAATCAAGGCAGTTGGCCAGGCTTTGTCTTGCACTTACAAGGACTGTGGGATCAAATAGAGCCATCAGATGGCTCTATGTCAGGGGGGCTTGGCAGGGCGTTCTGAGACCAGCATGTTCGCAACACCAGAGATTGCCCTGATTTCCTTCCCGCCTCCCATCTGGCGTCGTCGGCCTGCAGGCATGGCCTCCACGCTCTGCATTCTTTCAGGAGAAGCACTCAGTCCGTAAGCAGACAGCGAGCACCCAGCTCCCCGGCCTTCCAGCTCTCCAGATCATCACATCGCTGTTGGTTGTTATGAGCCTAAAACAAGTCCTCAGAGCAATGGATACGTGCAAAACCATTCGTCTTCAGCCTGATACTGCTCACGGGGAAGGAGCAGTGTGGGCTCCTGTGCTCTCCCTCCCCAGCCTCCCGCCAGTGTGAGCCAGTGCTGTGGACCAAAGAGAAGGTGCCCATGCTCCTTGTGACTAGGAGAAATGAGAACCTACAGGCTTGGGAGAGTCTATCCCACACCTGTTTGACCTATTTAAAATGACCTCCAGGCGCTCGCTGCAAGGGTGAGGCCTTCCCTTGGAAGAAACCTCAAAGGCAGTGACAAGCCTACAACTGTAGGGCAGAATGTGCCACATTTCAAATGATTAGAGGAGTTGGGTATTTAGGAGGAAGTGCCACTTTTGCAGTGAGCTATACCATACATAGAAAGCAAAGGCACATTTCCTGGGGAAATCAGTCTGTCCTCTGTCACATGAAAAGGGTAGAGTTATATATTTAATAGACATGCCGATAGCAGGTTGATTTTTGCAAAATAACTAACTTTAAAAAGGGTGAGTAATTCCTATAGAGGTATAACAAACAAAGCTTCAGATCAGGGAGAAATTTAAAAGGCTGAAAAGTTATGGTGAAAAAGTCTTCTGACCGAGTGATGGCAGAATGATGTCCTGCAGGCTGGATCTGGCCTGTGGATATATTTTATTTGGCTCATTCCAAGTTGGCTCTTGCAATGAATTCATTGCCAACATTTAAAAATTGGATGATTCTATATTTTAAAAAATATAAACACCTAGGTTCTCTGGAAAAACTGGAAGTTCTGGCAAAATTGGATCTAATTTCCACTTGGCAACATTCAGCTAAAGTTTAAAAATAGGTGCCCCTCTCGATAAGACATGGACACAATCCTTGACACTTCCTAATGTCTTCCCTACACTGGGGATATGGAACCAGCGCCATTTATCACTTTGTACACAGACAACTTCACTCGTCCATTCTATCTACCTGGTACCTACAGGCACCTGCATTCGCCCTTCTTATATAATTATTTGTTATTAACAGGTGTCATCTCCAAGTTCCTGATGCATGAGTCAGAGATAAAGCAACATGCCACAGTTAGTGAAAATTTCCTCCTTTGGAAAAATTAAGGCATTAAAAGGACAGAGTTCAAAACTGCTCTTTGGCACTCCCATGAGTCTATGGTTTGGGAAAGGATCTCTTCTGCCAGTAATAAAAGGAGTTTCCATTTGTAATTTTCAACTACAGGTAGCCTGAGCAGAAGTAGTCTTGGTGAAAAAAGATCATCCTCGGTGAATCACATCTGTGAGTCTTCTCAGTTGCCTTAAAATGAGGAGCCTAATCAGAGAGGGAAAATGTCCTTGAGCAGAAAAGTATTCCCTTTTTAGGTTCCCATAGCAAGTATAAGTGGACTCTTTCTCACCCACAGATATGATTTACTAGTCATTGATAGGTGAAGATCCCTTTTCTAGTGATGTGGATGGGTGGATAGATGGAGGGATAGATCTGAACCCTGTTATCTGAATCCCTCTGTGATCCACAACACCCATTCTGCAAGACGGCTATTGAGTGTAGAAAGGACATTCATGACAATGGAACTGAGTGGTGTGTATTAAGCAACGTGAGGCCAGGACTGGCAGTCTGGCCTTCTGCCCTAACCCACTGGCTGTGGGCCTAAATGCAGCCTGTGGCTGAATGCCAGCTGAGAGAGAAGTACACACGAAAACATAGGCAGGCAGATTATTTACGAGACATGAAACTAAGTGCTCACTGGTTTTTATGTAACTCGAGTTGAGCTCCACAGTAGTTGATGGGGACCCAATAGAGACCAGCCCATGGTCAGGGAGCTATATTCTATTCTTACTCCCTCTTAACCACAAAAATGGAACCCAACCCACAAAAGTTTACTAAGTATCCTCTCCATATGAGGCACTCAACTGAGATGGATGTTTGCTGAATAAAAGTCACTGAACTATTAACAAAATATTAGCAAACTGAATTCAACAATGTATAAAAAGGCTTATATACTATCAGTGGAATTTATGGTATGCAAGGCTGGTTCAACATTCAAAAACCAATCAATGTAATCAACCATATCAACAAGCTAAGAAAAACCTCATATGATCATATCATAGCTGTTGACACAGGAAATACGTCTGACAGAATCCAACACCCATTCCTAATTAAAAAACAACTGTCAGCAAATTAGAAACAGAGAATCACCTCAGCATGATAAAGCACATCTACAAAAACCCTACAGCTTGCATCACATTTAATAATGAAATCATAAACAATTTCCCCCCTAAAATCAAGACCAAAGCAAGGATGTGTCTTTTCACCACACTTATTCAACAAAGTACAGAAAATTCTAGCCACTGCAATAAGGCAAGAAAAAGAAATGAAAGGCATACATACTGGAAAGGGAGAAATGAAACTCTCTATTTGAATTTGAAATGATTGGCTACATAGAAACTCTTAAGGAATCTCAAAATATATAAATTAAAAATAAATAGAATGAACTCCTAGAACTAATAAGTTAGTTCAGCAAGGTCACTGGATCAAGAGCAACACATAAAATGCAATCACATTTCTATATACTAACAATGAACATGTGGAAGTTGAAATTAAAACTACAATTCTTCTAAAGAAAATCATAAGCTTAGGTACACACTCAATAGTCATAGGCTAAATAAATGGAGTGACTTACCATATCCGTGGATTGGAAGACTAAACATAGTGAATGTCAGTTCTCCCCAGATTGATCTATGGGTTTAATGCAATTCTTATCAAAATTACAGTAAGTTTTTTGGTAGACAAAAGTAAGCTTATTGTAAAATTTATACGGAAAAGCACAGGCCTTAAAATAGCTAAAACAATATTGATAAAAGAGAAGAGAATGGAAAGAATCACCAACAGCAATCAATTGGCAGAGAGACAGACACAGATCGATGGAACAGAACTCAGAAATAGATCCAAACAAATATGCTCAACTGAATTTTGATAAAGATGCAAAAGCAATTCAATGCAAGAAGAACAGAATAACTTTTTCAACAAGTCGTATTAAAGCAATTGGACATCCGTAGGCAAAAAAATATGAACCTTGACCAACTTCACACCTTATACAAAAATTAACACAAAATATATAATCAACATACATGTAAAATTTAGAACTATAAAACTTTGGAGAGAGAGAAACAAAAGAAATTCTTCGGGATCTAAGGCTGGGCAAAGATTTGACAACAAAACTTGATCCATAAAAGAAAAAATAGCTACATTAGACCTCACCAAAATTTTAGATGCTTCCTCTGAGAAAGCGAATGCGAAGAGGGTGAAAAGACAAGCTATAGACTGAAAGAACATATTTGCAAACCACATGTCCAACAAAGAACTAGTGTCTTAAATATATTTTAAAAACTCTCAAAACTCAACAGTAATAAAATAAACAATTCAATTAGAAAATGGGAAAATTCATGAATAGACATTTCATTGAAGAGGAGGCACAGATGGCAAATAAACACATGAAAACATGTTCAACTTCATTAGCTATCAGGAAAGTGCAAATTAAAAACCATAATGAGCTATCACTACATACTTACAAGAATGACTAAAATAAAAAACAGCAACAATACCAACTGCTGGTGAGGATATAGAGAGACTGAATTACTTTTACATTGCTGGTTGGAATGGAAAGCAATACAAAAGAGTTTGACAGTTTCTTATAAAACTAAACATGTAATTACCATTTAACCCATCAGTTTCACACACGGGAATTTATCTGAGAGAAATGAAAACTTGTGTTCACACATAAACTTGAACATGAATGTTCATAGTAGCTTTATTCTTAATGGCCAAGACTGGAGTCATCCCAGATTTCTTCCAGTGGGGGAATGATTAAACAAACTATGGTTCATGTGTATACACTATGAAATACTACTCAGCCATAAAAATGAAGGAGCTGTTGACACATGCAACAACTGAGTGAGCCTCCAGAGAATTATGAGTGAAAAAGTCAATCCCCAATAGATTACATACTATACTATTCCATACATATAACATTTTTGAAGTGACAATATTTTGGAAACAGAGAACAAATTAGTGGTTGCCAGGGGTCAGGGACAAGTCAGAGACAGAAGGAAAATGGGTGGAGTTCGATGGGACAATACCAGGGATCCTTGTGGTGATGTACTGTTCAACTTGCTGTTGTCACAGATAGAGAAATCTACACATTTGATGAAATTGTCTGAAACTAAATAGACATATACATGCATAATTGAGCAGAGGTAAAATAGGCAATCTGAATAAGATTGGGGGATTCTATCAATGTCAACTTCCTGGTTGTGATACTGTGAAGAGTTTTGCACAATGTTATCATTGGAGGAAATTAGGTACAGGATACAAGGGATCTCTCTGTAGTATTTCTTACAACTGCATGTGAATCGGCGATTATCTCCCTTAAAATTTCAATTAAAAAAACAAATCAATGAACTAGGCTTGAAGAGAGGTATCTTCACTCCCTAAAATGAAAGCTCCACGAGGGCAAAGACCATCCCTTTCTTTCTGATCATTCAATTCTCAAAATTTCCCATTATACAAACCAAGTATTTAATATCTTGTTGTTGAATGAATGAGCCTTCACTTAAGTGTATTGGCTACTATACCTCATTTAAATCTTAATACAAACTCTAAAATGGCTATTATCCCCATTTTAATCCCATGGGAAGTAGGAAATGAGGGTTCCAACTGGTTACAAGAGTTCTTAAAACTTGTTATGACCCCAAATCTCAAGACCTTTCTACAATGCCTCACAAATCAGCCATGTACTTGTGTCCAGATGCAGCACCACAGGGAAATACAAGCCAGTTCCAGAGGAATAGTCCCTATAACAGAGACCTGGGAGAGAAAACATGGCAGGCTGAAGATGGGGCCTCATGGAAGGCTTCCCTGGTAAGAGAGCATCTTCAGGATCAGGGTGACATCCCAAGGAAAATGATTCGCTGGTAAGAAATAAAAATGTCAATGACTCCTCTTTTGTTTTCTCTGTATTATGTTTAAGATAACATAATCCAGCCCGGCCGGGCGTGGCTCAGCGGTTAAGCATCGACCTAGGATCCAGGCGATCGGGGTTCGATTCCCGGCTCAGGGCACATGCCCGGGTTGTGGGCTGCAGCCGATCAATGACTCTCTCATCATTGATGTTTCTATTTCTCTCTCCCCCTCCTTTCCTCTCTCTGAAATCAATAAAGATATATTTAAAAAAAAAAAAAATGATAACATAATCCAAGGGCTCACCCAACTGAATTCTAAACATACTCCCTTTCTACTTCCTTAGAATTGCAAGTTACTGGGAATATAGGAGATAAGATACAGCATGTTACTTCACTTTAAAAATTCAAAACTCTGTTAGTGTTTATTTAATAAAAGAACTATGAGTTGGGAAATATACTGTCTTCAGAGTTTAGCTTTGGGTGACTAACCCTTATTTTAGCAGATATTTTATGGTCAAATTATTTGGCATCATTGTAGAAAGTGGGTGATTTTTTTATATGCCCTTCAATAAATGATATAATCTTCATAAAAGTATTCAATTACTCTTATTAAATATATTCTTAAATATTTTATAGTTTTGCTAATATTTTGTCTAAAGCTTTTTTCTATTACCACCTTAATGACTGCTAGTATAGGGAAAATCAGTTGATTTGTGTATATTTACCTTATATCTAGCCAACTCTCCAAATTATCTTATTGCTAGTAATTCTTACTAGCTGTTCTAGGATTATAATTATGTAATTTTAAAATAAAGAACATTTTAGTTTTTTCCCATTATTTAAGTCTTTCTTTTTGTCTTGATATATTGGCTGAAACTTTCAAAGCAATCTGAATATCAATGGTATAGTGAACATCTTTGTCCAGTTTCTGATTCAAATGGAAAGCATTTTTCTTAATATGTCTTTATTGATTTCAGAGAGAGGGGAGGAGAGGGAGAGAGAGACAGAAATATCAATGATGAGAGAGTCATTGATCGGCCTCCTGCATGCCCCCTACTGGGAATAGAGCCCACAACTTGGGCATGTGCGCTGACTGGGAATAGAGCCACGATCTCCTGGATCCTAGGTCAATGCTCAACTGCTGAGCCACACTGTTTAAAATATTTGCAATAAATTTTTTAATAACATCGGACTCTATTGGAAGAGTTTCCTTCTCTCTCTAGTTTATTTAATTGTATTGTGGTTTTTAGGTTGGTTGATGATTGGTTTTTGTTGGTTGGTTGGTTGATTGGCTGGTTTTACAGCGACAGCTAAATTTGAACAAATGCTTTTTTTGGCATCATAAAGATGTTCTTTAACTTGTTGGTGTAATAAATTACATTGATAGAGAATAAGTGCAATAAGTAAATAAAGAAATGACATGAAAATTTAATTAGTTATAGTAAATAATGCATCAATACCATTGCAATAAGCTCCAGTCCATAGCAAGTGACAACTTTTAGCTAAATCTAGAAAAGCTCTCATGCATAAGCAGATGCATCTAACGAATGTTTTAAAAGTTTCCTTAGTATATAAATCAATAATATTTTATAAGAATCTAGGGGAGATATTGTGAATGAACTTAATATTGTAAATTCATAAGTGTTTGTTTCTCCTAAGAAATATCCTCTTTCCATTCAACACTTTTAAAAAAATAAAAGCATATAAAAATTCAGTAGCTTGGTGTTTGAATCATGTTATAAACTAGAAGCTGAAATAGGTACAGAAGAAAAAAACTAGCATCTGTGTCCTAGCTATGTGGTGCTAGATTCTTTCATGTTTATTATCTTGTTTGATCTCAGATCTGATCCTTAGTTCTCTACACCAGGATGAGCTGCAGCTAACATCTGAGAAGTGATGGGTTGTGCATAACTCCCTCATCCCCCAAATGGCCTTTGCAGGTAGGTGCTACTAATTTCCCCCATGTAGCAGTTAAAGAAACTGAGCTCTAGAGAGGCTAAACTGATTATCCAAAATCACAGGGATGTTAAATGGCACAGCTGGGGTGCAAATCCTGGTGTGTCTGAAACATAAAGCTGACCCTCTTTTGATGAATATTGGTAATATTTGGTAGCTAAAGCATGGGCTTCATATCTGCAGGAAGGGACTTGAATACTGACTAAGGCCCCCAGAAGCAGAAGCTGTGTGCTCTTGGGCCAGTGACTAACCACTCTGTGCTCCAGTTTTCTCATGTGTACAATTAAGGCAATACAGAATATATGTCATAGGGCTGCTGTGAGGTTCAAATGGGGAGCCACCCACAAAAAGCCTATGGCATGGGACATTGTAATCCCTCTATTACACATATGTATTGGCTAACATTCAATTTATTATCTTTATTACTATTATTTTTATCATCATCAAAACAATTTTTCTAATGGCTGTGAGTAAATCATTGCTGATATCAAGAATAAAACTCCAACAGACGCCACTCAAATGACTCAGTAGCTAAATGTACCACTGTTCAGGTAAGTCATAAAGTCTTCCCTGAAGCTGTTACAATGATTGATCCTCAGGCACAATTAAAATTCAAGCAATACACTGACATTTTAATAGAACAAATAATTTAAATACATTTAATGTGTTAGGCTGTAACAGTTTGTAATAGATACTGACAGATTTTGAGAAGTTCCCCCCCAAAAAAGTGTAGAGAGAGACTTCATCTAAGAGAGTGAAGCAGGTATAGGAAATGGGGTTGGCATTGTTTGAGAGAAACCATAAACCCTACAGCTACCTGGAATGGCGCACTTACTTTTGAAGACCAGGCCCTATGTAAAAGCCCCTTAGATATCTGTGGATTTTCTCTCTCCCTTATTTTTTTTCTGTCATCTCCAAATACTATTAAAAATAACTGACCCAGGTATTTCTTGTACCCTTAATGCAATGTTTTGAGATTAACTGATCAAAGAGACAGAAAAACAAACAAACGCTGACCTCTAATTGTTATGCTGAAACTCAAAATGAAAATGCTTTCCAACAAAAAGTGTCATCAATGCCACCTCCTCCCAGATGCCTTCCAAGGATGCTCTAGTAGATGTTTAATGATCAGCTCTGGTGGGGAGGAGGGAGCCCTGGTTTGTAGCACTTGCCCAGTTTCCATGGCATAGATATTTCCAGCATGGCTGAATTCAAGCTATCAAAGTGATGCCACTGAACGTGGAGTATGGGTTTAATCTACTCTTGTTGGCACACCCTGGATGCCATCTCTACCCCGGCTCTCTATTAGCTTCTTTTACATGCTTTGAGGCACCCATCACTGCCAGAAATCACCTTATGCATTTGTTATCCCCTGCCTGTCACCTATGTGCCCATCAGAATGGGAGCTCCATTAGCCTGAGAGGCACCCGGTCAACTCCGCACTTCCCATGTGTGCCCTGGACGGTGGCCTGATACAGAGCGAGCACTAGCTAAAGATCTGTGGGATGAATGAATACATGAGGGGCAGGGAGAAGGGGGGAAAGGGGGTGGAAGCAAGGAAAAAGCAGAGGAATAAAAGAAGCTATGCGTCCACCAGGCCAAATCCTGCCCTCCCTGCTCTTTTCTTTCGCATTTGGGATGACATCACGTGGTCATCTCTTCCCCACTAGGCAGGCTCATCAGAATAGTCAAGAAGCACTGAAGAGTTAACCTCGGCGTAACTTACAATAGCTAACACATGAAAGCAACCCAGTGTCCATCGATGGACAAGTGGATTTAAAAAGCTGTGGTACATACATACATACAGTGGAATATTACTCAGCCATAAAAAACAAAAAAAAGAAATCTTACCATTTGGGACAGTATGGATGAACTGAGAGGGTATTATGATAAGTGAAATCTAAAGAGCAATATAAATGAACAAACAAAATTGAAACAGAATCAGAGATACGAAGAACAGACTGACAGTTACCAGAGGGGAGGGGGGTTGGGGGACTGGTTGAAAAAGGTGAAGAGATTGAGAAGTGCAGATTGGTAATTACAAAATAGTTACAGGAATGCAAAGTACAGCGTAGGAAATGGTCATTAATATTGTATTAACTGTGTATGGTGCCAGGTGGGTACTGGAAATATCAGGGGAAATATATGATTGATCACTATGCTGTACACCTAAAACTAATACAAAATTATATTAAATATATATTATATATACTTTTGATTAAACAACAACAAAAAAAAATACTGCTTTCTCTAAGGCCAAATATGGATCAGCAACTTTGTCACTACCTGTGTGTATTTTTTTACCCCAAATTTTTCTGGTGACTTTTTTTTTTTAATTTGGAACATTTAAGTTTCCAAAGCTCAAAAAACCTGGTAAAAGTCCATCCTGATTAAAATGACATCATTGATCACCGTCGTGATCACCATTGAAAGTTCATGCTGATGGGTCCTTTAAACAAAATCACGTCCAAGCGTGTGTGTATTATTTTCTTTAATTTTGATTTCCTACTGTTGAAAGTCAGAGGTCCAGCCAGCTCCATTCTAAATCCCAGGCATCAGCATCCCGCCCAGCAGAGAAATGCAGACGAGCTGCATAAAACTGATACATGGAAACCATTGGAGTGACAGGAAGAATCTGCAGCTAAAGATGGGTTTGTTCACTTTCAGACTGATGTAGGAAAAGCCTGTCCCCTCAATCAGAAGTGTAAACGCCGGCATGACAAAACAGCTGCACGACTCACCTCTAAGGCTTAGGTCTAATCGACAAAAGACAACGTCCGCTTCGTGTGAGGGAGACGTTCTCCGAGCCCACTGGCCACAGATCTAGAGCTGAAGATTTGGGGTGGCGTTTCTTAATTGCCCCCTCCCTGCAGTCACGGCGGGGAGGGGTTTGTGAAGTTCGGGGGAAATCAAGACGAGCCTGCATTGTTTTCTGCTGATTTCCCAGGCAGAGGGACTCTGCTGACCTCCAAAACGACTGTTTCTCAGGTGCCAGGGCTGCAGGGGACAAAAGAAACACCCTAAAAACTCGCCGTCATTGAAGGGCAAGTGATTCTAGGAGCTGGGGAAACTAGGGGGAGGTCGCCTCTGATTCCCTAGGGACCAGTGAAGCCAGGGGCCCCGGGCTGCCACATCACACGTCACTTCTCAAAGAATCCAGCGGGTCCATGAAACCATCGGTCACCCGCTCCAAGTCAAAGCCTGATTCGAGCGTGCATTTTGGGGAAGCGCCCGAAATGCCTTTTTTTGGTCTAGCCACCAAGTGACAGTGTGTTATTGGGCAGGAATGACACACTCGGTCATTTTTCTTATGAATACAGGTAAAGTTTGTTACCAAAAAACAAACAGAAAAACCTCCCATCCAGGTAAGAAGCTTAATGTTTCCAGCAGAGTTGAGACCACGGGGCACTGTGAGTATGAAAAATCCAAAAATGCTTTATCAGGCCCCACGGTGCTGACAGCACAGCAAAGCCCAGCTGGAGCTGTGGTCAGCTGCCAGGGCTGAAATCAGCGGTGGTGCTAAAATGGCCAGAAATGTAAAAGTTTGTGTGTGGGGAATTACCACCTTGCTTCTTTCGAATAGTTTATGGGGAGGGCCCTAGGTATGAGCCATCATATGCAGCAGAATTACTACCAGTTTTAGACACTGTCTCTAAAGTCCTTCAGGCAAATGACCAGGGGCATTTTTCAAGGGCCATTCCACCTCTTTGACTTCGCCCCTCCTGTGATGAGCACAAATCGTTCTGGTGAAAGGCGGCTTTCATAAGCAAACACCATAAACCTATTTTATGACTTGGAGAATTTTAAGACGTTTCAACAGAACCATCACGGTGTTGTTGTTGTTTTTTCTGTGATCCTTTTAACAGGAAAAAAAAGACGGGGCCCACATGATTTTCACACTTAGAACCCAAGGAGTCTAAAGACACCGTGTTGGGCCATCAGGGAAAACTCTCAACCTGGCTCGCCTTGAAAAACATCAAGGGGCTCTCCGGCACCACACGTCAAATTAATTGCAGGCAAAGTGGATTACAGTAATTCACTTGGCAGTTTAAGCAAAACCAAGGGAACAGCATTAACATGGACCCCCCCTATGCCAATGGGGCACCAAGCCTTTGCTCTAGTTGATCAAATTTGACTGTAAATCTCTCCTGCTTTAACTTGATCAGCAGCAGCACAAAGGTCTCCCCTCTCTCTGTGTTGTGCGTAATGGCTTGTTTGCTCTCTTAGGACGCACGTTGATGTAGAAATCCCAGGTATGATTATTAATATTTTGAGCTATTATTAGGAGTTACTATTATATTACTCTCCTGAGACAATAGGAACGAGGCACGGGAAAGGGGCGGATGGGACTGATGTGAATGCTGGAGGGAGATCATCTATCATTGTTCAGGGCAGTTTCTGTCATAATTCAGGACAGAAAGGTCATCGATGCAAAAGGGAGTTCAACTCCTAGGTGGGGGTGACTCTGCCCGTGAATGATCCTTGGATGAATGTCCCCTGCCATCCAGCCTGTTTTGCTCATGGCTCTTATGAATGAATACCTTCCAGATCGCCACGAAAATCCATTCACTCTGCTGTATTTGCTGAGTGCCTACTGTGTGCCTAGGTCTTTGCTCTGATGAGATTCAAACCAGACCTGGATGGGAGTGCACCCTGCAGAGGCTCACAGCCTAATTAGCACCCGGGGAGCGACCTCTGAACAGTCACCAGGACAGAACTCTGTGACGCAGCTCCCATCCGGTGGACCCCTCTCTCGTTTGTGGTGTCCCCCGTACAGAAGTCTCGGGACGCTCACTTGCTCAGCTCACACTCATCAGGGCAGGACTAGGATTCTCAGCGGGGTCTGTCTGCAGGCTGGGCTCTCTGACAGGTCTACTGCAGAGAGGGGCTCAAGGCAGGGGGAGCAATTCTTCCGACAGGAAGGCGGTGAGAAGGGCTCCGGAAAGCCTTCGCAGAGGGGTGATACTCAACTGCCTCAGGAAGGCCCACTCAGAATGGAAATGGCACCCCAGGAGAAGGCGAGGCATTGAAGGGTCCCCTGTGAATCATTAAAAGGCCCCCAGGCAGAGAAGTGGACCGATGCCACCCTCTCCAAGTGAAAAGGTCTTGACTAATTACACATTTTCCTATGTGGACAGCACCTTGCTCTCAGGACATAAAAACCTTCCCAAATTTTAATGACTCCCTGAAACAACTTCTGGCCTTTGGAAGTGGGGCATCCAAGGAAAACAGTCAAGGGCCATTTGAAGGCACACGCAGCGTTCTCAGAGGATTATTTCTGGCCGTGGTCTCGGCTGCGGATCACAGGCCCTGGGCTTTCAGTCACAAGGTTGAAAGGTATTCACAAGAACCCACGCGGTCCAGGGTGACCATTTGCGTAAAACATTTTCCTTTCTTGGAACGTGAACGGGTCTGTCTTCATCTAGAATTATTTTTACCGATTTCATCTTCAAAACTTCAGAGTTGTTTTCCCCCCCGATGTTGTACTTAATGTTGTATGTCCCCCCCCAACTTTGTCTTGTGTTTGTGGAGGCACAGACCCAGCATCCCCAGGATGGGGGCCAGGAGCCTGACCCACAGACACACCTGGAAGTCATTAAGGATGCTGGGGGGGAGGGGAAGGAGAAGGGGGGGAGAGGGAGAGGGATGGGGGGAGGGCACCATTTCTTTCCCAACCCACAGACATTCTTTTTCCATTATGGCAAATCTGAGCCAAAGGCGAAGATGTTCGAAACCAACAGCCAACAGACAAACAATCACGTTCTAAAAATTCCACAGAGTTGCCTTGGGATAAAGTCAGGGGTCAAACATGTCATTCGGAGTGAGAGGAAAGAAACCACCTGAAGTGTGACCTAGACTTTGCGTTATTCTAGAGCATTCTTAAGTGAATTATATCTGTAAATGCTCAATTACCAAATCTCTGTCAAGCTATCAGCTGTGACAAATGATTCAAACAAAACTCATACTAATTTGAAGGCTGACATATCCGAATTGTCTTTTGAGAAGTCTTGCCAAGATTGCCAAGCTCCTTAGCTCCTGCTGGATTTGATAACTCCCGTTTTCTTCTAAAAGGCAGTGTGGCGATTTTTATTGGGCTTATCTAGGAAATAGATGCCACAGGCACTAATACTATGGGATGCAGAATAAAAGCGCCTCGCTACTAGAAGGGAAACATTAGATGTTGCAATGTGCCTGCCACAGAGATCCGTAAAACTCAAGGAATTCTCTCTCTTGTTAATGAAATTGGAATCAGTTGGTAGATGGACAACTGCAACTAACCCTTGGCTGTTTATGGCAATAAAATATCATGATAGTCTCTACTCAGTTGTCTGCCCCCAACCTCAGAGTTCTGTTTCGCTACCTATTATCTTTAAGATGGGGGAAAGGATTAACTTAATTTATTTATGTAATATTTCTTACAGTTTGGACAGCTGACATATATAGTTCATTTTACATGTGTATATCATGACACATACTCTGGAAATGCCAAGAAGTTCCTGGCATATCATAGGCCTGTGCCTGGCATATGCCTGTTGAGCTGTTTGCTTTAAGAGACATAAATATTCTCGAATATCAGGAAGCTGAGGCTTAGCACAATTAGTCGCCTGTCCCATGCCACATCCCTGGAAAGCACTGAAAAATGGGTCTCCGGCCTGTCTTTAGAGTCTATGCTCTGTCCACCCATCAGAGGACAGAAGGTTAGCTTTCCATGGCTGGCTCTAAGTCCCTGTTACTTTTGATCTCAGGGACAATTTCACCTGAAAGTTAGTAAGAAGCGGCATGGCTATGACAACCACACCCCATGGCTCTTTTGACTCTTACTTGGACACTTTCAGGTACAAACATTTCCTGTTCAGGTAAGATTGCTAGTTGGACTTTGACTTGCTTTTGAAAACACAAGATCTAAAAGCTTTCTCACTTTTCTGTTTGCTTAGGCCCTCTGGATTAAAATTAGACTTTGAAAATAAAATTGAAACAGTTTTGTTTTCTCTAAAACAAAAGAAAGAGAGAGAGAGAAAGAGAGAGAGAGAGAGAAAGGAAAGAAAGAAAGAAAGAAAGAAAGAAAGAAAGAAAGAAAGAAAGAAAGAAAGAAAGAAAGAAAGAAAGAAAGAAAAGAAAGAAAAGAAAATACAAGACCTAAATGGTATTCTCCTAAACTCACTGTAGAGTCAAACACATAAAATTAAAATTGCTCCTTGGGAAAAAAATATTACAAATTTGAAAACAAACAACAAACAGACAAAAAATATTTGGAACAGATGGCAATGGACCGATTTCTTTAATTTACACAGAGCTCTCACCAATAAATATTTAGTTATTTCACTCCTCTGAGCCCTAGTTACCTTCATGAAATGGTGATAAGAATATAGTCCTTGTGAGGAAACAGTGACCTAAATGTGTGTGTGTGTGTGTGTTTAGATAACATCTACCACACTCAGTAGGAAGTTAGATTCATTCTCTTTTCCCCTTCTTTTAAGAGAATTAAAAAAAAAAAAACACTCTCTATGATATTTCTAATTATTTCCTTTGCTGAGAATGGCAAAATGTGGCCTCACCCAGATCTTTTAATGAACACATCTCCTTCCCTCCTAGTGACAACCAAATCTCTGCGGCTCTGTTGGACACGGTCGGGATGGGACAAACTCTTTCTCCAGGCTTGCCTAGCCATTGGCACGAGACCCCAGCTTGTACATCTGCTCCTAAAATTTTCTTCTTGAAGACTTATCCAAACTGATGCAGTTTTATATTAAATCTCTCGCTGGCAAATGCCAATCACCTACCACTGTGATTTTGCACTTTATTTGGTTTCAAGGCTTTGGAAAGAAACATCCGTAGACAGCTGACCAATGCTCCTTCATTCCTTTCCGTGGTTCACCTCAGTTCTCTCTGCCTCGTTGGCTAATACGTTTGACCAGCTACCGTTAGGAAAACTTCATGAACGGGAGGAACACCTGCTGGCTTTTCAAATGACTGACGCCATAGACGGCTCCCCAGCTGGGCCATGGGCGAGGACAGTAGAAATATATAGTAGCACTTAGCTTTTATAAACTCACATTCCACATCATCAAAAAGTCTGCACCTCGCACTCCATGAAGATGGAAAGGAGAGTGACGGGGGAGAAAGGCACATTGGAGGTGCTCAAATTTAACTATCCTGGAATGAGAACCACTGTCCCAGCCTCGCCCTCGAACCCACACCCCTTCTCTTTAAGGACTTCTCATCCCTCCCACGCCCTCGCTGGTGTCGTGGTTCGCTATCCCCTGCAATCTTTGCACCCATTCCAGAAGCAGATGTTAGGGTTCCCTATTAATTTTGAGGGGGACCCCCAATTTATAAAAGTGAAAAGTTGTTCAGTGGTTTAATGCTAAGACCATTTCACATCTATTCAAAAAAGTTGTTAAATAGTTAAATGCTAAGACCATTTAACATCCACAAAAGCAAAAAAAAAAAAAAAAAGAGGGGGGGTTATGATCTGAGGGGCAAGGTCAGAGATGAAGGGCAGTAGAAACCATAAAATGTGTTTCATTAGATCAATAAAATGAATGACTTCACTCACTTAATTACATAAATAAAGTTGTTAAAAAAATAAACTTGGGCACGTACCACGCTGAATTAGCAGGGGCTTTATGTAAGGCCAAGGAACTAGAAACAACCCCCGGAAAGGTCACTCGAGTGTATGCGGCTTCTCTGTGAAAGCTTCATGCAAAGCCCAAAGGAAAATCCCGTAGGATCCAGGCTACGGAGGAGCCCCAGGCGGCACCCAGGGGGCCGAAACCTGGGATCTGCCAAGATGCCCCGCTGCTCATCCAGTGCTCTGTCCATCTGTTTTAAATCATGGCTGGAGGCATATTTATGTGATGAAGCATTAGAGCTGTTGCTCTTGGCCATCTAAATAACTGGGACACTCTCTCTTGGAAAGCCATTGACATCAGTACAACCAGCATATTCAAAACGGAATTTAGGATTCGAGAGGCTTGAGTGTGCTTAACTTTTTTAAAGCATGCCAGAGACTCTTTCTAAAGTTGTTAGGGTTTTTTTTGTGTTTTTTTTTTTTTTTTAAGACAATATAAGTAATAACCTAGCAAGGGCTTAAAGATTTTTTTTTTACTAGAAAAGGGATGTTCGAAGAATAAAGAGAGACAGAGAAATGAGAGGGAGTGAATGTGAGAGGTGCTGCTAATGAAACCAAGAGACAAACTGGAACATTCATGAAAAGACCCCACCCTATCTCCGAATCATGTGAAATATGGTGTGTACTGTCCTGAATGAATACTATTATTTTAATAATAAAATACCAGTTAGTTAACACCCGCTGTGGTTGTGTCTATTCCGCTTAGCTCTCATAAACAGTTTTTCAAGGAGGGAATTAATCTTGAGCAGGATCCCCCAACTGGAAATCTCAACCCGGGACCCAACATAACCCCACCTGAATCCAGGGTCCACGCTTGCTCTTTCAACGTCACCATGCGGCCTTCCACAAAATGTCCTAGACAAGGTCACCCGAAGCTCTGTTGGCAGTGATTTCAAACAGCATTGCCTCCTGAAGAGAGGCGCACAGGCGCAGGGACGTGTGTTTCTGCAAGGGCTGGGGTCAGGGAGCAAAAGGAGATACCGTGGATTGGTCACCCGCCCATGCCCCGTTTTTGAAAAGTTAAGACTCCCTGAATTAATTCATTGATGCCGAGACCATGAGAAGAACAAAACCTCAATATATCCTTCCAGTGTGACTTTAGATATGACAAGGTTATCATTTAATACAGCACCGTTCAAGAACTGATTTATGGGCTTCTGGGTGTTCCCCCTAGTACTCTAAGCTCACCTGGAATTATGGCATTTAGGGATATTCCTTAAAATTTCACGAACTGAATCAAAGCATGGGCTAGATCTAATTTCCATGGAGTAACACAAACAACATTTTAATTCTTTCATCTGCGTTGGGAGACCCCTGTTCTTGGATTTTGTTTCTCTCTTTTTTTCCTCAGTTACAAGCCAGTATCTTTTCCAAACATGTATTTCATTCAAAGACGCAGGACTCTAAGAAGTGTCTTCCTTTGCTGCCGATATTTTGTGTCCCTCTCGCAAGCCGACCTTGAGCAGGGCAGTGACCGCAGCAGACTTGCTCAATCATCTTCCTCGTTACCTGCGGAGAGGCGACCCCACGGGGGATCCGGTCCACTTGGGAAGGAAGACCTAGGAGGAGGGAGGGTAGTTTGGGCCCTGGCCGACTCACCAAAGCCCATTTTTCCGGACTGAAATCATATAGAGAGACAAGCCTGCTAGCCACAGTGGGTTGTGTTTGTGATATAATCTCATCCAAACAAGGATTATGTAAATGTCCTTCTTACAAAATCCTACACATCTCAGTAGTTTTCATTTATGGCCAAGAATGTAGTGTTTTCTTTTACTGGCTCACAGCCATTTCCCCCTCTTCTGTTTCAAGGGCAACAGGTCTTCCTTGGCCAACACACTAGCAGTAGCTCATCTCTGTGCGGGGAGCATGGAAATCCCTAAGAAAAGCCAGGGAACATATGGACTCCATCACAGCCCAAGGACATCAAGGCTGCATCTGTTCTGCGGTGACTCCAAGTCCGGTTTGGAAGAGCACTGATCCTGGAACACTTCATTACGGTCTAATCGGTCCTTCTTTCTTGCTGCTCTGGGCTAGTTTGTTCTTTGCTTCCTAAATGATGAGCCGCTGGAGTATAAACTCGCTGGAGGCAGGGTCCGTGTCCTTGGCGTGTGCTTAGCATGTTGGAGCACTTGCCCATGCATAGCCTTTGTTCTGCAGTCCTGACTCACCCCACGGGTCTCAAGACTCTGCCCAATGACATCTTCTCTAGAAAGCCTGTCACTAGAACAGGCCCCATGCTCTTCCAGGCCTGGACTGTCTTGTACTTCAGTCTTTTGTACATATAACATGAATGCACTTATTTATTAGTAGTATTAACTAGAATGTTATGTGTTATTTAATATTGAATTATCCAATGAAAATTCTGTCTTTTGAGGACCACGTGGCAGGCATTGTGCTAAGCAATGCTTGTGATTATCTCCTTTTGTTCCTCTGCAGTGTGTACTATTCGAGGAATAGATGAGAACACAGGTTCCCGAATCAGACTCTGGGTTTGAAATCCTGAGTCCACGAGCCAGTGACCATGAGCTTGGACAGATTTGCTTTCCATGCCTCTTCTGAGGATGGAAGTAAGAATGGCCACTGTAGAAGGTTATTCTGAGAAAGACATTGACTCAGCCTTGGAAATTGCTAATACACACTAAGAATGCAATAAATATTAGCTGGTTTTTAAAATCCCTATTCCACAGATGAGGGAACAGAGATTCACAAAGGCTAAGTGACCTCCCAGGGAAGACCCAGCCAGTGGCGGCAAAGCTTGGCCTTCACTCTGGGCCGCCTAACAGCCAGCTCTTCATCAGTTTGACCCACGAAATCCATCTCTTTCAACCTGTCTACGAGTTCTTTGAGTATGGAACTGTGACTATCCTTGAATCACAGAACCAAGCACAGGGCCTGACACAGTAAGACAGGTAGACAACAATTTAATTTATTAATGAGTGAATTAACTTATTAATGGCTTTAGATTTAAATCAATAGTAAGTTCAGTATCAGGCACAGAGAACAGTCTATAAAGAAATATTGGGAGGTAATCGGTATAAAATGAATTGTGTTTAAGAATTTATTTTTAGCCTGGCCGGGCGTGGCTCAGTGGTTGAGCATTGACCTATGATCCAGGAGATCGAGGTTCGATTCCCGGTCAGGGCACATGCCCGGGTTGCGGGCTCGATCCCCAGCGGGGGCCTGCAGGAGGCAGCCGATCAATGACTCAGCATTGATGTTTCTATCTATCTCTCTCCCTCTCCCTTCCTCTGAAATCAATAAAGATATATTTTTAAAAATTTTAAATAAAAAGAACTTATTTTTAATGAAATCTTTGAAATGTCCCTAAAAACCTCCCAGGTAGAAGTCAGTCTAATTATTTAAGCATAAATATAGCAGCCTTTAAAAATAAAGTGCCATTTTCTCCAATCTAAACCTAATGTATATAGCTTTTAAAACACAATCATGCACTCACTTTATTATTTAAAGTTTTTTTCCTACTCACTCTAAGTGGTTTTCTCCTCTGTTTTTGATCTTCCAGGATAGTTCCATATGAGACAGACTACACAGTAATTGAATTTTAAGGCACCATGAGTCACTTGCCTATGTGCATAACCCATATACCAGAGAGCATGCACCTCTCATTAGACAATCCCTTAAGACTGGTCGCACCCTGGAACTAAATCTTCATTTTGCATTGGAGATGTTTGCAAGCCCAGGGTCCACTATTTTCTTTCTATGAGATCCGTCCGGACACTTCTGAAAGCTTCATGCTAGAACAGTCCCTGGTGTGAGCAATATACGTGGCAACATTTTGTAACCGGCATCGTTCAGAAGCATTCCTATCAAGAACCTCAATTGCAAACTCTCAGCATAAAAGAAGAAACAGAGTTCTGTGTCTGGACAATGAACTTGGACTGCTGTTTACCAGTGAATGGAAAACAACATTTCTAACCCAGAGAAGTGACACTCGGCCTGGTTTGGTGTCGCCTCGGCTCCCTTCACGCTCGGGGACAATGGCGCGATTGTGTGGGGTTGTCAGAGCGGCCACCAGAGTCAGGCTTTACTGCTCAGGCAACTGAATGACCACCTTCATACTTGGTGGCTTTTCCCAGTCGCACTGTGAACAGAACATGTAAGGAGACCAAGCCTCCACCACAGGCTGCATTATCTCCGACTTCAAATGGAATCCTACTGACTCACAAATGCACTTTTCAAAATTTGGCAAATTTGCCCTACACTTGAGAAATAAATAGGATGCTGTTAAAAGATTAGAATTCCACAGTCAACTGAAATCAGCCGTTGGAAATGAATGCCTAGACCCTTCTGCAGCACCATATTTGCTACTGAAGTCGCTCAGTTATAAAGCCAGAGGTTTAAAGTTAACCTGGATCCAAGTCTTGGAACCACTGCTAGATAGCTGTGTGACCTTAGCCAAGCTATTTAACCTCTCTGAGCCTTGGTTTTCTTCCCTATAACAGGAGAATAATAATGACTTTACAGGGTTGCTGGGAGCATTAAAAAGGCATTTTTAAGCATCTAAAGCCTTTAAAAAATCTTTTTTGGCTCTTAGGTGACTTGGAGCTAACAAAAGTAGGTGCCTATCAAATACACATGGATTGGGAGCGATAAAAAAGATTTCTGAGTGGGATCAGGAAAAACTGAAGTTGCCACAAAGAGCTTTGAGCTCCTGTCAAATGCTCCTGGTGCTCAGGCAACTGGTGGGTGGAAATCACTTCATCGAGACAAAACCAATGTCTTCTTCCTTAAAAAAAAATAAAAAAATCTTCCATCCCCTTGCTCCCTACTGGATGATGGCACTGGAACTGTCAGAATCGTCTCTAGTATCTCCCTGCCTCATCTCTCACATCCAGTCACTCATCAAGGACGAGCCTCCCCAGTGCTTTGATCTTTGCTGCTCCTCGAGCAGCCCAGGACCTTATCCTTGCACCCGGATCCTTGCAAGCTGCACTACTTTTACTGTTCTGGGTCTAATCTTCGTCTTGCAGACCAGCTTCTGTGCTCCCACCAAAACATTTCTCCTTAAAGTACATCTGGGAGAATTCCCTGGCGGCTTCCCATCCCCATGTCCTCTCAGTCCACCTCTCTACCCAACTGCGGAGTATTTAGTCAGGAAGGACCACCTGAATGTAAATCGGAACCACCTCTGTGCAGGGCACTGGGCAATACCTGTGACAATAACAACACTGTTACTTCGAGGGCCCTCTCCTCAAATGCACTCGCACACGCGGGGAGAGGTGTCGGTGCAAGGTTACACACTGCAGCACAATCTGTAACGGCAGGAGACTGGGAGCAACCCAACTGTCCGTCAGGAGGGAACTGGTTCGATGAATTATGAAGCATCTACACAGGAGAACACTCAGCGGTTGTTAAAAAGTGAAGAAATCATTTATATGCTGATGTGGAACCATCTCTGAGAGAGACTGTCGAGTGAAAAGAGCAAGGTGTGGATGGTAGAGTGAATGGGAAGGTGAGAGAATATATAAACATATTGTCTCGTAAATGCATAAAAATGTCTAGAAGAATACACGAGGAAATGATAGCATTGGTTCGGGAGAGGAATTAGGTGCCAAGGGAAATGGGTAGAGGGAGATTTAATAATATATAAAGAAAACATATATATGTGTGTGTGGATCTGAGATATATATATATATACACACATACACATAAATATATTTACATACACACACTGTTTTCTATGCTCTACTTTTGACTTTGAGCCATGGAAATGTATTACCTACTCAAAAGTAAATAGCATATATATGTTACTCTGCCACATAAGCTGGGAGTCTATTTTCTGCTTGCCCTAGACAATAGCAACACACAAGTGGCTTCCCTACCCCCAGCCTTTTCTCCATCTTATGCAGAGAGGCCGTATAGACCTCCTTGGGATTCAGCTTTGGGCACATCAGCTCCCTGTTCAAGCTCCCCCTGGCTGCTCACATCCCATGGGATAGAGCCCAAGTTCATGGACACCCCCCCAATGCCTGACTCAGCTTTCTGGTAAGACCTCCAGTGTCGAGTGTTCCATGGCGACCTGTGTGTTTCCACGTCCGCTCTGTCATTCTGACCTCCCGCTCGTACTGTTCTCCCAATACCCCAAAGCTCAGTCTCTACTTGATTCCAAACCTCAGTTCAGATCTTCTTTCTCCAACAAGTCATTCCAGGCGGGATCCACCACTCACCTCCATCCCTTGCTGGAAGAAATCCCCTTCTCTGAAATCCCAGGCCACATTTTTCTGTTACCTCCTTAGACTACTTGTGACTTTACAGGGGATCATAGTTCATTTGTACCCATTTATCAATTTGTTCAATAAACGTTTACTGAACACCTGCTACCTACTGTGTACTGAAAAGGGAGGGGGGTGAGGGCACAGAGAAAAAATCCACAGCAGCGTAACTCTTGCTCTCACGGAGATTATGGTCTTGTGGGGCAGCCAGACAATAAATGAGAAACCAAACCTTGGATGGTAATTTTCCATAATTTCAATGTGGAGAAGTTTTAAGCTCCATGTGATGATTGTTGGCCCAAAGCAACACCGTAATGTTGCAAAGGTTAACGAGCCAATATTAAATCCCAACACTGCCCCAAAGCTATGATTCTCTGGGTCAGGGTTTTCCAACCTCACCACTATAGCTATTTGGAGGCAGCTAATTCTCTGTGGTGGGGGCTGGTCCTGTGCATTGTAGGATGCTTAGCAGCATCCCTGACCTCTACCCGCTAGATGCCAGTAGCACTGTCTTCTCATTACCAAAAGTCGCCTGGGGGGGGTGGGTTTGAGGGGGCAAAATGCTCCCCTTTTGAGAAGCACTGCTCTAGGCAAATTCCTTAACATTTCTGAGCTCCAGGTTTTGTGTTTTTTTTTGGTGCCTGGAGTGGGGTTTTTTTGGTTGTTTTTTAAGGAAAACCCAGTAAACACTTGAAAAGTGAAAAACAAACCTATAAAACAGAATACTACCTACCTCAGAAGATTATGATAGGAATTAAAAGAAAAAATGTCTTTTTAAAATGCTTATTAGTGCTTTTATCAGTGAGAACAACAACACTAATTTGGCTGGTTTGTTTCTCCCTGCTCCCTTAGAAAATGGACAAGATCTCTTGTCAGGACCTTCCCAGTCTAAACTAGCATTGAGTCCATGAACTGCCCAGATTGTGGACATGACCTTGGCTTGTGCTCAAGAGAGATCTCTAGAATTACTGCCCTGAACTTGACTCTTGGGGAGGAAGCAGGAAAGGTCTTGTCAGGCTACATTTGCCAGATAAATTCAACTCCAGTCAAAGTCCAAGCTCCTTGAACTTGGATGTAAGAGCTGAAATATACATAATCTGAGGTTGGGAGTTCTGGATCCCATAAAAATGTCACATAAAAGATGGTGGGATTACCTAGCTGTTGACAAAGCCAGGCTTCGGATAACGCCCTCTCGGCAGATGCTTTATTTGCACATCCCCCATCATCCTTGTAAAACCATTTATTTTCCCACGCTGTTGGATGCTGTGAGCACTTTCGGAAGTGTTCTCGGGGTGTTTGAAATCAACAAGGCAATTAGGGAGGTTTTAAAGGAATCAAAAATACAATCAACAGTACTTTGCAAATGTCAATAGAATTCTTGGCTTGGGTGACCACGGCTGTACTGTGCATTTGTAAGGAAATTTTGCAGATGATTTTAAAATAAATATGCATCGTTCTGAATTCCAGGATTTATTTTCAAACTGGGAAATGGATAAAGTGATGAGCGGTCTCTGGCAGGATCCCTATATGCTGTGGAGAGAAGTCTTTCCTTGAAGAAAAGATGGGAAAAAATAGGTTTTGGAGTCAGACCGACGTGGCTTATAATCCCGGCTGTGAGACACAAACTGAGTGACTTGGGGAAAATCACTAATTTTCTCAGAGCTTGGTTTCTTCTGCTTTAAAATGAGGACAGTGATGCCACCTTAAATTAAAATATATTAAGTCCAGCGAAGTGTCTTTGCAAATCTTTATCTCCCATCCTCACTCCCTTCAGGGAACAGAGCATGGGCTCATTGGTTTATATTTTTTTCTAACACCTGCAAAATTGCACACTTTCTAACCGATTCAGCTCTCTCTTGACCAAAATGCCTTAAGACACAAATGTTCCACATCTGTTTTACTCGGCTAAATAACATAAGCCCAACCCATCACCTTTTCTTTCTTGCCACAAACACTTTCCCTTAACTTCTTCACCATTCCCTTGCAAATAAAGGCGCTGCTTTCTGGGGTTGGGCGAGGGCTCTGGCGTATACCTCAGGCCTAGTAGGAAAAGATACCAAGCCCGAGCAGGCATTCACTCAGGCGGGTCAGGCGGTTACCTCCGCGTTGCCCCTCGCACCCTGCCCTCACCTTTCCTGTCCTTAGCATAGCATGCTGAGAAAACTCAGTTGTGTTTTAAAAAAGCATAAGTATTTATATTTCGCTATAGTTTCCTTATAGCCCGGTAATTATTTTATTTTTATTTTTTCCCAAAAAGTCCATGAATTAAAACCAACCCCGTCACCACTGGAGATGCACTTCCACGCCGGCTCGGATGCTTTTAAGACCATTTGCCGAGCGCTCTGCTCCGTTCTGGCCAGCTCTGGGGCAGGGGCACGCTCTAATTACTGATTGTGAAGCTCCGTATCTATAGCAACAGGCGGAACTGACAACAGGAAGCTTCACCTTCTGGGGCACCATCCGAAGTTTGTAAAATCAACGTGAGGCCAAGGCAATAGTTAATCAGGAGGGCTTTCAGAGCGGGAGTGCTCCGAGTCCACACCGAAGAGGCAAAGGAATTATTTAATAAGACAATCACGGGGCTCGAGAAGGCAGAGTTTATTTAGCTTGGCTTCCCAGTGCCTGTTGTAGTAATTTATCCTAATGGCACCAATTCGCCCGTGATTTGATACAGCGGGGGACCGAGGGTATCGGTTTAATCAAACCTCGGCTGAGGCGGCCTGTTTCTTCACCGCGGCTGCCGTGTATCAATCAGTTTCACCCGATTCCCTAATCGGATGGCGCACGGATGTGACTTTTCCCAGGATTCAGGGAATCGGGGTGGCGTGATTCTTCCTAACGTGCCTGCGTTTAAGCGGCATTATTTCACCCCACTCCCATCATTTCATGTTCCTGGAGCTGACAGGGAAAGGGCCTGGGCTCCAGTCCGCTGTGGATGGGAGGGAGAGCAGGAAAAAAGCCGGGAGCACTGGGGTCAAACTCTTTTGATTACTGCCTCCGCCTCCTGGTAGATGTGACCGTGAACAAGTTACGAACCCTTCTGGGTCTCAATTTCCTTGCTCGTTTCTTTACACCAAGGCCGGAGTTGACTAAGCCACAGAGCTATTATGAGTACCAATGACTGAGCCCAGAACAGTGCCTCGGAAACGGGAAAACAATCTCAACAAATGCTAGTTTCGCTTCTGGTCCGCCCTCGTCTCCCCCACAGCGGGGAGACGGTGGAGAATGTAGCGGCTTCACTTTTACAGGGCAAGATTCTAAGCTTTATAGTGTTTTACAGGCCTGGTCACACGTGCCTTGATAACCCAGGGACGGGGTTTAAACTCAGACCCTCGTTCTCGGCTCTCCTGTCCCCCTTGGGGCCAGGGAGCTCCCACCATGCTTTATACCCTTTGTGCCAGCCCGGCTGTTGGGAAAGGCCGAGCTCTCCCCCACACCAGCGGGTCCCATGCTGCTTTCCTATCGCCCCTTCTTTCTTATGAAGCACGAAATCTGATTGAAAACACTGTCCAGGTCCAGGTAAGAAGTAGGATCGGGCCTTTTCCTCTTGGCGAGCAGAGAGTGCAAAAAGGAACAAATACCCATCTTAACATTGTTTAAGAGGAAAGAGAGAGAAAAAAAAAAAAAAAAAAGGCAACAGGGTCCCACAATTTAGGGCAATGACCACGTGGGCAGCAAGGCCACAGAAAGCAAAGCGTTCAGTCTCTGCCTGTGACACTGAGTCGCGGAGGGGGGCCAATGCGAGCTCCGCTGCAGTGGGCCTCAGCTGCTACTTCTGTAGAATGGGTGCAGGACGACCTACTTCGCTGGGTTGTCATGGCAATGAAACAGGCTAATCCGGTCCCCTCCGCACTGTAAGTGGAAATAACCGTAGCTAACTGTCCGAGCGGAAAAGGGCAAGGCGTTACAGTCCCTTTCCTGCAAGGAGAACTGAATCCAAGGTCTTCACCGCTTAGCCGGGTTGGTCACGTTTTAACTCACTCACCTTAGCTTAGGGGTTTTCCTGCAGCCATCTGTACTTGACCGCTAACTGAGAGAGGGAGAAGAGAGGCGGGGAGAGGGAGGGAAGAAGGAAGGAGGGAAGGAGGGAAGGAGCGAAGGAGGGAAGGAGGGAGGGAGGGAGGGAGGGAGGGAGGAAGGAAGGAAGGAAGGAAGGAAGGAAGGAAGGAAGGAAGGAAGGAAGGAAGGAAGGAAGGAAGGAAGGAAGGAAGGAAGGAAGGAAGGAAGGAAGGAAGGGGAGCAATGTCTTGCTTTGTGACACCTTTCCCACTCTCCATTCTTAATGCTGCAGGATTTTGTGTGGCGTGTAGTGTCGGAGCTTTATGGTTTCAATAGCCAGGGTAAGGAGGTTAATGCCACCTTAACAAGGGACTCATTTCTTCTTCCCTCCCAACTTCTCCCTTTTCTGTTTTGGCTCAGCCTAGGTTTCTAACACTACCCGATGAAATGCAGTCTACAGCTTTTAATTGTGCCCAGAGGCGGTACAACTTCATAGAGGTTTTTAAGCAAGTGGCGGAGGATTTGAGAAACAGCTGTGTTGTGGGCCCATGTGCTCCGAGGTGGAACAGCCCCGTCAGCACCTGTACCCGCTGAGCACACACCCTCACACCCTACATGCGTGTGCACAGCTGGGACCCATCAGGGTTGTAAGGAATTAATACTTTTAACTTGGTATTTTATGGTACCTAGAGGAGCCTGATGCTATATTAAATTCGGAGTACATAAGTAGGATTTTGTTCAATCTTGGAGTTCCTGGGGTGGGGGCTTGGTGGGCTGGGTGGGATATTAAAAACACACACACACACAAATACACACGCACGCACACACACACGACCTCTTTTCCAATGCCGAGAACGAATTGTTTTAATATCCCAATGTTTGGTTTATTTATTATTAGAGATGAGTGGCCACTTTTAAGGAGTAATGGACTTTTCCCCGGCACTAACCTAGTATTCCCAACTGAATCTCGCTCAGACTCCCAAGCAATTGTGGAAAGCCGCCGACACAGACTGTTTTTTCTGAATCGCCCTTCCCAAAGCCCACTTTCCTTTGGTACAAGCCCCCATGACATACTTCCCACCTTTTGGACTCTGAATTCAATCTTCAAAATCCTGCTGCACTCTACCATTCACACAACTCTGCCACATGCTATCCCACTGGATGCCCACCTCTTCCCAGGGTATTCAACCAGGCCAGTGTCTGCGCACCCATTTTATAGTCATGCAAAAAGAGGATCAGAGAAGGTACCTGCCTAAGTCAAGGCAAAACCAACCTCAGACCTTGGAATTCAGTCCACTGACCCTAAGCAAACCCTTTTTTAAATCTAAGACGTAAATACAACATGAAAAGTTTATTCCATGGGTGGCTGGCACTGAGTGAGTTCTCAGGAGTTTTTACAGATGTTAAACTTGTGTGATAGGCAGAAAAAGGACCCTGCCAAAGATGCCAATATCAAATCACTGGAACCTGTGAATGTGACCTTATTTGGAAAACAGGTCTATGCAGGTGTGATTAAGCTAAGGATCTTGAAATGGGAAGATAGTCCTGGATTTTCTCTGGGTGGGCTCTATATCCAATGACAAGTGAACTTATAAGAGAGAAGCAGAGGGAGATTTGAGACAAACAGAAGGAGGTCATGTGACCACAGAGGTAGAGAAAATACTGACAGCCACCAGAAGCTGGAAGGCACAAAAAACAGATCACCCCGAGCTCTCCAGAGACAGTGTGGCCCCGCAGACACCTTGGTTTGAGACCTCTGGCCCCCAGAACTGTGAACCAATGAATATCTGTTATTTTAAGCCACCGAGCTTGTGGGAATTGGTTACAGTAGTCCTGGGTATTTTGCTCTGGGCTCCATGTTAAATTTTGCGGCAAATGGGGGCTCTTGGCACGAAGGGCACCTTATACTCTGGGCACTGTTAACATGCAGAAAGAATGCCGGCAACTGGGAAGAATGGCCCACTGCCCGATGGTGTCCAGCCCTGCCCTACCTGGCAAGGACACCACCAAAGTTCAGCCCCAAGGGAAGCCAGTCACTGTGATCCTGATTGACAGCCAGTAGGGGAGGCAGGAAGCCTTGTGCATCTTGGGCAAGTCACTGAATCCATGTCTCAGTTTCCTTGTTGGTAAAATGAGATTCTCGATGTGAAACACACTCTGAAAAACTGCAAAACATTATAGGAGTGTTGGTTATTTGCCTCAATACATATTTATGAAGCCGCTATGGAGTATTAGACTCATGGAGTGCCCACGGCCCTATGACTTGGAGAGAGGGCAAGTCTCCAGTAGGTATTATTGCAAAGTCCTCCAAGCACGCTTTCTCTTAAGTATCCACTTATCATCCATTAATATATTGAAACCTCTTTAGAAATCATCCAACCCAGAATGCTAGGTTAATGTAGCCCATAAATTTAATTTCTGCAATGTTTCTTTGGATTCTCCAAACTTGCCTCTTTCAAGCACTGAACGATCAGACTCCAAACCCACAATAACACGCCATTTGTTTGTTTATCAGGTTAGTAATGATTTTTTTTAATGAGCACTCAATACTGGTTAGAAGAAGCTGGCATCTCAAATGCTGCTTTTGATCACTTAAAAATGCTACAAACCTTTTGGGGAGTAATTTGGCAATACGTCTCAGGAACCTTTAAAAATTGTGCTCAACCTTTGACCCAGTAATTCCATTTCTGGGAAACTATCCTAAAGACATAATGGGAAGGATGGAAACTGCTTTATGCACAAAGATGTTTATCAGAACACTCGTTCTGACAGCGAAAGTATTTGAAACCATCTAAATGCCCAACGATGCAGGAGTGGATAAATACACAATGGGGTGTCCCTCTGTGGACTACCCACCAGCAAGAACTGCAGGTTAGAAGCATTTAAACAACACGCTGAAATGTATCCTGCTAGGGAAACGTAAGAAGCAGGGATCCAAATGGGTACATGGCAGTGACCTCAACGTGACCCAATGCAGCATAACCCTGAAAAACGACTGGGAGAAACGCAGAGTAGTTATCGTTACCTATAGCCAGCAGAATTATGAGTGATTTCCTTCCTTTTTCAAGACTTACGAATTTTCTTCACTGAACGAACTCTATTACTATTAAATAGAAAAACTTATTTGAAAATAAGAGCCCTCACATGCTAACACATCATAGTTGGGTGGGGAAAGCTTGTGATATGTTCTCCGATTCCCTCGTGATTTGACTGCACCCTTCAAAGTCTCTTCCTTATGACTTAAAAATCCCGTACCATTCAAAGCAGTCCTCCGGCTCAGCCTTATCATTCGTGTGCTCTCTCTGTTAAACGTGGAATGAGAATAGGGGCTGAGAGAGGCCCTGACGCAGCCCATCACCAGCCCAGGAACCCACCTCTGGGTGCAGGCCATGCTACAGTCTTTGTGAGAAGAGCTGGGCTCTTCCTGAATTACTGGCTTGTTTCATGTTTATACATCAGTTTATGCAAAACTGATGGTCTTTCCTAGTTTGTGGGAGGCTGCTGGGGGGCTCAGAGACTTATCTCTGGCTTGCTTGTAACAATACCACATAGGTTTGGGGGTCCTGGCCTCACTCTGACCTCTGTGTTCATTTTTTTGTTGTTGTTAACCCCCTCACCCGAGTATGTTTTTTCCACTGATTTTTTTTTTTTTTTAAGAGAGTGGAAGGGAGAGGGAGAGAGAGAAATGTCAATGTGAGAGAGACAGATCAATTTGTTCCCTCCCGTGCACACCCCAACCAGGGCCGAGGATCGAACCTGCAACTCAGGTACGTGCCTTTGACTGGGAATTGAACCCATGACCCTTCAGTGCATGGGCCAATGCTCTAACCACTGAGCCACACTGGCCAGGGTTCATTTCCATACTCTGAGTTTCTTTCTTACTTACTGATCGCCTGCACCAAATTAAGCCTTGATGGGCTGTTTCAAATAGTTGTTAGAATGAGTCAAGGTATTAAGTCTTTTTTTTGTTTGTTTTTTTTCATGAAAGGTGGGCTGTGTGCACTGCCATGGACTGTCGGAGGGAATTCCAATAAAGGCAAGGTCCAATCAGACAGAACCACCCCACTTGAATCCACATCGCAGCAGTTGTATGGATATCAAAGAGCCTGGGGGACAGGAAGGAGTTAAATCCTGTGGCAGCAGAGGGTGGGAGCTGGCAGCATTGAGGGGCCTGGTCCCTTCCTGCACGGGAGGAACACGGGGTCATTAGAGCAGGCAGGAACTTGCACTTGGCTTTGCTGGGAAAGCAAATATTGTGCATATTGCAGTGTTCCTGTGGGCGAGCTAATTGTCTAACTGCCCTTGAGATGTATATAATTTTGTCTGCAGCCCTTGCCCCTCCCTCTGTGTCATCGCCAATGGGCCGGGAAACTTTAACAACATCTACGCCCATTAAAGGGAGGCAGCGGGCCACCTCTGATACCCACGGCCCTTAGGTGAGCCATCTGGCTGCTGGGCTCCTGCCTGGAGTGGCTGATCGATTTGGTTAAGGGCATGACTTTATGTGCCCTTTGGTAGGTTGGGAAGGGATGTTACATTACATTCCTGGGGCTGCTGTCACGAAGTGCCACAAACTGGGTGGCCAGACTTCCCTTTCTCCTCTCTTATAAAGACACCACTCATTGGATTTACGTTCTGTTCTAACCCAGTAAAACCTCGTTTTTAAAAATTTTATTGTGGTACGAACTCTTGAGACTTACCCTCTTGGCAAATTTTTAAGTGTACAATCCATTACTGTTGACTTCAGGTACAATGTTGTACAGAAGCTCTCTAGAGTTTATTGGTCTTGCTTAACTACCCTGTCTTAATTTGATGACACTGACCAAAACCTTATTGCCAAATAGGTCCTATTCACAGGAACAGGGGTTAGGACATCAACATATTCTTTGGGAGAACACAATTCTACTCATAATAGATGTTTGATGATTCAGCGTTATTAGGAGCAGTCTGAGTTCAAATCCTGGCCCCACCCCTCACGAAGCAGGTTATCTAACCTCAGCTCCCTCATTTGGCAAGTGGGCCAGATGTCACCACCGACCCCCTAGGGCTTCTGGGAAAATTAAATGGGACCATGTGTGATGCGAGCATACTACCAGACACAGAAAGTGCCCATCAAGTGTAAGTTGTGACTCAGCCTTCGGATTGTCACCCATCTCTGTGACTTGAACACAGACATCACTTCCAAACACTGAGAGACTCTGGTTTAAGATAACAGAGGGCACACAATCATTAAGCGGACCTAGCTCTTTACAAGAGAGGTTTGCTCTGCCTGGAAGCCTTTCCTCTGCCTTCTCCACCCTCCTGCCCAGCCTTCTGGCCTTGGCCCTGCCCGAATCGACATCTACTCCCAAAGACCTCCCTGGTCTCCCTGCTGAGGGCAGCTTGGTGCAGGTCCTGCTCAGCCCTTCCTTCCACAAGCAACTGCAATGCTGGTGCCTTTTCTGGCTTCGGATGCTGCTTGACCCATCGAAGGGGACCCTCAAGGCATGGGTGTAGGATTGCCTGATAAAATATAAAATGAACTATAGTATGAGCATGTTCCAAATATTGTAAATACTGGATCAGGGTGCAGATCAGAAGTGCTTGGAAGTTAATGTCCTGAGAGTAGTTCTCAAGCCAGGGCAGATGGGAGCTGGTGGGTAAGTACCCCAGTATGCTTGTCCCTGCTGGGGGGTAACTCAGAGGACTGTGTTCCACACTGACCCCAGAATTCCCAGTTGGATGCTGCACCATTTGTCCGATGCAGCCACCATTCATTAATACGCCGTGTTGGCTTGCTTTCCCCTCTCAGTCTCTTTTCCCACCTTTTGCGAAAACACAATATTAAGCTCCCTGCCCAACTCCCACCCTCCTGCTGTAGACTGTTTGTGTTTCCCCCAAAACTCATATGTTGAAATCCTAACTCCCAAGGTGATGGTATGAGTTGGTGGGGGACTTCAGGAGGTGTTTAGGTCAAGAAGACAGAGCCTCATGGAAGGGAGAAGTGCCCTTATAAAAGGGACCCCAGAGAGCTCCCTAGCCCCTTCCACCACGTGAGAACACAGTGAGAAGTCAGCAGCCTGCAACAGGAAGAGGGTTCTCACCAGAACCTGACCATGCAGGGACCCCGATCGCAGACCTCAGGCCTCCAGAAATAAACTTCTGTTGTTTGTAAGCCACCCAGTCTGTGGTAGTTGGTTATAACAGCCTGGCTAAGACACCTCCCACCACTGTTCTCCACACAGACCTGTTTATTTCCTTCAGAGCCCTTATCACAATGTGTAATCACACATGCATATGTTCGCCTATTTGCCTAGCATCTCTGCCCCCTAAGCTGCGAGTTCTCTTACCAGGACGGTGTCATTCACGGCTGTTCTCAAGCACCTAGCACTGAGCTGGCACCCAAGGGGCACCTGCTAGACCATGGAGGAACAAGGGAATGAATGGAGAGGGGCTCTCTGCCCCAGGAAGAGGGAGATGGCTTTCAGCAGTGCAGAGCTGCCCTCAACAGAGGCCTGACTCACTGTTGAGATTTGACTTTGGCTGTCCCTTGTGTCACTCATTCAGAATTTGACCTCGATCGGTTGCCTGAGCTCTTGTGACCTCAGTTTCCTCATCTGTAAAACGAGGAGTTGGGACTAGATGATTTCTCTCGTGTCCCACGGCTCTAAAATTCTCTGACTCTACATTCTAGGTAATAAACTTTACAACTATGAATAAATTAATGGAAATGAATGTTTAAGTGACGTGCAAATGTTCCTGCAAGTGCTTTCTTAGTCTTTTACGTAGTGGAAGAGTGGGAAATAAAACCGAGATACAAATGATCAGAAATATTTGTGTTGGTGGCAGCAGGGTGCCTTAGCCCCGCTGATTTTCTGGAAGGGGTGTGTGGAAGAGCTGTACCTAAAGAACCTGCTGGGAAAAGCACTGAGAGGAAAGCAGGCATCCTGGAAGCTGGAAGCCCCCAACTGGATGGATGTTCCGAGCCTGGATATTCCTGGGAAGGGTTCTAGGGCCCAGAGAAGCAGCAAAGGAAATTAAACCAAATATACTCCATCTTCTTAGTGTGTTTGGGCTGCTATTTACAAAATGTCATAGCCTACGTGCCTTATAAACAACAGACATTTATTTCTCACAGCTTTGGAGGCTGAAAGTCTGAGATGGGGGTGTCAGCACGGTCAGTTGAGGGCCCTTTTCTGGGTGGCAGAAGTCTTCAACCTTCATACAGTGGAAGAAGCAAGGGAGCCCTCTGGGGTCTCTATTATAAGAGCATTAATCTCACTCCTGAGGGCTCCACTCTCATGACTGAATCAACCCCCAAAAGCCCTGCCCCCTAATTCCATCACATTAGAGGGTATTCAACATATGAATTTTGTAGGGGTCACAACATCCAACCATAGCACCATCTCTCTGATTCCCAAGGTCTGCCATGAGCTTCAGCAATACTCAGCACATTAGAATGGCGACTGGACATCAGAGTCTTTCATTTACTTGTCAACATGATCTCCCACCTCTAAATCAAATGGAAGACCCTTTTGACTAGACAGAAGACTTGAACCAAAAATCTTGACTTTCATAGGTATAAATCCAGGGGTGGGCCAAAAGTAGTTTACAGTTATTCATATGGAAAATAATACATTAATTAATAAATAATAATACAAGAATAAGCTCTGTGTTTTGCATACTCACAACTATAAACCTACTTTTGCACACCCCTGTATTTAAGAGGAAAGAAAGGCCTGCGTATTGAAAGGTGAAACCACTGATTTCCCATGTTGGTAGCAAGCTGGGAAGGAGGGGTAGAGGTAAGATTCTTTGACTGAGCACAGGCTGTGTTCAGGCCTGGGGATCAGACAAGTGTGGGCATCAGGTATGGCTGGGGAGTGGGGAGCTCATAGGGGGAACTCATAGGGGGAACTCACCACAAAGAATCACATTGGTGGGAGGTGCCCAGCAGGGTCCTATGAGATAACTCATCCCCGAGGAGACAGGTCTGATCAGCTTGACCCAGTTGCAAAGCTTGAGTAGATGGCAGGGCTAGAATTTGAATTCAGGGTGGAGGCTGTTACACGAATCTGTCTCCTACTAGACCCAGTAGACACACATCTGGGTTCATGGCAGGATGTGGTCAATAAATCAAAACCAACTGTCCTTTGGACAAAACTCTGTAATAGAATAAGCCTAAACACTTGTGCCACTGTGACACCCTGACCCTTTTCTATTTTTCCTGCTTACTTACACATTACTCATGCTGATCTGTCCCCCAAAATTACCTCCTGCCTTTCTTTTAGGACTTTTGGGTCTCTTGCCAAGGGCAGCTCTTTTTATTTTTATTTTTATTTTTATTTTTATTTTTATTTTTATTTTTATTTTTATTTTTTTTAACTTTTTGGCTTTTACTCCCTCAGAGGAGTGCATTAAAAAGTGAAACTATAACGGTCATTGATTACTGAACTAAAAATAATATAGAACATCGAGTACATGATTTCATTCTGGTTTAAGTTTTCATTGCTAAATAATACAGAAAATGGAATGTCCTCTTGCCAAAAAATGATTAGGCTGAAGACCCCCTGAATGAGGAGCTACTGCGAAGCCAGGAGTCTGTCAGCACACGTGTTGGATTTCCTGCTGTTTTCACAAACAAAAATAAAGCATGACAGAGAAACAATGGCCGAGAAAACAATCTGCAGGTACAGAGTCATTTCCAGCCTACATCTCAGTGCCAGGCTGCTTGTCAACCATGAGCCTTGCTCATATCGCAAAAACACGAGCCCCAACAGGTACTCATCAGCCCCTCTAGCTTTGGGGGATATTTACACGACCTGTCACGTTATTCACCACCATCCATCCCTGGGATATCCTCGCAGAGTCAAAGTGTCCATGATGCTCTCTGAGTGCCAGAGGTACAAATGAGCTCTTCTGGTCAATTCAATTCTATGCATATTTGCTGAGAATCTATTATGTACAAGGGTGGGGGTTAAAAGGGCAGAAAGAGATAGGTTAGGTGCCAGGTGCTTCTCAACATCTAATTTCTCATAACAATCCCCAAAGACCAATGACAATAGTATTCTCACGTTATTGTGAGGAAATTCAGAGAGGTTAGGTAAACTGCCCCACAACACCCAGCCGATGAAAGGTAGAGCTGGGATTGGATTTGGGGGCTGTCAGGCTCCAGAAACCCTTGTCTTTCCAGACTGCCTTCCTTCCCAAAGAAAAACATCCCATGTCTTCTTCAGAGTTGTTGAAAGTGGCCCTTTACTTTCCTGCAGACAAGACAATGAAAGGTGAGCATAACAGCAATGAAAAGCGACACAGAGCCCGGGGAGGCGGAGTTGGAATGGGGTGTGTGCCTCGGGTGGCGAGAAAGGACTGCCTCTCTCCCTTTGCACAGGCACAAGAATGACTTGGGGTACCAACTATTAAGTCTCTTTGCCAGTCAGAATTGGGTCAGATATTCTAGCAGCGAGAACAGCCTGTTCTCTGCTCCAGCTGTTATCTGAGCTACACAGCTGGGGGGAGGCCTCCAACTTGCTTCCCGGGCTCAGAGCTCAAGGTTTGCACAGCTCTCCAAGCAGCACGTGCTGGCCTCTCCCAGCGGGAAGGAGGAGAGGAGGGGCAGGGAGAAGAGAAACTAGAAAGAAGGGGGGAAGGTGGAGGGGAAATGGGAGGGACATTCTTGTTTCTGGTGGAGGAACTGATTATCATGTTACATGAATCTGCCGGCCTCACGGTTGTCAATCAGGGAAAATTTCCTGCCAGTTGTTCATGGGTAAGAAGCTAAATTCTCTGAAAGTGAACTCAGAAAACAGCCTAGGGGATGCTGATAAAATGGGTCCTGGGTGCAATGAGATCTCTATGAAAAAAGGCCTATCACAGGGTCACCCTATACTCCATACTCGGCGTCTACCAGGCCAGCAACACATCGGGATTTCCCAAAGCCCCTGAGACGTATGTTAAGGGGCCCTTGCACCAGAGGAACGGCACTTTCGTTTCTGTGGGGCTGAATTGTAAGCTCACATACCTCTTCCAAGTTCTGTTCCTAAACAATCCTGACGTGCATGACACCAAAGGACCCCACCAACCCGCTTGCTTGGAAAACCTCCATCTCCTTGCATGTACCACTGAGTCGGTCTTAAAAGCAGTAGAGAAAAAATTACTCTGATTGCCTCCTACTTATCTGGATGCTATTGCTCCCTACTTCTGGGTTCTTGGTGAAAAAACAAGCAGTTGTTATATGAATTTCATAATTTAGAGATAAATAATGAACACCAAACTCGGAGCGAAATACCCTAGTGTTCATTTTATTTAATATTCTCCATTGGTGGAAATAAATTAAAAATGAACAAGGCTTGTTTATGCCTGCCTCACATTGCTCTCCACTTTTGAATTGCAACCGCATATTAATTTGCCAAGATCCCATAAATTATAATTAGCCCGGAGGATTAACAGCATAAATCCTTGAATTTAAAACCAACCTGCCCGGCTCTCTCTTCCCTATGCCCTAAAGTGAAAAAGAGCCATAAAACCTATCACCGCTACTTGATCCATTAAACTCGGGAGACGTTCTTATTTCAGCTTAGCTGGTGGAGGTAGTCTTTGTTCACTCTTTTTAAAGTTACAGTGGCTCCACAGGAACTGGGAGATGGGAGACCATCCCCGTCGGGGCCCAGCCCAGTGCACATTCACTCAGAGAAGAAGAGTGGAGTGGAGGCGGAGACAGGGTCCTGGCGCAGATCTGAGATTAAAAGTGCCCCCCTGACTCTACTTTGTAGGTCATGTATTGTCAAGAGGCCCAGAGTACTTGGAAGATGCACACGGCCCATGCACATGTGTGCACACACAGGCAGGCAGGCATACACAGTCTGAACTTGTATCCAGCCATGTTCATGCCAGGCTGATTGGGAAACTGAGGAAGGACAATGCTGCTTGGATGAAAAAGTATTTAACACAAGACTATGGCACATTTTAAAATGCTGGCTCTTCTGATGAGAAAAGCGGCAAAGCTGTCTGAAGTCTTCACAGTGTACCAAGTACATCTGTGCTCAGCTCGGCCTGGACAGCCTCCCTGCAGCAGTGGCCAGGTGTGTTGAGAGATGCGGTCCAGAGCAATGTGTGAGTGCGTGGTTAGCTATGCTTTTGACGTGCAAGTCAGTTGTGCAGGTGGCCTCCCTGCACCGAGACTTGTAAAGGGAAAGGGTGGACAAATAACAATAAATCCTTGGCTTCCCTCCCTTTGATTCTTCAGCCTCACTGCTCCTCTCTGCTTTCTTCATCTTTACTTGGGCTCCTAACCCCTGGGCCCCATCTCCAAGCCTGGATGCTGCTCTCCTCTGGCCTCCCTTCCTGCTCGTTTTGGGAGACTTCCCCCGTGCCCAGGTCCCTCCCTCTGTCCCGCCATCCCCTGGTGTCCCACTAGTCTGGGGGCTTGTTGAGAAGGGGAAGGGCACCTTACTCATCTCATTACCCCACCTTGAGTACTGCACGATGCATGGTAGGTGCTCAAGAAATATTTGTGAAATCCCTGTGATCCTAAAAAGGAACAAAGATTTATATACACATCGAAAAAACTAAATGTCTGTCTTGGGCCTCCAAAACTTCTGAGACTTCTGATTCCAGTAACAGATATTGAAAGGAGCCATCCTGGTCTTCACAGATGTGGTCAAAGGCAACTAATGATTTTTGAGCATTTGAATTTGCCAGGCACTGAGCAAGGCACTTATGTTGATTACTGTGTTAATTTTCACAACCACCTGGTGAGATGAGTTATCAGCCCATTTCGCAGAAGAAAATGTGGAGACTCAGGGATGTTTGTTATTATAGCTCCGGTAATGATGAGTCTACGAATATTCTCTGGTGATGCAGTGTTTCCTGACCCCTCTCCAGTTTCTATTGCAACATGTCCCCTGGAAGATGTTCACCCACTTCCAAAGGAGTCCCAGTGCTTATAGGATCCCTGGGGCTTTGCTAGAGTGGCACTCACTCAGGGAAGCATGCCAGAAACAAAAGAAAGTGAGGGTGATGCCACCACAAGGCTAACTGCTCTCCTTTACAGTTTTTAAAACCATATGCAAATCGTGACATTGCTTCTGCAACTAGAAACAGAACACTTGTGAAAATTCCTGCCCAGTGTCAGGAGACAGCAACCATACATCGACTGTCATGATTATTGGTTGAATACCTGTCTCCTGCCAGGACACCGGGCTCCACAGACCAGAGCAGGGCCTGGTTGCTCGACAGGCCACTTCTAGAAAGTCGTATCCTACCTGGCGCATGAGAGATACTCCACACATATTTGCTGAATGACTGATCGAACTTTCCAAACTAACTAACCAACCATAGTTGAGTATCATGGGTTGTTTAAATGCAGATCGTAGTCCTAACCCCAGATTTAGCAGGTCTGGGGTGGGCCTGAGAATTTGCGTTTCTAACAAGTTCCCAGGTGATGCCCAGGGACCACACGGTGAGAACCACTCATTTCAACTTGTAACTGAAGCCATATAAGGGGATACCCTGGAACCACTGGACATGATGTAGAATAAGATGATTGGTACAGGAAGATAGTCACAATATCCTGTTAGCAAAATAAATCAGGTTACATAATAAAGGGGGGATAGCATCCTGTTTCTGTGATTTTTTTTTTTTTAAAAAAGCAAGAATAGCTATGTGTATATTTATATAAATGTCTACATATATAAATTTAAATGTGTAAATGGATTTAGGAATAGGTATAGATGGGATATGGGTATGAATATAGAGGTAGTATACTTTTCGCTGAGCTATGAGATTAGGACTATTCTGATTTTGTTATTTTGGCTCACCTATATTTTTTACTTTTTCAACACTGATCATAGGAGAAATAAGATTCTTTTAATTTTTAGAAATGATAGCAGACTGCCATTACTTTGGCCCTTGGCACCTGTCACAGCTTCTAGAGGTGTTTGTTCCAACCCTGGCAAAGTGGAGATTGCATATAAATGAAATATTTGAGCATCCTAAATTCCCTTAATGAATCAGTAGCATGTATTTTTCGTCTTTTTTTTTTTTTTAGTGGGTCCCACAATGACTCCCTGAGAACTATTCATGCTGGGGCAGTGACCTTGTTTTTACTGATAAAAGAGGAATGGGGATTACAAGCCGTGACATGCAGTTTTAAATGCACATAGACACATATGCATATGCTCGTATACACATGTGTCCATACAAGTGGACATTTACATAGGCGTGTGTATGTTTATAGATATTTAAGTGTATATAAGTAGATGTCAGGTTGTCAATTGACCTTTCTTGGAAATGACTGTCTTTTACATGAGACTATTTCCTTCCTATTTGTTGGCATTAAAATACCATTTGTTTCATTAAAAGATGATGGATAGATAAATACATGCTAAAACAATCAGAGTAAAGTGTTAATGGTAGTTCACTGTAAATTTTTTTCAACTTTGATGTATGTTTGTAAATTTTCATAATGTTGGAGGAAACCTTTTAGTTTATGAAATAATGGTTATAACAGCTGATAACTGAGATTTTATAAAAATTATTAATGTCCTTCCTTACATACCAAAATAAAAAGTGGGCAACCCTATGTTACTCCTTTTTTTTTTTTTTTTTAATTACATGATATTTCAGGGCTTAAAAACCAATGCCACAGAGTAGCTCCCATTTTACTGGCTTAGGGCTTCCTTCGTTCCAGCTGTGGAGACTCCCAGGACTGAAACAGTAGAGTTGCTGGTGTCTTGAGCAAGGTCCTTAATAAGTATTAAGCAAAAATGATGCCGCCACAGGGCTGCCCCTATCCTTTCTCAGGATGGGTTATTAAAGCTTAAATTACCCCCTTCGTGGACTTCACTGGAATTCACTCTATTGGAATTTCACACATCATTTTCAATTAAGAAGCCCCTGCCTGCAGGACAGGGCCACCTGGCGTGTCCTACAAAGCACGTCTGCAGACACATGTGTAGACATGTGGCTGGTGCCATTAAAATGCCGGCGCTTGGACAGGGAGCTCCGATTGGCAGCTCACCCTACCGTTCTTGATCACATGGAAATCGAAGGCCTGAGATGGGTTTAATTGTTTAAAATACTTATCCAGTATTAATATTAAAAAACTTTTTATGCATAGCTAATCTGTAGTTGGACTGCCCAGGTGAGTTTAAATGTTACTAGATTTGTTAAGATCTTAAAAATTAACTCCATTAGCAAAGTTGAGCAACATACTAAGCCAGAAAGTATAGAATAAACTGGAACTCGGCCATCACCTTTTCCCCGGGTACCCTAATGAAACTGGAGTGCTCCCAGGTGGGGACCTTGGGAAACGGTAACAGGACCCAAAATCCAAGTGCGGGGCGAAGCCCAGTGGCTGTCCTTGAGCACTCTGACCCTTCCCCCCAGCGCTTTGCTTTGTGACACTAAGCATTTTTCCCTTACAGAGGATTTCAGCTGCCGGATTCCCCTAAAGGTACTTTACTACCTGTGCTGGGAGGAGAGCAGTCACTTCGTACAGAAATTAAATACATAAATTAATAGGCGCCTCTTCGGAAACCTTTCAAACAGGGAGTCCTGCTGCTTCGGAGGTTCTGCAGTCAATAGGTCGCGGCCTTGGTTCACGTCCTGGGGAAGGCAGAGCAGGGACTAAAATGGCCCGAGAGATGCAGCAGAGATCAACAAATACGTCCTGAGATTTAACCACTTAGGCGAACGTGTTTGCCTTTGTCAGGAAATGCCTAAGAGGGTTATGCTGAGAACTTGCCAAAACCAAGCGGCAAGTGATAAAAAGGCCAGTCCTGCCCTCCAGCTTGCTCTCTGTCAAAGGCTGGCTGGTCAGTTCAGATAGAAGAGCAGGAGGAGGGGGAGAGGGGAGGAAGGGGAGGGGAGGGGTCCCCACAGCCTCCAGCCAGAATAAAATGTGTGCTCAGTCACATGGGGCATCTGTCCTTCACCCTCTTCCAAGAGCAGGAAAGAGAGTCACTCCCAGAGGATGCCTTTGCTCCAAGAGAGCTGGAAAGGCTCCTCAAGTGTGTGATGAAAAAATTCATTTAAACATGTAGCCTTTTAGCTGCAGAACCTCTGAGATCTCAGAATTATATCCAAAAGGCCCGAGGTCTTTACTGAGGGGCTACAATATGCCCAGCTCTTTCCTGGGTGGACCCTGTATGCGTGTTTAATTTTTAATGAGATCACTCTCCAACTCCATCAGCCTCTTTTACCTGTTTGCTATATATTGAGTTTCGGTGTGTGACTTCTTCAAAGACGGGCTTTAGCAACTTCTAAAATGTTCGAAAAACATGTTTGCTAAATGCAACAGACAGCAGGCATTCTTTCACACGTCACATCCCCTATGGTCCCTAACAGAGAATCTAGCCCAAACCAGCTAGATTCGTAGCCGTTAGAGAATGGATGTGGGACCACCTATGCAGTGTGCCCATTTAACAGATAAGGTAGTTGAGCCCTAACGCAGAACACCTCTTGCCCAAAGTCACCAGATGCCCCTAAGTAACTGAATTGAACATTAGTTTGTAGAAGTGAGACAAAACGTTCAGATGGAATTTGCAGCAATTGTAACAGTCTCCTAAAAAAAAAAGTTGTATTCTTGTTTGTTTTTTGTGCTAATACATGCGGGGAGGAGGAGTGTTACGGCACAGCCCTGAGTCAGGAGTCAACACCAGATAAGTCCTCCAGAACTGTCTCCCTGGACCTCCCAGCTTCCTGAACGTTCCATGTGTGAGTCTTCCATCCCCTCCAAGATGCTCCAGGCCTTGGAAACCAAAGCCTACAACATGTTCCTCTTACAAACCCCCTACCTCTAGATGGAAGTATCCAGAGAGCAGATGCAGATGCAGTAGCTAAATATTAGCATTTTTTTTAAGGGCAAGTAGTACAGGAAAAGAGAGAAGAGAACCCATCTCAGGTAACTCCCTTTAGAAAGTTCCTGTCTGCTTTTTCTGGAAAGCGCAGAGCCTGTGGACGTTTCTGTCAGAGCTGTGCTTCCTACATTTGCTGAATAAAAAGACTCACCAGACACTTCTTAAAATACAAATTCCCTTACATAGACTTATCAGGGAGATCACCTCGTGAGCTGTATAAGTGTCTGACCACTACGCTGTATAGGCGAAATTAATGTCACAGTCAATGTCAACTGTAAATGAAAAATACAGATTCCTGGGTCCCTCCCCAGATCAAATGGACCATATTCCCTCTGGCTGGGACCATTAAAAAAAACAAAAAACTCCCCTAAATGATCCTCATCATAAAGTAATTGGGGGGAATTTACCAAATTTCCATCTGTTGAAAGGACCATACCTGCGAAACCAAATCTCTCTGAAAATTGGAAATGATTTTTAGTAACAACAGTAGAGTTGCCGGGTCAAAACTGAGGGGTGACCAGCATGAAGTTCATTCCACAACACTGTACCGTCCCACGCTTCCTCTTGGGACGATGCTGGAGTAAAGTCCTTTCTGAAACATCTCTAAGGCTCTCTGTTCATACGCCACCATTTGAAAGGCCTGAAAGGAGGCCGATCTCTGGGTGCTCTGCTCCATTTCTCTTTCCCGCGCAGAATTTAGAATAAAGGACGTTTCCGACGTGCCGTTTTGGAAGGGCGGCTTCTAAAAATGGTCTTTGCCAAACTCCCATCCCTGTTCCCTTGCTGCCCCCTCCCCCCATGACCTTTCTACAGGTGCCAAGTCTACCGAAAAAAATTATGTTCAACCACCGTGGAGAAAACCCCATTGGGTGTAACATGCAAATCGAGCCACTTCTCTCGAGTCCACATCTTGTTAATCAATTCCGCTGCCCTCCGCTCTAAAAGGGAGATCTGGAATCGGCTCGACAGGGGGACTAGAAAATGCACCGTGTGTTCCAGAGGGAGGAAGGACTCTTTCTGCAAGCCCAGCCCCAGCGCTGAATTATTTTAATTGCCGCCCGGTGATGCCAAGGTGCTGAAGCACCCCCTTAGGCTGAGTGCTTAGCCAAGAGGTACTGAATTAAACTGTCAGAACATGCAGAAAAATTGCAACTCGGCCTGTCAACAACATTTGTTAAGAGACACGGGTGAGGCTGGTGACTTGTGTAGAAAAAGAGCTGCCTGTGCAGAGCCATCAAAGCACAGCCTGGAACTAATGGGGTATTCAGAGGCCCTGTTCTACTTCATTGGTCAAAGCCAACACAAGCCTGTAAGATTTGGGCCGGTTTGCTGTTTATTACTATGGTAATAAAGGCCACTTAAAGATACAAACCCATCTTGTACTGGCGCGAACCCAGGCCTTCTCTTCCAGATCGGATCACTAATGCCTGCCCTCAGTTCTCAGGCTCTTTAAAACAATCTCCTTTTTTAAGGAGAAAAAAAAAAAAAAGTCTAGAAAAATGAAGACCCTTGTCAGAGGATGACATAGGGGCCTTGATCTTATGTATCCTTGGCTGGCTTTTTTTTAACATTGACCCTGAGATGCTCGGTTTCACGTGCCATCTTGGAGCTCCCAGTTCCCAGTTACTCAGTTATTCAATTCAATTCTAATCGAGCTGTTCCTGGAAAAGTGTTTGGTAGATGTGATTAAAGCCCATAGTTAGTCGATTTCCAGTAAAGGAGATGATCCTAGATAATCTGGCTGAGCTTGAAAGATCTTAAGAGGAGAACTGAGCCTTTCTTGGAAAAAGAAATTGTGCCTGGGATGAGCAGCTGTGGCCCATGGTGGGACTTCCAGGCTACATTTCCTGAGTGCCACAGTATGGATTTTGGACTTTCCTAGGGTTTCACTTCTCTGGTTGAGTCCTGGCTAATCCATACCCCCAAATAGTTAGTTCCTTGTCACTTAACTTTCAACTAAATACCTTTTAATCAGAATTCTCAAGATGAAGGTTTGTAGGTTACAAAGAGTTTATGTTCTTTTGCCCCACACCTATACATTTGGTGCAATATGTTAAAAATAAAAATAAACTAAATTGGTTGCATTCAGTTTTCCAACAAAGGTTATTCAACATGTACCTCCATTCATTTGTATGACTTTCCTGGTAAACATTTATTATTTGCAATTCCTGCTTAAAATTAGAATATTTTAGGAGAAAAAAAATCATTATGAAACACTCTTTTTTTTTTTTACTCTTCAACAAAAGAAAACCTGGAGATGATAAGGGTAGTTTGCTCAACATATAGGGACATTATGATAATTCCCTTTGGAAAAATGTATTGAAATGCAACTATAGGTAACAGAAAAAGGGTGAGGAAGGCAAGCACCCTCTTTCCAGGCAATTCTCACATGCATTCTTTGCTCCTGGTAATCCTGAGACCAGCTTTGAGTGAGTTAGTGTTAGGTTCCCCCTGGTTAAGGAGCAGAAACCTGGTTCAGGAGAAAAACTCAACTCACTGGGAGCCTGGAAGTTCACGTTCAAACGCCCCCGCAACACACACACTCTGCATCTCACTCCCTGGAACACAATCTCCCCTCTAGGATATCACAGGGGGGCCCAAATGTATTCTGCCAATGCCTGGAGCTTCCTGGGCCCAATCCTACATCAAATGAATGCATCTCTCTGCAGAGTAAGATTCAGAAATCTTTTTTTTGTTTTTAAAGCTTCCAGGTGATTCTGATGAGCAGACAGGTTAGGAATTTGCTGGACGAGAGACCAGCTCAAGTTCCTTCCAGCTCAAAAACTTGATGTACCCAGGAATCAAATTCCGCAGGCGCCTCTCTAGACATTGGATGGGCCGTATTCCAAGTGCATTAATGCTTCTGGGCCACGGGGATATGGTTTTAAAGACTTGAAGCATTGCCACGCTGCCTCAGTCACCTGGCAGGACCTGGCTTATCATTTCGTCTGTAATTTCTGTTACCTGGTGATTTGGAGATTTGCTTGAGGTTCAGATCCGAGGGAAGATTCAATGGTCAAAATCAATAGATTTGAACTGTGATCGCTGGATGAGACGCAAAGCTCCTCCATTCCCATTCCCAGCCACCCTGCCCTCTAGTATCTGGTACCCACAGCTTAGGCTGGGACACTTACAAGGGCGAGTTGATTACCTTTCCTAAATGAAGGGACGACAGTGCCCTGTACTTTCCAAAGATCATTTGGAAATAGAATCAAGTTGCACAGGACCCTCACACAAACTTAGCCACCCCCCAGTACGTGTTTTAATGTCATAATATTCATAACCTGAGGGGCTCTCTCTGGCTCTCAGTGGGAGAGGGTTGTGTTTGTTCCCGGCGCAAACAAAAGACATTAGAAAGCACACGGAGCGTATGATAGCACTGCCGTGCCACGGCGGAAAAAAATATGGATTTTGCTCTCGTAATGTGTGACTATTAGATCACAGTGTTGGTTGCAATAAATTATCACTTTCAGTTACTGCTAATTGCTAGAATCTTCTGCCATGGGCTGCAGCGATGTGGGCCAAAAAAAAAGAAAAAAAGTTTTGGAGTCAGATACAAATATGCATCCTGCTGGACTGTGAATGGCATCGCAGATCTTGAATAAATGCCTAAGGAGACAGCTGGGGATGAGAGCCTGGGAATCAAAGACGTCATTATGCAATTATTAAGAAAAGTGGGCTCTTCATAAAAGGAAATGCTAACTTCTCTGTGAATGCACTGACCCAGGGCAGCCTCTGCCCTCCATATATCCCTGTCAATAACAAGGACCTCCAGGATCGGTCCCTGCCATAACCGGGTAGGTTCCTACTCTTCCTGTTGCAGGTCAAAAAGAATGTTATAAAACAGAAAAAGAAAAAGACAAATTAACCTGGCCCTTTAAATAAGGAGATCCTTCGATGCCTGTACCAAAAAAGGGCTAAACCCACAAAGGGCAGTGGGCCCTGTCCCAGCCTCCTCCTTGGACTTCTTCCCAATGTCCCTGCCACCACGAAGAACCCCCACAGATGTCCCCATCCCATTATGATCCTCTGTCCTCCCAGATTATGGAAGGAATCCAATGACATCTTCCTGACACAGATCCCGGAGGTTATTGTGCTTATTCTGTGAGGGCCAAGTTCTCCCTTAAAGAGATCAAATATTTGTTGAGCACCTACTAGTTTCCCGGTGATGGGGATGAATGCAGCCGTGAACGAAACCCATGAAATGCACCTGCCCTCCTGGAGTCTGCATCCTCGGGGGAGGGGGTAGAAAACAAAATGAATGGGTGCGGGAGGCAGACTGAAGTTTGAAGTCACATGTCTAAAAGGTGGCAGCGAGGAGGAAGAAGGGGTGAGTGAGTGCTGTGGGCTGTGAAGGGCAGGCTGAGCAGAGGCCAGGACAGGAGAGGCTTCAGGCAGTGTGCTTGGTGAGCTTGAACAGCAAGGAGGCCAGTGCAGCTGGAACAGAGAGGGCAAGGGGAGAGCCCAGGAGGTGAGAACAGCATGCTAGGGAGAGGGAAGAGCAGGAGGGATCCCACAGGCCATGGGCAGGACCGGCTTTGAAGACCGGCTTTGAGTGACACCCGAAGCCTTTTGATGGTTCTAAGCAAAGGAAAGAAGTGATCTAATTTGTGTTTTCAGAGGAGACTCTAGTTCTCTGTTGAACAAAACCCCAAAGTAGGAAAAGGGGGGGGGGGTGCCAGGTGACCCATTAGGAGAGTGGGGCTGTCATCCAGACATAGGTGAGGATAGCTTGGAGGGGTGAGGAAGAGGGAAGGATGGCTTTTTAGGTGTGCATTCCTGCTTGTGAGGTTTGCCATAAGCTCTTCCCACATATTAACTCCATGGAGCAAAGTCGGGTCTGTCCCACTCGAGCCCAGCACAGTCCCTGGCCCACAGAACACATGCAGCAAATAAGGTCCCACTTTAAAAAACCAGGTAGGTAATGGTTCACTCATTCACCAAGAAGGCTGATTTATATTAGATGAGTGATAATTAATCAGGTCTGTTAGGGTCATCATCGCCGCAGTTGGAGCTCTGTCTGTCCGTCTCTCTCTCTGTTTCCGTCTCTCTTTCTCTTTGTCCCTCTCTCTCTCCTTTTTTAAAGAAGACAGCTTGATCGATGGCCCAGGACAGATGCCAGAGCCCCACAACCTCCCCCACGTCTCCCACTGCCAGGCTCTCTGACCTTCTACATGCCATTTATTTTGTCTGTGCCTCAATTTCTCCATCCCGAAAATAAGAATAATACCGCCGAGGGAACATTAGGAGGATTAATGTGGTAATAAGGACATGCCTGAAAGCAGTGTGAGCTCCTTGAAGAAACAGCTATAAAATAGGGGTCCGTTTTCCATCCCTCCTCTCCTCTCCCGCTAAATAAAACTGCCAGGGGGAGAGCAGGGAGTCCTGATAGGGTAGAACAGAAAACAAAAGGTAGGCGACGGCGACCGGCGTTTCTTAAGCAAGGATCACCTTAAGTCAACTCAAAGGCATCACGAAGCCTCTAAGCGGTGTCCCCCTTTCTGACCAGGGGGTGGGGGATGAGGAAAGAATGTCCAAGGAATTGTGAGGATTATTTTGCCCCGATTTGGGGACCAGAAATTGCCTCAGAGGGGTTTAGTAATAAGCCAGAACCATGTCACCCCTCCCCTGTGCCCAAAGAATTTAGAAGCTGACAAGGCGATCGGGCAAATCCCCTCGGCAGTAATGTGAGAAAAAATTGCCCAAGACGCCCGTCTGGTTTGGGCTGATGGCACTCCTGGGTACACACAGTGTAAACCTATTGGATCAATAAATATCGGGCTCCTTTTAATGAAAGAAACACTATTATTTTCCTCTGATTGCTTCTCTAAGGCTTTTCTGCAAATGAGAGAGACGTTTGCTTTTCCCTGTCCCTGCTCACGGTGGATCTTCAGATGGCCACTGAGTTCATATATTTGCCTTTGTACGTATTTTATACCCAAATTTTAAAAACATGTTTTTTGTTTTTTTTTTAAAGATCTTGTGTAAATTTTTTTAAAGGGATACTCGAATGCAGTGGGCTGCTGCTTGTTTGATTTTTCTTGTTATTTGCTCTTTAGAATTCAGGAAACACAGACCAGCGTGCTGGCAGAAATGACAGGGAAATGGCAACGGGCCTCGACGTTTAAAAGCAGCCCCTGCCCAGCTTGCTTGTAAATAAGGAAACGGATTCCAGTATTCACAGAATCGAGGAGTGAAGTCGAGATATCTAGGGACAATTTGTCTGTGTATATTATGACAGTATTTTTCAGGGACTCCTTGGGCATTCATTCACTCACTCATTCATCCACTCACCCATGCATTGGTGCAAGTCCTCTTACGTTATACTAGAATGCTCTAGGCTTCTTCCCCTTTCTCTCAAGGAAGGAGAGAGCGAGCAGGGTGGCCAGGAAGCTGCGGTGAGGCGTGCTGTTGGCTGAGTCACCTGCTTCCCTTTCCCCTTTCTGCAGGGGCGAGCCTGTCACTCCCGGTCAAAGGGCCTGGGGGAGGGGAGGCAGGCGAGAAATCTCTCAATGGTCTGAGAAAGAGGAACACGACTAATATCTGATTATCCTTCTGATGTTCATTCAAGTTGCCAGACAGGCTGCATTCCTTCCCTCACCTCTGACAGGAAGTCTGTGGTGGTGGAATTACTGTCCTTGTGTTCCTTGTGGGTGTCACCGTGTCACTGGGCTGCCATGGTCCTGGGAGCTGGAGGCCCGCTCAGAACATGAGCCGCCGGTGTGGTTGCTGAGCTGCTGGGATGGTAAAATGGCTCTTTTTCATTGAAAGAAAAAGTCATCCTATGCATTGCAAGCATAACTTTTATGCAAACAAAAACTCCATCGAAATTAAATGGAAAACATATTGGGTCAAAATACGCCACTGAATGTTTGTTTGTGACCTCATACTCAGAAGGACTCGTTTTTGAAAATGAGAAAATACGAAGGAAAACAAATCCTGAACCTCATCCTTCAAGCGCAGCTATTGTAAATAAATTGGTATTCAGTGATTTGGGTTTTTCCCCTTACTCCAATCGCTGCCTCCGCTCCTCCCCGCCCCCCCCCCCACCAGGACATTTTGTTTTTATCATAGGTGTAAAAGTAGAATTTTTTGCCCCGATTATTTTCTTTAGAAGTGTCGTTCTTTTCTTTGATGCAGGAGAGTCTCTTGAATGACTACAATGCAGTTATTTAACCAATATCCTAGTATCTTTCTTTATAGCTGGTGAGTTGCAAAGTATTAATAAAAAGTAGAAGACAGCATTATAATTTACTTTATACTTAGGGCCACAAGTCATATGCCCATCGGTGAGGATGAGAGCTGTACTGGATTGAAACCCAGATTCCTGTCCTCTGGGGCCAAAAAGCCACCAAAAAAAAAAAAAAAAAAAGTTTTAAACATTTACATCAATTCCAGAAAGATTTCTAAAAACCCTCCTCTCTGTGCCCGGCCCTGGGGAAACCATGTCTCCAAAAGGTACATAGATCTGTCGCTGTTTCGATCCGAGTCATTCCCTGCCAACCACTTCTTCTACTGGACAAAGACTGAATTAGATCAGGCTAAAGGCCAATTACACAAAACAGTGACCAGCGTGGCAGCTGGCCCCCTCCCTCACCTGCTGCTGAAACTCCTGGTCCCAATTCCAGGGAAAAGAGAGCTGACTCCTGGAAGGCCTGGGGGTCTGTGCGGTGGTGAGACGTTGAGGAACTGAGACCCGCATCCCAGCCATAGGGTGGAGCAGTCATTTGGGGACAACTATGTTCCCATAGTTGGCTCTGGCTTTATTAATGTTAAACAAAGGAAGGGCTAGGCGGCCCCCATCCTGCTGTCCTGCTTTCAAGCAAGGCAGCAAGAGGGATTCCTGGCTCCCAAAGGCTTCCTTCTCTGTTATCTCTTTGGATTTTAATATTGCTAAAGCCTTAATAATAGGTAGGCTGAACACACATGTAATGAATCCCATTAGTCATAAATAGCTCCCTGCACCCATGAAAATGGAAGGAAACACTCTCCCTCACACAGCAAATCTCCCTCATTCAGATTACCTGGAAGAGAAAGAAGCTGATCTGAATTATGAATTTTTGTTTTAAAGAAAATGCTGTCAAGTATGTGCAGAAACCTTCGTAAGAAAACCAGCTTGTATCTAGCAAAGTCCTTAGGTGCGCTGATTAAAGGAACAGGAAAGAGTATCCCTGTGTGCGCAGGAGCTTCTAAAAAGTCCAAGGGTACTTTAAAACTGCTTTCTTCCAAAGGGTAGCCTCCTCCGGGTTGCTCTGGAGTATTCTTTGCTGAGTATACACCCGTTCTCCTATGTGGGTGCACAGGTAAAACTCCAGCCAAGTTCCCGAATCTGAAGGATCCTAAATTCCAAGTTCCTGACGTCCACACTAATAAAGAGTGGGTCTACAGGGGACAGTGAGGGGGAGAAGGGATATATTGCTACTGCCTGCCAGCCTCAAGTTCATTTATGCTCACAAAAGCAACAGAAGGGCTTCAAAGCAGGGATGAGATTGTGAAAATTTCTAACGGTGAGGTCAGCATAGAGCAAGAGGTGAGCAAAAAACAAAACAAAACAAAAACCATTGCATTCTTTAAAAACAAAAACCCTATCTACTACTTTCTGGGGGAGTTTTCGATTTTGCTTTTGTGCTTTACATTGTTTTGTTTTATAAGAAGAGGAAAGTTTGGGGTAAGGCTTTTGTTACAGGATTGGTGGCTGGCCATTTGGCAGAACCAAGTAAAACCGTGTTGGGCCTTTCTGTGTCAGAGTAACATAAATTCCACAGTTCTTCCAGAGACCTCCGGGGCTGGCCCCTCGGGAGCAAACGCCTTCTCGGAGCAGGACTCCTCTCTCTCCCTCACTGGCCTCCTTGGCAGCCCTCCGGGGCCCCACTGAGAATGCGCCTGCCTCAGGACCTTGGCATGTACTTGCTGTCTCCATCACCCCACACCTAACCCCCTCTTTTTGCACAGGCCTCTGTTCTCTAGAGTCTCACAGCCTCTCCTCCTTCTGCCTTCTGTCCTCTTAACAGCTGCAGGTTACCTTCTCGGCACTTCCCTTTCCTTAATATGTCTTGACTTGTTTAAAATCTCTTTCCCCGATGACGATGAAAGCTTCCTGAGGACAGGGGTTTCATTCATTCACTGCTGAATCACCGGGCTTGCATACAGGGGGCCCCTGATCAACATTAGTTAATTGAATGAATGAATGAACGAACCATATAAATATATGCTGAAGATACTTGTAGATACCTGTACTACTCATTGGATGGTGCACGCACACACACACGCGCACACACGCACACAGAATCTGCAGGGACGGTGTCCCAGGAGGAGAGAATGCTAACCTGCCCCACTCAGACCCACCAAGTCAAGAAACGACTCTTTATGTGCCTTCCAGTAACATTAATTGTTGGTCATAAAACTTCAAAGAAACAGATATTTATAGCTCGATTAAAGCCCTTTTTTCCACACACACTCACCACAGCACTTTCCAACTCCGTTCCCATGAGCACACTGAAAACAGCCTTCTGCCCACTTCCTGCCGAAGCCCGTCCTTAACCGCTTCGGTCCTGAGGCTCTTTTTTCCTCCAGTGTGCAGGTCTTTCGGTTTCTCTTGGGTTTTCTCAGTTGGGTTTTTCACTCCTTTTCTCAAGCACCCAAGCCCCCACTGAGCCGCCCCCACATCCAACATGACGATAGGCCCCATGAAGAAACAAGAAGCCCCGAAGGGGATGGCGGTGGCATTAAAAATAGAGAGCTTTCTGGAAACCTCCTTCTCTGGGAAGACAAGCACGGGTGGTTAAGTTTCCCAAAGTCAGGAGGGGCTGGGGAATGGTTAGAAAGTGTACCAATTCGAAGGAATTCCTGTTTTCCTTTCTATATAAACATCAGTACTGTGAATAGCAGTGATACTGATCAATTATTATCGATCACTTTTCCAAAATGTCATAAACATTATTTCTAATCATTACAAAACTCTCGTAAGATAGGTAACTGGTCTCTCCATGTTAAACATGAGTCAATAGACGGAGAAGGTCTGAGATCTGTCAAACAGCTAGAAAATGGCCCAGCTGGCCTCTGTGTCTGCTGTCCCCATAACGGCTGCATTTACGTTCTTGGTGCGGGGTACTGGGAACCCAGGAATTGTATGACTCCCACAAAAGAAAGGACACTTGAGTGCCCCGATTCAGGTAAAATGGAAGTGGTTCCATTCCTGATTACAGCTGCATTCAATGGACATCGAGTTAATCGTATATTCCCTCATTATATCAAACATGAGGACAAAAACACATTACAGTGTGTATTCCAACAGGAGGCATCCTCTGGGGGAGTGATCGATATGGAGGTTCAGCTTTGAGGGTGGAGGCCAGCTTGCATCCTGGGTTTCTATTGACACAGCTATTTGGTGGGCTGCGAATTCTCTTTGAATGTTTGGAGAACGTCTGAGGTGGTCTGAGCATCCCACAGTAAGTACTAGCTGTGGTAATTAATAAGCATGATGTGGTTCTAAATGTGGACCACATATTTGAGAAATGATGCACCCACAGTGAAAGGAGCCCCTCTATAGATGTTATCATCTGAGGAAAATGGAAACTAAAGTGGTCTCCGTAGGATCAAGTCAGAAAACCCCTTTTACTTTCAGAAAGAAACCCCCAAAAGAAAGCACTGCACTTCTTTAGGTTGACATCTTCTCTGGCTGCATGCGTGCACCGGCTCAGACAATCCTGGCTCACGGCCGTGAGGTCAGTTAGCCTTTGCACCATTCACAGTGGAAGGTGACGCAGCTCACTGATGTCGTCTACCTCAGAGCCAGACGCACAGTGGCTTGCAAACCTTGTCCTGCTCTGATCTGGACCTAAAACTGAGGCTCACGGGGGCAACCTCAGCTGCAGGATTCCCACCACTGTATGGTTTTTACAGTGCTGTGCTTACGACAGCAAGTCTGGGCTTCTTGGAGGCCACCACTGGGACTGTGCCCGGCTAGTTCACAGCCTGGCGGGGGACCAACAGTGTGGCCTGGTGAGATGAGCTGATCCCATAGATCATTCTCTTTGGGGAATCTGAAGAAGTCAATAGTACCAGTGGACACCATACTCTAGAGAGGAGTCAAAGAAGCTACGATTGGGATGCGTGAGTCAAATCTAAGAGCGAGCAGAAATGGTGAGTAAGGGGAAGAAGCTAGAATGCAGGATAGAAGTCAAAAGGAGCTGGGACACCCTGGGGTAGGGCCTTGGACAAAAGATTCGTGAACACCTCCTGCTGAGGGTCCCTAGGTGTCCTTGGGTCCTGAACATCCCGCTGCTTCCTGTCCTTCCCAAGGCCTGGCTGTTGGGCATCTCTTGGTCCCCATGCATATGCATACTTGCAAAGGGATGCATATTATGTGAGGTGACTGGAATGATTTCCTTGCAACCAAAGAGAGCAGGGGAATTGCTAAATTCTAGAGACAGTGCTTGGGTAAATTATTTAAGTCTCCCCTTTCAGTGGGGCCACAAACTCGAGGACCAGAGGGCCTCGTCATGGGCCAACAGCCAGCTGTAGATAATACTTCTCTTCTCCCAATGTGAAGTTGAGTCCGCATTACTCACAACTTCTTGTCCAGCAATAAGTCTTGTTCAGGCTTCTTGCCTCTTGGTCAAATTTTTTCTAAGCTTGTTTTTCCAGCACAGGGGTAAGATGAGGAACCTTAAACCAGTTATTCCAGGCCCAAAGGGCTCTGAAAATTGAGATCTGCCTAAAAGCCACTCAATTTAATTGTGGAACTCAGTGATGTTTGCTGAGATAGGCTCTCTTTGATATGTGAGTGGCTTTCTTCTGCTCAGTCCAGCTTTTCCTGATAACATTCCAGATCTCTGTCTACACATTTCATGTGCTTTTGGTTGGGAGAAAGAAGCACCAGCCTGTGTCACTTTTGAAGACTCGACTTGAAGGGCTTGGAATCATGGAAGCTCCCTGAGGTGTTCTGTAAAGCTCAGGAATCCACGCCTCACCAGGACACCTGCTTTCTCACCTCCAATGTGCCACTCTCATCCCTTCCTGCCCCATCCCATGCCTAGGAGAGGGTCTCAGGGCTGTATGTCAGGGTGCCAGCCTGCCCCAGGGACCCACCTTTCCTGAGTTGTATCTCTCACCATCGTCCCTGTCAGACATGGGGTTTCCCAGCGCTCCGAAGAGTATGTAGTGGCAAGAGACGACTTCTATTTCCGTCACAGAAACTCCTTATCTACACCCTAATGTCAGGCCCCTACACCCAGCGGGGAGATTAACTCATTCGTTTAGGCTTTAGAGAGTACTAACAACATGTCCTGATTCTGCCACAAGTTTCGATAAGTTTATTTTCTTTCCAAAGCGAATTCAGTTAAATTTAAGCTCCATATTCTCGGAACGTGTGAAGAGCCAGGCCAGCAGAAGACATCCCTTCCCACCTCTAAGTCTGCATTTCTTACACAAATGAGACCTTTGCATACTGACCAAACTTAAATGATAACAATAATTTGTCATTAAAACTAAGACTTGCATTTCTGCTATCTACTCTTGGAGTTTTGCAAATAAAACATGAAGAGCAGAGGACACGGACATTTATTGAGCATCTGCTATGTGCTGGGAATTTTCACATTCACAAAAGAAAATCAAGTGGCCGTGTGATCATTTTAAAGAATGTTGAGAGCGGTCACAACACAGGATGTTAGTTTATTTTCTTTCTCACTGACTATTTCTGCTGCTACTTCTGACTCTCTTCTCCCTACTGGGGAACTGTTATTATGAAGCACTAAAATGTAGACTATACTACATTTTCTAAGTGTAAACAGTTATTATAAAGATGATACGACCTTGTCATCAAAATTTTAAAAATTCTATTTGGATCATTTTTCCCTTGAGTAGAAGTCTTGAGGAGAATCAATTTATGGAGAGAAAGCTATATTTCCAATGGAATTTCCGCTTTAGAGAGTTAGATTTCTATGTGGTGAGGCAGCAAAGGAGAAAAACACACAACCTGAGCCTGTGCCCACATCTGCCCAGCGAGCTGGGAAGCTGAGAAGCTCTTTTGCAAAGCTCAGCAATGCACGCCGCCCAATGGGAAGCTCCCAGACCAGTGAAAAGCATTCTCTGTATACCAAGCACTGAGGCCCGCCTCCACCTCACATCACTTCCTCGGCCACTGTGGTCACCATAATGACCCAGACAGTGGCCTGTGGGTGCTGGTCACTGGGGAAATCTGAGAGACCTGCAGAATGTGGTTTTGAAAGAGCAGAGAGCTACATAGCTCCCGAGAGAGCTCAGAAAGAGAGGGCGCGTCCGTGCTTTTGTTCTTAAACGTGTACATCCAGACAAATGTATGTATCCGTATAGGAGCAAAATAAATAGCTGGATGATTCAATGGAAGCAGGTTTGATTTCATATATCACTTAACAGACTCATTCTTTCTTTGTACAAAAGGAAGCAAAGCCTAACTCATGGGGTTAGTGTGAGGATTCAAAAGAGGTAATAGTTGCTAATCGCTTAATACAAGCTGGTGGCACTATTTGCTTCATGAATTATTTCTTTTTAGTATTTATTTTTGGTAGCATTTATTATTTTTGCTTATTTGGGGTAATATTTATTGATCTTTCTACATATCATCTATGTTGAGGTTTCTCCCTCTGTATGTACATTTTCTAACACAGGGACTCAGCGTGCGTCGCAGGCTCTCCACTAAGGGGAACACCGGCTAGAAACAGGTCCGGCTTCCACACCCGGCCTCCTGGGCGCCCAGCTCTCCACGGGGCTCCTGCAAAAGCTCCTTCCTGTTTCTCTCTGGCGTCTCAGACACGTCCCACCACAGTGTAAATCAAGAAGTTCACCATGGTCTGCTTCTGCCGGTGGCGCCTTCGAACTGAAGCGAGCGGTTAACCAATCCAGCCCCCACAGAAACTACAGGGTGGGCTCCAGAGGGGGAGTCAGAAATTCTTTCGATGAAAATGCAAAGCACGACCTCATAAAAGAAACCCACTGCGGGAAGATGAAGAAATGTCAGTTTGCATTAAAACAAAATAGGAGCATGAACATTTTAACCATCTGGCAAAAGACCTTCCCCTACGAATGCATAAAAGTTGCCAGGGAGTTAGACAAGAGCTCTCCACAGCACTCTTTGTGCCTTAGTGAAAACATTGAGCAAATCCAGGGCCAGGTGTTAGTAACTGGTTTGCTCTAGCAGGCCGTTCCTTTTGTGCCAATGTCTTTGTTTTACCTTCAACCCAACTGTCTTATCACACAGGAGAGCCTATAATACCATTGGAGGGAGGTTGCAGTCATAAACATGCATAAGCTGGTGAATAAAATGATACTGGTATGAAACTTTGTGAGGAAGAAAAGATTTGTATTGGGCAATGTAGGCTAGGTTCTGCTGCAGTAACAAATAATTCCGAGATCTTGGTGACGTTACACAGCAAAGGTTTGCTCCTCACTTCCTCACACATTCAACAGCGAAGCTCTGTTGACCGTGGTCACTCAGGGCCCTAGGAGGACAGAGCCTCCATCAGGACATTGGTCCCTTGATTGCTACAACATGGGAAAGTGTCGGGGTGAATGCGCTGGCTGGAAGTGACACACGTCCCTTTCGCTCCCATTTATTTCATTAGCCAAAGCAAATCTCAGGGCAACACCCATTGTCAAGGGCAACAAGGAGGTGCATGCACCTTATCCTGTGCCCCCGGGCAGGGGAAACTCTATGTTTGAGACTGGCCCTAACAACTCACACAGGGCTTCCAACTCCTGAATGCCTAACATGTGCCTCACTTATCTTCTTGTCTAAACTCTTAACAAAGACAGAACAGCCAAAAGCAACAGGCCCTGAATTCTAGTGTTCTGTCTCTGGTAGGAGTTTGGGGAGCCACTCGCAGTGCCCTCTGATACTGATTTCAAGATTTAAGAGGTGTCTTCTTATATCCCTGCTCTCCCCAAATGAGCCTCCTCTTGAGCTTCTTATGATGCATATCTGCCACCTACTGTGTGTGCCATGCTGGGCAATTCACTGACCTCTATAATCCTCAGTTGCAAGGATAGGTGTAAAGATGAAAGCACAAAGAAAAAGCTCATTAAATATCAGTCCCTTATTTCCACACCTATTTTCTCAAAAGTCTGTATCATGTGAAGAATTCTGCACTTCTCATATTGACAGCAGAGTTGTCCGCATGTGCTGGCAGAACTCTGAAAGACTAACGGGGGGATCTGAAATAGGCTATGACTGTATTTGTGTGTCAAAATCAGAAGGCTGGGGCCTTCTGGTTTGCTACAGTTTGTGACAACAATTATATGAATCACAGTGACACAACTTATGAAGATGTTAGGCCACAGCTCCTTTGGGCTACTTTTGACATCTCCACAGAGATAGCAAATGGCCAGAAAAGGAGCCATTTCTGAACACCTCCTTCTTCCAGCTCTGTTCAGGGTGACCACACGGCCCTCTCTTCTTTGCATTTAATTTTCCCAACAAATCCATGCCATTGGTATTACCTGCCTTTTACAAATATGGAGGTGGAAACTCTGAAAGTCAAATTGTGTCTCCAGGTAGTAAGAAGCAGAACTCAGTCTGAAACAAAAGTCCATCTGACTCTTGCATCCTGGCTTTTCTGTCCCGGCCTCCCCTTTTCTGAGACGACATACTTTAATATTGCTTTTGATTGTGCTTAGTATTGTTTCAGATGACTGTCAGGGAACCAGATTGGTCACAACCTCCCCAGTGCTTAACCCACTAGCTGGTGTTGAATAAAGAAGTTCTAAGGCCTGAGGGTTTCAGTCGATGATGCTATATTTCCACATGGCATTAAATGGCTTCACTCCAACAGGCTGATTTTGACATAAACCACACTCCTGTGCTTACGGAATTTCTCACGAGTGGTCTTCTCATTCTGGGGCATGAATCTGATATCAGCCACCCCTTTGCAGTTAAGCCAGACCTTGAGGTTTTTGCTAAGGTTTCACTCTGAGTGAACTTGCCAATCAGAGTGAAACTGGGATAGAGAAAGGGGTCCTAAGCCACAGAGGTGGGAGGAAGCAATCTGCTTTGTCACTCAAGCACAGCAAGGCTCCTGCCGTAGACCAGAGGAGCCATAGGAAGAGAGAAGCTAGTTTGAGAGAGGTGGGGGGCACCACTTAAACCAAAGCCTTTACCTAGTCTATACTTGGCATGGTCTAAATTCCTGTAGCTTGGTCTGTGGGCTATTCCTCACCTTAGGAAGTGCCAGGAATCTCAAGCCATTGATACAGGCCCCATTCAAATGGAATGTGGTGAGAAAAGCTTTGACCATTGAGAAAACTAAACCACAGAGAGATTAAGATTCTTGTCCAGGGCTCCACTCATAGCAAATAGCAGAGTTGGGAAAGTCTGACCACAAAGTCCAGTTCTGTCCCATTACACCATATCGTTGTGAAGATGACTGTTGGAAGCAGGAAACTCAATGATGAAGACCAACTTAGAGATGGAAGAAGTAGGCTAGTCCCAATGAGCACTCCACTGGGCCTCAACTTTCTTATCCCTGCACAGGGGTTGATAACATAAAGCCTGGGAATCATCCCCCCTGCAAAAATTCTATAATGTGCTCAAATCTATGAGTGATCAATAAAGAAAAGCCTGGGAGAGTGTATGTGTGTTTGTGTATATGTATTTGGAGTTGCAAACATTTTTTCATCAGTATATAACTATACTTGAAAAATTCACTTGCAAAATAAGTGATCTTAAAGAGAGTTGGTGATGCCATCTTTTGTGTATTGGCCCAATTCACAAAGTCCTCCTTTCTCTTAAAATATAACGAGATCCTGGTCCTGCATACAAAGGTTGACACCAGGTCCAGGTCGAGCCTATCAGAGCCTCTCTCCTAGGAATCTGAAACTGGAATTCAGTGTTGAACAATCTGGTTCTAGGTACAGTTCTGACTAATGTTCAGTTACCTGATCTTGTGCTATGTGTAGAGTACGAAAAGCTGGACAGTAGCAAAAAAAGAATAAATAAAACAGATGTACAGAGAAAAGCAAAAGCGAGAGACAGAGAAAGGGAGTCCTGTTGGCTTTCTTATGCTATTCCTACTCTCGGTCTATCCTTCTGAGATCCACCTGTATGCCTGTAGGATTCCCTGGGTCTCTTAAGAGTCCTGATGGATCATCACACCCTTTGCTCCTGCTCTTCCCCAACTTTTTTTCCCTAAGTTAGCTCAAAAGATTTCTATTAGTTGCAACCAACATAAACCATGAGGGCAATGGTTTTTGTGTTTTGTACCGTGATGCATCCTCAGTGCCTAGAACCGTGCCTGGCATCCCGAGGAATAAATGCTCAACAAATTTCTGTGAAAGAAATAAAACTGGAAACTAACCTAATCAACATCCCTGGCGGGGGGTGGCGGGGGTGGAAGGAACAGCTTGAACATCTCTTTTAGCTCATTTTCAGCTTGCCAGATTTTCTGTTCATGCACTCGGACAAAGCTACGTCCAGAGAGGCATATGTTGTAATCACATTGGTGTCCAGCCCTCCACACCCTCATCCCAAGGATACAAGCTTGCGGAATGTGTTGTGTCTGCAAAATCATGATCTACTTCCCGGTTGCAAAGACTGTGTCAGACATAAAGAAATGTGTTGCAATCACAATTACTATCATTAAGTGTATGAAATGCCACAAAACGAGGAAGCGAGATGAGTGAAGGATGGTGAAAGGCTCAGCGGACGGAAAGCCGAGGCGGGGTGTTTAAGGAACATTTCAGATGACCACAGGCAAAAACTAAAGCACCAGGTGACAAGAGAAGGTATAATGGGAAACATATGGTTCAAGGATGCAGCAGGGGGAAAGGAGACAACCTAGAGGGAGAGAGCCTGAATCTAAGTCACAAAGGATGAGACACCTGCGATGGATGGGTGGTGGATGGATGGATGGATGGATGGATGGATGGATGGATGGATGGATGGATGGGTGGATGGGTGGATGGGTGGATGGATGGGTGGATGGATGGACGGACGATGGATGGATAAGTGACATTTCTGCCATATTTTCTTGGACAGCTCAAGAAGAAAGAGAGGAAAGAATTGGATCGGCATGAAAGAATCACCTAGACTGATAGGTGGAAGTAAGTTGGTTATGTTGCTGTAAGAAGAATCAAGTGATAGGGAGCCTAAGTCATGTGTGCTAGAAGGCAAAGACTCAATGACTGCTCAATCAGCCACACCCTAATCACTTGTCTGTATTTAAGGACTCACAATCACTAAACGCTTGACATGATCAAAGAGTAGTTCATGCCCCTCCCCCCCAAAAAAAATTTAAAAATGTTTTAGCAAGATTGGTGGCTTTGGGACCACCAATACTCATATAGAAAAAGAAAGGAACTGCTTTGCTTTTCAAAAAAGTGACAATGGCTCCTCTGCCAGAGACATGAATCGCTGGGAGCAGACCCTCCTATGATGGTTGGTTTTCAATGACAGAAGCCCAACCCCAACAAGGGGGGATCTGTCCATCTATGGAATGCAAAGAAGAGTCGAGGAACCAAATCGTGAGGTGAGGGAGGCAGCAAGGCCTAGGGAAATACCAGAGACGGGGGCCTGTCTCTCTGAACATCTGCTTTCTCCTCTCTCATTAAGGGAAACCCAAAGCTGACAAGGTTTATATTCCGAAACTTTCACCAAAGGAAAGGTAATAAAACGTCCCAGTTCAAAATCCCTGGGGAAGAAGATTTTCTTGGCTGAGCTTGAGGACAGGGGCTAACCCATGGACTGACCCAGGGTACAGGTGAGTGAGCCCAGATAAAAAGGGCACCTCCGAGGCAGCTGCAGGGAGAGAAAGGGTAGGAACAGAGTTTCCAGGAGAAGAGGGGAAGCAGGTGCTGGAAGACAACCTGATATACATCCATAAGAACTTGAGGGAGAGGTTCGTGAGAAGGATCTAGAACATTTGTAAACGTTCCTTGCACTGGGCTTCCTTGCAGGTGTTCAGGAGCAAACCTTAATGTTTGAAAAAAGTTTAAAGAACCCTACTAGGAAATGATAATAAAAAAAAAAGAATTTGGGATCATTATTTCTTTTTCGTTAATATGCTATTCTTATTGATATTTCATTATATGCTGTAAAAAATATGAATTCTGTGGTTGAGAAAGAATTGGGACCATTTAAGGACACTGGGCGAGGCCCTTTCCGCAACAATGGGACTTTAAGTGCTTGACAATTTGTATGCTGGCGGTATGGACGCAGTGAGCCTCCCAAGCCCCACAGCTGCGTGTTTACAGATCAGACCATCTCTGTGAATTGCATCCTTATGTTCTGTGCTTTAAAAGGCCATTTCAGCTCCACTTCGCTTCCACTCAGAAATACCATTCAAATCAGGTCTGCGTGCCTGCGTGTGTTTTTTCAATCCACACATTGTCGGGACTGGCCGCGGCAATTTTCCCCATTGTGTTTGCTCTGGATACCCTGTTAAACATTGAAATTCCGAATTCTGATCTTTGCCAAAATGCAGGGCCCCGTTTGATCTTACGACTTGGGTACATTTTAATGGTGAGCAAGTGTGGGCAAAAAAGAAAACCAAAGAAACTGACAGGTTCTGTATCTCTGATTTCTGCAAGGAAATCGAGCCAAGTACTGCAGAGTTCAGTTTCACACCGAGAAACACGGGCTCATGTCTTGGACAGCAGTGGGTTACAATCCAGTGGGCTGCCTTTTCTCTGTAAGACTTGGACAAATTATTAGGTTGAACCACATGAACCTGATGACAGTTGACTCTTTTTACCCAACTGTATTGAAATTTCATACAGTTCAATCTAGCAGCTCACCTCTTTGAGCCTCATCAACAAAATGGGACGAATGACACCACCTACCTCTTAGGATAAGGGAGAGGGTGACATGGGGTGACATGTGAAGTGATAAACATGGACCTTGGCACACGATAAGCTTCTAACACATGTCAGCCATTGGGTGGCTCTTGTTATTTACGTGTGTTAAATAACTTCACTTCGTAACAACCCTGTGTGATAGGTATTGCTGTACCCATTCGGCAGACAGGGAAACTGAAGCAAGAGGTTACAAACAACTTGACTGCAGTTACACGACAGATGGTTGGTAAAACCAAGCATTCGATCTGATGTGCCTGACCTTAAATTTGTGCTCTTTCCACGGCACCCAACTTGTCATAGGTGCCGTAGAATTCTTGTGACTTAGAGTCATGAAGAGGTGTGGGAAGGCGTGGGCCCAGAGGCCAGAGCACATTGGAGTTAGCTTAGGCAGGTCTAGGACATGGGGGTGGTGGCCCGGAGGGTGGCCTGGACAGTGAATAAGCCAAAGGTATGGTTTGGAATCTCTGAAGAAGATGTTTCCTTGGGTACCCCATAGATTCACAGCAGCTTCATGGAATTCTGATGCAGGAAAACGGTGAGAACAAACCCTTTGTGAATGAAGATGAAAGGGCTCTGTTTCTGAGTTTCCAAGAAGGCTCACCAGCTTTTAGAAGTCAAGTCATCCAGTTACTAGGAAAAAGTGATTCTTTTACTTAGATTTCTGTAAAGGGAGCAAACACGAGACTGTATGTGGTTGTAAGTAACCCACAAATTTCACTAAAATGTGACAGTTTGTTCCTTAATATGAAGTTGGGATGTGCTTCATAATGCCCCTTTGAGAAAATTAAACTCAATATATGTTGGTAGGACTCTTTTAGACATGTCAGCAATATGTCAGTGGCTCAATTCTTCTGACCAAAGATTCAATGTTTAAGAAACATTTTCAAGAAAATAGTTTTATCTACAGAAAGGGAAAAAAAAGAACCCACTTCAACAAATATCTTATTTATAATGTTAAAAATTGGAAACACAACACTTGATCCAGCATTAGAGCTGAAGTTAACTAGATTAAAATCTGGCATTTACAGTCCAAGCAACAAGAAAAATGCAATTATGAAAAATAATGTATCTTTTGATATAGTCATAAAGGAAAGAAGCAGGCTTCCCTGGTGTATGTAAACTATGTATGTAAACCCCGACTTGCCTCAATTTCCGTACCTGAAAATGCGTATAATAATACCTACCATACAGAGTTGTTATGAAGATGAAATTATTTGGCACATGTGAACAATAATGATACAATAACAACAATGATGGTTAAGACTACATTAGAAATAAAAACTTACGTATAAAGTTTATAGGAGTTACGTGAAAACTTATGTATGGGCGGGGGGGGGGGGGGAGACTGAAAGGAAATGTTCAAAGTCCTGAAAGTTTTAGGTTAGGATAGTCAAAATAAGAGATTCTCCCTTCTTATTATTTGCTAATGTCTTGAATGTATATATATTATTTTTATAATGGACAAAAACAGATTTGGAGTAAGTAACTCTCACGCACCAGCCTGGAGATCTCCTGCTTGAGGTGGTCAACCTGCTGAAGCAGCTGGTTCTTCTCCAACTCCAGGACATGTCTCTGCTGCACCCCCTTGAAGTGGCAGGACTGGGCCTAGTTGCTTCTATTTTTCTTATTTTGGGTTAGAAACCACCACACTCCCTTGATGGGTGCTGGCTGAAAGTGTCCTGTAAACTGAGCATCCTCTCAGCACAAATTCATGCCAGAAAACAGCTACACATATTCTGGTTCTAAAGACATGCATTTGCAAACAAGAAATCAAAGCCTCAGCATGCACTAAATACTAGAATTATGTTGTAAGATAAATACACATGCAGACTCAAAGAATGGCTGGGAGACTTAAGAGAAAAGAGAAGCTTGTTCTTTCCCCTGGGCTGACGATAGCAAGCAAAAGCTTTGCTAGTTTTTATTATGAATAATTATAGCTTCAACGATGATAATAATACCTAATATTTGCAAAGCACTTTAATAAATAAAAAAGTTCAACCTCAGGAAAGCATGTCAAAATGATTGCAGGTTAATGAGATCTAGATGGATGGCCGAGCTTTCCTCCCCCTGCACAGGACTCGGGCTCTGTTTGCTGCAGGAACCCTGAAGTCAGTGTTGCGATGGAGCCACAGTGAGGTGTGTGCCCACAGAACATTCGCTGTACCTAGGCCTTGCCTCTGTAGGAGGCAGGGTGGCTTTGCAGAAAATATAACTGAGAACCTCCAACGGAGTTGGGATGTATACAATAAATAATTTTACGTCGAGAAAAGAATGAATGAGTGAATGGGTAAGTGAACGAACAAGTAGACTAGTTCAAGGAAGGCTTGGCCACTTTACCCCACAATGAGACCGTTTGGAACACCAGACATGGATAGGGTTACAATGCCACTGACCACTGTCTCCAGAGAAGGGGACCTCCCACCGACATCTTTGTCCCTGGGCAGAATCTGGTTTAACTCCCACCTCTGAAACAGAACCACTCATTTCTAGGCCAGCAGACCAATTCCTTGAAGCAATCAAGGGACCAACTTAAAGAGCTACGTTTATGAAGTGAAGGGGAATGTGGGGCTGGAGGCCAAGAAGGCCTGAGAGTGGTTTAGGAAAACCAGCAGTTGCTGAACGCGAGCCTGAGCCCGCCGTGGGACAGGAGGCTGGCGGAGAGCCAGCGAGGCCTTTCTCAGGACTTCCAGGACCCGAAGCAGCTCGCTTTGAACAGACAAGGAGCGACAAAGCAATACAGCTCCCAGGTAGCAAAGTGGAGAGAAAACAAAATGAAACTAGGTTTGGGTAAATACTGAACCTCTTGGGTAACAGGGCTCTGAGAGGTGAGGGGAACTACACAGCCTCTCGACGCCTTCTCAAAGGGCTGAAATGGCTTTCTGGCTTCTTTACGTACACCACCTCCCAAAATGAAATATGTTTTCTCCAAATTGAGAAGAAAGGGTCCCTGTCAGCTGTCAACATGCATGTAGGAGTAAGAATCAATGCTCTTAAGGGACGTGTACAATGCGATACTCACCCTGATTTACAAAGCCCTTTGACTGCCTACATCGGGTCAGAGGAATCACACATTTGATTAAAAACTGTTAGCCTGTAAATGTATGCATATTTGACAGTCTAGGAAATAAATGGGAGTTGTAAAAAAAAAGGGCCCGTGATTCTCAATCACGTTCACGTGTGGGTTGCGTCCCTCAACAGTCGACTCAATGAGCTCTGTTTGTGGGGAGGGTGGCAGGAGAGTAAAGGGGTGACCTGCTCTTGGGGGTCACTGTCAGAATTTTCTGGGCTGAGTGAGGATGCTTTTTGAAAAAGTTTCCATGGAGATGATGTTGACCACACCCACAGATGTCCCCTAATCTCTGACCAATATAGAATCACCAGTTTAACAAGACAAGTAAAACTTGGTTTGTGCTGCTTAAAAGAAACCAAACTGTGAAAAAGTTTTTAAAAAATGATTCATTTGAATTATCAGTTTGAATGTTGCACTATTGACTAATTGCATAAGTCGGTTTCTTGGATTATTAACAACTTTTCCTTTGCCTGCCATGAACTTTTGTACCCGCTCCTTCCCCCATAGCAACAGCCTTACTGCTGCACTGGTCCAAACCTATCTGCCTGGCTGCCACCCTCACGTGCCAAAGAGCTTTGCTCATCTGTGTTCAACACGATTGAGCCTAGAAGCTCCGCCCTTCCAAGCTATGGGAATTTTTGGGGGGAGGAAGCGGAAATTCTAGCAGTCCATCAAGAGATCATATATTTAAAGCATCTGGACTGATACATTAATTCCACAGGCCCATTTTGCTGGAGGACACATTAAAAGGGCAGTTCGCTTCTCTGAAATGATCCTAACTTAGGGCCCTTCCCAGTTGGTTTCTTACGATTAAACACACACACACACACACACACACACACACTGCTAAGAATTGATTGGAGCACAGTGTTCTCCTTGAACAGTTGTGGGTTTCAACATTTAAGAATTTTCTAAACACTAGGCACCGCAGCTGACCCCTACTGCCTCGGCATTGGGACAGAGTTTACTTTCCTCTTTGGAGTCAACTTGCTCAATCTTGGAAATATAATTCCTTAGGAAGGAAAATAAAAAGGTATCAGAAACATAATTTATTTGGGGCTAGGAACCAGATCTTTTCCATAGATGTTTCAAGATAATCCTAGATGCTTGAGCACTAATACTAAAATTAGTATGCCTTGAATAATGTCACAGAAAGGTTTGAGTAACTTTTTGCTCATTTGAGAAGGGGGCTTGAAACACGAGGCTTTGGAATGCATGAATCTGGTAACTGGGGCCAAAGTCCGTTTTAACATAGCTCTTCCTAAGGCTAACTAGCTCGCACTGCTTATCCGAACTTGGGGTGGCCTCAGACGACTGGCCCTGCTTCCCAGCTTCTGCACTTTCCCTAACAGCACAGACATGGGCTATCTTTGCTGACCATACACTGTCTCGTTTAATTAACTGCTGCTTTCTATTCGCACGTTGTCATTTGGAAGCTTTCTTTCCCTTATTTTCTTCAGTTCAGAAGTCCATCTACTTCAATAACGGTTGATAGCAGCGTCATTCCCATTAGCACTGTTTAATAGCCTTAAATTATTTTTTTCAAATAAAGATTCTTTTTTCTGGGACCCTTTTCCCTGCCAATGGGTTGTGATAAATAAGCGGGCTCTCAGTTCCTCGGTTTACATAAATATGAATGACTACAGTAACGTGTGAACGAGACAGAGATGTAAAAGCTTTTTAAACCGGAGTTTAACAAAAAGGTCCTGTCTGTCAATGAAATAAAGCTGTTTTGAATTTGTTCCCAATCATTTGGCTCTTTTGCTGGAAGCCCGCGTTGGCTTGGTGGTGATTAATGCGAAGCGTGGCGGCCTTCGCTGAGTGCGTGAAGGAACTGGCAACTCCAAACAGCATTCATCATCCTCGGGATCCGGCAGGTGCTCCCGCCCAAGCTCGCTTTATTTTCCCCAGCCCAGGTCACCAGGAGACCAATGCATTCCCCTGCGCCAAGCCCAGCGCAGCCAGCCCCCTTCCCCGCGTGGCACGTCACACAGGGTGGGGATCAGGGCGCCCTTTCTTCCCAGGTAGTTGAGCTGCTGTGCCCTTTCCTGATGAAATGACTCTGGGACCTACCCAGACAAGTTGTGAAATGTACAGATAACTGCGTTGTGAGCACACGTGCATACAGACGCAGGTCCCAGGAAGGGGGAAAAACTACTAAAACGAAGGGGTGGGGATTGGTTATATGTGGGCATCTGGTCCAAGGGAGGCCTTTTCAGCATCGTCACCCACACTCCTCTCCCTTGAGCTTCCTATGCGTGAATCTTTCTGAGGACCACGTGAGGCAGACTGGCTCCCCATTCAAGAGGAGAGAACAGATAAGCTGCTCTCAGGATCACTAGATTTGGTTCAAGTCCTGACTTGCTATTTAATACTGAAGGACTCAAGCAAATACAGGTGCGTGACACATGCCTCAGTTTCCCCATATGTATCATGGGAAAGCATAATCATTCACACCCCCAAGATGGTTACAGGTTTCCAATAAACTAAGCTGTAAGAAGCACTTGGCAATGTCCTGGCATTCTCAGGCAGTTCATAAATGTCAACGATGACTGTGCTACTATTTTTATGAGGATGACAGTGACGTTCACCCAATGTTCTTTCCTCAGTCGCCCTTATCAGATTCCATTAACACCAACGGTGAGTCTGCACTGGGTTAAGAAATCTTTCACTGCCACCCTCCCCATCCCCGGGGCGCTTGCACAGGCAGCTAATGGTGCCAGAGACTGACCGTGGCCAATGCAAAGGCAGGGAGATCAATTAGTAAATCTGTGGATTCTGCTTTTGTGTAGGTTCTGATCTCAAGGCTAATTATTTATTGGCTTACTTAAAGTCCTTTGCCCGGGGTTGCAGGTACTCCCAGGAGAGGCTATCTGATGAGGCTGACTTCCTTGGGAAGCAGCAGGAGGAAAGAGAAGGAAGGACTTTTCATTTGCAGATTCCCTGCAACGCTCCATCAGCACCACATGCATTCCATTCAACCAACAAAGTGTTTCCTAAGCACTTCTCTGTTTGGCAGGGGCTTATAGGTAAGGGGAATGCAGCTGTGAGTGAGCATACCTTTTAGTAAGGAAGATCAACCATACATAAACAAAAATATACTGTGTCTTCAAACAAACAAACAAAAATGGGTAGAGACATAGAGATGTTCAGAGAAAGTCTCTCTGGTGAGGAGATGTTTGAGCAGAGACCTACAGTCCTTGCATGTGTCTAGAAGAGCAGCCCAGGAGGAGGGAAATGCAATAGCGGAGCTTCTATGGAGTGTTTAAGAAAGAGCAGGAGGTCATAGTGGCTGAAAAGAGGGCAAACACAGCAGATGGGGTCAAGGGGTGGCAGGAACTCAAGCCATGCAGGACCTTGTAAAGAGTTTGAGCTTTCACTCTCATTTTAGGAAGCTTTCATCTGGCTCGTGTTTTAAAAACAGTGGTTCTCAGATTTGGGTATATATCACCTGAAGCAAACACAGAGGCACAGACTTCTTGACAGTGGATAGGGACCTGTTCTTTGTGTTTTTTTTTACTAAGTGCCTTTTGTGATTCTGATACCCACCAAGTTTGAGAACCACTGTTTTTTAAAAAAAACAACAGTGGCCACTGGAGGGAGAAGGGACTGTAGGTGGCCCAACACAGAGGCATTGTGTCCAGATGCTGGCTGCTGCAATAAGCCAGCCAATGCAACTGACCCATAGCCTGGACCTAGGTGGGAGCAGTGAAGGAGGTAATGAATGCTCAGATGCTGGATATATTTTGAAAGTAGAGTCAAGAGAAGTGACTAATGTACTGGATGGGGGATGGAGAAAAAGAAAAGAGGAGGGATGTCTCCAAGGTTGCTGTCCTGAGCCGCTGGGGAGATTTCCATTGAGATGGGAAAGATGGGGATTGGGGACATTTGGGTGGGGTGTCAGCTGCAGATCAAGACTCTGATTTGGACAAGAGTTTGGTTTGGGGCTTGGGAAGCTCATTGGACAAGTAAATGAAGAAGCTAAATAGACAGATATAAGCTTGGAGTTCAGGAGAGGTCCATGATGGAACATCCATTTGGAATTTATCAGCATAAGGATGGCAGTTGAAATCATGAGGCTGGATGAGATCACCCAGGAAGTAGATATAAGAAGAGAAGGGAAGTAGGCAGAGGTAGGCGGAGGAATGCATAGAGGTCAATGTATAGAGGTCAACTGGAGGGGACAATCCAGCCAAGTGATGTCCCAAGAGACAAATGGAAAAAGTGTTTCTGGGAGGGAGTGTGGATGGAGGGACAGAAATGACAGCCTGCTGGGGATGAGTTCAGTAAAGGAGGGGAGGAAACAAAGGCAGGAAACAGATCACTCATTCAAGGGGTTCTGCTTACGGGGCGCATAGAAACGGGGCATTAGCAGCAACAGTATTTTACATAGAAACAAAACAAATGGGTTGCCAACTGCCTATCTATGGTGAAGCCTTTGATCAGACTCATCGAACCTCCGAAGGTAAGCCCTCCCAGCCACCTGCGGGCAGAGATAAATAGCAAGCCCGGTGAAGATAGCGGAGACTCACAGCAGGCCATCATCCTAACCAGCTTCTCACTCACTTCCCTGAGGCCTGAGCTACCCTTCTTTCCATTGCCTGCCATAACAGGAACAGGCAACTATGGTGTATAGGAGGAAGTTTTGAGATTTCACATGGATGTTGACCTGTTTTCTATGCCAACGAGCCAGCCCTGTGTGCCTGTGACCTGGATCATGACCTTTCCAGCTGCAACTGTAGTCCAAATTAAATCAAGGCAGCAAAGACTTGGGAAAGTTAAACTGGAAAATGCTGTCCAGCCACGTTTGCATGGCGCCTTGTTTGACCTGGACTGCTTCCAGAGGGCCATTCTCCCAGGATAAGGTCCTTCTGGTGGGGGCAGGTGGTCCCTGCCGGGCAGCAGGCATCTGTGGCACAGAACCCACAGAATGCAAATTGCCCTATTGAAATAAGTGGGCACCTAAATGCCTGCTAATCTGGCTCCATTGTTCATCTCTGCTGGCAGGGCAGCTGCCAACAGGTTAGCTTTCAGGAAGGGGAAAATAAATCCAGTGAGGCTTCCTGGAAGTCATTCATTCATTCATTCATTCATGCATTCATTCATTCATACATACATTCCTTCGTTTATTTGTTTGTTCATTCAACAAGTCCTATGTTGAGCACAACTGTGTGCCTGAATCCACACTTGATACTGATGTTAAAATAAAGAACTGACAGAGCCTCTGATGCTTATTATAAGTTAATAAGTAAAACGATTACTATCTATGATAAATGTGACAAAGAAATGGAGTCTAACGATTGCGAACAACCAATGGGGCTATGGAAGATGGGGTGCTGGGAGGCGTCTTTGAGAAGGAACCAGCCATGTGTAGGAGTGGGGTGGCCGGAGGAAGCGTTTTAGGAAGGGAAGGCAGCATGCTCAAAGGTTACTAGGTGAGAAGGATCTTGGCCTGTTCAAGGAAAGCAAAGGCAGGAGGTGGACTGAAGGGAAAGCTGGATGGAACTATCAGAGGCTCCTCGGATCATGAGGAGAAGTTTGGATTTTAATGTCTAGCCCAGTAGGGAAATATTGGAAGGTGGTACTCAGGGTAGAGATGTGAACTGATGAAAACTTCTATGGGATTTAAGAATTACTGTTCTTCATTTTCCCATAGCGATGAGATGCAAAAACACTAGTAAACAGTAAGGTGGCAACTGGGTAGAGAGGGGGAGACACACAGATGCACACATCCAAGTGCCTGCCTAAACACCCTGTCGACTTATGGCAGCCCATTTGCCCCAGGGCACTTGTGTATTCACACGTACACACACACACACCCCCTATAAAGTCACGGATCCCTGATGCTATTTGCATGGACCACCAGAACCTCCTGATCTCACTCCTATTATCAACTAAATATTCCCTCAGCGCACTCCTGTCTCTCCATCCACACACTAGAGTGCCATTCGGGGGTCAGGGATTAATAAACAAGTGAAACCTGTTTTTATCCCCCTTACACCTGTGCCGTGAATACCTTAGTGACCGCTTCCACGTCACAGTGGCCCATGGATTGCACCCGCCTCACTCAGTGCTGGCTTCCTGTCACCTTTTCTCATTTAATCCTCACAAGAAAATGGAGCGCTTGGTAGTGCCCAATTGACAGCTAAATAATGGCCTAGCTCTGCCTTTGCAGGAAAACGATTTCCTGTGCATGTCAAGTCCTATAAGAATTAGGAGCAGAAGCTCTTAAAGACATTCCTGATGTTTCCACGTGTGTGTTCCAAGGCACAGCTCAAGCCAGTCAACAAACGATGACCGTGATGGTGTCATTCCTGCAGCTGTTCCTCATATGTTATCTCACCTAACCCTCAAAACAGCCTTTAGGACTAGGTATTATTCCAATTTCACAGATGAGAAAACTGAGACTCAGCGAAACCCACCAACCTCCTACAAGCTCTGCCCCTCACCATCATCTTAGGCTGTTTCTCAAATCACCTTCTCTTCCTAATTGACTAAGGATGTGTTTCATTTTGTGTGTGTGTGTGTGTGTGTTTACCCTGCATTCGAACAGCTAGCACATGTCAGTGAATGGGCCCCACCATTGTGCAATAATCTTTTACAAATTGTATCTAGACCCACAGCTTTGCCTCGTACGAAATAAAAATCTTTTCAGCTAGAGCCATTCATAAAGATCATTTACACAAGTATCAGACATGTTGCTATCGGGCCTTGTTGGGAACTGGGAAATTCTGTGCACTTCTGAGGGTTCTCAAATACATAAATATTTGGCAACTTGTCCTCCAGGGCCTGGTTATAGTCATCTCCAGTAAATCCGCACCCTCATAGCATTCTGGATAACTGAAAATTACCATTTGTTTGCTTCTGTACCAGTCTCATTGCCTTTGAAATTCCTACTTAAAAACTGATTTTAGCCTGTGAAGTAATGGCCATCACCGGGCTCCATAGGCTTTCCAGCTCCTCAGATCCCCCAGAAACGGAAGCTTGCTGTATCGAAGAGCTATTTTTACTCAGTTTTCTTCTGGCTCTTACAGGCCTGTGGGTTTTTCGCAGAAGTTTTTTGAGGTGCTGGTATGCCAGTCAAGGAGAAAGGGGAAAAACACCATTCTAGTGGGCAAGAGTCGATTTTTCTAGTGATGGCTTAAAGGCCAAAGTAGACCCACGCCTGTTTCTAAATCAATTCTTGGAATTCTCCACTTGGTTTTCCAGATGTGCCTGAGAGGGCACGGACCCTCCGGGCTTGTGTTTGGTTTTATTTCTTGCTTTTGCTATATAGCTCTTGTTCCGCCTCCCATAGCTGAGGCCCAGTGAATGTGTCCAGATTGGCAACCTGGGGACACGATTCCGCCCCATGTAAAGTGAGGGGGCCAAGGTACGCACACTGGGAAATAGCCAGGTTTCGGAACCAAGAATAAGAACGTTCTCTGAAAAACACGGTTAAAAAGAGCGGCGGCAGCTTGGGCTGGGTAACTCTATCTGAAACGCAAATGCCGTTCCTTGTCCAAAATACCTTGAGGTCCGCGCCACATAATACAAGCAATGTGAATATTTCCCCCCTGCTCCCTTTGCCAACGTGAGTCCTTCATCAGAAGTAGGGAAACAGCCCAGAAGGGCCTTACGGATGTGCTGGGGGCTTTGGCGCTGCACCCTGAAAACAGTGTAAGGGTTTACCAGCCTCCCCCTACCTTCTCCTTTGTTGCCTGTGAATTCAACAAGCAGCCTACCTGCCAAACCCCGGCTAAAAATATCCTCCGCATCTGTAGCCCATCAGCCATCTCTGGCTGATTTGGGTAGGTAATTGACCTTTCGAGCAGGTGGAGAGCCAGAAATTTATTTTTTCCTGGATTGAGTCTAAGTTGACTTAAAACAGATGTTCCCCCAACACTGATCTGACGTGTACAATGGAAATACGATGGAGCACTGCTGAAGGGACTGCTTAAGCCCGGCCGCAACAACAACGGGGCGCGGGGAGCCCGAGTGCCCCGCCAGGGACTGAAGGAGTTAAGTCAGGCACCTTTCTCCTCTGGCTGAAAACCCCGAAGGGGCCTCTGGCAGGGGAACTAGGAAAGGAAGCTGTCAGTTCCTATTTTCAGGTTTGCAGAAAAGCCCTTTTTTTAAATGTAAACATTCATTAAACTAATTTGAAGTTGTCATTACTCTCCACCCCTGCTGTTTTATATCAGATTATTCCTAAGTGTTCGGAGAAGAACCCCATAAAGCCACACTCGATTCCTCTGCAGGGGATAATCGCATAGTTTGCGCTGTGATTTACACCGCGTGGCACTGCGAAGTGTCCTCAACTTCGGAAGGCCTTGGTTCCCCGGCAAACAGTCGCTGCCTTCCCCACGGAAATAAAACTCCAATAGTCCCTCCACGACGATTAGGAGGTCCCCATTACCTTTGCTCCATCCAACTGGAGATAATTAAAAGCAGTTCAAAGCACACGCCAGAAGGTATTGGGCATTTTATTAATAAATGAAGAACCAAGAAACCTGCACGTTTCGTTATGGTTTTAAGGCATAGGACACGCTTATGCTCCTCTCTGGCTTTCCCTGTCCCCACCCCCCGCCTTCAGGTTGGGGCGCCCGGGCATTTCCTGCTCTGAGATCAAATGAGGCAGGAGGGATAGTTCACCTTTACGCTTTCTGGCTGAAGCCCTGGCTTCAAGGGCAGCAGGAACGGTCCTCCTCTCTTTGGAGAAAACGGTTCTAAGGCCTGGAGGTGCTGTGGGCACTAGAGGAGGAGGCCAGAGTCTCAATTCCAGCTTCGCCAATAATAGGAAGAAAATAGGATAGGCTAGGCTGTCAATAGGAGAGCCGCCCTCCGTTCCCATACCCTGGTGCATGCAGTGGGAGACACATGCCTCCCATGGGAGGCTGCTCTGAACGGCCCTGCAGAACCAGCACAGTGTCTGCTAGAAAGGGGCATTAGCTACAGTCCACACTGCTGTTAATATGGTCAAAACCGTGATAACGACCCTAAGAGAAGTAGCCCTGAGCAAAATTAGGATGTGGACAGTCTGTGTTCGGTGCAGCTATTACTTGTGTTTCTGTTGCTTTCCTCCCGCTGTGGGCTCCTCACTCCCAGGAACCGATGCTGTCATGGATTAGTGCCCATGCAACCCAAGGCTTCCCTGTCCTCTGTCCCTACCTCTCCAGATCCCTGCTTTCTAAATAAACGAACTCTTGTCTAAGCATCAACAGACACTAGTCGCTGAATGTGTAGCCCCATAGGTAAAATTTGTATCTTTTCAGAGATCCAAAAGCTTTAACCCAGGGATGACAAATGCTTGTTATATACACCCCTCCCATGCATTCCAAATTGACCGTGGGACACAATCCCTTGGAAGCCAGACGGGATTCAAGAGTCCTTGTTAACATTTCTGGTAGTCAAGGCAGGCTTTGCACTCAGCACACCAAATAAAGCCTAGTTATCATGTCTGCTTTAACCTAAAGCCACCATGAAAGATTCGGAACGCCATGGCAACTCGGTGTGCTTCCCTTACATCCAAGAGGCACATCCCCAGGGAGGCTGGGTGGTGTAAGAGTTTATGTCTGAATACCACCAGTCTGAGGGCTCGGCCACTTACAGGCTGTGTGACCTTCAGCAGGCTCTGTAGCCTCTCTGTGCTTGCTTTCTCTTCAGTAAAATAATAATACCTATTTCACAATGTTTTTGAGTGGATGTAAGTTCTTAGAATGGTCCTCGTCACACAATAGGCTTTGATAAACCAATGTTAACTGTGGTAATTTTTTGGCCACAATACTTCAAATCCCAACTCACACCCAGCTCCCTGGAGGCACCTACGGAGAAACCGAGAACCTGAACAAACAGAAATGGCCTCTTTGGTTACATTAAACAAAGATGAGACTGTAGGTCGGTTTGTAATTTCGTTTACAAAATGAGACTAGGAAATACTCCTCAGGTGCTCAGTTACTTCTGAAGAAGTGAGACACTTTTCGTTGCATTCTTTTTTGGTTTGCCAAGCCCTCAGGAAGAAGGGGGTAATCCTACTATTTTTTACCAGCCGGCGGTGGTCAGACATAATGAGATTCTACTAAGCACAAACTGAAATCATCCAGGCTGCGCCAGTCGTGAGCTGAGCCTTCCATCCAATTGCAGCGGCAAAATGAAGCAGGCGCACCCGCCACCCAGACCATCACTTTTAGTTTTCAAGGTCCCCACCCGTGGCAGGCAGTGACCAAAGCCTCAGCGGAGGGGGAAGTGCGTGGTGAAATTCACACCGGTCTTCTCACAGTGCAGCCGGCTGAATTAGCACTGTGGTTTTCTGCATTTTCCAAAACTATTTTTGGAAATTACTGCAGCTAGAGTCTCACCAAATTCAAAGAAATGAACTTACAGAGAAATCAGGCTTTTTTTTTTTTTTAAAGTATAGGTAGGGACGGGGGGGTAGTTGACACAGGAACAATGATGGATTAGCCACACATCTGGTTTGTATCCAGAAATATAATCCGTTTGAGCCTGTTTGGTCTCAGTTATTTATCAGCTTTGTATTTAAAAAAAATAAAATAAAATGGAACCTGTTCGATAAAGAGTTGCCAAGGACAAACTCTGAATGAATGAACTCTCAGTGTACACAGGCGAAAATTCTGGGAGAAAAGAAAGTGAACATGATAAATTACTAATGTTGGTAATAAAGTCATTTGTGTGTGTGTGTGTGTGAACCAGTCCAGAGTATTTTTAAGAAGCGAGACGATAATGTCTTCGATAAATGTGGTAGAATTATTAAGAGAACCACTTTTAAAAATGTTTCAAGCTTACTCAGTTTTCAAGGTCTCCATAGCTTTGCTCGATAAAATGATTGGGATGCAATGGAAACCTCTCCAAATACGGTTGAGTTTCTACTTTCTCTATTGCAGGTGTCAGGCTCAGACCCGTACCGGCGAGCTGGGAGCTCAGATATTTGAGAGCAGGTAGTCAACAGGATAGCTGATGTTCTTACTTAAGCAATTACACACTAGATGAAGGACTTGAACATGAGGGTGTCTTTTACGCTGTATTTTATGGTTAAACAGTGACTTTCAGAATGACAACAAACTGTTAGAGCATATTCATGTCATTTTAGGATGAAATCAATTTGTCGCAAATACGATTGTTTCATAATTCCGCCACCTGGTTAAGACTCCCCATGAATTAAATTAAAATGCAATTTCACATTAATTTAAAATATCATTTTCTAAAGAAGGCATTTCCCAATAAAGCTAAAGACTGATAACAATCTCCAGAAATCAGAGTATTATTGATAAGAAACTATAAATCTGTTCCATAGTCATTGTTTTCCTTTTAAGTTAGATTTAAGGAGCTATGGGCCACCTTCAGTGCTCAGTGCTTCCAAGTTTCAACATGTCCAAAATGTGCAGAGCCTTCAACTTGTTCTGTAAATAGGGTTTCCAGAACCACAAATAAAAATACAAAATCCCCAGTGAAATCTGAATTTCAGATACACAATGAATAATTCTTTTTAGCATAGAATGAAATCATTTTTGGTATAAGTATGTCGTCCCATGCACTATTTGGGACATACCTATGCTTAAAAAATGATCCACTGTGAAATTCAAATTTCACTTGGTGTCCAGTATTTTCATTTACAAAATCTGGCAACCCTCTCTAAACCTTCATCAGAATAGTGTGGCAAAGGCAGGACTGCTTTCACTACATTTTTTGGGACCTGTACATCTGGACCCATATCCAGTGGCCTCCTAGTATGCCCAGAGACACTGTGGGTAAGCCCAGAGATGGAAGGGAAGCTCAGCCAAAATACAGTCTACTTGACTGATTACAAATATCTGATGCCCAAGGACAAGTTTCCTTCCAGGGATCAGGCCAAATCTGTAAAGTTATTCTCATTCACCCTGAATAGATGTGAATTTCCTATCAATTCCACATATATCAAGGCTGATAAACTCCCTTCCTTCCTCCCTCCTTCCCTTCCTTCCGTTCTCCCTTCCTCTCTCCCCCACTATACTTCATCATCTCTCATTTTCAATGAACAGCAAATCTAACAGTAATTACCCAATCAGAAGAGTCTACATTTACTGAGACAAATATGATACTAAGGGCAACTTGTTTTATCTTCACAGCAACTCTGGGAGCTAGAAATTATTTTTTTCTCCCATTTTACATGGAGAAAATAAAGGCTTAGAGACGGGAAGGAAGTTGCCCAGCATCACACTGCTTGTAGGGGAGGCAGCACCTGTGTCTGCTTGGCTCTCTCTATCTAGGTACTTGCTCTGTCCTGAAACTTACTCTATCCTGAAGATGAAGCAGTAAGACATTAATAAGGCATATTTCCCACCCTGGCTAAACTCACAGGTCAGTGTCGGAAAGAGATGGTTTCAAAAATCACTTTTTTGCAGAGTGAGATTTGCAATCACTATGCAAACAGCATCACGGAAATGAGTGAGAGTCAGAGAGGAGGCAGATGCAACATGCAATTTGAATGATCCGGCTATTTATAATGAGGATATATCTGTCTTTCTAATAACGTGGAGAGATATCCATGCCACATAAGGGACATGCAAAGAACTCAGATAATAAAACAGGTGAGGAACGTAGTGGACCTTGGCAAGCCCACTGAGCTGGGAGGTGGCCGAGATGGGATTCAAGGCCAGGTCTTCTGGCCCTGACTCCAAGCTCTTGACCCTGGTGTCTCCTGCCTCATCTACTCTGATCTCCTTGGGAATGTAAACCATGGATTAGCTGGTAACACCTAAGCAGGCTGATTCCGCTGGTTCCCATTTAGCAGAAACTTGGGAAAAAGCCAGCTTGTCTCGCAAGAATCAAAGGACTTTCGCTCATGCCCCCAAAGAGTCACCAACTACCTGAAGGAGATGAGGGAGTTAATGTGGATCCAATCTCCAAATCCCCTTCAGCTCCGCCACAGACAACACAACAGCACTAATGATGGTGTTTATAGAAAAATTCCGACAAGAAAGGGCCCAGGAATTGAACCTATCACACTACACTATTGCTGAGCAAAAACACTTGGTAAAAACACTATGGCTGGTAAATTACAGTGGTCTTTTCTCCCTGAGGATTCCGGGCAATTGCATCCAAATGCGAATCCATTGATTTTCATGCCCCATGCTGGGGTAAGCCGGCTGGCATAAACACAAGTTTGCCATGGGAAGACTGGCCATGCACTCTGAAAGAGATTTAGGCAATTCTTGCCTCCACCATTAAAAACAGAACTATAATGTGGCTTCACGCTATCCTCTAAAGCACTCTCAGCACTTACGGAACCCGCTCTAGCACTCCCTGAGCAGTCATAATATATTAGGGGGTTAAGCTCTTCAGTTCAGTCCCATGGCTGCAAAAATCACTTCCGGCGTTTTCTAGAATCCTTCGTGTTTCTCCTTTATATTTGAAATGTTGAACAATAATATTGACAGTGAGATTTTCAAGAGTGATAGATAAGCAACACCTGGTCCCTATAAACATGCTACTATCCTGTCCTGAAATTTAGTGCTTCTTTTTGAAGGCTGGAGGTGCTCGGCCTGTCTGAAAGGTGGTCATTAGCTTTGACCTGTTCCTGTGGCATTTGGGACACATTAGTCAGTTTTCCTTTAAGGAAAATCAAGTTGAATTCCCCCATATTTTCAAGGTCATATATACTTAGCAAGAAAGATTTGTTGAGCCAAAGAGATGGGGGATGGGGAAGAGTTTCCACAGCCAAGACAGTCAAGGGAGAGGGGTCTGCAATGACATTTTGGGTTGTCACAACCGGAGGAGGGGGTGTTACTGGCATCTAGTGGGCGGAGGCCAGATCAAGCTCCAAATGTCTGTAGTGCCTAGTTGAGAAACCCTTGACTAAAGTTAACTAAATAAGCTTATGACGCCTTTGTCCCATAGCCATGGGACAGGGTGCAGGCTTCACTCATAACACTATTCTGTGTGTAAGTTCAAGGTGTCATAGGCTTTTTTTTTAGGAATGTGACCATTTTCAAGAGAGTTCACTTTTCTTCAGGGATCCCATTTCCCATTCCCAAGTTTTAAAGTGCTGGGATAACCTCCCATGAAAAGAAATGCTGATTTTCTCCATCTAGTGAGTCCCATTATTCAGCACTAAAAGACTGAAGAAGAGAAAATTTTGGTAAAAAAAGATGGGTAGGTGCTGATAGGCAATTTTACAAGATGAGAATTTAATGAAGATTGTGGGCTTTTTCTTCTTCTTCTCTTTTAGCTGAGCTGTGCTAAGCTATGCTATTAAAATTAGTAATTCTACAATTAAAGCCTTCTATTTCATGGAAAATACTTGCTAAATAGAAGATTAGGCAACAGATCAGAGAATGGAGGAATTACCAAAATGGAGCTCAAATATTTATGAGAAATTTACATCTGGGAGACTTGTCTCTTTTAATCCCTGCTCTCAAAGGGAAATCCATAAAGAGAATATAAAGACTATAAAGAGCAAAGCTTAGTCCTCAACATCGACAAGCCTAAGGAGTTAGGCTCACTTTGAGTTTCAGGAAAGGAGAAATCTTTGGGTTGCTACAGATACTCAGCAGAACCCTAAAATAAAGAGACTAACCCCATAGGCCACATCCAAAATTAAATTTATTATTCACAATGACTCGACCTTGGATATTTACCGTGGTTATCTATGCTCTGCAAAAAACAACCCAAAACAGAGATAGTGTCCTAAAACAATAGCAATGGTTTATTTTGCCAATGAATCTGCAGTTTGGATGGGGCCTGGGGTTGGAGGATGGGGAGTGACTCATCTCTGCTCCCCAGTATCTGGGAACTTCATTGGAATGCCGTCCAGTGGATGGAGGCTGGCCGGCCAAGCATCTCATTCTACACATGGTTAGCTTGGGCTTTCTTCATTCAACAAGGTGGCCTCAGGGTAGTCGGGCTTCTTATGTGGTGGCTCAGAGCTCCAAGAGCAAGTATTCCAAGGTACCTGGGCAGAAGCCGTAAGGTTTTTTTATGACACAGCCTTGGAAGTCCCAGAGCATCATTTCTACCACATTCTATTGGTCAAGCAAACCACTGAGTGCAGCCTAGATCCAAGGGGAAGGGAATTCAACTCCCCCTCCCAATGGGAGAAGTCGCAGAAAATTTACATTTGTCTGTAATCTATCCCAGTGTTAACTCAGAGGATGTACACTGTTCCCCAGAAAGACTGCCTAAAGAAATAGCGTCAACCAAACTAAGAGAAAAATAGTGCAGTGGTCATCTTTGCTAAGATTGCTTCATTCGATTAAACGGTGCACATCTGGGAAGGGATTTGCTGTTTCTACCTGGTGTACCTTAGACTGATTATTTAGCTTCCCATTCACGGGCCAGTGTTGGATATTTATGCCATTTTGGATCTCTGATGAAATATATCAACTCCATGGTAAGCATGTAGGTAAGTGGAAACATCTTACACATAAACTCTCAAAATATGGAAAATTTCACTCGATATGGTGGGAATTGTTTCTCATTCTGAAACGTGCAACTGCATTTTACAACATAAATTCTTTACTTAATATTCCATCGCCCTTTTAAAATCTGTAATTAGTTCCAGAAAATAATGTATTCTGCTTATCGAATCCGAAATCCCAGTGACTGCCCTCTGGGAAGGCTTCTCCTTACCATCATCTTGACACAGAAATCACCCCAGAAGGATTTCCCCCTTTCTTTAGGAAGCAACTGAGCAGCCTGTACAAAGGCCTGAAATGCCAAGTAAGAAAGACGAGAAACTGAGATAGCCGGGGGACATGCTTTGCAGCCCTCACTAAAACAATAGTGGTTTAAGTAGCAATCATATAGACACTTGATAAATCCTTTTATTCTCTCTGAAAGAGTCCTCTTTGCAGCTTGCGTTTGTGGGTAAAGAGCTATCTACCGGTATATGCAGCTAGTAATTATGTCAGCCTAACCACAGCTAACGCTGACAGCCTAAAACATTAAAGATTTTATACAGCCAGTGCCCAATGCGGCTTCTTTTATTGGCTCAGAGAGCAGGTATCACTTATAATGAGGGAATACAATTTGCAGGCACTGTTCATGTCCTGCTCCGGTTTCTTTCCCCTCCTCAAGATAATAAGAGCAGAAAAGGGAGAAAAATCCTTTTTAGCTCTAACATACCGAGGGTTCTTCGAAAGCACTCACTCTGTGTGCCTGGCGCGCCATAAAGCTGTTCGCTTGCTTGGGTTTTCCTGCTGGCAAACTCTTCCTTCCTCAGAGGAAGCTGCAAACTCCAGAAGCACACCTTGCAAGGCGGATCACCAGGGCTCCAGGATTAATGGTGCCATTTGCATAGCTGTAAAGGTAAGGTGGCACCTCCCAAGCCTGCATCCTCTAAATTAAACTTACTGATGAAATGCAAAATCCTCTAAAAGGGTTCCCCAACCTAAACCAATTTGCCAAGTTGTTTTGTTATTTAAAACATTAAAGAAATTAAAGTGATAGGAATATAATTAGATTAATATTCATATCTTCCCAGTTGCTTTAATTCTAATATTAAAAAGATTAAATATCCACTCAGAGGATTAAGCAAAAAGTCAAGCTGTAGCAACACATTTACATTACCTTACTGTGCAAATTATAAACCTAATTAATCTAAAGTTTCCTACAAATTGAATTGGAAATTCATTCACAGACAAACACAACTTTAGGTACTTAAAATTCGCTTCGGTATTGTTTCCTTATGTGCGCACTGAGGAGTAGGGCCACGTTTCCGTGATGTACAAATAACATTAGAATGGCTTCATTTGGGTTCTAATTGGGGGAAATTAAATCTCAACATAAATTTATGTAGGAAGAAAACTAAAGACTCTGTAATTATCTACGTGTGCAATAATAAAACACACTCTGGCCTCGCAATCTATTGCTGTAGATAAAACGGAGTAGAAGAAGCAACCCAGTTGCTTCGTCATAAAAGCTTTGAGTTTCTGTTGTTTCCTTACATTGCAGAGAACATGATCGAGAGATTTCACCCTGTTTTCATGGTCCATAATAATGGAGGCTATCGATTTACTTTGGTCTGCAACTTCTATCACCCCTACACGGGCCAAAACATCAAACATGCTCCCAGTGGCTCCCTGAATCGGTTGGATCAAGTGTATAGATTTCAGATCGTTTCCAGTTATATTAGTAATTCTCTTCTTACCGTCCATTTATTAAACAATCATATGAAAATTATAATACAGGTTGTGGAAAAAGTATGTTTACAGTTGTGAGTACACGAAACACGGAGTTTATACTTGCATTACTATTTATTTATCACTGTATTATTTTTTCATACAAACAACTGCAAACCTACTTCTGCCCCTCCCTGTATTTAGGGTATTTAGGCAGGTCCTGTAGTCCCAGCCTGAGGCTAAGTGCTCCCCCCAGATTACTGAGATGCGCTGGTTGTCATCAGACTGTGTTCCAACTCACCAGCTTTCTCTTTCTAGGTACCTGCGTGCGCAGGACACGTGCATTTCCAGCCAGCTTGATGTGAGGTGTGGCCATCCCATTCCCTTTGGCCAATAAAAAGTGATTGGAGGCGATAAAGGTTTCTTTCAGGCAGATAGTTTAAGGACCAGAATGTGCTTTCTCAGCCCTCTTTTTCCTCTGCCATGGAAACCAGCAACATTTCAGAAAGTCACTCCTCTCTCTATCTAGGTCCTGGAGTAAAAAGGATGCCTCACAATGGACACAGAGCATGAGACGAACAAGAAATAAAACCCTGTGGTTTTTATGTCCTGAGATTGGGAGTGTTACTTGTTACTCCAGCAAATGTAGCCTATCCTGACAGCTTCTTAGGACTAACCTGTGAGGCAGGTACTAAGATCTTCCCCATTGAACAGATGATAAAAGAAGCTCAATCTCGCCCAGCCGGCGTGGCTCAGCAGTTAAGCATTGACCTGTGATCTAGGACATCGAGGTTCGATTCCTGATCAGGGCAAATGCCTGGGTTGTGGGCTCGATCTCCAGTAGGGGGCGTGCAGGAGGCAGCCGATCAATGATTCATCATTGATGTTTCTATCTCTTTCTTCCTTCCCCCCTCTGAGATCAATAAAGATATATCTAAAAAGAAAAAAAGAAGCTCAATCTCTCAAAACCTCTCTTCCTTCATCTGTAAAACAGGACTAATCCAGTATACTTTTCACAGCTGCTGGGAGATTTAACTGAGATATTATATATACTGTACCTAGCTCATGAAAAGCACTCTTTAAATAGTAACTCCTGTTATCCCCTTGTAGAGAAGTGAAACAGTGCAAATCATTCAATTGCTGGAATGAGCAGATGGCATTAAAGGGATCTGTGGTGAAGACTGGCCAGCTGTTCACTAATCCTGTTTCTTCTCCTTCCAGGACACACAGCAAACTACATTTCCCAGCCTCCCCTGCAGTTGGGTATCATCATGTGACGGAGTTGTAGCCAATGAAATACGAGAAAAGGTAACTTGTGTCACTTCGCTTCAAGGCCTGGTCACTAAGGCGGTCAAGCATAATATTTCATATCTTTCTCCTTCTGCACTGAATGATGGGGCAACCTTCCAAAGGTCTTTGTTGGTCTTGGTAAGGCCACAGAATGGAAGGAGCCTGGGTCCCTGGGTCCCTGAGTTACCACTTGGAGGAGAGTGTCTTGCTGATCAGAACACCTGCTTTGGATTTTACATTAGTGAAGACCAGACTCCTATTGTATTTAAGACAGTATGCACTTAGGTTTTATTGCAGTCTCCCATACAAACTACGGAAATCTTTGGTGACTCCATTTCCAAAAAAATCTTCCTTTCCCACAGTAAGCTAACACATATTCCTCTAGAGACAGGTTTAAACTTCAAGCCACACACATATATTAACTGCTCGGCATGAAACAACTCAATGAGCAGGGCTGGAATGCACACCTATTTATTTCATTGTTGTGATGATAAATATAATGGCTACAGCTCCCTTAGGAATAGTGGTGCTATTAGTGATAGCCGGTGAAGGGCTATGATGTGTGATTTGGGTGAGTGTCCTGTGTTCATGAGGAGCAATCAAGGCTGCTAATCTGAGCTGTAATTTCTCATTTTTCCTCAACTGCTTTGCTTTTTATGGACCTTATATTGATGAATGCAGGTGATAACTGTCAGCTCACCTGGTAAAGCCCAGGGCGAGAAGTTTAACAATGCATCTTGTGTTTCTGGGCCTTCAACAGGTTCAGCCCTCCCTAAACTCCCACTTCCTCCCCTCCTTCCACCCAATCTATTCTCTTCCACATCTTTTGCCAGATTTATAATTTTTCCCCATTGTAAATCAAATCACATCACTCCCATTCTTAAAAGGCTTCAGCAGCTTCTTATCCAATACAAATATAAGCAAAAAGTCTTGTTGGGACCCCTGTTTTTTCAGCCTCGCCGGATCCATGCCCTTTGCTGTGTAACTCTGCAGTGTCCTCCCTCTCTGAGTTCAGCCATATGACTTGTTTGGGGCAATGGAATGTGGTAGAAAGGATGGGCATGGCAGTTCTGAGTCTAGACCTCAAGAAGTTGTATGTATTTTGACTTGCTTTCTTGAGCTTCTGCCACTGACATGAGAAATTCACACCTGGTCTAGCACTGCTGGCCCAAGAAGTGTGACAGACACATGGAGGAAAATCACCCTAACTAAGGCACCCCGCCCATGTCCAGCTTAGGGCAGAAATCCCAGCTGACACAAGGATGAATGAGCATAACACCCAACCCACAGACACAGAAGGAAGTCCTGCTGGGTCAGCGAGGCCATCGGAACAGGGCAGCCAAGCCCAGCCGAGTTCTGCTGAGCCCCAAAGCCATGTGAGTTATAAGCATTCATTGCGGTAAGCCCCTGAGTCAGGGCACGCTTTGTTATGCAGCAACAGCAGCCAGAACATTGGCCTAGGATTCATTTTCTAAGCTCAGATGACCTGTTTAACCTCATTTCATTCCAAAGCTCCAGTGTGCTCCGTACTCTTTCCAACCACCCTGGTGTCCCTTCAGATCCAAACCGGATATGCTTTTTCTTGCCCGGGCATCTTTGCACATACAGTTCCCCCTCAGGGGAGCACTCAGAGTCCTCCCCATTTGTGGCTGGCTACTGTTCAGTATTCACTTTTCAACTTAAATGTAATCCAAGAGAAAACCCCACAACAATGCCGCCTAAACTTGGCCTCCCTGGTCATGCTCTATGGAAGGTTTCAGGTGTGTTGCAAAGGGGTTATAGACATGCCATGATATTGATTCCCCTTGGGGTGTTGGATCTTCCAGGGGCGAGCCCTGAGCAGCCCATCCATTTAACTTAGCTGTGCTGAGAAAATTTTCTGTGTGCACCCTGGTGTGAAAAGTTGGCAAGGGCTGCTTATATCACTATGCTTCCTTCCCTAGTGACACTTGCCACAGCCCAAAATGATCCTTGGGCTTTAAAAAATTTAATTATTTTTAAATATTCTCTTCCTCAGCCTGGTAGATTAAGGGCCCGAAAATTTAGCCCACCACCTGTATTTATAAATAAAATTTAGCCCACCACCTGTATTTATAAATAAAGTTTTATTGGCACACAGCCACGCCCATTCATTTCTGGATTGTCCATGGCTGCTTTCAGGCTACGACAGTGGGGCTGAGTAGTTGTTACGGAAGCTGTGTGGTCCACAAAGCCTAAAATATTTACTGTCTAGCCCTTTACAGAAACAGTTTGCTGACCCCGAATTAGATTACCAACAGAAATCGTATCTGTTTTGGTGACTTTTCTATCTCCTGAAGCTAGAAGAGCACATGCTTCCTCATGGGTGCTCCATGCATATTGGCCCAGGGAGTTGATGAGTTAGGACTCCAGCAGACACCCGTGTTTAACTCTCACCTCCACCCCATAGCCAGGCCCCTAAAGGGAGGGCAGTGGCGGTGATGTGCCAAACGACAGCTCAGCCCAGAACGTCAGGACAGCTATAATGCTGGTGATTGCTAAGCGGATCTTGGCGTTCTCCAAAAGAAAATACCAAGGCTGTCTCCACCAGTGGCACAAAGAGTGCTTGGTCTGCATCTGTGGCAGTCAAGACAATTCGAAAGTTTGAAGAAATGAGAAAAACTCGAAGTTTAATTTACTGAAATAAGCAAACTGATGCTTTAGTGTATAATTATCAGAGAAAGGGAAGAAAAAAACGGAACACATTGTTTAGCATACGTTATGTTAATGGCAGGTTAGGATGGCCCACTGTGCATAATTTAGCCAAACAATTGATACCAAATTTTAATATATATATATGATTACTGCTACAGAAGCAAAGCACCAGGACAAAACACAGGAGAGCTCATAATAGGCACACGTGAACTCTGAAGGCCTAATTACATCACGGGGGAGGGTAAGCAGTTGCTGCTGAACCAAGCAGAAAGTGGAGGTAATTTGTAAACAGGTAGAGTGGCGGTCCAGGTGCTCAGCATGTGTGTGGGGCTGCAGGGGCTGGGGCCCAGGGCTTCCATCTGGCTTTGCAAGGATGGAGAGGTCTAGGATCACTTCCCTCAGCTGAAAACACAACCTCCAAGCCCCAGACAGGTCAGCTCCCTCCTGGCCTGCCCTCTGGTTCAAAAATAGAAATCTGAAGACTAGCTTCTCCAAGGAAGCTTCTCCACGCTCCATGAGATAAGAAATGATTTTCCATGGCTGTGATTTGGGGCACTTGACTCTGTGAATTTGCCTGATGCCCTTGAAGACATGAGTTCTTGGCACTTTAGGGAGCAAAGGGAGGCCAGTCTATCCCACCCTGACCTCAGGACTGACGTTTCAGGAGCACCCTCTAGTCAGACATTCTGTAAGTGACTTCTATCCACAACTCTTCCATAGATGGAAAGTGCTGACTTAGGAGATTGTACACATACATTCTGGCTGTTAATACAGAGTCTGTGGAGCTGAATGAATGAGTTGTTATGCCGTGCCCCCCCCCCCCCCCCCCCCGCCATTTACGCAGGATTGCAAATTCACTTGTGTCGAGATCACACTGTGTTCTGGCATCGAACGCAGGCAGAATGACCAGTCATCAGACTATAACCAAATATCACCAAGGCCTGGAGTAGCTGCTCTGTGATGCTACTTTACATCTGTGCCCACAAAAACAGACCAACAATCCAAAAGGAATCAGGTAGGTTTAGGAGAAAGTCATCAAGTTCCATCTCTCATTTCTAATTCCTTTCTCTTCTCTGGGAAGGGAATTCATATCTGTGGGAGTCTGGGTTGCACTGAGTTGAAGAGTGTCCCCTCGCCCCCCCGATTCACATCCTTCCTAGAACCTCAGAAGGTGGCGAGAAATTTGACAATAGGGTTTTTGTAGATGTACAAGATGAGGCAGGAGTAGTGCTTTGAAGGTGGAGGAAGGAGGGGTCATGAGCCAAGAATGTAGGTGCCCTTTAGAAGCTAAAGAATCAAATGGATTCTGCCCTAGATGCTCCAGAAGGAACCAGTCCTGATGGCATCTCGATTTTAAGACTTCGGACCTGCAGAACTGTACGAGAATAAGTCCGAGTGAAGCCAGTACGTCTGTGGCCATTTGTTACAGCATCCACAGGGAACTGATACACCAGGTCACTCCAAGAGGAGATTCGAGAGATGATGGAACCTCCTTGTACTGACTGCACTGTTTCCATCTGCGAGGCTTTCATAAACCTCAGTAGCCAAGGCTGACATCACTCAACTGATCAATCAACCAACCAACCAATTGGTCGATCTTCAGCTAGTCCATTTCTGGCCTTGTTAAATTCGTTATCAAAGCCACCATACACTTCACAGCATCGCTGTTCATGGTATTGTAAGAAAATCATTCAAACTACAAAGGCATCATTCTCACAGGACCATTTCTGACCTTTGTTTGTTTCCTTCCAGTTATCAGGTCTCCCTCTAGAGCAAGTGAGGTCCAGGAGGGTGACAGTGCTTGCCCAAAGTGAGGGTGCTGGTCAGTAATTAAGCCAAGACATGAAACTCAGGTGCTTCTACCTCTAAACTGGGCCTTTGCCTCTAAACAGCTCCTTTGCATTGACAGACGATGTAATAGAGTCTATGGCTTTAAATTCTGCCTCCATGGCCTATTGGAAAACTGAGACTAGGAATCGAGAATTTTCCTGTGCAAGTGAGGGGACCTGACAACACAGTCTCTCTGGAAAGGTTAGCAAGCAGGCAACCTGCCTATTTCCTGAGAGGATCCTCTCACCCACACACACATCTCTCTGAAGTGAGCCGGCTACACTCCAGGCTACCAGCTGGACAAGTGGGATGATCCTTGCCAATTAAAATAGAACTCCAGCCTGCTATCCATTTAGGTCAAATGTCCAGTGAGCTTAAATGAGTCTCATAGGCTGCATGCATGATTCTGTAACCCCAGAAAACTTTCTGAAATGAGGTATTTATATTACCCAAGCACTCGGTTCTAATGTATGATTATGGATAAATACATTAATCGCTCCAAATGTTAGAATTTGAGGCAAAATCACATTGATAAGAGATGATTTTTCCACGGAGCTTAGCCTCTTCCAGGGCTCATTGTGCTAATTTTAACACCTTTATTGAGTAGTTAGTACATGTGTAAATCCTTACACACAGTATCTCATTGATCATCATACCAGCCATATGAAATATTATTAGCCCATTTTACACATTGTAAGACTGAAGACTTAATGAGGCTAAGTAAATTTATCAGTTAGTAAATGGCAGGGCTGGGACTTAAAGTCAAGTCTGCTGGACTCTCAGATCCATGCTCTTTAGTGCTCTGCTCCATTGCCTCCTGTCCCTTCCTCAGTACCCAGCCCCTCTATGGGATTCCTGCTGAGAGGGTGCCAGCTGGAACTTCAGTACTTTCAATGATAAATTCCAAGGATAAGTTCTCTCCTCCCCTCACTGCCACTCTCAGGCCACGGGTTTGGGTGGGCTGACATCACTTCCTGGCTCCATAAATGAAACAGAACTATGGGTGTCATAGCCCCTGGCCACATGACTGGGGAAAATGTGACCAGACTAGTCCAAGCAGAGGCAATGAGTAGGAGCCCTGTCCTCTTGGAGAAGCTACAGTTAGTAGTGGCCAGAGGGTAATCTGTTTCTACAATTTGCTGTGTACATTGGAGTAGGATATAAACCAAGGGCTACTACAGGGAGAAAGCAGCTCTTAAAATAAGGCTACCACAGAAGAAACGAAAATTGAGAAATGGAGAATGTTTTCTGATGATATCATTTAAGCACCTGGATCCAGCTATGCCTGAAGTTAGTCCTACCTCACAATCTGTCAGTTACTAAGCCAGAGTAGTCCCTTTTTCCCCCTAAATCTATTATGAGTTGCATTCAGTCCTGACCCTCACCCTCACCCTCACCCTCACCCTCACCCTCACCTTTCATCTTAGTTTTGCTTTCAGAATCCACAAAGAACAAGCCAAAGTCCCTGGAGAAAACTTTACATAAACCAAAAACCATTAGAAAAAACAAATTTCTAATTTCCGCTACCATGCTAGCACCTCTATTCATCCGGTAGCTTTTAATTCACAAAGTTCATTGTCAAGTTTCCTGGCACCCTCACAGGAAACAAGTGAGGCATAGACTTTTTTTTTTTTCTTTTTAAACTTACGTTGCCATTCAAAGCGACATCTCTCTTATGTTCGGATGTAAGTAGCCGAAGTCAGCTCCTCTCACCTGCCCACGTGTCCAGGAAGCATCTGCCGCAGAGGAAATGGCATTGCCCAGGTATGATGGGAACTGTCTTTCTAACCGTAGAGGCTGTCCCATTACATCACTGGGCACCAAGGCTCAGAAGAAAAGACTAAGTGTGAATGTTATATTAGCGGACGGGCAAGGCGGGTGAGAAAGTTAAGGGTCCTTAGGTGTTTGTTTGCTTATTAGGGAATTCTGATTCATCTTTTATAAACACGGGAAAAAATGAATGGAAGCATTAAAAGCTATGTTCGAGCAATAATTCTGTTTCTTTTCTTTTTCTTCTTGGTACTTGCACGGTTCTACATTGTAATAGATAAACAGACAGGCATTTGAGAAATTCAGATTAAGGGGGAACTGGGGAAGACAAAAATCTGGGTAATCAGTTCCCCGCCCACAAATTCTTCCTGAAACAATTCTTGCAAAACCTTCTGCCCACTGGAACTGTGTGTATGATTAACTGCACATGAGCGCAACAGCTTGCATGTGTAGTTAATTTGCTCCAAATTTCCATGCTGCATTATAACCCTAATGATCACTAATAATAGACAAACCCACATTTTATTGAGTAAGTAATTTGAGACATTATGATTTTTATCATGCGGATAGGATCAGGCTGACCAATTTACACCGGGCAGAGGAAGATAAATAACCAGAGAATCAATCTCTCCCGCAGCAGACTCTGTCTCCTGGCAAAATGATACGCATTGATTGAGAAAGAGACCAGCTCTAGGCCCTGCTAGGCGACAGAGTCAATGGGCGTCCCTTCCCTGTCCAAGCTAAAAGGTTGGTCAGGGAGTGCATTTCTACCGGCGACATCATGCAAAAGACAGAGGTGAAGCTTCACATGTGGGAGAGTCTAGGAGAGGATGGGCTGTGTGGTCTACAGATGTAGGTTCCACCCAGCTAGGCTCCCCAGTCACTGTGTGACCTTGGGTAAGTCACTGAATGCATCTGAGCTTCTACCTGTGCATATATCTGGATACAGGTGGAAGAAATGTCCACGCAGTTTAACCAAGAGGATGCAAGTGACGGCACCTGGCACCTAGTAGGTAAGCAGCGAATCAGGCCTTCCTGCACATCTGGAACATGAAGCCGTCTGGAACATGTGGGGAAGCCCACAGTTCACATTTCACATCCATTTTGCAGAAAGAACCAGGGGCAAGATTCCCATTCATTTCCATAAAAGAAGCCCCTGAGGTCCCTAAGAGAGGAGAAAACAGTTATGGGGCTTCCCCGGGTTCTCTAACTGTGAGTGAGAAAGGGGAGGGGAAGCAGAGCTTAGAAGTTCCCTGTTGGTCACTTCCAAAACATCGCCCTGAATTTTGGCTAGAAACGAGAGCAGGTTTATTTGGAATGAAAAGCAACAGCGACAGCAACAAAGCAAAAACGCAAGCACTGGGTTCAAATCTCAGGTCTGGTCCTGAATCACTTTGTCCCCCTGCCATGGGTGGTGACGGGGACTGCCCTTGGTGGCCTGTGCCTGACTCCGGTCACTTAAAATGCTGACGTTGCGCTCTAGGTGCCCGAGTTCTCCGGCTCGCAGGCCTCGGCCCTCCCCGGGCCCCTCTCACCAGCCAGTGATGTCTGTGGACTTAATGAGCACAGTCCTTCTTCGTTATGCAAGTTCCTAACGACACCCCACAGGGCCAGGGTCCGGCTGGGCCAGGACACTCGCAGGGACTGCAAGGGGAGTGGTGGGCATAAGCCCCTCACGGGGGAGAGGACATCCACCCCGATGGGGTGAGCTCTGACAGGAGGTGAAGAGCAGGCTGGAAGGCATGGAGAAGGGGCTGATTCGGGGGTGACGGACCTTGCTAAGGGAGAAAGTCAAGAGCGAAGAGACAGCACACATGACAGCAGGGAAGGTTCCTACCTTTGTATTGGTTTTTATTTGAGTTGGGACAAACCACGGGGCCAATATTTCTATTGTGTCAGATACCGCTGGGCAGGTTCTGTTACATTACGATGAAGGGGATGCCTTCGGTGTGTGCGTTGCAATCTGGCCATTGTTCTGTTACAGATAAAAGACTGAGGCCCGCAGAGGGGACATGTACCTTTACCTGATGGCCTGCGGGTGACTTGAGGTATCTGGATCCACACGACTGTCTCTTAGGCCCTGAAACCCATGCTCCACCCACAGATGCAGCCTGGCCCCCTCTCTAGGCAAACCGGCCAGGCAACTACTGGCTAAGTGACGTTACGGAATCAGAAAAAATCGACAATACAGCCCAGGATGGTATGGGGCACGACCTGTTAGTCTATCCAGTGTGGCTTCCTAGAAGGAGCAGCTCCTGAGCCAAGTTTGCAAGGACTGGTAGGAGTGTCAGATGACGAATGGAGGACAGGGCATTTCAGGCGGAGAGAACAGCGTGGACAAAGGTCCAGAGGGGAGAGAGAGCAAGGCGAGGAAACTGAGGCCAGAGTTTCCGGAGCTAGGACCCCCACCTCACCTGGTTCCAATGAAGCATCTCCCCACTCTCCCAGGCCTTCTTCTCAGATAGACGGTGCATGGAACAGTGGGCTCTGTAACACGCTGAGTCAAGAGGCCTGTGTTAGGATGGCAACACCCACACCAGTACCAGCACCTGGCAACAGGCAAACTGGACACCTTGACCACAGAACAGCCATGAGCAGGGCGATCGTGCCTGGGGCCCAGCCATCACTGATCTGCCTTTGTTGTGGGCCAGCGAATCTACTCCAGTTCCCTTTCAGATGAGGTAGTTTGGCTTTTGCTGGCAGGAGGTGAGGAAATTCCAGGGCCCAGGAAGGATGACGGCTCATCCACAAAGACAGAGCAATTCCTGCAGGACCAGGTCTGAATTCTGCAACCCCTGAGGAAAACTGCAGCCCAGAATCCTGGGCTCAAAACAGTAACGTGTCGCCAGAAAAATGAATTCCCCGGCTACACCAAACCAGCCAGAATTTTCCTTTCCTTTACGTTTTTTTAAATGCAGCGTATCTAGTTCAGTTTCTGCAGGTTAAACTCAAAAAGCCAATGGCAGCCTGGTTGCCAGCATGTGTTAATTAAACACCATGTTATATTAATTATAAGCCATTAAAAATCCCCTTTGTCGCAGGCATCCGATTTGAAAAAAGAAATTATACTAGAAGTAACTCAATAAAAATATGTGGTCAAGAAATGTGCATTTATAAATGATCCTCTCCACATGTTTTACCTCTTTTTAAAAACCTTTATTTTTCTGACTTAAGTGCTATCGATTCCTTGGAAAACTGATAATATAAAATATTTTCAAAGCTCATCATTTTATGCCACCGAGAGACTAATAAGAGCATCTCACTAAATTTACTTCCCATCTCTTTTTTTCTTTTTCTGTGCCTGTCTAGGACTCATTGATACATATTTTAGTAATATTTTCCATAATTAGAATAATAAGATTTCCCTTCCTTCATTTTCCCCTAATGTTATATCGTGAGCATTTTCTCTCACTTTTCGTTCTAATGAGTATCTACACTTTGAAATGCCCTTTTATGTATTTATCTTCGGGAGACAATCAACTGCACCTCTGTGAGAGTGACTGAGGATGTGAGTGAAGACAAACATTTACAACGGGGTGCTAGGTGACAAAAAAGGAAAAGCCAGTGCAGGTGGCCTCTCACCCTGCCCGGAGGCTCACTGTGGGGACAGGTCCTTTTGAACCGGGCACGGCTCTCTCCCAATCACTAATCTGGATTTATTGTTGAGAAGGGAAGCTGAGAGAATGCTAAAGAGGATCCCGCACAAGGGAACTGGCAGATCCTGCAGCCTGGTTGCCATCCCGCGTTAATTAGCTTTTTCTCGTTGCGGAGGGGAGGAACCTCACTGGGGGAAAATGCGCGGCCTCATGCTTTTCTCCGATGGAGAGCCCACGCTTCTCGCTGCAGCTGGCATTTCTGTTGGCACAGCCAGCCACCCAGAGGGCAGGCAGAATCCTAATCTCTGGTGGAGAGATCTACAGACCCTGGGGACAGAGATGTCCTAGATGACCTTGCAGGGGATAAACCAACTCGACCTGACCAGAAATGCAAACCAAGACAACCTCTGCTCCCTTCTCAGGAGGGCCCATTTCATAACCTTTCACTGGACAGTGAGGTCGTGGGAGGCTGGGAGGCTTTGGCAAGGTGTCCACTCTGTTGTTGGAGGCAGCAGGGCGCCGTTTTCATTGCAGGGACCTTGTAAACATGCAGATCTGAAATTGGTCTCTGCCGCTCGCTAGCAATGTGACCTTGGGTAGGTGGCGACTATTGGGTCCACTCTCCTCTACCAGCACCCATTCCATAGGCTCATCAGCCTTTCTGTAAGGAACCTCTGGTCCAATACTCAGCACACCTCACCTTCAACCAGAACCCCTCCAATCACCTGGCCCTGAAAGTTCATCCTTCCTCTCCAAACTATACCTGAGACTCAAAACCAGTCTGATCTCACCCATCTCCTGGCACTTGCCAAGGAAGGGTAGGGAAAGGGGTGTCCCCCTAGACCCGAGAGGAGCAGAACCAGATAAAGAGCTGAACATTGCACAGCAGAGACTGCTCTTGTTTTCCTGAATGTCCTGGCTTTCCAGGCAGCCTTGTGCTCCTTTCTGTCCCTTGAGGGACGCGATACACTGAAAATAACTGATGTAAAGCCCCAGGCCCTGACCTGAGTCTGAAAGGAAGACCTGCGATCTCAACAGGGTACCACAGAAGCAGTCACAAGAAATACAGCTAACACAATGCACCGTGATGCACAAGTCGTCAGGCTCATATTCCTTCTGTGTGGCTGGATGGAGCCAAGATAACGAATTCAGAAAAGGTAACCTCAAAATCACTCATTGCCCATGTGGAACAATTCCTTTGCAACCTCCTCTGAACCTGTTCTTGTGTCTTAAATCACCTACCACTAACACCGTCCAGGCTGTCTCTCCTGAGCTAGAATAAACTCAGAGGCCATGGCAGATACGCACCATGCACGGCTAATCTACCTAGACCTCCACCCACTGCAGACATTGCTAATCAAGCCAAGCATTTTCAACCAAGTGAAGATACAGAGAAGATTCCCAGCACTGCAGATAGCCACGACCAGCTTAGTAGAGCTGGCAAGCCTCACCCAGAGGAAAAGAGTGAGGTATATCATCCATCTCTTTTTTTCTCCATTAAACCAAAGGCTTTGGCAAGTCAGATAGAAGGGAGGCCCTGCCTAGCTTTTTCATAGGTACTTCTCAGAGCAAGCTGCACCAAAGGGAGGCTTGTCAAAAGCCTTGCATATTATTAATAATGCAGAAAACCCAGACATTTATACGGAGATCAATTGGCAATAATTCCACGGGACAAGACTGGGACTTAAATTGCAGAGTTGACTATGAAGGGCATGGTTTGATTAATGCAGGAAAAAGATGATTTTTTAATTTTCCTACAAAAAGGGTTGCCCTCTGATGGGCACTACCTACCTGGTGGGACTCTTGGTCCAATGGAGTGGTTGCCAAAATGAAATGACATCTGAGGGGTTGGGGGGGTGTATTTGAGAGACCAACTGAGGAGAGAGAAACTGGAGCCAAGGAAATTCCAATTTCCAAATCCAAGGGACCTTATGGGGAGTGAATGGGAGCCAGGGAGCTGGAGAAAGAGACCTGAAGACTGGAAAAAGCCATGCAGCAGCCTCAAAGGTGGAAAGTAAGCATGCTCAGAGGGTCAGCAGGGAGAAGTCAGATTCTTTATCAGCACGGACTTCTCCAATTGAAAAGCCAAGGTGCATATGCTCGGCCTTCTAGGCTCCTGGGACAGTCAGTGGAGGCTCCTTTAAGGAGCTGTGACCTCTTGCCCCAGGCACCCTTTAATTCCCAATCATAAGATAATTAAGGAGCAGTCAGGTGTAGATCCCTCCACTTATGGATAGATCTCAAATGATTAGACCTGTCCTCAGGCCTCCCATCAGCTTGTCTCTCTTAACCTCCTTCTAAAGGGAGCCAGTCTTTTTATTCTGGTTATATATGTAAGACGGTCCACAATGCTCCTGGATTTTCCTGCCACTGGAAACCGAAGGTATAAGAAGGGCCTGGGTTTTTAGCTGTAGAGCTGGGGCCAGTGATTCTAGAAAGGTAACTTGGTTTTGTTTTTGAAAATCTGTTGTGGCCTCTAGTTGGTATTAGCTAGAGAAACAACTCATGCCGCATATGCAAAAATAAGAACACTGGTTTGGGGGTGATAGGGTTATAGGTAGTTCTTTATTTCAGCAAGTTCCTTTGTTTGTTTGTTTTATTTCCCTAGATATCAGAGTCAATGTTAAATGCAGAAAACATTGGCCAGCTAAAATAATCAACAATGCAATTAATCATTGATGAATTATAGGCAATTTTCCTCTGATTATCTACTTGTCTTTACTATCTTTCAATAACTCCACTAGTGGATCACTTACAAAACATATTTAATGCCATAGTTCCATTATCTTTTATCTTTAAAATAATAATTTAAAAGACCGTGCTTGGCCTGATAGACTGCTGAGGAAAATGGAAGGTATGTTTAGAGATACAATGAATAATTCCTTCATGTAATTTATGGCATTCCAGGAAGTGAGTGCTTGGAGCACTGCAGGTAGGCTCTGAAAGAAAAGTCGGTTTTTAAATAATTAAATTTCCTTTTTTTTTTTTTAAGAAAATGACACAAAATCATTCGATATGCTTGATATTCAAACTATAAATGTCTTTGGTAAAATCCAAGAGAGGATGATCATCCTAAAACAGAATAAATATCTGGGAATGAAGCCCAGGGCATTGGGGAAGCCAGTCTTACGATCATTCGGTGAAGTCAGGGGACAGGATATTAAAGATAGTGGCATGTCTGAACGGAGCCTGAAAAACCTTTGCTCAAGAAAACTGAGGGCAGGAGTGCAAGGCCCAGGTAGTGTGTACTGCAGAGAAAATGCCTTTTGCATCCTGAGAGTTTGCATACAATTTCATTATTTATGTACTCCTATCAAAACATATAGGATGCCCAAATGGATGTCAGAAAAATTATTGTCATTACTAATAATGGTGCTTTTCATTTATATTGAGTGCTTTTTTCTGAGACAGTGAAATATTTTACATTGGGCATGAGGCTTTTTAGGAGAATTAATGCTTAAAATATCCCTTTAGTGTGGTGTGTGGGAAGTATTATAGATGAGAGAGAAAAAAAAGATTAATATAAAAAATGTCAAGAGTGCAAAAATAAAAGGCATTCCATTCAGGCCTGCACCCCGTTACCCCGGCCCGTGAAGACCACAGGAGCACAGCCGCAGTTCCGAGGAGGCAGCTGGCTCTTCCCACCAGGTCTGCCTTTTACGGATCAGAGGGCCGCTGCATGGCCAGGCCTGTGAGCACGGCCCTGTCCCCTTGTCCTGTGAGATGGGCGAGCCACACCTGCCTGCTGGTGGCACGGTCAGTCCTCAACCTGGGGGCTCTGGTTTAAAAAGGTAAAAACCTACAACTCGGATGAAATCTTGAGGACATGGTGCTCAGTGAAATAAGCCAGTCACAAAAAGGCAAATACTGTGTGATATCGCTTAGATGAGGTCGCTAGGGAAGTCAAATTCATAGTGATGGAAAGCAGAATGTTGGCTGCCAGGAGCTGGGGGCTGGAAAGTCGGTGTTTTGGTTTGGGGAGATGAAAAGGTTTTGTTCTAGAGATGGCTGGTGGCGATGGTTGCACAGCAGTGTGAATGTACTTCATGCCACTTAAACATGGTTAAGATGGTACATTTTGTTATGTATATTTTATTACAATTGGAAAAAAAACACATGTATAAAAAGAGGTAAAAATCTCATTTGTGTGCAGATAAACTGAGTTTAGGACCTAAATCCATTGGGTGTTTATAGGTTTTCCTTCTCTCTGTACTTTTTTTTTTAAAGAATAGTTTATTGATTTTTAGAGAGAGAGAAAGGGAGAAGAGAGAAATATCAGTGTGAGAGGGTAACATTGGTCTGCGGCCTCCCGCACACCCCCTGCCGGGGATCCAGCCTGCCACCCCGACTGGGAACCGAACCGGCAACCTCTCAGTGCATGGGACGGTGCCCAACCAACTGAGCCACACCGGTAGGGCCTTCTCTCTGGATTCTGATGGCTGAATGATCTTAAACCCTTGAGAATCATTGGGACGTGGATGCCACAAAAACTAAAAAGTCCCTTTCTCCAGCCCACTCGGAAATGTCTAATGCCTTTCATTTCATGGACCAAGTTGAGAAGGCCCAAAGCAAAAGGGCCTGGGGGCTGCAATGGACGGTGAAAGGCCAGCAGTTCCAGGATGGGGACAGCCACACACACAGGACGTGCTGGCATCACTCAGCACCCCACACGTGGGCCTTCTAGCAAGGGCAAGTCCAGCTGAGAGCCTCCTGCAAGCCTAAATGCCCCCGCCCCACCCCGCCCAGGAGAGGACAGGGTGCATAACATGAGACCTGTCCTTCACAATTTTTGTTGTTGTTAGTTCTCTTGGAGGATATTTTTCCATTGATTTTTCCAGAGAGTGGGAGGGAAAGAGAGAGGAGGAGAGAGAGAGAGAGTAACTTCATGTGAGAGAGACACATCGATTGGTTTGCCTCCCTCATGTGCCCCAACCGGGGCTGGGGATCGAATCTGCAACCTAGGTACACGCCCTGGACCAGGAATCAAACCCCTGACCCTTCGGTGCGCAGACCAACGCTCTAACCACTGAGCAGCACTGGCCAGGGCTGCCCTTCACATGTGTTTATATACTTTCCTGCTGGATTATTCAGAATACCAGAGCCTGCACTTCAACCTAGTGGGCATGTTTGATAGTGGCGACAAATGTCCAGAGAGCAGGACGTGCTGGCATGAGCATCTGCTCGTCCACGGTCTAAGGACCCGAGCGCCTGACCCTTCCAAGCCGTACACGTTGTACCAGGACAGGGTGTGGGATCTTTGGAGGAACCGACCCTAAAAGCAGATGGGTGAGCTGGCAGGTCCTGCTGCAGGGATCCCGCCCAGCCCGGAGTCAGCTCCTTTGTGGCAGAGCTCGTGGCCACCTTAAACCATCACAGCTAACGGGGTTGCCCATGAACATCAAAGGGCAGCCTGGTGAGCGCTTTGGGGGAAAAGCGACATGAAAAGTATCTGAAGTGCTGGGTGGTCTCGGGGGCAATTGAGAAAAATGCAACGACTACATTTACCGGCTCTCTTTTCAGGTCCCGCGTATGCATAGGAGGAGAGAAACCTTAATGAAGGAGTCAGAAAGTAATTATTAGAAAAACAAAAAGAGGAGAATCATAAAAGTTTTCCTAAGTAATACAGAATCATTACAATGTCCTGGCAGACTTGCGTTTTTAAACAATGGCTATAATAACGGAAAATTAGACCTCATTACTTATTCATAAAGTTCTGGTTAACACTAAGCTCCATTTGTAACAGTTTACTTTAATAAATAGCATCTTTTAAGCAGATGTTATTTTTCGGTCATATGATGTCATAGTTGGATTACAGGGTAAATCGGTGCTTACCCTAGTTCTAGTTCATAGCCGTTGCTAACCCACCATCACAGCGATGGAGAAATTATAAAACACACAGGCTCCTGACTCAACTACACCATTAAAACGACTGTGTGCACTTGTATTTCCTTTTGTGTTTTTTTTTTTTATTTGATTTAAACACTGTTGAAATTTGAGGATAGCAAACAACGTTTGATGAATCTACAATCTTTATACTAAAGAGAGAGTTAAAAGACCAGTGAATCCACAGTGGAATTAATAATTGAGATTCCTGGAAGCTCTAAACGGAAATATTAAATATGCAAAATCTTGTTGAAAAGCCTAATTAAGTCCATCAATGCCCAAAGTTGAAAGGACAAGCAATTTCTCACTAAAGTTAGCAATGTCGATTTTATACGAAAATATATGGCCCTAACTTTGGGGAAACAACTAACAACAGAGGAAAGAGTTTTTACAGCCTTCGTTGACAGAAAGTTTAAGGAGCATCCTGTTCCACTTTCAACATCCTTCACTTCCCCAGGACTGTAAAATAGTACAAGTCCAGGTGAGTTATAACTAAATACACTTATTGCTCATCAGAGCCCCATAAGAGAGTTCGTAGATATTTTGACAACTGTTCCACGGGACTTAGGGGCTTACTGAGCGCGCTGAGGAAATTTACCCTGAATGCCTTTTTTGCCGTGGCTAGCGCGTCATTTTTTCCACCTTGCAACTGAGGGTGTAAGAAACGTCCAGTTCTCGCAGGAAAACCCAAAGATGTGGAACTGAGTTGGGCCAGCTGTGCTGGGGTGGGGCAAACTCCTCCTGGGCATCTGCACCCAGAGTTCTCCTAATTCTTCATCAGTCCGCTCCGTTTATCTGGTTGCCATCCCGAGATACCTTAGCTGGTCTGTTTGTCCAACTGCAATATCTAAAATTTCAGTCCAGGATAATCGATCCTTTGGCAGGTTATCTTCAAATATAACGTTTCTTGTACTTGTTTTTCAAGAACATGGTGAACATTCTTCATATTGCAAGGTTCAAATACACGAGCATATGTAGGAGGCATGCTTTCCTTCCCAACCTCACTGCTGGAGGCTCTGAGTTTACACAGGACATCTCTCCTAGGGGTTCGGGAAACTGAAGCCATTTCTCACCAGTTTTCAGGAGACTTTTGTGATATAGGTTGGTTTTAAGATTGGAAAAACCATTTGCCTGCATTTATGCAAGACAGCAAATGTAATTATCCAGATAATGGAAGAAAAAATTAAATTCTAAACCTACTCTCAGGGGAAAATGTTTACATTATGGATTTACTCAGTTTGCCTTCCACTGGGCACATATACGTAATGACAAAGGAAACATAATGAAGCACATTAAAAAGAACTGTTAATTCAGTAAAAAATTAAAAAAAAAATTAGTGTGATGAGAAGGGAGGAAGGAAAGGAAAGAGTAAAAGGAAGAAAGGAGGGGTGAGGAGAGAGGGGGAAAAGGTGAAGAAAAATGGTAGATGCCTACAATATGAGCTTTTTCATCAGCTCTTGACTAGCAATTTAGTAGCTCAGCTATGGCCTAAGTAAATACCCTGGAGAAACGTTCTACTCTCTGCCTAGTGTTTTCTGTAAAGCCACAGGTAGAACTACTGAACTGGTTGTAGCTACAGTTTGCTTAATAAGACAGTCATAATGTCACCCAAGAACACCCAGTGGGCAATTTCCACTTACTAGACCCTGTGCCAAATGTATGGTGGTTTCACGTTCACTGGGCACATTCGCTATAAGTCTCTAGTTGCATCAGTGGTTTCTCCATGGGTTGGTGGGGGGCAGGGCAAGCAACCAATTAGCTGCCAAGAGCAAGGGTGTACAAACACACACATACACACATGGGTACTTATTCAATTCCTCTAAAGACCAGCAAGCTCAAGGTCTATATTAGTGCTTTCAGTCTGCAGTTGGGGGCATTTTTGTGTGTGCGATTAGGAAGGCAAGCACTGGCAGCCTCACCCACACATGCCTTTAAAAAAAACTGAGATATATTGTCCAGCTGGTGTAGCTCAGTGGTTGAGCATCGACCTATGATCCAGGAGATTGAAGTTCAATTCCTGGTCAAGGCACATGCCCAGGTTGCGGGCTCGATCCCCAGTATTGGTGTGCAGGATGCAGCCGATCAATGACTCTCTGTCATCATTGATGTTTCTCTCTCTCTCTCTCTCCCTCTCCCTTCCTCTCTCTGAAATCAATAAAGATATATAAAAAAAAAACATAAAAAATAAAAATAAAATTTAAAAATCGAGATATAATCCATATACCATAAAATTCACTCTTTTAAAGTATACAATTCAGTAGTTTTTGTATATGCACAAAGTGTTCAATCACCACTCCCCAATTCCAGAACATTTCCATCACCCCCAAAAGAAACCCCATATCCATTAGCACTCGCTCTCCATTCCTCCTCACCCCAGCCCCTGGCAACCACTAACCTACTTTCCATTTATGGCTTTGCCTATTCTGGACATTTCATATACATAGCATCATATAATGTGTGATCTTTTTGTGTCTGGCTTCTTTCACTTAGCATATTGTTTTTGAGGTTCATGCATGTTATAGCATGTATCAGAACCTCCTTCCCTTTTAATGCATGCATTTTGCCTGCGCCTGATGGTCACTGGCCTTTTCAGGCCTTACAGGAGGCCCTTCTATGAAGGTCTCTCCTCCCAGCCAGCAGTCAAGCCGGATGCCACCGGAGCACTTTGCGGTGAGCACTCCGCTCTCCACCCTCCCCACTCTTGAACCCCAAGGCACCCCCCCCCCCGAGTAAAGTACTCAAGGAAATCATGCACATGCCTCATCCCTTCCAGAGTTTATATGGGGAGGATGCTAGCAGCTGATCGGGACTCTGTAAAGCATTCGGAATCCAACAGAGAAATGCAATGCTTAAGTGCAAAGAGAGAAAAGGAATTCGTATGCCAATACTGCCAGGCGGGCTTGAAGAAGGTGGGTGGTTGGGTTCCTATCCAACTGCTTTCCAGCTTCCCATTGGGTCACATATGTGCCATGTGTCCAGTGAAAAAGCCCCTGGTCACATTTCCGCTCCCGAAACCGAGTGCACAGTTAAACATGACTGCTGTTGCCATGATCGCCGGGGCTACCGTCGGTGTCGCTGTTACTCTGTCCATAAGCCAGCGGCACTCAGTGCTCGCTCTATGCTGGGCATGCTGCTGAACTCTTTACTGATAGTATCTTATTTAATCTTCCAGAAACCCTATGCCGGTGATATTATTACCAGGTGCATTTTTCAGACAAGGACATTGATGCTCAGAGAAGGGAGAAACCTTGTTGAAAGGTCACAAAGTGACAAAGTGCAAAGCAGGGCCTCCCTCCTAGGTGTCTTTTCCACGCTGCCCAGGATGCTTCTGGGAAAAGCCTCTGCCATGCGCCACCAGGCCCCGGGCTGGGCGGGGGAGCCGCTGCGTCTGCCTGGCCTCCCCTCCCTCTCAGGCTTCAGTCCCTCCCTTCAGTGCTTATTATTTGGCATAAATCAGCCCCCCAATTATGTGAATGCCACAGCCACGAACACTTGTAATTAAAACTGGGACTGACACCCTGAAAGTATGTTCCCTTCCCCGTTCCTCTTTGTCCTGCAAAGATATTATTGGAAAGAGATTGAACAATTGTCGGGAACATATGCTTTTGGAATATAATGCGACTGGGCTCCTAGCAGGAAAGGCTGTAAAAGGGCACCGGGACAAACTTTAAAGTAGACAGCTTTATTTACTAGCTACTGGGACATGTCCAAGAAATTATAGATAAGCCTATAGGCTCGAGACCGACCGGCGTGGCTGTGAGGCAGATTGCGGGATGGTTCTTTTGCCCCCCAGTCTGCCCTCCTCACAGGCATCAGAGCAGCCCTGCCATCCAAGTGTGCTGGGAGTTGATGCCAGCAAGAACTCCAGCCCTTGTGCTTGTGGCTGTCCCCTCTCTCCCTCGGAGACCCCTGCCTGGGGGACACCACCATGCCATCCCCAACCCGCTGTGTCTTTGACTGTCCCCCTTCTCACCTATCCAAGCTGGTCAATAACCATTGCTATGGTTTATGGAGCACTTACTACGTGCCTGCAGTGAGAACTTCGCAGGCGTGAGATTGCGCTCAGAGAACCCTGTGACATAGGCGCGGGTACTGTCCCCAGTGATCTTGGCTCCAGGAAGTCTCCTCCTGCCCCTCTGTACTGGCACCACTCGCCGATACCTTCCCACCACTTTATCATTATGGAAAAAGTGCAAAATAGATCAAAACATTACACCTTTATTTTCACTAATCCTGAAACGAAATTCACCATTTTCTTCATGTAGGCAACAAATTGCTATCATTTTAGAAGCGTCTGTGAGTTTGTCACAATAACCCATGGGCAGACAGTAGTGCCGTGAAAGCCTGGGGAGGGGATGGGAGGGGGGCGGAGGGGTCAATGGGGGAAAAAAGAGGGACATCTGCGATATTTTCAACAATAAAGATAAATTAGAAAAAAAAGAAATTATGGACATTTGCATATAAAATGAGAGTTCTAATTGACACCTCAAAATATTCTTTTCGCTCACTACTTTGATAATTAGCAGTTAATGGACCCACCACTGGATGTGTTATTTCGTGGGTTAATTAGGAATAACATTTATTACCTGATCATATGTTTTCATATTTCGATGGCTGTATTTCAATACAACTGAATTCCTTTGTGATCCTGTGCATTTTATTTTATGCATTTAAAAACATTATTCTGAAAAGAGGTCTATAGGTTCCATGAAGTGCCCAAGTTCATCCATGGCACAAAAAAATGTGAAGAGGCCCAAATGAAGTGTGAGCTTCGGAGCAAAGACCCCGAGTCTCTCAGCTTTGCACCCTGCATTCATTACCCATGTGCTGTGTGGCACCCAAATAGTCCAACAATTTTGACCAAAGGAAGGCATACTGCTGAAAAGTGTTTTGCTGCATACAGATCTGTAAGATGTCTTTTCATTGTCTTTATAGATATATCATTCATCATTCATTCATTCATTCATTCAATAAATGCATAATAAGTTCTTCCTATGTGCCATGCACTGGATAGCTTTAGAGATACAATTTTGAATGGGACCAGAACAACTATCTTCTGCTCTCCCTGAGAACAAGTTTCCGAAGCTCCTGTATTCCCTTGGTCTTCTATCCTCGCCGAATAACTTGGGGTGACCTACTTAGTTACCCACCATTTGATGTCAAGAATCCCCTTTGCTCCCTGTCAAGCTCATTAACATATTCCTCTACTTAAAAAAAAATCTATAAACAGCAGGCTACCTGCTTTTTATACTTTTGTGGTAGGATTAAACACATCAAACCTAAAAACAGCCACTTATTTTCAGAGAGATTCCAAAATGGGGGTGGGGAGGGAAGAATCCTCTCCACGTGTGGGAAGGTGCATAAATTTGGACATTTATAGATCACTTTCTATGTGCCTGGCCTGTCTTTTAATGCCATGGCTGTATTAGTAATGCATTCAATTCTCCTAACTATCATATGGCAGAGATTATCATCCCCATTTTACATATGAAGAAACTGAGGCACAAAGAAATTAAGGCACTGCTCATTGTGACACAGCTGGCAGGTGGCAGGTGTTCCCCAATCGTCTGGTGAATACTGATGGCCACAGTGCAGGTGAGAGAAGAAAGGCAGGCCTATTGCCACGTGTCAGGTGAGAAATGTTGGCAGCCAATCCCTCTCTTCTGTGGGGTCAGTAGGGAAGAAAGAGGCAAACTAACCTTGACTGGGTGCTTGGTATGGACACAAGTACCCAATGAATTAGGTATATTTAGCCTGCTTGTACAGATGAGGACATTGAAGATCAGAGAGGTTGCCTAACTTGCCTAAAGTCACCAGCTAGTTAATGGTGAGACTGGGTTTTGAATCTGATGCAGAAATTAAAGTCCAGCCTTCTTCCTTTTTCCCTTTCAACTTGATTAATCAAGAGCTAGAGTCTGCCCCTCAGTGTGCCTGCAGTGTAGTCACCCCCTAACACAGCACGGAGTCCCCCTGTTTATCCAATACATGCATCCAGCTGTTTGTTTCCTGAGCTCACAGATATGGAGGGTACCAGCTTGCCTTCTTTTATGTTTTTGTTTTTTCCTCTAAAAGGGACTATTTTGAGACTTGTGTCATTCCAACTTTTGCTTTGGATATTTCCACACCCCTTATTTGCATAATGAATCACTGCCCTTGGGACTTTGGGGAACAGAAATTCAAAGCACTATATTTAGCACATAATTATTTGCTGAAAATAGGGAAGACCCCAGTTTATAGCTCCACAGAATCAATCACTTTCTGGTTGATTTCATGTGGAAGAGGCAGCCCACATTGATTGGGTGAGCATTATATATTTGAAACAATCTCTTTGGCTTTGAAATGGTGGTGTCTTATAGACATGACCTCAATTCTGACAATTATCTATTTAATTGGATCAATAGAGACAGCCTACTCCCCCAAACCACTGATTCAATTAATCAGACCATTGTCAAATCTCTTCTTTTCTTGGGTTTGTGTAGACACAGACCAAGTGGCAATTTCTCCCAAGATAGGCATGGAAGTCAATAGGCTGCTTTTGGATAAAGTATCTGATCGCTCACAAATTATACAAATCACATTGATTACTGACAAATCATAATGTTTACAGAGCACTATTTGGCTTTGGCTCCAGAGCATGACTAGGTATTTAATTAACAACCATCAGATATAATTTACACCATTACAATGACCAGAAAATGGTTGATTGTTGATTTCACACAGTAGAAATCAACTCAGTAGTAAATACTTTGAGACTAGCCTTGGTAATGGCAAGATAAGTAGGGGCTCAACGATGGACAATAAAATCAAATTTCTTTGCCATGTTTAACCTACAAGGTTCTTGAAGGCCATGGTAGCTCTGCCTCCCAATGAAGAATTGACATATTTTTGCTTGGATGGCCAGTAAATTATGTAACTGACTATTTCCCTTTTTGCTTTGACTACCAGGAAACTCAGAGCTAATATATAACCTTTTTGGATACTTCAGATGGCAGATCTGCATTTTACTGTATTTTACCTGGTTTTTATTTTTACATATATTTTACTACTTATTTGCATATTAACCTCCTAGGCCAGACTTCAGCAAACTATGGCTCCCAGGCCAAGGCCAGCCCACCAGCCTGTTTGTGGATAGCCCACCTGTGACTTGCTATGCAAATAAGGGGTGTGAAAATATTCAGATCAAAACTTGCAATAACAAAAGACTCAAAGGCTTTCATAGAATGACTATACCCACCTCCTCCCACCCCCCAAAAAAAATCCAAAGAAGAAAATTATTTCATGACACATGAATTTCAAATTTCAGTGTCCATAAATATTTACTGGGACACTGCCTTGCTCGCTAATTTATATATTGTACATGGCTGTTCTTGCACTACAAGCACACAGTTGAGTAGTTTCAGCAACAACCTGCCAAGCCTGAAATATGGACTCTCTGGACCTTTATAGAAACAGTTTGCTGATCCCTGCTCTAGGCCAGCTCCAATCTGTGTGGACTAGGCACTGGTTAGATGGGTAGCTAACCAGCTATTAACATAGAGACAAATGATCTACCCAGTCCGCGGTTAATGTTAGTGTCTACATTACCCTTTTTAAGTAAACATTGGAAGTTATACCATTCAGGGGATCCAACCTCCACGTGTTTCAGAAAAAAGTGCCACTTTAGAAGAAATATACAATCCACTGTGTCTATTTTCAGGGTACTGAGGGCGGAGGCTTTGGTCATGATAAATCTTAAAGGGAAGGTGACAGGCCCATTGTGCCCTACGGTGAGACCAGGGAGCAGGTAAATAGGAATATCAGACATCGGGAAAGAGGGTTACTGATGGGCACGGCCCTAAGGAAGGGCCGCCCTAATTAAATCAAGCTCGGGCGTGGAAGAGCCGATTTTGGAAAGAAGAAAATAATGAGAGAATGGGAAAGGATACAGAGAGGAGAATTGGGGATGTTACAGAAATTCAGGGGAGATCATCTTCTAAGAAGGGCTGGTGGGCCAAGGTGGGGCCGGAGGCTTGGGAAGAGAGTAAGATCAGAAACAGGCACTCTTGCTCCTGGGAAAGAGGGTGAACGTGAAAGGGGAAGAGAAATGCTGGGAGCAGTGAGCTCCCCGATGCCACAGCGCCTCTGCTTCCCCCCAGAGGGAGGGACGTTGAATGAGTGTCAATGGAAAGGGGAGGAAGGCATCCCCAGTGCTATTTTATGACACCCCGCTGGGGTAGGAGGTGTTAGAACCATTCTTTCTCAAACATTTGGGGCTTTTTGGATACAACTGTTAGCTTAATTAGAAGATTAAAGAGACAGCTTGGAAATGGGGAACATATAGAGAACAACCTATGATGTGCCATGTTTCTGACTCTCCGCTGTAGAAGTGAGTAAAGAAGCTGACCCGCAACACAGCCCTTGAGCCGAGCCAGGCCTCTTCCCGGAGACACTGTCCCTGTCTGCGGGGGCTGTCCTCTAGGAAGAGCGACTGGCGTCGCAAGGAAAATAAAGAAATTAATGTTATTGAGCACCTCCTACGCAGCAGACACTCAGGTTAACACTCGACTTCTCAAGACCCCTGGAAGGAGAATATCTTCACTATTTTACAAATAAGGGGAGAGGAAGTTCAAGGAAAATAAAAGAATTTGCTGAAGGTCACCCAGCTGGAAAAATGAGGGAACTGGAAATTCGCAGCTAAAATTCAACAGATTCCAAAGACTTGCTTTTCCCTCTTAGCTCTAAGGCCCACGGGTTCAGGCACCTTCAGTGATTCATTCCCTGCTGTATCTCAAGGGCCTAGGCCCGTATCCAGAACACAGTAGAAACCAGGGAAAGCACTGCACACTGCAGCAGCCCCACAGTAAATTGCAGACAAACGGATAGAAGTGTCCAGTGGCCTCTGATACATCAAAATCTGGGGGGACAGTGGCTCAGGATGGCAGTAGGTGAAAAAGGCAGCCCCTCTCATGTCAGTTTCCTGTCCTTCTGCCTCACAGCCTCTTCCTGGGGGGCAAGCCCGGGCGTTCACTAAATACTAAATGCTGGTTGGAACAATCGGTGCAAAATAAGTGTTTCTAAAAGAGAACTGAATACATGTGTGTTGAACAAAATTAGGGAACAGAAAGGAATAAACGTGTAAGCGGGAGCCTTGGGATCAGACAAACGGGACTGGAATCCACCTGCTCGCTGCGCGCTGGTGGGAAGGTGACTTCACTTCTGCACCCGAGTCTTCCCAGCCCCAGCCTTAGGACAGCAGCGTCTCCTAAAGCGTGACCCATAATGTAGGCAAAGTTGCGGGAATTCAGTAGTTGCCCCGGGAGCAGCGGCTAGGAAGTGGGTTGTTTTCAGCGTGTCGGGGATTCTCCAGGTGAAAACACCTGTGGGGTTGCAAACCTTAGGAGGGCCTGCAGCCGCTGCTGGATTCCCTGAACCAAAACGCAGCAACAGTTACTTTTTTTGTACCGTGGAAAATTGAGGGATGATCCAGGAAAACATAGACATCTTGAGAACATTTAGAAGCTGCAGAGTGGTATTTTTTTCCCCCCCATTCTGGGACAATAGAAAACAGGAAAACATTAATAACATGTCAATGCCCCGCGGCCAGCGGAACCCTCCCCAGGAAAGTATCTGTTGGCATAAATCACAACTGGGGCACGGTGTTCTCTAGGCCGACCTGCCACAACAACCCCTCCCACGACCACCGCCTCAGGAGGATGTTGAAAAGCTTTCAAAGTTGACAAAACCCAGGGCCTTCCCTAAATAGGACCATCCCTTCCCAGAAAGAGACCTTGCTGTCTGCCAGCTCAGACCCAACTGGTGCTGAAGTGAGGAAATGCAGGCGATCGCTCTGCTCCCCAGCGGCTCTCAGGAACTGACAGTCTCTAAATTACTACCCGAGAAGCACATCGCACGCCAGCTGACAAAAGGGGAGGAAAAATCCTTACAGATTGTGGAGCATACTCTTGGCCTCTCTGGGGACGTGTTTCTGGTGCTCATGCCACCGGACCCAGAAACCCAATGAGAAATATGTGATTACAAACACCTGGGAGGGAGGCGGCCTGGGAAAGAAGAGAATGAAGGGGACCCCCACCTTTCTCGTAGAGTTGGCAATTTGGCTAAAAAATATAAGAAGAAATGAGATAATAAAAGTAACAAATGAACCTGCAATTGCTTTGCTTCCGGGAGCTCCCATCTGATTTCAGATTGGTTCTCCAAGCCGGCGTGAGTGCCTTGATGTATCTGCGGGATGCAAACCCAGCTCAGGGAGGACCAGGGCCCGGTGGCTGCAAGATTTAACCCTTGGTGAGTGGGCTGACCGTGGCATGTCCATGTGGAAATTAAAATAATACGCAATATCCCTGATCATCAACTCGTGTGTTTATGGTTCCCTTCTCACAGATGCCCCAGCTTTGAGTTAATTCACAGGGGACTTGTGTTTTACTCAAGAAAGGCACACAGAAAAAGAAGAGGGGGACTCCTGGGAAGATAAAAGAGTTATTAGAACTGAGGGGGGGATGAGAGAGGGGTGGGAGCTCTTCTCTGGGGCCAGATAGATCAGTGTCCCTGTCACCACTTCCCAGCAAAGCCTGACTATGAAGCCGACCCTGGTGAGGACAGGTGGGTGTGGTTTTCTTTTCAACAGGAGGCTCTCCAGTCTTGCTCTGATGGAAGGATGCAGAGAAGGGGGTCCTCTCCCTGCACTCTGGGCTGAAGCTGCTGCCCCTCTGTCCTTCCCCGAGCATGTAGCCTCCAGTCCAGGCAGCCAGCGCTGCATCCCCTGGGGCTGGGGGGTGGAGTAGGAATTCGAGTCGCCAGGAGCAGAGGCCCCTGGAGGCAAGGCGAGGAGAGGAGGGTCAGGGGAGAGATGGGCACTTCATAGGGCATTTATGGAAAGCCAACTATTTACTGCTGGATGGAGGGACTTTCTTAACGCCTTCCTTCAGCCAGTCTTACAAAGAGTGGCCCAGTCTGCCACACGCCTCCTGAGGGGGGATGTGGCCTGGAGGAAAAGAGAACCCTGAGCAGCATGCCTGCCTGCTGTATTTCAGGGGTGGGGGCCACCAGGGAGGGAAAAACTCAGGTACATTCCCTGTTTTGTGGACCATCTGGCTCTTTTTATATGCTGCTCTTTCTGCCTGGATTTCCGTTCCCTCTCCATTCGAATATTCCCTCATTCATTGACTAATCCCAGTCATCTCTCAGCTTAGAGATACACTGCCCAGTACAGTAGCCAGTAGCCACAAGTGGCTCTTAACTTAGTTACACTAGAATTTAGTTTACATAGAATTTCGTTTACATAGAATTTAAATTCAGGTGCTCTGCTGCAGCAGTCACATGCCCAGTGCTCAGCAGTGGCGTGTGACTGCTGACTTGGACAGTGCAGAGAAAGAGACGCCCATCACTGCAGAAAGTTCCTTTGGGTGGTGCTGGACAGCTGGGAGCACCTACCGGATGTCCCTGCTGCCAGCCTTGGCCATGGTGGTTTATTCTCAAACAGAAGCTAGAGGGATCCCTGAACTCTTCCGAAATGCCAAGGTCATGAAGACACAATGATAGCAAAGAGACAGGTCTAGGCTAAAGGGGACCAAATGTGATGCGATTTTCATTTGAATTCTGGATCAAACTGCAACAAGAACTGTAAAGGACAGATTGGGGGCAATTGGGGGAATTTGAATTATAGACTGCCTGTTTGATAATATCGTTGGGATGGTGTTCATTTTCTTGTGTAGGAGAATGTCCTCATTCTAGGAGATGCCCCTGAGGAATTTTGGGGTGAACTTTATGTTGTTTGCAGCTCTTAGATGATTTGTAGACAAAAGGTATGTGTGTGTGTGTATAAATACATAAAATCACATATATTACATATAAAGATACATAATCCTATACATAAAGACATATGAAGACATATTTATTATATATTTATGTATAGAGAGGCAATAATACACTGTTTCTTTGTCCCTCCCTGAAAAGGCAGGGGCTTTTACTTCCTTTGTTCTCTGGGGGACCCCCCAGGGCCTAGAGCACCCTTTCTTCACTCACAGATTCCTCCTGGAGCCCCTGCTCTGAACCAGGCCCTCCCCTCCACCCAATTAACCTATGGTCCTATGGGTGTCAGGGCGAGGATCCTGCCCTTCCAGGTCCCTCTCTGCATTAAGGGCCTTGGCCTCTGTGCTCTGAAGCCTGGGCACCCCTCTTGCAGTTGCTCTCTGATTCAACTGTCCCTCTCCTCCTGGACATTCTCCTCATGTCTGAGTCCCCAGCCCCTCACTCCTGCCTGGCACATAGCAGATGCTCAGTAAAACCTCCAGCCTACCTCATGGATTGATTTTTTTATTATTTTTTTAAAATCTGGGCATGAGTAAAGCAGAGAGGAAACTAGAGAGATTTAAAGACAAAAACAAGAGTGGAGGGCTAAGTCATCTTTTTCAGGGCCACCATCCTTCCATGCTATTTTCTTCTGAAGAGGACACTGAGGTTCAGAGAGGCTCCGTGACTTGCCCAAGGTCACAGGTCAATAGACAAATTATCAGATTCTTCTCTTAACCTGATTAATGCCAAATCTCAGTCAGCTCAGACCTCGCCTTCTCCAACAACCTTCACAGACAAGATCAAACTTCCCTGTTAGGCACAGTCTCGTGTGTACCTGTCCTTCAGAGCATGTACCCTGGTTACATTATATTTCTGTACATGAAAATGTGACTGACTTCTAGAGTACAAGCTCTCCGAGAGCAGGCCCGGTGTTTCCCTTTCGCCCATCTTTCTGTCCCCAGCACCAGCTAGAGATCAATGCATATTTGCTTAGTGAAGGGTCCCCAGCATCAGAGAGCCACAGCCCCAGCCACGCAGGCTCCAGAAGCCCATGCTCATCCGCACAGAGCAGGCTCTGGAGCCGAAATCACTCATAAGGCGCAAGTGCGCTGGCATTCACATCACATCCCCGCTTTCATCAAATAGCTCCAAATAGCCCACGTCGTGCGCAGCCCTTTTTAGCAGCTAAGATGATCATCTCTTAAGTCTGGTAGAGCAAGGTGGCTGCTGACACCAACCACCTCCCTCGGCCAACTCCGTCGATCCCTTTAAATAATACAAGGCTTGTTTGCAATCAACTTAAAGCATGTTTAATGGCGAATAAATCTGATCCTGAATCAGGATAATTGCATTAACGTCACGCAGCTGACTCAATACCTGGCCAGCTCGGCCCGTTTTGAGAAGGTCGGGGACATTTTTAGCTTGCCTTTTTGTGCATGTGCTGCTAGTTATACAAATGTGGCTCCATTTAAAGGCACTGGCACCTGTTCAGCTCCCTTCTGGTCTTTGGGTGCAGGTGGAAGCTTGAGAGGCTGGAGGGCAAAGCCTGGGACAGGTGCGGAGACCTGTACTCTCCGAGGCGGCAGACAGCTAGCTCAGCGCCTTCTGGTGAAGGCCGGGGGATGCGGGAGGGGGAGTGTGGAGGCAGGGCCAGGAGCATAGGCTCAGGGTACGGTGGTACAGCCCGGTGTTGGAAAGCCAGGGCTCCTGAGTCTGATGGACCCAGACCTGAATCCCAGCTCTGCCCTTCTGTGGCCTTGGGCAACTTGCATAATGCTTCTAAGCATCAGTTTCAACATCTGTGAAATGGGACTTTCACAGACTGCGGTAGGCAAGGATTCCAACGTGGCCTTTAAGATTCCTGCCTTTAAGATACATACCCTTACAATTCCCTCAAGTGTAGAAGGGCCTATGAACATGATGAGATAGTTAGCTCCTGTAATTGGATTATTCTATCCATCAGACAGAGAGATTCTGCAGATGCAATTAAGATCCCAAAGCAGTTGGCTGTGAGTTACACAAAAGGGGGTTGATCCTGGGTGGGCCTAGTCTAATCAGGTGATCCTTGGAAAGGCACTGGGACCTCCCTAAAGAGAGAGATTCAGATTCTCCTGTGGCCCTGAGAGAGCAAATGTCCATGTTCTAAGAGCATTTATGGAGGGGGCCACTTGGCAAGGACCTGACAACAGCCTCTGGGAGCTGAGAGCAGCCCCCAACCAACAACCAGTAAGACAACAAGGAAATCACTTCTGTCAACAATCATAAGCCTCTGAAAAACCCCAGCCCTGGTTGACACTTCGATTCCAGCCTGTGAGACCATGAGCAGAAGACACTGCTAGCTGAGCCTGGACTCCTAACCTGCAGGACTGTGAGATAGTAAAGGCGTGTCGCTTTTAGCTCTAAGTTTGTGGTAATTTGCTATGCAGCCATAGGTAGCTAGTACAATGGAAGTAATGACGGTCTAAGGTCGTTATGAGGGTAGTCTGCATGCAGAGCTCTTGGTAAGGAGTTGGGACAGCTTTGAGTGACTAATAAAAGGCAATTGTTGTTATGGTTTACTTTCTCTATTAGTTGTAGTAAGAGGATAAATATTGAATAGCTTTTGTATCCTGGAAAGAGCTCTCAGTTTGCACCCCGGCTTTGCTGCTGAGCTGCTATGGGATACTGGGCAAGTTACTTCACTAAGTCTCTTTCCTCATCTGATCACAGTCCCACCCAGGTTCATCCGTCTCCCCTTTGATGAACCCTGCAGGGAGGTGGAAGGAGATAATGATTGCGAAGTGTTTAGCCGATTTATTGAGGTTAATACATGTTGGTGATTGCACTGACTACTCTTATCATTGCCCAGAAATTGCCAGCATTTAAAGGTGGCATCCCAGTGATTGACAGCCAGGGAGGGTGGGTTCACAAAATGTTGTACTCCAAAGGATAGAACTCATAGGTGCTTGGAGATAGAATGAGGCCAAAATGAAATTTTCTTTAAGGGTTTCATGGGATATATTTTTTAAGCAGAAAGGTTAGCAGAAACATCAGGCCTCTGAACCATCTTCTCCAATCTGATGGAGTTAGCTACCACCATTCACAGAGAATTCTCAAATCAATATCAACTGTTCATTCATTCATTCATTCATTCATTCATTCATTCATTCATTCATCTGTTCATTTGATGAGAACCTGGAATATTCTAGGTGCTATGCTGGATCTGCAGCCCAAGACCACTGAGCTCCAGACCCACACACCCAAAGGCCTGCCAAGCTTCACCTCTTGGCTCAATCTCAACACACCCCAAGCTAAATTTTCTTCTTCATCTCAGTCGACATCACCATCCTCCATTCAGTCACCCAAGTTAGGGATCTCGGAGTCATCCTGAGTCTCTGCCCCCGCACCCCCCACATCCCACTGGGACCAAGTCCTGTGAACACTGAATCCTAAAGCTCTCTTAAATTGGGCTTCTCTTCTGCATCTCCCACAGCATGTCCTGAACAAGATGTATGAGTTTCCTATTGCTGCTGTAACAGATTACCACACACTCGGTGGCTTAAAACAACACAAATGTACCCTCTGAGAGTTCTGGAGGCCGGAGGGCGGAAATCCATTTCACAGGAGGAATGTCAGGTGTTGGCAGGGCTGGTTCCTTCTGGAGGCTCGAGAGAAGGATCCGTTCCCTTGCTCTTTCCAGGGTCTAGAGGCCGCTCGCATTCCTGGGCTCAGGACCCCTACCTTGAATCATTATAACCTCTTGTTTCCATCACCATGTTTCCTAATTCTATAGTCAAACCTTTCTCTGCCTCTACTACAAGGACCCTTGTGATTGCCCTGAGGGCCCACCCACATCATCTCCCCATCTCACGATCCTTGAAGTGAATCACATCAACCAATTCCCCTTTGCCATATAAGGGAGCATTCATACATCCCGGGGACAAGGGCACAGATGTCCTCCAGTGCTATGACTCAGCCTGCCACATGGGGCCTTTGTCATCTTTCTTCTGGTTCCCAGCACCATCCACTGACAACCATCCTGGCTCACCTTCTGCAACACAATCTATGGAAAACGGAGCGACTTATCTAAGGCCTCTGTGTTTGCTGTTCCTTCTGCCCGGGACACTCTTCCCCGGTTCCTCAGGAGGCTCCCCCTGCTGATCCTATTTCGTAAGTCTTTCCCATTACTATTCTCCATCACAGCACCTTTTAAATTTCACCCACACCACTTACACTCCCTGCAATGACTTTATTTGCTCGCTGACTTTTTCAATGCCCTTCACTAGAACATAGGCTTCGTGATCTCTAAGATCTCACCTGTATCATTTACCGTTGTATCCTCTCTACTTAGCACAGGGCCTGGCAGGTGACAAGGTGCTATGGAAGACAAGATAATGCCCCCCATCCCCCAAAGAGGTCTACATCCTAATCCCGGAACCTGCAGATATGTTAGGTTATATGGTAAAGGGAAATCAAAATTGCAGATGGAATTATGGTTGCTAATCAGCTCACTTTAAAATAGGATTATCCCAAGTTATCCAGTGGGCCCGAGGTAATCCCAAAGGCCCTTAAAGGTGGAAGAGGGAATGTGAAGACAGAATTAGAAAGAGGGCTCAGCCTGACAAAGCTGGCTTTGAAGCTGGAGCCCAGGGGCCCTGGGCCGAGCAGCAGACCTCTGGGCGGTGGACGAGGCGAGAGAGGAGATGCTTCCCGAGAGCCTCCAGAAGAAACACGTCCTTGGCGACACCCTGATCTTAGCCTGGTGAGACTCGTGTCGGACTTTGGCCACACAGAACGCTAAGATAATAAACCTGGGATGTTTGAGGGACTAAGTTTGTGATAATATGTCACAGCAGCAAGAGAAAACTAACACAGAGTCTCACAGATACTTGGAGTGATGTTTCTAAAAGCCAAAAAAGGCCAAGGATTGACGGGAAACGTAGGAAGCAAGGATGAATTCTCCCCTAGAATTTTCAGAGAGAGCATGGCCCTGCCAACACCCTGATTTGTGTGGCATGCCTGCCCTCCAGGGCGGAGAGACGATGACTGTCTGGTGTTTGCGGGCACGTGCTTAGTGGCACATAGTTACCGTGGCACCAGGACACTCATGCATCATGCCACCATCCTTGACTATGGGCTGCGCCGTTCCTGTGACTTTGTCCTTAGCTTGGGTAAGAAATGATACTGGGGAGTCATGTGTCCCCCCCCCTCCCATGGATCAGCAAGCAGCCTTGGACTTTGGCCTGAGACAGGCTCTTACGGACTTCAGTGAGAGGTGGGAAGAGACAGTCTTAGGAAGCCTCAGGTCCACGGGCAAAGAGCAGGCTGGTGCTCAAGGCAGAGTGAGCATTGGAGAACGGCGGGAAGCCCCTCGGCCTTGCTGAGACTCGGTTTCCCTCTGCAGAGGGTGTGTTGAGGGTCGACTGTATCAAGGAGCTCAGCTCTGAGGCGGGTACAAATTTATGCTCCTTCCCTCTCCTTCCCTTCCTTTCTCCCTTTCCTTTGATTAAATTCAAGTGAAGGGGGAAAAACAACAACAATAACCCCTTTCTGAAACTCAGGAGGACACCTCTAAACGCATAAAGGCCAGAAATTAAGCTGTGGAATTAAACGACCAAAAAATTTTACGAATAATAAAACCTCACCTAGGCCCAAGGCCCAGCAAACTCAGGGGAAACGCAAGAGCCTGCTGTGTCTTTTTATTACCGAGGTATATGGAGTCTCTAATTTAAGGCTAAATATAAAACTAAAACATACACAGCTGGACTTTCAAGTATTTTCAAAACACATTCAATACCTTCCCGTGAAACTCCCCAAACCTGAGCCGCCCTCACTTCGCGCTAGTATAAACACCAGTTGGGGCGGACTGAACATATGGGCTTCAAAGGGTATTTAAGAGGGAGGAGCAGCGCGCCAGCACAGGGGATCTGGAGGGAGAGGAATGCCGACGCGTGCCCGCAGTCACTTGGCATCCTCTGCCACCCCAGGGCTATAATGGAAACCAGCAGACCCTGGCTGATGGGGCCAATGCTAACAGGGCCCGTCTCTGACCACAGCTTTTTCTGCCCCCACATACGTTTCGGCTCTGCTCCTCCATTCCTGGGCCAATGGAAAAAGTTTCACATCTGCCTGGCAGACATGAATGGATTCTCTGTTATCCCAGGAATTCTCCTTGGAGGAGGCAGCACGCCTGGTACTGGTCCACCATTTGGCACGGCTGGGCACTTATTTGCTCCACAGTTATATATGGCGAGTCATCTAGGTGCTGGACACGGTTCTGGGCACTCATGGGGATATGACTTCTGAGGCCAGGTTAGAAAAGGCCACATAGCCAGCTGGTGTGGCTCAGTGGTTGAGTGTCTACCTATGAATCAAGAGGTCACAGTTTGATTCCGGGTCAGGGCATGTGCCCAGGTTGCAGGCTCAATCTCCAAAAGGGGGCATGTAGGAGGCAGCCGATCATTGACTCTCTCCCATCACTGATGTTTCTATCTCTCTCTCTCCTTTCCTCTCTCTAAAATCAATAAAAACATATTTAAAGAAAAAAAAAAAAGAAAAGGCTACTTGACTTCTGCTGTGTTGCTGGGAGAGTTGCCTTACAGGCCTCCAATCACCCCGAGACCACCGTGCCGGAGCCCAGCTGAGCTCACTGTCCCCTGCCAGCCCAACAAGGCCCTGGGCCTGGGAGAAACCCTCTTAGACCCTCCAGACCAGCTGACTCGCCAGCTGAATCCTAAGTGACCCCCATCAACAGCCGCATGGGACAAGAGATTCCACCGACCAAGCCCCGGCCAAAGTCCTGACCCAGAAAATCATGAGATCTAATAAAACAGCTATTCTCAGCCAGTAAATTGTGGGGTGCTTTGTTACTCAGCATTAGATAAATGAGAGGGGCCCCGCGCTGATAAGGGCAGGAAGAAATGAAACCATAGCTGTCATGTCCCCGGTACACAGAGGGCTCTCGGCAAATGTTAGATCACGCCCCGCCCCTCTCGTTCCTTGTGACAATAGAGTTTGATTGCCTTTCAGTTTCACTGCCTATTTTTACAGTGTGCCACATTAAATCATAAATTACAGGCAGCTTCCCCACGTCTGATTCTCACTGAGCACTCGGTTTTATTGGGCTCTCGAAGCTAGAGAGTGACAGACATGTAAATTGGAGTGGCTCCTCTTTGCACCCCGCCAAGGAGGGTTCTGGAAGGAAGTTCTTCCAAGGGAAAGAGCGGGGTCTGGGTTGTCTTGTTCCTCCTGACCGTCGCTTTGGGGCCTCGTGGCACGCACACCGTGGCGTGCCAGGCGTATGCGCCGGGAAGTTTTTAAATGATTTTCTGAGCGCCATCATTTTTCTTTCCTAAACAGCATGGATTTTTGAGCTCTAATGCGTTTCTCCATTAAGGAGGACAGACAGTCTCCCTTGGCATGTTTCATCACGAAGTTATTTTTCAAATCAGCATCTCGAAGAGGTTGTATAACTTACTGATGACTAGCACACATTTTTGGGACCAGATGGGCCTCAGTGTGAAGCCTGGTCTTTCCCTTTCCAGATGGAGAGAAACTGCGTGTGTGGCCGAAACTCTACAAACCTCAGTTTACGCCTCTGTGAAATGGGACTAAATAGTGCCCCCCTTCTCCTAGAGTGCTTGTGAAGTTCAATTAGTTAACACACAGGGAGCGCTTCACGATGGGTGTCATGCAAAGTGAAAGCTAGAGATGATGTATTTGCTAGAATAATAGCCACCCTTGTTCTTTCTGAGACGGTGAGAGTTGTCAGATTTAGCAAATAATAAAAATACAAGACTCTCAGAGACATTTGAATTTGGGATCAACAATGAATAATTTGTTAGTACAGTGTGTTTCACATATTCCATGGAACAGACTTACACTAAAAAAAAAAAATCATTCATCATTCATCTCAGATTGAAACGTTACTGGATGTCTTGTATTCGTTATTATGAACGTTATTTACGTTGACAACCCATCCCTATCCCCTGGGTCTGTGGCTCCCAAGAACCTAATCATCTCCCCCCATTTTCTCATCTTTAATAAAATCTTACGTCTGTTGTTACCCCCTCCAGCCTCGCTGGTAATTAAGACGGGCCGAGAGGCTGCTCTGGGAAGACAGGCTGGAACTTTCTCCGAAGCGGCACACTGCAGTTATTACATAAGCAGCTTCCTACAGCAGCGTCCTGAGTCCCGAGCTGTGCTGCCAAGAGGCTGCCTTTTGTGCCCACTCCAGCCTCCTGCTGCAAAACAGCCCCCTCCCTCCACATCCTGCCCCCTTCCTGCCTGAGGTCTGCTCCATTTGAAGCCTCTCCCCCTACCATCGGATCATTTCCCCCCCCACGTAATATAGTGCAGTTTATTACATAAGTGATTTATTGCATGCACCTTAATGTATAAGGGGCAAAACTTGTTTAAAATAAATCCAACTGAGAGGATAATCTCTATGGGCAAAATGTACTTCGACTTAATTTCTCTACTGGGTATTACACACTATATAATTGCCTTAAACAGAAGCTGCACACACAAATTTAGCTTGGCACTGATATCTGGCTTCACAGAACCCTCCAGTTACATGCTGGGTTTTGCTACAAATCCTTCGCTCCACCAGAAGAGACTCGACAGCATCCCTTAAAGAAATATTCAGCTTGACTCTCCTGCTGAGATGGGGCGTGGGGAGGGGGAGCAGCTGATTGTGTGCTGGATTTGTGTGGGGAGGCCTTTGTCCTGGGAGAGGAGGCAGAGCCATGGGCCTGGGTCTAACCAGAGCGGGTTGGGAGTTGCACTGTCTTCACTCCTCATTCAGAAGTGTGTTCAGGAGCAAAGGAAACCTGCAACTCCCTCACTGGCCCCGAATGTGGGATATTTAATTAAAGTTGATAGCGGCTAGCCCTTCTTTCTCCTGTGGATTAACTGATTAATGTATTCATTGCCTCCTTCGTGCATTCGTTCATTCCACATATACGGAGCTCCTCTTGGGCCTCAGGGCAGTGATGGGCCCTGTGCCGTGGGGTTACCAGAGTGAACCATCAGTGATGCCTGATGGGGGAGATGGGCAATAATTAAATAATCAGACAAATACGTGCAATATGACAAACCTTGACACTGCAGCGGAGGGGAGGTGCAGGGCTCTGAGAGCTCTTGTGGGAGCCTGGCAACTCCCTGAGAAAGGGACTTTTAGGGGGCATATTAGTTTCCTGTAGGAGCTGCAATAAATTACCCCAAATTTAGTGGCTTAAAACAACACGAATTTATTATTTTCTGGCTCTAGAGGTCAGAAGTCTGAAGACAGACTCACTGGGCTGAAATCAAGGTGTCAGCAGGGGTGGCTCCTTTCTGAAGGCTCTCGGTGAGAACCTGATTTCTTATCTCTCCAGCTTCTAGAGGTACCTGCATTCCTTGGCTCCTGGCTCAACCCCCATCTTCAAGGATGGGAGCATCAGCTGGATTCCTTTTCACTCTGTTGTCTCTTTGATTATGACTCTTCTGCCTCCCTTTTCTCCACTCAAGGAAATTGGTGGTGATATTGGATCCACTTGAATAATCTAGGATAGTCTCTTAATTTTAATTAAAATCATCTGATTAGCAACTTTAATTCCACTTCCAATCTTAATTCCTTGCTTGTCACATGACACACTTGTTGTGGGGGTGAGAAGAGAGACAGTCTGGGGCCATTGTTCTGTCCACCACAGATGGCATCTAAAGAGTGAGGAGGAAGGGCAAGAGTGCAGGCCACGTCAGGACCTTGTGTGGTGAGATGTTGATGGTGTGTTGACGTAGATGCAGCTTGGCGACCAAGCGAGAAGGTACAAGTTGCTAGAGCTAAATGGGTCAGAGAGGTGAGGGGGGAAAAATGCTGTCAATCAAAATATGGTGCAATGCTTTCTTATCACTTAGATTTTTTTAGTTTATACTTATCACAAAACTCTTTAGACTTAATTAGATGTCTATTTTTGTCATGGATAACACCACTGCATCCAATAACACTATAAGTGAGAAAAAATGGTAAGGCATTCCTAAAATTTCTTCACATTAAGGAAGGGTCTCTCTCCCCTAATGTTTTAACTCTGAATCACTGATGCCCATCTTTCTCCATCCACTGTCACCTAATGTGCCATCGAAAACATGGTGAGGCAGCCTTCCTTAGAAGAATTCATTAAAGAAAAGAAAAGCCTCTGGTGCTGGGCTTTCTGGCAGGCAAACCTACTCTGGCTTCCCACGTCTGGAATGTCGCCAAATCCCCCTGCCCTCCACCCCAACAACCATTTGTTCCTAGAAGGTGGCATGTTCCAGCATTGTTTCTGGGAATGCTGGACACCTCCCCACAAGGTTGGAGCCTGGATGTCTGTGCAGAGGCAGTGACGCTGCTCAGCATCACTATTGCCTGCCTACGGGGGGATCGTGAGATGTGCTCAGATATCCGAGGCACTAACGTGAGAGAATTTCAGAGAGGGACCCTGAGGTCAAGGCGCAGACTGGTGCTTTCAGAAGGTCCTTCAGGTGAAGCAAAACTTGTTGCCACATTTCAAGAGGGAAACTGCAAAGCATCTGTTAATAACAGTTAAAGAGCCCTTCGTTTATGCTGAGCACTGTGCTAGGCATTTTCCTGCCACATCCATTCAGCTAATTGTTACCACAAACTTTAGACGGAGGCAATATTATTATTATACCCATTGTATGCACTAAGAAACTGAGGCTTAACTAAATTAACTTGTCTCATAGCACCCAGATCATATGGAGAGCTAAGGTTTGAACTCAGAATGCCTCTAGGGGTTACCCGCTGTGCTTAACCACCTCAATTTCTCTGTGTCTTCGTCCCTCATTGGAAAAGCCTTTAAAATCATGAACTTTTCCAAATTCATTCCACAAACACATGTGTTCTGGACCCAAGGACAAAGCACGAACAGCGGTGATCCTTTGCTCAGGAAGTTCAGAGTCTAGTGGAGAAGGCAGAGTAAGCCAGCCCTTCGGATGAGACGGGGCACACTGACATGCATGTCCACACACCATGGGGGCACTAGCACAACAGAAAAAGAGGAAAATGTCCCCATTTTCCTCACATTGTGCAATGTTTCTTGAAGAATTTTGAAGGCTAAACATTAGGCTGCAAAACATTCAGAAATTCCCAGGAAGGCAGCGTGAAATCAGCATGGAAAATCTATTCTGGTCTCCATCCCATGCCCGGTTGACCTTACAAGTGCTGTCCTCTCTCAAGTCAGCCTGAGTATTTCCTTCTAGAGGAACAGTAGAAAGAAAGGATCTAGGTGGGATACGATAAAGGGAAGGGAAGGGGGAAGGGGGAAGGGGGAAGGGGGAAGGGGGAAGGGGGAAGGGGGAGGGGGAAGGGGGAGGGGAAGGGAAGGGGAAGGGAAGGGGAAGGGAAGGGGAAAAGAAGGGGAAGGGGAAGGGAAGGGGAAAAGAAAGGGAAGGGGAAGGGAAGGGAAAAGAAAGGGAAGAGGAAGGGGAAGGGGAAGGGAAGGGAAGGGGAAGGGGAAGGGGAAGGGGAAGGGGAAGGGAAGGGGAAGGGGAAGGGGAAGGGGAAAAGAAGGGGAAGGGGAAAGAAGGGGAAGGGGAAAAGAAGGGGAAGGGGAAAAGAAGGGGAAGGGGAAGGGGAAAAGAAGGGGAAGGGGAAGGGGAAAAGAAGGGGAAGGGGAAGGGAAGGGGAAGGGGAAAAGAAGGGGAAGGGGAAGGGGAAGAGGAAGGGGAAGGGAAGGGGAAGGGGAAAAGAAGGGGAAGGGGAAGGGGAAGGGGAAAAGAAGGGGAAGGGGAAGGAAGGGGAAGGGAAGGGAAGGGGAAAAGAAGGGGAAGGGGAAGGGAAGGGGAAGGGGAAGGGAAGGGGAAGGGGAAAAGAAGGGAAGGGGAAGGGAAGGGGAAGGGGAAGGGGAAGGGGAAGGGGAAGGGGAAGGGGAAGGGGAAGGGGAAAGAGAAGGGGAAGGGGGAAGGGAAGGGGAAGGGGAAGGGGAAGGGGAAGGGGAAAAGAAGGGGAAGGGGAAGGGGAAGGGGAAGGGGAAGGGGAAGGGGAAGGGGAAGGAAGGGAAGGAAGAAATACAAGTATAAATCCACCATACATTAGGCTTTCCAGAGTGATCAGTAACACTAGAGTCAACTGTGTAGGTAGCACTGAATACACCCAATATTCTCCAAGTGCAAGCCAGAAACAACAAAGGACCACGAGAGTGTAAAAACAAAATAAAAATCCAGAACAGGGAGACTGGGGGCCCATATGGATATACAGAGATAACAGCAACCTTTTTTTTCTTCTTTAAATCTGTTGAATGTTACCAATATAAGAATAAAAACAAACCCAAGCCAAGCAGCTCCTCGATTAACTACGAACACAAAAGGTACGCTGTCTCCAACGCTGATTCGGGGGTGGTGGGTTGCAGGAGATGACCCCATACTGTAAAATTTCTTGCTAGCAGCACTCACTTTGGAATCGTTTAAAATTTTATTTCAGTTTGCTTCGGGATCTCTTGGAGAAGTGAGCAGGCGTTCCCCCCCTCTTCCCTGGAAAGAAAAGCCCCCCCCCCCCCCCCCCCCGCAGCACACACACAAACCCCTCGAACATATGCCTACACTGAAGAGCAGAAGATGGGAGAAACAGATGGTATAATGACTTCGGAATCTGACAGCCTGCTCTGTGGCAGTGTTTTCAGCAGACAGGACTTGCCAGAGATGCACATTTGAGAGAGGGGCTGCCAAGGCGCACAGATCCACGCCTCGCCCTTGATCCGCATGAGATGCTTGTGTTTGAAAACAAGCAAAATGCTTTTTTTTTTTTTTTTGCAGGAGCAGCAAGTGAGGACACAGCTCTGCAGCATTTACGGCACATATGTTGGGGAGCGAGGAAATGTTTTGCAAGCAATGGCCCTATAAACAGCGTCTACTTTGGGTGTTTTCCATACGAGGCAGGTGGGAAGCAGGAAGGGAGCAGTCAGGAGAATTGCAGAGCAACCTGTTTTCATGGGCTGTTTACTTTCTGTCACTGTACTTGTCCATATTTTCCTGATCCACATTTCAGGGGAGGTGACACACGCCAAAATCTCCCCGAATGAACGCAATCTCAGCTCTCATCCAAATATTGATGTAAGCTGACCGCTGTCTCCTCCTCTCCTCTTCTCCTTCCACATCAGTAGGGCGATCAGAAAGGTGTGGGGAGAAAGGGGAAATGAGGCTAATAATTAGGGATCCCCATCCAGGGGGTAGACACTCCACATATGCATCGTCTCATTGCAAACTCAGAACGATCTTACAGGCGGAGAAGCTGGGGGACAAGTATAATAAAAAAATTTGACCAATGTAACATGACTGGGAAGAGGTGAGCCCGGACTTGGAGTAGGATCTATCACACTCTTCTTGTTTCACCTCTGCCTGGCACTTTCTGCAAAGGTAGAAAAACCTCCACAGGGTGACTAAACTGGAAGGGAAGCTGTCTTTCAGGGAGCCCTCAGCCCGAGAGGGGTTCATCCTATCGCTATAGGATGGCTACACTCTGCCCTTTTCAAGGTCACTTTGCCGATCCACAAGTCTTCAACATTTCCAAATGGAGATTTATTTAAAGAACATGAGAGCATCATTTAAAAAAAAAAAAAAAATCTGTGTATGAGCTGACTTCCACTGAAGGGACCATGTTCTACTTTCATTTTCTGAAAACAACTTTTGGGACCTGGATTTTGAATTCCCAGTGTCCCTCTCCTTCAGTGAAGTGAAGACGTCCTTGGTTCAAAGCCACTGTTTGCGGCCATGCGGGCCTCTACCTCCCTGCAACCCACAGCAGTCTCATTAACAAACTGACCCGGCTGTCACAGACGTCAGAATGCAAAATCATTGGAAAGTGGTCCGATTTCAGATCACACAATCTCCAAAAACCTACTGCAGCATTTTCTAATTCCTTCAGACCATCTCGGGTCTCCTTTACACTTGCAATGGTGCCCCTTTCCATTTGCATTTAAAAGACAGTAAATTGCAGGGTTCATAAACATTTTTATAGTGATTTATTGAAGACCAGAATGTCACTGCTGTTCTTCACACTTTAGCAGCCCTGAGAATCAAATGCCGGCTATATCTGTAATCTTGCTGTCCCCATAAACCACATAGGGAACAAGCCAGTCTGGAGTGTCATCTTTTCCTTCCTTTCTTTCTTTCTTTCTTTCTTTCTTTCTTTCTTTCTTTCTTTCTTCTTTCTTTCTTTCTTCTTTCTTTTCTTTCTTTCTTTCTTTCTTTCTTTCTTCCTTCCTTCCTTCCTTCCTTCCTTCCTTCCTTCCTTCCTTCCTTCCTTCCTTCCTTCCTTCCTTCCTTCCTTCCTTCCTTCCTTCTTCCCTCCCTCCCTCCCTCCCTCCCTCCCTCCCTCCCTCCCTCCCTCCCTCCCTCCCTCCCTTCCTATTTTTTAAGACAGTAGCAACCATATTTCTCTTGCAGTTTGAAGAAAGCTCATTTTAATCAGCCTCCAAGTCCCCAACTCGGGCTCCTAATTTACAAAGAACTTGGGTCTGCCAATCAGTGCCGTGAAAAGGCCGGTCTTTATTATGGCTCAGGACCAAAACAGGGGAAGGCTTTCTTTCATCTCCCAGTTCTGTGCCCTGCCCCAGGAAAGCAGCCCATAGGCATCCTTCTCAGTGGTGGATCCACAGACAGGAGAGGCCGTCCGGACAGAACTAAGCCCAGCCACCGGGCATCCAGGTACCTCTGTTCCTCTTTCCTGCTCAAAACCTAGAGCAAGGATTGGGTGCGGGCTCTGAATTTTCTTATTTGAAAATAATGTGAGCAAGAGAGGAGCTGAGGTCAGAACATACTTTCCAGCCAGCTAAGTCACAAAAGGAGGTGCGCAGAGCCAAGACAACTGTTTATCTAAGGGCACAGTGAACAACTTGGCATTCTTCAGGCTTTTTACCAGGGGGACGTGAACCCTTTCTGAGCACATTGTGCATAAAGGCAAAGGAGAGAGACTGGGAGAAAAGAAAAGAAAAGAAAGAGACAAAAAAAAAAAGCAAAAAAAAAAAAGCTTACACCTCATTTGCCCTTCCAGTGTCCAGAAGGGAGTATTTCTTTCCACCTTTTTCACATTATAATAATGGCTTCACCGCTCCTGAAAGGAGCCCTCGTGCAAAGGCAAATGGTGCATGACACGGCGAAACCCTGGTCTTTGTCACACCAGCTCCGCTCCAAAGTCCTTCCCTGCCTTCGTTTCCCTGCCATTAACTGAGATGAAATGAGTTTTTCCCCCCCTTTTGATTCCGCCCCCCACTGTCTATTACAGTGTGACGCGACTGGGCTTCCTGGCCCATTATTTCACCGGGGATTCTTTTATTCTGGTTTGGGAGTTGGCGCCTGCAAGGTTATCTGCGCACAAAGCAACGCCGCGGTCCTCGCCTTCATTTCTGAAACCCGATCTCACGGATAAGAGCAGGACCGTGCGCACTGCGCTTGTCAGATAAGTACCTCGGGTGCCGGAGTCATAATTTTCGTGACTTCAGTCAGGGCTCCCTGTTAAAATACGTCAACCGATAAAAATGCAAGTATTATAAAAATAACCTTTGCATCAAAAGTGTTGTCCTATCTCTTCCCCCGTTTTTTTTTTTTAAGCACATTCTGCCCCTTTGCACACCAGGCACCTCCCCACACTCAGACACCTATTTCCTGATGTCAAAAACATTTTTTACAATGATTTTTTTTTTTTTTTTAATGGTCTTGCTACTCCGGTGCCATCCTTCCGCAGGCTGGAGGAAGGCAGGAACAAACACGAGGGCTTCTGAGAAGAGACGCAGCGCGATGCCGTTTGTCTGCAAGGGGTTTGGATTAAATTCCCTCCGATGGGCCATCCTGGGTTGATAAGGTACCGTTTCCTGATCCTAAGGGGCGATCGAGGGAAATCTAAAGGGGCTCCATCCCTGAGCCCCTGAGCAGAGGCGAAGAACGTTTCGGTCAAGGTCCAGGGCGCCCCCCTGGCACATCCTGGGTCAGGACTGCTCTGTCAGCGCGCCCGGGGAACAGTTCTCATTGTCCCCACATGGGAAGCGGTCAGACAGACCACGAGTGACACCCACGCCCGACTGGCATGAAAGGAACAGGAGAGCCCGGCTGGCTCCACCAGGGAGAACTGGGCTTCTTGCAGGGGCTTATGCCATCAGAGCCACCCCTCCCCCAGCAAAGCCACCCCCGGCCTTGGGCCAGGGAGGCTGGCGAGCGTGTTATATAAATATTAGCATGAGGCAGATTGCCGGAGCCCTTGTGTGTCTCCTTCCCCCTCGGTGGCAGCCACACAAAGACGCCAGTGACAAAACTAAGAGACAGCCGCGGCCTGCCAAGCCGCCCGGCGCAAGGTCCTGTCCCTGTCCCTGTTCGGGGCCCCGTACACCCAGGCCTGCAGCTGATAACACTGTAATAGTCCTCCTTTGAGGACAGAGGCTCCTGCGTGCTGATTAGTCATTTATCACACCTGGCAGCCCTGCTGAACTATAATTACTCTTCTCTTATCCTGCGCACTGTCATGTCCGAGAGGAGAGGCGAGGCAGAGTCCCCAGTTAATGACACATTACCCTCTTGACAAGCACTTAAAGGTTTTATTGTAAATATTCAAGATATAAAACATCCGAGATTCCCTTTTTAATTATAAAAAGCAATTTCAGGGCCTCCCTTCCCCAACCTCCCCCCACCCCCAAATAGTAAAGTTTCTGTGCCTTGTCCTCGGCTTACCGCAAACAAACTGATTTCCCTTTGTCACGTAAACTCATTGCTACAAGTTAACTCAGTATCTCTCCGCAATTATCAGACATATTGCCTATGAAATTGGTAATTTAAACACACATCACATTTCCACAAAAGTTAAATTTCCGCCCCGAAAGAAGGGGGAAAATGTGCATTTATATGAAAAATTATATATGAAAAAAAAAAAGCCTAAAATGCAGCATAAATAGTCCGGTTTTCCTCATCGGAAAGAGGGAGGAAGTCATTGAATGATTTTTTTTTTTTTTAAAAGATGAGTCTCTGAGGTAAAAATATATGTATATACTTTTTTCATAAACGAAAAAATTGGAAATTTGTGGGTCGTTAAATCCTGATTGCTTACTTATAAGGTTTGGGGAGAAAGCCAACTTAGCATTCAGTGACTCCCAGGGTTATTTTTATACCTCAAGGAGTGTTCAGAGGACACATACCCCATGGCCAGGGGGACCCTGGAAGGCCTGCTGAGTCTTGACCTTCCAGCTGGTTTTTATGAGGCCATCTTTCTGCTCTGAGTAGCCTTGTTGGTGAGGGTTGAGCCTACCCTCGGCCAACTTTGATAACAGTCATCAGGATGGAATAATGGAATGGATGGGAGCAGACAAGAAACAAACTCCACACCAACACACATCACCGCACAACACATGTAGGCACATCCGATGTGAGATAAGCTCATCGGAGCCCGGGTAGTTTCCACTGCCCTCCCACACTTCACAAGTGCCCGTATTTTCAGACCCGTGTGGACAGGGATGGCAGTGCCAGTGTGTTTGCAAACATCTTGTTCCCACCAGTTGAATGTCGTGGCCAGTGAGAGCTACTGGAGCATGGGGCCTTCAGGTTTGGAATCCAGGTGCCACGATCACATAGCAGGAGAAGGCACTCTAGGGCTGACCCCCTTTGTTCCACGAACCATTCAGGTTGAGCTCTCTGATCAGGCCAGCTAGGTGGGTGTCTCCTTAATCCAGCACCCCGCCTTGGCTGGATTTCCAAATGCTTTAATGTAAGAGCATCGACTTCCCAGAGAGAGGAGGGCCTTTCATTGTTCAAAGGCCCACGAGAAGTTGAAGTGCAAGCAAAGGTGAAGAAAAGGGGCCGATGCAGAATTTGAAAGTAGCGAATTGCAAGACCCAGGAAGGCATATGGCAGCCAGATCAAGGATATGCACACAAAAACAGCTGACCACTCCTGAGAGCCAGCCAGGTATGGTGATGAGGCTCCCCTTTTGGCTTCTGAATAGGAGACTGGCCTATGTGCCTAGGTCTTTGGGGCCTGTGTTAGGGGTACGGAATGGCAGGGAGAGGGTAAGAGAGTCAGCAAGATGAAATAAAAGACTTCATCTTTGCTCTGAGAATCCTGAAAATGGGAGCTCCTGCGCAGCTTTGGTAGGCCACCCCCACAGAACGCTGTCCAGGCAGATGGGGGAGCTGACCATGCAGAAGAGGGGGACAGATGCACACAAAGACAAGAGAAACACTGACACCCCTGGAGATCATGCCCGAGAACCCCAAGCAGGCTTCCTTAACTGCAAATGCCTCAAGGATAGGACCACTTTTCACGCACTGCTGATCTTCAGTAACTAGCACACTGTAGGCCGTAGGTTTAATGAATGAATGACTGAATGAATGAATGAATGGAGAAAGGAGATCCCTGAAAAACAGGCAGTGGAGAAGATCCTTAAAGGTGCATTTCTTGATCACCTGATTTTCATTTCTTTCTGTTGCAACCACTAACAATTATGTATTGGATGACTTTGTGGCATGTATTATGGGAATAAAGGCAACTTAACTGGGCGATTCCAAGGCTCTGGGGCCCCCATCGACATGAGCCTGGAGTGTGTGATGGGGACAATGAAGACAGAGATGGCAGTTATAGCCAAGGTCTGCTGAATGGGGGACAAGGTCGTCACCTTCTTGTTGGATCCGCACATCCGCACTCAGAGGTGTTCACCGTGTGGCTTACATTTTACAGAAGAGGAAACAGAGGTTTTGAGGGAACCTACCCAAGGCGCTGCTGCTGGCAAATGGAGGAGCCTGGAGTTAACATGGAATCCACAATCCACTCCAGGCCTTGTTGCCTCTTATCACCACATAATGTGGGATGGAGGGGAAACCACCTGAGAAAAGGTTCAGGGTGAATTCCAAGCACAGCGGCGAGAATTCCTCCTGATGTCTTCTTTGACTTTGATTTCAAGGGCTGAGTCGGCCGTCACCGACTTGGTAAAGTCAGAGTCGTCCCCTTCCTGGTTCCGTCTCCACTTGTCTTTGGAAGCTGAAGGCTGCCATGCTTTGACTTGTCCCCAGAGCACCCTGCTCTTTTCAAAGGCACTTTATATAGCTAATGAAATAACCGGGATCCAAATAAGCCGTCCTTCCTAGGTTTTTGGTCTTGAGACAAGCTCCCCTTGAGATTTGCTCCCTTTTCTCAGCATGACACCTCCCTCTCTTAAGGGAAAATCACTCGCAGTACATTCATCACCTGTTTTGTCTCTGTTTTAAAAATGCCAAGCGAGCACGGAGACAAAGGACCAGAAGGGTGGCGACAGAGGCTCCATAAGAGAGTGGAGAGGTCCTGGCAGGTCTGACACCAGATATTGCCCTTCTTTCTCTCTCCCCCTCTCTCTCTCTTCCTTTCTTTCCCCTCCGTCTTTTCCTTCCTCCCTTCCTTCCTTCCTTCCTTCCTTCCTTCCTTCCTTCCTTCCTTCCTTCCTTCCTTCCTCCCTCCCTCCCTCCCTCCCTCCCTCCCTCCCTCCCTCTCCCCTCCCTCCCTTTTTATTGTGCCCGGGACTGCACACTAAACCATCCCACATCTTGGGTGGCGATGGAATTACCCTGGAGCCCTGGGGGCTCCCCAGTGCTAACAAAGAGCTGTTGTCAGTGTGATGTGCATTGTGGCATTGATGAAATGCACTGCACAGCGTTTGTCATAACACAGCTGTTGACCTTTAGTAGCTCAGGATTCTGAAAATCCATTGAAGCTGGACTGTCACCTCCCCCCAGGACTAGGTCGGCCAGTCTTTTTCTGTGTTTTTCATTCGAAGCCCCGAGAGCTCAACACCACGGCACCCACCGCCGCCCACACTAAGCCTGACTGGTGGGGACAGATTGCCCCGCCTAAGGGCAGGTGTGGGTCGGCTGGCTGGCTGAAATCTTTGTGGTGCTGCTTAGTTCATGATACTGAATGACCGCACTAAAAAGAAGGCCTTCCAATTGAATCAGAATTCTTAAAACCACTCAGAGAGGAAAGACGGTTAGTTGTTGGCCATGCCCAAGATGGAACACTATTACCAATTAGTTATAAACTTGAGAAGTATGCAGGGAGGGTCCGGTATTGACAGAACTCTCAATAGACCGATCATTTTGTTAATTAAGGCCCCCCAGAAAGAGAGTCACTGTTAGTCCCAAGCCTCTACAGATTAAAGGACTGGTTTTGTGAGTCATCAGGCTCAGCACTGATAACTTCCTGCTAGCTTTTACAGAGAACTCCCGGGAATCGTCCAGTTCCTGATCGGAAACAAAACCCTTCCCGCAAAGCTGAAGAGAGCCGCGCACATCTGCTTTGCCTAGCTGCCCCCCGGGGCCTGTGCTTCCCGCTGGGGGCAGTAGAACTTGGTACCCACGTATCAACCTGCTGGCCCTGGTGACAGACATGGGACCCAGCTGAGAAGCGACAGGCTAGCAGATTATAGCCAGTGGCCTTTCTCTCTGGGAAGAAGCTACCCTGGACTCTTCCAATCTGCTGTCCAGATTCATCTTTCACCCTTTTGCTCTCTGCTCCACGCCTGGGAAAGTCAACCAACATGAGCGACATCAATGAGTTCCTTTTAGCATCTGGCTTCTAGGTGGGCTTGACTGATAGGAGAGATGGTTTGTTATCCTGGGACATTTCCTGGGGAGACAGATGAATCACCACAGGTAGGCCGAATTCCCCAACCAAAGGGTACAGCTCCTGCCAGGTGGTCCTCCCCGTCCAGATGCCCTCACCTGGCTCTAGTGCCTGCTCTCCCTCCTCACGCCGACAGGCCCAGGTCGATTATAGCTACCGCCATTACCATCCAGGGGAAAATCCCCATCCCTTGTGGCTGCTCTAGGCCCTTACCCCACCTTCATAAACAGTCTCTTTATTAAAATCTCCTCAAATTACCCAATGCGCGTGTGTCATCTAGAAGGGACAGGATGGGGCCTCTGACTTCCTTGGGACCATGCTCTAAGGAGCAGAGCCCACTGTGCTGGACTCACTATGTAAATATTGGGGAAAGTCCTGCTGGAAATTTTTGGAGAGTACATTTTTAGAGAGTTGCCGAGTTCAGCAGCCCAAGAAGTAAAGGACATGGAGAGTTTGGGCCAACATACGGCAGCTCTCTCATTAGCACAAAATGAATTCACTTTACTCTGCTTCTGCACATGGAGGGCCCCGTACAGAAATAAAGACATATGTGCCGTCATACTAAAAGCATCTTGAAACATGAGGGAGCATAAGAAAAAGTCCTTGAGGAGGCCCTTTCCAATTTTTCTCAACCCATGTGTTTTATAGGGAAGTTCTGAACTCTCACTAGAACAATGGATTAAAAAATGAGATACCCTCCAGTTTCACAATCCATTTGTTTCACCCTTTCAAGATGAAATGGGGAGAAAATAAGTTGCAAGGGTTCCACTGTGAACAAACTTGGAAAATCTTGCCTTTGCTGGGAAAATATTTTAGTTTTCAAATGCACTGCAACCTACTCTTGCTACAAGGTAGAAAAATATCACTGTCAAAAAAAACAAAAAGGGAAGCCAGTCTCTGTCAAAGGTCAGAGATCATGGTGCCTAAAAACAATAACTCCAGGGCTACATTAACAAGCACAGGCACTTATGAGTTTATTCATCTTTTGATTTGTGATGTCAGAATGCAATAAGTCTCAAAGAGCCTCTGTGTGCTTTAAGAAAATAGAAATTATAAATATTGGAGCCCAATATTTATAATACTATCCATTCAGGGAGCTTCTCTAAAAGCTGTACTTGAATGACCACGGTGGGTTATTCTAAGAAAGCCCCCAAGCCACTTCAGCAGGAAGCCTTCTCTGATTCCTCCCCACTCAGTTTGGGATAAGAGTCCCTTCACGATGCTTCCTGACCATCCCTTTTGAAGAACCTTGTAGCGTGACCTTAACATACTGTGTTTTCCTGAGTCCCTGAGGTCAGAGGGCATCTCTTATCCATCCTGAAGCCTAGCACAATGAACGTTATCAGAGAGATGTCCACAGAATCCCTGTGCAATTCATCTTTAATTTAAAATAAATAACATTACTGCATTTACTGGTCAAAGTAAAGATTCTCACATGATGCTGGTAAAAGAAAAACAACATCATCAAAATAGCAGCTCTTCCAAATCTTTTCTGGAGACATCAAGGGAGAGTAAACAAGCTTCAGCATAAGGGCTGACCCTGCTCATCTGATCACAACTTCCTGGAGCACTGAGTTGACTGGAATTGGGGAGTCATATCCATGCTCGGGAAGAAAGGGGAGTATTGATGAATGAGTGATGTCTGCCAGGGACCCGGAATTGGGGAATGATGTCAAGTAGACTGTGGGTTTGCCATTCCTGTTGTTATTTATCCTCAATCTCTGCAGATCGTGTACGTGAAACCATAATAAGAAAATTCACTAAAATGCAAAGAATGGTGAAATCAGCACAGCCCCAACCTATTTAAGGTATTGTGGGCCTGCAGTCTAAAAACAGAAACCAGTTCATGTCCAAACCAATTGTTCTTCATGGAGCACAGAGAGCGTATTAGGAATGTGCCTTCGTAAAGCTCTGAGTCAGACTGGTATCCTCCAGGTGACTTTCAAAACTGTAGTCTGGAAGCGCCTCTACCTAGGGCTCCTTTGTAAAATTGATTAACTATTTTCAATAAGTCGTCCTATCATCCCAGGTTGAAAACTGCAAGGGTGTTGCATATGTAAAAATATAAATGTTTGACTCATATTGCCTGGGGAAATGCTGACGGAGCCAGGGGGGCTGTGCTCCTGTTTTGGTGAATGTCTCCCGAAGCCCCAGTTAATCTTGACATTTCCCCCACGTTCCCATGCTGCCTTAGACAAGCTTACGTTGGCTATCCTTCTGACCCGGGGGTGCCTCTCAAATCCACGCCTCAAGGAGAGCTGGAGGTCAGCATGACGCATGTTTGGCTCTGAGCCATGACCTTTGGACACAGCATCCGTGTCCCTGGGCCAGTCAAGGTCTCTGTATCCGATGGATCCTGGCTGATTGGACTCCGGCATCAGCTGCCACTTCTGAGCTCCTGCTGGAGCGGTCAGGGCTCCAACGTGAGGATCCGGATAAATCCTGCGCCTGCTCTGAGTGTAGTCTGGGCGACTCCCACCAGAGGCAGGGGAGGATCTGCACTAACCAAAGATTCGAAGGGATCAGAGACACGGGGGCCCTCACACTGCGATTAGCCCTGTGGGTCTTAACAAGCCACATTCAGACAACACCACACAACACCACACACTGCGTGCTGGTGACATAGATTTACAGGCTGAACTGCTTCCTCTGTCCTGACATGATGCACTGTGACAGGGTGTCAGAACAGAGCATATGTGCCCAGAAAACCCCCGTGATCCACAGGAAACGGAGAGCTCTCTGGAGTGAAGTCCTGGAAGGAGTCACAGGTAGATGTCATGGAATCCTCTGCTGCCGGGCTGAACTCATCTGCAATTCAGCAATTTCGAAACAGTCACAAATACCAAAGTGTGGGTGGCCGGCGCTTGGTTCCTGAGAGAGCAGTGGTGGAGGGGTCCGGGGACTCAGAGAAACTTGGATCTGGGCCAGGGTCCTGGGTTCTTTCTTTGTGCCCAAATATCAGTACATAGTCTCTTAAAATGGCAAATAAAACCAGACATTGATACTGGAACCTAGATGAGCCAACTTATAAAAACTATCAGTTCTCTTGGTCCACTGTTCTCCCCCATTTTCCACCTTTCTGTTACATCTGCTGCACACATTCATTACCCAAAATGTCACTTATCAATGGACAGACACCATGCTGAAAATCATGGAAACGAACAAGGAAAATCTGACCATTTCTGAATACTGTTATAAAACCATGAACATTTGCATGATGTTTTTGATAGAAGGATCCTGAGGGTTAGCTTCTATGTGTTAAAAAAGCTGTTTGAAACTTACTTGAGTCGAAGTATGTCAACATCACTCTAAAAAAAGTTGATGCCAGGACTCCCTGCCAACCTGGGTCACCACACACAGGGTGGATGCGGGCAAATGATCGCCCATGGAACCTTTGTAGGCTGCCACCTGTTTTTGTAAATAAAGTTTTACTGGCACACAGACATGTCAGTTTGTTCAAATATTGTCTATTGGCTGTTATTGTATTACAGTGACAGAACTGAATAGTCTGTCAAATAGAGACTGTATATCTCACAACGTGTAAAATACTAAGTATTTGGCTCTTGACGGAAAAAGGGTACAAAGTTCTGATCTCGAGGGTGCTGCTTTTCATGGGGACTTCCGATTTACCTGTCAAAGCTCCTAAGAAGTCCAAGCTCTGCCATACATCAGCCTCTTCCAAAGGCCAAGAATGGGTGCCATGTGGTTATATTGGATTCATTGGAAAAAACAGACAAGGGACAACTCTCAAAAAAGGCAGAGTGCTTCACCAGTTCCGCCTTTCTGAACTAGCTAAGATAACTCCACCTGCTGTGACAGACAAACTTCAAAGTCACTGAAGCTTAAGACAATATGAGTTTATCTTTCATTCCTATAAAGTCTTCCTGACCAGAGGGATATGGCCTCCATGCGGTCACTCAGGGATCCAGGCTAGCTCCATCCTGGAGCTCATTCCATTGGTTAGAACTCAGTCACATGGCCAAAGCTAACAGCGAGGGAGTGTAGGAAATATAATCTCACGGCGTGGCCAGGAGAAAAGGAGAGCAGGCTGGTGAACATTTGGCCATGTGATGCATTCCAAGGTCCTCACTACTCCATTCCCTCGCCCCTTCCGCTTCCTATCATAGCACCATGGCCTTTCCTGTCAGAAAAGGAGTCACGGGTATAATACTTGCTTGGGCTTCATTGATAACACATAATGTGTTACCCTTCCCAGGAGGAGATCCATCTTAACAGACGACTGTGTGATACTCAGCTCAAGTCAGGATGCCATGTGTCAAGCACGTTAACATTCATTCTAATTGGTTACAGGTTAAGGATCTGTTCCGGGAAAATATTTAGTATACTGCCCATTTTGTAACACATATAGGCAATTTCCCCATAATAACAAAATTATTATAGGTTTTTAGTTGCAGCCTCTTTGCCTAGTGTGGGTCGTAATTGGTACTTTTGACCCTAAATCCTTGATTAGGAAACAAACCCAATTCTAACATTTTGTAATTTGTTTTGTTAAGTGTTTTCTAAAAATACCCTGAAGCCACTCGTGTAAGCTTCTTGTATCAGGTTGGCTTAAAGAAGTCAACTCTTCTAATAGCACTGCTCCAGGTGGTTTCTTCCCAGGACACACCTAGGCATTTTCCAGGTGTTGTTACGTGTGACTCTTCAACTCTACAACCTACTCTACAAGCTTTGCCCTCGGCCCATCTACTTTAGGGCGGATAATGCCACTTACTCCTCAGCTGGGAAAAAATAGCACAGTCAATTATAAACATTCAAATCTTTGGCAGCATAGATATTGGAATAGCTAGGCAACATTGAACAAGAAAAGAAAGGATACTGTCCATGGAAGGAACCCAAGCCCAGAGCCCAAGCTCTGGTTCCAGACCCTGCTGTCCCCCAGCTCATTTGCAGACACTTCTGTTCTTTAGCCTAGGTTTTCCTATTTATTTAAGTGCCAACAGTTTAGGCGTCCATGGTATATCCTGCAGCTTTTTCTGATTCTGTGAGTCTGTGAAGAAATCCCTATTAGTGGAGTTTGACGTCTCAGTGGGAGATATATTTTAGAAAGCCATTTTCAGCTCCAGTCCACAAAAATAAAATACAAGTGAACTTCCAGATCAGACTCGGGCTACAAGAGAACCCATAGTAAATATTTTGTAAAGGAAAACAAAGGAATATATTATCCTGCAGCCGAAGGCAACGATAGCCCCAATTACTGCTTCTCCAATCGCCAATGGTTTTATAAGCAATCTGCTCAGGGTAATTTTATTATTTCAAGCACTGTTCACAACATCACCATGAAGAAATCAGAATTTGATGAAATTTATCCATCACAGGAATGATAAAGAGAAGATCAGAAGGGTATTCGTTTAATGAATAAAATATATTTTAGAAGAAAATATTATGGTAATCACTTTTAATGTAAACTTCTTTCGGGTTTGCAGGATTCAAATGCCCGTTTCCTCCTAACTAAATAAACATACATATTTGAGGAGCCCAGTCTACAATATTAAGAGTCCTTCTGCGCCAGAAATATTAGTCCTTCCCTCCTTTCCTGCCTGCCTCTGTCAGGAAGCCACGGAGCATACAACCGCAGCGCCTAGCTAACCATGTAATTGATAACTCCCTACTCGATTCACTGTGGGAATCTGTCAGTTCAGGTCTAAAGATACATACACACCACGATGAAAATGAACTTACACAAGTCTGTCTGTGGACCAGGCAGGGCCTGGATGCAGTCGACATTTTGCTACTTAATTGGTTGGGGCCGGTTTACCAACACACATGTGTACTCCAGCAATGGCTCTCTGTATTAGGGCTCTTTTTGACAGACCTATTTAGTGAGGAGGAGGTATTTTTTTCCCCCAGATAATTGCTCAAAATCATGCTTTCAAAGTCAAAGTGATTCAAACTTGCCTGTCTATATTTTGCAAACACACAGTTGGAAGGAATGCAAATTCACATTCCTATTTCTCAGGCGGATGCACGACAGGGGCTGGTTTTGTGGGTTTTGTTTCTTTTCTCCTCAGAGCAATGAAGGAGAGGAAATGCAAACCCCACAGTGCTTAGGCCCGTTGTCCCCTATATGGGGCCAGATCCTGCAGTGGACACCTTTCACGCACCATAGCTTCAGCGCCCATCAGCAAGAGATGTTGGACCTGAGATGCCCCCTATCAAAACCTGGGGCTCTCTGTGTCCTATGAGGGCTCTCCAGCAGAACCAAGGGGTGCAGCATGGAAGTCCATTTAACTTTTGGGTGGCACCTGGCATAATGGGCAGAGCAAGGCCTTTGAAATCAAATCCTCTTCAGTGTGGCCCGGGGAAGTGACATCACTCCTCTGCTCTGCTCCTCAACATAGAAACAGAGCTGGTTCTATCTACCTCTCCGGGCTGTCGTGGACTTAAATGTCGCTCAGTATGAAAATCATCCTGAAAGTGGTAGGTGCTGCATAGACACCTCCCTGCATTGTCCTCGCTCCTTCCACTCTGCTTGGAAGACCAGCTTGGCACTTACTTTCCTCTCGTGGCATTTCTGGATCTTCACATAGAGATCATAAAGTGGCTCAGCATTAGTACACACAGAGAAATCCTAAAGAAGGTTAGGGAGCAGCCCTGGGAGGCGTGGGTGAAGCCATTTCCGATGGCTGACACACCCAGGGACATCATGCAGACCACGTGCAGATTTCGGGAAAGCCCAGTGGCACAGGGCTCTCCCAGTTAGCACGGGGGCTCAACAAGCCGTATAAATAAATCCGTGGGAACAGCTTTGATGAGACTGGGGGCGTGTGGAAGCTACTGCTGCATTACATACAAAAACGCTCCACAACCATGGAGCCAACAGCTCCTGTCCACAGATCCACATGCAAATCAAAACCAAAAAGTGGGGCCAGTCCTGGGACTCATATAACCCTACCTTGACATTTCCGAAGGCGTGAGAAAATGTGACCCTTCCCAGTGTGCAGCGAGCTCGATACTACAAAAGTACAAAAATCATACTTTTAAATCTAAAGAGGTTTTTCAAGATAATACCCTCCTACTCTTTTCATGATGAAAATAAACTCTTCTGCAAAATAGTTACTTAAAAGGCAACAAGTTCAGTAGCTAAAGCAGGACCTCTGTCTCCTTGGGAAAACTGAGCTGAGTAAGTAGATCTGGTCCTACTTTCAAGGTCAAAATTCTGATCCTGATTTGAAATGTCACGTGTGGTTCCCACAACTTTATCTGTGGGATAATCAGACATATAGTTATTCCCATAATCAGGGCACCCAAATAGGATCCTGCAGGATGGCACAGGTAAAAATTCTTCGTAAATGATGAAATAAATAAATAAACTATCAGTATTTTAATTGAGGCTGGATTGCCAGGCAATCAATTTAATTAACTGCAGCACAATTAATCGTGAAAATTGAGGTTTGACTCTGACATTGCCAACTCAAGTGGCACTGTATAGACTTGGTTACAGCCAAGAGAACTAAAATGATTCTAGGGACATTGCTGGAGTAAAATTAGCATGGAAAGCGATTACCTAAAACAGGGAAATGGAAATGCTGAGTGAAATGAGTCATGTTTGGCAAACTCTGCCTCGGTTTCCTCATCTGTAAAATGGAGCTAATGTGACCTACTTCCCGATGAAGATTGACAAACTAGATGATTGTAAAGAGGAAGGATAATCATAGCTCAGCATGGCTTTGGGGTGGGAGTCTGGGGACAGGGCGGCCCCGTGTTGACTCATCCCACTACCCTTCCTCTAGTCATCAATCGCATCTTTTGGATGCAGACAAAATCACCTATGCAGTCCTCCTGTCGAGACAGTGAGCACTGCTGCTCAAGCTAAGCAAGAAAGGCAGAAGCCAAGGCCCACCTTGGACTGTCCCCATACTTCAGCATCTCCTGTCTCAGGTGTACCTGCCCCTGCCCTGGGAAATGGGTACTGTGCATTGCCTTGGAGGCATCTGAGAAATGAGACCCCTTCACCCTAATTATAGGAGCTCCATTTGACACATCTCTATTTGCTGGGCTGGTTGGAACATTTGTGCAACCCTTACAGGAGCCTCAGCCAGCTCCCCTTGATTCTGGGGCGTTTCACCTGCCCCTCATCCATTCCTGAGCAAAAGCTGGTGGGGAGGGGCCCCGTCCCTAGCAAAGTGGCTGCAACATCAGAGCGACTCCATGAAGGAGCTCATTTACCCCGAGACAGAAACACACTCCCATCTGGTTGTTGATGCTAGTAATTGTAGCAGTTTTTACTTGGAGCCAAACCAATTCCTAACTAATATGATACAGGGAAAACAAAGAAGACTAGAAGGAAATAAACTAAAATACTGGGTGATGGAACCATGGACGGCTTTTTTTCCCCCTCCCAACCTCTGTGTGTGCATTCTGCTCTGAGTTTTCAAATGTTCTATGATATGGATTCCTTTTGTAATCATTGTGGAACAAGTCATAATGCATGTAACGTAAAACAAAATGAGCCCCGAGCAGGACTGTAGAGGAAAGATACATTTGCTGTGTCTGTCTGAGAAAAAGGGCGACTGGAGTTCTGAGCAGGCAAGGCCAAGGCTGCCCACAACCTGAGCCGGGCGCTAAAGAAAGTGCAAGCAGACCCTCACATCCTGATCTCATGCCACCAGCTCAAACATGTAGGGAGAGAGAAGGTGAAAAAGAGATCAAAACCTACCTAAGAAAATAACAAGTGTGGGCAAGGGAGTAGAGAAACTGGAGCCCTCGTGCACTGCCGGTGGGGATATAAAATGGGGCAGCTCCTGTGGAAAACAGTTTGATGGTTCCTCAAAAAGTTAAACACCCGAATACCATGTGACCGCTCTAGGACTACAGCCAAAAGAACTGAAAACAGGTACTCAAGCAAATACTTTGTTCATAGCAGCACTGTTCACAATCACGAAAAGGTGGAAACAATCTAAATGCCCATTGTGGAAGAATGGATACACAAAATGTGCTACAAAAATACAGTGGAATATTATGCAGCCATAAAAAGGAATGAAGCTAGTGATACCTGCTACAACATTGAGGAACCTTGAAAACATGCTAAATGAAAGAAGAGAGGCACCAAATGATCACACATTGTATGATTCCTTTTATGTGAAATGTCCAAAATAGGCAAATTCATAGAAATAGAAAGCAGACTGGTGGTTCCCAAGGGCTAAGAGGAGAGAGGAACAGGGAATAGTGCTTAGTGGATAATAGGTTTTATTGTGGCGTGATAAAATATTTTGGAACTAGACAGAAGTGGTAGTTACATAAATTTGTGAACTTACTAAATGGCATTGAATTGTTCACTTTAAAATGGTTAATTTTATGCTATGTGAATTTCACCTTGAGTACCAAAAAAATAAAAGAAGAAAAAAAATGCACCTGAAGTTGCCTTGCATGTGTGCTTGTGTGTCTGCTACTGTCCAGAAAGAACTCATCCCAGAGGGAACCTGGCGGTGAGGGGGAGATGGGAGTGTGTATCTGTCACAGGGCCGGAAAGGGGGTCCTGCAGGACAGTCACAGACTCCCAGCCTCCCCCCCCCCCCCCCCCGAGACCCTGCAGCCTGCGCTGACCTTCCTTACCCTCTGTTGGAATTTCCCTTCCTCTGAGCACTTCCCTCAGCTCAGCTTTCACCATTTTCCTTCTTCTGTTTCCTCCCGCCGACCTCTCTTGTTTATATGAAAAGTGTATATAAAGCCTTTTAGGAAAAAAAAGGAATGAAAAATTCCCCCGAATGAGGGCCTATGTGGAGGGGAGGTGGGTAGTGGGTTTCCAGGAGGGACAAAGAAAGGCGGGGGGCAGGCTCATTTAACTATCGTCTATGGCTTCTGGAGTCTGGTTGGTTTGCGGGGCTCAGGGGAGGAACAGGGCCACCCCAAGCACTTTGGTGGTCATCACTAATCAGATAAATAAATGTCATCTGGAGGATTTCGGGACGCCAGGTTCCCTGGGGAGGCCCTGGGATTCAGGGGCCTTCACCTTTCCGACAAGCCATCCTTCCCCTGCGTCCTGACTCCTCACTGTCCCCCCTGAGGACGTGCTGCCGAAGGGAGTGGCTCAGAGCAACCTCTTCACTCAGAGCCGGAGGGGCACCTGAAACACCACTTATGGGGGCAAAGACAGCTCTTGGGAAATTTCCTGAAGGCACCACAGGCATTGTGGGTGGATGTGCACATGAGCCTCTGTGACAAACCCAGTCCTCGATCCAGCAGAGCAAAGCAAACAAAACCGAGAGGTGTGGCATCTGAGTGAGTGACTCCCCTTTGGGTGGGCCTCATATAAAGAAAACAGCATGCCCTGGCCGGTGTGGCTCAGCGGTTGAGCATGGACCTAGGATCCAGGAGATCATGGTTCAATTCCCAGGCGGGGCACATGCCTGGGTTGTGGGTTCGATCCCCAGTGGGGGGGGAGTGCAGGGGGCAGCCGATCAATGACTCTCTCACCATTGATGTTTCTCTCTCTCTCCCCCTCTCCCTTCCTCTCTCTGAAATCAATAAAGATATATTTAATAAAAAGAGAGTAAACAGCATGGAGGGGTTGGGGGGCTCATGCTCTGGAGACCTCAGCTCTCTGCCCTCCACGTTGACCTCTGACCCAGGCGTTGAGGAGATATTGCAAATGTCAGCACTAACATGGCCTCAAGAAAAGTATTTGAAGCAGAAGTTGCCATACAGAGACCTGGTGTGGGGAAGAGAGAAGTAGTAACAGCTGAGCCCCAACTATGCCCAGGCGTTTTCCACTTTGCACTGTTTTATCTCAGTCACACTAATCCAGGAGCCACCTTATGGGTGTGGACATTAAGGGCTGGGGGAGCCCAGGCCACGGCCCACAAGCTGGGGGATCCCGACCTAGATCCTTGCCCAGCTCCATCCCTGAGGCCTGGACGGTGCTGCAGTGGGGTGAGCAGGCTCTTTCTCCTGCATCACGTCACTCATGCTCCGCCTCCTGGGTCCCTTCTTCAGAAATTACTCGCCTCCGTTGGCTTCCCAGGCTGCCTCCATCCTGCGTGGTGTGGCTCTGTTAGTCACAGGCCCACGCACGTCACGTGCTCCGGATCTGAGACTGACCGCACAGCCCCTGGTGATGGGAGTGTGCGAAGACCCAGCGTGCCAAGAGCAAAAGCAGCCTCGCTGGTTCTCATTTCAAAACTACCTAAAAATGAAGATCAGAAAGAAGTAGGTGTGTTTCACAAGATGCTGGCTAGACTGAAATGTGCAAGGACCTTTGCAAAGAGAAAAGCCCTTATTCATTCACTTGTTCATTCGTTCATTCACTCATTCATCTAAGAAATAATGATTGGGTGCCTACTCCATGCCAGGAACTGTGCAGGCCACCCAAGGGTGCACAAGGAAGACACGATCTGGAAATTGATACTCGGGTGGAACGGCATCCCTTAACGTTGCTGGACCCAAGCGCAGGGGAGCTGGCTAAATGCACCACCGAAAGGAAGTGGCATCTCCAGAAAGAGGTTTCACAGAAGTTCCTGAGCACTGGCAGCTAAAAAGGCACGAGGATGTCAAGTGAGCAAGTGTGGCCGGGGCACAGGGTGGGGGAGCAGGTGACTGATGTGGCTGCTGATACAGCTGGAAGAAAAGGTTGGGTCCCATCGGGGAGGGACCTTACAGATCTAGGAGCCCTGGGGCTTGCCATGTGTCTGCCAGGTACACTTATTAACCAATGTCACCCCAATAAATTTAATTTAAAAAATAAATAAAATAAAATATTCAATGCCATTACTACATTCCCTTCCTCAAAAGCTTCATTTGGCTCTGTTGCCTATGGCTACAAGCTCCCAGTGGGGGAGATGACACCTCCAGGAGGGTAAAAATTTGTCCTTGGGTGTGGAGACGGTGGGAGAGAAAAACTGCTTATCCTTTTACTGTGTAAAGCACAGATACGCAGACAGTATGGAAACAGATATGCAATATATCTGTGGTATTAAAATTTCAGGAAAATCGTCTGAAAAGGCTCCTGGGGGTGGGAGGCAATAATAAAATAAAAGATAGAGAAACACTCCAGGCCAGGGTTTCTTTCCCTCCGCACTGTCCACATTTGGGCCTGGATCATTCTTGTTGCCAAAAGCTGTCCTGTTCATTGCAGGGTGTTTAGCAGCATCCCTGGCCTCTCCTCCTGCCCTTCCTCCCGAGCTGTGACAACCAAAAATGTGGAATCTAAGGAACAAAATAAACTGATGAACAAGATAGGACCACAGACATGGACGCGTGAAACAGACTGACAGATCTCAGGGGGAAGGCAGGGAGAGATTAACGGAAGAGTTTATAAGGATATATGCACAGCCCATGGACACAGACAATGGACGGGGGAAGGCCTGGGGTGGGGTGGGAGACGGGTGGATGAGGGCAGAGGGGGGGAAATGGGGGACAGCTGTCATACTCTTAACAATAAAATTAATTAAATATATATATTAATGAAACATTAAAAAAAATGTTTCCAACATTGCCTAGTGTACCCCAGGGGGCAAAATCAGCCCTAGCTGGGAACCCCTGAATTAGATGAGGCCATTCTTATAAGTGCTCACTTAAATGATAACTATACCATAAAGCTAAACAACGTTGCGTTTGTGTGTTTTGGGGGGAAGAGGGGTCTCTTAGTGGCAGCAATGAATTCTGAGGGCCAAGCAGGTCTAGAGTTGACCTGTAGAGTGTTAAACAAAAGGAAAGACTCGGCCATGAAGATATCAGAGGCCTTTCAATGAAGGTCTCATCAGGAGAGGGGAGCGGCCTAGGAGCCCAGCCAGCAGGCCTAGAAATGTCCCTCTCTCTTTGTGTCCAGAGGGGCCTCATTAAATTCCGTGACCGCACTGGTGGAATTTGACTTGCAGCTGCTAAATTCAAGGCCTCCCCGGGGCCTCCTGTGGACGGGAAGCTGGGGTAATAAATTGCCTCTGCTTCCCGCCTGGGTTGCAGGCCTTGGGAGGTTAGGCCCTGAACATCCCATTCTGAAGGGTGGAGAGCTGAGGGGCCCAGCAGCAGAGACCAAGCGTGGGCCTTGGGGTTTGGCCAAGGGGTAATGGCAAGGAGCATTCGCTAGCTAGGCTAAGCAATCTCCATCAGGCAACGTTTCCTAGGAGTTAGTAAGATTAGGCTTTTGCTAAATCAAAACCAAAACAAAACCCTAAAATAATTCCTTGTGCATCACATAGTACATTAACAAAAATAATATATAGCTTACTTCAGCTGATAGTCTTAACTAAGGCAGACCCGCGGCATCATACCTGGGCCTGGTCGTGGACACTGAAGCCTCATTTTGCTGCAGAACTTGAGTCTGAGTGATTTCCTCTCGTATGTAGACTTTCTGCAAAGCGAGTGCAGACTGAGGCGTGTGTTGGGGGAGAAGCCACGTGCTGTTCAATTAAGATGTTTATTGATGTGACACATAAAACTCCTGTATTTTATTATCTGGACTGGAAGTTGGTTATTTATTGAACTGCTTCCCTGTTCCTTTGGGCTCCTTAGACATGGTTTTTCTCTAACACACATCTAAAGGAATCAGTCCTCTGATGAATTTGTTTCCCTTCCCCACCCCCCCATCCCACATTCCTCCCTTCTGGATCTCTCATTCTTTCCCTTCTTTCTGAATGCTAGTATTAACCAGGTGGAGATTTCTTGCTAGTGTTTGATGTGTGAAATCACCCTGCACTTCCAGCCACAGAAGTGGGGAGAGAACACTTTTTGAAAGGTGTTTTTAGAAAGGTGAAACGTTTTAGAAAATAATTTTAAACATTCCACGTAAACACTGTGAGAGCCTTGTCTTGCCTGGGGGGGAAGGAGGGGAGACAGGGAACTAACAATACAATTCTTGAAATGATCCTAGGAGTGGCAGTGTGAAATCAAACAAACAAGCGAAGGAAAGAGCAAACAAAAAACCCCACGGGCCCACCCTTTTCCCTAGCTGGAGATGGAAATTTCCCTATTGTGTCTGCAGGCAGAAGTGGGGCTCCCAGCTCAAGAGTCCTGGTGCTATGCTCCCATCTTCTTGCCCCTGCTCCCCTATCTTCATAGAAATCCTTATTGCCAAAGACACTGAGAAATACTTTCATTTACTATTTCCTCGGGGACAGATGTCTCCATCACACTCTGGATTCAAACTTTAATTCGCTAAGACAGTGCTTTGGAAAACTATAATTTGAGAGATTGAGGTGGAAAGAAAAATTCTCCTAAAAAAGAAAAAAAATAGATAAAAAGAGCAGGGACTTCCTACTGATCAGATATAGAGTAACAGATATTTGAAGAAACTGGCAGGTATGCCTTGGAGAACATACAAAAAGAGTACTTTGGGTTGGTTAATTATTTAGCAACTCTGTTTTGTGTTTTCAAAAAAAAAGAAAAAGTGGAGGTAGCTCTAGAAGAATTCTAGGATTCTTCCCTTTATCACTTTCCCAGGTTACCTAGCTGTGTCCACCCTGGGACATAAGCACCCAAATGCCACCATGACACCCCCACTTTGCAAAGTGCCTTAATGACTCATCAGGAGATTCCACTAGCACAAGCTCGGGTCTGTGGTTTTGTAACAGGAGCCGTTATTTTTTCCCGGATTTTCACTCCCTTGCAAAGGGGGACGTGGCAGAGATTTCTGAAACCCCACTTTCCATGGGAAGGAAACGAGAGGGTTTTAATTCAGGAATCTTACGGCATTAACAATGCTGACAGCTGTTTAATCCCAAGTGGAAACAACAGCTGAGTCCCAACTGCAGGACAAATAATTAACTCTTTAGTGCTGTTCTGGGGAAAGGATCCCATGAATCAATTAAGTGTCTCACGACTTACCTGCAGTTTTTGTCGATTACTCAGCCATTCAGTTGGGAGGCTCTGGTGCTAATAAAACTGACAGGGGGCCCTTACGTAAGGCGCAGAGACTTCAGTTCAGAGAACAAATTTATTAAATGGGCCTGTTCTAAGTTTGCCATTAATTAAAATTAAGAACCGTTTTTTATGTTTCCACTGAATCACTGAGCATAATGAACTCAAGTAAAAGGAAATAATAAAGTAGGAGCCCTGGGTGACCCAGAGTCAGGGAGGAGATGGCTGAGCTTGAAAGGGAAAGAAAAATAGGCCGGGCAGCCGAAACAGAAACACAGGGTGAGCTGTGCAGCACCCACACGACTTTAAGGCACGTGCCATTTAATTTAAACGGAACATTTAGATACCTGCCAATGACAGTAAATTTGCTACTTTTGTACCCCTCCTCCCCCACACATGATCAGCCTCTCCCTTCTAGGCTTCAGGTCCTTTTTTTCTTAACCCCTGCTTGCTGACATCCTTCCGGTGACTACTTCTGCTGCTTTTAATTTGTAAAATATTATAGATATAAATAATGTCTGATTAAGATCCTGCCTTGAAATATGTGGTGCTCACTTAACAGCTCCCATCTAATAAAGTACTCCTGGATCCCTTCCATTCATTTATAATGCGAGACTTCGAGCAGATGTCTTAAGCATTCCATGTTACAAACAGCAACATTGCCTGAATTTAAATATGGCCCTTTGTCTGAACACCCCTCTGAGCACGGCAGCTGATGTCCAGGGAGTCCCGTTTCATCTGGGAACGACGTGGCTCTGCCGCCTGCCCCGAGCCTCACCTTCCCTGGTACGAGCAGAACACCCTGCTCTCTCCCGAGAGGTCTGAGGCTGCTGGGTGGAAGGGGATACCTCCCGTCAGTCACATCAGAGTTTCCAAAATGACAGGCAGAGGGAGCAGGTTCTGTGTAAACAGCTGGGGGACAAGCTCTGACCTTGCCTGGGAAGAACCTCGGTGCTCTCTGAGTGTGTGCCCGGTTTCCAATGGATCTTCATAAACAGGCTACAATGTCTCTACTGTTATCTCCATTTTGTTGATGAGGAAACTGAGGTCCAGGGAAATGAATTACTTCTCTTTTGTTAGTATTCTACCTAAATGGAGGTTAACAGATGTGTGTGTAAAATCTTCTCAGCTAATGTTTCGAATCCAACATCATAAGAACAGGACACTAGGGATGCAGCTTAATGCCTGAACTTGAAAAACAAATTCGGAGGCTGTAGGGGATTAACTATAGTTTCTGCCCATCCAGCACGCTTGTTCCTCCTGTTTCTTCTGTTCTTCTGGAAAGAGAGAATTTGATCCCGTGGGTCAACTGAAGTGTTTTATTTCCTTCCTGCAATAGTAGTCACATGACCCTGGTTGGCTAATTAAATAGCCCATCTCTTGACCACAGTGATTGGATCAGAGATAAAGCATGTGACCTAAACTGGACTAGAATCTTCCCTGGGAGAGAGAATAAGGTCTCTTATTATTATTACTATTATATGAGAATGGGACTCCTGTCCTTCTAGCAACCATCTCTCCTACCAGGTAGAGGAAACCTGCTATATAAGTAAGCCAAACAGAAACCACCATAGCCAAAAGATGGAGAGAGACATATAATCTGATTACATATCTGAGGCCCTGGATGCAGCCATGCCTGAAGCTGTAATTCCAAGACTCCCTCGCATATGAACCAATATACTCTCTTTTGTCATAAGGCAAATTCAAGAATTATGACTTATATGGGGTGACCAAGTAGGATACACTGTTTCATGAAAGTTCTGGACATGGGGTAAAATACGCTATCTAAATTACGGTCTCAAATTAATTCTCAGGAAATTTCTCACGATTCTGGCATTGTATACGTTTCCTGGACTCTTCCCCTGCTGTTTCTTCTGGCCTGAAAGTCTCACTCTCCTGCTTCCAAATTCGCTGAACTGCTTCTAGGCATCTTTCAAGTCCTAGATCAAACATAAGCTCTTGGGTGAAATCTTCCTTGCTTTCACTAGATGGTACCAGTTTCCCCCAATAAACTGTGAGCTGACTAAAGCCAGCGCAGTGCCTTATTCAGTGCATGTTCTCAACAACAAGTACCCTGCTGGGCATGAGGTCATTGTCATGGATATTATTAAAAAATAGCTCACGGTGAACTGGAAACTCTGCCATCAGGGAGGTTTACACTCTACTGAGCAGAGGCTGGGAATCAAATAAAATTATAACAGCGCCCAGATATGTCCGACTGTATAATTGAAGGTCGACGTGGTGATGTGATACAGCTCTCAAAGGTCTACTGGCTTCATGGGCAGCGTGAATGCAAATGGTATGCGCAGGGCACAGGTGGCAGGCCTGTTCCACTGTGTGCTGCTCAGACCACACCTGGGTTTTTTGTCCCAGTCCAGACTGCAACAGGGACATCTAGGACACTTGAGCATCAGACTGGTTGGATTACATCACAGTTTTCATACGGCGTATGGCAGCTTTATTGAGATGGTGTTCACATAGCACACAATTCACCCATTTAAAATGCACAAACCCACAGTTTTAGTATAGTCGCAGTTTTACGCTTACCACATAGCTTGAGAACATATTCACTGACCACCAAGGAATCCCGCTCCCTCTGCTGCTACACCCCAACCTCTCTCCACCCCTTCGGCCCCAGGAGACCGCTCACCTACACTCTGTCCCTACAGACTTGCCTCTTCTGGACATTCCACATAAATGGAATCACACGGTCCTCTGTGACTGGCACCTTTCATTTAGTATCATGTTTTCAAGGTATTATCTTTTTCTGGTTGTTAAAGCAGCAGAAACTCCCCTTTTAATAAACAGTATATTAGGTATAATACAATAATACACAGTTATTAAGAGGGGAATGGCTCTGGTTGAACACGCAGGCCTGGGGTCCTGAGCTTTACTTTCTTGACTTTGCCCCCTGAATTAAGTACCTAAAGACAAGGGCCACCGGAACCTGGTAGTTGGGCCACTCACCAGCATCTAGGCAGTCCATCTGGACATAGATAGAGTTCTATTTTGTTGCACTTAGAAAGCAAAAGAAAGCCTTGCTATTTCAGGTCTTTTTTTTTTTTTTTTTAATTTTAAGAAACTGCCTTCTCCATAAAGGGGTATTATGTGACAAACATTCCAAGTCCCTTCTTATGGTAATACTGCACTTTGCAAATGGCTCAGATCCAATCCACTTGAACATAATAAAATGAAACAATCTGTGCTACCTCCAATAGCTTTAATCTTTACCATGCTAATGATTCCTAAAACCAATGAGCATGGCGTAAAAAGAAGGAAGAAAAGACACGTTCTGCTCTCTCGTTATCAGCCTTCCTGGCAGCTGGGCCTAGTGCTTATTGTCACCATCAACATGGTCCTTGGAAAGAGAACCCTAGCCCCCCACCCCGCCATTGCTCTGAAGTCAAAGTTTACACGTGAAGCAAAGTGGTCACAGTCATCATCCAGTCTCTCTGCTTGTGACGGTTAACAGTAAAACATAACTGCACCCATAATTAAGACTGCTGCTCCATTTTTGTGACATTGGTGAGAACTTCCCAGGGAACTGTTTGGCCACCACCAGGATCTGGCCTGTCTGGCAATCATCAATGACACTTTCTGTCCATCCACACAGAATGGTCAGGGCTCAGAGCTCAAGTTTCCTGCCTAGGATCTGCAGTCACAGTCCTCTTATTGAGCCGAGATGGGTAGGACTATGAGAAGCAGTCTCTGATATTCTGGAAACAATCAATTCATCCATTCACTCACTCATTCATCCACACAGATGGGTCATCTCCTACAGACCATGCAACATGCTAGGAGTCTTGCTCTCAGAGAACTCAGAGGAAAGGAGATCACAGCACACACACTTTTAATATGTTGGGTTAAGCACTAAATGAGAAGTGAGAACACAAGACTGGGGGCAGGGAGTCCAGGGAAGGCTCCCTGTTCCCTCCTGCCGCTGCTGTGTCCCAGGATGCTACAATAGGGCCCATGCATGCGAAGTCACTCTCATCATTTCCAATCCTGCCCCTCCGGCTTTTATAGAGGCCAGAGGTTCAGAGCTCTGAGCCTTTGCCTGCAGCAGCCAGCTCCTGGGTCAGCTCCAGACCTTCCCAGGGACCCTTCATCCAAACAAAGGGAACATAATGCCCACCCGACCCTCACCAGTCAAATCTGTATGGTGCCAGTCGTGGCCATTTCCCGCAGGTCAGTTGCCTTGGAAAGCCTAGGGGGGCAGGAGTGGCCACCTCTCAGTTGTTCAGGGCTGGGTTCATCCACTTGGAACGAATTTGGAGCAGTGAGCTTGCCTGTTCCCTCCCAGACACTGGTCAGTACTGATGGGCTCCTCGAGAGGTGGCTAGCTTGGGAAAATAGGCTAAACTGCATATAGGGTGTCTCAGGGGCTGGCGAGCAACTACGGGGAAAGTTCTAGAATGGGAGACACTGAAACAATGGATTAAAGGAAATCTTAGGGTGATTTCTGTGTATTCCATAGATCCTTCCTCCACTGAGGTAACACTAGTAGTTAAAACTAAAAATAACACATTATATTTACTAAACCCTTACTACGTGCCAGACACACCCTACATGTTTTATATATATTAATTCATTCAGTCCTCACAACACCTCTATGAGATAGGCATTACTATTTTCCCCATTTCACAGGTTTGGAAACTGAGGCACAGAGAGGTTAAGCAATTTCCCTAAAGTAGAACAGCTATTACTTGGGATTTGAACCAAAATCATCATTTTTCAATGATATTGATATGCCATTAAAATAACTGTGCAATGTATTTAAGCCCCTTAAAAAGTGTACACTTTTTTTACTGGGCAATTCTAATTCTGGAAATCTAATCTTAGACAATAATAAAATACTATATATTGTATTTATTAGTCTAAAATGCTCACATGTTATGTTTTTAGCCTTATTTATAATAAGGGAAATCTGGAAGCAAACTAAATGTTCACTATTAGAGGAATAAGCTACAGTAATAGCCAATAAATGGATGTATAGCATCATTAAAAATGATATTCATGAAGAGTCGATAATATCACGGAACGACGCTATAATGTTAAGGTAAAATGCAGACCTGAAAGTCCTATAGATGGTGTGATCAAAACAGGTTGCGATGCTGGGGTGAGAGTGTATAGGGAAAGAAAGGAAACACGGTTTTCCGTCCGGTTCCATCCAAAGCAGCTATCAGGAAATGGTTTGTTTGGGGGCATATCTGTTATCTCCTCTTAACCCACAGTCTTTTAACACAGAACCTCAAGAAAGCTCAACAATGGCCCTTTTTTTCTGAGGTATTTCACGTGGAAAAATAAATTATATCAGTGGGTTTAATATCTCAGTTGGATAGGTAAAACTAGGCGCTTTAGATCATGGGCAAGAAAAGAAACCAAGCAAAAAAGCCTTGAATCCTCAGGCCGGCTCACGCAGTGTGTCCGGAATTGATGAGGCACACAGATATCACCTGCAGATAACTTTTTTCTACTTGTTCTCAGGCTCAGAACCAAATCACAGCACCTCCCTCCTCCGGCTCTGCTTTAGAGCAAATTGAGTCCAAATTAGATCACCCGTTTTGTCCAATTGTATAAACCACGGCAATACTGTTTGGGAAAATCTAATAGTCTTAATCTAAGAACTGCTCCTGTGCCCACAATAGAATCAAACAAATAATCAATAAGCCTCTAGATATTATAACATCACTGAGGGAAGAGACGGAGAAGAGCAGAGTCTGTGTTTGCAGAGAAAGCTGCTTAAATGGAATCAAATCACAATTCAGCAAGGACAAAGCCCAAACAAACAATAGCAGCGAAAACAAAACTGGGCTGAGTAACAGCGTTTGTTCTATAGACCAACAGTTCCAGAATTTTCTAGTTGAAAGTGTGAGATTGTGAATCTCAATGAGGCAGGTATTTTTCTTAGGCATTTAAAAATCTCATTCAATCTTCAACAATAACTCTGGGGCACCGTTCTACTATGGGGTAAATCTGAGGTGCAGAGGGGTTAGTTCACTTGCCCAAAGTCACGTAGCTAAGAGGCAGAGATGGGCACTGACACCAAGCTTTTAAGTCACATTCACGTGAATTGCATGCTGGTGAAACCGGCTTTGGAGTCAGCCGCGATCCAGGGTTGGTCCATTTTCTCTGTAAACTTAGGCATGTCGATAGTATATTCACAGCTCAGTTTCTGTATCTTAAAACAGAAGTAACAACATTGGCCCACGTGTCAAGCACTTAGTACAATGTCCGGTACAAAGTCCATACTCAGTAAGTGTGGCTCCTAATGGCTTCACCATTACATTGCTTTAATTATTTTTATGAAAAGCATACCCTCAACAAAACAACCAAAAGCAAACATCAACTCTAGCTCAGTAATACAATAGTGATATACCTGCTTAAGTGTTTAGGAGTCAAGTGAGTGATGTGTGCAACTTATTTTGAAATAAATTAAAAACGAGATGGATGGATGGGAAGAGCGATGGATATATGTGTAAAATGCAGATAGAGAGAAATGTTAACCGTCAGATCTAGGTGAGGGCTATCTGGATGTTTACAATTCTTTCAACCTTTAATGAAATGTTGGAAACACAGCAATAAAGAAGACTGGGAGGCTATGGGTGACTCCCAGGACGTGATGATGAATGCACCCTGCGCAACTCTATTTACATCAAACTCGGGAACAGAGAGCTGTGGTCATGGAAATCAGAACAGAGGCTAGCTCTTGAGGACGGTGGGATTTACCGGTTGAAAATGGGTACAGGTAAGCCTTCTGGGTGTTGGAAATGCTGTTTATCTTGATCTGGGTGGTGTTTACACAGGTATATAAATAAGTCACATGGGTGTGTAAATAAGTAAAAATTCACTGACCTATCTAACCTGCATGCACCTTACCATAGGTATGATACACCCCAAGTTAAATCTGGACTCAAGCGGCTCACAATCTGAATGCCCTCCTCTCTGTGCCAGCCATTTTTCTAGGCACTTTCTGATGCATTCACTTGGAAAACCATTTCGGAGAATTGTCTGACAGAATACATTACTTAAGCCTTTAAATGCAATGTGAAGCGATAGTGTCTTAGAAAATGACTGTCATTCCTGGGAGTAAACTGGGCCTACAAGGAAATCACCAGTGTGTCAAACTCCTCAGCCACCTAGTAGTCTTTACCCAGCATATGGGGGCCTTTTCTTCTCTCCTTCACAATCAGATTTCTTTCAGAAAAAAAATGGGTACCCTGCTAACTCCAAATGTCTGCCCTCTGGCGTGAGATTCAGCCATGGAGATGGAGAAAGAAGATGCCATCTCCAAATCATACCCCATGGAGAGTCACCTACAGAGTGGATGCCCTTGTAACAGGCTTGGCTCTCCTCTGGGAGACACTGCAGTTCACAAGGCAAACCTTCCTCTCTTGTTCAAACCCCAAGATCATCCCTCTCCTCATCTTCTCTATGACCTGGCCGCTGGATCACAGGGGAAGCTCATCCAGGCTTGTTCAGGACAGTCCTGAAAGGAGGTCCTGATGAGAGACAGGAGAGCTGTCTCTAACAACAGAGACCCCCACTCCCTTCCAAACTGCCGTTGATGTAAATTTGAAAGAAGCACCTCCTGTTCACTCAGGCAGCGTGGAACTACAGGACAATTTATGAATAAGCAATAAAATAGAAGATGCACTAGAAATAGAGCTGAATTAGGATCCAGGAGAGTAAGACTACCCATACCATGAAAACCTGGGGCACCTGTTTTAAACATACAGATCCCCAAGTTTCTCTCGAGACATACGGAATCAGAATCTCTGCGAGCGACACTGCAGAATATTTTCATTTTAACAAACTCACACTGGGGATCCTCCTGCATGTGAAAGATTGAGAATCAAAACCATTTTTGTAAAGAGTCCCTTAAAGAGAACAGACCCTTTCATTCACCCCTTTACCAACCCATCCATCCATCCATCCATCGATCCATCCATCCATCCATCCGTCTGTCCGTCTGTCCATCCACACAGTCACTCACCTATGCATCCATTCCATAACTATATATCTGTTGAGTATCTTCTCTGTTCCATGCAAAGGACTATACTTTCTTTAATTATCAAAGAAAAATTTCCTTACACCAACGAGTTTTACAGAGAACCACACTGACTTAGCCACTTTTAGTCCAATCATACAATCATCATTAAGAAAACACTTATGGTGTTTTCCCCATTTTTCTCACTTATCTAAGTAAATCTGTCTTCAGATATCACCACCCCTGCCTGAAGGACTGCCTGGATTTTAGGGAGAGTATGACCTGGAACATAACCATTGAATGCTTGGCTTGAGTCTCTTTTTCAAGGAAACTTGTGCCTTTATCTGAGAACACTGGAGTCTCAGGGGTCTGCGGGTGGGCAAGCACAGATCTATGGAGTTGATTACTTTCTGAGATGTCCAATTATAAGTGAGTAATGTCTTTCCCCCAAAGATACTCTGTGGAGATTACACTATAGATTCTTCTTTCCAGGAAGCTAAGGGGATTTGGCTACCAAAGCCAGCCCCATGGGTTCTGAAGTTATCTACCTTTCAAACAGAATCTTCAAAAATCTGTGTGTTATAGACGTGACAACTGAGGCAGAGATTCAGTAAAAGATTATGTGGATTTTACAAGGAAAATGTATAATAAAGCAACTAAGTTGAAAAGATGTCCCAGAGCTAAAAAATGCTCCTTTTGAATGAACTGCTACATACCTCTATCACAGAGGCGGACGTCCAGTGGCCAAGGATGCTGTGCTGTACTGAGTTTCCTTATTTGGTTCTCTGTCCCCTCCAGGTAGTAAGGTCCTAGAAAGCAGGGACCATTCTCTCTTTCTCACTACTGGGTCTGTTCTGTGCCTGACAGTGCCTGACTCAATAAATATCTGCTACATCATGGATGTATGTCCTTTCCTAATAAGAAGATGACAAAATGAGATAGTTGTTGCCATTTCTAATGCCTTTCACCTGAAACGAATGACTGATTTCCAATGGGTAACAGTCATTTTAAGTATTGAACTTCGCAGAGAACAGATCAGATAACTAAGGAATGAGTGACATCAGCCAGTCACTCAGTAACAAACACTGACTTGTTTTTGAATGTACTGCGATGCCAGCACTCCACTGGAAGATAGGAAGCCCTGGTCCTATAATTTTCTGTTGTTCCTAGCCAGGAGCAGGGGTATTTGTGATCTGCAACCCAAATCATGACCAGTGTGGGGGTCAAACATTGCAAGTCAGGTATTAGCAATTCTTTATATCGAAACACGGGTGCCTGGCATTGGTCTTGCCGCCCCAGTCCAGTCTCTGCTGTGTGATCAACAACATACTCCTTTGTCTCTCACCCCAGGACATCTGACCGAACCAGCGTTCTGTTGAACTGATCTACCCACCCACTAACTGATGCACCTAAGGTGCAGACACCCTTCATCATCCAGAAAGACTGCCCCGCACACGCATCCTTTATTCCCAACTTTAGCTGCAAATCAGAATCACTTAGGGAGCTTTTCAAAATCCCGATGCCCAGGCCGCACCCTAACCCAGTTAAACAAGACTCTCCAGAGGAAGAACTCACGCATCGGGATTTCTTTTTACAGTTTCTCAGATGATTCCAGTGGGATTGAGAACCACAGAGAGAGCACATCTCCCCCTCCCCCCATTGTTTGAGATTCATCAGTCTGGGCATCTGGCCTTAGTAGGACTTCCAGCCTTCCTGATGCCATATTTATGTGGGGTCTCATCAGTATCTGGAGCTCCATGCTATTCTGCAGACTTTGGCACGCTCTGGGATCTCCAACCCAAACACCTGCCTTTATATCACACTGAGATTCAGCACTGATGGTCCTGACCTCCTAGGGGGGTGGCGGGGTGAGGGGATGGATGAATAAATGAAAGTAGGGACGGTAGGATGGACAGTTAAATGGGTGAAAGGATGGCTGGACAGATGGATAGTTAACCCTGTGAAGGCTTCTATTATAACATCTGAGTTATTCTGTCATTCTTTTTGAATGTTTGCGTCCCCAACTAGACGTTAAGTTCCATAAGACAGAGACCTAGAACTTACCTGTATTTACTTTGTCAGGGTCTAGCATAGTACTTGGCTGGTAGCAGGGACAGCAACAGGTATAAAAAATATATACATGCCTTTTGAAAATAACTGACTTTAGTTCAATACATTTTTTTTCTAAGTCTTTCCACTATCCTTCCAAGAATAGAATTTCTTGGTAGGGGGAAGAATGAAAATCTTCAACTAGAGATGCTCCGTTGATATTTTACCTTCGCGCCATACATAGAAATAGCTTGTGGCAAGTTCTGATTAAAAAAATCTAATTGGAAAATGGTATTATTGATCTCAAGAGAAAGTGGGTAGACAAGCATTTAAAAATATTAGATTATCTGATAGTGTCTTGCTGTCATAGAACTCCCTCTTTCACTGATGAGAAAACTTAGGCTTAGCAAGTAACTTATTCGAGCTCATGAACCCAGAACTCCTGTCCTCTCCATCCATGTTTTTCTCTTGAATCAAAGAAAGAATTTTTAAATTCCATAACCCTCTTACCCCCTGCCCCAAACATGACCTGTTTTCTGATCAAACTATTGAAAGTGGAATTGCTGAGTTGGTATTTTTTATGAAGCTGATTGGGTCCCGGTGACCCCTGACAATGCTCTGCCATTTATATTTGAGTTGTTGGAGGCACCAAAGGCAGACTAGTGAGTCCTCAGTTGTACCCACGTGTGGTGTGGGGATGGAGCCCCATTTCTCATGAGAGAGGTACATTACTGCTAAAAATACACTTTGGATTACTTTGGAAAGTACGAGGCACCATAACTTCCCAAATTGGCAAAAACTACCTGCTATGGATTGTAGTAAAGTGTGTTTTTAAATTATTTCAGAACCATAAAACCTCTCCATAGAGAGTGCTTTGAAACTGCAAATTAAATATAGAACATCTATGAACTGTATCCATTTTTACAGTAAGTATATATTTCCATGGGGGTTTGTACCATCTTTTTTGTCTAGTTACACTAGTTAATAATGCAGTGAATTTGCAGTAATAGAGTAAATGTTATTTTGATGACACTATTTGATTAAATTAAAGACGACATTAAAAGGACCATTTCAATAAAGAACCGAAATATCCAGAAGGAGCCGGGGCTGAGTGTTTAAGTCAGCTAGTCTGGAGGTCTTAAAAGGACCAAACGGAATTTCCTTCGCCGTGTGAATGATGACCGAGTTAAGGAACAATAGGGCCGAGTAATATATGGGAGAGTATGAAGGCTCAGAATCCAAGACCCAGGCAATTTTAGTTATTTGAGGCAGGCGTGCCGCTCACAAGAAAACAGCTCCTGTGGCCTTGGGAACATGTAGAAATGCATTAAGTAAAACGAAAGTGAGAGGGCACTGAGATTTGTAACAAAATGTGCTGACGTGGTGACAGCGAGCTGAGTTGTTGCACAAACAAAAGAAAACGGAAGACGTGGGATTAGTCATTCCCCTGACCCCCAGCCCATCGCCCTCTCTGCGAGTTCACAACGCACCGGTGGGCGCCCCACGCCTGTGCAGGGGAATCTTTGAGGCTGAAAAAGAAGGGAATCCTAATTAGTCTTTTCAGGCCCCTGTTTCTACGGTGCTTGCAAAGAAAAGTTCTTCCCCTGAGCGAGAGGTTCCCGTTCATAAATCAGGCGACTGTTTGAAAATCCCCTGACTGAAGTTCTTAGAGCCGGAATCTATCTGAACAGACAGTGGTCGGCGACGTGGCCGAGTTACGAATCACCCGCGTGTCACCAGGAGCAAGGCCCGGGATTAAGGTGTGCGGGGCGTCAGGCCCTCAGTTCCCACAGAAACACCTGCTCTGGCACCTCAGCCTCAAAGGCAGGTGACATCTCTATCTCCACAGTGGGCCCCTGACTGTTGACAAGCTCAAGCCCAAAGCACTCACATTGTGATTGTTTTTACAACTAAAGAGAGAGAAAAAAAAGAGAAAAACCAACCCTCAGCTCGAGCGAATATGATTCTTCCCTGTGAGCTCCAAAGAACATCACTAGATGCTAAGTTTTTCTCACGTAATTCATCCGGTCGTCACGCATGTCATCATCTCAGCGTAATTTTTTATTTCCTCACGGACAGGGATGGTGGTGCCATTTGTTGGAAAAGCCATGTGCCCCCCATCTCAGTAAGTGCTGGCTCTTTCATTGAAAATACCTCACAAGGCAATATTCGCGGTGTATTTGACTTTCTGAATTTAAACCTGGACTGTTTATTATCTTCCCAGCAGTAAATCACTTAGAGACAGAGCATGATATAAAGCGTCACATCGGGCAAGTCTATTAAATAAAGTACAGGGGTAACGGACATTATGGAGCTGAGATCTTTAAGGCTGAACAGGATCCTCAAGCTGCCAGCAAATTTGTTCTTGTCGAAGATGCCCATGTACTTGGAAGGGCAGCAATTATTCAGAAGCCATGGCAAACTTACTTTCTTTTAAAAAAATAATGTTTTTATTGATTTTAGAGAGAAGAAGGGACAGGGAGAGAGAGAGAAACATCAATGTGAGAGAGAAATGTCGATCAATTGGTTGCCTCCCATATGCACCCTGACCTGGGATTGAACCCACAACAAGGGTATGTGCCCTGACTGGGAATGGAACCTGCGACCTTTTGGTGCACAGGGTGATGCTCAACCAACTGAGCCACACCAGCCAGGATCTTTCTTAAGGAAAGATCCTATTTCTCAGAATTTTTAGTGGCTCAAGCCTACGTGTTGGAGTTTACGAAACAGCAGCATCCCCCAGCTCTGCCCCCTGCTGACTGCCCTCTGTCCCGAGGATCTGGGGCAATGTTTGGGAGACACCAAACTTCTTGTTGTGGCACACTGTCAAAACACGGAAACACAAAACCAATTTTGATGCGGGCTCAAAAAAGAGAAAAAAACTAGTGAAACAGGATTTTTAGGGCAATGAAACTACTCTGCATGATACCACAATGATGGATTCATGTCATTATAGGTTTGTCCAAGCCCGAACACCAAGAATGAACCCTGATGTAAACTGTGGACTTTGGGGGCTTGGGTAGGTCCGTCAGCTGTAACGAATGTGCCTCTGCGGTGGGGGATGTTGACAGTGGCGAGGTTGTGCATGTGGGGGGGCGCAGGGGGTACACGGGACCCTTCTGTACTTAGCTCTCAATTTTGCTGTGAACTTAAAAATTACTCCAAAAAGCCAAGTCTGTTCAAAAAAGTAAACACAAGTCTAATAAAAAGTGTATTTGAAAAGCTATGGTGATGAAAACGTCCAATTCTACCTTCAGCACAACGTCTCTACGTGAGAACTGCACACTGTCCTGACCGCAGCCCACGCTCATTTGTTCAGTAAAAACCGAATCTCCTTGGGCCCCAGTCCCCTGGGACTCTGGGACTCACACCTCCCACTTGCCTCGTATGACCAAAGTGTCCCAGCACCCCCATCCCACTCCCTTAGTGTTGCTCCTGACCAATGCCACTGCCACCAGATGTGTGGCAAACATCTGTGTTAAACTGTGAGGGACATTCAGTGGCCCGTTTGGGAAGCTGCGCCGAACATCATTTGGGAAGCAGCTGTCCGGCTCCATCAGAACCAGCCCCGGCGCCTGACCCCCGCAGCCTCTCCTCCTCGCCCTGGGTGTCAAGTCGCCCTCTTCCAAGGGGAAAAGTCCTACACAGCCTCCGACTGCCATGTCCTCTCTGCAGGGTTCCCTGATCAAGAAAGACAAACTGGTCGAGCATCTGAGCTCCCTGCAGCCCTTCGCGTCATTTTCATCGCCGCTCCCACATTACAGGAATTCGTTTATGGGCCTGTGCTCCTGTACCAAAGGGTCTTTGAGGTCTTTGAGGTCTGTATCTCAATTGTTCTTGTTTAAGTGCCTGTTTCCAGTTCCTGGCATGGGCTTGGCATATCGCTGATGCTCCACAAATACATAAGGGAAATTGGACATTTGGGCAGCTACAATATTTCTAGAAAGCCACTAGGATATCATTAGAGATTTTCAGTAAAATATAAAAGTTTCACCATTCATCTATCTATGCATCATTTATCCAAGCATTCAACCATCCATCCATCCATCCATCCATCCATCCATCCATCCATCCATCCATCCATCCATCTATCCATCCATCCATCCACCCATCCATCTATCCAGTCATCCATCCATCCATCGAAAAAACGTGCAATAATGCCTGCTCTGCCATGCCTTTTTATGGGTAATAAAAAAGAAGAGAAGAGACGAATAGAAAATGAATGAGACATGATCTTTGCCTTGACATATGTTGCTGCCGAAGAGTAGAAATAATGTATGAACACAAGGACCGTGTCTTGTCCATCTTTTTGTCCCCCGAAGCATCTCATGCAGGGACTTTTATTCCGTAGCAATCAGTAAATGACTGCTGAATGAATGAAAACAAATGCAATATAAGGCAGTAAATGAAAAGTGTCAAGTAAACGTAACAGACAAAATGCTACAAAAGGGTGGGGAGGGTGGATTGATCGAGTCCAGCAGGGCGCCTTAGGGAAGATGGAATCTGAGCTGGGATAGGTGGGCTGGCTCCAAGCTGAAAGAGGGAAAGGCGAGCAAAGCATTCCAGAAGGTAGTTTACCCGCTCACGCAGGCAGCTAGCTCTCTACTGTCATTGCCTTGTCGCAATGTTTGGCAGACGAGCACCTCAATAAGCATCTTTGGAAGCAGATACCCGCTGGGCATAAGGCTGAAGTGAAGGGGACAGTTTTTGCCCTCAATGAGTCTCCCGGGGCAATAATCTCCTTCTCCCAGAGAAAGCCAATGATAAATTGGGGGTGAGAAGGATGGTAGAATGTACCATAAAACAGCAATTTAAACTGCATAGAGCAGGGCAGAGGTCCTAAAGGGGCTGTTGATGAATAGGTTTCTAATCTGACAAGGTCTGAATCTTGTGTGTTTGCAATTAGCAGCATGTATTTGCATGCAATTAGTGTGCAAAGCCCTTAAAAAGAGCGTGTTCCCTAAAGTAGGTTAAATGTGCTCCCTCCCCCCTGCAATTGTGCCTACAGTATTGATTTGTTTCACAAATCCATTATCTTATATAGACCAAAGATGGATTTCAGCTCGGTCCAGGGCCAAAGGACAATACTTGGACTATTGTTTGCCTGGTTTGACCAGAACAAGGGCTGAATTTTCCAAATACTCTAACTTAGAAGGTCTGAGTGTCAAGAGTGGTCATCTATGGTTGAGTTAAGCAGTCAACCCAGTTTGTATATGCTCAGTTTCACCCCAATCACCACTACCACCACCACCACCACCAACTACTGGAAAGAAATTCCAAAGAAACAAAGCAAAATCAGGGAAATGAGTGATTTGTCATGAGCATTGTGTGGCCTTGCTGAGGCCTTAGCTGGCCCATGCATCCTGTGATCTGGTTTCAGGCTTCCCTTGGGTTCCTGCTTCCCTCTGCAATTCCTGAGTTATTCTGGAAGCCTGAGAAAGTACTCACTCACTCACTCACTCACTCACTCACTCATTCAATAAACATTTATGGACTGCTAAGCCCTCTGTTGGGCATTAGGGATACATTGGTGAACAAAAACCAACACGTGGCCTAGGAGCTTACGGTCTAGTGGGAAAAACAGAAATTTATAAATGAAAAAAAAAAAAAAGTAAAATCACAGCTCAGTGCATTGCCATCAAGAGGAAATGTGTGGAACCGTGAGAACACATAGGAAGATTTAATGCCGTCAGGGAAGTATTTCCAGAGGGAGCGACAATTAAGACAAAATAAAAAGAATGGGTAGAGACAGAGAAGGGGAGAGAACAGCATGTGTAAAGGCCTGTGGCAGGAGGCAGCAAGGGAAGCTGCAGAAATTGAGAGGAATTCCATGTGGTAAGAGGGCAGAGAATTAAGGTGAGAGCAGTGAGAATTGAGACTAAGGAGGTAGGGGTAGGGGCTAGACGACTGGATGGGGGTTGCAGGAGTTGTATAGGGGTTCACCCTCATTCTAAGAGCAACAGAAAATAAATCATATGGTTTAACTGAGGGGGTTGAGAGGCGTGGGAATGGCATGCCCAGATTTGGTTTTCAAGATCACCATGGCAGTGCTTGAAATATGGCATGGAGGGGGAGCCATCTCCCTGCTGGCTTCAATTGCCCCCAGCCCCCTCCACGGCAAGAATGCTGCTTCCTGCCCTTGCCATGCTGGTGTCAGAAACTGCCTCTTGTCCCGCTCAGAGCTTTCCTGCCACCTGCAATCCTGGCCGAACCCCTTCATGACCGTGTATGTCCCTCTCTCTGCCCCCTTCCATAGGGCCATGCCTGGTGCTCCCATCACCTGGTTCCCAGGTACAATAGTCTCCAATTCCACTGGGGATGACTGTAGAGCAAAACCAATATCAAGTAAGGTTGTCACGGTCTCCTGGAATAAGTATTGCTGTAGCAATATAGCTGCTGCAATGGAGGTCTGTTGTTTTTGTCTTTTTTATATCCATCTTACTTTTTCCAGCAATAAAACAACTTCTTCCCTCCATCCCTCACAATCTATCTACATGACTTGAGTCAAGCTGATCCCATCCCCCAGTTGCAAGGTGGCATTCATTCCACGTCCAGACAGGGTCACAGGGATTAGCTCAGGGGTTGACATGTGACCCACCAGGAGCCAGTGAGAGCCAACTGTGGAACACGCTGGACCTCTCGTTCCCGCCAGTGCCCCCTGAGCACGAGGGGTGTCGGTTCATGTTGGCCATTTCTGTTCTCCGGGCTGACCCTGTCTGAAGATGGACTTTGCACAGAGAAAAGCACACGTGAAAGACAGTGAGAAACGGAATGATGACAGAGTCACTTGATCACCTGGGGCCAACCCCTTAACCTCCCAGTTCCAGGAACCAATAAATTTCCTTTTTTTGGCCTAAGCCAGTTTGGGATGGGTTTGTCCTCGCTCACAACAGAAAATAAAAATAAAAATTAAAGTTTGACCCTCATCTGGTCTCTTCCCCTCATTGCCCACCTACAAATGCTGTCACCCTACTGACACCTTAGCGGGGAATAAAATTAAGGAAGGAGCTGGAGTAGGGTCAGAAAGCACTCTCCATCTAGTGAAAACCCTTGGGCCTTCAGTCACCACTCCCCTGGCAAACACCTGGCTCTATAACAAGAGGAGCCGATCAGAAGCAGAACCACGAAAGTCTGTTTTTCCCCAAAGGGGTCAACCTTCTTCAAGTTCCCCAAAGTCCTGGGCATGATGCCAGTAGATCATTTTAAATTTCTCTTGAAACTCCCAATTTCATCTCTGTCAGTGTCTAAGAGGAGCTATTATTAAAATACTTGCAGAACGTATGACCCAAAGATAAAGACTCCCAGGTCAAAATTTTTACCCCGCGTAATGGAAGTCGTTTTAAGTTTGGTTGTTTTATGGGTTTAGAATCCACAAATTCTCATATCCAAAACCTGTATGTATGTGTGTGTGTGTGTGTGGTGTGTGCCTGAACAGGAAAAAAAATAGTCTGAATGGCCAGGGTTCTGCTTTGTCTCTCCTCCTCAAATTCAAGTGCACCTGCTCTAACAGCTTTCCACCCAATATCCTATTTCATCAGGAGCTGACAAGACAAACAAGCCCCTTCCTCTCAGAACAATGGCATGCCACTGTGCTTTTCCAGTAACAAACATTAAAAAGTGGCCCGCTTTTCTTTCAGTTTTTTCCTCAAGGAAATAACCATTGACTGACTAACTCCCCCTAACCCTTCCCCCCGCCATATAATGCAGTTGGCCTGAAGACCACAAATTCAACCCAAAGACTAGAAGGAAATATTGGAAAAGGGTGGCTGAGACAGGCAATCTATGATCTATCAGGATGGGAAAGATGGGATCATCCTGTCTCTCTTTTTTAACCCAAAACCAAAACAAACGCACATGCAGTATTTGGTCATTAAGAACTTGGCTTCTGGTGTCATAGCCTAGGTTTAAATGCTGGACTGTACTTGTTGCTGCATAGCCTGGGAAATTCTATAGGCCTCAGTCTTCTTATCTGCCAAATGGGAGCATTGTAATTAAGTTAAAGAGCACATGAAAAGCTCTGAGCAGATAGATCCCTTGCCTGACCCATGATAAAAACTACATAGATATTGCTGTTACTATTACGGAGTTAGGTCTCAGTGCCAAAAAGTTATAAAGATGTGGAGTGACATGTGCAATCTACAAGTGAGATTTCTCAGTCTGGCACAATGAATTCCACACAATAAGGCTGTCGTCACTCAAGAGGAAAGCCTTTCCAGGTCGTTCTTGCCCTGCGGGGTGAGTCGAGGGCAGCTGTGGCATTCACTGTTGAAGAAGTCGTATGTACACCTCAATGCTCTGTCCAGATGGAGTTAACACGAGACTTGGAGGGGGGGATTAAGAGAATAGAAATGTGTTCATCTGTGAAATTAAAAGTAGTACAGCATGACATACAACATTATGTGTTGGGGTTAGTCAAAAGCAATAATTAGGCTGAGTATGACTCTGAACACAGCCATAATCAAACAAAAGCAATTCAGCTGAATGGGGAGAGCAGATTCCCTTGGGAGGGGAAAACAGGCAAAAGGCTGCGATGGACTAGGGACCAAGTTATACAGCCGGAGGGCTGGTGGAGACCCGCCCCATGGAAGGCCCTAGCTCTGTATTAGTTTTGTAGCGCAGCCATAAAAATTCCCACCCACTTAAACAACACATGCATTTATTATCTCACAGTTGCCATGGGTCTGAAGTCCAGGCCCAGTGTGGCTCATATGGATTTTCTGCTTGCGGTCTCACAAAGCCAGTGTCACCCAGCCTAGGTGCCAGCCCTCTTGGCTCTAATCTGGATGCCCTGGGGAAGAATCTGCTCCAGGCTTGCTCATGTTATTAGCAGAATTCAGTTCCATGTGATTGTAGAGCTGAGATCCCATTTTCCTGTGGTTGGAAGCCTGAGGTCCCCATTTTTCCATGCAGCCGTACGACTGAGGTCCCCATTTTCCATGCAGTTGTACGACTGAGTTCCCGGTTTCCCTTTGGCTATCAGCAGGAGCTGCTTCTCAGCCTCCAGAGGCTGCCCATATTTCTTGCCATGGGGACCCCCATCTTCAAAGTCAGCAGGGTACATCAGATCTTTCTCACACTTCTATCTCTGTTTCCCTCTCTGCCACATCTCCCTGATTTCTTCAACTGCCTTCCTCTCCTGCTCTGAAAGGCACCTGTGATTCCACTGGACTTACCCTGAAAATCCAGAATAATCTCCCCATTTTAAAGTCAGCTGAGTAGTTACCTTGCTTATCCCTGCAAAGGCCCTTTTGTCCTGCAAAGCAATACAAGGGAGTAACACCAGGGGGGCCAAAGTTCTGCCTACTACAGGCCCTAAAAGTGGCCCCCCTGATAAACGGGTGTTGGCACCTCTCCCAGAGGGAACTCCCAGGTTTACGCAGCTTAGATGGCAGGCAATGCATTAGGAGAGATCAGGAGGCAGAGGGAATCAAGCCGAGCTGTCACGGGCGTCCACAAAACAGGGAACAGAACTGTTATGGGGGCTGGGGCTTTGCAGGATTTGGGAGGTTTGCAAGAGCAAAATGCCATCAGAGACTTACTTCTGACTCTCTCATAAGAAAGTGCATTTTTCAGTCTGGCCACCCAGAAAATATACAGGTTCTGAGACCTGCTAGGTGTGAGTCCTCTATGCAACAGCATGGAGACATTCAGGAAACTCCTAACAGGGAGACAGGCAGTTCTGGGGGGGCGCAGCAACAGGTCTCCTGAACAGTCACAGTGCATAAAAATCAGTTAGCACTGCAATAATTTGCGGTCAAACCTATCGCCTCTACAACTACCCCCACAGTGAGCAAACCAAGATTTCGAGGGCCTGGGCAGCAGACGCAGGATGACACAAACGCTCACACGGATCTGACTCCACTCTGTCTAATTGTGAAGCCTGCCCTGGATCCTCTAAACAAGCCTGCAGGCTCCTAGGCCCATCTTGCATTTAAGTTCCTTCCTCCCTCTCTCTGCCTTTGACTTCCTCTAGAATGTCCTTGGACCTAACACCTAAGAAATAATGATTTAATTACTGGTGTTTTTTCAATGACATAATTAAATGTCCTCAGTGAGATAAATCAACCTGAACCTGTTCCGAGGACCCTTACGAGCTGCCCTGGAATATTTTATTTTGGGCTTTCTTATACACATATTTTGGCTTTTATGGATCTAAAATTAGGTTTCCAATTTAGGCCCTAGAGGCAAGCGGTAAAAATTGTTATAAATAGCATCTAGGTGCCACATTCTTTTTGGCTCTTTTTAAGGGGCAAAGTGGGAGGGGGAGTAGTTACTTTATTGAAAAAATGCAAAGGATTATCCTCTGGGTTACTAGGGTTGATGGTTATCTGATCACAGGGTGGAGTGAGAAGACACTCCCTGTTATTGGGGAGCCATCCTGAAAAGCCATGCAGACACCTCAGCAGGGGAAGATCTCCCTAGCCAAGGGCTCCCACCAGGCTCTGCCTTCACTGGGTTTGCCACTTGCTCCTGCAAGTAGGAAAAGGCAGGGTCTCCGCACGCCTTTCATCTCAGTTAACACTCCCCAGCAAGATGCACCTGTGCTGAGATACACGCAGGGGTACAGCTGAGGGGGGAAGAAAAAATAAACAAATGCAGCTAGGGGCGAAAAAAATAAAAGGGTTTTGAAGCTAATAACAGTGTTCCTGCCTTTCTCGCTTCGGGCCGAAGCAGGAAGTTAGAACTCTAAGTGGCTTGAGAAAGTATAACATTTAGCAAACTCATTTGCAGGCCTCCAGTTACATTTTCCTAATTTATTTCATTGTGTGAGGGTTTTTCTTTTGGGTACTTTTTTGATCTATTTTTAATGGAAGTCTAATGTGCATTTCTCTCCCCGCCCTTTTATTTTTTTCACTGGGGTTTACTAAGCAGTAAGGCATTTGGTCAAAGAGCCTTTCTTTCTTAACTCACTCCTCTAAGGAGGCAAAAAGGAACTGGGGGGTAATTCCTGCTTCGTAATCCTCACTGAATGCCTGTGGGGCTGGTTCCTAATGCTTTATGTCACCTGAATCTTCCAGGAAGAAGGACAATCCTCCCAACTTGGAGGATGTCATGAGGCGACCCCCCCCTCATCTGAGGCTGGCTTCGAGCCTGAGTGCCTCCAGGGCCCACTGTCAGGTGCGGGGCCAGTTCATCCACGCGGCCCACCCGACTTTCATCGACAACCTGATAAATAAACGCACCAACCCGTTTCCCAGGCCTGCAGCGCGTCTGCCGAGGGGAGACATGTAATCGTTACATTCCTCCCACACTCTGCGATGATGGGCGAGAGAAACTACCTCTTAGCGGCCGAAATCTCATCAGCCTGTGAATAAGTGAAAGGGCTCGTTTGGCTGTTTTCTGTCAGTCCAGGGATGCCTGACTCTTCAAATTCAGAAGGAGAAAACAGGCTGAATGTATCGGCATTCCCAGAGTGGGAGGAAAAGAAAAGTTAATTTGAAGGATTTCTGGAATGCTCGCCTCATTGAAGGGAGCCAGTCGGATTGGCGTGTGTTTCCAGAGCACAGCTTAACTGAACGGTGCCCTACAGTTTAGTTGCTCTTGGAGTTTTCCAACAAGCCCGTGAGGAAGGTGGGCCGGATATTGATTAGCCTGAAGGGAGAGATGACAAAATTAATAGATGGAGAAATGAAATGACATCTGCAAGGTCACAAGGGAAGTTAAGGAAAGAGCCAGAACCGGCCCCCACGTCGAGTGTCTAGGAGGTCAAGTCCCCCAGACCCCACGCTCAGCTCATGTTCATTAAACCCAGGTTCCATCTAACAAGCACGTAGCTCACATATAAAATGCAGCCTAAAGAGAAAGAAATTTCAGGATTTTGGAAAGTAATGAATGAGGAAAGTCAACGGTATGTGAAGACAGTGTGGGGGGCGCACAAGGAGGGCAGTGAAAAGGTGCCAACTGAAAACACTCCTCAGAAATAAAACCAGTAGTCAGATCAAACAGGAAACAGAGAAACTATAAAACACGAAGGCCGGGATGTTTGGGGGGATTGGCAGGGCACAAGAAGAGTAACCATGTCACCAAAAGAAATTTTAAAAATAGTGGTCAAACAAACAAACAAACAAAAAACCATCTTTGGTTAGGATATAGACTTTCGAACGTGAATTTTATTTTTTGGGCATGGAACCTCTGAATGCATTAAAATTAAGGAAGGAGTGAATTTCACAGGTGTAAGGCAAATTGCCCTCTCATTCCACACATTGAAATGATATGTTTTTAAAAATCGACCACATGGCAGATTCAAATTCTCGATTCACATTATTTCCTTTAAAAATTGAGACTCACATGAGAGTCTACGGGAAAGGACAAGGAATTGGTGCCATTGTTATTTGTTTTTCGCTTGTTCTAGACATTCAGAGCAAGCTTTTTCAATTAGAGTCTCCCTCCTGTGTTCCGGATCCGGCTGAATTATCGGGGAAACGGCTGCATGGAAATGTCAAGGCACCCCTCCACTTCCCCCTCCAGGGCTGTACTCACTTATCTAGGTCAAGAGCCAGGTTCAGAAGCAGCCACACAATCCAAGGATGTCTCAAGTTGGCCCGCCCCGACATTAGGACTTGCATTCCCCACATGCTTGAAAGGCTCCACAAGCAGCTGGATTGGTGACTCCACACCAGTTCCCAACTGAGGAAAAAAGCCACTGAATTCAGAGCAGTTGCCTGGAGGCATAACAAACTCAAGACTACAACTGGCCTTGGCCACAGCAAGCCAGGGCAGATATGGACCCGGATCGTGACTGCCAGCTTCTGTAGATGTCCTACGTTTAATATGACTGTGCTCTTTGCTCTCACCACCGGCTTATAACTAGGCCCCATTCGCCGGATGTAGCAAACCCATCTCGAGCACCTTGAAGGTAAAAGTTCCTGTCTTCAAGGAGTTCACAGTCTAGCAGATGAAACAGACATCATTTTAATTCAATGTGATAGAGGCTGGAAAAGGTAGAAGCTGATGAGGAAAAGGAGGCTGTCCATCATGAAGGTCAACTCTACCTGGAAAGGGGGGCTGGGGAGGTGAGGTAGAAAAGATCACCCAGAGGAAGGGTGGTTTTGTGCTGACGCTCGAAGGACAAAAATCAATCCAAACTCAACAACAATCTCGTCACGGGCTGACAGTACTACAGCCAAGAGAAAAGCGGGAAGAATTCTCAGAAATCAATATACCCCTGGTTTTTGTTTTTTTCTCCAAACTGTCTTCTCTTGACGAGCTTCTTAAATATCTGGCCACACACCTGGAAACAGACCCTCTGACAACCGAAAATCAGGCCTCTGAAATGACCGTGGATATCAGCAATGAGGGGCTTAGCTAATTCAGATTCTGGGTTCCCTCTGGCCGGTGCTTCAACTCAGAGACTGCATGACACCCTCAGAAGCTACACTAGCTCTTGCAAGCCATCATGGAACCACTGAGCCCACCAAGTAGTCAGGGGGGCGGGGGAGAGCTTCCCTCCAAAGGGTGGAATCCAGAAGAAGCTGCAGGAAGGCTGGGAGTCTTGGCTGGGCTGCCTTTAATCCCTGGTTCACGCTCAGCTACTTTTCAGGTGTCCCACACTCATTCTGGATTTTCAGAGCTGTGTCCAAGGATGCAAGGGCAATGCAGTGGGGACATTTCCCTCCAATCTGTTTGTTTTCCAGGGTTGACCCATCTGTGACATGTCAGAAATAGCGGGAGCTACACTGTTCTGACCAAGCCCTATGAGCATAGAGCTTCGAAGCTATGGCAACTCAGCTACCCTTGAAGTTCATGCACTTGGGACTCCCTTGTTTCTCCCTCTTTGACACTCCTGGACAGGTTATCTGACCGGGGTAGTGGACCCACAGTCCAGGGAGATAAATATGCAGTGAGTATACTGATGTCAAAGAGACGAAAGTTTGGGTCCAGAGTTTGATTTTTATTAGATGAGTGACTTTCTACCCCTGTACCTTAGTTTTCTCTTCTAGAAAAAGGGCACAAAAATGCCGATGTCACAGGGCTGTTTTGAAGATTAAAGAGAAAAGGGGATAGGCTGCATAGTGCAGAGCTAAATACATGTTATATAAAAAGCCCTCAGTAAATAGTATCTATTATTTGCCAGATTAATTCATTATCTAGCTAAGTCTTTACAGAAACTTTAGATGGCTGCCATCATTGTCCTCATCACACAAAACAAGAAATGGAAGCAGGAGAAGTAAGAGAAAATGAAGGCAGGCTTCAAACCAAGGTTTTGTATCTACCTGATACAAATCAAAGACTGTTCTATTATATACATGCAAATAAACCCCTTATTTCCTTGGGTGGGAAGAGGGGTGGGCTGGCAGGAAATGGACAGGCGAAGGATGCCTCCTTCTGAAGAGCTGGTTTTGACCTGGGACTTCACCCATGGTATTTAACATCAATCCTTTCCAGGCAGCCAGAGAGAAGAACATGGACTGATTGTTCAATTTCTAACACATATTTGCCTCTCGAACGATCTCTCAAAACATCACCAAAATGAGCTGTCCCCCCACCTTATGTCTTGTGATGACCATCAAGTGCAGTAAGTCAAGTTCAAGGTCCTCTTAAGTGTTCACGCAATTAAATTGTATCTTGGCATGTCGTGTGCGGAAAATGTGTTTCAAACTCTTGAGATGGAGCTACCTTTAAAAGGTGACGTCTTTTCTCAACTGTCTGAAATAATGTATTTTAGCAGGCTTTTATTCATTCTTTCCTCCCACCTCCCCCAAGTTACAGAGGTCAGATTTTTCTTACCTTATTACCGGAGGGGAAAAGGGAGGAAGTGTGTGTGGGGGGGAGACAAAATAAACTCATTTTCAAGCTTTTCAAACGGCTGTTATCCATTTTCGCCTGTCCCCAGGATGCTGTCCAGGGCGTTAAAGGAACCCTTAGACACGTGGTAGGCTGGGTTGGAGACTCTTGACTTTTAACTCCTAACTAGTGAAGGATAATTCTGTAAGATGGGCCGGCTGTTCAGGAAACAGCTAGTTATTTAAGAATCCTAATCCTTTAGGGGGAATTGACTATGACTTGGTAGTTTACATCAAGGACATACTGAGAAGCATCCACTGCTTCTCCATGCAAATTACACCCAGGTTCCTAGAAAGAAGGAACTCCTGTGTAATTTGGACTTAGGCATACGAAAGAAGAACTACCCATGAGCCCCTTGAAGGGAAAAGGCAGAGACTGGGAAAGTTTCTCAATCAATATTCCCACCTACTTGCTTTCCCAGCTGAGCCACATTCATCCACATGAGCCTATGGAACAGGACGAGGTATTTTCAGTGAAAAATAAAACCAAAGAACTTAATTAATGCCATAGTTAAATAAAGGCCCAAATAAGCAGCCAAAAAAAAAAAAATTACCAGGATTAAAAAAAATATATTAGTAAAGGCATAATCCTTGATTTACATGAAGAAGTACTCTTGTTTCGCTGCATTTCTTCTTGTTTTTATCATTTCACTGTAAGGGGATTAGTTGCCTTTTCAAACCCAGGGAAAGAAATCAGAGACTCTCTTCTTTCCTAGGATTCTGGGGGATGCAAATACAATACATTGCAGAAATAACAAATGCTCTATTTTCTGAGCACTCTCCCATGATTTATGAAAGGTGTACCTCACTGTGGGAAGATAACGCCATTTGAAATGGTCCATTTCATAAATCTATCCCCCTCACCTCAGCTGCATGCAGGACTACTATGAACTCCTGAATCCAATAATATTTTCATCCTTTATTGACAAAAAAAAAAAAAAAGGAGGGAGGAACTTTATTTGGAGCGAGGTAATGATGCACTTACAAGGGAGCAGCAGCTAACGCTCTGTCTCCAGGGCTTTCTTTGGCAATGGCCACAGAGCTTCTAAGGCTGGGAAACTTGGATAAACAAAATGAAGAAATAATCAACATGCGAGACATCCCTAATGTCCTTTTACTGCTAGTGGCATTAATTATAGCACGGACCCAATCCTCCAAGCAACCACAGGACCAAATGTTTTTCCTGAACACTTTCTCCACCACATGATGGATTTATCCTTTGGAACTGGGATATTTCCTATTCATTCATGCACCGGCTCAGTATATCTGCTTGTTTGTCTAACTGCAAGAATGCGTCCAGGAGAGGATTCTGGACCGGTGGAGGCAATCGGGGACCAATCATAAACTTCAGTGAAATTCATGGTCGTGAGTTTTTCTGGTCATAACAAGGGGGACGCGATATATACATACATACCAACACCATGAGGGGTCCAGAAGACCCATATGAAATATGAGCAGGGGACAGAAGGGACCTCCTTGGGATCCAAATGAAATGGGCAGCACAGTCATGAGGAGTGACTACAAATACACGACTGATGCAACTTCTTAGACTGAAGTCGTATGTCAGGCTCGGATCAACTCCTTCTCATGACAGACTCTGAGGTGTAGGATGAAGGGGACAACCGGATGACACACAGCATCTTGGTGTCACGGAGGCTGAAAAGGGAAGGCATTAAACCCGCTAGGCATGAGATGCTTTCTATTCATTAAAAAGGGAATAAAGTTACATTTTCAAAAAAAGAAAAAGGTAGGAAAACACATATGCACATGTTTAGGGGTTGTTTAACCTTAGTGGGGATCGGTGCATTTGAGAAAGCCCATATGCCCGCTGCTCAGATACTAATGGATTGAGAAGCAGATAAAGCACAGGATGTAAGATGGAAATGATGTAAAAATATGAATTTGAAAGAACTCCTAACATAGGATACTCTTCCTGATACTCTGGAATTTGCATATTTTGACTTGTATTTAAAAAGCAATTTCAAGGTCAGCTTCAGTGGAGAAACACTGAGCTAAGATGGGAAGTAACCCCATTAAAAGTCTACCAATGTTTTGCATATTTATTTTTCCTTCTGTGGTGAGCAATGACGACTCATAAATCAAAAAATCAGGGTAAACAAATACCAAAGAGGTTATTTTATACAAAATGTATACCGCTTATTCTATCTCTTTATGCACACAAACATTTCTATTACTCGAATTTATAAAGTGTGTAATACATGCATGCATGCTTTAAAAATCTGCATACATTCACATAAGATAGAAAAAAATATATTATTGTCCCAAGTCTCTGAAGACCATGGCCGAAATAAAATGAGGATCACCTCGAATGCATTTTTGTACAATGGGATGAAAGTTAATGTTTATTTTTAAAAGCTCCGGGCCTGTAATTTTTAAAAAATATAAATAGATTTAAATTTTCCAGTTATGTAGACTACATGGTCTGCCCATGAATATCCTATGCGGGTGAAGGCAGCTAAACAGGATCATCTTGGGTCTTTCCCACAAGATTCAAGGAGCGTTAGCAAAAGCACATAAAAATCTCAAAATCAGCATCCATACCTCTATGCTGAGAAGATCATCAGACTCATGTCACCTTAAGCAAGGAATGGGGGAGTGATGGGAAGGGGGAATGGAATTTGGAGAATCCCAGCTTTCCATTGAAAGAGGCAAGGTTACCCCAAAACAGGATTTTCCCCTGTAGACTTGGGTGCTCCTAAAGCCTAAATATGTGTGTTTCAAGGAACTTCACTTTGATAATTTGATATTTGACAATTCGATACAATGGCATCCCAGGCCATTTCAGAAGCTACATACAAAAAAACCAAAAGAAACAAAAAACAAAAAAGCTTTGTTTGTTTATTTCCTTGTTTTACTAAAATTCATTCCTCTGCTTTATTCATTAAACTAGACTTGAAACGTTTCTGCCTTTTCCAGAAAACTTAAGTCTACCCTCAAAGGATAAAACTTTTGCCACCAGTGAGATAATGCCAAAGAAGGAGTAAAGAATCAAAAGTAATTCACAAAAAATGAAATTCTAAAAAATGTTCCCAGCAGTTGCAGAATCACACATCATCGCCTAGGGAAAGGTGTAATCACATTTCATCTCCTACCTTTCTGCTTCTCAGCTGTACAAGTCGCAGCGGGCATTTGCTGTCCCCCTGCCTGGACCTCTTGCTTTAAGCACCCCCTTGGCTGCCTCTGGCAATTCGGACCTCAGATCCGTTAAAAACTTTCCTGATCCTCAAATCAAATGAGCCGACTCCCAGACCCTCTCTATCCCTTTCCCAGTATAACTGGCCATGTATCTATCGATTCTCTCTAACTTGTACCTTGTTCACTCATTTATTTGTTAACTGTGTAACTGCACTAAAACGAAGAGCCTTTGCCTTCATTGCTATATCCCCTAAACTAGTACATAATAGGTGTTCAGTAAATACCTGTGGAATGAACGAATAAATGAATGAACTAAAATGCCCAGAAATGACTTAAAATGTGCCGTATTTAAGATAATCCTGCTGACGGTGATCCCAAATATTAAGGTGACATGAATGATCAGTGGATCGGGGCCACCAAGGCAGCTGCTAGGGGACAGAAAAATGAATGAAGGAAAGCCCGTGCCTTTAAGGGTCTTCCTGCCTCACGAGGAGATTCTCAAGCTGTTTGTGTTCATGGCCTCGGCTGATTCTTTATGTTTGATAAATGTCACCACGGTAAACATTGTTGGCCATATACACTGATTCCGATTTGCAGGTCAAGCTCTGAAGGACTGTCCACACACTAGTCTGAAGAAGCAGAGTCTGGCAAACCCTGATCTCCTCCTGTCTTTGCCCACCGTGCCATGTCTGTAGCTTACTTCCACATGTGTGGAAATCCTGCCTTAATATTCGTTCACTCTCCTCTCAAAGCAAAAATCCTCTGTCTTTCCTGGGGTCCAAGAAGGTCCTGACATACAAAGTCAGATGATGGCATTGTGGGGATTCAGGAATTGAAATCACAGGGTCCAAGCTCTGCTGCTAGTTGTCCAGCCTTGAGAAAGTCACCTAGCTTCTCACAGGAGGGTAAGGGTAATGCTACTCATCAGAGGACTTCAAGGGTTAATTCATATAAGAACAATTAAATTATATAAGACAATGCTTAACAGAGAGCTTGGCACCCTAAAAAGTTCAATAAATGTATGTTTAGCAGTTTATGTAATTTACATAACCATAGAAAACACACACTCAAAAAAAAAAAAATATCACTATGTTAACACGCAGTCATTATACCTGTATCTAATTAGCATAATTAAAAATACAGGTATATTTGTGAATCAGGGTAAAAAAGTTGCTTATACTACTCTGGTAACTTTTTGGTAAATTTGAAACATTTCAAAAATTAAAATCTTCCCCCTGCCCCTACAAAACAATCCTATAGATGGGCCTCTCTTAGTGGAAATTCGATGTAACAAAAATATTTTAAAATCTAGGAATGGGGATGACTAATGAGAAAGCATTACTGAGAGACTGCTTTAAAGTTCCTATAGTTTAAAACCATATTTCCACTTAATTTTCCAGGACTTGGTTTAGTACATATTGTTCCAAACAATATATGACCATATTCCAAAATCCAAATGGATTACTAATGGATTAATATGCTTTTAAAAGCATCTTTACAAGATTTAAGCATGAACAAAACCCCTTGCTTCTCTTGGCTTCCAGTTAGCATGTGACACCCTATAATGCTTCACGTTAAAGAGTTACAGAAGCCTGGAATTTTGTACGAGCCTGACAGTGATGGATTAAAACCATACCCCAGACATACCTCAAACAGTAGCACTTACGTTTTCTTACTTAACTCATGGTTGATCTACTGGAGCCATTTGCTGGCAACTATAATTGCTGAGCTGTTGCCAGAAATCTCTCCTTGTCTAGGGTAAGTTGGCTTCCAAACCAAGAGGAAAAAGCACAACCAAGACACGTTCCAAAACCCTTGCAGCCAATGGACCTTGAGACATGGAATCCGAGAAGTCCTGAAGTTGTGGAAGCCTTACTCGGAAAGCAAGTTCCAATTCAAGACTGCCACACCCATGCTCATAGCTGCGTTATTGACGGTCACCAAGTGCAGAAGCAAGTGGCCATTGGCCACAGGTCCAAGATGGCAGGGGACTAAGGGGAAGCTACACTTACACTCTCCCGGGACTAATCTGGATTTACAACTAAAACATAGAAAAACCATCCTGAAAACCAACTGAAGACGAGCTGGAGAGCACCCTCGTGACCAAGGAGGAAAAGTGGAGACCGCAAGGAGACTGGTAGGAAGTGCGGACGCGAGAGGGCTGGCTGGGCTCCCACAGGCAGCAGGTAAAAGTCCGGAGATGTCAGCTGTGGGGGTTCCCACTGAGGACTCCGGGGCCTAACCCCAGGCCGGGCCTCCCAGCCCAGAGCACAGAACTGAGAAAGGTGCCCACATAACATCTGGCTGTGAAAAGCAGCTGGGTTTCTGTCTGCCAGGGAGAGGTGGCTGGAACTGCAGGCACCCTCTTAAAGAGCCATTGCACAATGTTTAGTGTGAAGCCACTCACCCTGGGCTCCGGCGGAGGGGGAGTGGAGTGGACTGGAGCTGTCTGGGGAGAGTCATTCCCCTAGACTGTGGGGGACATTTTTCTTGGGAGGCAAACTTTTGGCTTTTGCCTGAGCGGGGAAGCAATTGCCCCACCCTGCTGGGGAGCCTCTTGCCCCACCCTGTGGAGCTTCTACAGCCTGAGGCTCATTAAGAGAATCAGATTAACAAGTCTGCAGACTAAGGCAGACCTCAGGGGGCTTTGAGTTTTTGCCTGATCTGTTTTGGGACCCCAGGCCTTAGAAAAGCAGACCTTGGTGTACATCTTGGTCCTGTCCAAACACAATCGGCCCCAGCAGTGGAGACTTCAAACCTGGGTACTCAGGGCCAGTCACAAACTGCATCTGACATTGGCCTGTACTAGAGACCCTCCAAAAAGACTGAGAATCCTAGCAGATCTACCTAACATTTAGCCAAAATGGGGAGAACAAAAAACAAGCCCCAAATGAAAGAACAAGAGAAGTCTCCAGAAAAAGAGCCAAATGAAACAGAGATAAGCAACCTCTCAGATATAGAGTTTAGAATACTGATTGTAAGGATGCTCAACAGCATGAAAAAAGATTTGGAAACTATGAAAAATGACCAGTCAGAAATAAAGAATGACATAGCAGAAATAAAGAATATGCTAGAAGGAATAAACAGCAGATTAGAAGAAGGTGAGGATAGGGTTAGTGAATTAGAAGACAGGGTAGAAAAAATCACTCAATCAGAGACCCAAAACCAAAAAACAATTAAAAAACGGGATGACAGGCTAAGGGAGCTGTGGGACAGCATAAAACATAACAATATTTGAATTGAAGGCCTGCCAGAGGAGGTTGAAAGTAAGCAGGGGTTAGAGAACCTGTTTGATGAAATAATGGCAGAACACTTCCCTAACCTGGTCAAGGAAAAAGGCACACAGGTTCTGGAGGCACAGAGAGTCTCAAGAAAGAAGAATCCAAAGAGGTCCATGCCCAGACACATCATAATTAAAATGTCAAAAATCCAAGACAAAGAGAGAATCTTAAAGGAAGCTAGAGTAAAGCAAACTGTTACCTACAAAGGAGCTCCCATAAGGCTGTCATCTGACTTTTCATCGGAAACTCTACAGGCCAGAAGGGAATGGCAGGAAGTATTCAAGGTAATGCAAGAGAAGGATCTGAAACCATGACCACTCTATCCAGCAAGATTATCAATCAAGCTGGATGGTGAAATAAAGAGCTTCTGAGAGAAAAAAAGGTTAAAAGACTTTATCACTACAAAACCAGCATTACAGGAAATGTTAAAGGGACTGCTATAATTAGACGTAGAAATAAAGAGAATGAGAAACAGCTATAAAGAATCAAAATGTCAGTAGATAATTATGTTTCAATAATAACCTTAAATGTAAATGGATTATATATCCCTAGGGTGGCTGAATGGATAAGAAAACATGACCCAACTATATGCTGTCTACAAGAGACCCACCTCAGAACAAAAGACCCATATAGGATGAGAGTGAAGGGATGGAAAAATTTTTCCATGCAAATGGAAATGAAAAAAAAAGCTGGGGTAGTAATACTCACATCAGACAAAAAAGACTTCCCATGCACCAGAAGGTTTCGGTTCGATCCCTGGTCAGGGCGCTTACGGGAGGTAACGGATTGATGTTTTCTCACACACCGATGCTTCTCTCTCTCCCTTCCTAAAAATCACTGGAAACACAGCCTCGGGTGAGAATTAAGAGCCTTTGGTAAGGATTAAGGGAAAAAGGTTAAGATAGCAAATTTTATGTTATGCATATTTTACCACAATAATAATAATAATAATAATAATAATAATAATAATAATAATAATAAAATTCAAGCCTGGCATGGGTTTTAAAGAGCTGCTTCAACTGCTGGCAGTCACTCCAGCAGTCATTATTTTTCCTGTGAGTAGGTAAGCACACTGGGGAATGGGCTCTGGAGAGGAGACAATGTAAAACTTGGGTTGGTTTTGGGGTCTACAAAAGGTAAAAAGTCATTCCAGATGCACCCTGGGAAAATTCTCATGAGAGGGAACACTATATACAGCCTACCAGTGGCACTGCGCCAAGAATTGGGACCAAGGTGACAGGTAAGAAGGTCACCCACGGCAAGTATCAAGAGTCAGCCATTCAATTCACCGCCGTCCCCTATTCCAGCAACGAGTCTTGCCTTCCCTATTTCTGTTCTTGGGCCATCCTTCTCCTTGTTCCCAGACCAACGTCATCGTCGCTTCCGTCCTCCCTCTTCCGCATCGACATCCCATCAGCTGTCCTCTCAGTTCGTCACTGTTACCCTCTCTCAACCCACTGCTTCGGCTCTGACTCCAACGCGTCAATCAAGGGTCAAACTTCATCATCCCGCAACTAGACAGGACCATAGCCCCCGGTGTCTCAGCCTCCCTTTCCCTTGATACCTACAGGGTACATATATATATACGTATTTAATACCAATGAACTGCACACTTAAGTCTTTCTGCTCTACCAAAAAAAAATCTGCCGGGGCCCCATTGCCAACTAAACAGAGTTTCAGTTTCTGGTTCTGGCATCGAAGTTGCTCTCCGCATGACCCCTCGTCGCAAGGCCCACGCAGTGGGCAGCAGGAGGTCGGCCTGTAAAAAGAGATGTCACCCTCGCCATGGGCCTCGGGGTCTGACCAGTGGTGCTGCAAAGGAGGGGCTCACACTGCTTCCCCTAACCTACCCTAACCTCTCCTAACACCCTGGTCTTTATAACCATGATGGCAACGTGTCACCTTTAAAAAAAAATGTTGAAAGGGTACCCCACGGGAGAAAGTACTCAGAGGGAGCAACTGATCCCTACGGCTCCCAAGCCCTGATCCCAGGACCCAGATGATATCTTACGGAGGGGCCGAAGAGTCCTGTTCCCAAGGCCCGTCTGGGTGTGGGTGGAAATGGCCTGCTGTTTGGACACTGATGGTTCAACTGGAGGGGTGGGGACAGGGCTCAGCCCTCAGCATGTTCCCTTGCTGGGTGCCTTTCCATAACTCATATCTGTCCTCTGAACTTGGGGGATGGATGAGGTGATCGCCAGATGTCTCTGTGCTCTTCACCTTGTCTGTTTGGTCTTCAGGAGGGGCTGGGGACCAGCCTGAGTCATCTCCCTTCTGGGAAGGTCCCTCCTAGAAACCACCGCTTCCCCAGCCGAGAGTGAGGAGCCAGCTCCCTGTGATGTGGATTAAGTCTGTTTTAATTCCACAGGGTCCTCCCATCGGGGGAATTCACCCCGGAGGCCACAGCTGCAGCTTCTTTTTCAGGGAGGTCAGCGATTCCAGCACTTGGTCGGCACCTCTTGAGAATGGTGCCAGGAACATTTCGAGGACAGCGTTTCCCTTGGCAGGTGAGCCTGCTGGCAGGGCCCACTTCAAGGTCTGCGAGAGCAGGGGAACGGCATCTGGGATCTATCTGTGGTTGTTGGTTTGCACATTCTGAGGGGCGAGGTGAAAAGAACCTTCTTACACAGCATGTTCTCATCCAGACATAGGCCGTGTCCATACGAAGAAAAACACTGGCGTGGAAAACGGCTGGCGGGGCACCTGGGGTTGTCTCGGGGCTGCCTTAGGTCACCGCTCGGTCAGTTTAAGAAAAACCTTGGTGGACACACCCAGACATCTTGGTTCCTTTAGGGGCTGCTCAGAGAAGGGGCTGCCTCTCTCAGTGTAAAGGGCTGGTCTCTAGCCCCTTGGACAAACCCACAACTCAAGCTGGTACTGCCAACCTGGAATTGCCATCAAACTTCTGCCTAAGTGACTTTCCCTCTGTAAACCCTTCTCCAATGTCTTTCCCAGATGGACAAAATTAAACACTTGTCCCCTCTGTGTTCCAGCCAGGCTGGTAGATGCCCCCATGAGTGCATATTCTGTGCTCTGTTACACTCAGTTACTTTTATATATGCCTCCTCTATTAGACTATAGGCTTCTCAAGGTCAAAACCCACATCCTAATTGCCTTCGTCTGCTCACCTTGGCTCCCAAAGCTGATGCCCAGTAGCATGCATTGACCTGACTGGTCCAGCCCAGCAAAACGGTCTGACCGTGGATAGCTGGACATTTCATTTCTGGCTCAACTTGCATGCTCTAGGTGTTATTCATTTTCCCTCCATCGTTCCTCCATCCTTTCATTTCTTGTTCATGGTACATATGCAGTCATCCTTCTGGTCTCAGAGTAAAAGGGAACTCCCCCGACTGCCTCTGCCCCATCCAGTCGAGGATGGGAATGTCTCTATTCTCAGAGCACACTGACCTGGGCTCCCAGGTCACTCACCACACCGCATCCCTGGACCCTTGCCAGCCCCCCACTATTCCTGAGTGTGAGGACAGTCTGCTTATGTTCTCATAGCTCTGTCTTCCTTCTGAGATTGTGAGCTCCTTGAGGGCAAGAATAGAACCTTTTTTTTAAAAACACACACACCTAAAATCTATTAAATTCTCACCTATCATAGGCCAGTCACTGTGCAAAACACTCCACCTGCATTTTCTCATGTGACGCCCACATCAGTCATAGGAGGTAGATCTTATTATTCCCATTTTATGGAAGAGGAAACTGAGGCTGCTGGTGACATGCCCAGGTTCATAAGGGTACTTGTGATGGAGCCTGGGTTTGAACCAGAAATAGTTCACAGCAAAGTCACCACTATACTTAACTGTGGTTCAGCTTGTCTTTGTCATCCCGGTGTCCAGAAGGGTGGACGACCTATGAACAGTGAGTGCTCGACAAATACGCATAAGGCAACGTGGGGGCTTCCTAGGACTTTTCAATTCCTCCTTGTCTTTCAATGTACTCAGTCATTTTTTCCATTCTGTTATTTGTCTTTGATAAATCTATTCAGTATGACTGACGGCAATTAATAGAAAATCCAAATATAGTGCCTTCAATCAGAGAGAAGATGGGGTAAAAAAAAAAAAAAAAAAAGATCCAGTAATGACCATCCCCAGGCTATGGCATGATATGATTTTAGGGACCCAGGATCCTCCCATCTCCATTTGCAAGGTTGTCCCCCTGCCAGTCGCTAGGGCAGCCTCCCAGACAGCAGGAAGGGAAAGAGGAGCTTGAAGAAGAAAAGAGCACGATCCTTCCAGAATGACGTGTCCCCAAAAGGCCACAGGGGACTTCTCTGCCATCCCACTGGCTAGAACCCGGTCCCGTGGTCACAGAGAGCTGCAAGGGAAGTTAGGGCGCGGGGTTCTTATCCTGCCCCATCATGCGTCCCTTGGAGAATTCTCTGACTGAGAAGAAGGGGTGGACTAGCAACTAGGGGACAGGCCACGGCTCTTGCACGGTGGCGCTTCCTGAGCCCGTCTGCCTGGGGCTTACTGCGCTGCCTGAGGTCAGGTTCTGGGCATCTCTGCCACACCCCAGGAACCCCGCTCCCCCGTTTCCTTTTCAAAGCTGTCCTCTTGGTCACGACTCTCCCACCGGCGGGCTGCACCGGCGAGCGGTCCGGCCTGGCCCCTTTCTGTCCCCCGGCCTCCCCCAGCCCCAGGCGCGGAACTGGAGCCTGGCACGTTCCCTCGCCCTCCTGTCTAGGGGCTCGGGAAATACTTTGGGGAGATAAAGAGTCACGGTGTGGCCATCTCCCTCGGATCCCAGATCTCGCTCTGATACGAGGCCAGGGTTTTCCCCCCTTTCCCCGGCATTGGAAATAGATTTTCGAAACAGTGTTATACAGCAGTTCCTCTTCCAAATCCTTCTTTCCTTTTCTTTAGTAATGTCTTTATAAATCACTGTTATAAAAATAAGGCAAGCAGAAGGGAAAATATGCAGTACCTAGGAACTGAAAATTCAAGTATTTGCTTTTTATGGGACACTTGAGGCTCTTAAAAAAGAGAACTGCTAGAAAACTTAAATACAAAAAAATTCACTGTATGGTAACATAAAAAGCCCAACAGAACTGAATAGTTTATGAAAATAATTTGAATATTTACACTCCAATTCATGGTCTGAACATCAACCCCAAACCACGATCTCATTCTTAAGTGGATTTTTCGAGAGAGCGTTAAATGCATTTTGATTATTTTGACACAATGTCTACTTGGATATTCTGTGCCATGATTTGAAAGCAAAAAGGAAATTCCCTAAAAACTGAATGTAAGTGTATGTGAATGTACATTATATATACAGAGAAGTACATTTATATGCATGCCTATATATAAAGTTTAACAAACATTTCAACTTAAAGGGGGTACTTTGGGTTGTTGTTATTGTTAGGGGAAAATATTGTAAATTTAACCCAAATGAAGCCTGGGGCTAAGACACATTATAATTCCCTTGGCAGGGAAGCTCGGGTGCAAGTTCATATCTTTTTATTTTCTAAGACTGAGGCTGCACGATCACTTAAACTGTGTTTTACAAACAGCATTACAGAAACACAGCAATGCGGGTCCATAAAAGTGTTGACGAGAGAAAACCAAATGTGCTCCCATTTTGTGTTTCCTATCATTCCCCCCCCCCCGCAAATAAATCAAAGAAACCTCTTCCCAAAATTTCTTAAATTTCATCTCTTTAGAAAAAAAAATTACCATTATTTTAACAGGCCCCCAAAGCACCAAATATCTGTACCAAAAAATCAGTATTCACTTTTAAAAGGGGGTAAAAAATATTCCGAACAAGAAAAGCGGTAGAAAAAGCCTATGTCCAAAACACTTTATTATTAAACTCGTGGGCTTAATAAAACCCCAACATGGAGAATACATTATGTAAATACATACACACAAAGGGCTTTTGAAGTCTAGGTGACCACAGGATCCAGGATCTGGGACTATGATTTTTTTGTTTATGCATTCTAGCAAGACTTCACATCACACACACACACTCACACACTCACACACACACTACGGAGGCTGTTTATTCGGTTTTAAGCACAAATCTCTGCAAACTTAAGCGAAAGGGATGGCTAAAAATATGGAAGTGTCTGGGCAGAAGAAAAATCCACTGAACTCGAGAGTCAGAAACAAAAATAAACACAGTAAGAGAAATCCCTACTTAATCTCTGTTCCAAAGAAAGACACTTCTTCAAGGGGACACAGGCAAATTCCTCCCTACGGGGGCACGGAAGTGAAACTCAAGTCAGACACAAAAGATACAAGCTCAGCCATTGAGGAAGGTCAACAAATAAGGGCTTGATTTAGTCTGATAATTATGCCTTAATGGCCTTCCTTTAATTCGACTTGGATTTAAAGGAGAACACAGGATCCCAAATAGTATGTCAACACGCATGGGGTCCTAGCGCTAGTATTTACATGATTTCTGAGATAAAATAACTGATATCCATTTATCAGATATTGACTGAGGGCCACCTTGGCCCAGGCTCTGGGCTGCATGCTGAGCCACTGGGAGGAAAAGACAGAATCGCTCGCTGCTTTGATGAATTTAAAAGCACACGTGTAACCAGACACATATGATGGTAGAAATAAGAGCATTTATTGATGGGCTATTATGTAGCAAACATATTGCTAAGCCTTGGCATGTATTGGCCCAGAAAGTTCTTGAAACACCCCACTAAGTATGTCTTATTATTATCATTTCTGTTTTACACATGAAGAAACCAAAGCTCAGGGAAATTAAATGACTTGCCCGAGGCCACCCAGATAAAAAGTGGACTGAGAGCCTGGTCTGCAGAAAGCTGGTGTCCTGCTCTTTCCACCAGACTCATGCAAGTGGTTTCTATGTCATAGTAACAATCAGCCAGGCACTGACAATCCTGATCCCAGGTCATGAATTCCTCTCTCCCTCCTCAAAACAAGGCTCATTTCAAACAGGAGAAAACTCAGACTTGGGGAGGTGCTCCGGCGACCTCCCCCAGCTAGCTGGGAGCAGTCAAACTGTGGCACTTGGCTTTCTTGCTGACCAGACCCAGGCTCCTTTCCAGAAACAGAGGCTGCCCCCATCAAGTCTTTCAAAAACACGAACAACTTCCCAACAGCTTGCTGGAAGGCAGCAGTGGGGAGTCAGGACACGGATGCAACACCTAGCGGGGTGGCCTGTGTCCAGAGCACAGACCAGCTGAGCAGGAGAGACACCGGTGACTACGACCTGGAGCCCCTTCTTTTAGACCCCTGTTCCTCTAGGCTTCAGAAGTCATTGGCCTGCTCGGTGTTTTTGCCTGTGCTTTTCCAACCACTGAGCTGCTCTGCTAAATGGTTTCCCTAGCAGCTAGGACTTCCATATTTCAGACCCTTCCCCGGACGCCGTGTGGCCATTACCACTATAGCCCTCTCTTATCCGGGCTAGAATGTACCTTCCTCTCTGCAGGCAGGAGCTGCAGGAGTATCGATCATGCAGCAGCCTCCAGCCTAGCATGTCACTCGTGACTCCAGAAGTATCCTGAATGCAGCTAAGCTCTTCAAAATACTCAACAGCCTATATGGCACGAGCACTGGTCAATCGAGCAGACACACTGGTAAAAATCTTCACTCTAGAGCCCAGGCTCCTGCCATGCCGGTTGTAAGCCTGGAGTTGCTGTGTCAAGGGAGGCCTGTTGCAGCTGTCACCAACCAGCCCTGTAGGCCTTCCACATGTTAACAACTGGCAGTGGCCACACTGGCGCCTGCTGCCTGGACAGCAGCCCTGCTGAATGAATGGACCCACAAACCGCTCCAGCAGTCACAGAGCATCTGCAAAGAAGGATGTGACTGCTTCCTGCAAAATGAGTGACAATCGGGTATCTAAATGCCTCTAACTTCGTTGTGCTCTTGCCCCTTAATGACAAATGGGCCCGAAACCGTAGATACAAACTGACAACTTAAGTAACCGAGAGAAAATATGGACAGCTACATTTAAATTACATGGGTCATGCTTTATTTTCTTAGGATTCTGTAATGGGCTCTAAATGTCTATTAAGACCACGTCTCTCCTTACCTGTACTCTCCTTCCCCTTTAATCGATCATAGAATCCATAATCTATAGTTAGCTCTCCCCTCACTGCTACCTTCCCCCACCTCCCCTTAGTTCAGATTCTTTCTGTCCAGCCACATACGTGGTCAGAAATAGTTCCATATCTGCCCTTTACTCTCGAGGCAGACAAGAGCACGATGCAATGAAAAACAAATGAATCAAGAAGTGACCAAAGCCTGTAGGGCCAGGGCCAGGGCCAGGGCCAGGGCTGGAGCCGGGCTGCCTTCCTGCAAGCACAGCTCTATTGTTGGCCAAAGTGTCTTCTCTGCAAAAGGGAGCAGCATCTTCACCTCTGAAGAGAAACAAGATACCACCGAGGCCCTTGAAGGTGGAGAGTCCCCTTCTCGAGTCTCTGGCAGAGGACGCGTGTGAAAGCTGGTTCTCATTGAGAAGCAGGGTTCTTTACAGTTTGGTGAAGCATGAATATATTAAAAATGTGCATCCCCTCCCTGTAATATTATCTCTTCTGTTTTATAGTTACGGCTCCCCAGAGGAAGCAGGCAGAAAACAACACGCGCGGATGAGTTCCTGGTCGAGATGCTGGGAACCTAGAGCAGGCCGCTTTAGAAGCCTAAGGGCACTTCCAACACCAACGAAAGCAGGCATGGCCCCACCCGGGATGGGCATATGTGGCCCCAGAGCGTTCCTTTCAAACCATAATGGAGGAGTGGGGATCTCATAGTTCATATTCTGAGCAGCTGAGGGGTGGTTGTCGCAATCCTGATGTGCTGCCACCCAGTGGCAGCAAGGATCAGCCGGGGCCATGGGGCTTATAGAAGGCCTCGCCAATGAGCATGATTTTGTAAGACAGAGATAAACAACTATTCACAGCTTGTGTGCTACACTCTAATGAGAGAGATCCATATTGACACGTGTCTGCACAACACTTGAAAACACAATGCAACAAAGTGGTCTGCAAGAGATGAACACCAAGTATTAGAGGAATACTTAAGCAGACATCAGATAAATAACCTTACAGAAGGACCATACTGCAAACTTATTAAAGGCACAAATAGTTATGCATACACATAGAAACCAACTAATAAAAGCTGAATGAATAATAAGGGTGGAAATCAATGCTTTCTAAACACTTAAAAGGACTGTGGCATATATTTTACCAATGTCTGCTTTGTCATCCTCCTAAAACCATGGAAAGATTTTACGGATAAGGAATCCAGGTTGCGGACAGTTTGGGTATTTCACTCAAAGACGACCGGTTACTATGTGGCAAAGGCAAGTTTTAAGTGAGATATTTTGACCCCAAAGCTTGGGTTCTTTCCATTATGTCATTAGCCTGATTTATCGAACATATTTCTTGATAGAAATGATGACAGCAAGTCCTATTTTTTGAAACACAAGTTCAAAAGCAACCGCCCCAAAAGCAAATTTAAAAAGAAAAAAGGCAAAGCAGTGCTCATCTTAAAGTGTTATAAAATTTGCCTAACCACATTAGGGGGCTCCTTGCTAGGATGCCTGTGAATTCTCAGCTTCAAGTCAAAACCCCTTCACAAGGCATGGTCATCACGCTCAATTCAAAGACCTTGCAGGTCTTTTCCTCAGGCCGCCCAGCCTGCCCCCTCTCTAACCAGAGTCTTGTCTATGGATTCATAATTCCTCCCAGTCGGCCCAGCCCACCATTTATGAATGCCCTGAATCCCCTCTCTGACATTTCTGGAGCAGATAAAAACTAATTACCCTGGAATAATAAAGACAGAAAGCACATGACTGATTTTCTCCAATAGGAAAAAGCAATATACTACTTGATTTGTAGAGGAGTGAAACATTGCCCTCTCTCAAGAGCTGCCTAGATAAAAGCTGCTAACCCATTGTGAGTTGAAAGTTTGCATATATATGTAAAATTCCTAAAGTTATTTTCTGAAACAATTGATATGGAAACTAGGTATTAGGAAAGGTAGGTTCAAAAAATAGCAGGATGAATCAGGGACTCATGTACGAGAAAATGGGCACTCTGTTTCTGGAACGGTCTGGGCTAGAGATGATGATGATGATGATGATATTTTAGTGGGGTGCAGCCAGACTGGATAAGCTAAAAGGAGGAAGGCAAACAAAGAGAATTCTGATGCCTGAATGGGGAGAATTTTTCCTCCACAGATTTTAATATTTCTAGCCAAATAAAACCTTAGTTTTAAGTTGTTGCTTTTAGTACGATTAATACGCCCTTATTGATAATAGGCCGTTTGCTTAGTGATGGTGCCTGGCACAGAGACAGCCCAGCTCCAGCCCCAGCTGTTCGTCAGCTTTATGGCTGGGGTCAAACCCATGGGCCTCAGCTCCCGTTTCTGTAAATAGGAAGACTGGAATCCGTTGCCTATAAGAGCCTTTCCAAATAAAATAAAAAAATAAAAAAATCACTAAATACATGCAAAATACATGGCTGAGAGGAGTGTCTCTTAGCCCGGAGGCCTTGGCACATTGGTTAGTCTTAACAATGTAAGTTAGGGTGGGGGCTGAGCACGCCTATGTAGTCTTAGATGGGTGCTGGCCATTCCAGGAGAATCAAGAATATGGCAGGATGGGGACACTGTGTCACTTGGCATCACTTGACCTGGAGGCTGAGATCAACCAACAATCAATCAATCAATCAATCATGACTACGTGATGAAGCCCCAGTAAAAGCTCTGAGTACTGATGCTCACGCAGGTATCCGGGGTATCCAACTCCATGCTTATGGTCCCACCTCAATACCAGGAGAGAGGTGTGTCCTGACTTCATGGGAGAGGATGACAGGAGCTCCGAGTTTGCCACTTTCCCTGGGCTCGGCCCTGGGTGTCCCTCCCTTTGCCTGTAACCAAACCATGACAGAATAGTGGGCAGTGCCTTCTGGGAGTCCTCCTAGTACATTATAAAACCTGAGGCTGGTTTGGGGAACTCCCTCCCCCAAACTTGCAGTTGATGTCAGAAGTGAGGATGGTCTTGGCGATCGAGTCTTCCAACTTGTGATTGTCCCTTACGTCTTCCCGGTACCCCCCTGAAATGAGAGCCACGCACCAGGCTTCCTGGAGGAGGCAGGACTGAGAAAGAGCTGGCAGGAAGCCCACGCCTCTCTCTCCTGCCATGGCCCGCAGACACCCAGAATCCACAGAGCCTCTCCGAGCTCTAGTTTCATCAGTGAAACGAGGGTGTGAGTAAGCTGTGCCGTCTAAATGACAGAGTTATTATGAGACTTAATTAAGGTAATGACCGTGAAAACTCTGTGAAAAATTCTGCCTTCTTGTTTTCTCGATGATAAGATATTAAGAACTACTGCTACTATTATCTGGGAGTTTGAATGCTTTGGAATGATACCTGCTCTCCCAATTTTTATTGCATTTCTCATGGCTGCCGCACTCATCTTGTCTCCATCGGCAGGTGCTGAAATGATGTCAGCTAGGACTTTCATTAGCAAACGATTCCAGTCGCTGAAAAGTAATTGCAAAACAAATGCGGCGTTTTGACGTAGCTGTATCTATTCTGGCACAGTGTGGTTTCGAGGCTAATGTCTTTTCAAACAGCTCTGTTTTGCCTGCAGACTTGAATACCCTCATTATAGTGTTTGAAAAAAAAAGTTCCCTTATGTTTTTTTAAAGAGCACCATTCTTCAAAAAGATGTCAAGCGGCTCCCTTCTCCCCCTCTTGCTACAAGGTGTAATGTAGAGATAAGCACAAAATCTGGTTGGTAATGTGACCTATATTGGACTGGCTACGCTTAATATCAAGCAAACAGCTAGTTTGGGAGCTGGTTTTGTCCTACCTCGCTGCCGATATTTGTAGGAAAGGACCACGTATTACTCGTGGACAGTGAGAGCAGCTTGGAAGTCAATAGGGGTTTTAACAAAATTGGAATCATTTGCTCAGGGGGTTCATCGGAGTTTTGAACAAGTCCCCGGACTTCCTTGCGACAGCCTAAGCCAGGTCTTTTGGAAAACATTTTATTTTCGTGCTCAGCGTAATAAGAAGAGAAAAGTCGTGTTTTGCAGATGAAATGGTGCTGATAATAAAAAGTAGGTCACACTTTCTCTAACTCCGTCTGTCTCTCTTGACGTTTCTCTGAAAGACAAAGGAAGGTTTCGGAGATGTGAATCAAGTCAGGTCGAGCCTCTGACCTAGGTGTTCTTTGCACTCTGAGTAAAATTAGGAGCATTTCAACCTGGGTTGACATTTAACGAGGGCAGGGGACACAGAAACAGTAAGTCTGAGGGCTGGGGTGGGGGTGGGTGCAGATAGCAGATCATCCAGGTGTTCCGGAAAAGTAAGAACTGCCAGGTTCAAAGAGCTGTTGATACCTATGACCTTAGGATATGGGACAGCAAGGCAGGAAAGAGGCACAAGGAAGAAATGTCACACTCACAGCTATGGGAGATGATATGATTGTGAACATTTATCTCTTTTTTCCTCTAGGGAAAGATCTGACATCCCCGCCTAAGAGTGACAAGGTCACTTCCTTGGGCCAATGAAATGGATGAACTGACAGGTGTCACTTCCAGGAAGAAGCGTTAAGAGCTCATTTATCTCCTTCCCTCATGAAATGAGTCCTAGAGAGAGGCTGTGCCATCAACCTGGATCTGGGAGCAGAGACGATGAAGAGTGGAGCCAGCTCTTGATGATGGGTCTGGACTGTGTGCATGGACTCACTCTCTGTTTCCGTAAGCCACAGACATTGCGGGCTGCTTGTTACTGCAGCATACCTAGCCTATCCTGACTGACAGGGTACCCCTCAGTTCTTCCTTTCCGGAAGTGTGAGGGGGAGGTAAACTAAGTAAGCCTATGTTTGTGGGTCTGTATTTTTAAATAATTTTGTAGCCCAAGAGTGGGTATCGACACTGCCAGAATCAAGTGTACAGGCTAGACTGCAAACACATGGGCACAGGCTGTCTTCCCCGGGTTCCCAGGTAAGAAAATAATGCCCCTTGAGCTTACGTAATGATGGCTGTTAGAAGACACTGATGGATTTTAAAGAGGATCTTCTGGTGATGATCTTATGACACACAGTGGAGCCAAGTACATAAAAACAAAGATTCTGGAATCAACTGTATGGACACGAAGTCTAGAATCTACCACTAGCTCTGGGTAAGTTGCCTAACTTCTCTGAGCCTCTGTTTACTCATCTGTAAAAGTGGACTAATAAGTGTGCCTCTGCCATGTAGAAATGACGAGAGGGTTAAATAAATGAGTGCACATCAGGGAACAGCTCGGAGTCTAGCCATACAGTAATTACTCTGTCTATGCTGGTTCTCGTGGCTCTTGTTCCTGTTGTGATTCGCAACGCGGCTGACACTTCTCTACCACTAACTTCTCTGCCACTGAAAGTAGTGTAGGGCCTCAGGCGATGTAGTCATGTGAGCTGGAAACGATCAACAGCAACAGCCCCTTGGCTGCTACTGCTATGACCAAACTTAATAAACTCCCATCGGAAGCCCCGTCATGACTGTGTTTCCACCTTAGACTGAAGATCTTTTTTCTACCCTGGGCCCAATCAGAAAGCTACATTTTTATTTTTATTTTTTGCCGTATATAACAAAATTAGCTGCCCCTCTGTATTCCTGGAGCAGGCAGATGTGGAAGGTAACACAGAAGTCCTATTTGGAAGCACTGATAAAGCAGGACCAGAAAAATGAAAGAGTGAAGCCAATGTAGGTTCTGTGACATAGAGTTTAGACAAGTAACTTGACAATTCTGAGCATCTTAATCTCCAAACTGGAGATAGTGAGAGGAAAACCCTCCAGGGCCTGAGGATAGGGGAAGATAGCACAGGACGGATCTGATTCCACTGACCTCGATCAACATTAGCTGTTATTATCATTAGTAATAAGTCTAATAATACTAATACTGCCAGAAATACCCCAAATAGTAGCAAGCATACTATGGCCCATCTTGGAAGGAAAGACGAAGCCTTCAGAGAAGCCAGCCTGTCTTTGAAGAGGCCTCTGAACATATTCGTAACAGAGCCAAGGATATGGGCCCTGCAACAGAGAATGTCCGAGCCTGATTCCATCCCTACGAGGAAAGGACGATCGTGGCACTCTACATGAGAGGAAGCCAGAGAAGAGAGGGGGTTTGTAGGCACACATAGAGAAAGGGCTCTTTAGAAGAGAAATATAGAAAATGTGTATAAGATCCCACGTAGGTTCTCGGTGTTTCTTGATCTAGATGTATTTCTTGCTAAATTTTAGGGCTCTCATTAACATTGCACAACATGGCCTTTCTTAACTAAAAAATGGTGGCAATACCAAGGAAATAAAACCGAGGGACCAAAAGAAGGAAATCAGGTCCTGCTCACTTGGCCCCTGGATCAAGCTTTACCTGATCTCCTCATCACATCTATATTTTCCAGTCAGTTAAGCCTGTTTGGGTGAATTATTTCTTCCACTTTCAATAGAAAACATCCAACACTGGCAACTCCACACAGTGGAAAAGGGGAAACTATTTCTTGGTACAACTGGAAAAACTTTCCCAGAATCTATGAGAGATTTAGTTTAGAGTCTATCTCAGACATGACCACTTTGGTTCTTTTCAAATGTGTGAATATTATGCCTGGGCTTGTCTTCTTATTAATAGACAGAGTGGTCATTCGTCCCTACTGGTCTGGGATAATCTTAATTTATGCCTGTTGTCCCAGAATAAGTGTTTTTTAGTGTCTCCTTTCACTTTAAAAATGCTCCAAGATTGACTAAATAGTAAATTATAAGGTTATCTTATTCATAAGTCTCCTTTACAAAGTTTTTTCCCTTAAAAGTAAAATCCCACACCCCTTCCCCAAATTCCTTTCAGTGATAATTGTGGCTAATTATACTCAGCAAATAATCTCGTCCTGCCAGTCTTCCCATGTTTGACTTTTGGGGGATTAATCACAGCTTTCTGCTGTCGAGTGCGGTTCTTGAGAGCGTGGTATTATTGTTTTATCTAAAGGAAACCCCTCTGAAATGGGGCCTCCATCCATCATACCTCGTGTGGTAGAAAGAACTGATTAAAACTTCCTGGCCTGCAAACTTGTTTGTTAACACGCCGCTTCCTCCCAGCCACCAGCATCGGGTCTTCCTCACGCGGCGCGGTTAGGATTCTGCTAAGGGCATTGTTTTATCAAGATGGGACGGTCACCCGCGCGGGAGTACACTGCGCTGGGAACCGACCACCCCTGTAAACACAACGATAACATCGTGTCCGCAGGCTGGGGGAAGACAATGCTCCCGAATTCCCTTTTCCTAATTAGAGTCTGAAACAATAGGAGGGAAATATGAGGCCCTGCTATCATTATCTATTGGCCTTCATTTCTGGGCATTGATTGAGCTCAGGGTGTTTTGTGTGTGTGAAAGAAACAGCAAATTAAAACTCAGACTCTTTCCATTCTTCTTCCTGGAGTGTTCATCTTGTTGCAAAGCTGGGGTGACAGAGATTAAAAATCGGAAGTGGAGGATTTGAGAGTCATACACAACTGTGAACCCGTACCAAGTTCCCTTTCAAAATTATTCCAATAAGCACGTGTGTGATCAAGGCAGACAATGGGATGTGAGCTTGTGAAGAAATCTTTTAAAGAATTCTTCGGGTCGGGGAGAGACACGGGCCAGCAGCTTCCCCAAATGACGGGCGAACGGTTTGTCTTCTGAGCCAATGAGTGACAAATCATGTTACTTCGCTAACAGGAACCAGCAGCGGCACAGTGTCAGTGTTTATTCTTTAAAATCTGAAATGCCCGGTACCCTGATGACATTGGTACATAGATCTGCAGGGTCGTGTTTTCTCTATGGGACTTAGTGGGACTTACTGGCTGAGTGGGATTTACTGGCTAGCATTATTAGAGACAAAATCGTCACTGGCAATCAGCCACATGAAGTCGATTTGCATTTATGATTGCCCTGTAGAGTAACAATTAAGTTATTTAGATGGAAAAATCTCCCAGGCTCTCACAAAAGGGGTCTTTGAATTGCTGATATACAACATTTAGTTCCTATGAATTCAACCAGCCAAGACAAAGTCCAGGTGACCACATTCTATGCTGGATGTCGGGAGGGGTCCTTTAAAGGGAACCCTTTCACCTGTATGAGCCAAATGAGTCAGGTTGGTTTCAGGTGTAAGGTAATGAAGAGAATGGGGAGGGGCGTGGAGAAACTGGACAGCAATTTTTTAATTGCAACAAGAGCCCAAGCTGCCACTCAGTCCCCATTGAACATGTCTATTGTAATAAATATCAGAACACCTAGTGCTTTCTTCTATTGATTTGTGAATTTATTTATGTGAAGTTTTATAAAGTTTCAATTTTCTCTCTGTTACACAACCTTTCATTACCGGGCGGACCCAGCCAATCTCCTAGCCTGTAGCTCCCTGACCTTCTCAGTTCTAGAAGTCTTCACCCTTATTTCTCAGCCACCCCCTCTCAGGGCCACAAACCAGAATGTGTCACCCCCCGCAGATCTTCTCCGCATTGGAAATCTTAAATCCCAGCCTCCCATGCCTCTGCTAGGCCACACCTGGCCTTCAGCATCCAGCCCGATCCAGATCTCAGTTCCCCAATCGGTGTGGTTAACAGAATTTGTCAACACACCGCTCGCAGCACGTCTGTATTCTGCCGCACCCTCTCCCGCGGCCTGCAAAGTGCCAGTCTCTGATAAATCCGCGCCCTGCCTTCTCTCCCCTACGCTGCTGCTGTTAAATCCAGGTTCCACTTGTGATAACGCTGCTCTTAAATGGAAAGATTCCACTTCCCAGGCTCCGTTACTGCGGTTAACTTGCAGAGGGGAGTGTGTGGGCTTCCAGGAGAGTCTCCTTTAAAGGGAGAGACACACCTCTCTTTCCTGTCCCCTGAAATGGCTGGTGCTCAGGCAGCCTTCTTGGCCCATAAAAGAGGGCTGAAGATGGAGCAGCAATGAGAGTGTCCCTGATAAACACGAAGCCGTCATATAGCCCTGGATGGCGTCTGGACATTCATTATAAGAGAACAACACAAATTTCTATCTCATTTATTTTTGTGTTTTTTTCTAAGTGCTGAAGACATAAAGTAGACAAGACAGATGAGGTCCCTACTCCCTTGGGGCAATAAAAGAATAAATAAGCAAGGAATGGATGCATAGATAAATGGGTGGGCAATATGAGAAAGAGAGTGGCAAATGCTAGGCAGAGGAAAACAGTGTAAGAGAAAATGTGGGTGGTTACTTTGGACCGAATGGCCGGGGGGACCCCTGGGTGGAGATAACGCACCCACAGCAGAACGGTGGGTTCATACTTCACCTTCAGGTTCCACTGGCAAGTCTCAGTCTCTCATGCTCCAGCAATATCAGTGAACTTCTGGCTATAATTTCTTATAAAAAATAGCAATATGAGCATGTGTGTTAGTTAGGGTCACACAGGTCACTGCGGTGCAATAGAAGGTTGATTGCTCACATAAAGTCCAAAATTAGTATTCCTGATCAGTGGTGACTTTGCTCCATGCAGTGACTTGGGAGCCCCGACTCCGTCCGTCCTGTGGCTCTACCATCTTTAACATGTGGCTTCCAGACCGGTAAGGTGAGATGACTACTGTCTTATTTCTCTCTCATGGAGCGTTGTGCATGGTAGGTGTTCATGTGTGAGACCTGGAAGGGGTCAACATCACTTCCACCAATATTCCCTTGGGTAGGACAGTCACGTGGCCACACCTAACACCAGGGAGCCTGGGAGTCTAGCTAGGGAGTGAGGGAACTGGCTTGGTGATGTGCTCACGGCCTCTGCCTGCATGAAGCAATAAGCACGCCTGCCAGGTGAGTAGTCACTGTCCTTCTCCCTTATAATGCCTTGGCTACGGCAATTACATGATCGCAATTGAAACCTATTCTGGCAGGAAAAAACATGGGATGCGGGATGTGGGATGTGGGGAGAGAAAGCTAGGGCTGAAATCCAATGGGTTAATTCACTAAACTAAAAAAGAATCCAGACCTGTTGTGCCCGCAGACAGCCCCAGAGCTAGAAGGCTAATCGTCCTTCTGGGACGTCAAGTTCTTTGTGGAGCCCTCTGAACGGACCGTTCGACCTTTTGAGGTTTCTCATTGCTCTGATCTCTTTGCTAATGGATAGTGTTTTCCAAGCTGATGGCGGTTTAAAGATACGGCATCTAACCAACGATAATACATCTGACCTCTTAAGGGAGAGCCTTGTGCCTCTCACTGTCTCGGCCTCCCTTATTGGCGAATTACACAACTTGACTAGAAGCTGGTTTTAGAGAATCAATTTTACCATTACCTAATCGCAAGTAAAGATCATAAAGTTTTATGAGAGCTGAAGGGACTTACAGAGGGGAACTTAAATGAAAATTAAAGGGGACATAAATAAAATGATAAGAAATAAAATCCCACAAGGTGTTTTTCCCTGGGCTGCCATCCTAAATTACAGTGCCAGGGATATGGCCCTGCTGGTTATGTCTCCCACAAGGCATCAAGGAAGAGAGGAGAGACAGGCACTTCTGATCGGCAGCAACACAACCAGAGGAGTTCCATGAAGTGGTCTCAGGAGAAAGTACAGAAAAGAGCCCTCCACCCACCACCACCTAATAACGGTGACCCTGGGCAAGTTCTCTGAGCCTCAGGCTAATCATCTATCTGCAAGATGCAGGGAATAAAGCAACCCCCTCAGAGTGTCGCTGCAAGGATCCAGTAAAACAATGCACGTAAAATCCGTAGCACAGTGTCTGTCTGGCCCATGTGAGTCTTTAATTAATATCACCATTGTTAACAATAGGAAAGTCTTATAAATAACTTGGGGCTCTGTTCAGTTTAGACAAATAAGAGCTGATATTAATTTGGTGCTGACTCTGTACCAGCCATCAATAATGGTATCATCTTCATTGTACAGGTGAGGAAACTGAGGCTCAGAGACAGGGGGAAACTTGCCAACAATAATATAAGTACCTAAGATCAGAATTGGGTTCAGTATCCGGATTGTTTTGGCTCTAGAAGCCAGCACAGTTGACTTCTATACCCAGGGTTTTCCAGTGTAAGGTCCACAGGCACATCTGGGGTGCTCGTCCATAACTTGGATTTCCAACCCCCATCCTTGTTTACTGAATCGGAATCCCTGGGGGTGGGGGCTGATGATCTGCAAGTCTAAAAGCACCATCCGTCCAGGTGATTCCTGCCCACACTGAGCTTGAGAACAATCGATGCTGCAGTGCTTCTAACAACATTGCAGCTGGGGAGAGAAGCTCCTACGACTCATATTTTGTTAAACTGCCAAAGGAGTTGCCCATTTCTCTCTTTGTATCTCTTCCTACTCCACTGTCTTTCAACCATTGTCCTTTCTGGCCCTTTCGTTTCTACACAGAAGGCAGGGGTAGATGGAGTAAGGCCACCAAGGAATAGAAAAGAGTACTTCTCCATGCCTGATAAGAGTGGCATGAGGATATGTTTTACAAATCTGTGATTTATTGTAAAGGTCAGCCATGCAGTGATATAAGAACATGCTCCCATCAGCGATTAAGGTAGTTGTGATGGGTGAAATATTTGTGAATGAAAATCGTCAGTTTTGCTCTGAAAATGAAAGACCTCGATGCACTATACTAATGGCAAATGTACTTTGTTCCAGTATGGATGGACGAGCTTCTGCTGCAGTAAGGGATGGCTCTCACATCTCAGAGACTCAACACAGCAAAAGCTTAATTTTTGCTCATGCCACAAGCCCAGAAGATGCTGGCAGGGAGCTCTGCTCATTGTAATCACTCAGAGACCCTCGATGAGGAAGGATCCATCTCACCATGTGTATCCACGATCATATTGTTAGGGAAAATGAATCACCATGCTCTGGCTTTTAAATCTCCCCATTGAGGTGATACTTCTGTTCTTATTTCCTTGGCCAAAGCCAGTTACCTATCTAAGCCTGACCCTAAAGGGGTGAAGAAATGTCATCCCGGAAGGAGACTAGAAACAAAACCAAGGACTACCATACGCATTTAAATACAAACAAACCAATAAATCAACCAGTAAACAAACAAAAATAACATAAATTATTGAAATCTGTATTTCTTGGGCAATTAAATCAAATGTAACTATACTCTGCAAAATTTGATCCCAATATAAAATATAGGTGGAATTTCATTCCTGTAGTAGCTGGGCAGGAAGATGGAAACTCACAAAGAAATGACATTAAACTTAGCTTGACATCTTATTTTGCCGAATGAATGCCTTGGGCATGTGCACGCAATGTACCGTTTGACCAGGAGCACTTACATTATTCCTAGACAGTCACTGGCCTTAGATGTGCACGGCAGCTTCTCACACTCAGTTTGCCTGGCTCTTCAAACGTGGACTGAGCCGATGTATGGCACAGCCCACATGCCTCATGTAAAATAAGTTGCACCTGTTTTTGTTTGGAGCAGGAACCATGTGATCCTGGTAAGAAATACACTGGAGGGATGGGCACAGAGGCCAATGAATGTCAAGATCACAGCCTTTCAGAAAATGGAACTTGTGCCTAGATTTCTGAAAGGGGGCTTTCACCTACAGGCATATCATTTCCAGAAAGCCTCAGCACCAAAAGCTGGGCTTCACTCAAGAGGCAACAGAGAGGATGAGTGTTAAACCAGCCAGAGGGCACTCTGGACTTGCGGGAGGCCAACCCTGTGCACTTTTCGGGCCATGAAATACGGCTCCTGGTTTGACACTCTTGTAATAGCATGATGTTCTCTTTCCTTGTTTCCGTGGGGTTTATGGTCCATAAAGTTTAATAATAATCTTAACAGCTGAACAGAGAACACACAAGGCTCGAAGGCCACTGTCACCAAAGGGGATCTGGCTTTTCAATCCCCCCACCCCGGCCAGGCCTCTTGAATTGTACAAGTGCCATCTCCCATTGTTGGACAAACAGGAAAACCGATGGTAAAGGGACACACAACAGGGTGCTTGCTTACAAAACAGCAAAGTTGGTGCTCACTGGCCTTAGCAGTAGTTTGAGCTTTGAGGAACTGAAGGTTATAAAGCCCACTTGCACTGCAACTTGGGTCTCCGACAATTGCCACATTGTTAGTATGCCAGGGTCGATCAAATTATCTGGACACTCGAAATACACTCCAGATTCCTTCCCTAGGCCTGCACAACTGTGCAGGAGCAGCTCCCAGCTTCCTCTCCTTTCTCCTCTACTCACTGTGATCCCAAGCCACAGCGCCTGGCAGGTGGCGAATGTGCCAACTCCTGTCCTGCCACAGCTTCCCCTGTCTCCCTAGGACCGGCTCCATGTCATCCTCACCCCTGGCTCAACGGGGCCTCTCTCTAGGAACTTGCCCAATTTTATTTCCTAAAGGGCACTTGTGAATACCTCATTTGTGCACTCATTTCTTTGTTTACTCACACACACACACACACACACACACACACACACACACACACACACACACACACGAGAGCACCATGCAATCAAGAAGTTAGACAATAGTATTCCACCCCTGATACAGGGTCAGGAGCCCTTGTCACAGAAGAGCTAAAGGGACTTTGGGAAGTTCAAGTTGGTGCACTCGCGTAGATGATGGAGGAAGTTCCTTTCCCACACGGCCACAAACCTAGATCCAAAGGAAACCTTTGCCCTCCCTGAAGCTGACCAGAGGGTTCTGGGCTCCTTATTTCTCCAGGTTCCTCCCTCCCCCTTCCCTTCACCCCCTACGAGATGCGCACCTATCTATTTGCATTCAGAAGCGGGTGGGCTGTGTGGCAATCGGGCCAGGTTCTGCAGAGGACAGCTGAAGGGATGCAAACCAAGAAAGCAGAGCCACTGCAGGGCTCAGGGCTCCTGAACGGGAGGGGCCTGGACACTGTTCCTCCGAGAGAGTTCCAGCTTGGGTGGGGAGAACTAGAGGAAATCCTTATCAGGCCGTATTTACATATCAAAGAGCCCTTCCTGCTGGGCTAGCTTTGCCCAGTAACAAAGTCCTCTCATTCAAGGCCAAGAGGCTTTCCTCTGAAGCTAAATTCTGCTGTTCCTCCCACTCCTCCCCAGTGGAGACAAAATAGCTCCGTTCCAATAAGTCACCAGGATGTCATTCACCTCCCCAGTGCCTTGCTATTACCCTAGCTATCCCTAGATGGCTGAAGTTTCCCTGAGGAATCCTTGGTTTAAGGAGTTATGTGGAATTACCCTCACACTCCTCACTTTTCCCCAGACCAGGAATCAAGGAGACAGAGACAGAACCACTGCAGCCTGTCATTCGTTCATTCATTCATTCATTCATTGACTGGCTCACTCACTCACTCATCCATCCACCAATCCCACACATATTTATTGAATCACTACTAAGTTCCTAGCACAAAGCTATTCTTCCTTTCTGGACCTTTGATCCTTTAACTAATTAATATATTAGAAGAGGAGTCTGGGATGGCTCAGATGGGGGGAAGGGGTTCCAACACGAATAACCTGAGCCAAGGTTTGGCAATTTGGGTGGAAGTGTGTTTGATGCAATTGATGGGTTCAGATCAAGCTGCCCCAAAATATGGCACCTGGGCATATGGAATATATTAAGCTCAAGGAGTTTGAGAAAACGGCAGAAACAGGAAGGTTACTCTGACTCCACCCTCTTCTCATAAAGCCCTCACATTCGAGGTGTCCTCCTTATACTCCGAAAAAAGGCACATCTTCAGCTTTGAAGACAAAGGGACTCTGTAGACGAGTCCCAGATGTCCCCCAGTTTACTGCACTTACTCACACTCTTTGATCACTTCCCTCCAGGACTGCCCACTCTTCATCAAACCTTGCACAGAAATATTCGGCTAATTTTCTTCAGGTCTTAATTTCCTTATGAAGGCTCCCATGTCACATAAAACTTATATTAAATAAATCTGCATGCTTTTCTCCTGTTAATCTCTGTTAGTTTAATTTTCAAACCCAGTCAGGGACCCGGAGAAGGTTGGAGAAAACTTATTTCTCCCCTACCCAACTAACATTTGAAATTGAGGGCCCCTTGGCCCATCTTCCTAAGAAATTCTTTTAAAAGTGAATTTCATAAGTAGGATGCGATCCTTCTTGCATTCAGGTGGCTTACATCTTAAAGTCCATGGCCCATCCTTTTACTAAAGGAATAATTCTTTCAGGGGCCCATCAATAGGCATTTGTTTTACTTTTTTTTTTTTTTTTTTAAAGAGCAGAATTCCCTATCTTTGATTTTCTTCAAGTTGGAAGCAAACATGTGTGGACCCAACACACCTGAAATTAGCACACACTTTGTCTTTCTCTCCTGGAGCCTGCCCAGAGCAGCAGCTTGGGAAGCTAGGGGTACAGTCCCTTATATAGGATCAGTCATAGGTCAGAGCCACTGAAGGCCTCCTTGCATGGTATTTTCAAATTGAGCCCCCAAATAAAAGTCTCAGAGATTTACACTTCCAGTTAAAAGCAAAAAAAAAAAAAAAAAAGGATGGTAATGTATTTTATACACTGAGTGATAGTAACACTGTGGGATGAGGTGTTCTGCAGGGAGGTAAGGGAGGGTAAGAAGATATGACAGAGCGCCAATGGGAACATCACGCAGGAAAGAGAGGTGATACCCAAAAAGAAGGGTGGTGTTTTGGGTTTTTTATAAGGAGGAAAAGATGGTTATTTCCTTTCTCCCACTAAATTAAGAATTCAGTGACCTAGGTCTAAAAGTTGACAAAACGGCCAGATGCAAAGGTCCCGGATTCTTAGAAAGCAGTAAGTATAGGGTCATAGTGAGGGTGACCGGATGTTCTGATTTATGCCCATTGTCCCAGTATAATTACCTGTTCCCTTCCTTTCTCAAAACTGTCTGAGATTGAATGATAAATGATATGGTCGTTCTAATCCAAGCACAAACACCTAGGAAGAAGGCTGAACCTGATAAAGGACTGTGTAGTTTTTAGTAACCTACCCAGGAGGACTTTTACAAGATCATCTCAGTGACGACATCGCAAGCAACTTCTGCTTTTAAGAAAAGTCGTATCAATAATTTGACTTTGTGTCTGTTGCTAGTTTAATAAGGATTTTCTACAGAAAGGCATGGGTGGCTGCTCCCTCCTTTTAGGAAAGAGATAATGTTGACAGGATGAAGGTGTTGTGTTGGTGTAATCTTATATTTTAACTACTTGTCAGGCTCAGGGAATCTCTGCTCATTACCTATGTGACTACTTTGCGCCTTCAGGTCCTCCTTTGTAAACTGAGAATAACAATACTAGTTCCACGGAGTTCTGAGAACTAAATGGAACACTCCTCGGTGCCTGGCACATCACAGGAACCCACGACAGGACAGGGTAGATGCTGTCACAATTACAGTTTTTATTACTGCCGTTATTATGGCCTTCCTGAACCCTCAGCACCCCTGTTACTATCACGCTCGCTTGGCAGTTAAAGAAAATGAGCTCTGAAAAGTGACTGATAGAGAGTGAGATGGGGGACTGAACCAGGTTTAAGTCTGGGGGTCTGTCCTCACCACACCAGCTTCTAAAAGTAGGTTACACGGGAATGAAGAGCGGCATAGAAAGCAAAGGTGCTATGTTCGTTACATCAATGCAACAACAGTAATAGTAAGAACTACTTTTGGTTTAGGAATTTTTTTTTTTTTAGCAATTATTGGCTAATAACCACCTTCTAGGTGGCATGTTAAGCCCTTTCCACGCATTAGTCTCTCTTCGAAACCTCAGACACACCAGTGAGAGTGACAATATCACCACCTCCCACTGCTGGGGTAGGAGAAGCAGAGAAGGGAATCGTAACGCCAGACGAGCAACTGATGTTAAGCTGATAAAGCTTTCTCATAGGCTTCTACTCTGTAAACATAACGCTTCTGGAATTAAGTGTCTACTATAGAAAACAAATATCCTTTTAATACTTTGTCGGTCACTACTGATCTCCCCGCCCACCCATTCCTAAAAAGCTAAAGCAGCGGGTCAGGAATTCCCAGGGAAATTTCTTTTTCTTTTTTTTTTTTTTAATATATCTTTATTGATCTCAGAGAGAGAAAAAGAGAGGGAGAGAGAGAGAGAAACATCAATGATGAGAGAGCCATTGATCGAGCCCACAACCCAGGCATGTGCCCTGACCGGGAATCGAACCCTGATCGCCTGGGTCCTAGGTCAATTCTCAACCGCTGAGCCATGCCGGGCCAGGGGGAAATTTCTTTTTCATGTCCCTCCATGGAGGGTTGAGGTCTCCGGGGAGGACTGACCTCTCAGTACCTCATTCGCACCTCCGTCGGCACACTGGTGTCTGACTGCTGTGTATCACACCAGCAGGGTCTGTGGATGGTCTTTCCAGTGAGTTCCAGGCCTGGTTTGCTATGCTCTGCCATGGTGTCTATGCAGCCGGGGCGCCCCAGCATTTCTCCCTGCACACAGTTAAGTTCACAATCAGTGCTGAGTAAACAATGACCACACCGGACACCTTAGGTTACCCATGCTCCTCACCCGACTGAGCTAGAGAGACACCTCCAGGTGACCTGCCCAAGCTTTTTCATTTAGGGATGGGGAATGCAGCCTGGAGAAGCTGGGTGCCCCCGCTGAGGTCCCCTGGTAGGTCCCAAAGGGCAGAGTCAGGAATGTGAGCCCGGGCCCAGCAGGGACTCCTGCTCTGCAAGGCACTGGGAGGAGTCAGTTCAGTCCTTACTAATTTGTCCCCCATTCTTCAGTCAGGAAGCTAAAATTAGATGGAAGGGAAAAACAACCACCATGCAAATCAAGGCTGAGACTGGAGTGGGGAGAAAAAGCACAACAGATTTGCTTTCATTCTTAGAAGGCAGTGGGTGGAAAAGTAGATTCCCACTAAGCAAAGCGCTGGCCTTTTTCACCGAGCAGGAAATGCTGAGTTGCTTTGCTCTTGCAATCCCTGCAGAGCCTGGCCTGATGGCTTAGCCGGGTCGCAGCCCGAGAGAGCAAGAGAGACAGCATTTGGAAGCTGGTGTCAGATTTTCCGCTGGGGTGTAGCTCTGGCCTCGGTCCCTCTGCAGTCACCAGGGAAGGCCTGATATGCCGAAGTCAAACAAGCTGCCTGGTTCCTGAAATGCCTGGACCCCTGCCCTTCACCCACCTCTTAGCCTTGCCTTCCCTCCCAGCCCCACCCGGAGCTGTGGGATGCAAGGGGCTTCCAATGTGAAAAGAAAAGGTCACCATCCCCTCGGTCCTTGAGGTCATTAATCAGCGGTGACTCTTCACTCGGTGAATATTATTACTCAGGGCACTGATACTCCCTGTAAATATCCACTGTGTGCTGGAGAAGGGGCTCCCAAGCAGATACAAGGAGACTTGGTGGGGTTTTATGGCAAAGTGACATGGCAAAGTCTTTGACACGATACAGTGTGCAAGAGTGCTTCAAACATAACCGGGGCTGCTGCCAGAGGGTCTGATTTTCAAGAAGAGAAATATTCCTGGTGTTTCAGGGTGCAGTGCACCCTGAAATCTGCAGCAAGCATGGAGCTCTGCACCAAAGAGGTCCCCCCCTCATCTCCTGCCTCACCAAAGCCAGGGCAGAGGGGCGCTGCTTGCTTATGCCACTCGGATGTACGGGGGACACTTGTGGGAGCTCCTGTGGGCCCTTCACTGCACTGAGCGGTGACAGCGTTACACTGCACACCAGTGCTTGGAGCACTGACTACCAGCTAGTTTTTCAATTTTTGGTGGGGGGACACACAAAATGGAGCACAGAAGGAGATGAGGGAAGAAGGGGAAAAAATAATTCAAACAAATATTCCTGTTCCTTTCTAAGTAGGGCTCTCTAAAGATATTCTATTAACATCTTAAACAAAGGTAAGCCTTTGGATTAGTGCGAAATCCTTTCCTTCAAAGTCCATCTCTTCATCTGTGTCTCCCTCCTCTCCTGCTGTCATCAGGGGGAGAAACAGGAGTCTTGCACTTTGGACTCTGAATTCCCTGCTTGAAGGAGACGTTTGGAGCTTCTAGAGGTGAACAAACCCTAATGGAGAGGTTGGGTCAGAAAAGTGAGGGGTGGCCCACGCTGTGGAACCAGTTCTTTGAAGCTGCAAAATATGAATGCTTATGAAAACCAGCACTCTTCTAGGGAGGTCTTCTTGGGGAGCGAAAGCTAAAGAAAACATAAAATGGAATTGTATTATGACAGTCTCCCCTAGTATAAACCGTTCTTTAAAAAAAATGCTTCTCATTAAAAGTATAATTTTATTTAATATCCTTCAAATAAAAGAAGAGAGGCTATTAAGTGAGTATGATCGCCATGAATATTATTGAAAGCAGCGCTAATAGAGTTGTTTTTATGATTCCATTTATTCAAAATGAAAAATGGCATTCACCAAACATGGGATCTGATGAGTAACAGATTTATAAAGCAACCAAAGAGCAAAGATGAACTGGAGACAAAATCTATTTTGATTAGATGATTTTGTGGTTTGTGTACTGGCTACAAATAACCTGACAGCCACAGGATACCCTCCTGGCCCTCCAAACCAGAATGCCTGTTTGGAAAACTGCAGTGAGAACAGGGAGAGCTGGGGTTTTCTTGAGCTAGAGAGCATCTCTTCATTCTAAAATATTACTTTCCTAATAACAAAATGCCTTGTTTTTAAGGAAAAATGTACAAATGCAAATTACTTGGGGGCCTAGCAGATTATGCCCATAGTTTTTAATGATAACAACGTGCGTTCTTGAGTGACACAGTTCATCTGGGTTTAAGGCACAGATCTGGGCACGTTCAATATTGGAGAAACCAGGCTGGGAACTTTCCACTGTGGTGTCTGTGCTGACATGAAACAAGAAGAGACTAATCTCGTCATGAATGAGGGTGCAGATCTCCGAGGTTTATGCCCAGCACTGCAACAATGGTGAAGGGTTTGTTACTGATTCCTTCATTTAAAAAACAAACAGGCCCTGGCCAGGTAGCTCAGTTGGTTAGAGTGTCATCCTAATCCTCCAAGGTTGTGGGCTCGATCCCTGGTCAGGGAACATACAAGAATCAACCAAGGAATGTATAAATAAGTGGGACGACAAGTTGATGTTTCTCTCTCTCTCAAATCAATAAATAATAAATAAATAAATGACTAAAATGGAGAAAGAGCAGCAAAGTGCTCTGCAGGGAAAAAAAAAACTTGCGGGAGGGCATCTATGTTGCACATCTCCATTTTGGTAACCCAAAGAGGGAATATAAGCTTAAAGTCCTGAATTTAACAAACCTAATTATCCAGGCTTAATTAGTACCAAGGGTACAGCTTCACGGAACACCTGCAGACTTAATTTATGTCCTGACAGAGAGGAACAAGTGTTAATGGGCTGTATTTATGTTAATACCTGAACCTTAGGAGCCAGTGGAATAAAACGGACCATGCACCAGTTTTCCGAGCTACAGAACAAATATAAAAGATTTTCATCTACCGGCAGTTTGCACATGATTTTTCAGGGATCACACAGATCTGCCTAAACTTTTAAAGCTAGAAGGGTGGAATGTGAAACAGTAGGGCCATCCTGGGTATCTGTAAAATGCTACCAAGATCAACCCGTGAACGAATGGTTACATCTCGTCTTAAAAGCTGACAGTGGCTGAGGGAGTTCCTGTTCTCGGTGTGCAGGATGAGTGTTTTTCACGATGCTGGAATACAAAGCCCATTGTTTCCGTAAGCGCCATAACATTAAGAGAGTGGCTAACATTTACAGAGTGCTCACTCTGCGTCAGTCACTAGGTGCGGTCTTTGTATACATTTTCCAGTTACAGGCGAGGAAACTCGCTCAGGAAATAAACAGCTTGCTCCTGGCCATGTTCTTGGGCAACTCAAAGATCTGGAGTCAGGATCCCAGCACCAACCCTTTTTACCAAGGAGCTAAACTCCCTTTAATACACATAATAATAAGAAAAATATAAAAAATATATAAACAGCTATTTATAGTAGAGCTCTTAGCAAACTAGAAATATATGCAAACTCTTCAATTCCATAAAGACCATGTACTAAAAACCTACACTTAACATCACATATGACGGAGAAAAACTAAATAAGCCAATGCTTTCTGCTCTCTATGCATCTATTCAACATTCCTGGTGGCTCTTCAAATGTATTAACAGAAGCCCGGCTGGTGTGGCTCAGTGGTTGAGCATCGACCTAGGATCCGGGAGATCGCAGTTCGATTCCCAGTCAGGGCACATGCCTGGATTGCAGGCTCAATCCCCAGTCGGGGGCATGCAGGAGGCAGCCGATCAATGACTCTTTCTTATCATTGATGTTTCTCTCTCTCTCTCCCTCTCCCTTCCTCTCTCTGAAATCAATAAAGATCTATTAAAAAAAATTTTTTTTAATGTATTAACACAAGAAAAAGAAGGAAATGCAATACAAATCAGGGTGGAAGAAATACAACTATCTTTATTTGGAGACAGAAAAAGCCTATTGAATTAAAAAAAAAAAGAAACTAAGAAATAAAATTCAAGGTCACAGGATATAAGATCAATTTACTAAAATTGATTTTATTTCTACGTATTAAGAACAAATAATTGAAAAGAAATTTAAAAACATCATTTACAATAGCATAAAGAGCTAAATGTTTAAGAGTAAGTGTAACAAAAACACACAAGACCTCTATATTGAGAACTACAAAGCATAACTGAGAGAAATGAAAGAAAACCTAAATAAAGAGATAACAGCTCAAAGAGTATAATACTCCATTTTGTTAGTACTTTAGTCCTCTGCAAATTTATCAATAGATTTGATACCAAACCAAATAAAATCTCAGCAGGGCCTTTAAGAGAAATTGACAAGCTGATCTAAAAGTTTTGATGGGAAAGCTAAGTATCTCGAAAAATCAAAATAATCTTAAAATACAGAACAAAGTTGGAATCCTTACATTGCCTAACTTCACCACTTACTGTAACGCCACAGTAATCAATACAGTAGGTATAGACATAAGAAAAAATTAGATCAATGGAGTACAATGGAGAGTCCAGAAATAGATCCACAAATATATAGCCAATTGATTTTTAACAAAGGAGTAAAGAAAATTCAATAAGGACATTAGTCTTTCAACAAATGGTGAGGGAACAGCTGGAGAGCCATATGGGGAAAAAGAAACTTTTACTCTTACCTCACACCATATACAAAAATTAATCTGACATAGAACATAGACTTACATGTAAAAATGAAAACTGTGGAGATTCTAGAAGAAAACATAGGAAAATACCTTCGCGACCTTGGGATTGGCAAAGACTTCTTAGAATATGAAAAACACTAACTATAAAAGAAAAAAAAGATAAACTAGACAATATCAAGATTAAAAATTTCCACATTCAAAGACATCACTAAGGAATAAATAAAAGACACAGATTAGGAGGACATTCACCATACATGTGAGAAAGAAAAAAAAACAAAACCTTGTATCCAAAATATATAAAGAACTCCTACAACTCAATAATAATACCCCTCACCCCAAAAGGCCAAATATGTGAACAAGGACTACACAGAAAAGAAAATATATGAATGGCTAATGAGAACATAAAAAGATGCATTAGTCACTGGGAAAATGCAAAATAAAACCACCAAGAGAGAGCATTTCACACCCACTGGAATGGCTATAATTGAAAAGACTGAAAATACCAAGTACTGGTGAGGATGTAGAGAGGCATGAATTCTCACGCGCGCTGGTGGGAGTTGAAAATGGTGCAGCCACTTGAGAGGACTGCTTGGCAGCATCTGAAAAACTTAATCGTGCCTGTCAAAAGAACCCCCAATCCTACAGCTAGGTGCCTATCAAAAAGAAATCAAAATAGAAGGGCACAAAAAGATCTATGCTGGAATTAGTATGGCAACTTTATCCATATATAGCCCCCAAACAGACACAGCCCAACGCTCATCAACAGGTGCACGGACACCCTGTGGCACGTTTTCACAGTGGGACAGTGCGCGGCCTCGAACACGAGCACCGCCGACAGACGCATCGACGTGGATGAAATCTCAGGAACATGACATTGTGCCCAAGAAGCCAGGCACAAAACAGCAGGCATGAGTCCCATTAAATGGATTCTGAAACAGTAAAACTAAGTCACGGTGATAGAAGCAAGAACAGCGTTTGCCTCTGGGAGTGGAAGGATTTATTGGAAATGCAGATTATGAAATTTATTGGGGTCATAGGAATGCTCTACATTTTAATCGCGGTGGTGATTCCACGGGTGTGTATATATGCACGTTTGCCAAAATCCAGAAAACTATATCCTTAAATATGTTAATTTTATGGTATGAAAATTATATATACATCAATAATACAGGTTTATGTGTGTGTATAAATATGCTCCCTCTCTCCCTCTTCTCCCCCCACCTCACTCACACACACACACACACACACACACACACACACACACTTGCCAAGAGAGTCACATTACTTTACAGGTCAAATTTTATATTAGTAAAACAGAACTTACTTTTTAGGCTTGTAATACAATCCACAACAGTGCTTGGGAGTTTTATTTTAAGATGACTTATGAAATGGTTTATTAATTACTCTCTGAGTAAGTCATGCTTTGTGGGAAAAGAATGGGCGTAGAGGTCACATGTCCCAGGTCACCGTCAAGGTTTTGCTTCTCATTAGCAATGTGACCTTGGGCAAGTTAATTATCAGCCTCAGCAGTTTCTTCAGCCGAAGACGCTGGGGCAGCCACAGCAGCCTTGCAAGACTGTGGCGTAGCTTCAGTGTCATAAACCGACGCGTAGCACACACTTAGGGCCCCGGTTCTCGTTATTGCCACCAGCAGCCCCAGCCCATTTTGAGAACTCTGTAAACACAGAATGGCTTTGGGAAGCCAGTCACTCCATAAACCACTCTCCAAGCTCATATTTCTGAGGATGATTGAGTGGATCTATGAAAACAATCTGGTGGCTTTTATTTGTTAATGAGTAACGACATCCTGGGAATACATAATTCTTTTTAAAACTTAATTTAACACATCTTTTATCCCCCCCACCCGTATTTCTATTTCCTTCTCTTATAAAACCCAGTGTTTCTTTTTCTTAAAGAACATTTGCCTGCGCGTTTTTAGTGTCTTTTCAAAAATATCTTTGGTGATTACTCATCTGTGAAAAAGAATCTTTATACGAAGTTTGATAACTGTTCTTTTCCTGACGGTAGTGTCAAATCAAGTTTCTAGAGCCCGGGATGTTACATTAACGTCAGAACCAAATTCATGAGTGTATATTTCTTAGTTGGAGAGATGCAGGGCGATGGGAAGGCAAGATCGGGCTTTTCTGAGAGCTCGCCATTCAACTTGACGCAGCCAGGGACTAGGAATCAGTTGCCACGGTTCTTAAGAAAACTCATTTTTGTTAGAACCTCTGAATGGACCCAAACTGCAGCACACTGAAGCCTTGCGTTCTTTAGTCTGTCTGACCAATGCGCTTTTTAAGTATCAGCAGGCAACAGGATAGGCGAAGAAGCTCCATATCCATGACAGTCACTTCTCGCTTGGGCTCCCAGCATCAGCCTGGCTGGGGGGGGTCAGTGGAATCTCTTTCAAATGCTCCCTATTAAAATCTAAAGCCGAGCAGGCCTTCTTCCGTGTGCTGTGCAAATTTGACAACAAATTCAGGGTTCACAGCATGGTGGCCTGAAAGAACACGAGAAACCACAGGATGAAAGCCTTGTGGTGAGAGCGAGGCCGCTGTCACCACCGCCATGTGACAGAGCAGACAATGCCATGAGGTGCTGCCTCAACTGAGAAGAGAGCACCCCAGTTCTCTTCGGTAAACCACTGTGTCTCCAGGCTACCAGGAATCAGAGAGGAAGGTGTCGCGTGTGCCGAAACCTGGGTCCTTTTCTAAATAATTCTTAATTGACAAAAGGAAGAGACACCCACAGAAGAGTAAGGCAAAGCCACTGATGAAGAGGCAGGTTGTATTTCTCTTAATTGGGAAAACCCAGCTTTTTACAAAGTGTTCTCAGTCCGGCGATGCTATCAACTCTGAAATGTGGTTTGAAAAAGCGGATATTGCACTCCAGCACATGTCTAATAACTACCCCCAGGATGGAAACATTTCAGGCAAACCATCGAGTTTATTTTCCTCATCACGCTGCCAAGATAAGACAAATACTTAGAACACTGGTGAGTTCTCGTAAACAGGCACCTGGTGGCCTGATGGGAAGCGGACCCCTTGGGCCGCAAGCGGGGTGCGTAGGATCTCCGCCCGCTGCAGGGCCAGTCACCGGGGTGCCGGGGTGGATCGCGGGAACCATGGTAATCAGAATCGGTCCAGTCATCAGATAATTTCGGATTGAAAATTCTGAGAAGTGAGTTATGCACGATGCTCGGGTTAGTCACCGTTTTTCTCAAAAGAGTGTAATGTGGAAAACCGAAGCACGCCCATCCTAGGGGCTAAAGGTCAGGTTCCTGTGCTTGTAAACACCTGCTAGGCACGGTTTCTGTCTTCTCCTTCAACCCTGTTTAGCTCTAGGTGCCCTTCCATCTTCTTTATTCTTCCCACGGCCTCCTTCAGCCCTGAGACACACATGAGTAGGCTGGGCAGGTGTGAGAACCATGCTGCTCCCAAGGCACTTGCATCAGTTTGGTTCATGGAAATAAAAAGAAGACAATTGTCTTGAGTTGAAAATTAGAATAAGGCTGTGACTGTGGCTCGGGCAATGACTCAGGTAGAGCAGAAGAAGTTGGGTCTCCTCCAAATGCAACCCATCTGCAACCAGTAGAAATGCTGACGACAAACAATAGTTTGGATCCCACTCCAAATAATCTAGAACTTTATTGTCTCCATGCTTAAGGACCATCGGAAATTAATAAGTTTGATGTTCAATAGTACAGTTGCGAAGGGGGAGTTGACCAAAGGAAACTTGATAGGCTTGAATCCAAAGTATCCTGTTAACCCAAAAACACAACAGCTAGGTGTGTGTGTGGGGGGGGGGGGGGGGGGATGGGTGTGTGCGCACGATGTGTAATTTTTGAAAATTAAAAGATAAAAGCTAACTGGGAAGTGAAAGTAAACATTAAAAGTTGCCACAACAAAAGAAATTATTCTGTGGCATCTGGGAGTGCTTGGCACTCAACTACATCACAAATAAGATGTGTGCTCAGCCAGTGACAAATTCGTCAAGGAAAATATTGTGCATCAACTCAAAAGGCCAGTCTAGATAATCTGTTCTAGATTTCTGGAAAACAGAAGACACTGTTTGAGTTTGGTTTCCTCTCACCTGTGTGAACAGAAAGTGTAAAGGGTAAAGGGTAAAGGTTAGAGAGGCCAAGAAAGGCACATTACAGAGCGATAGAGGAAGGGCGTTTTCTGGCACTAGAGGGGTGTTAATGCGTTCCGAGCAGTGCTAGAAAAGCCCTTGGGGCCTAGCAGGGCATCCCAAATGAAACGGTGTCCCAGCCAAGGAAGAAAACTGGAGGGTACAGAAGATAATGGGAAGGCGCAGAGGAGTGAGTGGACCGGAGTAGAAACTGTCTGTGCCTACCCCTACCCTTCCCCAGTTTTGGTGTTTGTTTTTGCATGGAGATAGTTTCCTAAGAGGCAAGAGGAAATAAGACAGAAATCAACCTAGAAGATACAAAAATTTAAAAATAAATTCTATATATAAAATATATATATATAGAAAGTGGGGGACCCAGGATGATGCCTTAAAATATTCAAACTAGATACAAGAGGGGAAAGGCAAGAGACTGACATTTTGAAGCCCTGACTCTGTGCCTGGAACAGCCCTGGGGCTTGGTGGACATAAAAGAATGTTACCCCTCGTTTCACGCACAGGATGGTCAAGAGGGACCTCTTTTTAACCCAAGGTCTTAGAGTGAGTCATTCCGCCAGGTCAATCTGCAGAGCCACCTTGTTTGTCTGGGTAACTGCTGTTTACACACCAAACTGGGGATGGGCTCCCTTTATTCTAGAAGCTTCTCTAACTTTAAGGTCTGCTTTGAGGACCCTTGCTCTGGTTACCAGAGAACTTTGGGGTTTTCCTATCAGTCTCTATGGAAGAAGTCGAGGACGTTGCCTGCGAGCCTGCCTGTGAGTGTCCGAGGACAGTGATGACATCTTACCAGGCTTCGTACCCAAGCACTGGGCTGGCTTAGATGCACAAATGAACGAAACCCATTCTGTATTTTAGAGCCTGGCTAGTCCTTTGCATTACTTCTGTCCCCTGAGCACCTACTGTCTGGTGAAATCAGACAGGAGCCATGGTTGTTAATGGGCTACTTCTTTCTAATCCTTGAATGTGCCCCATAATTGTCTAGATTCCACTGTTCTCAGTGATAGTACAGGATTAGTGGGAAAAGAGCAAACAATGATATGCAAGTGGCAATGTTTAGATAGACACAGAAAGCACTAATTAAAGCAAGAAAAATAACCCATTGTATCAAAGACACACTTTTTATGTTCTTGTGGGCCTGGAATTTATTTTTTTAAACATTGTTGACTGCTTAACTATCACAGACAGTGAGTTCCCTAGTAGGTAAGACCTTCTGTAGCCTCTACTGAAAGAACTGAAATATAATCAAGAAAACCAAGTCTGCTTATATATTCGTGAACATTGATTAAGAAATAAAATCAGTTTTTATTGAGAGGCTATCTTTTATCTTTTGCCTGCACATATAAAATTTCTACGGGGGGGCATTTGTGACCTTAGAAGATTATCTAGCAGTGGATTCAGAATCATTTGTCATCTTTCAAGATCTAAGAGTCTTTCTTGACAAATTTAGAACAGAAGGATGTTATAGCAAACAGACAGCCCGGCAGCTAAGGACGAGCAACAGTTCAATATTTTATGCCACCTTAAAAAAAAGTTTCAGTAACTGAAGGTGTTCTCACATTAATTCTTTGCATCAATTATTGACAGAGAATTTAATTTAAAGGCAACTAGTCAGTAACCTAGGGGTAGTGTTTTAAATAATTTATAATTGCTGCATGGGTGTAATCATATTGCTATTGATTACGATCCAGTCACTTCTAAGGGTCCAGCAGGTCTTATGCTAATTACTCTTAGTGAGATCACCTTTTTAACTCTGTATCCCCTGGTCACTGGAACTCATTATAGAAATAATTTAATGAAGCGCCATCCTTTAGAGTCCTTGCAGGGCTGGGGTGAGGAGGGGGACGACATGAGCTCGGGAGAAAGGCAGGAGTTGAAAGCGTTATGCTGAGATTTACAGATAATAGATCCTAAACCTGAAACTGCATATTCTTCTTCACATCTCTGATGTGACTGAGATAACAGGAGTGGGAAACAGGGTGTGGGGGAGTGTGTGCCAAAACAAAAACAAAATAAGAGGATTTAAATACTGTCCTTTCTGGGCAAAGATGTCTAAATTTCACCCGGACTATTTATCCCCCGGGATAAATTTTATTCACTGTGACACACACAGGCAATCATTTGCAGGGATCTGGGAAAGGCAACCTGTGATACACTGAAAATGTGGAAGAATGAAGTCCACTGTGCGTTCCCGCTGAAGGCTGCAAACAGTGTGAGCCCAAGAGGGCTTTATCCCCGGCGCAGGAGGAGGCTCGGCGTGAGGAGGCCCGGGATGCGTCTCGACTCTTCATGATGCCAGCTCTGAATGCGCTCTCCTGAGCAGTGGCAAAGCAGCGTAGAACCCATGATTGGCTCTACACAGCTCCCTTGAACACGGCTGCAGTTCACACTGAGGTGAAGGAACAGTGGCTGAGAAGGGGATCTGTGCGCAGCAGGGGAGGTGGTGCTCACACGAGGCATGGTCAGGGTGCTGGAAGGGGGAGAGGCTGAGTTTGGGAAGTGCTGGCCAGTGAGCCGACCAAACCCAGGCACCAGCTTTCTCCTCTCTCTGCCCCCTTACAGGGCTGGCTGCCGAGGGAAGTGAGGCATCAGCACCATTCAGAGAAGCCAGGAGGCCTGCCCGGCTCCGGCAGCGAACGAGACCAGCCGTCCCGAGTGGGGCCGGGCAGCCTCTGAAGATCCAGACGGGACGGGAGGGGTGCTGAGTGAGAACACTGGGTTAGGAGTGATGGAGGGCCAAGAGGTCAAATACGAGGATGAGAAGAGGGCTTGTCTTTCTTTCTTTTTGTTTGTATTTATTTTTAGGGCTTGCTTTCTTTTTTTATTGATTTCAGACAGAGGCAAGGAGAGGGAGAGAGAGAGAGAAACATCAACGATGAGAGTCATTGATCGGCTGCCTCCTGCACGCCCCCTGCTGGGGATTGAACCCACAACCTGGGCATGTGTCCTGCCCAGGAATTGAACCTCCCTTACCAAATGTATGTATGTGTGCATATGTATACATGTTTGCTTCAAAACTGTTAAAATGTTGATTTTGTTTAGGAAAAAAAAAAAAATGTGTGTGTGTGGGGGGGGTGTCTCCCCAGGAGTAATAGTGTTTTGGGGCCATTTGGTTTCAGGTTTCAGAAAATTCCTATTAGTGAGGGGAGAGAGACAGAAAACAACAAACAAACCCACAAAGAGTTATTTTCTGGAAAAAGAGATACAAGATGGTATATACCTTATTTAATCTAAGTAATTTGGGCGATTTGTAAACAATAGAAGGTAATAGAAAACTCCTCCTAGGACTTTCTCCAGAGACTACAAATGAAACCCTTTCTCAGAAGGTGAGAACAACATATCTCTAAACCTTGGGTGGCAGCTATTGTAATAAATGTGGAACAAAACACGGACCTGCATTTGCACAAGTTAAAAGAGAGGAAAAAATAATGCCTGCAAAAGTTGTCACCTGCCCACACTGAGAGTTTGCTGAAGAACATAATTCTCACTTAAACCTAACAAAAAGGAAACAACACATTTCTAGCTTATTCCATTTCCTCTGGGCCCGCTTAGTGCTTTCAGACTTGGCCGGGTTCTCTCCTGCGTGGAGCTGAGTGGACACAGGCCAGCTCTCATGCTTACTGCAGCACACTAAACTGTATTTGAGGCTGCAAGAGTGAAGCATAAACTGCCAAGAGCAAGAATTATTACTATTGAGACACACCGATTACCTTGGGTTTCACTGCAGGCCCTTAGATGGGAGACCCTGTTTGCAGGATTCCGGCCTCTGAGCCATGGTATAAATCAGGGGTCAGCAAACGTTTTCTGTAAAGGGCCAGAGAGAAAACATTTTAGGCTCTGTAGGCCATAGAGTCTCTGTTGTCAATATTCAAGTCTGCCCCTGGGGCATGAAAGCAGCCACGGACATTACATAAATGAATGGGTGTGGCTGTGTTTCAATATAATTTTACTTATAAAAACAGACAATGCTTGTAATTTGCCAATTCCTGGGACAGATCCCTACCACTTTATTAAGCCATAGTTTTGAAGGGTGGGATCTAGAGTGGAGTCCACAGCACAGGTGGCAAAATTGACCCCCAATTTGAATCCAAAGAAGGACCTCTCCGTTACGAAAGGGAAGGAGGGTGGGATAGGGGTAAATGTTGGCTGGTTTCTGAGGGGAGTTGAGGGTAGGAGGTTGGGAGTAGTGTTGAAGGACTGACCCGTGAAGGTTTCTTTGTTGCCAGAGGTAAGGCCATCAGGGGAGGTGGCCAGTTATGGGGCTTGGGGAAAATGGAGAAGCTTGAAATAGCCACTATGAAGACGAGGAGAGAAACCAGACCAAGCAGACAGGATTACTAGGCAGTCTTGAGAGCACAGTTGAGACCATTAATTTTTTTTTAATTTTTTTAAAAGGAAAATAAGTATCATCTTACAACGGTACCAATAGCCCAGATAGTAGCCAAGGGTATAGAACTAACAGGCTATTTGGGGAAGCAGGTTTTGTGCCTATGTTGTGTCTAGAGATGAGCAGAATGATTCTGCACCAAGCCACAGGAATACCTCAGAGGACTCTTAGTGGCAACATAAAAATAAGTTTTGGCTCCTTTGGTGGGGGAGATATTTAAGTCCACCGTCAGAATGAAAGCTGCCTGCATCCTCAAAACAAAAGTGATCTTTGAGATCAAGGAGAGAAAGGAGCTGGGAGCAGAGAGAGGCTCCCTGCCTAGAGATGTCAGTGAGCACCAGCTAATAGCACCTCGTGGGCCTTACGATGCGAGAAACTAGATCGCAAAATGGTAATTAACAGAGGAGCAGGGGTGCCTCGGAACAACAGGGGCTCCATGGCCAGAGTGGCTGCCACTGGGCGGTCACCTGGAACCCCAGGTCTGAGAAGAGAAAGGGTAAATCGAAGGAAAGCCTTCTTCTGCCCGCGTCCTGCTGGCTGCAGTGAGCTCCTCAGTCGGGTTCAGAAAGGGAAGGGTATGCAGAGCCCCAGATTGCCTGACACCTCAGGTAGGGTTAAGCATTTTGTGCAGACATCAGCATCTTTACAGAGCTCACCTTTTAAAAGGAGCCAGCTTTTTGTTGTAAATGGCACTGACACTACAACAAGAAAGTTCATTTCACAAAGATGATTCATTAAGAAATAAAATATTCATGGCTGACAGCTTGAAGGATCGCCATACAGTTATATTCTAATGCACCTGTCCTCTCTGTCAAGTCCAATGTGGGATGTCAGGTCGCCAAAGTTTTATTTAGAAATTGTTTGTCAGAGTGAGCTTTCTAATGTGAATGAAAAATTCATCCCCTCATTAAGAAGATTTTACATGAAATGTCTGGGATTTTCAATGAACACGAGGACATGAACCAATTACTGTTAAACACTTAAAGGGACAGAGTCCTAAGCTCACTCAGCAAAACCCTTAATTGCACAAATGTGGAGAAAATTCAACATCCTGAAAGGCAAATGGGAATTTTGATTTGGAAATTTTCTTTTCTTTTGTCACATCTGGAAAACCTTCATCTTTAAAAGACTTGGGGGAATTCAAACACAACTATTATATAACATCATTACACCTGGCCCTTTTATACATACGCACGCATTGTGCAATGGAAGTTTGGGGTTTTCAGCCCGTTGTTCATTTTCCAAAGAAAATGATAAAAGTGTCCTAGAAAGTTGTTGTATTGTTCCTAGCTGGTTCTCAGGTGTTGTTTTGTTTTGTTTTTAGTGCACTTTGTTGCCTTCGTTTCATCCCTGCCTTACTTTCATAATTTGTGTAAATGTCAAACAGGTGCCTAGGGAGCAAATATACTTAATGATTCTGAAATTTGGGAAGAGGCGGGGAGAAAGCCACAACAGATTAAAATAGAGTGGAGCTGCATAGAAAGTCAGGAGAAATCCACAAGGGAATAGCTTGTATAATGAAATAGCATTTTACAGCTATGACAATGGATTAAGTTGACATTGAAACTCTTTTCTGACATACGGTCTAGTTTGGCTTAATCTATGGTAGAAAATAGTTCACTCCCCAAACCTAGCACTAGAGTCAGGTCCCGTTCCATCCATCCATATATATATATATATATATCACACACACACATGGCTAGACTGCCACTTCCCATTTCAGAAAAGGCTCGAGATTGACAATATGAAAACTGAAATTTCTCCTTCTCAACCCAGCAGACTCTATATACTTTAAGGATTTCATATTCACTTTTACAGCACATAGATGCTTCGGTGAACTAGTTTAAAAAACCCCACAAAAAATGCAGCCTTGACCATATAGCTGTTCATTACCATTGTATAAGATTCCAGTAATGCTTTCCAGAAAGAGAGAGAACTTTCAATAAACTCTTCAGCACCCATACAGCTGACGTAGGTGGGAACCAGAATTTCAGAGCCCTTCTTTGTCTTTAATTATAGCTGTCTCTGCAGTTTTTCACATATATATTCTTTATATATTTTTTCTTTTCATTTACATGTATTTCTTCCTTTATATGTATATTTTTATTTATAATATCTATTATATTTTCTGTCAGGCAACTGGACAGCATGTGCCAATGCTCCCAAAACAGTTTAGACAGGAGGTGCAGTTCTAGGCATCTATCTTTAAAAATATCTGCAATTCAAATAAGTGATTTTGCATAGGATGTTCAATGCTGTGTTATTTAAAACTGAAAACAACTTAAATGTCCAAAAGAGGAGGGACTGTTCCCTTGCCAAGTCACCATTCAAAAATCACATTTAGAATTTATATCTTGAGTAATAGTGAGTAAATAAGGTAGGATACTGAATGCATTAAATGAATTGAGAGTTTTGGGGGCAAAAAATAGATGCATTTTTATAAAAGAAAAAAACACAAATGCTTAAAATGGGCATGAGCATGGGCATATGGGCCATGTTTTAGTTTCTTTCTTTTACTATTTTAATTTTCTATCCCCACTCCTATATAGAGATGTAATTAAAAGACAAGCCTAAATACAGTCAGACTCTACACACTGCATATCTATGTAGTAAATGAGTGAGCTGTTCTTTAATATATAGACCTAAGCAAGAAGGAAGAAAAAAAATTGTGATCCTTCTATTAGGTAAAACAAATTATCAGTTAAAAAACGGTTCCCCCTTCATCTTCTGCCATATGTGAGATATTAATGTATTGAGTCATCCCTATGGAAATTGCAAAAACTATTTACATAAATTCTCCAGTCTTCCAAATTGCAACTTGCTCAAATAAATCAGACATCGAGCCTCCAGTTTCTGTGAATTTTGGTTAGCAGAACTCTAGGTTGGAAATTGCATCCAATACATTTTTTACAATCTGCCCATAATTAGTTTCACTGGGAAAACTGTGAAGAACTATTTTGCTGCTTTTAAATTCATAATTTTGGTTCAAGAGCACAGAATAAGATGTTTAGACAGAGTGAAAACTATTTTCTAACAAATCAATATTAATTTATCTGACTGTTATGGTCTCAGGAGCCAAAAAGTGTTCTTGTACTGAATTGACAGGAAAGATTTTATCCTGACCAAATGTTATTCAAATATTTATAAGACTGGATAATTTAGTAAAGAACATACAGATGGAAGAAGGCAAGAGTATGCTTTTTGTTGTTGTTGTTCCTTTCCAATTTACAAATGACAAGAACTGTTAAAAATGGGGGGAGAGTGATTAGTAATCCCTACCCCCCCCCCCCGCCTCCCACCATGAGTGAGCTCCTTGAAGAGTTTGTTGACCATTTAGTGCACATCACAAACTACAGGAGATCGTGGAGCATCTCTGCAGTCGTCCTGACACTCGCCATTGGATTGTGAGTGCCATTTTGGTCAAGAATAAAACACTGTGCTGCAGGAGGTGCGACTTCCCAAGGGCTCGGCCGATAGCCAGATGGCACGGCAGGGTCGCTGAGGGCATGAATTGAGGCTCAAAGAGCAGAAAAGGGAACGAAATGTGTTGAGTCTGATTTCCATTCATGACTTTATTTAATCAGTTACACACTGATTAAATATATACTGTGATACACTATGCACTTGTTAGGAAATGTTGGCCTTATGACATTTCTCTTTAATGATAAAAAAGAAATCACAGATAAAATGGAGAATGCTATTCACCAACAGTTCTTTCTGTTTAAAACAGAAAGAATGCCTGTATCCATAGAGATAGGATAGAAACCATTAGGCAGAAGGACAGTTTTTGGGGTAGAAAAGACAGAAGAAAAAAAATCCCCGATCATTCTGTTACTTCTTGGGTGATGAATGGAGACCCAGCATATCAGGTACAGATATTGCCTATCAAGGTTCCACACTGTGGACGGAGGGAGAAGCAGTGCATCGTGACAAAAATACTCTGCAGCGAGTCATAATTAGGCTTGACTTTCACGCTGGGCGGTGACTGCCTCAGGGATACGGACAGGTCCTTGTATCAAATAACAGGCACCCCAAAGTGTTTGTTGAATGAATATTCAATTTTCCAATCGAAATGAGTTGGGAACTTGGATTCTCTTTTTTTTCCTTAAAAACATATTTTAGTGCAAACTTAGGAATCCATTTTCTGCAAGTGCTCGTCCTTGAGAAAAATCTGACTTAATTAGACGCCAACTTTCTCGGATTTTTGCCTGTGCAGCGGTGACTAGGTAAGAAGTTCAAGGGGCCTGAAGAGGACAGGTGAGAAAGAGCATTTGGAGCAGGAACAGGGTTTTACAGATACTTCTGAGCAGGCACGTACAGGAGGGCAGGGCTGTTCTCCGAGTCGTGACCCGATCTCAGCTTAGAAACACACTCGCGTGCTGGGGAAACGCATCGCCTTCCCACCCTCAATATATCAAGTTCTTTGAAATCATCCGCTCCCAATGGCAGTGTTGTCAAAAAATAGCGGCTCACACCACGTGAACTCTCAGGTGGACGGCCGGGGAGAGCACATCAGCAAGTCAGGCAAGCGAATTCCCCGGCCGATAATAAATAAGGTGCAGAGGGACCGAAGATGGGCATTTTGGCTGGATTCCAGCTGCGAAAACCTGCCTCTCCACCTTCAAAATGATGCAGGATTGCAGTTTGCTTAATGTTCATCTTATGTGCTTAATTACCGATAGTGCTTGACTAATTATTTCTTGTTTCGTAGACTATTTAAACAGAGAAGGGAAGGAGCTACGGACTTTTGTATGCCGAATGAGGATTTGTAACTCATTTTTGTAATCGCACCATTCCCAGAGGGCTTCATTACAAACGCGAAAGAAAACAGGATGCTAAAAGCAGGTGACAGTCTAATTTCCACAGGTAGGGCTTAAAGCATTCGAGTGAAGTAATGGAAAATAAAATAAAAAATAGCCTTTCGATGTTTCCAGCCATGGAGAGTGTTTTCATGTTAATAAGACAGAAAACTGCAAATGCAGCACAGAACATCTCTGTTTGGTGCTGGCGTCTTTTCTGATGCCCAATTTGGATGCAACATCTCTGCGAGGTGATGAAATAAGCCACAAAATAGACCCTAGTTTTCTTACTCACAGAAATGAGTGTTTGGCCAGTGGCACATGGCACTGTCAACTTAAGTCATCTCTCTGTTTTCACTCTTCTAATATAGCTACATTTTTACATAAATTCTTGGTCAATCAAAACCATTGCACATTTCCAAATGTTTAGAAAAATAAGAGGCTTATGCTAAATAATAATAGGAGAGATCCTAGATAGTACAGACTGTTAGACATTTCTCCCGGGCGTGACAATGTTGTCTCTTAGATAGAAACCGGATTCAGTAGTCTTGAGATAAACGGCCAGTTTGGTTTTGACAGTCAATTCTGTGTTCAGGATGGTTTTAGATGTTTGGGGATGTGGAGGAGAGCCTGAAAAATTATGAGTCATAATCCTGCCCTTCAGGCATCAATAAGCTAACAGGACATTTGAAATAAAACACTTGAAAGTATAGTATCGTCCCCATTGTGGTTGTCATCATGAGAGGGGCCAGCCTTTATCAGTACTTGCTGTGTCTCAAACTGAGATGTAAGCTGCTTATTTCCCACATTATCTCAGCAACCTGCCAAGAAAGTGCTATTGGCCCCTTTTCTAGGTGAGGAAGCTGAGGTCTGTGACCTTGAAGGCTATGACCCTTGCACTCAACCGCCTGGATGTCCCTCCCTTTTTCTGCCTGAACAAATACTTAGGGTTATAGAAGTTAGAACTTGTTGCCAGTAAGTTTCAGGAAGGCAATTTCAATAGCATGGTTGGGTAGATGCCAGACTACTGGGTGTTGGAGGGAAAGGGAATATAGAAGACATTAAAAAGCAACATTGATGACACTCTTGATCCACCTTATCTTGCGGCAACATTATGAAATAGGTGTTACTAGTAATCATAATAACAGCTAACTATGTTAGGTGCCAGTGTGCTTCAGAGAACAAATCAAGCCCTTTCCATTATTTCATCTGATGCTTCCAAAAACCTTATGAAGTCATTAGGATTATTACCATCCCCACTCAGCAGAGGTGTAAACTGAAGCTTAGCGAGGTTAATCTGCCCCCGGGGCACTCAGACAGGCTAAGTACTCTGCCAAGGTCACACAGCGAGTGAGCTGGGGCTCAGGAGGTGCCTCCCCCACCTGCCCTCCCGAACACTGGGCAGTGCCACCACCCCGCCCGCGGAGAGCTGCTCATGGGCCAGGCCGTGATGCCCAAAACACCCGTGGATGCTTTCTGAGCCCGTAACAAGTACGTTAAGGCGTGTCAAGGGCCTTGTTTCCAGGGAGTGTCCTCTCTGGTTTCAGGGACAAATGAGAGAGGATCCTCAGGAGTCTATAAAAACAAGTCTTAAGTCATTTGACACGGAAGAGGCAGACGGGGGAATCTGGGATTGAACAGAACTGGTTTTGAAGCCTCCTCGCATCCAGTTCACTGTCTGCGGGATCTTATGCAAGTCACTTAACTGTTTGGACTGTTTTCGCTTAGCTGTAAATTGCATATAAAACTAGCCATGTGCTGTGGTAGAGCAAGTTGTACATTATTTATCCAGGGATATTTCTAGATTCATTCAATCAACAAGTTTTAATTGTCAGTCGTGTGCTGAACACTCTTCTAGACCCTGATGGAAAAAAAAAATAGATAAAACTCCCAGTACTTGTGAACTTATATTCTACAGGGCAGGGGAATGGACAAAAAGCTCCTATGTGTCTATATCTGTGTCTACACGGTGTGTTATAAAGCAGAGGAAGGGAGAGCGGGTTCGGGGGGTGAGCGGGCAGGTTGCCATGGGATAGCGGGTAGTAAGGAAAGGCTTCAGTGAGAAGTGACATTTGAGCTAAGCCCTGAATTTGGAGAGGAGCATTCCAGGCAGGGAGAACGGCAGAGGAAAAGCCCCAGGGACAGGAGCACACCTGGGATGTTTGAGAAATGGATGAAGTAGAATGAGAGATGAGAGAAGACGAAGACAGGCCAGAGGGGGGAGGCAGGCAGGTCACAGGGGGAGGAGGGCAGGTCGGAGGGAGGAGGCAGAGGTCACAGGGAGAGGAGGGCAGGTCGGAGGGAGGAGGCAGAGGTCACAGGGAGAGGGGGGCAGGTCAGAGGGAGGAGGCAGAGGTCACAGGGAGAGGAGGGCAGGTCCGAGGGAGGAGGCAGAGGTCACAGGGAGAGGAGGGCAGGTCCGAGGGAGGAGGCAGAGGTCACAGGGAGAGGAGGGCAGGTCCGAGGGAGGAGGCAGAGGTCACAGGGAGAGGAGGGCAGGTCAGAGGGAGGAGGCAGAGGTCACAGGAAGAGGAGGGCAGGTCAGAGGGGGGAGGCAGAGGTCACAGGGAGAGGAGGGCAGGTCCGAGGGAGGAGGCAGAGGTCACAGGGAAGAGGGGGGCAGGTCCAAGGCAGGAGGCAGAGGTCACAGGGAAGAGGGGGGCAGGTCCAAGGGAGAAGGCAGAGGTCACAGGGAAGAGGGGGGCAGGTCCAAGGGAGGAGGCAGGCAGGGCAGACATCAAGGCCCCTGTACCCTGTTGTGAAGGCTTTGCCTTTGAACCCGCCTGAAATGGGATACAGCGAACAAAGTCCTAGACAGATAGAGGAGGGCTAACTTTCCGGGCTTCCTCCCCCGTCTGGGTAAATCAGAAGATGAGGGAAGTGTCTAAATGTTACGACCCTCATTACTGATCGGAGCTCTGACTCAGTCCGGACCAGGGAGGCGTTTAAGGGAAGGATTTGTTTCTAGAAGAGAGATTTAAATGTCCTGGGGCTCCTCCAACCAGCAGAAATAGGAACCACTTAAGTTAACAGGCAAAGTAATAAGACTATACAGAGGAAACTCACATTTTCATACTTTATGCCTTAATTTTAAGTAGAGTTACAAGATTTCCTGTAGGAATTCATAGTGTTATCTTATTTTATGCCCCAAACTAGAAAGAGCATTCCACTGGGTTTACCAAGCTGTTAAGATGAAACTAAGTGTTTGAGCACCGCATAAGAGATGAGGTGTTTAAGGCATTTTCCTTTAGATTTTTGGTTAATCTTCTTTTAGTTAATTCTCTGAGATAAAATCCAGTTATAAATAACCTGAGGGTACCCTAACTGGGCTGTTTTGAGAATGGCAAATCTTTAATAGCCAGAACTTCTGCCTTTTAGAGATCTCTCGGGGGAAGCAGTACTTTGAAAATTATCCAAAGCTAAATAAGTCAAAAGCATTAACAAATTAAAGAGAGTGGGGGAGAGAGAAGAGAGGGCGAACCAGAAAACTTCTTTGACATTCGCAAGACAGCGGATCTTACCCTTGAAATTTTTTTTTTTTTTTAAATCAAACATTCAAAATCTATTTGTTGATTACCGCAGAGAATTGGTGAGTTTCTGTCACCTGAGAATACTGGGAAGCTCATCGTTTTTACCAAAGAAAAGTAGAGTGAAAATTAGACCAAAGCCAAAGTGCAGGAGGAGAAACACCACCATCGAGAGCCTTTCCTTAGACGGCGGCACAGCAAGTGGAACCGGAGAACAAGTCCCAGAAGGGGTTTTAAAGAGAACTGCTGGGAGATGGAAGAAGTGTTGTCTGTTGTTACAAGGAAAACAAAAACTTATTAAAGGATTATAAGGTAGTATGAGCTAGGAAGTCATGTAAACTAGTTGAAGTATGAATACTTCCTCAGTACAAAAGAGAATATGCTGGCTGCCATCCATCTGTGGTGTATATATTATCACGAAGCCTGTTTATAAAAATAAGAGAGGGGGAGGCCCAAAGTGGGTATACAAAACAAATCTGTAGGACTAGATGAGGGGGGTGATCACTGCCAGGTACTCAGAGGCTGAAGAGTGTTTGGAGGAAGAATTGGAACGAGTTTCTACAAAGCAGTAAGAGAGTGGGAGAATCCTTTTTTAAAAACAACAAATAAGATGCCCTACAAACCTGTGACCTGTCACCAATGGTAGGATTATCCAGGACATGCAGAGCCTAGGCTGCCAAGCAAGTGGAAAGGGTGCACAGGGTTGTAACGGAGCAGGAAATTGCCATGTGGCTTAGCAAAACCAAGTCTTGCTTATGGCCTTGCCTCCGTCTTCCTAAGCTTCTATAAAAGGTGGCTGGTGGAAGGGACTGGGATTCTGAGGATACCACCTTGAGATAAGAAATAGGAAGGGTCAGGAAGACGGGCAAAGTGAATTCTATATAGGCAGGAGAGAGAGAGGAAAAAAAGAGATTAAATTATAACCAAAACACCCTTTCCCCTTAATGTAAAGCCTGCCAAATAGAGTTGCTATATAGTATATACTTTTTTTTTTTTTAATCTCAGCCAAGCAGAGCAGACACTTGAAAATTAGAGAAATACTAATTTGGAACAGACACCGGGAAACTCTCATATACTAAGAGAATAATAAATGTAGGGAACGGCTTACAAAGCAAGGCTGCTGTCACCAGGGCCAGCACACTGAGGTCTTTAACAGAAATCTATTACTTGATTTACCAGGAGCGGCAGAGACCTAAAGAAGCAGTGAACTCAGGGCAATGAAATTAGAGTTGGCTCTTCCTCCGAAAGGTCTTCTGAGCTGCTTAATCTCCTGCAACCTTCCACCATCCCTGCATTCAAACGCCAGGGGTGAAAAGCCAGCCCCATGCCCTCCACAGAACCCACTGAGTCTACTGGGCAGGAAAAGACAGTGTGTGTAAGCCATCTTATTGGAAATAATAATATTCTCGAAAGCATGGGGCATGGGAGATTCCTGTAAGAGGCTGGCTCCTCAAAGGCATTCGTGGAATTGGGAAGCCACTGGGGTAGAGATGCGTGGCTCAAATGCATGCTTTTTTATAGTTGGATTACATGTTTGAAAGGGAGCTCTTGCTGTCCAAGGGATCATTTACCACCTCGTAGAGGGGTCCAATGGAAATCCTTTCCAGTTTTGTGTCTCGACCTAGTGCACCCTTATGTACAAGGTGATGCTTGGAATGGTTAGGTAGACGTTCTGCCATCCCATGATTACCTTACTGAGTAACTATGTTTAGCCAAAAAAAAAAAAAAAAAAATTAATAAGAAAGTAAAAATGATTCTTTGTCCAGACACCGCTGAAGGCGTTTCATTTTTTCTCCACTGCCCACTGCCAATGTCTTTCACTCACCTGCCACCTGAACCCTGAGTGATGAGAGTCTAGACGCCTTTGGGCACAATTAACATTGATTCTCCCTGCAGGCCAGACACTGCTGTGGCCCCGGGAATCAGCTCAGGCTCAGAGATCCTCAGAAATTTCCTGAAAGTGACTCCATTGGTAGGGAGCAGAACCAGAACTGCAATTTGGGGAGCAAGAGTCTAAAGCTTTAGTAAATGTTCTTCCTGGCCTGCTTTCCCCACACTGCCAGGCCCCCTCTCTCAGATCACATCTGTTCAGGCTTCAGCTCTCACTCAGGTGCTTGCTCCCAGGGCCCACTTTCCTGACAGCAAGGGGTCCTTCCCTGTCCTCTCGCGGAGTCTCTTTCTTTACCTTTACAGCACCGAGAGTGCTTCCTGCTCTGGGTAGGACGCCGTATCTTTGCCAGTGGCACCAGAATGCAGCTTCCAGAGAGACTGGGACCTCGGCTGTGGTCGCTCCTCCTGATAGATTCCCAGGGCCTGGCAAAGGAAAAGAGCCCTCCAGGAATTCTAAATGAATGAATGAATCTCTCCCAGTGGCTACCTGTTTAACTGGCTGAACAACTTGCATTCTAACTACTTCTTCTAGATGCTATTTATGCCACGATTTAAAAAAAATCAGGGTAAGGAGACAATACATTTGAAGAGTGATGACCAGAACTCAGATAATAGGAGCTAGTCCCTTCTTAATTCCAATTAGGAGCCATAGGTCAGCAACTAATGCTATTTGAATCCCTCTGCCGGCAATAGATTTCTAAGTCTTTTTTTTTTAATGGAAGCACAATATACATGCAGTAAAGGACACATAAAATAAGTGTACATCTCAAATTTTTCATAAACTTGAGTACAACACTCAGATCGGAAACAGAAAAGGACCAGCACGCAGATGGGGATTTGTGCGGGAGGTAAGCACTGTCATAACCACCAAGGTGGCCCCTTCGGAGGACACAGGAGGAGCTGAGAGCGACTGGGGACAGTGTGCGCCTGTAGCCTCCATCATGGGCCCTAAGCAAGTGTAAGATGTGAGGGAAAGAAAATGGGAGCTGACTGAATCCCTACCATGTGCCCTACAGCATTGCAGTTAATACTCAGTTAACAACGACAAAAGGGAATGGCACCTCGGAGAGGCTACAGAACTTGTCAGGGCCACAGACACCAGGTGCGTGACGCCTCGGTCTCTTCATTTTCCACTCCACCTCGCTGTGTCACCAGGAGGCCTGGCTTCTCCCGTAACCTCCTTCTTTAGAACAGGTGACTAATTTCATAATTATGATATTAGCAATAGCTCTAATAATAACGCTGCCGAGTGCTTACTCTGCAGCAGGCATCTTCTCTCCATCCTCTCATCATCTCCATCTTACTTACGAGAAGACTGAGCCTTGGAGAAATTAGGTAATGTTGCCGAGCTCTTGCAGTGAGGAACACTGGAGCCAGGATTCGAACCCGGGCAGCCTGGCTCTGGGGTTGCACCGTGCACACCTCACTGCACTGCCTCTGAAAGCAGCGACACACAGAAGAGCTCGGCTGTCCCTCCTTTTTAATTCCTCATCTGATCGGTTATGCAATAAGGCGCCTTGGAACACACTTACTTCCAAGGCTGGTTAGAAGGGACAGAGGTCACAGGTTGCTCCCACCTCACCAGGTGGCCTGTGAAGAGGGACATTCTGGGAAAGGGCTGCAAGGCCACAGCCAGCCTCTCCACGGAACATGCCTGGCAGAAAACAGGTTGAGAGGCCTAGGCCTGAGCCTGCTCCTGATCCGTTTCCTGGTGAGCCTCAGTTTAGTGTTAAGCGGGACTGTCACCACAGCTCCGGTGTCATCCAAGGGTGAGGCGGGTCCTTCGAGGCTGCTTGTCACCTGTGGCTTACGGGACTCAGCTCCGAGCACTCAGGTGCAGAAGCGTCAGAGGCTGTGATGGACTCAGCCATGAGCTTAATCAAAGCCCACACCAACCATTCAGTTGCCAACCTCCCCCCCATGCTTTGCAAACATCACATCAAGGCTTTAGCCCCGCATCCAGGCTCCAGCTCATCCGCTCCCCCCCCCCCCCGCGCCCTGACACGGTTGTTCAGGAAGTTCAGTGGGGCATACAGGTTGCAGGAGCAAGGACAAAGGCCCAGGGGAAGGGGGCCGCGCTTCCTGCCGCAGACAGCAGTCGGGGTTATTATTCCCGGCTGCCTCATTAAAAAGAAAGCCACAGGAATGTTGGAAATCATCACATTCGCCGTCGAAATGCCATTTGTTCATCCATTCGATAGTCAAGAAATACTGAGTTGCTTCCATGTGCAATCAGGGATAATGTCTTTAATTGTTTTAGCTAGAAATTAATTTCCCCGAAGAATTAACCATAACCAGGAGTCTAAAGGACCCTGGCTGGTGGGACACTTGAGACTTTTTCAGGTCTTATTTGGGCAGAATTGGACAGGCAGCTTCAGATTTATTTAAAAAACACTGGTTAAATAGGTAGGAGTGAAGACGGAGGTGAGGAGAGAAGAGGAGGGGGGATTATATATGTAAAAGATCAGATTTTTTTTTTTTTTTTTTAAAGCATATAGAGACAATTGGGCACCTAAAAATGAACACTGAACCATGACTCAGGAGACATTGTGACTGTTCCGGCCATCACAGTGATGGTAAGTTATTCAAGCCTGGACCTCAGTATTTCCATCTATAAAGTGGGATGTCCAGAGGAAATATCCTCTAATGGACCACTGTGTGAAGCTGTATGTTTTCATATATATAAATATTTACACTTCAAAACCTTGTAAGAGAAAAATTATCATAGATGCATGTAGAATATGGGCTCTACATGAGACACAATTCTCTGAAATATTGAGAAAAGTATTTGCATCTTAAAGTTAGTGAAATGTATTACAACCATGTATATTAAGTTTCAAAACATTAGTATTGTTGTTAATGCTATTTTAATTAAAATTATTTAAAACTAGAAATTTCTAGTTGACATAGGAAGTCCTCTGGAGGACTGGATGACAGATCAGCCCAAGGATCCTGATCTGTATCACTCAGCTCTCAAATCCTGTAAGTCCACATAAACAGACTCCCGAAATGCGGCATGAATGGAGAATGCCACTGCCTGCAAATGTGCTGGCCCCTCAATTATTCGCAAAAGATGGAAATCAATATAATATACAAACTCACTCCAAAAAATTATCGTAGATGCATGTAGAATGCATGCTAACTGGCTGAGCCTTTCCTCTACTGGATTTTGGCTCTGCTGAGAGGCTACCTGGGGACAATTCCTATTGTTGTTTAGAAAATAAACAACATCGGCCCTAGCCGATCTGACTCAGTGGTTAGAGTGTTGGCAGGCAGACTGAAGGGTCCAGGTTGGATTTTGGCCAAGGGCACGTACCTGGGTTACAGGGTCGATCCTTGGCCCCCGGTCAGGGCAGGTGCGGGAGGCAACCAATCAATGTGTCTCTCTCACATCAATGTTTCTCTCCCTTTTCCACTCTGAAAAAAGCAATGGAAAAAATATCCTTGGGAGAGGATTAAAAAAAGAAAAGAAAAACCTACAACTATGCAGCACTAATTCCTCTAAATCGGGGTAGAAGATGCATTGAAAGTAGGCCGCCACTCCCTCCATCAACAAAATACACAAGAATCCGTAGTCTATCGTATGCAGCTTCAAAATCTTTTCAACACAGCCCTTCAACTGGCCGTTTAAATTAACCTGACTTGAGTCATGAAATGAATCCTATTTTGCATCTTTGATCTAAATTGTTACTGGGTGAGGTGGGAGGGAGAGGTGTGCATGCTCCATGGGTATAAACCTGTGCTGACAGTAGTCCAGGGAATTTTAAAATAAGGACAGGACTTGTGCAAAACCAATGTGAATAGGGAGATGTCACAGCTTGGATGTTAGGTAAGTGGGCATATCTGCGAGAGACAGAAGGTTGTCAAAACCAACCGTTGGCCTTTCCTGGAGACCCTTCTAACCTTTGAGGGTGTTCCTGCCAAGCAGGGAGCCAGGGTAGTGCTCCACTTTGACTGGCTTCCTCAAGACCAAGGAAGGCTTGGGCCACCATCCCTCCCCCAGAATCCACAGGACCCCAATAAGACAGCTGATGGTTGACTAAAATCTTTGTATGATTTTAATTATCTATACTAGTCCATAGATAATTAGTCTAAACTGAAGTAATATAATGTAAATAAATATAAATATTTACAGTGACAGCTGAGTGATAGGATTATGGGTAATTACAATTTTCTTCCTTTAAAAACTTGTGTTTTTTTTCCTGACCTTTTATTTTTAATTAATTTATTTTAATCCTCACCTGAGGGTATTTTTTCTATTGCTTTTCAGAGAGAGTGGAAGGGAAACAGAGAGAAGGCGGGGGGAGAGAGAGAGAAACATTGATGTGAGAGACACATCAACTGGTTGCCTCCCTCCTTTGCCTGGACTAGGGCAGGGGGTCACGTCTGCAAGCAAGGTACATGCCTTGACAGGAATCGAACTCGAGACCTTTCAGTCTGCAGGCCGATGCTCTATGCACTGAGCAAACTCGGGTAGGGCTGATTTCCTGGCCTTTTACAAAAGTGTGCATTGGTGTGTTTTACTAGGGAAAAGAAAACAAAAAAAGTGCAATTTTCCCAGGGTTGTAAGGACACACGAAAAAAGATGAGAGAACCAGGCTACATAGCATCAGAGCGGCTCTAGCTCTTTCCTCCCCACCCTGCAGACTCCTCATGGTCACTGTGGAAGGGTGCAGGACCCGTGAATTTGGGGGGTGTGTAGTGTGGCAGAGCCTACGAACATTCCCATCAAGGGTTGTTCCTTTCGATCTCTTCTCCTCTTCGGTCTAAGTGATTCCTGCTAAACTGGTGGACAGATGGTAGCCGAGTTTGGCTTATTAAATACATTTAGTGGAAATGTCCCTCCGTCCCTGTAGCTATTGGCTCAGCCAACTGACTTAATGGCCCTGGAATTCATTTTCTTAATGATTTTATTGAAGTATAATCTTCTCACCATACAATTTAACCATTGTAAGCGTATAGTTTGATGATTTTTAGTGGATTTATACAGTTGCGCAACCATCGCCATAATCTACTCTGAGCACGTGTCTATCACCCCAGAATGTCCCCTCGTGTCCATTTTCAGCCGATGATCCCACGCACTCGAGCCCTGCTTTCCGCCTCTATGGTGCGGTCTTTCCCAGGCCTTTCCGAGAAGCATCACTGTGCGCTCTGTGGCCTTTGGGGGGGCCTCGCTCGGCGTAAGGGTTGAGGTCTGTCCGCTCCTGGAAGTCTCGGTGGCGGGGTCCCCCTTACTGCTCAGCAGCACTCGTGCGGCCACACCGGCCTGCAGATCCGCTTGGATTGCCCCAGCATTTGCCTGTCACCAGCACTGCTGCTCGAACATTCGCATAGCACCAGCCTTCGTGGGAACCTGTGCTTTCATTTTTCTTGGGTAGATTCCTAGGAGGAGAGCTGTTGAGTCTTACGATGTGTGCATGTTTAACTTTTTAAAGAAAATTGGCCAACTTTTCTGAAGTGGGCATGCCATTTTACATTCCCACGGCAGTGGAGGAAAGTTCCAGCTCTTCCTCGCAGCTCTCCACGAGTCATTGCAGTGGACGCGCAGGGGTCTGGGATTCATTTGACAGTGGCAGTGAGGTTAGAAAGGACCCCTGATGAGCAACTTGAGAAACTTGGTTCTGCAACTCTCGGCTCACAGTCTAACACTCCAGGACCTGAAGTCACCTGTTTAACTTCTCTGAGTCTCAGTTTCCCCATCTGTAAATTGGAAGCCACAATAGCTACAGATCATGAAGAGTCACTGAGTGTGACAATATATGTAAAAGGACTGTCCTGGACTTCAAAGTCATTTCTAGAACAAAAAAATATCGATAAATATGAAAAGGTATGGGGATGGTATTCTTTTTTTTTCTTTTAAGCAAGCAAAGTTGTCCACTCAGTTTTCCTTTGTACTAAAAATCCCTGCTTTGTCCCCTCTGAGCAGTGTGCAGGGAAGACGGACGTTTTCTTTGCTTTACCTTCTCCGTTGTTCTTGCCATCGACCCACCCCTTCTCACCACTAACCACAGTGAGCCAGGCTCATAATGGAATGAGTCCGTCTTCAGTTGTGAACATTTACTCGAGGCTTCTTCCTCTCGAAGCTCAGAAGCTCAGAATCCAGGACTAGGTCCAGCCCGCGGTAAGAGTCTTTATGGCAAAACACAAATTTGAAACCTTTTGGCTGTGACATTTGTGCAGCCCATACCCAGGGGACATATTTGAATCTTTAGACCAAAGAAAGAGTTTGCCCCCAGGCCTTGGGGATGCACCTGGTCAACTACTGACCCTACTATTTGAAGAAAAACTTGAAGTGTCAGTGATTTGGATATGGTCCTACCTCGAGGTACATTGCAGACTATCCCACTCCCCTGGATAGGTCATGGCTGGAAACTGTATTCCTGGTTCACTGCCAATGTCCTCGATCTGCACGTTCTGCCATTTACTTGGGAAAATAATGCTAAGTTGTAAGCCAGGGCAACAAAAACACTGCCAGGGGCCGACCCGCTCACAGCTCACAGGAGATGCATGGGTAGATTGGTGGCCCTGAACACCTAAGTGGTTTTGTTCCCCTTCCAATTTCCTGTGGTACATTAACTTTTATTGGTAGCTCATAGGTTCAGCAACTGGTCTTGATTTTACTAACCTGAAGGACAGGAACAAGAGGCACCCACACAGCTGACGTGGAAGAAGAAAACAGCATGGGACATCTTGATCGGTTTCAGTGTTTTTCCCCTTGCTACAGCTTTCCTTCAATGAGGGAGTCACAGATCTGCAGGCTAATCATGTCTCAGGCTCGCAGAGGGCGGGAGGCTGAAGTGACCACTTAGAGATCTAAGCAGGGCTCCCTCCGGCAGACTCTGGGGGGCACAACAAGGCCCTTGCGAAACTGAGGCTCTGATTTATGTCACTGCTATGGAGATCGGCAGAAGGATTCTTGGGTGTTTTCATAACACAGGTGTTAAGCAAATGTTAAACCAGGAGCTGGATGGAAAGTCTATGTAATGAAGAGAGAGAGGTTTTTTTCACTGCTTTGAGGAACCTAACACTTCCAGCTAGAATGTGCACCTTGGCGCAGCCTTGCCTCATTCTCTTTGTCTCGTGGACACTGTGAATGGCATAATTGTATTTTCCTTTCTGCAGAAAATGCTATCACCATCAGCTTAAAAAGAAAAGCATTGTTATTTTTTAAAAATAGATATGATTTGTTGAACACCTATTACAGGCCTGGCACAACTCTTTGCACTTTAAATATCTTGCCTCAATTCACCCTCACAGCAACCTTAGGAAGCATAATTTTGTATTGTCATTTCGTAGCAAAGGGAATTGAGGTTCAGAGAGCATCTGTGACCTGCCCAAGTCCTCATACAAGAAGAGGAAGGGACAGGATTTGAATCAAAGTCGAGGAAAAAAACCTGATTGCATCCTAAGTCCAGCTCTCAAAAGTACCTTCATCTGCGTGTACACACAATCCCTGCCGCCTTAAAACATATAGTGTTTATTTTAACACAGGAAACATTAATTTACAAAGTGGAGTTTTGGAGAAGTACCAAAACAAATCTGTTTTTATTCAGCCAAGATTCAGTGATTTCAGTGATCACCTACTAAGTGTCAGAGCCTGTGCTAATAAGCTTGTCCTACTCAAGGAATCTCAGAGCTGTGGCTGCAGAACCTCAATAACCACAGCTTGAGTCTATGTTATGTAGGTTGCCCAGCCTTGTTTTAAAAAAACCACATCCCACCAACAGTGCAAGGGCTCCCTTTTCTCCACATCCTCGCTAACACTTGTTGATTTATGAAGGACACCCATTCTGGCAGGTGTGAGGTGATATCTCGCTGTGGTTTTAATTTGCATTTTCTGATTATTACTGGTTTTGAGCATCTTTTCATATATCTCTTGGCCACCTGTATGTCTTCTTTGGGAAAGTGTCTATTCAGGTCTCTTGCCCATTTTTTAATTGGATCGCTTGTTTTTTTGGTGTTGAGCTTTATAAGTTTTTATAAATTTTGGATATTAACGCCTTATCAGATGAATCATTGGCAGATATGTTCTCCCATTCAGTGGTTGTCTTTTCATTTTGTTGATGGTTTCCTTTGCTGCGCAAAAGCTTTTTAGTTTGATGTAGTCCCGTTGTTTATATTTTCTTTTGTTTCCCTTGCCCGAGGAGACATATCAGAAAAAAATATTGCTATGAGAAATGTCTGAGATTTTACTGCCTGTTTTCTTCTAGGAGTTTTATGACTTCGAGTCTAACATTTAAGTCTTTAACCCATTTTGAGTTTATTCTTGTGTATGATGTACGTGTATGATGTAAGAAGGTGGTCTAGTTTCATTTTTTTGCACATATCTGTCCAATTCTCCCAACACCATTTATTGAATAGGGTGTCTTTACTCCATTGTATGGTCTTGCCTCCTTTGTCAAATATTAATTTGCCATAAAGGTGTGGATTTATTTCTGGACTCTCTATTTTGTTCCATGGATCTATATCTCTGTTTTTATGCCAGCACAATGCTGTTTTGATTACTATGGCCTTGTAGTATAGTTTTATATCATGATTGCTCCAACTTTGTTCTTTTTCAAGATTGCTTTGACTATTTGGGGTGTTTTATAGTTCCATATAAATTTTTAGAATATTTGTCCCAATTCTGTGAAATATGCCATTGGTATCTTGATAAGAATTGCATTGAATCTATAGATGGTTTTGGGTAGTATGGACATTTTAGTGATCCTAATTCTTTTTATCAATAAACATGATATATGCTTCCTCTTATTTGTATCTTCTTTAATTTCTTTCTTTAGTGTCTTATCATTTTCCTACTTAGGTGGTGAACACATGCAATATGCAGATGATGTATCGTAGAACTGTACACCTGAAATGTATATAATTTTATTAACTAATGTCATACCAATAGATTCAATAAAAAATAAAATAAAAAACCACATCCTCCAGGTCACGATGCTCATTCAGACACTGCAATATCCAAAGTTCTTCATAAATGACACGAAAGTGACCTCACACTGCCACCTGAATGGGGAGGTCTAGGGATGGGTATTGTGGCCAAAACATGGCAGAGTGTTACTGAGTCTGTTCCTTCCAAGGCAAGATCAAATTAATATTCTTTCTACTATTTTTATCTTGAGGTCCTGAGAAGTGTGAAAATTCCTACCTTAAAAAAATTCCACCAAGTGAAAGGCTCCATTTTGTTTAATCTTCAAATATCCGACATTAAAAATTAATAAGAGGGTTTCCTTGATAAGTTAAACACAGAGTTACCATATGACCCAACAATTCTTCTCCCAGATATATACCCCAAATGACTAAAAATCGTTGTTTAGGTGAAAATTTGCACACAAATGTTCAGAGCAGCTCTGTTCACATTAGTCAAAGAATGGAAATAACACAAATGTCCATCAACAGATGAATGGATGAACAAGTTGTGTATCCATACAACGGGATATTATTCAGGCTTACAAGGAACAAGGTACTGACACATGCTTCAACTGTGTATGAAGCTTGAAAACATTACGCTAAGTGAAAGAAACCAGATACAACAGGTCACATATTGTATGATAACATTTATGGGACATGGATATATGTGTTGGCAGGCCCTCATTTGATACACTGCAACTGCTAAACCTGTGAGAATTTGTTGATAGAGTAATAGAAAACTAACATAGTGACCATTTGTTTATTTATTCATTTGTTGGTTGGTTTGTTGGTTCAATAGATATTTACTGGGTACCTACTATGTGCAAGGCACTGTGCTGGGCTCCAGAGACACTGAGTGAATAAACGGATTTATCTCTGCCTGAATAAAGCTTACAGTCAGGAGAATCACTCTTCCCAAAGACAGCCACAAAGATGAAAGGTCACTAGGACTAATGATGACTTCAAGCAGTGATACTAAATCAGCAGAGGCAAGTGGGCCCTTAGAGGATCTGATGAAAGACAAGGACCTTCTTCCTGAAAAAGTGCAAATAGGGTATAACTTTGCCATTATTTTAGAGGATTCTAAGACACTCCAGAGGCCCTTCTTCAAGGTCCATAGTTAAGAACACTTGGCTTAGAGATTCTAAAGATGCCTTTTTGATGAAGAAAGCTACCAAGGGGAATATGTACTTGGAGTACCTGCCCATTATTTCCAAGATAAATCTTCCTCGACATCACCACTGTGATGGTTAATTTTATGTGTTGTGTTGACTGGGCCATGGGGTGCCCAGATATTTGGTGAACATTATTTCCGGGTGTGTCTGCGAAGGTGTTTCTGGGTAAGGGTAACATCTTCATCAACACACTGTCCTGCACAATGTGGGTGGCCCGCATCCAATCTGTTGAAGGAGGAATATACTCTCTCTGCCTAATTGTCTTTGAGCTGGACACTGGTCTTCCGCCCTTGGACTCAGACATTAACTGGAAATTATAACATTGGCTCTCTTGCTTCTCAGGCCTTTGGACTTGGACGGCAACTGTAACACTAGCTCTCCTGGATCTGGACTTCTTGGCCTCCATAATCATGTGAGCCAATTCCTTATAATAAATCTCTGTATATTATATATAGGTAGATGCATCCTATTGGTTTTATTTCTCTGGAGACCCCCGACTAATATACTAACACAGTCGCCAAAACCAACAACTACCAAATCATTATCAAAACGTTACTACCAGAAAGTCTAACCATGCACTGGATGTTACAACCTTCACTAGAAAACACAGGAATGTGGAAACATGGCACATTTAATTTTTGTTTTTCAACCATTTCCATATATTTTATTTCAATAATTTTCCAGATTTTTTTAAGAGGGTAAGTATTCAACCAACTTTTGAAAAATCAAAAGAGAGATGAGTTAATAAAACAAGACCCTAGTGATCCAAACAGACAACTATAAAAAAAAGTGCCATTTATATTTAGGGGACAATTGGAAATATAATCCTTCACCACATGCTTAATGATATTAAATAATCTGTGCTATTTTGGGGGTATGATAATGATATTATAGTTTTGGGTTTTTTTTGGAGAGCCTTACTTTATAGCAACTCATAATAGAATAAATGATATATTGTCTTCAATTTGCTTCTGTAAAATATCGGACATGGGAGACATGGGTTGGGGTAGAGATCAAAAGAAATTGGCCACATGTGGGAGTTATTAAAGCTGGGTGATGAAGATGGAGGGTGAATTATACTCTCTGTCAACTTCTGTAAATGTTGTACATTTAAAAAAATAAACAAGTAAATTAACAAGACGGGGCCAAACATAATTCTTAACAAAATATAAATAAATAGATAAATATAGATAGATAATCCACACAACCTGGGAGGAAAATCTTTTAACACTCTCTAATGGGTCACTATCACTGCCTAATGTTAGCTGGTTCCCAGACATTTCTCCTGAATGCCTATGTATTTGACAGTGTGGCAGGGAACTAAGGAATACATATTTGGCAGCACTGACAAGGAGAACATTTCTTTTCAGCATGTCTCATTACCTGAAATTATATTAAATATTTATGTTTTGTGTATTGCCTATCTTCCCCCGTGATAACGTTGTAAGCTCCATAAGGTAAGGACTTTTTGCTGTATCTTTACCTCTTGAGGAACAATGCCTGGCACGTGATAGGTGTTCTACTTTCTTTTTGTTTGTTTGTTTCCATTTTGAATGATAGACAATTTAGTAAATAAATGAATCAAAGTCCAGCCAGTTCATTATGAATTTCATTGACTGCTCACCATATACTAGGTCTTATGTTAAGAATCACAATAGTAGATCAGAGATGCCCAGAACAGAGGTTGTGCAGATAAAGGGTATAAAATATGGGGATTATTTAATTACTTTCACAAAAGTAGACTACATTTCATCCATCCACCTATCCATTTATTCACAAATATTTATTGAGTATCTACTGTGGTGGAATTGAGACACAGTATAAATAGCATAGAAATAATAGCATAGTAGAAATAAACAGTTGACAAAAAATCTCTACACTAATGAATATTACATTTTAGGATATGAGGATGGAGTAAGGAGGAGAGCTACATCAGATCCCACAATTCCCAGCCAGAAGGTTATATATTTATCAATAACACCAATGTGTGGCAGGAGATTCATTATAATCTCTCTTTTGAGAATTAACTAAAAAGTTTACATGGAAATGCTACATATCTAAGCCATTACCATGTCCCATACACTGTCAACATATGTCACTAAATGCATTAAAGTTCAGGATTTCTCATTTAAGCAAGAGGAAACTGTGCTTACTAGGAGACCACTTGTTTATAAGGCAGTGAAAACAGGAGGCACAAATAGGAAATTTTCAATGTTACATCATATTAACTTGTTCCCATACTGATTGTCCTCCTTTGGAAATCACTATCACTGTGTATTCTTTGAAAAGAACTATTAATAACTACCAAGTTCTATTTGCCAGCTGCTACGTTCCCTGACACAGAAGGCCATGGACAAATTTCTGAGTGTGATATTACTATCTCTTCTCCAAACCCAATAAAATCACAAAGAATCATGAGTTCTAAGGACTGGCCCATAAAATGTTGAACCCTAAAACCAAATCTATAGTGGCAGAAAGAATCGCAAGTTTTACCAACAGTAACTGGCCCTCTGGAATGGGTACTAACGATAAAAATTAAGCATTAACACATTCCACTTCTAATTAATTTTAATACTAAAAAAAAGCATTCCTTTTCACCACAAGACCCACTTCTTCCTGGTGAAATCCCAAAGGGATGCCTGCTCTTTTCTGGAAGGCATGGTTCTTCTAATTAATTAGAATTTGCCGGGGGGTGGGGGGAAGAGGAGTAGAGGGTAAGGATGGCAATCAGCAGGGGGTGAGAAAATCAAATTTATTCCTGCCTTTTCCAAATCCCTTTCCCCTAATCTCAGCCCAGGCTCTCTGTTTGGGAAGCAAACACTGAAATCAGCTGAACTGATTCCAGGTCTGCAAGGCTGGCCTGGTCTCCACATCTGAGTGGCATCAGGATGTCATGGGGTCTGGTCTTCCAGGGGCCACTTCATCAGTTATATTTGTGCAATTTAGATCGTTGGCCCTTTTTTTCTAATTTCAAAAATGGGGGGGGGGGACTCAAACACGATGGAATTACATAAAGAAAAAAATAACATTTCCTCCTCCACAAACCCTTCTCATCCCCCACGCTTCCTGTAAAGGACTTACCACTGTTAACAGTTAATGTGCATCATTACAACCTCAGGTAGCAAGACAAGCTATGCAAATACACACAAAACATTCAGGCACATGTATAACTCTCTTTAAAAAAAACAAACAAACTCATAATGTATGCGTTGTTCTGAATTTTCCTTTTTCTCAGCATTATAGCATGGATAGCTATTATATATGTGTGGTTTATAAATACACACATTTTCCAAAATGTAGATCTCTTTAATATCTTTCTTTTATGCTATGCAGATTTAAAGCTTTGGAAAACATAACTCAATTAAACATTACCCTATTGATAGGAATTCAGAATTCACATGTTAATTAAGTATACAAATAAATAAGTAAATAAATGTCTGTATATATAACATGTGACTTATTATATAATAACACACACACATATATATACAGGGTGTCTCCAAAACTGTATACACACTTTGAATATAATTATAAAGGCAGTGTTTATTAAAATACATTTCATTTTCATTTAATAGCTATTGGTTGTTAAAATGTGTATACATTTTTTGGGGGAATATATATATATACACATATATATATTCCCCCCAAAAATGTATATATAATATATATATATATATATAATTGGTTCTTCTCATTGGGAGGCCCTTGCCTTATTCAAGTATTTCTGTATTTTCTGGTTCAGAAAGAAATTGCTTAATCAAAAGGTACATTTAACTTGTGTTTAAACTGCTAACTTACTCTTCAAAATGACCAAAAATAATTTATACTCCTTTTTAATAGTGTATGCCCTTTTTCCCAGCTAAGAAACACTTTTCAGAAAGTCTAGTTACGAGCATGAGTCAAAGTTTTATTGTAGTTTTGCTACAAGGGAAAGGGCTCTAGCAGATCAATTCAAAGATTCACTCTTGGTGGAGGCATTTTATAGGGAAATGGAGTGATAAGATAGTCAATGTTAGGCTAGATACAAAGCAGAAAGAACATTTGGTTTAAGGTCCCTAGACTTTTGACTGACAGTCAGCTGGCTAGGTGGGTGACTGATTTTTCAGAACAAGTCTTAATCCCATTAAAGTTTATCAGAAAATTGCTTAAGCAATTTATCAGGAATGAGGCTGTGAATTACAGCATGCAAAGAGGTTCTATTCCAGACCAGAGTTGGGACAACTTTTCTTTCTTATACCCCTTTATACTCCACACACTCACCAACATGGAGTCATCTGTCTTCTTAATTTTTGTCAATGTCACGGTACAAAATAATATCTCGTTGTTTAATTTCCATGTCCATGAACTAAACATTTTTCATGTTTGTCAGTTTTCTTCAATGAATTTCCTGTTCATTGACTTTGTCCATTTTCCTGTTGGGTGGTTCGTAGTTTTCTTTTCAATTGGCAAAAACTCTTTGCCTATTTGGGGTAAATTATTTAAGTGTGTGTGTGTGTGTGTGTGTGTATGAATATGTGTGTGTGTATATTTTTTTCTCCTATTCTATCTCATAAGGTAGTAAATTTGGCAAAAAAAAAAAATCACTGAATTATATGCCAGCCCCTCTTGGTACCTGGAAGGGAATTATTCCATTTCTACTTCAATACAAAGCCACGGTAATCCTGTTTTAAAGCCTTCAGGGCTCCTCTACCTCTCACGCTCTAAGTCGGGGCCTGCTGCAAGGCCCTTGAGCACCCGGCCGCTGCCTAAATCCATAGCATTACCCCTGATCGCTCTGTTCTGGCCCCTTGGGCTCCAACAACAGCATTTCTAGAGGGGAGGCAGGCTGCCTGTTCCACCCGCACACCTTTCACGGGCCGATCCCTCTGCCAGAACACCTTCCCTGCATACTCTGTGCCCTCAAGAAATTCCTATTTGTCTTTTTCTTCTGGAAGAAACTTACCCTTATTACCCCCTTGCCCCACTGGAGATAAAGTTAGTCACGCTCCCTCCTGGGTACCTTGTATATCCACCTATTTTTCCATACAGATCTCTTTTGAATTTCTTTCCAAGTCCGTCTTCCATGAAAGACTGGAGCTACCTGAGAGTAAGGAGCGAGTCCTAAATATTCCTGTGTCACCTGATCTTAGCACAGGAGCTGACTGACCCTGAGTGAAGGCCGGGCCAGGAGCATAGAAATGTCCTTCCTGATAGCCACAGAGGGGGAAGGAGACAGGGGACGGGGAGAGGTGGGTGATGCCCATCACTCCACCTTCCACCCGCAGGCGAGAACGCCCTTCTTCCTGGAAAATGATGATGTCCGTGCAAACTTGACCCCGGGAGAGCGCGGGCTGTGGCCCCGTCCTGTTGGCTCAGTGTCTGGATCTGATGGGAAGGGCTCTCTGCACAGGAAGCGTTAACACGAACACCACCGCAGGCTTGGGGACATTTTATTGTCTGCCAGGTCTACTCATTGGAACTGAGCTTCATTCAACCAGTTTCACCAAAGTTTCTGCGAAGTGAGCATAGGAAAGGCAGGTGCCTTTCAGATCACCTGTGATTAAACTCACTGCATTTGTCTTCAAACAAAAGTGTTTTTTCCCCCCTGCCCCGCAACATATAATTTTAGTCAGCTAACACTAAATTAGACACCCACTCAGATTTATTATAATAAGAACATTCAGTAAGCTAATTTCAAGATGATGACTCCTATAAATTCTTATAATTTATTATTTAGTACTTTGGTTTTTAATCATTAAGTACGTGAAGACTTTGTAGGTCAAACCTGTATTAATGAAGACAGTAATCTATTTTTCAAACTCTGCTCCTCACCCACCTTTCAAATTGTAAATTAACAGAAATAGATTTAAACACACTTGTAAGAACAAAGGCAATAATTGGGGTGTGGGGGGAGCCATCACCCCCAATTGCCTAATCTTTCTAGGTAGATTGTCAATCATAGTCCTGCTTTATTTAAGACACGTTGTACTGATTCTTTAAATGAAATAATGGAGTCCAAATTTGAAAAGCTGTTAGTTCACTAAGAAAATAAAATCCACAACCCACATTTAAAGTCTCATTAAAAAAAAAAAGCTGTTCAAATATTAGCCAATACAATTTCATTAGGGGTTAATCTTAACCAAATGCAGCAATTTTTATTGCGTTTTCTATGAGGTGTTATAGTTTTAGAGATGCACAGACAGGATGTAAAATATTAACTATATATAAATATTTTAGAAAGCTACCAATGTTATCTAAATGAGAGTTTTCTTAATCTCCTAAATTCATTGCCAAATTAGAACCAGTTGCATGATAATTTAAAACATTCAGTGCTAAAAGATTTAAGGGTTTTATTTTGCTGAACAAAGGGATGCTTTTTGATCAATTGCATGCAAATAATAAAGTTACCCACATTGTAACATCTTTCCATTTTCCCTAAAATAAAATTAAGTTTTATTCTGACATAGTACAAGCTCATCATAAGCAATGTGAAAAATAGAGTAGAAGGAATAATGATGTTCATAATTTTAATTGAGAAAAAAGTTTCAGGATACAAAATAAAATATGTATCCAGCAAAGTCACTACCATGTATGTGCTGAGAACAATCTAGAAGGAAATATAGCAAAGCGACAGCAGTGACTATCTTTAGGTGGTGGTTTAATGAACAATTTTATTTTTCATTCCCTCTGTTCATTTTTAAATTTAATATTCTGGAAATTTCTTCAGAAATAAAAAGGTATGAGTTTGCATCCATAATACTGAAAGCATTTTAAGCTGCATCAGTGCTTGAATCTTCATGTGACAGAGAGACAGTCAGTGTCCATTTTACCTGGAGACAACTGCTGAGGGGTCTGGGACTGAATTATTATACCCAGGACTGCTCACGGCATCTCTCGGATCGGTGAAAACCTTCCTGGGATATGGGCACATGCTTACAACCTGGTCTTCAAAACAGGAAGCCAGCTACACCCCCACCACACTGTCAGGCTGAATGCTAAATTACTTCAGAAGTATTTTTCCTCTCCTGCTATCCACCCTGGGGAAGGGCGAAGTAGTGCAGGTTTTTAGATAAAATCCTTGATGAGAAGAACATACAAAGATTCTGCCTCATAGTTGAAAAGATTCATAAAGAATGGAGACCAGGAAGGAGGTGTTAGCAAACTGGGTTATGGAAAGTTTGCTGAAACTAGATTTCTGGGTTTTGCTTATAATTAACTAAATAAATAATGAGAGAGTAATGAAAATAACAATGGAAACAGTATTTACTCTGTGTTTGCCATGGCTCTGCGTAGCACTGAATTAAACACCTTATGTATCTTAAATTCCGACAGTAACTATGTGAATTATGCTCATTTTACAGATGGGTAAACTGAGAGAAATCACCAATTATCTGGGTGTGACCTTAGGCGAATCAATACTTGGCAGAGCCAAGATATAAATTGCAATGCCTGACTCATCTCCAAGGTGTCTTTTAATTATAAGGAAAAAGAAGTCTGCCACCAACAACTTTTTAACGAGAGATAGATGCAGGGGGGAAAACAGATTTATTAACCCATGAAAGTTTCTACCCAAAAATATGTAATTTTTAAACTCATGAAACAGGTAAAAATGTTTACAGACTCTTAATTGTTGATAAGCTCTTAGATTATTTATCCTGTAGGCAGTGCAAATAGGCTCTACATTAATATTGGTGAGTAACAAATTACCCCCAAGTTTAGCATTTTCAAAGAACAGTAAATATTTATTATCTCCCACAATTTTTGTGGGTCAGGAATTTAGGGGCAGTTTAGTTGCATTGTTTGTCACCAGTAGAATCAGACCTCACTTCTTGAGTATGGCCAAGAAAGAATTAAGAGCCAAGAATTCTAATGCAAGAGGAAGTTTATTTAGAGAAATAAAGTCACAAAGGCAGAAGAAGTGAGCCACCTGGGCTGTGTGGACTCAGGAAACAAGTTACAGAGGCGAAAGAAGGGCCCTTGGAGCTTAGGAGAAAGCAAATGAGCTGCGGGCATGCTGTAGAGAAAGCTCACACACACTGAGTTCTTTGCCTTATGGGTTTTTATCTGCTTTCTAAAGATGGAATTTTAGGGGAGGTCTCAAGGGATGATCTCAATAGAATATTCATCAACTTTCCAGGTGTGTCCTTTCAGGGTTGTGGTCTCTACCGATTGGTAGGTGCTAGGTTAGGGGGTCATTAGTCATTGCATTGGTCCTGATGTCAGCCATGATATAGCTTTATCTGGTTTTGCTGCTTTTCTGGGCCTGGAGCTGAAACACAACTGAGGCCTAGATGTCATCTCCAGTTTGACCAAAACTCTGTCTTTGTGGTCAACAGACCTGAAGCTTTGTTCCTAAGATTATTTGATGCAGGTCAGAACCTCATTTTCCTGAGGGATTAATGCTTAAGGGAGTGGTCATGAAGGGCTTGTATGGGTCATATAAGGCTATTCTCCAGCCCTCTTTTTCCTTCTCTAAGGGGGTCAAAACTGCATGACTAACAACATGCTAGGGGAGGAAAGGTGGCCCTGGGGGTGAGGTCCTAGCCTATAATAGTTGTTTTCTCTATTTTTGTCCTGTTTCTAGGCACCCAGGACTTTCTGCCCTGTTGACCTATCTTTCATTCCTGCTCTGCTCATGCCTGCCTAACTGCTTACTCTATCTGTTTGGCCTGAATTTAGTCTCACATGTGGTCATCTGAAGGTGTAACTGGGATGGAGGGGGGGCGGAATCAGCTTCCAGGATGACACCCTCACATGACTGGCAAGCTGATTCTGGCTGTTGGCTGGAGGCTTGAGTTTCTCGCCACATGGGTCTTTCCACGGGGCTACTTAAGCATCCTCAAGACATGGCATCCCGCTTCCCTGAGTGAGTGACTGAGAGCAAAGCAGAAGTTTCAATGTCTTTTGTCACCTAGCCTCAGGATTCATGCTATATCACTTCCCCCTGTCAGTCCCATTTAAAGTAGGAGGGGACCACACAAGTACATGGAACCCAGGAGGCCAGCGTCACTGGAGGCCCTCTTGGAGGCTCACTACCTTAGGACCTCTTCCCCCTTTGCCTAGACAGCCCTAGGGCTGGGCAGTATACATGGTTATACTCTGATATTTCAGCAAGGAAATTAATTACAAGCGGGTCAGATGGCAGAATGAAAAATCACCTTGAAGAAACACAGGGGCACCCAGGCCAAGTCACCCTTGATTGTAGGACCAGCATTACACAGGATTCAAAAAGTGTTGTGTTTCAAATAGCTGGGGGAGAAATAAAGCTGATAGGCAGGGAAAACGCTACTAGATGGCTCCTGAAGGTGGTTTAGTGATTATTTTGAACATGAAAAGGAGGAGTTTGAGTAAAATTATTTCATAAGACTGGAGATGAAGAAAACCTTTAATATTTTAAAATTAAGCATTATTTGTAAAAATACATTAATAAATCTTACAAGAGAACTTTTCAATGTTTCATCTACATCCCCTAAAATTTATCAATTGGACAAAAGATTGGGTGGCACCTCATTGGTAAAATGAAAAATCACCTTGTGTTTGGGGTCGTGTGGTATTTTGATAGTCATTGGTTCAATGAGTAGGGATTGAGAACATCTATGTGCCTGGCATGTCCAAGGTCAGTGGACAAAGGAATGAACAAGACAGAAAGGTCCCCCACATCCTACTAAGGGAGATGGTCAATAAACAAATACGAGTGTGCAATGTATCATTATCGTGAAAGTATCAGGCTTGTTATCTTCTGAGGCAACCAAGCATTTGTGTCATCCAGCCAACTGAGCTTTGCTTCAATTACATGCCCATCAAGTAACTTATAATTTTACTTGGTTCAGTCCCTGTAATTCTGTCTATAAGGAAACACTATTCTTTCTGGTCAAATTAACGGAAATTTCAAACTATGTGATATTTATAGTCCTCTTTGAAAATAATTGTTTTGGCACTTGGTTTATCTATCGGTCTCTATGAGTCTGATTATTGTGAGTCTGCACCTGTGAGAAAGCTGTGCCCTTGGTGGGAAGATATAATTTCTGAGTTAGTGAGCTTGGGGACAAGGGTCATATTGCTAATGAAGTCACCAAAGTAAATACTACCTGGTAAGTTACTAGAAAGCCAGCCACCTGGCTTTCACTGTCTACGCCTGTCCTCTTCTTTCAAAAGATAACTGACATTTTATACATTCAAAAAATTGCCTCTAGGAACTATACAGAAAACATTACACAGGCAAAAACCAGGATACTAAGAGAGGCGTCGCCTGTATGTGACTGCCATCCCCTGATTCCTCATTCACAACTCATGTTAATAATGGGTCACAGAAACCTGTGTTGGGCCGAAATGACTTCAGAGTCCTAGTCAACATCGTATCACAGATAGACACTAACAATCGATCAGCATTCAAAGATGGCTGGGGCTCAAAGGCCTCATATATCAATATCTATTTGTCCCAACAAGACTGGACTCTTTTTCAAATTGAGCCCTGGGTCCATACCCTTCGGGATACCAGGCACTGACCTATGCAAGGGATACAGATAGATCCTGGGTGAGGCATATCATTACCTAAGGCTTCCACAACAGTGACTGTAGGTGGTGATGGCCTTTGATCAATATGAGGGAAGGGTGGGACTGGCAGGAATCCTAAGTAATGGGAGAGAGGGAAATAAATTTATATTCCAGAGTTTCAATGTAACATTGTATGTGTTTTTAATACCAAATAACTATAAACAAGGTACATCCCTAATAAAGAGTGGATAAACTATCAAAACTATCACTTGATAGTTTTTTATCTAGTTGATTTTTGACATTAATAGACTATGTTATAATAGGGGAAAATACTTATAAGGTTAAGTGAAAAAACTCAGGATATAGCATCAAGTGTAATGTAGTATAAATATTTGTATGAAAGAAAAAAATAAACCCATTAATTGGGGGAGAGGGTGCAATTTGAATGGGACTAACCAAAAATTGACAGTGGTTGTCTAAACCATGGCACTTTGGCCACGTATTATTATTTTATCTCCTCCTTGTTATTAGGATTCTTTTTTTGGTAATTTCCTGTTTGGTATTATACACACACATGGAAACTGGTAGTGAAAACGTCTGTAGAATAAAAGTCAAGTTCCCACTCTATTTTCTACAGGCCCCTTGCGTCTGATAGGAAAAAATGCAAACTTCCCCCTTTGCTCACTGCATCAAGATTAAAAATCTAGTCTGGGGAGAAAAACACACTTACTGGATTTCGTCATGAAATTGGCCAAGGAAGACCTTTATCAAAACCTGGCTGTAGTTTTTGAAAACTTCACGTGATTTCAGTTCTTAAGAATAGGTGACTCAGTGGCACTCAGGTCAGGGACAATTGTTCCTGCTGGTATCAGAGTTCTGCATTGACCCGGGAATGAAGGGTGGCTTAGCTGGCAGAGCTCATAGGCAAGGAGCGTGTCCTCCAGGGACACCAAGTGGACTCTGGGCTGCTGTGCCAGGAGTGCTGACCTTCCTCGGGTGACCAAGCCCATCCCAAAGTGGTAGCCATTTGCCTTATTGCTCCTCACGACACCTGCGCCTTTGTGAGTTATTTCAGTAAATGGTTTTCAGCAACTTCACCACTAAATGGAAATATGATCACAACTAGCAGAAACAGGAGTGCACTAATTTTATTTGCAAGGATTAAAAAACTGCTAAACGGGTGCATCAGGTCATTAAGGAAATATTGAATCTCAGAGGAGGAAAAAAACGCAGGGGTCTCTTTGTCTAACTCCCATCTATTTTGAGAGGCTCTTCCATGAGATTGAGAACTGGTGGTCCGAGGAGAGCAGACTGATCTAGGCTTCACTTTCTGCTTCGGGGTCGGCCCTAGGCAAATCTGTTAATTAGGCTAAATTTGGCCTGCTCAGATGCTCTCCTGCTTCCCTACTCTGCACCCTCTCCCCTCTCTGCACCAGGTCAGGCTTCCCGTACCCTTAGGCAACACCAGATAAAGGACTTTCCATTCCCTAGGGTTCACAGTGCTCTCTACCGAATGTTCCCTAGCTCCTGAGCTCTGTCTCTACCTTGGTGTGAGCTAAGTACACAGAGTCTTACACTTAAACAGGGGTTCTTCATGAAGGTGCTGGTCTATCTAGTCCAAAGGGCTGGTTCCCACAGTTAGCAAACACAGCTCATTTAGTTACATTGGTTGAGAAGGTACTTGGGGGCAAGCAGAACTTGAAGATTTTTCTCAAAACTGACATCAATCGCTAATCATAGCACTGATTGAAAGCCCACTTTTCAGAAGAGATACTGTGCTACTTGTTTTTTCATACATTAATTCTGAGCTTTCTATATTCGTTAGCATTTGCTGCCTAACAAAACTACCACAGAACTTAGTAGGTAAAAAACAATAACCACTTCTTATAAAAAAAGTTCATGATTCTGTGCACGGGCTGGGCTCTTCCTCTGGTGTGGACCTGATCTCTGCAGGGCTCACCCATGTGTCTGGGGCCAGCTGTGGCTTGGCTGGTGGCTGGATGATTCTAGAATGGCTTCGCTCATGTGCTATTCACTAGGGCAACAGGGCTCCCTTCCTGCGGCCTCTCACCCTCCGGGAGGCTAAATCAGCCTTGTTTGTGTGGTGGTCTCAGGGCTTGAAGCAGCCAGAGGGCAAGCACCAATATCCAAATGCCTGTCATGCCTGTGCTTGCGTCATCTCTGCTAATGCAAGTCACCTGGTCAGCCCTATCTGGAGGGTGGGGAAATAGATTCCACCCCTCAGTTGGAAGAAGGAAGCATCACAGAGTCTGGGGGTGGATGCCGTGGAGGAAAGAAATGTTTCTTTTTTAATAATTGCTATTTTTACAATCAACCTCATCTCCCCCCAACCGTAAAGTGTGGTTATTATTATTTGGGTCTTACAGAAGAAAGTGGGATTTAGAATGGTTAAAAAAAAAACACCCCAAGAAAAGTGAGACTAAACCAGGTTGTATTGGATTGGAATCAGGTACAAACTCATACTCCAAATATACATATTTATATTACATATACTTAATGTCATAAATAGATAAAATGAAAAAAAATATATAAAAGTGATAAAATTTTCTTAAATATAAATACATACAAACGTGAATATAAATATATTAAAATATGTAATATATGCACACAGAGCACCTAGAAGCAATGATACCCCCATAGCAACAAGCACACCTAGCACCCAGTTCTTGATTTCTAAATACCATTCTCTAATCAAAGGAACCAAGACTCCTTGGAAATGCAGTTGATGCCAAGGCTGGGGCAGGGAAATACAAGATGAGCCTGCAGCATCTTGCAGTGCCAGATCGCAAGGAAGTGCTCAGAAAAGGACAGGGCATGTGGAAAGGGCAGAGGAGCCAATATAAGAGAGCTCCCAGTGGCCAAAGCTGGAACAATTTGAGCAATAAAATCTGTAACAGTATTACTGCATTATGACCTATAGAATAATAAAGAAATATCCCTGTGCCCATACTGATATAAATGATATAAAAAATAAGTGGAGAAGATGGGACAGCTTTCCCTAGAGAAGAATTCCGATTAATAACTGTAGAAGTCATGAGAGAAATGGAAAATCACCATTAGAACACACCACAGCATTAATTGTTGCAGGCAAGATCCGTCATCGATGTATGCTAAATTAGTGGATAAAAATTTGAGGATAAATAGTCTCAAAATACCTCCCCCAAGATCTTTATTAATTACAAAGGGGGAAATAGTAACTTTCAGTGGAGAAATCTGACAGAAAACACCTTTGACAAGAGATCAAGGTTAACGTTACCAGTAAAAAGACTTTTGGATGCTACGTATCCTCTGATAGGATGGACTGAGAAGGGCTTCTGTGTATTTTCACCGAAAATGCATAACCTCAATCTAATCAGAAGAAAACATCAGATACACCCAAATTGAGGATGTTCAACGAAATAAATAGCCAGACTCTTCAAAAAGTGTAAAGGTCCTAAAAATACTAATTAAAGTAATGAAGACCAAGAAATTGTCACAGATCCACAGATGGGAGGAGACTGGGGACACATGCCAGTAATTGCAGAGTGTGACGCTGGGTTAAACCCTGGAACAGGAAACCAACCTTAGTGGAAACCCTGGTGAAATGCAAATAAAGTGCTGCTTAATTGAGGTGAGTTAATAGCATTGTATCAATGTTAATTTCTTAGTGTGGAAAATGTACCATGTTAATATTAGGGGAAACTGTATGACTAAAGGGTGTACTGGAACCTCTCTGCATATTTCTGTGACTTTTTGGTAAGCTGAAATTTATCTCAAAACAAAATATATATTTTTTAAAGACACTTTCCCAAGGTCCCAGCTCCTGATGGCTGTTTGAATTCAAACTGTTTTGCCTGATTCCAAAGTCTACTCTCTTTTCACTCTGCTATGCTTCTCCCATCCACCCGGCAGGGACTGCCTGCTCGGAATTGGTTAAGACTGGACTAGGACACCCCTTCCAAAAGAATTATTTGATGGGAAAAGCGGGTGGCACAATTAGGCACAAACCCATTCACTTTAAATGGGGAAAATTAGGCACAGGCTCATTAAAATGTACATGAAGAATATCCACTCTCAGCTCCGTGTCCTAACTGCCCAGATCTGCCAGTTTATAATGTCTTTTCTTGATTCCCCACAACTCAGGTAAATTAGTACAGGACTACACATTTCAACCTTCAACCATTTTGTCACTTAAAATGAGTGTCTGGAAGGCCATCCTTCAGGGGGTATTAGTTACCTTGTCCATTACCTACTTAATCATAGCTCAGAGTTATTTTTTGCCTTGTGGAAGCTGATTTTAAATTATGGGCTACAACGCAGCAAAGCCACTCTTAGCAAATTATATGGCATGGGAAAACCCTTGCTTTGGGGAGAAATTATACACTTCTTTAAAAATATGTTTTATGAAATATTATATTAAGCCTATAAAACAAAATCCATGAGCACATTTTGTGGCCTTTAGGACATATTTGACGATTGACTCGAATCTCCGGCCCACTGCTAAATAAGGGGTGCAATGGAGAGATTTGACTTGATTCATGTGGGCAGGGGCCATGGTCTGGGAATTTCTACATGCAGACCGATACGAGGAAAGGCTGGACAGCTCATTGGTCTTTGCACATGATGCGTTAAATAAATTAGCCCAACGGTCTTAAACTTCATTTTGAGCCACAATAGCAGCCTCGTAGGCAGTGTTTCCTCACTGTTAGGAATAGATTCCTTTATTTTTCTTTAAAGACGCCCATCAAGTCACCTTGGGACTTGATGAAAATGACAGCGAGATAGGAAGACAGTGCTGGAGTGCAGGGCTATTAAATAGGAGGAGACCACGACCCTCCAGAACGGAGGTTTTCCATTTGTCTGTAGCTTTGCCAAGCGCTTCACTGGGCTGTGTCCGCCTGGCTGGAAACAGTCATTTAGGCTGGTAAAGAAAGTTAGGCTTCCCGCCTCAATAGGCAAGTCTTTGTTGTCCTGTTAGGACCAAAGAATCTAAGGGCCGGCCACCACCAGCTCTGACCTCTTGGTGAACACGTCCCTGGTGAACTGGAATGAGGTCACTGGGCCAGCTCACACGGTGCCATTGTTAGCCGGGGCTCCAGCCACCTGTGGCCAGGGACACACAATCAGGGAGGAGGGCGGCCCTGGGGTTCCTGGATGAATCTTGTCAGGCGGCCAGTTGTCCAGCTGAAAAGTCTGCAAAATCTTTCTTTAAAAACCAGTGTTTCAATTTGAGGATATTAATTGCATGGAAATGATGTGACTCTGTGATTTATAACCTCGCCCGGATTCTGCGGCCTTTCCCTCCACACGCGCGCCTGCATTTCCCCCTTCGCGTACCTATCACTTCCCATTGTTTATCTTCCCTGACTGATGCTGGGGCTCGGGATGTTTTCCATTCTGAGGTTCATAATTATCGCTGGTAATAGAGAAGGCTTCCCTATTATCTTTAGCGAGACGGCCCAAATTATTCATTGTGGCCCACTGGTACCACACTGCAGGAAAATAAGAATTTATTTCCTGTCCCAGGCATATGGCAGATAAGAGGATGTATTTATTTCTCCATGTTTCAAAAGGATTAAGCTTCGAAAAAATAAATATCACTTAGGCTGTCAGTAAGCAGAACTTTATGGTTCTGAGTCTAGAGGGCCTCTCTTGGGTTAAGAATAGCAAAGCTAAACCCGGGTTTTAAAAAGAGGGGGAGGGTAAGGAGGTGGGGAATCTGTGATGGTTTTACTTGGCTAAATTGAATGCTATATATTTCAACCATTATATTGGTCTACAAGGCACCCAGCACCACCTTGGACCCCAGCGTTAAATAACGCCCCAGCTTATTTATAAAAACGTTACTGAATTCCAACAGTCCTGACCCCTGGCTATTCTGAGAGCACGTTGAATACATCATCTGGGTTTTGCCTAATTACACATAATTAGGAAACGTAATTATGCTTTTCAGTGTTGCTCTGCCATTAGGAACTGAGTGGACAGCTGAAACACCAGTAAGGATTCAGTGCTTCAGAGAAAACAAATTAAAAATGTGAGCCAACCTCTAAAAATAGGGATTGCAACGAAGGTTAGTAAATCAAACTTATATATATATATATAAAACATAATAAAAATTTGCTCTTGGCTCTGGGTAAATATTTGATGCAACAGTTATGCTGGTTGCCTTTGAATTGGGGACTTACTTAATGATGCAGCATTTGCATCCATGCTGAGCCAGGGAATGGGAATGGATTCTTTGGCTCCACGATTACTCTGACTGGCTAACTTTCTCACATATTTATGCCTTTTTTTAAATTTTTACTTCCTCCTTTACGCTGGATTCCCTGCTCTAGCTAGCAAATGACTTCCAATTAGTCCATGACAAAGAAGTGGGCAAGTCAACAACACAGCCACCATAATAATAAACCTGTCCTAAATTTGGTTGGGCATCTGTCAATCAGGCACTGAACTGAGTGACTTTACCACCCCAAAAGCTAAGCATTTCACAGGTGAGGAAATAGAAGGTTAAACAGCTTAAAGGCACAAGTTCATGAAGGATGTGGAATTGGGAGCCTTCTACCTTCTGATCTTAGCTTTTGTGTTTATTGAATTTTCCTGTACAGTTATGGTAGCTGACAGTAATAAAGTTACACACTCCATTAAATGCACTATTTATGGAAACATTTCTATGGTGCCAAAAAAAAAAAAAAATTAAAAAGAGGAATGATTGCCAAAAGCAAAGGCCCAATGTTTGCAGCACTTTTGCTCCTAACAGAAGGCTATGGTAAAATGGCCTGTAAAAAACTGTCTCTCCACCTGCCAATCCCATGACAGGGGTGTAGGTGTGGGCGTGCATTTTTAAAAATTAGGTTTCTAGTCCATATTTCTTTTCTTTGTGTAGGGTAAAAGCATTCTTTTAAGTCTGCCTTCATCCGTCCTTATATTTTCTAGACACTTTCTCTAATACTCAGGTCCTGTTCAACCCATTCTCTGCTTTGGCTTCCTGCTCCTCAACTCCTGCATTGCTGACTCCGTGTGAAATGAACTCCCCTTGGATTATTGTATGAGACACAATGCTGCCCACTCCAATCCCAGATTAAAACATACTTCTCCCGGGCACCTTGAAGGGGAGATACTGATTACGACTTGACTTTATAATGTGATTCTTATATCCCTTCTCCCCAAGAGAAGAGCTGGGTCTCCTACATGTCCGCAGGCCCTGCCTGGCAGTTAATTAGATCAGTGCTATGCAATCCCAGCAAACCAAGATTCTCATTTAAAAGAAAGAGTTTATAACTCCTTATTAAGGTCCTAAAATGAAATTCATAAATAGCACAACCTATGCACACGCATTATTAATGAAAATTAATACAATGTCCTAACTATAAAATAAAGAAGAAAAATGATAAAATAATATGCATTTTAGCAGTTAACTGCTTGGACATGGTTATACCAGAAGTACAAAATGAAACATTCAAATGTTTGCACCTACTTGCAGGTTTGGATTCACGAAACATAAATCAAAATTCTCCGGAATTTTGTTGATGTGTTCTCTTTATATTTGGCATTTTGAAGTAAGGGCTAAATATATTTTTATACAGATATGACATTGTATTGGTAGACCAGCTTTCTGGAAAGAAATACATACATGTATGCACACACCCTGATGTATAGCACTTGCCAATTTCCAAGGTGTAAATACTCTCACCATGGTCAACCTCAAGCTACCAGGGTGACATCATGAAATGCAGAATTGGGAAGAAATTGGCAAACTCTGCTAGTAACTTGGAAAGAGGGAGCTCCAGTGCACCATGTTTAATCACCATGAGTATAACAGCTACAAATGTAGACAAATCACATGTTATGGTGACTCAATTATTAAGAGAGGCACTGCATGATTTTTCAAGATGGCAAACAAATCTTGATAAAGTTTTGAGCCAAACACAGTACAATCTTCCCTTGATTTAGAAGGTCCTTGCATTTCTAGGATATCCAGTACACATAGTGTTTCTGGGCAAAGCACAGTGAATTCTGGGCTCAGATCATTGCAAAAAGGCTTTGACTGACATGAATGACATGTGCAAGTTACCAGAATGGGAGCCATTCTTTATTTCATTGGACTGTTTATAGAATAACGGGGTAAATTTATGAATGTCAAGCATTAAATGCCAGAGACCACCAAAACGTCTCCTCAAATCTCCAAAAGTTTCCCTAGTGGACAGTATTACATCTAGACCTTTGCTACCCAAGTGTGGTTCTTGGGCCAGCAATACTTGCATCACCTGGGAGCTCATTAGTTTGTAAGAAACACAGAATCTCAGGGCCCACCAAGACCTACTAAACCAGAATCCACATTTAACAAGGCCCCGGGGGCCTGGGTGATTCATAGGAACGTTACAGATGGGGAAGCACTGGGTTAGATAGTGAGCTTCAAGAGTGACCAACTGATTGTGCAGGAATCCTGCCTAATGCCAATATGAGCAATGCAAAATAAACCATTGGCTCTGTAGAAAAACTAATAAGCCTCACTAGGTGGGTACTGTGCCATGGCACCCTCCCTCTTCATTATAGCCATACTGCACAGCAAAGGGCTCTTTTGCATTGAATGTCTGGAGGGCTATTGAATTAGTCAACCAAAGATGTATTGAGTCCTTACTATGTGTTATGCCTTATGCCTTTTCTCACCTAATCCACACAAAAATCTCTCTTTAAAATAAGAATAGGAGATGAGAAAAGCAAGACACAGAGAGGCTTAAGAATTCCTTCAGTGTCACATTGTTTGGAATTTGTATAGTCAGAAACAGCAATGGTAATTATTTTATATTAAAAATTTATTCTGAGCGCACAATGAGGGTCAGCAAAAGGCACTGTAGATAATAGGTTCCTTCCATCCCATAATAATGATAACTAACTCTTGCACACAACTGTATATTTGTAAAGCACATTCACATGTGCCAACTCATTTGAATTTCCAAATAGCCAGTAACTTATTTACTGAAAAACGATGAAACTGAGACTCAGACAGGTAAGGGGGGGAAGGAGAGAAAGATGCAAAAGGTTAAAGACAGAGCAAGAATCTTAAAAGCAGCAAGAGAAAAGCAGTTAGTTACCTACAATGGAGTTCCCATAAGACTGCCAGCTGGTTCCTCAACAGAAACTTTGCAGGCCAGAATGAATTGGCACAAAATATTCAAAGTGATGAAAAGCAAGGACCTACAACAAAGATTACTCTATCCAGCAAAGCTATCATTTAGAATTGCAGGACAGATAAAGAGCTTCCCAGACAAGAAAAAGCTAAAGGAGTTTTCATCACCACCAAACCAGTGTTATATGAAATGTTAAAGGGTCTTCCTTAAGAAGGAGAAAAAAGATCAGAAATACGAATGATAAAATGGCAATAAATACATATCTATCAACAATTGAATCTAAAAAACAAAATAAACAAGCAGAACAAAAACAGACTCATAGATAAGGAGAACATTTTGATGGCTGCCAAATGAGAGGAAGGTATGGGGCATGCATGAAAAGGGTGAAGGGATTAAGAAGCACAAATTGGTAGTTACAGAATAGTCATGGGGAATGTTAAGTACAACAAAGGGAATATAGTCAATATTCTAATAACTACGTATGGTGTCAGATAGGTACAAGATTTATTAGGATGACCACTTAGTAAGTTATATAATGTCTAATCACTGGGGTGTACACCTGAAACTAATATAATATTGCACATCAACTGTAATTAAAAATGAAAAATGATTTAAAAAATAAAATAAAAATAAAGGAACTTGCCCAGGTCAGTCAGCTAAGTGGTAATGCTAGGAAGAAAACTTAGGTTTTCTGCTCTTACTTGGTTTGAGGCTTAGCCAGTGCCTGAGGGTTGAGAGGTCACCCCCAGTAGTTTGGAAGCAAAGACACTTGGAGAAATGATCTCAGGTTCACTGTGGTGGGGGTAGGGGGTACTGGGAGCTGGGTTTCTCAAGATGGCCCTCCACCTCTTCCTCAGATCCATTTTATTGTCCCCAATCAAGCATGCCATTTAGCAGGAACATCAACCAGGGATGTAGATTATATACCAAATAAGATGCCCCCTCACCCAACCTAACCTCATTCTCCACACTCTCCCCCCTATAACTGTGATAACTCAGAGAAATCAAAATGAGAAAATAAAGATGTACTAACAATCTGGCATGCAGTTCAATTAACAGCCATAAGTAATATTTATTGCAAATTCTTAACACCTATTAGCAGGAGGGGAGTGGAGTTGCAGCTTGTACATTGAATGCATCCATTTCTATGCACAGCTCCTTGGTGGGGGATCTCGGGGCTGTCTTTTCATCACAATCAATGCCAAACCAGAAGGTTTAAACGGAGTCTTCAGGCCTCCGAAGATACAAAGGTGAGATGTTACCAAGCCAGGAGATTGACAGGGTGTAACTACATTTTAAAACCTCTCCATTTTATATGTATGAGGGAAGGAGAGAAGGGGGGAGGCTGAGGTGAGGGTGGGAGTGGGGAGAGAGAAGAGAGAGAGGGAGGGAGGGAGAGAGACTAAAACAGAAGTGGTGACTTGGACGGGAAGACTCACGAGTGATTTAAATTTTCTTCTTGGTGAATTTTTCCCATATGATTTGTAATTTTTGTAATTAAACTTTTAATTTTGAGATAATTGTAGATTCACATGCAATTGTATAAAATAATACAGAAGAGATCCCAGACATCCTTTACCCAGTTTCCCCCCATAGTAATTATCTCACAAAAATATAGTGCAGCATCACAACCAGGAAATTGGCATTGCTACAGTCAAGGCACAGACCATGTCACCACCACAGGGATCCCTCCTGCGGCCCCTCACCACGACCCCACGCTTCCCTCCCAGCCCTGCCCCTCCTTAACCCCTGCAATCACTGATCTGTTCTTTATTTCTATAACTTAATCCTTTCGAGAACGTTATGCGAATAAAATCATATAGTATGTAGCCTTATGGGATTGTCTTTTTTTCATTCTTCTATAGTTTTTTTGAAGCCAAAGAAAATACTCTAATTGTATGTGTGTGTAAAGCCTCACTATTTTAAGATTCACTTGTGTCTTGAGTGGTCTCTGCTATTTAATCTAGGAACCACTAAAGTTTCCTCTTCTCTTGAGATGTGCTCCTTGACCCCCTGGGGTGCGAGGGGTGTTTCTGTCACTGGGTTTTTGTCACTCTGCAATGTGCCAGCTGAACTGGCCTACCTTTCCACTTACACTTGGCCTTGCTTCCTGGGAATGAGCAAAGCGCATCCTTAGCTCCCCGAGTTGCTTGCCTTTGCTTCCCCACCATCCACGGACCGTGAAAAGCTATCTTCCAAAGCACAGCCTGATGGGGTTGGAAAAGGGGGCTGGGCCCCATAACCCCAGGCAAGGAGGGAGGCATGTGGCCAAAACAGAGCTTCTGGCTTCTGATTTTGCCTATTGTTCTCAAAATCAGAGTACGGTGTAGCTAAAAGACCTTCAGAGTCACAGGGAGTGAATTTTCTCACTCAAGGTTTTTGTGCCATTTTGGGCCTCTGAGACTCAGTTTTCTCACCTGTAAAATGGGACAAGAACACTTGCCTTAATATTTGTGGCTACACCCACACAGAGTGATTATGAAAATTGACTAAAATAAATGTAACGCTCATAACACCACGCCCACATACGTGGTATGCCCAAATATCACACGTGGTTATTATTACTGCAGATGGAGCAAAATCATTAATATAAATTAACCTTGGGAATCCACTTTGGTTTCTCATCACCCGATTTCTTCCTCTCCTTTCTCAGTATGCAACACAAAACTACTCGCTCCCCCCAAGACACGGTTTCTGGACAAGAACCACAGAGACCCTCCCTAAGTGGTTTGTATTAAATCTCCAACCTTGCATTGTTGGGGAGGGGGGGTGTCTCACTCCTGAGAGGTGTTCAGGCTTTGAGTGATGTCAAAGGCCTTTGAACAAGTCTTATAAATGACTTCCATATTTGTCCATTTTTGACTTAAATTGCTTTTGGTTCAGCCGCTGCCGTGAGTTGCCCTGATGCAATATCACCCAGAGTGACACAAAGCGCAGAGGAAGGAGCAACCTGCTGGCGAGGATCAGGAAATAAAGGAGTCACTGCCTTGTCCACTTCGCCAAGTGCTGGGAGAAATGAAAAGGAAACTCGCGCTGGAAGGTAATCTCCATGAACCGTGATAAGAGCAAGTGACATTTTACAGAGCTCAGGTCTTCTGGTTCAGCCCAGAAGTTATAATAAAAGCCATTTACATACAGCTAGCTGTTTAAGTTTCCACACGGTTGCTGGCCTTCCTTCCTTCCTTCCTTCCTTCCTTCCTTCCTTCCTTCCTTCCTTCCTTCCTTCCTTCCTTCCTTCCCTCCCTCCCTCCCTCCCTCCCTCCGCCCCCTCCCTTCCTTTCTTCTCCCTCCTCTCCCCAACCTCCTTAAAGAGCAAAGAGCAATTTTCGACTCTGGAGCTTCTCGTTCATGGAGCCTGGCCTCCGGTTTCCATTGTGGGGGATGGAGAAGCAGCTCCTATGTTCTGGAGAACAGGCTCCACGCTCCCCCTTCTCTCTTCTCCGGCACCTCACCTCCCTTCCGTCTTTCATCTCTCTCTGCTAACCCCTGAATCTGGAATAGAATGTTCTTGGCAAAGGCCCATCTATTATTGCCTGGCTCCTTAATCGAAGAAATTCTATTTCACCTTAGTGCTGTGCTTAGGAATCCAAACCACGGGGACTTTGGGTGTACGGAATAATTAAGGAGACCTGAATTTAGATCAGAAATCTGGGATTCCAGCCTCATCTCTGCCACTCACCAGCTCCCTGCTCCTAGCTGAGCGGCTCCGGAGTCCGGCACCTCACATTAGGCCTGGCCAGTGGCCTAATGCCTCCCACCTCAAGGGGTGTTTTGAGGATTTCACTGCATTTGGAAGGCCCTGGTGCAGAGCAGGAGCTCAGGAACCTCATTTCCTTCCCTTCTGGTCTACATCCACGACTCGTTGGGCATGGCTGAGGGCAGAGGTGTTGAAAGTACCAAGGCAGGATCCCTTCCTCCTACAGTCTGGGATGTCGTCATTCGGGCGGGTCTGTGCCCAAGTGCAAATTAGATAAACGAGAATTCAGTCCCATGAGAGCCACCATTCAAATCGCAAAGCGGTCCCTCTATCTCCGGCCCGGGGCCAACTGGCTTTTGCAAAGTAAACACTTTCAGCTCCCACATTCGCCCCCTGCAGGCGTCCTCCCACGGGCCCACCCGCACAACCCTACAAGAAGCCCTTCCCAGGTGCCCTCAGTTTCTGCAAAGGGAGACTCAATCTGGATGTGAAACAAATACGTATCCACTCGTTCTCAGATCCTTACGGAGGGAGGCCAGGCGGTATGGATCTCCTCATTTTCATGTGTGCATACAAGGTCACTTTCTCAACAAATCAATAGAACAATCTGAATACACAATTTTCATGTCACAGTGTATTTTGGAGTTGAAGTACATCGAAGGGAACAAGAATAACAAGGCCTGAAAGAAGTGCCAGCTCAGGCAGTAACATAATTTCATGTTTTCTTGTTGTCCGTCTCAAATACATCTGAGGATATAGCTGAGATCTCTACCTTCAGGAAACATCAGAAAACACACACACACACATACCTAAGTATATTGAATTATTTAAGATTTGAATGGTGCCTCTTTTCTTACTAAAGGAGGTCCAAGAGATTTTTCTAATTGTCTCCTAGCAATATTTTGGCAATACATTATTTTTTTTCTCACTTTAGTTTCTCCCACTAGTCCAGTTTTCCAACCTCTTCATGAGGTTGGACTGGTGAAGGGTGAATTCTGGAACTGCTATATGTTCTTAGACGGTTCACTTAACTTCTCTGTTTCTTCCTCTATAAAATGCAGTCAAAATAACTGGTCTAGCCAATAGATCCTAAGTCAATCTATGTGTAAAAAAACTGTGTGAATATTTCTACTTGCTGTGATTGTTTGATATCACTGTGTGTCCAGCAGAACCCTGCCTTCTCTCTCCTCAACTAACAACAACTTCCCTAACACACTCAAGACACTTTTTATTTTAAAGGACATCTCCCTTGTAAAGTCATATTTGTTGCTGGTCCCCATTTGGAGGATCTGACCATTATCAATATGCAGGTTTAGAGCCTCTATTTACTCCCTGGGCTTTTTGCACATCACTTTGAATGTTGTACCTAAAAGAATAAAAGCTAGATTGAAATATTAAACAATCTGGCCAGGCAAAGATACTTTACCAGAATGCTGGCACGTGATTTCTAGGTGATGAGAAGACTGTTATGATTATGGGAGGCAATGTTGGATAATGGGGGGGGGGGGGAGTATAGCTTTTGGAATAAGAAAGGACATAAATTGGATTCAAATCCATATATTAGCTACGCATTCTCAGCCTTCATTTCTGGAAATTCACTTTCCTTCTCTGTAAAATGGGCACATTAACAACAGCCTCCAAAAGGATCAAGTTCTCAAAGGACTGGGACTCAAGCGTGCAAGATCCTCAGCTCACGGTAGGTCCATTGTAGGCCCTCGATAAATACGAATAGCTGTCACGATCGCTCAGACCAATGGGGTGTACATACATGATTATCATAAGTAGTCATTATAATCATGAAAACTAAAGCTTCATGCTTACACATGACATGATTTTTGGTTCTGGATAAATTAGTCCAAGAATTTGACAAATGCAAAATACCCAGGTTAGCATCCCTCTGTCCGTATCCCCTCCATACCATAAACTCTCTGCAATATACAAAACCTTTAGTCTATTAAGAAGTCAGTGGAGCCCTGGCCAGGTAGCTTAGTTGGTTAGAGTGTTGTCCCGATATGCCAAGGTTGCCTGTCCGATCCCGGGTCAGGGCACATGTAAGAATCAACCAGTGAATGCATAAATAAGTGGAACAACAAATCTCTCTCTCTCTGTCTCTCTCTGTCTATTTCTCTTCCTTCCTCCCTCTCCAAAATCAATTAAAAAAAAAAAGTCAGTAGAATGTTCAAGAATTAAATAAAGATTCCAGGAACCGGGTCTCCATCTGCAACAAGCCAGACTGTACTTCTGAATCCTTTACAGTGGGGATGTTACATTCTGGACGCTTGTCGTCTTTGCCAGCCTTCACACCTTGTTTACAGACCTCCTGAGGACACTCTTTTCTCATTTACCATGTTTCTTTGGATGGCAACCTCTACACCTCTCAATAAATTTTGGTTTACCTAGGAGCTGACGGGCACAGAAAGCTAGATTCAATTTGTGCCGATTTATGAGACACGTGCACAACAATCCTGGAAACTTTCCTGTAGCTCACTTAATAAATTAACCCCCTATTTAAATATTCTGCAGACTTAGCACATGTCGATGGGGACGCGGTCCCAGGTTAGCCTTTCGGGCCTCTAGGCATTAGCTAACACACACACAGGCCCTGCTCAGCGCAGACAGTGCTGAGGTACAAAATTTATGAAAAGAGGAAAGTGTTTGCATCCTGTTGTGACTCTGGCCACGGCATCGTTGGCCTTACTGGGCCCCCGAATGCTAACTTCCAGACTTCCCTATCCCAGGCACGTGCGAAAGCCACACTATGGGATGCAGTGTTTTCATTTGACCGCTGGAGTCATTCATTCACTCCCTCAACTGAAATGTTCTGAGTACCTAATATATATGCAAGACAAGGCAAAAGCCAAAGGGACACAAGATGGCATGAGACACAAAACTTGGTATCAGAGTACTTATATCCTGCCTGTATAGTATAAGAGGAAAAATATGAAATTTGTGAGCCAGCAGACCCTGGCTTGAAGGCTGCCTCTTCCACTTAGGAGCTGTGTGATGCTGGGTAACTTACCAGATCCTCTTCAGCCTTAGTTTTCTCATCTGTAAAATGGGTATAATCATACCCAGTTTCACAGAGGATGCATTGAGGTAACAATGCTCAGTAAATTGCTCTAGGCACCTTATGCATGTTCAGGACTCTTACACACACGCCAGTAACAGACAGGAGAAAGGAACACATGTGTGATAAAGGAACAAAAGAGAAGTTATGGAAAATCAGACACAGGAGTGAAGAGCCTACTGGGGTTGTAATGACTGAGTGTCCTTGATGCTGTTGTAGGTACTGTAACCCAGTTTTCTTTCTTCACAGCAAAGAAGGGTTGGTGTTGAGAAAGAGGAAGAGAGAGACAGAGGGAGAGAGAGAGAGAATGCTGACCCTGGTGGCTTTTTCTATGTCCCACCAATGTTGTTAAAGACACTGATGGGGGAGAGGGGGTGTCTTACTTCCCATACTGTCCAAAGCAGTGATTCTTCAAGACAAGTTTCTTGCTCTTAGGAGGAAAAATTAAAAAAAAAAAAAAAAAATTGGCGAGTTCAAAAGCCACTGCTGTAATGATTATAAATGATTATAATTGCAATCTGTCTTTGGAGAGCAACTCTAAGGAATATGACTGAGGGGGTTCATGGTTCCCTCTCTGAAATGATCTCCTCCACCCTCACCTGCTGGCCTCTGTGATTCCACAGTTATAAATGGATTCCCTTGGGCTGTCCACTCTCCAATCACAACCACTCAAGAAAAGGCGATGACTTTGCTGACCCACAAGGAAGGGATGGATGCATTGTCCCCGACTTCATGCCTTTGCCAAGGACTGAACCACTGAACCAACCAGGTGTTCAAGAGAGCCAGAGCGTACAGAAGTGGAAGATCATGGTGACCTGAAAACACGCTCACAAGTTCTTGAATAATCCTCCCATCAGATAGTGGAGCCGGGTTCCCCTCTCCTTGACTACTGTCTTCAGTAGATCGTTTCCAGTGAACAGAACCAAGCTGACATTACAGTGTCTGACAGGGGTGGTGTCCAAGACTGCTCTCTGAAAGGCACCGTGGCCTCCTCCTTGCTCTCTGTGAGATCACTCACTTGGCCAGCTGCCACACTGAGAGGACGCTCGAGCAGCCCCCATGGAGAGGCCCGCGTGCTGAAGATCTGAGGCCTCCTGCCCAATGCCATGTGCATACACCAAACTGGATGTAAAAATTTCAGCCCACTCAAGTCTTCAGAGACTGCAACCCCAACCAACAGCTTGACTGTAACTTCATGAGAAACCCTGAGCCAGAGCCACCTACATAAGATACTCCCTAATTGCTGACCCATAGAAACTGTAAGATACTAAATGTTTATTGTTTTGAGCCATTAAGTTTTTAGGTAATCTGTTAGGCAGCAATAGATCATTGTGCAGAAAAGAAGACATGTGTCACAGACAGCTATTAGGAAAGCAAGAAAAGAGGAAGGCCATTCATTCAAGAAACAAAAATTACACATGGACCAACAATGTTAGGACCTGCCACGTATGACTTTTCCCTCCTACCAGCTCCTGTATCTTCTAGGAGTTTCCATTCTAGGGCTTGGCATAGATAGGTACTCATTAAAAGCTTCTAGACAGAATAGTAGTAACCCTTATTTCTGTTAACATTTATTGAGTACTTACTATGTGCCAGGGATCATGCTTTGTGCTTTATGAGAATTATCTTATTTGGTTATCTCAATGCTACCTACAAATGTAGGTAGCATTATGATCACTCTCAGATAGATGAGAAGGAAATAAAGAAGAGAAAGGTTAAGGCGACCTGCCCAAGGCCTTACACCCAATAAGCATGCAGCCTGCCTCCCACCGTAGAGGTCATGACGCTGGCACTGCGCAGTTGAGGATGCACGCCTGGGCTCCCAGGTGGGGACCAGTGGGTTCTCCCAGCCACAGGAGAAACTCAGTGTATCTTCCTAGAGCATCGGTTTCATTCACGGCTGTGCCAATTAAAATATCATTTTTACATGTTTATGAACACAGATATTTTGAGTAGATTGCAAACTTTCCCTGGAGCTTTTAAGGTAAATCTTAGAGGCTCGCAGAGGACTACTTCAGGCCTCCAGAAGCACACATATGTTCTCTGTTGAAAGCACACATGTGTTCTCTGTTGAAAGCGCAGGCTAAGACGCAGCTTGTAGATAAGGCAATGAAGGCTGGATAGGGGATGTGACCTCCAAAGTCACAGAGCTGGCAACCACAGAGCTGGGGTCCTCAGCCTCTAAATTCTAGGTGGTCCCCACCTCGGCAAGCCCCTACACCAGCCACACTGTGGCAGCCGCAAGACCTGGGGGGTCGGAGTGAAGCCCCTATCCCCCCCTAGACTTCACTCCCAAAATGTCACATCCCTCCCCTCCCCTCCGACAAGGGTTGTGATTACGGCTGCATCATTAGTACCCTCAAAATGAACACGGCTTCCAGAGACTCCTAAATGTGTTTGCAATGATTGCAGTGGCCCTTTTGATAAATAACTAAAGAGGAGGCACCTGACCTGGCGGCTGCGGAGGGTGAGGATGGGGCTGGAGAAGGGGGAAAGGAAGCTCCGCGAAGGACAGAAATAGTCATTTACAGTGGCAAGGAGGTAAGGAACTCGGCGTCCCAGGGGGCCTGAGCTGCTCAGATGTTCCCTCCAATACAGGCTGATGCTGTCCTGCTCGGCCAAATCGACCTGAGCAGCCCGGAAAGCTGCACGGCCGCACCTGTCAGCCCCAATCGGCACTGAGGAAATTTTGTTAGGAAAATAGATGTACCGAGATTCAATTTTTCGATTGTCTGAAGGCTTAATTTAGTGACCTTGGAGAATATCTCCTAGAGGTGAAAGAAGATGCTGGGGATCTGCTGAGGGGGCGGGGGTGGGGAGCTCACGGAGCTTCCCGGGTAATGGGTAATTTGTTTACTCTAATTTTCAGGTCTCTTTGGGAAGCCATGAAAATAGTCAGATAAGTGCTACCATTTTCTTAATCTAAAAAAAAAAGAAAAAATGGTGCAGGGGTGGGGGTGCGGGTGGGGGACAGAGAGATGAGATAGAGAGAGAGAGAGGGTGCCCCAGCCAGGCTCTGCTGCTTTCTTACGAGCAAGTAGTCATTAAGAGGATATGAATACATGTATGTGTGTCTATAGATAGATGATGAATAGACAGATGGAGATAGGTTTATTGTAAGCTTTTTAAGCATACACAAAAGGAGAAAAATAACATAACCTCACATACATATCACCTAGGTACAAAAATCACCACGTTTGCGCCCCCCCCCCCCCCCCCCCCCGGCTGCCTTCTTTCCTCTCCTCCCTTCAGACCTTCTCTCCTCCCCCTTGCTCTTTTCTCTTTACTGGTGCTGCTGTAGCTGGTGCTGCTGAAGTATCTTAGAGCAAGCCCAGGCCTCACGTCATTTCACCTCTGTCTACTTCATGGCAGGTGGTATTTTGAGGAGGCTGCGTTGCTCTGGTGCCAGTCTGGCCTCATTCATAAAACAATCCAAAGAAGGATGCTCCTGGGAGCGAGGGGCTCTGGAATTGGGAGCTCCGATTCTGACTCCAGTCCTCACCAATACTCTCGACCTCTCTGAGACTTGGTGTCCTTAGACTGGGGAGGATACTGGCTCATTGACCCGTCAGGGGATTGAATGAGACGGGATTCCAAAACCCTCCCAAGTCTGTGCTCCCATAATAATTTACTTAAAAACGGGAAGTCAGCTGGATTTGGGTCCCCATTTGCTGAACCTTGCTCTTAGACCGACTTTATTCAAGATGTAATTCGTGCATCACCCACATCAGGATCCCCGTGCTCTCCTGGGGCCCATCCTGGATTAGCTAGCTGAATGTCACAGAATCACTGAGAGGAGATCTCAGAAATGGCCCCCAAGCGACCCTGAAGCATGCTGGTTTCAGAACCTCTGTTCTAGCTGTCTTAGAACTCACTCCATCCCTTCTCCCCAGTGACCAGCCTGGCCTTGGTTCCACCAAGCTCCAAGCCTATTCCCAAGTCTGCCTGAAGCCTTGAAGTAGCTGCCCCTCGGCCTCTGAGACCAGACCCCACCCCCACTTCCCATGAGCACGGAAGAGAGCCACGAGTTTAAATTCCAGCTTTGCAACTCTTAGCTCTGTAGCTTTGGCAGGTCCTCAACCTCTGGGGCTCCTGGTTTCCTCACCTATGAAGTGGGGAGAACCCCATGTCCATTCTAGGATTAAAGGCGAGTAGGAATATAAGATGGGAAAATACTGCTTACGGGACAGAGGCATGAGCATCTGTCTCCATCGCCTGGCATCAAATCCAGTTCTCTAAGTCCCAAGTGGCTCATTTGTAAAACAGAGATAATAATAGTACCCACTTTATAGGGTTGGGGGATTAGAGGCGATAATGATAACAGCAATGAATACAAGATAACTGGCAGACAATATAGTATTAATGAAAGGCATAGTGTGGGGTTTTGTAATAGATTGTATTATGTTTATTACCAGTACAGAGTAAGAAATGTCTAATAGCACTTGGCACCTAGTAGGGCCTTAATAAATAAGAGGCATTGTTACCCATTAAATTATTATATATAATTATATATTAATGAGAATGAAAGGTGCCTGGTGCAGTGCTGGGCAAACTGGGGACACCCAGGAGACTGCGGATAGCAGTGCCAGCGAGGGTGATTCTGTCAGCACCCTGTTCATGGTCAGCGTTGCCTAAATGTGGGTCCCATTCCCTCGCTCTTCTCTCTCACCTCCCGTCTCCTCCATGCACAGGAATGATTTCCTGTTTTGCATCCCAGCTCTCACCTGGACCCTGGATCAACACTCTTCTCTCTGGAGGCTGCTCTTTTATTGTCATCATCTTTGTCACCGTGACAGGGAGCAGGAGCCAGGCCTTGGTGTCCCCAGGCCCCCAGTGGGGTGTTCAGATTAGATTAGCTGGCAGCCCTCTTTCCTACTGTCACTAGCTGCCTCTTGTACTGTTGGCAGGGGTGTCATTAAGGCCTCATGGCCTGAGGAGCTAATAGAGACACCAGGGCTCCCAGTCGCCAACGCCTGCAGCAATTTGCACCTACTGACACCCAGAAGCTAATTCCCCTTCATGACCTGACAATTTCCACTGCAACTCTGTCCCCCATCACATCAGCCAGCCCAGCCCCCTCACTCTGATAGATAAATCTGCCCAGAGCCCACTTCTAACAAGGAGGCAGGGGTGTGCCTGGCTCCTGTCCTAAAATAACAACATGGACTGTGGATGTGGTTTCTATCTGTTCTCTTAGACCTCACCTTTCCAGGTCCTTCCAGACCTGGAGTCTCCCTGGTGGAAAATGCAGCTAGATGTGTGATGGGGAAAAATACATAGAATAGACGGGGGTCTATGAAATTATATACCTGGGCCTGTAGTGACACAGACACCAGCTCCACCACTTTCTGAGAGAGTTTATGCTATTGACCTTTCCTATCCAAAATCTGTAAAATGGACTTGACCACACTTCCCCTTCAGAGGCTGCCCCGATGTAGTCTGTGTAAAGCTCTTCGAACAGAGCCTGGCCAATGGCCAGTGCTCATGTACTGTCAATTCTCACTGTTTTAGAGGATCAGCCGTTCAGTTTTTCATTTATTTACACTTTCCATTGATGCTTATGTGCTTTGCAGAGAAATCTGCTGTAGCACCCACAGAGAGGCAGGCTCAAGTCCTGGAAAGGATGGCAGTTTTGTGATCAGAGGAACCTGGGGTCACATCCCCTGACAAAACCATTTATCAGGAGCTCTTCGGCTTCCCTTCCCCCATCTATAGAATGGTAGGAAAATCACTTGAACTTGGCTGGCTAGCCTTAAAGAGGAAAGGAAGTAATGTGTCTAAAAAACATAGCTCCGTGCGTGGCGATGGCGCGTACTCCATGATTCTGCTGAAAGAGAATAGGAGTCTGAGGCAGAGAGAGGAAGAGCAAAGCCAAGGAATTCCTTGAAAAGCGCATGTTCCTGTAAGGGTGCTCTCAGCCTTCCTGAATGCACAGCTTTGCAGGGATATGGGCAAGCATTTCTGGAAACTTCCTGACACCAGGGGCTGGCGCTGTTTTACTGGACAATGTCTATCACGCCCTGGGTGATGCCTTTATTCCACATTGGTCTCAGGAATGGAGTATCTGTAGGCTGATGCATGTGATTACCTGGACAGGGGACCCATCCCTTCTGTGGCACCCCGAGATGTGGGTGCCACGGCGGACATGCAGGCGGCGGTGGCTTCCCCTTTTATGAGGAGCGATGGGGTAGGGTGGGATTCTCACTTCTTCATGCAGAGCCCCCGATGCTATGGTGTGATTACCAGGCCCCTCCCCTCCCACACCCCGCCAGTGCCCGGCCGGCACGGCTGCAGAATGCAAACATCTGCCGGCATCATTAAGGCATTTCTATACAGCGCCGGCCAAGGGCTGACCCTGGGACCATTTCCACCATTAGATTTGAATGACCTCAGCAGCAGGGCTGAAAGGCCGGAGTATTAATTCACAGAACCACAAGCTCAATTTAAGATTTAATTTGAGATAACGAAGAGCTACTGAAAGTGTATTCAAACTTCTAAGCAGGCAATAAAGGGCCTTTCCCTGTTTTTCAAGTTGAATATGAATCCAATATTTCTTTAGCAGAATTTATTCACAAATTTACAAACAACATGCACGCCTCCTTTCTCTTTTCCCAGTTCCTTTTGCTTCCCCGAGCCCCCATGTGATGTTCCTTTTAAGTAGCATCCCCCCCCCCCTTTCGTCCTAATTTACAAATGGCTGCCCTTTAGGGATTGCTTTTCTGTTTGATTATATCCTTGAAGAGAAAACAGGCTTCTTTAGGAGTCTCTCCCAACATTCTGGTTCCCTCGGACCCCATCTTAAATAGGCTAAGTGTGTGTGTTCAACAACAGGGTGTCCTATAGAGAGCTGTGGCCCTGCAATGTATTCTACTGTTTCCTCTGGGAGGGAAAGCGACGGGATTCAAAGCAATACACCACCCATTTGGAAAACTGTGCTTCTCGGTTCTGGTAAACTGTCTAGACTCTGAAGATTTTATTTCCAAAATATTTAAAATTCTAGCTGGAGATGGAAATTTCAGTTGCTTCAAGTAGATTTCAAGGCACCAAAGAGTTTATTTTAATATTTAAAATTCTAGCTGGAGATGGAAATGGCCCGCTTTGGACTCAGAAGCCTGAATCTTAGATGGTATTTAATGAGTAACTATTGGGTGTCTGGCACTATTCTATTTATTGGGTAACTATTGTGTGTCTGGCACTGTTCTGGTGCTTTCTTTGCATTTCTCAAAGACTCAGCCCAGCTTAGAAATAAAGAAATGTGTTTAAATCCTTGCAAGCAAAGTATCCGTGCCTCTTTCCTCACCTCAGTGCTTCCTGGAAGCAACTTTAAAAGTCATAAACATCATCAACATATGAGTATAAATATACTGCCAGTCACCTGAACTTGACCCTGTGACCCTGCTGGTAATGTACAACCCTCCTGGGAACTGCACTGCAAACATGCTGGTCTCTCTTAAGATCATATGATGTGCAAAGGCAAGGACCACAGCCTTTCACAATCCTGCAAGTAATTTACTTTATTTGTCTTTGGGTTTTCAGAATGAGAAGCCAGGGGTAGGTGGACGGAGGGGGCATTAAACTGGAGGCCGGACATAGCTGGTTTGGCTGGCTTTCAACCCACCTTCATCTTGACCAGCTGGGTAGCCTGGGGCAAGTCTGTCTACACATCGGGGCCTCCGTTTCCTCACTTTCTGTTATTCTTCTGCTCCTCAGGTAGAGATGAGGCTTACCATAGGGGATGAGTGAGTAGGTGTGAAGCCACAATTCCTGACACACAGAAGACACATAGGGGAAAGGCTCAGAGAAATGACCCACATGGGTATAAAGCGGTATAGTGGGTGGGACAGTGTCCCCCAAATTCATGCTCACCCAGAACTGCAGAATGGGACTTTATTTGGGAACTGGGTCTTTGCAGAGGTAGTTAATGATAAAGATCAGAAGATACTGAGTTAGGGTGAGTCCTAAATCCAGTGACTGGTGTCATTATAGGAGACACACAAAGACACAGAGAATGGAGGCAAAGACTGGAGTGATGTGTCTACAATCCAAGGAATGCTAAGTGTTGACAGCAACCAGCAGAAGCTGGGAGAGAAGCATGGGATGGATTCTCACTCAGGGCTCCCAGAAGGACCCAACCCTGCCAATGCCTTGATTTTAGATGCCCAGACTCCTGAACTGTGAGGGTAAACTTCTGTTGTTTTACATCACCAAGTTGTGGTAAATTGTTATGGAAGCCCTCGGAAACCCATACAAGTGGAAGGGTTTACCTTCAAACATGAGGCACTTTCTTAAGAAAAGGCCTGGTATTTTTATTGTCATTGAGGTTCTCAGCATTTCTTGGGGTGGAGGAGGCACTACTCCTGAGTCTGCCCCAGGGATCCCCCCAAAAAATTCCTGGATTGTCTTGGCAGTCAATGGTTAACTTTACTAATAAAAAGGGGCTGTGAAGAACTTTTCAGATCACCCGTTTGGAACATTGTTTTTAAGGATGGCAAGTGATTTAGGAACGTCAAGGTGTCCCCAGACAATATGCTTGCATATCATTTGATCCCATCATTATTTCCAGTGCTGGGGGCCTGTGGCCCTCAAGTACATTGGGTCACTGAAGACAATGATATAGATAAATGGTGGCTAAATGGCTCACTTATTACTACAACTTGCCTACTGAGCTTGGCTCATGTCTTCCAAGAATCAGAGAAAGCTAAAAAAAATGCAAGAGGAGTGAGTTGAACCCATAGAGGCCAGCCCACTGGGTGGGAATGCAGAAGAGTGGACGCTTGTTATGGGATGAACAAGAGAAGGCTATGGGCCAAGTACACTGGTGAGGCCTTCACCACTATGACTTTCATATAATTTTCACAAGCTTTCATTCTAGAGCTGAGCACAATGAGTAGACAAATTAAGTGACTGGGCCTGAAACATTCAACTCAGGAAACAGATGCCAGCCTAGGCTTCCTGACTCTGCTCTCAACTCACAGGCTTGGCCTCTACTTTACAGTCCTTCTCTCTGTGCTATTGAATTTCTGCCAATATTCTCACTTGGGCTTCAGAAACCTTTGGAATTAAGTAGGACTGGCTCTATTTTAGAGAAGAGATAAAAACCCCAAACAGTTGAGTAGGCTCTAAAGCTAGTTACATGGTAGAGACAACACTCAAACCCAGGTCTGCCTTGTCCCAGGGCTGTCTACACTACTTCAAGGCCTGAACCAGTAGGAGCTGCAGAGTGGCTCCTACCAAGCCTCAGCCAAAGAGAAGAGTTTTGTGTGCTGTAAGAGGTGATGGTGTGGGAAGGCTGGGGTAGAGGACATCATGGAGCAGCAGCTGGGATGTGTCCACGCTGGAAGGAAGGTGGTCACTGGTGTGTGGCTCAGGTTCCCTTCCAGGAAGGCGTGTGGCCTTCAGATGTCAACCTCTGCAAGAATGCCTCAACTGAAGAGAGCCAGGTCCTTCCTAGGGCAAGGTCACATCCTTCCTGGGGCAGTCCACCCAATAACTAGTCAGGAAGGGGTGTGAAGGCCTGAGCACATTAACCCAATGGGGGTTGACACTATGCTGCGCCCTTCTAGCTCCAGACCTCTCCAAGAGGCCCTTGCCCAGCTACATTTCAGCTTGACTTCTCCCTCTGGCCATGCCAGCTTCATTTCACAGGAGTGGGCCCTAAGACAAGTTCTGCAGGATAAGCATCCTCTCAGAGTTGGCTCCCTGGGAAACCCACACAAGGTTTCTCATTTCTAAAGAAAACTATGAGGTTTCTCATTTCTAAAGAAAATCTGACCTTTCACAGGGGCAATCCGACTGACTGCCTGGAGTCCTTTTTCATCCAAGTCAGAGGGTGGAGAGGCATGGCCCTGAGGAACAGACAGAGCTGGGACCTGAGAGCTTCCTGGGAGTTTTAGGAGGAAGCTGGGAGAGGATAGAGCTCGTCTAAGTGGGACCTGTGTGTCTACACATGAAAGGCGCATCCCCAATGCCCGCAAGTGTAGGACTTAACAGGGGCTAAACTTGAACTTTTTTGTTGACATAATTAGCGTTGGCTCTATGTAAGAGGCTTTGTAGCCAACTTGGCATGAGTTTGTGAGTTTTGATTGGCAAATTTGAAGCAAAGTTCAGCCAAGCTCTATATCTATTTTGTACTGTGCCTTCTGAGCATCTAAAACAGCCACCTCTTCTGATAGATGTTCACTTTTATGGTTGTTGGTACTGAAGACATTAGCTCTTTACGTGGACAAATGCTTCTGGCAGGCCAGGCTGTGTGAGGAGGGCAAGAAATGCCTTTGGGTTCCTCCGAAAATTAATGTAATAAGATGCATTAATCAGAATTCTATCAAGTCTACACACTTGGCCTGGGCTTAAGAGGCAATACTCTGAAATTGCAGTTGGCTAAGCTCCCCTATTCTTTGCGAATCAGAGTGGGAAGGAAAAATGGAACAGAGCTAATGTTTAAGAAAAACTGGCAACGGGAAAAAGGTTCAAGCAACTTTTAATCCCTCAGCTCCACTAGGGGCTGCAGAGGGTTACGGACGATTTGATCTTTGTGTTTCTAAAGTTCCCGCAGACTGGGAATCAGAAGCAGTTGGTCAGACCCCGAGCCAGCTCAGGACCGGTCCTGGGCAATGGCTGGGGCCCAGGCGATTTACTTGTTTGCTTCTAACTAAAATAACTGACTTCAGGACTTGCAATGGAATCTTGGCTACTTTTCACCTTCAGATGTTTGTAACCAGGTGAGGAGAAATTGTGGAAGCGGAAACAGATTACACAGAGGAGCATGCTGGCACTGAGTGACTTTTGACTTAAAGATTACCTTCTCAAGAAACCGAACACAGAGCTGCGAAATCCGAGCCAGTCCCGGTGTTTCCATAGCCATCGCAGCATTTTAGATGACACTATATATTTCCAAGTCACATAATGGTGCCCTGAACATTGTACTGAATTTGGTTGTCTTTGAATGTGACATAGCTGCATCTGTGTTTACTATTATAACTCAGGACCCAAGAGATGCATATTTTTAAAGACAAAGGGCCAGGCTTTTGTGGAAATGCCCCCACCCACCCCCCTCGTATCAAGAAGAAAAAAAAGAGTGGCTCCTGCTTGTCTGGTAGACTTCAGTAATTGGCAGGATTTTGAGTAAGCTCTTTTAAGAGCCCTTCGTTTCTATTTTCACATTAAACACACTTGCAATATCTATTAAAAGCACAAATACTGAAGCACACACCAAGACTATCAATGAGCTTACATCTGGAGTCCTCGGTACATCAGGGGAAATGAAGTGCACATTCATATAGTTGTATTTCTTGGGAACTCACATGTGGGAGGGGAAGATGATCCCCTTTTTCTCTCCCCTCCTGGACCGAGCCAGTGTCCCACATTTTACATCTATTCTATATCCGAGGGCTTATCTAAAGGGGTCAAGTTCAGGATTTGATTAAAACAACAAATACTGGATTCTGCCTTCATTTTGAGGAGTATTTGCATTAAAGCCTGGAGTATTCCACAGGGAAAAGTGGAACACATACATGGATTTTTCTGCCATGTTCTGCCTGGGACCCCGTGGCCTCACATTTCTAGGATGATTGAGCAATATCCCAGGAAAGACACACAAGGTCACCCAGGGGACTTGGGAACATCTGGGAGAGAGCGGGGTCAGTGAGTGGGTTGGGGAGAGCCTCCAGGCCCTGAGCGGAGCTTCAAAATCATTCTCAAGGTTACATTCGGGCGCCGACAGAGCCAGATGTGAGCGTGGACTTGAAGGCAGCCAAGCAGCGGGATGAGGGTCATTTAATCACGGGCAGAGAGGTCTGCTTGCAGCTGCCCTTGGCCTCAGACTGGCAGTTGCACATCTAGCTCTTTAGCTTCTTTCCAGATTTCTTTAAAAGAACAGGAAGAATGGAGAGACGGAAACCCAAGGGAAGGAAACAGAGCCATAACTCAGCAGAAGTCTTCTTTCAGAGTCTCCCTCCGCCCATAAAACTCATAAATATGTGTTTTGGATGAAAGTTTATGCATTGGGCAAGGATATGGTCATGGTCTGAGATTCCAAACCCTACCTATTGGTCAGGATCCTGGCAAGATACAGAGGGCACACTCTAAATGGGTAACTTGAGGAACTTTGAATAAAGGCACTGTTTGCAAAGGTCATTGCAGGGTCAAAGGAACCAGTGAGGTTTGGGGCAGTATCCTGGGGTAAGTCACAGTGGAACAAGCTCCCCACCCTTGACAGCTGGACAGTGGGAACTTTCTATAGAGGGAGTCGGCCAACCCACACGCTGCAGGGAGCAAGCCTGGGGACTGGAGAGCCTAACCTCGCTTTGTTCTGAATTCCTGTCGGTGCCCATCGTTGCTAAATCTGACCTGAGGATGAAAGGCAAGACAGCCCATGAGGTCTGCCTCCTGGGACACTGGAGCAGGGTAGGAGGGGTGCTGAGGGGGCGAAGACAGCCAGCTCATAAATCATACTCTAAAGGGCTTTAAGGGTCTCCAGGGCCCTGCTGCAAGGGCAAATGAGAGGTCCAGTGGGCACGGCATGGCCACGCTTCCCCAAATTCAACAGAGAGACCTTGGCTGTGAGGTTTAATACATTAGCGAGCCGCATCAGGTGTTATTTGGAGGTAGGGCTCTTTTCCCAGTAAGATCTGATTCAGGAACCCCTGGCCTAGATGTTTCTCTGGTATCTCCCGGGTCTGTGGTGTGCGATTCCATAGGAAGAACTGGGTATAATCAAGAGAGTGCACGACTCAAAATCACATTTGCCAGCAAAGAGCACTGACATTTTTTTCCATCCATGGCTACCACCCCTTTTGTTTTGTATATATGTGGAAAAGCCAACATTTTGAAACATATGTTGATTTTAAATTTTTTCCGAGGAGGCCACATCTTGGTAGTTTTATTTGACAGTGTAACATTGGGGAATCTAAAAATAAATAAAGTCCTTTTTTTTTTTTTTTTAAATGGAGTGCCTTTGAATTAAAATGGAAACATGCATATCTGTTTCAAGATTTCTAGGAAAAAAGGAGATATTTCCACAGGAGGATAAGAGGGAGAAGGAGGGACAAGGGAAATCAAACACAAGACAGATGAAAAATTATTGCCTTAAAGACACACAAAGCAGAGGCACATTGTTGCTGAAATTCTCTAATAAAAAATAACTGGAATGCTTCCCAGTACCTGGGCCCACTGGCTGGCAGGGAACGGACCAGCAAAGTGGGACTGTCTCCTGTGATGGCACTCCCTTGGGCACAGAAGACTCAGCCAGGTGTGCCAGGATGCAGATATTAGAGCTGGAAGAGACAAGGAAGACACATAAAAGAAACAACAGGTTTCTCAACCCAGGGAGAGGTAAAATAACCTACAGCTTGGGAGTGGGGGCAGGCCAGCCTCAGGAAGGTTGGGGTTGGGGCTCTTCCTTTCCTAATATAGATTAATGACTTGCTCAAGCAAGCAGCTACGGATTTGCCAAATGTGCTGACCGCCTGAAATTAGCAAAGGTGGTGACTAAGGAAGGAAGGAAAAAAAAAAAGAGTGGAGTCTGAATTCACCTCACTCATCCTGGTCTGACATATGACAAACAAAATGAACAGCGACAAAGAGAAAGCAACAAGTATTAGGTAGTGGAAAACAAACACCAAATAAATGTGATTGATCTCAAAGGAGGCCTTCTGTTGTTGGTAAGACCTTGGGATTACAATAGGCACACATGCTCACACTGCAAGCCCCCCACCGCCAGCCAGACTCACACAGGCCCAGAGCAAAGCCAAGCACAGAAGAGTAATATGGGCACAATTGTATCTCTTTTAACCAGGACAAAATGTGTTTGCCCAGAAATTAGAATAGATTCTCCTGGATGGTGGCAAAACTCAGCTCAAGTATCGCACTCCTCTTGTCACCTTATAAAAATGTTCTTAATCTAACACTTGAAAGGTATTAGGGAAAGGGTGGAGGCTAATTCTCAGACTTAAGAGCCTGAGTGTTCTTTAAAGGACTATAAATATCCAGTTTAGGAGGCAAGAAAAAGAAAACGAAAAGAAAACATTTAATGAAAAGTTATTTAGGGCCAGAAATATCTTTGTGAGGGGGATGACTCTATGGCAGCAAAACAGCAAACACCACAGGCAATAGAAAAGGTAAATTTGAGCAGCTGATTAAATTTTCTTTTCCTGAATAAAAAAGTATTAACTAATTATGGGGGGGGGGGGGGCGGAAAGATGTGCATGCAAATTTCAACAACAACGAAGAACACAAGGAAAACACAAGTATCCAACTATTCTTTACAACGTGATTGAAATAATAGAATTTAGCATAAATTTAAAAGAAAATGAAAAGAAAGGAAGAGAGGGAGGGGAAAGAAGAAAAGATAGCAAATGCAGTGAACGTACACAATGACAGTTTCTCAATAGCATTCTAGTGACATGAATATTCTAGCAAATATAATTCCCCAAAGTGGAGCATCCACCCAGGGAGCCTATGAATCAAAATCAAGAGAGGATAGATGATCCTGAGTTCACTGGCAATTTCAGAATTCTTTAAAAAATATATACCTGGATGTGTACACCCGCGAGCATGAGTGTACACACGGGTATGCCTCGGCATGTCACAGAACACTGATTTTCCCAGACTGTGAATTACGGAAGTCCCTTCGGACTTTTTAATCGGTTGTTCACATGCATTCCTCTGACATTCAGAAGAGGAGAGAAGCCAAGTCTTCACACTGGCACACTGCGTGCCTGTCTCTGTCTTTGTCCATGTCTAAAATATAGAACAAGTTCCTGAAAATCAGGAAAGCCCCTCTATGTGTCCTAGGTTGACCAGATAGACGTCTGGCGTCAGGGCCTGGGTTCTGGCTGTGATATCTTCCTAACTGTAGGAACACCGAGTCCTTGCTGCATTACTGTCACTTCTGGCTTCATGAGAAAATGACGGAGCACTTGTCTTTTTACATCTCACGCTGTCATTCGTCTTTCTCTATGGAGTTTTGTGTGTTTTTTTCTCTCTCTCCTGCATAAGATGCTTTGTCTCCAAGGAGAGAGTCTTAATATAGTTATTTCTTCAGAGGACAGCAAATCTAGTTTATATCCCCACCCACTTCCACACTTGATATTATGGCCCACTTCAGTTGGGATTAGGCAGGCTTAACAATTAGAAGCAAATGTCCTGTGGAGCAGGCGAGGGTCACTCGGAAGGAACAGCTGAAGGGAACATTCTCCAGGCTGCAGAATTTGTCAAGGCGGTCACGGCGGTAGCGAAAGATGCTTTAATCAGTTGTTCGCTGTTAATTCCTTTTGCTAGTAAACATGCCTCCGAGAGTCCCAGGTGATACAGGGACCAGTACTTCCTAGGGATGTTCTCTATACTGACATGCCACGTTGGATGGCTTGTCGTTCTCAAACGTGGAACACAACCGTGGCTACGATGCGCACGCAAACATGTTAGCTTAGCGTATGCAGCAGGGGACATGACTGGGCAGAGCCTGATGCGGTTTAGGTGAGCTGCTATTGAACAGCTCGAGGTGGAAATTGCACACTGGCTGGAAATAGCGCTATGTTCTAGTAGATATTTCTTGAGTGCTTCAGCATAGTTTTGTAGCATAGGGCAGTGGACACCCACAGCTCTGAAGGGGAGTATCAAAGGACCTTCTAATAAAACTGTGTGAGGGCTCCCCTTCCCAATACTACTCTTAATTCACTGGTGAGGGGATTTGGAAATGTGCATCGGGGCCCGAGAGATTCCCTGGAAGCACAAAGAAACTCTTTCTCTCTGGAGAATCCATGTTTGTGTGTGTGTGTTTAAATTGATTTTAGAGAGGGAGGAAGGGGGAGAGAGAAAAAAAAACATTGATTTGTTGTTCCACTTATTTACACATTCATTGGTTGATTCTTGTATGTGCCCTGACCTAGGACTGAACCCACGACCTTGTCTAATTGAGAAGATGCTCTAACCACTGGGCACTCGGTCAGGGCAAGACCCATGTTCTTAATGTTTCTCTGGTATTATGAGATTTGCTAGGTAAACAGGATACCAAGGGTGCCCCCAAAAAAACATGCCTTGAAGGGGCGAGTATGAGCTGCACCCCCAGAAGAGAGGGCAAGTTTAAGGGCATGGTCAGCTGGTGCTCATCCACTGGGAAGAGCAACCGAAGCGCTTACACGAGCTTCCGAGTGGGGCTCTAGGGTGCACGGGGCACCCCCCCCTGCCCTTCCTTCTTCCTCCCCCGGCCAAGTCTGAAGGAACTGTCATATCTGCAGGGGCAAGCACAGCCCAGGCTCCTTGCTGGTAGGCCCATTTGCTCTTTTTCTAGATGGCATTTGGAACTAGGACTAGCCCTTTTCTACTGGATTAAGTCTCTGGGTTATGGAAAAGCTGATGGGAGGAGAAAAATACAAGGAGGCACCAAAAATAAATAAATAGCCGGACTCCTGCCTATTTGGGGCAATGGAAGTGGGAAGGGAAGGGAGAGTGGCAGGGGACACCAGGGTAGCTGGGGTGGAGGGGTAAGCTTCAGTTATTAACCTGAAAACTAAGAACAGATTTTTATCTCATATGTACCTGTTGGGTAAGCAAAGCATATATGCAATACAATAAAAACCATTTGCATTCAAAAAATGGTCCTTCCTTCCCAGAATACGAGGGTGGATTTTCTTTAGCTCTCCTTTGTGGCTTTGCTCTGGTTTTGGTCTTCCCTTAGGTCCCTCCCCACAAAAAAACTGATTTCTTAAAACATTCTGCTCAGACATTCATTTCTAGTAACAGGGCGCACGGTCTAAAGCAAACCACGCAGGAGAAGCACTTGTACATTTTCTCACCTGACTTGAGGCTGCCTCTGAGAAGGGAGCGGGGAAAAGGGGTGGAAACTGCTCTCTCCACACGGATGGCGCACCGTGTGGCCTCAGTGCTTCGTGGCGACCGCAGCTCGTTAGCTATATAGTTAGCACGAAGCATGCGACCTGTGGGGCCATAAAACTCCCCATTATAATTCATCAGGTCCTGAGAGTTCTCCTAAGTACATTTAGATCAAGAGCATGACATTTCCCCCTAATGGTGGCATTGGCTAATGGCCTAACCGACTCCGATGGCTCCTCCAAGCCACACGATTATATTGTGTCTGTTCAAATGAGTGGCTGTCATTGAGGGAGACAGGTGGACTTGGAGGAGCAGTTTAGGCCGGTGGTCAAGACCACACACAAGGGCGCTGAGGAAGTTAGAGCCTTTGAGCCCCGGTTTACTCATTTTTGAAGTAGAGATATTAATATTGACCTCTTGGGTCTGGTGTGAGGATTATATGGAATGAATGCTTGGCTCTGTGTAGGAAATCAGAGACGATGGCTTATTTTTCTGTTGGAACTTATGCTTAAATCAGCGAGGCATTGAGGAAGAAATCCCGCTACCCGGCCCCATGGATGGACATCAGCCTCCTTCCCCTGGTGGTTGCACATTTTTCTAGTATGAGAACACCTTTTATGACATCAAAATTCACAGACACCCACGCTTTAGCAGCCATTAATTGAGTAAATACGTAATAATCAAGTGCTACTATGAAGTCAGTAATACATATTTTGTTTTGTTTTGTTTTTAATCCACAGCTGAGGATATTTTTTCCATTGCTTTTCAGAGGGAGAGGAAGAGTGAGAAAGAGAGAGAGAGAGAGAGAGACATTGATGTGAGAGAGACACATTGACTGGTTGCCTCCCACACATGCCCTGACGGGGGCCGGGGATAGAGCCTGCAACCAAGGTACATGCCCTTGGCCAGAATAGAACCCAGGATCCTTCAGTCCAAAGGTTGACGCTCTAACCACTGAGCAACACCAGCCAGGGCAAATTCCATAATACCTTTAAAATGAGTTCCTATTTACACATCACAATAGGACTTTCCCACCGCTGAAAACCTATTTGCACCTACATATTATTTATTCCATCTAGAATACCATATTGCAGCATATATGGATTTGAAGAAACTTTATAGTAGCTCCTGGTTATACAATAGTAAGTAGCTTCCTCTCTGAGGATCAGTTAAGGGCTGTTAAAGGCTGGGACCCTTCAATCTAAGAAAATATTTCTTTCTAGGAAGCACAAATGCTCCTAGGTGAAATTGAGTTGCTTTATCCCACGGCACCCTGCATTTACCACATTTGAATCAGGTTTTAGCCACTGTTATTAATTAGAAACAGCCTAGAAGCAAAAACATTTAAAATAAACCCGAGCCCTGGATGTTAAAGCTGTCATTTTTTCCTATGGCCTCATGATTCAACGATTAATGGACCTTAAAACAGTCATAAAACACCAAGGCCCTTGCTCAAGCTCAGAAGAACAAGAATAGTTTTACTTTGCTCCAGTCTTCTCGTTTTAAATTCATTGGGTGTCATCAAGCTCTGTAAACACTTTTAAGTATTTTGACTTTGTGGTATAAGATGTTGTTAACCTGTTTCCTCCCTGACCTTCATTGCCTAGCAGCATGTTGTGACTCAGTGGAAAATTCATGAAAAACAGCAAGGATGTACTCAGTGACATGGATCAGGACACAATAAACCTAAATAATGGCGCTAATGTGCAGATTCTGATTCAATAAACTAACTCGCTGAAGATTTATGGAGCATCCAGTCTGCACCAGGCACTCGGTGGACACTGACACAGATAACATATTTTATTTTCACTGCCCTCAGTATAAACACAAGGGGTCAGCATCAGTGTCCCCCATTTCATAGATAAGTACACTGATGGCCGTTGCAGGAGTTAGTGATGGGCAGAGGTGGGATTCAAAAACTAGGTTTTCTGACTCCCAAATAACACTTCTTTGTTTCCAATACACCACTTCAGGATATTAACCTTTTGCTTATGGTCTGTGAAGACTGTACTTTTCAAAAGTGCCATGGCAATATTTCTAGACCCACATTCCCTTCCAGAACCCTCCCACTGCCCCATCAAGAGGGAGAGTCTGCTTCCTCTCCCTGTAAACCTAAGCAGGCTTTTGTGACTGCCGGGACAAAGAGAATGCAGAAAACTCAATGCTACATGACTTCTGCGGCTAGGTCCTAAAAGGCAATACAGAGCCTGCTTGGATCTCTCTCTCAGGATACTTGCTCTCGGCGCCATGCTGCCATACTGTGAGGAAGACCAAGATACGTGGAAACAACAGGTGGGTGTCCCAGCCAATAGTCAAGATCGCCCTCCTAGACTCATGAGTGAAAAATGTTCAGATGACCCCAAACCTCAGCTGACGCCGACTGGAGCAGAGACAAGCTATTCCTGCCAAGCCCTGCTAAGGCCACGGATTCAAGAACAACATAAATGTTGTCATTTTAAAGCACTACACTTTCGGGTGGTTTGTTATATACAACAATAGTTACTGGAACATGATCAAACTTTAATGAAACTGCAGAATAGACAAATGCTTTAATTCCCTCATCAAAGACACCCAATGGCTAAAGGATGGCTCCCCATGTAAGAAATCCTGACAGGAAAAGAGAAAGGCTTTGGCTGTAGAGAAACACTGAGAATTTGGAAGGCTTATTATATCAGGGAATTAAATGGAGCATTTGATAGAAAAGAAAACAGAATGCCTACTGAATATACCACAAAGTTCAGATTTATGACGTTATTTGTTTATTGCTTTGACTACCAACATCTATCTATAGCCTCAAATGGCTTTGAACTAATTGACTAGTTTGGCTCTGAAAGGCTTCATGGCTCAAGTGAATCTTCCAATTCTGTCTCTTGGGGGATCGGAGTGGCAGTGGGTTTATTCCACAATGCTCAGAAGATGAGAAAAATGTTGCTGGAATGCTAGACAGGGAGCCCAACAAGGCAGGAGGACATCTTACTCATGTCTGGATTCACAGATCCTGGCCTTGTCCCTGGCTATTTATAGAGAAATTGAAAGAAAAACTGGATAACCTCAGGGATACAGCCATACAAACAATTAAAGAAGGTTGGCAAAGCATGGCAGTGACTTCTACTTGACACTCACACGTTCACCAGAATAAGAGGTTATGTCTTAGCAATGAATAACCTAGAGTCCGAGGCGCTCAGCATTTCCAATGCATCCTCAAGGTGGCTCCTTCCTATCTGTGTCGCCTGTGTTTGACAGCCCAGAGGTGCTGGTGAACTAATTAGATCCCTCTCAGATACACGTTTCCTTTCTTGGTTAAGTCTGCTTTGCCTATCTTAAAAATTTTACCGTCTACTACTTAAATTTTGCTATTTTGATAGTAATATTCTTACCTTCATTTATTTGACTTATATATACAGACATTTTTATTTTTAAGATGTATTGCAGATATCAGGAGAAAGACATTTCGCATGGGCTTCCCAAAGTCAGAAAATACAGATGGAAACCATCCAAAAGTATGGGGGGAGATGTCTCAATCTTTCAGGAGCTGTTACGTGTGAAGAAATTTATATTAATTGGGTTGCTTTTAAAACCTGTAACACTGCCACTGCTACATCCTTAGAATCACAAAACGCCTAAGGTATAAACAGGATTATTTTTTTCTTTTTATTTATGGCTGTGAATTTTCTGTGCACACCTGGACTATCAAGGTAACTTTTGCTATAAACAGCATTTTAAAATTATCACATAAAAAACTATCAAGCACTAAATTAGAAAAAAACAGAAATTCGCAAGTGATAGTTAAATTTATGAAGCAATTCTGCTACACTCAAAGGCTCATTGCTTGACTTGTAAAAAAAAAATTTGAGCTGCGTGTAAGGCCTGGGTAAGAATTTTTCTCCAGTGGGGGAACCACAAGCCACACCAGACCCCAAATGAGAGTCACATGCAGAACATATGCGCTTGGGATGTGCGCTTGTTTGCATGACTAATGGTGATAATATTAAAAGTCTTTTCTCATCATTTCAATTCTTTTTTTTTTTTTTTTGGCTGAGTGCCTTTTTTTGCTACCTCCAAGAGCTGTTAATTTTGCTCACTGCTGAGCAAAAGTCAAAGTCAGAGTCTAAACAGCTTGTAATGAGTTTTCAATGGCCCATCTCAATGAAATTGAGGGCAAAGACCAGCCGGCTCAGGCAATGTCAGCCCTCGGAATTTATTAGCGAGGGCGAGTTGTGTTGGGGGAAGGAGCAGAGGAGGGACTGAGGTTCCTGGGCTCTTCAAGAGGGGCCCTAGCCCTTATTAAAAAGTGGTGACAGCAGGGCACACGCCATCAGGCCTATCTGCCCTCAGCCCCCGTGGTTGCAGGGTCATGCCTGGCTGGGGAGCGAAGGAGAAAGGAGTCAGTTTCCATCTCGTGATGCTGCTGTTACTCCTGTCTACCTCTGGCCCCCCAAGGATCCAAAACAACATCCCCCGAATACCACCTCTGCCCCCACCCGCACCTGGCTCAATCTGCTGATGGTGATTTAGGCAAAAGGGGGCAGAATTCAGTTTTTTGAGTTCTTTCATTTGTTCAGTTCTGTTTAAATTTCTCTGTCACACCCATTGCCTACAGATCCCTTGTGATTTTGCTCCCAAGAATGAATATCCATTAAAACCACACACTGCTTTTCTGCACAAGCGCAGCATCTCCCTATAAAACAGAATTCTGCATGAGCCTGACAACTAAATTCTACACTTGAGAGCAGAGATCAATTTGACAATAGATTCTTTGGCCAAAAGAAACGCAAGGCAAACCACTAAAATAACAGACTTGAGCAAGGTGGTGGGTGGTTTGAGGTGGGGGAAAGAAACTTACTTCTGCATAGCCAGATGTTTTTATTTTAGGAGGAACCTGTGCGGTTTGTGCTAAGCGTTGACATGTCCTGCGAGTGGAATAAATTAGGACTGTTGGATCCTCTAAGATAAATTTTTATACAATTGATATTAAATTATGATCGATTCTAATATATTTTTACGAAGGACCTACTAACTGTCAACCCCAGTGCCAAGCACCAGGGATTTCATGGCAGGCCTAGTGATGAAATTCAACTCACCTTTTTCACCACTCATTCATTTCTTCAATCTTTCATTCATCGATTCATTCACTTACTACATTCACGAAGATTTATTAAGTACGTGCTAAGAACAAAGTTATGAACTAGGTTCGAGGGGGAAATATCCAGTCCCTATCCTCTACTAATTTAGATTCTAGTGAAAATTCCAGATGAATATAGTGGATTTCTAAAGACTTCCACAGACCACTCACTTCATATTTGTTTAAATAGACTTGTTTTCCCAGCATTCACCTTGTCCAACTTATTCATTCATTTCTATTCATAATCATGTCCCTTTCCATGTCCCACAGCATTGCTGGGAAAATTAAACATGCATTAAATGTCTCACACAGAGTAAGAGTGTGTTGTATGCATTCAATAAACAGCCAAAAAGAAACACAAAAACCCCAAAACCACCAAATGTTGCTCTTTGTGTTTAACATATCTGTATATTTAAAAAGCATGCCCCATCTAAAAGTGGGAATTACTCATACACACATCCTCAGTCGTTTTCACAATGACAATAATGCTAATAACAAAAACAGTAAGAAGAGGCCTCGGTGGCAGAAGCCATTACTCGGTGCCAAACTCTGTGATAGACCATTTACACCCATTATCTCATTAAATTCTCATTTAACCTACAAGTCAGGTACTATTTTTATCCCATTTTGCTGATAAAAGGTTGACAGAGGTTAAGTGATTTACCCCAAATCACAAAACCAGTGTGCATTTCAGATCAGGGAAATCTGACTTCAAAAACCTATAAAATAGCGAAACCCTGTTTAGATCATAAATTCTACCCAGCTTTAATCTTTTAAGTGAAAATTGAAATGTCCCTTTGTCTGAAAGAGAAATGTAATTGATCCATACGCACTACAGAGAGGGACTATAAAGATGTGTGTAGGTGCTCGAAATAGTTCTACCTCCAAAACTCACCACCGACTTTAAAACTCCACTGGCAACCTTGTTCAGAAACAAAAAGGGGGAGACACTGTTAGTGGGGGTGAGAGCTCAAGAATTCCTGTGACAAGGACCAGATTCCTTAGGGACTTATCAACTGCATGCAAATACTAGGGGCATAAATATCCTCATAGGAAGTTAAAAATGCTAAGTGTTTCTAAAAAATAAGAAAGAGAGAATTACACATACAGCTGCCCAGAAAACTGTAGCATGAAAAAAATGTACTTACTTGGGGCAATACTTATGCTTACAATTTTTGTATTTTATCAAACTTCCCTATGAGAGCCTGGTGTTTAATGTTTTCTATTGGGTAGAACCTCACTACAACTTTCTAAACCAGCGACTTTCAATCTTTTTCATCTCATGGCACATATAAACAAATTACTAAAATTCTGCGGCACACCAAAAAATATATGTTTTGCTGATCTGACAAAAAATATTGGTATAATTTTGATTCACTCACACCGGACATCTATCGGCGCGTTGGCTGTGGTCATTTCTTTATTTGACAGTCTACGGGAAAAGGGGTCAGTGCCCCTGACTCAACAGTCAGGTAGTGCATATTTTAAAAATTCTTGCGGCACAACAGTTGAAAATCGCTGTCTGAAACCATCAGACTATTTGTTGACTAAGAAAGTCGGTCAAAGTGAGTGCAGAGGAGAAAATGTTATCTCTGGACTAGTTTGCTATTGTAACCAGCCTGATAAAGACTAGACACACCAACGTAAGCCAAGTGAGCCAACTAAGCTTTTGGGTTTTTGAACAATTCTCTCATTCTGAAAAGTGACCCTAAATCAAGCAAGCTCCCACACGAACCCCCTCAAACGTCTGCAGTCGAGCCTTTGCTGGGGCTAGCTCCCCCCTTGCGGTCAGCTGATGCTGCAAAGCATTTATTTAGCAAAGGAAGCAAATGACAAATCCTTCAGTGAGGACAAGGCCATGCATGTCGCCGACTAATTCTGATAGCGTATGCTTGCCCCCACTCCTCAGCCCTCCGGCTTCTTAGGAGAAGAAAGCAGCGGAGAGTAACACCCTCTTTGGGGTGATTTTCACTCCCCAGTATCTAGAGGTTCCTGCAGAATCATAACCTGAAGACATCACATCCCTCCATCCGGTCGCCGGTTCCCAAGCAGAGCCTCAGAGCAACACGTCTGTCCTTGTGCTGAGGGCCCATGGCGTGCCCCAGGGGGAACCCAGCCCCTCCCTGGCACTCCTCCCAAGTACCCTGGCTGCAAAGTCCAACTTTTTTTTTCTTTTTTTTTTGCCACGGAACAGTGAACATTTACCCAATCATTAAAATCGCATCTACCGCGATATTTTTTCTCCTTCTCAGTTTTAATACATTTTTATAATTGCATTGAAGATAGTCTAACCCTGTTTTTAGTGCAAAGATAAAATTTATGAACCGTGACAAATGTATCGTCTTAGCGCCAACCCCAACGATAACAATGTGCGTGGAGAAAGCCCGGTGTTCGCTCCCTTCTGCCCGTCTCTATGGGGCGGGAGGGGGAGAGCTCCTCCAAGCCCCAGGCCTGGTGTTCCAGACGCCAAGGGGGTCCCCACCTATGCCCGAGGGCCAGGGCTCATTTCAGGAGAAAGTATTCATTCACCCAGAAACTTTTCTCAAGTTACGTACGTAATTGGAACTGCGACAAATATGTATTTTCATTCTTTTTTATGTTGGGTGGAACTGTGGCAGCTTCTGTGGACATAACCAAAGGCATCTAATTAGATTTGTTCTCTCAGTGACTCACCCACTTTCCCCTTCACCTTTTTCCATGTTTCCTTTAGAACATGTTTTTGGGGGATGTAAAGCAAAGGGGCAGAATGGGGTAGCAGAAAGGACAGCAAATCAGTGCCAGAGAAAGTAGGGTTCAGAATTCAGTTGGGCCACCAGGGAGCTGGGTGACCTTGAACGAGCTTCACCTCTCTGGGCTTTGCTTTCCTCACGTAGACAGGAAGGATTTGGATAGGATTTCTGAGCTCGGACATGAGATGTTACAGAGAGATTATTTAAAATAAAACACCTCCAGCTTTCAGACTATATCACTGGTGAGAAAAAAATCACTTTTAAAAGAAAATCGGAAATGTGAATGAGCTCTTAAAAATTCAGCAGTCACATTTGCTTGGATGTGTGTTTGCAAACACGGATGGACACCACGAAAATGAGAAGAAAAGAAAAAAAGAAGATTTTTGCAAGCATCTGCCCTGGGGGTTCCAACCTTCCTCACGGAGCGAACCCCGGCCGTGAACTCTCCTCTCTGCTGGGAAAGAACACGAGAGAGGAGACGAAAGCTCCGAGTGAACTTTCTGCATTGCCCCCCTTTTTCTTTAGAAACGGAGAGTTTTGCAGTATTTCCTAACTTTACATAATAGCCTTGAATAAGACACCAATGCTAGGGACCATAATGAAGTGGACGGAATCTACACAATTTAAAAGCACTTATTGTGACAAAATGGATGGGGGAGGTCTGGGTGGCACGAGTGCGCATAAATGAAATGCATCCCGCCGGAAAAGCATTTTGCTCACATTGTCATTTACGGCTCCTGAATTAATAGACCAAGAAAGACACCACCGGCCCCAACAAAATGCTGTAAAGCCACTGGCAGCTAGTGGTGTCTCAAACTTTAATTCCCCTGGGGAGAAAAGGACACTGCCTAATCTGTATTCAGTCCTGACATTGGCCACATCTGATATGGAACATTAGCTTCTAAGTCTCTCAATAGACTCGTGTCCTTCAGTTTATATTACTTTATGTTAATAGTAGAAAAATTACACACAACATCATTTATCATTGTTATACTCTGCTATACATCCCATGGCTTATTTTAATATTTATTTACCCCTGAGACAGGGAGAAATTAAAAATATATATGTATCAAGAAAAACCTATAGGGAAAAAAAATATCACTGTAAATCTATTTTTAAAAAACAAACAAACAAACAAAAAAACTCCTCCTTTGGGTGGGTAAAATATATTATATATAGCTAAGCTTCTGAAGATAAGGTGCATTCTGCCTAAGGACGCAAGTCTGGGCTGTACAGTAATTCCCCGGGCATGAGTCCATAATAAAAAGAGGCACATTAATGATAGTATATCTTTGTTCCCTCATCTGACCAGTTTTTTTTTTCATTTGTCGATTATATCCTTGGGTCTCCCTTGTTCTGTTATTAGCTTTTTTGACATTTGACCTCTAGCTAGGGAAAAGCGAGATTTTTTTTTTTTCCCTTCAAAAAGCACTGTCAGTCTGAACCTGGCTCTCACTCTTTTTGACCCAGATGCCACAAGCACATAGCACAACCTCAGTTTGGATTAAAAACAGCAATGATGTCCTTGTGTTTAGTGCCTTAGTTTCTGCAAAGTGCTGTGGCTGACATTATGGAGATGACACGATGGGTTTCAAGGAACACCAGCATTGGTATCTTGATGCCTGAGGCTATATCTCTCTGTCCCTATGTGACACGGGCAAGTGTCCCATCTCTCTGACCCTCCCTTTCCTCCAGGATTAAGATCCCTCAAAGTTTCAGTGATTTTTTTGGATGAAAGGTGAGGGGATTGGCCAAAGAACATATATGCATAGCCCACGGACACAGACCACAGTGTGGTGATGGCCAGAGGGAGGGGAGGCCGGGGGCTGGGTGGAGGGGGGGCAAACAGAAGAAAATGGGGACATCTGTAATAGTGTCAACAATAAAAATAAAGTTAGAAAAATGAAAATGAACAAAAAGAAAAAGTCATGGTTATACAATACACCCTTCTAATTTTGTCTTCTTTTCCAGGTAGACCATGGCTGTTTTGAGACCCTCTTTCTCTTAGCAGTTACTCTTGGTTACAAGGTACTTTCACAGATTAGGTCGTGGCACCCCCACCCAACACGGTAGGCGAGGGAGGTGCAGTTTCCCCAATTCTATTGACAAGGAAACTTAAGACAAAGATATTTACTGAGTGGCTGGGTTCACCCAGCAATGAACGGCTGAATGGCTGAGCTGGGAACTGAATCGAAGTCTGGCTCCTGCCTCAGACAGGGCTCTTTCTAACACATTTCAATGACACCAATAAGCAGATATATTTGTGATGAATATGGACAATTTTTTTTTCCAAAAGGCGAAATAAAGCTGATGTCACTTATATAAGACTGTGCTATTTAAAAACACTATACTAACCAAGGAACACTAGAGAGCAAGGCAAAGGCGGCAATGGGCCATTGAAAACATTTCTCTCGCCTCCTGAAGGTATCACCAGGCTACCTTTCCCAGACTCCCTTGCAGTGGGCATGACCATGCGACTGAGCTCTCGCCAATGGAAAGCAGGTGGAAGTGATCTCGCTGCTTCTAGGCTTAGCTCATAAAACCCTCCTAGAGCCTTGTTCTTTCCTTCTTTTGTCTGATGTCTGCATTTTAAGGATCCAGCAGAGGATTGAGAGGCTCTAGGAGACTGTCCAGCCAAAGACGTCAAAGCCTGGGCCCCTGAATTCCACGCGGGGAGCCAGCTGATGAATGTCCGCATTGACCGCCGCTTGAACAAGAAGTCAGCTTCGGTCCTGGGAATTGTTATAGCAGTTAAGCAATCCTGATTGTAGGAAGAAGGCTCTGGAAGGAAGGCGAGGAATATTTCTCAGTGTGATAGCTAGATAAGCATGCCAAACCATTCTCGTCACCAGCCTGAAGTATTTTCTACACCCTCTTTGAACAAGCATTGATAGAGGCTTCTTGGGGCTCCTTAAGGTATAAACATTCACAGAAGGTTCTCTGCCTTATCTGAGATATCCTCTGATTGTCTTTTTCATAAAATATCTTTCTTTTGTTTTATTTACTTGTTTGAACCTTGTGTTTTTATATCCACTTGACAATGATGATGACGACAATCAGAACTTATCGAGCACTTACTATATGCCAGCCACTCTACTAGATGGTTTATATGAAATGTCTCACTCCATCCTCCAACATAGTAGGTAGATGTCATTCTAGTTCTCATTTTATGTGTGAGAAAACGGAGGTTTAGAATCCCCAGAGCGTAGCCCAATGCGGGCTGTGTATTCGTTGAATACAAGAATGAACGCTCCAGAGCCAGTTCTGGAAATTAGTGTTGAATCGGTAGGGCGGTCTGGCGCTCTCAGCAGCGCTTTCCTAGAAATCTGCGTGAGGAACGGTGCTCTGGATTCTCCTTTAGAATCAGAAGACCCACCAGTGTCCTGCAGCCCAGGTTCAATGTAGACCGAGGATCTTATAACGGAGACCGAGGCTGACGAAAACCCTGGTGCAGTCTGCGGGTGACCCTCAGCACTCGCCCTGCTCGGTCACCAAACAGCTGGGCGGACGCGGCGGTCAAGAGCCAGCTCCTGGGGCCAGGCTGCTGGGCTTAAGGCTTCTACCTGAAATTGTTATTTAAAATATTTGTGTCTCCGTTTTCTTTCTTTCTTTTTTAAATTGAATTCATTGGAATGACTTTGGTTAACAAAACCATACAGATTTCAACTGTACAAATCAACAAAACATCGCCTGCATACTGCATGGTATGCCTATCACTCAAAACAAAGTCTCTTTCTGTCCCCATTTATCTCCCCCTTGGCCACCTCCCCCTCCCCCCTCCCCCCTTTCCCTCTGGCTATCACCACACTGTTGTCTGTGTCTATGTGAGATATATATATATAGTTATTTATTTATGTTTTTCTTAATCCCTTCACCTTCTCTCATACAGCCCCCAAGCCCCCTCCTCTGATGATTTGTCAGTCTTTCCCATGTATCCCTGCCTCTCTTTCTATTTTGTTCATCAGTTTATTTTGTTTGTTAGACTCCACATGTAAGTGAGATCATATGGTATTTGTCTTTCTCTGCCTGGCATATTTCGCTTAGCATAATGCTCTCTAGGTCCATCCATGCTGTTGCAAAGGGTAGTATTTCCTTCTTTTTATGGCCGAGTAGTATTCCATGGTGTAAATGTCCCACAGCTTTTTTATCCACTCATCTACTGATGGGCCCTTGGGCTGCTTCCAGGTCTTGGCTATTGTAAATAATGCCGCAGTGAACATAGAGGTGCATAGATTCTTTTGAATTAGTGTTTTGGGTTTCTTTGAATACATTCCCAGAAGTGGGATCACTGGGTCAAAAGTGCCTCAGTTTTCTAACATGTAGAAAGACAATTATCTGTGATGCCCAAGTGACAAAATGCCTGCAGAGACCTTAGCACAACCTGTGGTGGCTTTTTAGCTCTCAGTAGATTCAGACTATTATCACCATCGTTACCACATCATTGCCATCACCTCCGCCACCAGCACCATTCTTCAAAGCAGGATCCACTGAACCACCAATGTGCAAAATGGGTTGCCAAGAGAAACTGCCAGCTCAAAGATCAACCTGAAACTCCAGCTCCCATTATTACAGACTTCTCAAAACGTTTATACAATGGTGATGACATCAATTGATCAACCACAGATATCTACAGTATCCTGGGCAAAGAGGTGATATACAAAAAGAAAGTCACTTCTTTGTCAGCAGCCCAGCACAGGTCAGGCAGGCACCAGCAGCCACAGCTGACAGTTCTGTGCCCTGTTCCTGCACCTTCTATAATACAGGCCCTGCCTGGGCTCCCCGCCTGAAGACAGGGTTCTGATCTTCCCTGGCCGGAGCATCACCATACTAGTGCCGATACTTCCAGTAAAAATAACAACGATGACAACAGTAGCAGTAATGATAGCAGCAGCTGTAATTTACTGAGGGCTCACATCAGGTCAGGCATTGTGCCGACTGCATGACTACGTTACCCCTCTAAGTCCCGCAGCAACCCTAAAAGGTACATATTATTTCCCCATTTTTTCAATGGTGAAATTGATATTCAAAACGTTTAAGTATTCTGCCCGCAGGGACACAGGGGGTTTGGAATCCAGGTCATAGTAACACAAAAGCCTGGGTTATTAAGAATGTGACCAGCCCTGCCCAGTGTGGCTCAGAGGTTAGAGTGCTGGTCAGAGCACCGAAGGGTTGCAGGTTCGATTCCAGGCCAAGGGCATGTACCTGGGTTGTGGGTTTGGCCCCCCAGCCCAGGTTGGGTCGAGTGCGGGAAGCAATCAATTGATGTGTCTCTCTCGTATCCATGTTTCTCTCTCTCCCTCCCACCCTTCCACTCTCTCTAAAAATCAATGGAAGTATCCTCTGGTGCGGATTACCAACAACAAAAAATAAAATAAATAAAAGAACGTTACCATAGGGGAGGAGCCTTTGTAAGCTCTGCCTGCCATAGACCCTCTTCAACATCAAACGTTTTACTGCTCCTGACCTGGGCTCCTCTTAGGAACTATAGTCGGTCCTCCACAGCCGCTTTCACATTCCTGAATTCAACCAACCACGGGGCAGAAGTATCCAGAAAAACAATATCCCAGAGAGCTCCAGAAAGCAAAACTTGAATTTTCCAAACACTGAGAGCGATGCTGAATCCAAGCAAATGAAGCCTATATGTAAATATAGGTTATATGCAAATACTATGACATTTTATATACGGGACTCGAGCGTCCATGGATTTTAGTATCTGTGAGGGACCCTGAAACCAAGACCCCACGAACACTGAGGGGCGACTGTATTCTAGGAAACGTTTGCCCCACTGAAAAAATACACTCCATTTGTAATATTGCTGAATGAAATCCTAAGTCATTTCCATAATGGCTGAATAGTTTGAAAAAATATAATTTTTCTGAGCAGTATATGAACACACTGCATAATATTTAAACAATAAAGGTTGCCTCTTGTGTACTACAGCTGTATTTATGCTAATAACCAGAATCATTTAATCATTAAGGGCTAATGACCTGCAAAATTTCATTTTAAAAATGAAGTCATATCTGGTATTCTGGATGGCAAAATTGGATAAAAAATGAGGAAAGTCAATGGTCAATTTGCATTCCTAAGTCGAGAGCAGTTTGACAGTCTGTGCTGTGGCACGGCCAACTTTGAGTTGTAAAAGGAACCATGCATTTGAACTAGAAGCAGGAAGGGAATCCTGCATCTTACAGGTCTTATTGGTTTCAGTGAAGTTGTCAACGGAATAAAGAGATCCCTGTTGCAGAATCATGGTTATCAACAAAGGGCTGGAGCTGTGCTTTCCTCCTTTCTCTGCACAGCGCTCCACTCTTAAGTTTGGGATGTGTTACTACTAAACCTCAGCTGTGCAGGGTGAGCAGAGAACAGAGCTATGGACAATCATGGCTCCCTGTGGGTATCCGGGTGAGTTATTTGGCCTTCCTGGGCTTCTCCTTTCCTGACCAGCCCCTGCCTCTCTGGCAAAGGTACAGACACATCCTCAGTCATCCCTCATTGCTACACTGCTTTGGCCAACCTTGGCCTACGGTGAGATACTCCCCTAGACTTGTGTTGTAAGCTCTGTTCCTTGCCTGCCCCAAAGCTACTCTCCTCCTTCCTTGATAACAGAACTGTGATTCTGTGTGGGTGGCAAAACCTTTGAGGGATGAATCAAAATCAACGTTTCCCAATCACGCTGTGATTAAGCTGTATTAGTGGCCCCAATTCTTCACTACACCCTCAGCCACGCCCTCTGCAACATAGATTTGTAGTGACCCAGCCGGTAGGTGGGACATAATTCAACACCCCTCAACATGACCATTTGGTTTGCTTTGATTTTTAGATATGGCACCAAAAGCACAAGCAATAAAATAAAAAAGAAATAGATAAATTGGACTATCAACATTTAAAACTATTGTTCATCAAAGGATACTATCAAGAGAGCAAAAAGATAATCCACAGAATGGGTGAAATATTTGCAAACTATATATTTTGTAAGGTTCTGTATCCAGAATATTAAACTTAACAACTAAAAGCAAACAATCTAATCTAAAAATGGGCATAGGGCCCTGCCCAGGTAGCTCAATTGGTTAGAGCTGCCGAGGCTGTAGGTTTGATCCCCTGTCAAGGCACATACAAGAATCAAACAATGGATGTATAAATGGGTGGAACAACAAATCGATGTTTCTCTCTCTCTCTCCCTCCCTTATTTAAAAAAAAAAAAAATTTTTAAGATAAATAAAAATGGACAAAGGACTGAATAGATATTTTTCCAAAGGAGATAAGCAAACGGCCAATAAGCACATAAAAAGATGCTGAATATCATTAGTCATTAGGGAAATGTTAACCAAAACCACAATGAGATACCACTTCACATCTACCAAGATGGCTATAATAAAAACAAACAACACACACACACACATACACACACACACACACAAAACCCACAGAAAATACAAGTGTTGGCAAGGAGGTGGCGAAATTGGAACCCTTATACTATGAATGAGAATGTAAAATGATGCAGACGCTGTGGAAAATTATTTGGTGGCTTCTCAAAAAGTTAAATATAGAATTACCATATGATCCAGCAATTCCACTCCTAAGTATATACCCAAGAAAATAGAAAATAGGTGTTCGAACAAAAAACTTGCACAGGAATGATTATAGCAGCATAATTTTTAATGCCCCCAAAGTGGAAACAACTCAATGTCTATCAACTGGTGCGTGGATAAACAAATGCGGCATAACCATGCAATGGAATACTATTCAGCCATAAAAAGGAACGAAGTCCTGACCGATGCTACAACAGGGATGAAATTTAAAAACATGATGCATGCCCGTCGGGCGTGGCTCAGTGGTTGAGCGTCGACCTAGGATCCAGGCGATCGGGGTTCGATTCCAGGTCAGGGCACATGCCCGGGTTGCGGGCTCGATCCCCAGTAGGGGGTGTGCAAGAGGCAGCCGATCAATGACTCTCTCATCATTGATGTTTCTGTCTCTCTCTCTCCCCCTCCTTTCCTCTCTCTGAAATCAATAAGGATATATTTAAAAAAACAAAACAAACAAACCAAAAAAAAACATGATGCAGTGAAATAAACCAGACATAGAATGCCACATAGTGTATGGTCCCATTAAATGAAATATTCTATTCAAAATAGGCAAATCCACAGAGGCAGAAAGTAGATTAGTGGTGACCAGGAGTGGGGGCGGGGGAATGGGAATGACTGCTTAATGGATAAGGGGTTTCTTTTGGAGGAAATTTTTTAAAAGTTCCAGAATTAGACAGTGGTGGTTGTTCACAAGCAAGAGTGTTTGCATATTATTATTATTTGTAAATTTTGTGCCACACATCCATTATTAATGTTTAACAACTTTGTGTGTGTATATATGCATACATGCACACTTAATGTTTTTTTTTTTCCTGAAAGCCAGTTGTTAAGCATTTACCAGCACCCCACTGGCTGCAGGGCTGTATGCTCCAGAGCAAGACCTCCTGCTGCCCCTAAAGGCAGTATTAACGGAGTCCCTTTCCTAGCAGCTGGTGCCCAAGGAAATATTCAGAGCAAGGTGCTGAAAGCTGCTGCTGAAAGGTGAGAATTCCTGTAGCCAAAGGTGGCACCTGCCCCTCCACGGTAGGAAAAATAAGAATTACTTTCCTATGCTGGGAACGCCAGCTGGCAAAAGACCCTTCATCTTCCTCTGCTTAATTCTAGAGAGCCAGTCACACTTGGTTATTGTTTTTAGTTTTACATACTAGTATTGAATTATTTTTTATGGATGTTATTTCTCAATTAGCGTATTCCCTGGAGACAGCACAAGCCTCTAGAATTTAGCTTCTCCTTGGCTATAATCACTGCTGCCACGTGTACAGCCTAGAGGCTGGTTTTATGTTCCTCCGGCTGCTGCGGCCCAGACTGACCCTGGGCCCCTCTGACCAGCTGCAAAATAGGGAGCTGACTTACAAGTGGGGTCACAGGCTGTGAGTATCGTCTCACTCTTGTCAACAAGCATTGGCTCCACTCTGAAGAGAGCACACAGGTACCTTCAGCCATGAATACCCTTTGGCAGTGTTTGGGACTGACAGACATTGGTCAGTATGCTCAAGGTCAGGGGTTGATCTTGGGCACAGTGATGGACTCTGATGGAAAATTCAGATGGCTCACTTCCCAGCTGCTCTTCAGGCTCCCTGCCTCATAAACCCCTAGGCTAAGATCAGCTAAAGTAATAACAACGGCAACCACTGATTGAAAGCCTACCAAGTGGCTCTCTTCTGAGCACTATATATGTATTATCTCATTTAATCCTCATGACAACTCTTTGAGGCAGTCACTGTTATTTATTCCCACTTTGGAGATGAGGAGACTGAGGCTGAGAAAGATGAAATAATTTGCTCAAGGTTACGAGGCTGGCAGCCTGACTCCAGGGTCTATGCCGTCATCTATGACCTTATACAATCTCCAAATGGGCAAGAACTTCACTCATCAGCTTCCTGAGGGCTCCTGGTTGGAGTAAAGCCACTGATTTATTATTCTTTACCTTTTACCTCCGGTGAGGAGACTGGAGAGCTATAGTCTTCTCAGGGTTACAGGAGTCAGGGCTTGACTCACCCTCCAATTTCTACCTGTGAACTTGAGCATATACTCCCACTCTAACCCTCACTTTCCACATCTATGAGAGCAGGATAATTATATATACCTACTGTGAGTGTTGTGTGGTTACACGCTTTGTATGTAATGTGGGGATAGCAATGGCATTGTCCTTGTAGTGTTGTTGTGAGGATATGGGGTGTCATTGCATGTAAGGAGCCACAAACATTGCATGGTGCACAATAAGTGCTCAACACATGTTACCCACTGACACCATCATCATCACCCCACCCCCACCCCATCACCATAATCATTACTTTTATTTAGAAGACAATATTTATGTCTTTGGAAAAGGCATGAGTATGTCTAGCCCATCATCGGTGCCCCCTAAAAATATCATCAGCTCCCTTCTCTACTTTCCTCGGTCCCAGGGCTCTCAAAGTCATGCCCACCAACCTCTTAAAGGCCCATTCTAGCCCCTTTCAGCCTTCATTTGAAGGCCCTTGCCTTAGTGAAGAGGGATCTAACTATATCCCAGAAGGAGCTCACACAAAGCTGGATGGTGGGTATGGAATCCTTCCCCACTCTCTCTTTGCTGTGGTGTGTAAGAATGCACCTCCTCCTCAAGGCCTGCCCCCCTGGGCCCTGTCCACCAGCCAGGCCTGTCCCAACTCACCATGGCATCACTTGCTAAACTATACAGTCCCATGCACACAGTGAGCAGGGATCAGTAGAAGCCTGTTGAAATCTAAATGTCTGATGATTGAGGCAACAGTTTTCTGGCACATACATCCCCAACTATCATCCAGCCTTCATACATGATGGACCACCTTTCATCCATCTTGCAGGAAAAGTGGTTTTTTCCTGCAAACTTGGTCATGGCTAAAATGCTGCTCATTTCAGTGAGAGTAAGTCTATTGTTGGTGCTATCCATGTTGAGCTTAATTGACATTTAAAATGTCTTCAGAAATATTATGCAATGATTTAGTACTATAACTCAAATTTGTTAAGTTTGCGAAAGGCATGGAAATGACCACCTGATACATGATAAATTGTGTCTAAGTAACTTAAAAGATCCTTTTTAAAATAGATATGAAATACGTTCTGAGAGAGAAGAAAGCTTTGGATCATTATTGAGTTGGCAATGTTTTTCCCTTTTTGAGTATAACATAAAATCACAGCACATCTTATAATTGATTGTATCTTGTATTCTTACAATACATTATATGAAGCCTTTGTAATGCTGTAATAATGTCAAGAATGCTTGAAAATTGCATATATAGTATGATTACAGTCATAATTTGGAAAATGTACAACACCAACAAAACAGACTATAGAAAAGAAAGACTGGAAAGAAATACACCTAAAAGTTAATGGAGCTTGTATTCGAGAGGAGGAGTAGAGATGGAGTCCTCTGTAGCTGGTAGAGGGAAGGAAACGCATTAATAATCTTTGGTCCATCACTCTTGAATTCAATTACCAAGTGGTTAGGATGACTTTTTCTCCCCACCTAGGAGAGTATGTAGAGTCTCTGGAGTGTGTGGAATACAAATGTTGGAAGTACTGCCCTAAGATAAGAGAGGTGAGCTCTATCTCTCTCCTAACCCACAGGAAAGGGTAGTCCCAGAGTGGGCAGCTGGAGGCTGTGACAAAAGCAGTGCTCAAAGAAAGGAGGGAAAATGGAGAGGGAACGAGAAGAATTCACCAGAAAGCTCATGGGCCTTGAAGGCAAGGGCAAAGAAAGAGAGATAAAAGCAAGAAGCAGACACATATGACAGAGAAAATCGGAACAGAAAGGATGGCATAAGGAGGGCGTGAAGAGGAAGGACAGTGAAGGTGAAGGTAAAAAGACCAGAAGAGGAAAAGTGAAATAAATGAAGGTGACAATTTGCCTCCACTACTAAATGTATCAGCCCCATTCATTTCTTTCTGAAAGGAAAAGGGAAAGAGTTCACCAGAGTCAGGTAGCGGTGGAGTCAGCAGGCTTTGGAAACGGTGCTTGAGCTCTCACCCCCTGCTTCAGTTCACATCTACAATGAGGGGTAGCGGTACTCATTTTATGGTGAGGATTCAGTTATTACATCAAAGGAGCCGTGAATATTGCATGGAGCAAAGCGTTACCCACTGACGCCATCATCATCACCATCACTGTCATCATCATCACCACCACCACCATCATCATCACCATCACTGTCATCATCACCACCACCACCATTATTGTCCTCATCATAACCACCACCATCACCACCATCACCACCATCACCATCATTATCATCACCACCACTGCCACCATTGTCATCACCACCATCACCACCATCACCATCATCGCCATTATCATCACCACTACCATCCTCATCCTCATCATCAGCATCACCTTCACCACCATCACCACCATTATCATCACTACCACCATCATTGTCCTCACCATCACCATCACCATCCTCACCATCACCACCACTGCCATCATCATCACAACTAGCATAATCATCATTGTCATTATCATTATTTTCATTTAGAAGATAATTTCATGTCTTTGTAAAAGAACAAATTATGGCTTTTGGATTAAATTTAAAAAGATAAATATGTTCTAAGAAGAAAACACAGAAAGGCAGCAGGTTTGAACTCATTGCACCTCAGGCGGTTATGTCATGAAATAAAAGCGGTTCTTAAAATGGATGTGGTCTCCTTCCTGATGAAGACTCTCCCCGGCGCTGCAGAGGTGGGAGGGTGGAGAAAGGCTGATGGAATAGCACAGGGAGATATAGCAAGGTGGGTTCACATTTCTGAGACCTGAAACACAGCTCTTCTTTCCTGTCCTCCCAACTGTTTAAAAGCGAGATGAAGAATTTCCAAAACAGCTCTGTTTATAGCCGAGTGCCCAGTTACCGGCAAACACTAAAGAAGTCCCAGACACGTAGGCTTTGGAACAAGCCAAGGGTCCCAACACGCCCGACAAACACTTCAGTTGTGGTGGATGTGTCATCATTTCCCTGTCTTGATTTACCTTTCAGAAATGATAGCATTTGTTTGGCTCTAGAATGCTACCTGGTAACCTGGGACGTTCTGTTTTCAGAAGCTTGCAGCTGCAAAAGAATCCTCCAGAAGGAGACGGGGTGGCAGAGGAGTGTGGGCAGTTATTTTGCCTGCCCAGTCTTCAGCTGGGCCCTGACGTCATGCTCTAAGTCCTCTGTGCACTTCTCTTATTGCTCTCTGAACCCACGTTCCCTATGGCAGCCAGACAGATCTTTTAAAAAATGTCATCAGGTCCTGTCACTCTCCTGCCTAAGACCCTTCAGTTGCTTCCTTTACTTCTTCAGAATAAAATCCAAGGTGGTATCCACTACTATCTCCCATCCCTGCTACTTCTGCTATATGTGCCCCTTTTTTGCCCTAGCCCACAAACAGTCCAAGCTCCTTTCTGCCTCAGGACCTTTGCACTTCTTTTTACCTTGTCTGAAATGTTTGCGTTTATTCAGCCCTTCCAATTGCAGGCTCATTTTCATTCCTCAGCTTTCAGTTCAAATATCACCACCTTAGAGGCTGTTCTTGACTTTCTGCCTCCCCTCCATTTGCCACCACAGACCCAGTTCAATTTCTTTATTACACTCACTACAGCCTCTATTTGTCTTGCATATTTACTTGTTTATTGTCTTCTGTCCTCTTAATCATATAAGTTCCCTTAAGTCAGGGGCCTTTTTGTGTGTTTTTTAATGTGTTTACTATTTTATTCTAGCATTTTGTTCTGCATAACATCCAAAGGATAGTGGCTTAATAAATCAATCATCCAATGAATGAATGAATGAATGAATGAATGAACAAATCAATTCACCAGTGAATGCCTATGGCCTTAAGCCTCTTGAGCTGAGAAGACAAGTCCTCTTTGGATATCCCCCTACCCCCTGCTACAGCCTCCAGAGATGATAAGAATGTTATGAGTATCTTGTCTTGGGAGGGGAAGACAACCCCAAAAGACCTCACCAGCCAGAATGGCTAGTGAGGAGGAAACTCAGGTGACAAGAGCATTGTCTGTAGGTCCCCAGGGTCCCAGGAGCCTGATAGGGACTTACCAGGAACATTGGTTAAATCATTAGTTCATTTCAACAACTGAAAGAAAGCACATATTGACCTCCTGCTGGGTATTGCCACTGACTGTGTTCCATAGATCCTGACACTGAGGACATGCAGTTAGACTTGAAAAGGCTTGGTCCACAAGGCTTCTCGTGATTGCCTTGTGGCTGCAATGCAGAGCCTCTGTTTTCATCAACAGCAGGAAAGGTAGAGCTGGACAAATAATTTTTATGCCCACCCAGTTCTGAAAGACCCTTTTCCTTTCTCTCCCCTTGCTTGGGGGCTGAGAGGGTACAAAATGAGAGCCTCGGTCTGAATCCCACCTCTGCGACTAGCTCCCTGCTCAGAACAAGACTGTCTCTTATACCTGGTTAGAACAGGCTTCTGAATTAGACTGACTGTGTGTGAACTGGGGCTATCTGCTAAAATTCTCTGAGCTTCGGTTTCCTCATCCTTAAAATGAAGATAAGAAAACACTCTATTCATAGACTTACGAGGATTAAATGATCTATGCAGAGTGCTGGGCACAGAGCCTTGTGCAGAGCGATCAACTGTCCTTACCAGGAGAGCAACACCCTTTTCTGGGCCTTAATGGCTCCTTTAAAAAAAAAAGAGAGATGGGCTGGAGCCACCTTCATGTATCCCAATGATGGCACATGTAGAAGAGATAATTTTAGGTGATACCGTGATCTCTATGAATCCCTTCCAAGTATAATATCCCACAAGTAGACTGAGCTCATTTGGTTTAATCCAGACCTGTCAAACCTCCAAAATAGCTAGAGATCTAAATAGTATTTGGAATGAATCAAAGAAGTTGACTGCCAAGGAGAGGAGGGGCATGCATCATATCACTGTCAAGTGCCACCTTGTGGGGAACTGCAAACTGCTGGGTAAATGTGGGTGTTTCTTGGAAGAGCGAACCTGAAACTAAAGAGATGCCAGGGGTTTATGAGCCAGTGGATACGATTCCCTTTCAATGAACAGGACAGAACTGGCTCAGGGCTGGGAAAAGCAGTGCTCTCGGTCACATAGGTTTGCAAGAGGAGCCTTCTTCAAACCAACCCGTGAACCCCCTTGAACACCCAAACAGGAGGGACACAGATGGTAAGTGATGCTCTCATTTTACATATTGAGAAAACAGCGTAGAGGTTTTTAAATAAAATGATTCCGAGACCAAACCCTGAATTTCATACCTTGAATTTCTATTGCGTTGGTCTTCTGAGAAGCTTGGAACGCTCACCCAAATTGTGAAATGACTTGGCCCCATCCTCACAGTCATACTGAGACCAGGATCATGAACATGTGACACCCTCGTCAACAACACGCCTATCAATCATACTGAGGTCTGACATTATGTAAATACCAGTGCATTTATTAGTTTGTGGTCTTGCTGTCACCTCATTCCTTGCTGAATGGTAAACCAGTTAGGTGATATCTGGCTTCCATGAGAGTGTGGACAGAGGGAGGTGCATCAGTGGCTACCAATCACCACAGTATTAAAAAAAAAATCCAAAAAAGGAGATGGAGGGTATCAAGGGTGAATCAACAAAGAGGATGACTGGTGTGGCTTGGGAGTCAGACAAACCTCGATTTCACTATAACCTTGGTGGGGACAGTCACCGATCTGAATCTTAGACTTCCCATCTGTGGAACGGGTGATAACATTGATGAGGGTCCAATGTGACACATCTATGGAATGAGCTATTAAGGTCCGGTGTCTGGCACCTAATAGCACTTACAAGAATGATGATTCTCTCCCCATTAGAGGTCTTTAGGGAGAGGTCAGCATGCTGTTCTAGAGAATCTTCGGTGAGGTTGTCCTTGACTATTCTGGAAAAATTAGATACTACTCCGTCCGCTTTCTAAACACCTCATGTCTCCATGCTAACGCTTATCACACGATACTCCGAGTGTCCATGTCAATGGCTGGCTCCCAGGATGACCAGGAGCTCCTTATGGGCATAGTGTCTTTTTATGTCTGTATTTCAAGTGCCTCAACTCTGCTGTCCAATATGGGAGCCACTAGCCACATGTGCCAATTTAAAGTAAATTAAAATTTCAGTCCTTCAGTCGCACTAGTCACATTCTAAGCATTTAGTAGCTACAGGTGGCTCCTGTGTTGAACGACAAAGACACAGAACACTTTCATCTTTGCAGAAAGTCTTGTTGGACAGTGTTGACACAGGAAGGCCTGGAGTCACTGTCGATGTCCACTAAGCAGGAAGGGGGAGAGAAGGGGCTAGGGACCGTGGCACAGTGGACCATATGCTGGGGTTGAAACTAGAAACAATGATGCTTACAAAATATTAAGACTTTCCTAACCCGATCTTCATTCCCAGTTTTCCTTATTTTCTTCAAATTCACCTTAAAACTTCATATGGAATTTGAAAACACACACACCATGTAAAAACAGGGTTTGGGGAAGTAAACGTCCCACATTGACTCTAAGTCTATTTAATCTGTAATGTTTACAATTCTTAGCACAGCACACAGGACTGTTGCTAAATAGGTAATGTGATCGGATTTCCTGAGTACTATTTGCCAGGCATTGTTTGTATATTATCATATTTAATTCTCATAATATCTGTTGGAATCCCCATTTTACAGATGAGAAAAAGGAGGAATAGAAAAGTTGAATGACCATAGGTCACACAGAGCAAGTGTCAGAACCAGGACTCAGCCCAGGGAGGCCTGGGCGTGGATGCCCGGGTCCCAGCCACCGAGCTTACTGTGCAGCAAGAGCCAAGCACACAAGGTCTGAGTGGCTGCTGCTCACGTGCAGGTCTCACCTGCACAGGCTGCTTCTACCGAGGCCTGGAGGAATCGTGCTGAGGGTGCTGAGTTATTTCTTTGGGATCACCAACCCAAGCTCTCTAATCTTGTCAGATTGGAAGTTGGCTTAAGGTTTTTGGAATTAGCCACAATGTTCTCCTATAGGCCCAAGACCATCTGCAGGGCACACCTGGGTCCTCCAGAGGAAAGTAAATGAAGACACTCATGAGTGTCATCAGACTGTCCAATGGTTAGAGTAGTGATGGCTACCCACTGATCCTGACTGAGGATTCAGACTCCTGAAGGGGGTCAGTGCCCAATAAAGTCAGGATAAAGGGGAGGGCACATCCACTCACAGTTTGGTAGCAAATACCAGTGCTCCATTGGCTAAAGAAAACAAAGGTAGAGAAGAGGCGAAATAAAACTGCTAAGGTAATGATGCTAATGATGATTATAATAACGCCACATGCACTCCCTGTACGAAGTGCTGATGGCACCGCACTGCTAAAACCCATGTTGGATCCATAAGGAAGAACCTTTCATCCTCATTGGAGAGGGGTGGGGTGGGGTAGGGGTTATAGGCCATGCCCTCCAAGGTTGCAGAAGGCAGGAACGGTCTCCAAACCAGTGTGAGTCCCTGACCCCCCGGAGGGTATCACAGTGACTTCTCTGTCTCAACAAGAGATGAGGAATGAGCTGGGTATTTCAATTCTTGGAGCAGACAAGCCACAAAAGAACATCACTCTGGGGCAAGAGTCAGGCCCAGGTTTACTCATCAAAAAGCTGCCAAAGAACTCCATGTGGGGGACGACACACTGCGACTCTCAAAGGGTTTGCTGTGAACAGTCAAAACACTCATAAGTTGCAAACCCACGAGATATTTTTGTTTCGTGATATTACTGGAGAGGGCTGAATATAGTTCTGATATCTTTCAGTTCGCTGAGCAGGCAGGAGAGAGGCAAGGAGCCAGGGAGGCAAGAGGAATTGAGGTATTTCAAGAACCAGACACTTCCAAAAATACGACCACGTTTGAGGGAGGGAGTTGGCGATCATGTTTCTTTGCTTCTCCAAAGCTAGAGATGGCTCCCCACTGTCTCAGGTGAGGGCTTTGATGTCACTCACCAGCTGCCCAGCTTATCTGTCTTTCCTCTCCCAGCAGGAGCCTGATGCATTAGCTATGAGGGATGACATGCTGTCCCCTTGGATGTGCCACACATACTCAAGTTCCCCAAGCTGGTGCATGGGCCTGTCTCTGCCTAGAAAGCCCTTTCCCTCCATTCTCTGGCTGGAAAAAAAAAAAAAAAATCCATTTATCTCCCTGGCATACTTGGAATGGGGCTTCCTATATGAAGTCTTCCCTAACTCCCCATCAATGCTGACTGCATTGATCTCTCCATGCTCGGCTCCTTCGCCCACTGCAGCACAGGACCCCGGCATCCCATTTAGTTGTACATGGGTCTGTCTCCCTGCCGAGACCATAGGTGCTTATGGGCAAGGGTGACATTCGATTTATCTTTGTACTCTGCAGTGAATACTTGCTGAATGAGGAAATAGATTCGTTGGATGTCCATGTGACAGGAAACACAGCCTCCTGGGGCACCTCGCAGTCGAGGACAATGCATGCCCCAGGAACTGCCCTTTTCTATGGCCTGTGCGCACACACACAACACACAGCGGTCTTTCCGGGAACTGGCCATAGAACTTGCGGTAGACGCCGCGGCATGGGTTCCCACACCTATCACAATTCAGAGCTTGTTTTGAATTAAAGTCCCCAGCCCTTCTTTCCAGAGGACCTGGAAGGGCTTCTTTCAAGGGGCCGTAAAAAATCCAGGGGGATGTGTGCAGACACCAACACGTCCACGTGCAGTCTTAAACCTTTCGAAAGGATCTCATTTCAACCACATGCTTTCAGAATCCTATTTTCAAATTCCATTAAAGGCCTGGGTAAAATGTGTTAAATTCAAATTCTGGATCTTCCATGAAAGTATGTGAAGTATGCCAACAAAGGTTGAATACAATAATTATTTTGCAGCCAAGCTCCCCGTTCATAATTCACATGCAAAGTACTGCCTGATCCCAATTAGCTCAAACTTGTTTTTCCCTTTCTTTCTTTGTCGCCTGCTGCCCACCTTCCTGGGACTCCTCCTTTTGGGTTATTTGTTCAGACTTCAGCTCCAGACACACCACTGTGATTTCCTTTTTAATAAACACTATCCAGCGAGTAGCGGAAAACAATGAGAGGCACCTGCACTCTATTATAACTTCTCATTCCACCCACAGGCGCGCGGCTATGAATAAGTGAAAACCGCCACCAGGCTAAGGATAGTAACAGCATTTTCCCATAAACACAGTATCATAAAACTTCAGCTCCCACGAAGGACAAAGTACCCCGCGGCCCCATTGTTTCAAACAGGGTAGGAATGTCACGGGCAGAGCCAAGTGTCTGCTGTCTGTCTGCGGCCAATGACTTGGCATGGGTGGGGCCCCGGGGGGGTTCATGCCATGCTAAGGAGCAGCTGGGCATTCCTGAAACCTGAGGGGTGGGCAGTGCTAATTAGCGACAGACCAGGGGCCCCAGGCAGAAGCTGCAGAGGAAAGAACGTGAGGAGCGGAGTCACCACATGTAGACTCAGGCCCCATCTTATCCACATAACAAATACCGACTGAGCGCCTAACACGTGTGCAGACACGGTGCTCGGTGCCCAGGACACACGCTGGGGAGCACAGCAGCCGGAGAAACCCGCCCTCATGGAGTTGACGCTCCAGCCAGTCACGAGCTGGGCTGCTTTGAACAAGTTACCTAATATCATGAGCCTCGGTTTCCCACCTGGGAAATGAGCTAAAACACGTCTAAGTCCCAGGTACTAGAAGCCTAGAGGGAGCTGGCAGTAGCCATGGTGGTAATAAATAATAGTCACCGCTTTTTTGTTGTTGTTTTTTTGTAAAATCTCCTCCAAAGTATTTATTATCCAACAAAAGAAAGACAGTAACTTTACAGAGGGGGTCCCGGCAGACATAACGTTGACCAAGCGATCAAGATTAGCATCACCCGTGAGGAGACACAGGTACACTATGAATCCCCTGATGAGATGCACTGAGAAGAAAACAGTATAATTTCTGTAATATTATTTTTGTAGATTTTTAAATTGTGGTATACTATATTATATCATATCATATTATATTAAAATTGGCCATTTTAACCATTGTTTTATCCTTACTCTAGGATATGCTTATTGATATTAGAGAGAGGAAGGGGGTAGAGAGAGAGAGAAACATCAATCAGCTGCCTCTCGTACATGCCCCAACCCGGGACTGAGCCTACAAACTAGGTACGTGCCCTGCCCAGGATCGAATCTGCAGCCTTTCAGTGTGGGGGACGATGCTCCAGCCAACTGAGCCATCCAGCCTGGGCCATTTTAACCATTTTTAAGTGCACGAGTCAGTGGCATTAATCACATTCATAATGTTATGCAACGATCACCACTGTCTCTTTCCAACACTCTTTCATCACCCCAAACAGAATGCTAACCACTTTGGAACATATATTAATGTTGGACAGTGAGATTCTTCAAACAAAGGTCTTGGTGGAATAACATTCACTCAGTCATTTAAGGCCAGTATCTTACAAACAACCTGGCTTCCTCCCCCTCTCTCGGTTCCACTTCCAATCCACTAGAAAAGCTGCTCTCAAACTACAGCCGGCCTCTGACCACTTCTCACCACCACTGTCACCTGTCTCTTAGGTTACTGTAGCAGCTTCCTCACACCCGTCCCCAATCTACTCTCAATGCAGCAGCCAGAGTGACCCTTTTGAAGTGCAAGTCTGCTTAAGACATCTCTCTCAGCATGCACGCTCTGGTCAAATGTGAATGCTCAGGCTCACTCTCATCCCTTCACCCTTGCCCACTGTGCTGCAGCGAGCTTCCTTGCTGTTCTTCACACACGCCCCATCAGCTCTGACCTCAGGGCCTTTGCACCTGCTGTTCCTCGCATGTGGAATGCTCTCCCGCCAGTTATCACTTCCTCAGGTCTCTGCTCAAACATCACCTTTCCAGAGAGGCCTTCCCTGAGCATTCTCTATAAAATGGTACACCTAACACTCCTTATCCTGCCCACTCTACTTACTCTCCCATAGCACTTAGCATCTGTGCCAGTCTTCCATAGATTACCCCTCAGCACCAAACGCAGCTATCACTGCTCTACTTGAGACCAAGGAATGGTTCCTCCTATCACTGCTCTACTTGAGACCAAGGAATGGTTCCTCCTATCACTGCTCTACTTGAGACCAAGGAATGGTTCCCCCTCGCCACAGGGCACCACCATGTTAGGCTTCACCAATAGAGGGTGCTGCAGGAGTGGGCTCTGTGTCTCAGAAGGCACCTCCCTCTGGGCAGCTTACTCCTGCCATAACATACGCCATCCTCTCCTCACCATCCCCCTCCACACACACACACCATTCACACCCAGGGAACTTCTCGGCACTGCCCCCATCCCCACTGGCAGATTTCCAGTAACTTCCACGGTAGGTCACCTCCTGCAGACAGTCTTCCTTGGCACCATGAAGGGCAATTTCCCAGCGAGTCCCACCTGCAGGTGGCCTCAGTGCAAACTTCTCTGCTATCCAATGGACCATAGCCAGCTGGATCCCAATCCTAGGGAGTGGGGAGCAAATTAGTATTCCCCTTGGTAGCCAAAAACGCCTATTGTAGTTAATACATCTTTATATTAAAATTTTCCTGGGAAAATCGCTGTGTACTTTCTGTCTCCTGATTGAATCTCAACTGCCACAGAAACAGAATGCAAGCAAAGACTTTGCTGTGTTTACCGCTTTACTAAAGACATGTCTATCTTTGCTGCTTTGTCTACTACTATGTGCTTGACATGTTATAGGCCCTTGATAAAGCTTGGTAGGTAGTTAGATGGGAAGGGAGGTGGGAAGGAAGGAAGGAAGGAAGGAAGGAGAGAAGAGAAGAGAAAGGAGAAAAGTAAGGACAGAGTGAGGATGGATGAATGAACGGATGGACGGTGACCCCCAGCTCCACGTGGCGCTACATGGTCTACAGCAGCGCCTGGTATGCAGCGGGCCCTCATGAAATCACCATTCGTTAATCCCCTGAAGCCCTTACAGGACCTCCATTCAACCCTGTCTATATTCCACCACTTGGAACATGGAAATGCCTCACTGTCAAGCACCAGGGCCTAAAGTCTGGGCCTGCCTTGTGACTCTCTTAAAGAAAAGTAGCAACAACAACGTGAGCAGGGACAGAAAGAAGGAAGAAGGCACCTTTGGACCAAGTCTGGAACTTGTGGTGCTTGTTTTTATTCTGAGGATCAAAACAGAACAGAGACAATCCACCTCACCTACGCCAGGGCTCAGCTAGCTGCTCAATCGGCTCAGCTAGCTGCCTGCTGGAGACGGTGGCGGGGGGGCACATCCGCCTCTCCCCTGGATCCAAAAGCCCTGTCGGGGCCAGCACCTAATTTCTGGCGTGAATGTTCACTTTCCCATTCTACAGAAAGATCTACCAGTCGGCTGTGGGGTGAGCATTTCACGAAAGCATGAAACGTGCCTGATAATTAAGATGCTCAGCAATTAGAGTGATGAACTACACTCCAATCTACTGAGTTAATTTCATAACCTCAGAAAGGTAGAAAGAAAAACAATTTGGAGATTAGAAAGCTCTGAAGGACTTTTTTTTTTTCTCTTTGACTCATCTATCATTTTTTGGTTTGCTTACAATTTCATTCTCCTTCCACTGTTTTTCTGCAGTATGTTTCAGAATCACACTGACCACACTTCTCTGCTTACAACACAAACCTAGAAGAAAGCCACAAAATCCCAAAGCCAAGGGTTACGATTGCCTAGTAAAACCGGTAATAAGAATATAATACAGCTAATGAAAGAGCACAAAGGTATTTAATACCAGCCTCCCCGATGTAAATAACAACTGTCTATTTCAATTACTGTTCTCTTTTAGTTCAGCTTCTAAATAGTTCTAGAAGAAATGAGCACAGTTGAAATGCACGGTGCTGGAAGGTAGCCGTGAGCCAAAAGAGAGCAAGAATGAAAAGGCACTTGTGTGTCCTGGTGGATGTCACTCCCTCCAAAAGGATAAACAAATGTCCAATAAGCACATGAAGAGATAGCAGCATTAGTCAATACAGAAATCAAAATCACAATCAGATATCGTTTCACTTCATGCCTACTAGGATGGTTACAAAACCACAAAAATGGGAAATAACAAGTGGTGGTGGGGATGTGGAGAATGTACTGCTGGTGGGAATGTAAAATGGTGCAGCCACTGTGGGAAACATCTGGACAGTTTCTCAAAAGATTAAACCGACAATTACTATACGACACACCCATTTCACTCATAGGTGTACGTCCAAAGGAACCGAAAGCAGAGAAGCAAACTTACATGAGATACCTGGAGTAGGCAAATCAGAGAAGCAGAAAGTAGAATAGATGTTACCAGGGCTGCAGGGAGCAGGAAAGAGGGAGTTATTTTTTAATGGGTACAGAGTTTATGTTTGAGATGATGAAAGAGCTTCAGGTATAGATGGTTATACAACACCGTGAATAAAGTTAATGTCCCTGATTTATACACTTGCAAATGGCTAAAGTGATAAATATTATATTATGTATATTTTACCACAATTAAAAATAAATGGACGCCACACACGAGCACTAAACTCCATGTCCTGTCTCACAGGAGAGCTTGCCAGGCCCTTGCTCTGGGTCTATTTACTCTCATTTTACAAACAACTCTAAAGAAACTTAATTAATTTGATTTCTCATCTTAGTCTGGAGACAGCTCACTCATGAGGCCTCTGCACATTTTAATAAGGTTGGCAAATATCTGGGAGGGATGAAGAGTAGGGCTTTCTGCCAGTCCTGGGTGATTCAAGTTTACCTGATGGAATCCTTTTTAGAATAGCCTGGAACTAGCCTTTTTAGAATAGCTTGGAAATGGCCTAGGGCAAGGCATGTAGTCTGTCTAATCTCCTGCATCTGGCATGTGGAGCCTGACCCAGACAGCACCCATCCCACAAACTGTCAGGGATGGTGGGGGGTGGGGGGTGCACATGCAACTTCTTAGCCACTGCTCTTGCCCACAAAGGAAGGGCTTGGAATGACAAGTCCTGGAGAGGTGAAAGGTCTCAACAACAACAAGCAGAAAAAATCCCCAGTGGTGACCAGCAAAGGGAGCTCCGTGCAGGACAGGAATAAGGAGGCCAGAAAGACCAGCAGGCACATCAGGCAGGAGGCAGGCTGGGCAGGATCTCTGTGGCTGGTACAGATGAAACCAGAGCACCTCATGCTTGTGTGCGCACAGCAGGAGCCTCCACGGGGGCTGTGATGGCCAGGGCAGGGTCTAACGTAGCACTACTCAAAGTGTGGTCACTGGGCCAGCAGCTCAGCGTCAGCCAGAAGCTTGTTAAAAATGCAAATTCATGGGCTCCTTCTGAAATAGCACCTCTTGGGGAAAGGCCCAGGCATTAGTGTTTTAGTAACTCACCAGGCAGCTCAGACACCTGCTAAGGGGTCTTTAGGGTTGGACCGCTGAGGAAACCCAAGCCCTTATTCCAAGGGGTTTCCTAAGTGCCTCTGAGATGTTCCCTCCAAATGGCCCTCCCAGCCTGGTCCAGGCTGCAAGGCTCCCAGATCTCTGTCCCATCCCCTTGGAACTGCTCAGGGCACCTTGCACCGATGCTCTGTTAACCCGAACTGTGCAGATACGCATTTCTCCAGCTGAATTCCCCCAGGGAGGGGGTTCTTGGCTTTAGCCCTACTTTTAAATCACTGGGACTCCGATCAGCCATCACTACTTATAACCCACTAGCACCCAAGTCAGGTAAACTTCTACTTCCATGATGCATCTCACCCCAGCGCTGTCTTCCCCATTCCCTCTGGCTCCACCATCCCGGGTTAGGCGTGGAATAGTGAGATGGCCTCTTCTACTAAGGTGGTTATTTTTTGCCTCTGGTTTCTCTGCATGTCAGTCCCCCCTTGGTGCAACTGCCACAGAGAATTCACAAAAGCTCTCCTTTGTTGTGATCCAACTTTAGAACCTTCAGTGTTTACAGATCTCAGTAAGCAAACGTCCATGCCCTAAAGGCACAACTTAGATACTTAACCGCTGTGTTTTTTAAAGTGAATTCTTTAAGAACACTGCTATACCCAGAGTATGCCCAATGAATCTTTGCTATGAGCAACAAGGGCAAGAGATCAGACGGAGGTAGAATGTTTACCACTTTCCGACACCATGCTAAGCACCTGCAGGCATCACCTCACTGAATCCTCACAAGTTCAGGTATGAGATACTAGTCCTGTACCCATTTTGAAGATGAGAAAACTGAGGCTTAGACAAGCAACTTGTCCAAGGTTATCATAGGTAATGTGGGGGTACCAGGAATCAAAACAGGCAGCATGGATTTGGAGCTCACCCTGTTATCCACCATTCTGCAGGCACATGCGGTGCAGCAAATAGGTGAAGGATGGGAGGAAGGCATGTCCGCGCAAGAGGCAGAGAGAAGACGATGCAGTTTCCGGTGAAGTAGGCAGCTGGTTCGGATGGAAACAGTCGTGATCCTCTACGCCCACCCCCCGAAGAGGCATCTCCCCATAACAATGAGTTCCCCTCTACCAGGAGGCTAAGCATGCCTGCCAAGTGGGGCTGGGGGAGCAGGCGTCTTGGGTCAGGCTCCCGGGGAATCGGGACTTGCCAAGTTCGGATATGCGGCCTGCAAGGCAGTGCTGGCTGGACTGAGAGGGGGTCGCCTCCCCACAGAAACAACTCTTTCTGGCACGAATGAGAGCTATTTAACAACACCCGGCCACATTTCGAAACAAGCTAGGGCCGGAAGACTGAAAACAATATGGCACCCCATAAACTGCTGAGCGCAGGAGAAGCACTGTGAATTTTCTGCAAAGACGGTGAAATGATTTTTATCCTGAGCACCAGCTGATTCTACTCAGATCTCCACTTCTGGATCCCTCCAAGCAAATATTTCACGTATCCTGTGCAGCTGGTACCACTCCAAGCACGATCTGGGCAGAGGCCCAAACATATACCCCAGCCCAGGGTGGATGGAAGCCAGAAGGCGAGAAGGGCTTCCCTGGCTCAAAGGTGGTAGAGGAAACAGACCAGAGCCTTGGGCTGCTGGGGTCTGCACAATTCTATACGGATTTACCTAACACTCTGCAGGGCAACTAAAATGAAGAGAGACAGCTCCACTGTGCTAATATGATTTGGGTATATCTTAACCGGATATTAGTGAAATTCCAAATGAGATGGGTTTAGAGAAAAATCAAAAGGAACCAAGACAACACGCATGGGTATCAAAGAGCAACATGTTGAACAAATGCTTGGTGAGTACCTACTATGCGCAGGGCACTGTGCTAGGTGCTAGGAACTCAGTGGTGACTAGGACAGGCTTTGCTTCAAAGGCAGGAAACACTGAAAAATACCTAGGGAGTCAGAGAGCTTGGGCTTGAGAGATTTGAAACGGAGTCTTATTGTGTTCTATGTAAAAGTCTGTGCCCATGTCTGTCTCCTCTAACTAGAAGGCGGGTGCCTCTTTGGACTATGAATTCCTGGAGATCTGAAACTATGCCTAGGCCAGTGCCTGGTGGACAGCAGGAATTCAGTGAGTGCTGGGTAGGATGAACAGAAATAAGTAAGTGCTCAATAAACATGTGAGGGTCAAAGAAAAAATCACACAGGAGATTAGAACATATTTTCATTAAATAAGGATGAAAATGTACCATGCCCAAAATGATAAGATGCAGCTAAAGCAGTACCTAGAGGAAAATATGTAGCTTTGCAATAAACATATGACTGATGTCAGATGACCAATGGCCTTCGCGAAGGCCCTTGACTGTGAGGCCTTCAGGTGTACGGACTGTTTTGAAATTCAGCTTTATATCTTCAGAGCCTAGTGTGTTTCCCAGATGTCATACTCAATTGTTTTTCTGCATTTGAAGAGCCATTGTTCATCTGGTCGTACTGCCTAGAAAACTCTTCCTGGCTTCTTATTGTTGTTTGCTGTCAGCCTTCAATAATAAATAACATTTATTAAGCTAAGTTTCAGGAATTGTGCTGAGTCCTTCGAAAGTATAATCTCATTGAATCTGCACAAAAAGTGGATCCTATTATGATCCTCCAGAACCATAGTAGTACTCACTTGTTGTACCGATACAGAAACTGATACAGAAACTGAGGCCCAGAGAGGTTAAGCAATTGTCCCACATCACACAGCTGAGAAGTATTAGAACCAGGACTTGAAACCAGACAGTGAGAATCCAGAGCTGCTGTCCACAACCACAGTGATTTACTGCCTCCCACGTAAGTTAGAAAGAAGCCCCAAGAGATAGTCTTCCTGGTAAATTGCCCCTCCTCTGTGCTCCCTGTGACTACTGTTTTTACTGTGCTTCCACTCCCACAGGGCTGGTGGTCTGCTGCCCTATGCTTCAGTTTCTCATGACAGGGGCTGGGTGTTATTGTCATTGCAGCCTCCCTAGAGGTTCAGCATAGAAGGAATGCTCAATACTGTCTACTCAACTCAGCTAGAGGTAGGGTGGAGAACAGTGTGTCTTAAACTGTAACGTGCACATGAATCACCTGGAGATTTTGTTAAAATGCAGATTCTGACTCAGCAGATCTGGGGTTGGCCTCAGATTCTGCATTTCCTGGAAGCTCCCAGGGGATGCTGATGCTGGTGGTCCACAGGCCAGGCTTGGGGTAGCAAGGGGGATGATGAAAGCGTAGAGCCCAGTGACAGAGCTGCCTTTGGCTCTGAGCTGAAAAGTTCCTGACTCTGCAATGTTGGGAGAATCGGTTCACTGCTCCTGGTTTCAGGGTCCTGGTCTATAAAATGGGAAAAACTGGACCTACCTTATAAGGCTGTTGTGGGAACTAAGTCAGATCAACTTAAGTGAAAAGACCAGCACAGATATGATGCCCAATGGGGGTAATATTTCTTTCATCTGAGAAATTTTCTTAATAGTTATTTGTTGACGACTCCTCCTTGTAGGGTTTCTTGAATCTTCCCTTGATAGTCTTTTGTCTCCTGCATAACTCTCTCTCTGTCTCTCTCTCTGTCTCTCTGTCTCTCTCTCTCTCTGTCTCTCTCTCTCTGTCTCTCTCTCTCACACACACACACACACACACACACATACACACACACACACAGGTAACTAAAGTTTTAGGTAAGCCTACCCGCGGCTGCCTTTACTGCATCACTTCCCTCCCTAACTGGTTGGCAATGATCTTTCTCCTCATATAACTGGGGTTAGTACCTAAATCCAACAAGGAATGTGGGATTTTGAAGACGAGTTTGTGGTGCCACAAACAAGATCTCCACAACTCGAGAAGGCGGTTAGCATTTCTTGTCAGACTAAATAGGGGCAACCCAATGTCACAAGTAATCCGAGTGTGTCAGCTGTCCCAAACAAACCAACTTCATCTAGACCAGTGGGAGTCCTGGGGTCAAGAACTATGAGCTCACTACAGACGACAGAGAAACGGCTGGGGTAGCTGAGTGGAGGGAGGAAAGCAACCGACCAGACAGACTTAGACAACGCACATCTCTCCCTGGTAACAAGAGGGATGTTTATTGGTCTGGGAGCCAAGAGGGTGTTAGACAAGTAAACAAAACCAAACAAGAAATTTAAATGATAAAGAGGTATCTGTGAAAACTCACTGTGTCTTTTAAATTTGTGGGGAAATGGGCCAAGAAAATACAAATAGATTAATAAAGACAAGCAGACCAAACTTCTCAAAAGCTGTTCTTTCTGACCTGGTCTGCTAATGGCCCACTACCAATGGAATCCGGAAAGATAGCCTGTTAACCTCTTAGGTGGTGATGTAATAAACAGTCAAAAACCTTTTGGGAACTGAAAAGAAAGCGTATTAACTGTTCTAAGAATGGAACAAGAAGTCACCCCACACTGACCCCAGCCCATCATGCTCTCTGTGCATGTGAGGTACCAAGACTTAAAAAGTCCCATGTCCATGCCAAGCCAAGTTCATTCCCTGGAACAGGGAGTTTGAGATGAGCTGTTTAGCCCTGAATCCCAGATGGTGGCCCTTGGCCAAAGACAGAGCAAGTTCTAGGATGGGAGCTAGATACACAAAGCCTCCAGTCCATTATGAGCATCCCCTTCTGACCGTGAGATTGGGAGGAGTGTGTTAGGCTGAATAATGTCCCCCCAAAGGTGTCCATGTCTTAATACCCAGAACGTAAGAACTGATACCTTATATGGCAACAGGGACTTTGCAGATGTGGTTAGGTTAAGGATCCTGGGATGCAGAGATTATCCTGAATCATCCAGGTGGGTGCAGTGTAACCATGAGGATCTTCATCAGGAGTTAGGAGGGTCAGAGTCAGAGAAGGAGATGTGAGGATGGAGATGGAGACTGGAGGGATGTGGCCATGAGCCAAGAAATAGCAATAGCCTCTAGAAGCTGGCAGATGGAAGGCAAGGATTCTCCCCTAAAGTCTCCAGAACAAACCAGTCCTACCAGCATCTTGATTTTAGCTTCATCAGACTCATTAACTTGTGATCTCCGGAACTGGAAGACAGTAAGTTTGTGTTGTTTTAAGCCACTAAGATTGTAATATATTGTTCCAGCAAAAATACGAAACTAATGAGGGGAGCATATATAGTCTCAGGTTCAAATTTCAGCTTTGCCCCTTCCAAATGGATGCCTGTGGGCACGTGTCTTGCTTTCTCTGAGTTTCCTTTTCATGGTCCATGGGGCGGGAATTCTGTAGACGGTTATCGGTAAGGACCCAATGAGGACCTAGGTTAGTGCATGGCACATGAGCAGTTTCCACCCATTGTTCCTAGATGACATGGCACATAAGATGCTTGGAAACCAAAACCTTCCTTGGCTTAGTTTACCAAAATGGCAGTGAAGGAAGAGAAAACAGAGAAAGAGAAGAGTGGAGAAGCTGATCCTGTCTTTTGGGAACAGAGGAGAATGTTTTTTGTACCCTGCCTGGCCCTCTAGGATGGTGAAGGCACACTTAGGGATTCATTTCTCATCAAACATGGTGTCTTCTTATTTCCCTGCCATGCCCACCTTCAAAATATCTCGGCATTTACACGGCGTGGGTTCCCAGTTGATTAACCTAATCTAACACTTCTTCACGAACCTTCCCTGAATCACCTCTAAGCACGATGCATGGCCTCACTGAACAAAGTCCTCAGATCAGCCAGGAGTCTTCTGTGAAGCACCATATACAACTTGTGCTCTCTCAAATCAAAAATGGGAAAGTAGTGACCCACATGCATAGGAGGAGTGGGTCTAATTTCTTTCTAGAGACAAGAGGAACTGAGGATTCAACAAACCTAAAGTGAGGCCCTGGGTTTTGTCTGCAGAATTGTCTGCAGAAGGAGCATTTCTTCCCCCCCGCCACCTCACCTTTTTTTTTAAAGAAAATTCCAGCTTGGGAAGATTCTCTTCTCTCCAAAAACTTGAACACAAAATCTTGAAATAGTCATGCACATATGGCAACCGAGACATCCTCTTTACAGCAAGTGCTAATGTCCTATATTCACAGTCACCCTTGACCCTCAAGAGAACCAGATGAGTACATATTATCATCTCCATTTACCAGGGGCTCAGGGAGGTCAATTCACTTACTCAGGATCACACAATGAGGAGAAGCGGTGGGATTAGAATCTAAGCCAGAGTTCTTAACCTCCATGCTGTACAGTAGGGAAGGACAAGCAGACAAGAAAGCACCTGTGGCTGACTGTCTGCCATGAAGATCTGTGGAGATGGTATTAGAATGGTGTTGACAAGTCACAAGATTCTGGCATCGCAAACTGAAACACACTCAGGGTGAGCCTGCTTCAGGCCTGAGACAGGGACTGCGCCTAACAATTACAGATGACAGCTGCCTCGCAGACCCCATATTAAACAACTTTGTTGAGCTAGCTCATTCTTTCGTCTTATTTAATCCTTCCGATTAAAAAGAAACTTGGGCCCAGCTGGCGTGGCTCAGTGGTTGAATGTTGATCTATGAACCAAGAGTTCGTGGTTCGATTCCCAGTCAGGGCACATGCCCAGGTTGCAGGCTAGATCCCCGGTAGGGGGCGTGCAGGAGGCAGCTGATCGACGACTCTCTCTCATCATTGATGTTTCTCTCTCTCTCTCCCTCCCTCTCCCTTCCTCTCTCTGAAATCAATAAAAACATCTAAAAGGAAAAAAAAGAATCTTGGCTTGGTTTTAGTTGACCTTCACAGTCTCTCTGCAAGTTGCTAGTCTCCCATTTTCATGAAGAGAAGACAATATCGGGTGTAGAATCTTCTCTGGTAATAACAGCTACTTGAAATTAATAAGGCAGCTCTATGTTCAAGGTATGTAGTCTTTCCCTCATCTAACTTTTGGCATAGCATATTGATTTTCCCTTTATGATGGTGATAGAGAGCTTCCTTTTAAAACACAGTTAATGAAAGTATGAATTGATTTAAAGATACATTTTAATATTAATTAGATCTTAAATGTTTTAAATGTTCATTAAATGATAATAGGGGAATGTTGTGAAGGTGGAAGAAGACTGACAGGAGTTTGGAAAGGGGCGCCCTGACCATTCCAGCAGAGGGTCACCTGTGACATGGGGCTGTGATGGTTGTAAGGTTATTAATGATCTCCATGAAATGGGTTCAAGACCAGCCAACGGGCTGGCATCGGAGAGGGCAGGGAAGAGGCTTCCAGGGTTGCCGCAGGGACTGGCATCCATATCATTACCCATGGGGTGTGCTTATGCCCCATGCTGCTGGCACCTTCTGTTCTCATAGCCACCCTTCAGGCCTCACAAGAATGGTAATCCAGAGTCACTAAGCCTGCCCATGTGCTTTGCCTAAGAAGGCAGGGACACAGTGGTGCATTTTAGAAAGATGTACGCTAAAATAAATTTAAATATGTATAATAGGGCGCTTTTAAACAATTAAGTCAATTATTTGTTATATGTTTCAACCACAACTATCTGTAAAATTTAGTGGTCTCAACAAGCCCATGCAACCGGGGTTCTGGATGGTCTTTGCCATATGAGCACATCACACACAACAAACTGATTAGGGAGAGGTCTAGAAGCAACGGATGGTGTCTGATAAGATGACATTTGCCACAGCAAACCCCACTCTAAATTTTGGGGGGAAGAGGATAGGATATTTAACTCACTTTTCATTCCATTGGAACTATGTAGTCAATAATAAATAGTCAATAGTTTGAACTCTGAATGGGCAGCTAAGGATTTTGTTGTTCAATTGTATTAGTCGTTTACTGCTGTGTAACAAATTATCCCAAAACTAAGCGGGCTGAGCAATTATTTATTATCTCACATGTTCTGCAGGTCAAATATTTGGGAAGCAATTTGACTTGGTGGTTTTGGCTCAGGCTCTCAAATGTAGTTCAAGTCAAGATTACAGGTGGGCTGGTAGTCATCTGAAGGCTTCGCTAGGGCTGGAGAATCAGCTCTAAGAAGGCTCAGTCACAGGGCTATTGGCAGGAGGCCTCAGCCCTTCTTCATAGGGCTGCTGGAGCATCCTCACAGGATGGCAGCCGGCCTCTCTGAGAGTCAATAAGGCAGAAACTTCTGTGTCTTTTATGGTCCAGCCTCAGAAGTCCCAGACTGTGATTTCTGCAATATCTTATTGGTTATACAAATCAGCACTAGCCAGTGTAGAAGACCAGAAAGAGCTGAGAATCACTGATTGGAGGCCACATTTCTCAGCTTATAGTCGATTCCTTGTCCGCTACCTTAAGTCCAGGTACAGTAGTTACTTAAGTGTAGTTTAATGGAGGAATGAATTAACAAACAGAATGAAACTGAAGGTTGTCATAAATTATAACATTTACCTAATCAGTATGTAGCACAAAACTCTCATAGGAATATTAAAGTTCTCTCAGAACACTAAAAATAATCCCTTCCCCTACTTTTCTCTTGGGTTTGACAGTCTGTTTTGGCTAAAGTCCATCTCGTAATGGTCTAAGGTAAACTATTGCTTAACTAATCTTTTTTTTTTAGAATCCCAGACTGAGTAAACTTCAAGCTTCCTGAGTAATGTCTGAGTCCTATGGAGTTCTGTCTTTTTTCAGTTGCCTTCCCTGTGGCTCCCAAAGCTGCTCATTTTATTGCATTTAATTTGTTCCACATCCCCATGAAATCAATGAAGTCTTAAAAATGAACGAAACTGTCCACAAACATGACGTCTACTTTGCCTCTTTATGCAGTGGGATCCCCTGGAAAAGCAGAAGCACATGTGAGGCTTTGAACTTGTCAAACCCAAGGGTACACGAGTGAGGCCTCTCTCAGGTGGGTTTTGCCATACAAGTTAAAAGCTACCATTTTTTACAGACCTACAATATGCCACAAAGCTGCTATTCTTGGCATGAGTTTTTCTCATCATTTAGACCTGAGAACAGTCCCATGATGTTGTAACAGTTATTACTATGCCTAGTATATAGAGGCAGAAAGACTCAGGAGGTAGCTGGAGGTCCCAAAGCTAGGGCCAGGATGGATTTGCATAAGGAAGCTTGACCCCTGGAATTCCTGACCAATGAGCTAGTCTGGCTTATCAGGTTACTTACATAATTATGTGGTTGAATTTATTAGACACCACTTATTTCATAAAGTTCTTGTGAAGATTGAACATGACAATGTATATAAAGCCCTTAGCACATAGCAAGTGTGCTAAGGGCTTTATATGCATAAATGTTAACTAAGACGGTTATTATCATGGGAAAACAAATACGAATGTGTTTATATTTTATATTTTCACCATGATTTAGGAGTGGGATTAAACATCTGCTAGCTTGTTAGCTAAATTATACTGGAAAAACAGTCCTACTTTAATCAGATGTGCTGCAACACTTACATGAAAACTACTAAATAACAATTACCAAGATTTTAAGACACTCACCTACTTAAGGGTAAAATTTCAGTAATGTGTCCAAGTGAATACCTCAGTAGCAGATATTATACATGAGATGAATGAGTCTTCTTCTACGAATTGAGACAATTGATTGACAAGATTCAGTCTTTGTTACATTAATCAAAGTCAGAGTGACCACTTTGCCTCTAGTCTTATCCTAAACACTGAGTTCCTTGCCTCCTTCCCTCCTTCTTCCCTTCCTTCCTTCCTTCCTTCCTTCCTTCCTTCCTTCCTTCCTTCCTTCCTTCCTTCCTTCCATCCATCCAGAATGTTGGTAACAAACTTGGTCTATATATTTTTTTAACTCTTTGCATAAGTGGCTTCCTTAATTTATAGTAATATTATACTCTATTTTAATTATACTGTCAGGCATATAAGATCAGAAGAATGTTCTGATCTTTAGCAAGTTCTATTCTAAAATAATGTATCCTTACCTGAGTCTTTTTTAAAAATAAATAAACAAGGGTTACCTAATAAGTTCTTAGAATTATGTTGCAGGTTAAAGATTTGTTAGCACACACCTATACTTCTTTTTATTGGTTAATGCCAATTCTGAGTTTTAGACTCCCGGGAAACTCAGTTAAATTTAAAGCTGGTGGACATAAATCATTTATCTCTGTTCCTGGTACAGTCATCTCATTTTTTTTTAATTCTAATTAGTTTCTGACAGGTTATTCAAAACACAAATAAATGCGTCTAATTGTCTCTTACGTGCATGGTACTACTCCCTTTCGCGTTGCTCCAGATCTACTTTGGAAGGCAGAGTGGTGTCGATGGTTTGAAATAGCTCTGCTCTTTCTTCACGTTTTCTAAGCCAACTGGCACCTCCTTATCCTGACGGGAATTTTCTTTTCAGGTCACACAGCTAGGAGTCCTGGTGACACCCACTTCTCACAGCTCTTAGGCGCAGACAGAACAGGTGAGGGACTTTTCTGCTTGGCGTTCCAGCCTTTCAGATGCACCGGAGCTCTGCAGGGGATTAAATGAAGACCACCGGGTAGACCAGCAGGCCCGGGCCGTGGCTGCTCCTCTCTTCGTGGGTAAGGCAGCCGCTGAACTACACAGAGACGTAAACGGTCACGGGGGAATTGCTATTTTTTCTCTTTTCTCCCCCCCCTTACTTGTTTTTAAGATGTGGAAAGGACTTTTTAAATGCTTTCCATATGCTGTCTTATTTCTCTTATATTTGGCCCATGATTGTCTATTTATGATTAAAGGGGAGGAGAGAGAAAAAAAGTGGGGGGCCAGCTGCTCACAGTCACTCTGTGGAAAAGCATTTGACTTGTAAACAGCTCAAGAGTTTTAAAAAGCTACTTTCTGGTCTTCTGTCTATTTTGAGGACCCTCAAAGTGAAGAAAGTCAAACTTGGTATTAAATAACCACCCAGGATGTTGCTGTCAGCTTGAGGTGTTAAGAGGGACGGTTTATAAAAAGCCTGGTTAAATATAGGAAGTACAGTTGCATTCTAGGTAACCCGAGATTTGAACATCCAAGACGACTTTAATGGAGGCAAGCTATCTGGCCCGTTTTCACAGATATATAATATATTACACCTATTTTAAGACCTGGAATTTTTCCTTCTTAGCTATTTCTCACTAGACCCGAAAACACTTCCTCTGGCCTCTTCTTCATTATCCGTACACGCAGCCCCCACCTTCACTTTTTCCCTACTAAACAAACACATAAGCACATTCTCAGCTATTGTATGTACTCCTCATGTTAAGGAAAACCCCCAAACATTACATATTTCATTATGATTGAATATTCTACCATCAGGATCCAAAACCTGAGCGTTTTTGGTCTTTACTCTTAAATCAAAGTTGTAACTTGAACGCAATAGTCTGTGTAGAATTTTCAAACATTCCAATGTTCTTGAATTTTTAACTCTCTTAAAAATCCATGTTTCCCCTTTTTTTTCTCTGTGGGGCAGGACTTTAACTTCTCTGGGGCTCTGGTCCCCCACTAAAGGTAACCTACGTATGACGCATGGCACACAGACAGTGGCTAATCCACAAAAGCACTGTTGCGTTTTTTTTGTTTTAATATGTTTTTATTGATTTTAGAGAGAGAGGAAGGGAGAGGGAGGGAGGGAGGGAGAGAGAAACATCCATCTGTTGCTTCCCATATACCTCACTGGGGTCCGAACTCACAATCTGGTCATGTGCCCCGACGGGGAATCAAACTGGTGACCTTTCGGTGCACGGTACAATGCTCCAACCCACTGAGCCACACCAGTCAGGGCAAAGCACTGCGGTTTTGTATTTGCTTCTCCATTCAGGCAGCCCTGGGCATGGAGGGCCAGCCCACCACCGCCTTGGTCCACCCACCCCACAGGGCCTAAAACACACCGTGGCTGGGTGACCAGCAATTGATAATTTTAGAATACACTTGGCCAATTTCTCTGATCCCGCTGCTACAAATAATCCCTTGTTTCGTCCAGGTTTGAATTTCACTGTGGCCCCAGGGGTAGGAAGATGAATTATTTGATTGCAAAGAGAAACAGGACACTGTGTGTCAGGCTGCTTTGCAAATCAATTCACCTCCCCCCATAGATGCTCCTTCCTACTTAAGATATACGGCTTTACAAGGATTTTGGCAGCATCGTGTCAGGGGGCAAGGTGCATGCAGATGTAATATCACCGAGCGGTGTAATCCGAGCATGCATGATGCATGAAAAATAAGTGCCGAGGGCACGCCTCGAGCCCCAGGGATCCTTTTTGCCATGGGCCCTGACAGCACCTCAAATAAGCGCCCTACCTAATCTCCCTTGTTGATTCCTATCCGCGCCCAGTGATTTCAGGCGGCTGCCATGTGCTCACCGGTTAGGGCATGTTGATCGAGGCTGTCCTGTGATTAGAGCCGGGGTCCCTGACGGTAACAGAGGCCTGTTGTGGAGATGGAGCAAGACCCTAATGAAACTGGTGGGCGGGAGTCAAAAGGTGAGCTTCACGGCCGGCGTGGCCGGGCTAGGCTTCTCCTATTTTATTTACCTCTGTATCCCCAGGGCTCGACATGGAGGAATGCCCAGAAATCAATGGAGAGAAAAATGATTGAGTGACCGCCTAGAAAGAGTTAAGCACTTCCACCACTGGGAGACAGTATATAGTCTTTCATATAGTTTTTTGGGCTATTTTATAGATATTGGTGTCTGGAGAGCCCATGCTATCTGTGGCTCACAGGAAACTGGCAGTGCATTCGCCAGGCGTCCAGAGTGCCCCTCGGGGTCAACGCCCAGCAGCTGGGTGACCGCTCCATACACTCCTCCCCTGGCCCCTCAGCACCGGCTTTGTCCTGTCCTATTCTGTAGCAAACCAGGGCAGCCTTCTGCAGGACCCTGCTTTCCTGAGCAGCCAAACCACCCGCAGGTCGTCCAGGCAGAAGGATGCCCTTCAACATCCCAGGCAGCTTGTGCCACCCTAACGAGCCTGCTGGCTTTCTCAGAGTGAGCCCTTCTCTAACTGGTTGGGAGAGGGGACGCATTTTGGACCTGCCCAGTAGCCTCCTCAGGTCTGGCACGGGGATCGGCCTCCCAGTGGCTCAAGTCAAGGCTGAAAGGGGTGGGCAGTGTTTGCTTTCCTTGGCAGGGTTCTGACCCAGGCACATTTCTCATTGTGTTAAAATGCAGCGAGCTTTTACAAACTGGATGGCCCACATGGCCTGTTACATTTTGTCTGTAATCTAGCCCCCTACTCACCCTCAACTCTGGTCCTGGAAATATCTGAGGAGGGAAAAAATGGAACAAGGAGAAATATATGAGGGGGTGTGGCAGCGAGGGGGTGGGTGTCTATGAAAATTTATGTGCTGAAAAACAGCTGTAAAACGTTTAATGTTTCAATGAACATTTTATGTTTACAATAAAAAATCCTCCAGCCAAGAAGGTCTTTAAAATGTTACATTTCCAAGCAGATCCAAGAAAAAGAGTTGGCAAAGCTGGGATATTCTTACAAGCCCCTCTCTGTGGCGTGACCCCCAAACACTAACCATTAAAAGGAGACCCCCTCCAGGGGGGGTGTTTTAGCACCCAGCTCAATCCTGAGTGGGAAGGGAGGGACTAATGGCCATGATACACTGGGAGGCTGGCAAGGAGATGAAAAATACGCTCATTTTTCTCAAAGCCAAGTACCCGTGGCATGAAGCCTTGGAAACTCGGGCTTTGCGAGGGGGTGGTGGAGGGAGTGGGGGAAGATGCCCAGCTCAGCCAAAAGCTTGCTAAAAGATTTGACTGCAATCAATCAGTCCACCAACAGGAACTGATCAGGTGCCATTGGGCTGCGTTCTTCCAGGAAAGAGCCTGGCTGGAAGGGCTCTGGCTTTGACACAGAGAAACAGGTTCAAGTCCAAACTCCACTCTGGACTGGCTCTGTCTCCTGAGGTAAGTTCTTTAGCCTCTCAGGACTCCAATTTATTCATCAATAAAATGCAAGTGGCAAGTATCATTGGCCGGCTCCGAGTAAATGGTATGTACTGGGGAGCAGGAGTTGGGGAAGCCAGACCTTGGGGTGGAGCCGGGACAGGGCAGGCCATGAGGATCAGGTAGAGAAATCCAAGCTTGCTGAGGCAGGAAACTGGGGGCTGTGAAAGCTTTGAGAAAAATGTGAGTTTTGTTCTTTTGGATGACTTTAGTCAAGTCACCCTGAGACTTTTTAAGCCAAGAAGCCAGGTTTTACTTCTTCTCTCCGTTGTAATTAATATTTTCCTCATTGCTTTCAGGTAACAAATGCAGGGGAGCCCACAACCCCTTCCTTTCTTGCTTCCTCTGCTTACAAGGCGCATGCAGCTATTCCAACAAATAACTATGAACCAAAAGCACATGCAGCTTCTCAGACACACCTCGCCATCCTGAGTCCTGTTCCTTCTGCTTATTACAGCCTTTCCAGTCCCCTTCTCCTTTTAGCAAACTCCTACCCAAGCCTCAAAGCCCAGTTCAAGTACCACCTTCTCGTCTGTGTCGAACGCTCCTTGCAGTGGCTCTGACAACACACTCTGCTCTCCTGTACCTTAGCACCACCTTAAAAACATCTCTTACTTTTTTTATTTCTCCTGGAAATGAAGCTTCTTGAGGGTAGCTTCTTGAGTGTCAATCATCTTGGTGTCCCCTGTGTGTAATTCAGGCATGATCTGGAGTACATCCCCAGGAAACTTTTGTTGGTGAACAAATGAATGAATGAATGAATGAATGAATGAGTGAATGAATACATGAATGGTGGAAAACACTGTTTCTTTTTTATGATGGCAGAAGATGGGACTTCTGGCCTCTGAGAAACAGACAGGGCCAGTGTTCCCCTTCTGAACTCATGGCTGTCAGCTCCCACCCACAGAAATGAGACACCCTGTGTTGTCCTGGGCAGGAAGGGTGGCCTTTGCCGGCCTTCATCTAGTCCTGGGAACAGATAAGAATCTGGGACTGACTTGCTGTGCTGTTTAGCAAGGAAGCCTTTCAGACTTCAAGAGAAACATGCTCAAGTGTCTCCTCCAAGGAGAAAGGTGGGTGTTTCCTTGGGGGCTGGTGCAGTTCACTTCCTGCTCGCGAACTCGGGGGTGGGGGGTGGGCTGTGGGTGGCAGGGGAGGGGGTGTTCTTGGGAAACACTAAGGAGACCCTTTCTGTTCTCCCAGAAGCCAGGGCCCTCTCTTTCCTCTCTTTCGGACTCCCAGAAAGTGGCCACTGCCTGGCAGGGTGCTGTGGCGAGGAGCCACTGTGAACCACGACAGCCACGGTGGTGGCTGCCCACCAGACAATTTCAAATGAATCCCCACAGGGTTTCGCAAGAACACCAGATACCAAAGAGATGAAGGATGGAAACTCACACGACAAACCCAAAGTGAAAACAAAACTGTGTCACAGACCCCATGTGAACTGAAACCTCAGGGCAGAGAGCTCTGAGCTCCAGACACAAACAGCCTCACCCCGGGTGAGTCACCAGAGCAGCTGGGGCAAGGTCAGGGAAAGACGGCCCACCCCGAGGAGGTCCACTCATGGTGCTCTGGGGACTCTCTGCACTCTCCATTCCCTAGAGAGTGGTTTTCATTTGAGCAGGAGGAAAGAGAACATTCACAGAGCATCTCTAGGCTTTGGTCGGTACTCCAGATCCAAATATCCAATGGGTCTCACAATCACCCTATCTAGGAACAAATTATTACACCGGTTTGTAGCCTTGGTCCCAGTGCCCAGCGCTGGGATTTGTATTCTTTCCCCCGCCACATGTCACTGGAAGCCACACCGGGACTCTCATTGGCCGCACGAGTCGGAGCAGCTCCTGCTCTCCCAGAGGCCTCCACGCTGCTTTGGTCCTACACTACCATCAGGGAAATGCAGCTTGAGCACACTCCCCAGTAGATGTTCACTCATTTATCTACAAATGACTATATACCATTCAGTGTAACATCATGAAACATTCAGAGAAGTGGGGATGGGTTGAGACAAAAGATAAAAGTAAGCAGAAGCCACCATGTTTCCTTCCTATATCCCAGTGCAGGGGTCACAGGGGAGCCAGATTTAAAAAAATAAAAATACAGGTCACCTAGTTAAATTTGGGACACACTTTTGCTAAAAGATTATTTGTGGTTTATCTGAAATTCAACTTTAAATGGGCATCGTTATTTTATTTACTCAATCTGGCAACCCTAAGGAGTCAGCTAATGTTTTCTGTCAAAAGGCCACAGTAAATATTACAGGCTCTGCGGGCTAGCTGGTGTTTGTGGCAACTACTCATCTCTGCCATTGTAGTGTGACTGCAGCCCTAGGCAATCCCTAAACAAATGGGTGTGGCTGTGTGCCAATAAAACTTTACTGATAAAAACAGTGGTAGGCTGTAGTTTGCTGACCTCTGCCCTCCTGGACCATCATGGGTGCATCCCACTTAGGAGAGCCCTGGCTGGTAAAAGAGAAGGGCCTGCATTCTCACGGTTCTCCAATGACATGATGTAGAATAAAAGTAAATTACTGTCTTGCATCTTCTCTGGGGGCTGGGAGTGGGGGCAGATGAGCAGGCAGAGGATGGTCATAACAAGACCTTGTATAACAGGGGAGGGTAAGAGGCCTAAAAGCAGGAGCATATTGGAGCCACAAACAGATGTATGCATGCACACACATGCACACATGTGCGAGCGCGCGCATGCGCACACACACACACACACACACTGAGAAATTGCTACAAGCGAGATACCAGCTCTGGTGGGCCTGCATTCAATGCATCAAATTAAATGCTTCCCCTGCCCCAATTACTAGCGATTCAATCAGCCAACTGGCAGCCATAACCACGCATTAACCTTTTTGCCAAATCAATTCTACCAAACCCCCTTCCAGCACTAAGTGGAATTAAATGGTACCCCCACGCCCTGGAGGAGCGGCCCGATCCCAGATACGGGACACTGTGGAACCCCCCTCTGCACCTGGGACTCTGAGTCCCTGCTCCTCAACTCCTCAACAGTGGCCCTCTAGTCATCAGAGAGCCCAGGGAATCAGCTTCCTGAAGCCGTCTGCCCTCCCCTGAGCCGCCGCCTGGGCATAAAGGTCCGAGCAGAAGGGTACTGCCAACCACTGTTGACAGCACTATCTACACAAATCACGCCGGCATTTGCTCTGAGCCCGATGGAGCTGCCTGACCTAACCCTCAGGAGCTCCTTGATGGGCAACTTCATATAGAAACTTGTAGGCACAGCAAGCTCTCTATGTCACATCATCATTTTGAACATTCCCGAAGAGCCCAGCCCTCCCCGGATCCTTTCAATGTAGGCCGGTGGCACGGAGGCTTCCTTCTAAGAAACGGAGTTCTCGGAAGATGAAACCGTCTTCTAACCCAGGCGCACCGCCTGGCACGGGGGCCGATGCGGAGGTTGGCTGTGCTTGGGGGACGCTGAGAGGGAGCCGGGGGCAAAGGGGCCCAGGTGGAGTAAGTGAGGTGGCAGAAGGTAGTGACAGGAGGAGGCACACCTCAGTGCTTGGCTCCTGAAGCAGTGTCCCTTTGGGGATACAACGGGGAGACGGGGTATTGTCTCAATTTACTGAGGGGTGTGGGTAGAACAGGAAATGGACAATATTGCTGTTCTGGCTGATCCCAATTATTCAAAGACACATTCCCCAATTCTTCATCTTCTAAGGGGTTTCTCCACAGCCCTCCCAGCCCAGTCCTCTGTTCATCAGGCCTACTGACATCCAAATCACTTCCACGAAACTTTCCCGGATACTGGAGGAGCCCTAGAACTTCTGGGGGGTAGTTAGTTTGCTTTCTCAAAGTATAGGGCATCCAGTAGGCTCCTCAGCGATTGTCGCCTAAACGTGGTCCCAATTCTCTTCACAGCAAGTGTGGAGGAGAAGGTGTGGGCACCGATATCAGTCTTACCAGCTTGCTCAGACCGAGCTAAGCAAACATCCTTCCTTGAATCACCACGAAGAACCTCCTTCAGGATCACAGATTCATGCAGCAAACACCTTTGGAGCTAAGTACTTAAGCATCCGGAAGAAAAGTCATAGCCTCGGCTTTGGGGAGGTCACGGTGAGGCTGGGGAGTCAGCGGGACACAGAGGTCACTGTTGGCCTCTACTGCAGCTCCACGACTTTGCAGTCAGAAGGAGAATGCTGACCTTGTGCTTCGACGACAGAGAAAGTGCCCTGGCTTCTAGCTATTGAATTTTGTCCCATCACCCTATGTCTTCCTAGGGCCAGGATAAATTGAAAACACAGTACATGGCCTTTAGGGGTTCTCAGTGCTGAGGGCAAAGGAATAGCACAGGCTAACGGGTACAAAAACATGAAGAGTGCGACAAGGTTTAGGGGAAAATTCTGTCCACTCCCTACCTCCTGATCTTCAGGATGAGGGGAGAGTGACTGTGCGGTTAGGGTCACGGGCTCCAGGGCCAGAGGGCCCTGATCTGAGCCCGGCTGTGGCCACTGTCTGCATACGTCAAACCAGCAGTCTCACCTGGCCCACCCAGCTCAGCAGGAGAAGCAAATGAGGTCACGGCAGTGAGGAAGCTTCAAAAACCACGAAGTAAAATAAAAAATGAAGGGGCTAGACAAGTGAGTGGCTGATTTTCAGCAAACATGAACTTGTCTAATAAAAGTGAGAAAAAGAAAGATATGTTCATACTTTAATATGCCAATAGTCCCAAAGCAGTGGATATCTGACTATTTAAAAATTATCTTTATTTCCTGGTATGTCATTGGACAACTGGACCCGGATTTTCATTTGTAAATCCCAGAGTCACACAGAGAGAGAATCTTCAGGTTCTGCATTACACATAAATTACTATAATAACAAAAAAGCAGTAACGGCAACGACTCTATCACACCCAGTGGTCAGAGCACATTTAATATGTAACATTAGGAAGGAGGAAAATTATCTATTCAACTCCAACAGCTCCTGAAGCCTTAAAATCACTAGTCTCTTTGTGACAACCTTCTGAACTTTTATGAGTCAGACACACACAAGGGCTTACCCGTGTCACTTTTACCTAATAGAACAGTTTTTCAGAAAGACATAAGCAGAACCTCTCACTTGCTGGCGGCTGGCAGCTACCACTTAGGATCCCACCTTGGGTCGCTTAAGGCCACACCATGCGGCCAGGCTCTGACAGTGAGGTCCCTGTTACATTAGAACTCACAGAATCACATCAGCACCTTTCGCCTAGGATGGGGAAAGTGAATTAAAAACAATAAATACTGATAAAAGAAAATGACTGACTGGGAACTTGTGGCCTTTGGGAGGGGCAGGTAAGAGAAGAGAGTGGCCTGGAGACAAAGAATCCCGGCTGCACTCTGGAGACTTACAGGCATTTATTTCTTCTGCAAAGGCACTGGATGGAGCTTTCTGCAGAACAGAAGTCAGGTAAGAAGAACCGGAGGAGTCAGCAAGGCACCAGGACATTATATACAAGACCTAGATTTTTATACTCTTTTTCCTCTTTTAATATAACCCAGTAAATTTAATTACTTCGAGGCCCCCCACTCATCACTCTGCAAGTCTAGTATCTACTCTGGAACCTGTTTTGTGGGCCCTTGTGACTAAGGCAATAATAAAGTGTACAACAGATAAATGAGAAACACTGTGTGATATGGGCAGCTATTGATTTACACACCTGTCCGTTTTGTGTGAAAATCTGAGGCATCAACAATGGTGGCTATGAGGACACTGCAGAAGCTGCGGCTGCCCTGGTCAGATCTCCTTTTATCAGCCACTGTACCATCTCCCAGCTTTTTCAACTTCTCTGGAGAATTTCCCTGGCTGATGTCTGTGTTCACTTCACCCAGGACGCCTGGGAAGATATAGTCCCCGCTGGGAGGTGGCCTAGGGCTGCCTGATGTGGGGTTACAATAGCCTGGCCCTCTGGCCTCAGTGTGAGACAGCTCTGAGGTCCAATTTACATCGCAGAGCCCCCCACCACCCCAAGCATCAGGCCAAAACTAGACATCACTTGAAATTACATCTTCTCTTCACTCCTTTCCCCTCCCCTACCTTGTTTCCTCACCCTTTATAGGCTTCTCCTGAGAACACTCCTGCCATAAAGCATGGCAGCCAAATCCCTGTCTCAGGCTCTGCTTCTAGGTGCCTCAACCTAAGACACAGTTAACAAAACCAGCAGAGGCCAGAATCTCTTGAGGTTGGCTTACCAGTTGTCTGACAGGTAAATTGAGAAGGCTGACCTGTTGGAGGTAAGAGGAAGAGGCCGAGTGAGCGCAGAACGCAGGAGTAAACAAGAATGTATTCAGATCCCTGGCTCAGTGGTGGGAGAGGCACTGGCATGAATTCTGTCCAGACAGCACAGGGTGCGAGGCATTCCATGATTCCCAAGGCCTCGACCAGACCCTGCCCCTGAAGCAAAGCAGGTGGGGGGGTCTTGGGTTTCAGTCTGCAATCTTCTGTGAAATCAGAGACCACTGGTGCCATCATAAAGTAAGACCAGTACATAGCCCCAGTGCTGTGGTGGCTGAGGAAGGCATGGAGACTCCATGAGAAGATGAAAATGCCAAGAGCAGGGGATCTGTCTGCTCCCTCCTCAGGTACAGGGCAGGCCCATACCTGCAGACACTAAAAGGTGACTTGTCAATGTGTGCTCCGAACACCTGAACAGCTGAGTGTAAAATCGGGATGTTTATAGTAAACATCTAAAATACTCCTGGAGTCAAAGCATCTCAAAATAGGATATTGCCTGTGTAATAGTCAGGGTTCTCCAGAGAAACAGAATCAATAGGGTATATTCATTCATTTACTTATTAATTAAAAGAAATCGGCTCATGTGATTATGGAGGCTGAGAAGTCCCAATATCTTCAGGGTAGCTAGAGATCCAGGAGGGTGAAACGGTGTACGTTCTGGTCTGAGAGCTGGTGGGCTTGAGACTCAAGAAGAGCCGATGTTTCCTTTTTGAGTCTAGAGGCAGGAAAGGACCAATGTCCAGCTCAAGTTAGTCAAGCTGGAGGAGCTCTCCCTGACTGGTGACTGTCAGCCTTTTCCTCTATTCAAGCCTTTAACTGATTAGATGAGGCCCACCACATTAGGGAAGTCAATCTGATTTATTCAGTTTACAGATTCCAAGTGTTAATCTCATCCAAGCAACACCCTCACTGACACACCTAGAATAATGTCTGAGCAAATATATCTATACACCCCATGGCCCAGTCAAGTTGACACATAAAATTAATCATCAGGTCCTTAGTTACATATAAACCAGCTCTGCCGCCAAGCTCAAATAGATCAAAGGTCTGACATATTTCCCAAATAGGTATAGTTAGCTCCATTGACTGGAAATGTCAGCCAACAGCCCTCAACATTAAGAATGCAAAGGACAAATAGGTTCGCTAACACAACAAATATTCAAGAAGTTCTGATTAGGAATAATTTGGGAAAGCATTATGGACAAAATAGGCACACAAATATTGAAGGTAAGTTCGAGCTTCTGAGACTACACTCCTGAGACATACACGGAGGGGAAAAATGTTTCCTTTCCAATTCTCTTACCATCCTTGTACTTATTACAAAAAACAAGGGTCTTGTTTTGATACGTTTTTGTTTTTAACACCTACCACCCCAATTTCAGAGTCACCAGCAATCATAAGTATCTAACTAACATTTCATACCACTGTTTTGTTTTTATTAAATTTATTTTTATGGGTATTTTGTATTTATGACAAATGACAATGGCTTCCCATTTACATTTGTAATAATATAAAACCTTCCTTATAAATAGCTGTACGTAATAATCCCAGTACATATAAAGATCAAGGACATCACGGGGACAGTCGGTCCCTGCTTCATAACATTTGGAAGCTGGAATCAACCAAAGGCTTAGTAGTTCACTTCACGTCTGGTAGTTGATGTAGCCTCAGTTCCTCCCCGTGTGAGCCTCTCTGTGTAGTCTCTGTGCATGAGCTAGACTGCGCTTCCCCACAGCATGGCGGCCGAGTTCAAGGGTAAGCACACGAGCGAGACAGTCCCAGATGGAAGCTGTATCATCTCCTACCTCCTAACTTCACAGGTTCTGCAATGTTCCTTGAATCACATTCTAATTAATTAAAAAGAGGGTCAGTAAGGGTGGCCCAGATTCAAGGATGGGGGTGTGTGGAATTAGATTCTTACTTTTTATTGGAAGAATGTTAAAGTACTTGCATGCCAATGTTTTAAAACCACCAAGGACAGGGGGAAACTGCCCACCCTGCATCCCGGCCTCATCTCCCTCTTCCTTCAGTCTTCCCACCTGATAACCATCGCAATGGTACTTGACCACCCACGTTGTTATCACCTGATGGCCACGTTGGGGTGCTTTACGCTGCCCATTCTCAATTTCAAGGTACTGACCTTCACAACTGAGAAAGTCCAAAGAAATGGGAAAGAAAAAAAGGTGGGCAAGGAACATGTGAGAACGGAATGAGGGAAACAGAAAAGGAATTAACAAAGAGAAAAAAAGAAAGAACAGAGTTTATGTTCCTTCTCTTCGTAACAAGCCCATGTTGAAGAGCGGGGTATTCAAAGGAATCTGTGCCAGATAGATTTCCCGGGGAGACACAGTGTTAGCACGCACCTTTGAAGTCATGCATTTTATAAAAGCGTTCAGAAATCATTGCGCTAGACCTTAAAAAACAGAGCAATTGGCATCTTAATGTCAATGCGCCTCTTCTCTTTGCTCTAAAGTTCTAAACTCAGCTCTAACCTCAGACACATCATGCTGACATGTCAAAAAGCAGGCCCCAACTCTAATAAATATAGGCAATAAAATATTAACCAGGGTATGAGCTACCTGAAAAGAGACAGGGAGTACTCCTGGGGTATACACGGCCAAGTCAAGCCAGATTCATTTAAAAAACACCACGACGACAGCAACAAGCAATTGCCATCCTACCAGTGACACCAAATAATTTCTACACTTTCTTAAATTAACACCAACCATAACGTGTCGGATGCTACAGTGACACCGGGGTGGACTGTTCTGCAGTTGATTAGATACTGCGAGTCGAGTCGGGTGACTTTGCTAATGATGATCATTTATTCCAGGGAAATATACAGAGGGATCAGAATTTTTAAATCACTGTCCACTTCCTGTATCACCTGTGGCTATTGAGTCCCCAGGACTCATGAATTCATGGCGGTTCCTAGTGGAACAGGCTCCCTACATCCCACAGGATAAGCCAAAGAGAAGGCTATTCACGTGTGTGTTTTTTCTCTAAAAGATTGATTTATCCTGGACTCATGTGAATGGGCCTTAAGAAATATCTTAGTTGTGGAGTTGGTGTGCCTAGCAGAGCCCAGTACGTGGATTATAAGAAAATGTGGAGGGAAGGAGGGAAGGGAGGGAGGGAGGGAGGGAGGGAGGGAGGGAGGGAGGGAGGGAGGGAGGGAAATAATGAGTCTTAGGTGCTAAGGTTTTAGTAAAATCATCCTCACACTCACATACCCACACACACACACGCACATTATATAGTTTTCGGTAAGCAATTTGACAATATGTAAGCAAAGCCTTAAAAACAAAACAACTTTAGATTGGACCAAGTAGGTCCTTTCCCAAGAATGTTAAGAATTCCTCAAGAATTTATGGTAAGAAGTAAAGAAAAATCTTAGGCATCCAAAAGACCTGTATGTCAGCCTTACTCCATTATTTATGGCAGGGAAAGCTCGGAGGGAGCAGGCTGTCCGACCACGCGGTTTGGGGGACCCTACATGGGCACAGTCACAGGATTAAAGAAGGAAACTGTGACTACTGACCGGCTCTGCGTCCAGCGCTGCTCTGCGTGTTTACATTCCTAGTCTCTGCAAACCTAAGTGGAGTCCTGAGGGTTTGGGAACACAGTGGTCTTACTGCCAAGGGAGACGCATTATATAGCAAACCCGAGAATTGAAATTGTGGGTTCGGATCCTGTCTTTGACCCTCGGCAGCTGAGGGACTCTGAGCAGCCAAGTTCTTACCCTCTATATGAGTTTCCTGTGTTTGCCCCAACAAACTGCCACACACTGGGTGGCTTGAAACAAAAGAAATGTATTGTCTCACGGTTCTGGAAACCAGAAATCCAAAATTGAGGTGCTGGCAAGGCTGTGCTCCCTCCAAAGGCCATGGGGCTGTGGGAGAGGATCGGCCTGCGTCTTCCAGCTTCCGGTGGCGCCAGGAGCTCCTGAGCTGCAGCCGCCTGGGCAGTCACAGCTCCTCTTCTCTCCGTCTCACATCCCCCGGGGACTTTCTCTTATAAGAACACTTCTCACTGGATTTAGGACCCATCCACATAGTCCAGGAACATCTTGATTTCAAGACCCTTAACTTAATTACATCTGCAAAGACCTTTTCCCATATAAGGCCGCATGCACAGGTTCCAGGAATGAGAACACCGATGGATTTGGGGGGCAGGGGAGGGTGCCACCATTTGACCCGCTGCACATTTCCTGAGCTGAGAGGATGTGGCCTTTGGATAGGCCACATGACATAATTGAAGTGCTCGTACATTTCAAGTATGAGTAATTGAAACGAAGGTGGCTGTCCTTAAAAGAAGAGGAAAGCACGCTAGGATGACCAAAACCACAATGCCCACCGCCAGGCTCACACAGCCCTGACCAGTGGATCAGAGCTGGCCACAGAAACGCCGCCCAGTGGCCTTGCTATTCCAGGCCCACCTCCTCCCTCATCCTCACTATACAGACCAAGAGGCTGAGGGTCTTCTATTTCCACAAAGCTACTCTGAGCCACCTCCTCATTGCCCCATGCGACCGCCATAACGTAAGGGAAGTAACGCCACGGCATCTTCCAGCACACAGAACCTAGGGCCTAGAATTTGATACACAAATAACTTGCTAAGCCAGCTGGCTGCCATTCTCCATCAATCTAGCTACCTTCCAATCAAAAAAAATAAATTAAAAGCAAATCTGTGTACTGAATTAAGATCACACGAAAGGGAACTTTAATCCAGCGAAACAGCGACTCATTCCATATCAGCAGAGGGCAAGCAAAGGCTGAGAAGGGAGCAAAGGGCAAACAGAAAACAAGAACATGTATAAGAACATGTTCGCTCCTTTAACAAATGTCCCTTTCAGATGACAACCCAAAGAAGATTTGTCTCTCAGGCCTCAGATCTAAAAATAATTGGTCACCATGTTATTTTCCTTTTAGCATACCCTGGTAGGAAGCTCAGAGTCCACTTTTACTCAATTTACAGGCCCCTCTGACAAAACAATGTATAAACTAGCCTTGGTCTGGATTTTGCATTGTTTCTTCCTACTCTCATGCTACCTTCCCTTGATTTCCCCACCCAGTTTTATTATACTCTTATTGGGCACTCTAATAGCTTGTTACTGACAATGCAAATGCAAATAGTACTTTCCTATATTTCCTCATCACATTTCCTTGATGTAACTAAGCATATAATGCCAAAACTATGCAGCTACAAGAAAGCCATGCTTACCTAATGCAGCCTCTATTTCTCCATAAAGGGTGCTTCAGCAGTTATGGGGAAACCAAGGCTGGCATGTCTCTCATCTCCCTGTGTGTGGCTGTTCTGGAGACCAGCCTGCCTAGGAGCTTTGGCCCAGAGGCCCTGGAGGACACCATCTGATCCTGGGAGTGCTGAGGACAGAAGAGTCATAAAACCTGAGCTCCCGCTCTTCCCTGGCCTCGCCCCTTATGTAGAAGCACTCTAAAAATCAGAAGAAAATGAAAATCAAAAGCTAACAGATGCCCTGAATGAAACCGTTTCTTACTGCCCTACCCCTGACAGAACCAACCGACTAACAAAGAGAGGGTGGGTGGGGAGGGAGGGAACAAGGTGCCCTGTTAGCAGCAAAAAACAAAACAAAAGACTGCAGGAAATTTCTGGATAATCAGAAGTGTGAGCAGCCCCAGAGGCCATGGGTTTCTCATGGTGGCTGGGTAGGGGACATGAAAGACCACAAACTGCCTGCTCCTAACAGATGTTCCCAGGACAGAGAGTTCCTCGAGGGCTCACACCACATCTAACCCACCCAGAGGAACCAGCAGCAGACCTGGAATTTGGCACAAAATTGAGGTGTGGTGTTGACGGAAGGATGGGAGTGAGGGGACATACAAATCACCTCTGATTGCACAAACTACAGTATTGGGCTCCAGGCACTGTGTTAAGTACTTATAGGTGCTATTTCATCATTTCATTGAAATTATTGGCTCCATCTTTCAGATAAAAATCATGCGGCCTTGGCAATGTTGAGTGAGGTGAGGCCACTCACCAAAAAACGTGAAGCAGAGATTCGAGCCCAAGTATGAAGGGGTCATGCTTTCATCTTTCTGCAATCCTGCCATCTCCCTGAAGAAACCCTCCCCAACACCCAGCCACCTTGTTTATTTATCCGTTTGTTGGTTCCTTGGCGCCTTCATCCATCAAGCATGTGAATTGGGTACTGCATATTTGGGACTAAAAGCCATGAGGCATGCTGCTTTTCCAAGAGGGGATGGTGCATATTGTGGGCTGAATTGTGCCACACCAAAAGATAGGCTGATGCCCTGATTCCTGGTACCTGTAAATGGGACCTTATGAAAATAGGGTCTTTGGGATGATCAAGTTAAAGTGAGGTCATACTGGAGTAGAGAGAGCCCTAATTCAATGACTGGTGTCCTCATAGGAGGAGAAGAGACAGAGAGACACGGAAAGAGGTCACTTGATGATGGAGGCAGAGACTGAAGTGATGCATCTAAAAGTCAAGGAACACCAAGGACTGTCAGCAATACCGGAAGCTAAGAGGAAGGCATGGAACGGATTCTCCTCTGGAGCCTTCAGAGAGAGCAGGCCCTGGCTACACCCTGATCCAGGACTTCTTGCCTCCAGAACTGTGACAGAATAAGTTTCTGTTGCTTTAAGCCACCCAGTTTGTAGTATATTGGTACAACAGCCCTAGAAAACCAATGTAGCACATTAATGCAATAAGCACCTGTAAAACACCTACTATGTGCCAGGACTCTCTACCAGGTGCTCAGCCTCCTGAAATGCAAAGGGAAACAAATAAAACACACGGGTACCCTTGAGGAACTCTTAAGGGGAAAGAAACGTGGATGAGACACGCCTGGAAAACCACACACACGTAAAACCTCATCAAATCATTTTCACTGCTCCCCAGGAAACGTCTCCTTGAGGGTGCAGGAAATGGTTGTGTAACATTTATTCAGAGCTTACAGAGTGTGGTTTTCAATCCCAAGGGCGACAGAATGATTTTGATGTAAGCCAAGATGAAAGTGCATGGAAAAGCTTTCCCAGCTCGGGGGATTTTTGTCGTTTCACTAGTGGAACTCACATGAATGGGTCTGCTTCTCTGAATCCCCAAAACCAAGGGGCTTTGACCCACCCTACTGAATAATGTAAAGTCATGCCGATAACTCTAGTAATTTATTAATAATTTATTAATGATGATGCTCATAACGGGTACCATGTGCTAAAACTCTCTGCTCAACTTCTGGAAAAAGGAGAGGCATAAATGAATGGGAAAAAAAAAGATTATTCTCATGAGTTGTTGCTAAAAGTTACATCAACGAAAGCTCTCATTTTCATGGAACGTAGTGGAAAATCTAAGCTGCAAGTTATCACAGAGATAATAGAATTCAAGTACTTTATTTTATCATCTGGGATTTTGTTCATGGCTGGTAACCACAGCGCCAAGAAGAGCACCAGTCTGTGACAGGCACTCCCGAAAGATTTAATTACAGATTATAACGGAAGAGGTGAGATCCAGAACAGGCGGATGTGGCAAAGACTGGTTAGGTCTTCACTAGACCACTTCCCTCTTCTTGGACACCCTCAGTTCTTGCCCATGGAATGGGGGTGGGCATTCTGCTTCCAGGCCTGGCCCTCAGAACCCCCCCCATGGCTCCGGGCTGCCTCTTCCTTCTTCTGCCGGGCCTGGGGGAGAGGGTCATGACGACAGTGACAGGCCTTAGGGGGGATGGACAGTGAAGCTCCTGGGTGGCTAAAGTCTAGGTCCCTGCATGACCCACAATAGACTATAACCAACACTATAAATAAGTCATTTTTTAAAAACCCATTTCTCCCATCCGTACTCCCACCCTCCAGAAACCACTAGTCTCAATCTGTTCTCTGTATCTGAGCTTTTTTTAAATTTTAATGTTTTCGATTCCACACATAAGATATATCATACAGACTTTGTCTTTCTCTTAATATACAAAATCCTTAGTATATTAAGGGTTAAACATTAAGTCACTGACATTTGGGGGTTATCTGTTACAGGAACCAGCTTAGTCTGACCTTGGCTGAGATGGGAAAACAGTGAGCAGCGGTCAGGAGTGACCCCATAGGGAGCGTCAACGGCCAGAGTAGCGGAGAGGCTGTGGTCCTTACAGAGAGCCTCTCAGCGTCCCCGAGAGGTAGCCGGGGGGGCCCTGGATGGGGGTAAAGGAAGGTGGGGGAGAAGCATGAGAGAATGAGATGAAGCTGGAAGGAGAGAAGCCTACAGGTGAGCCTGGGGCAGCAGGGGCATTGCGTGGTTCCTCTGTAACCACAGCCTGGGGCAACCCGGGCATCCTGCAGCCCCCCTGACCTCTCCTGCCTCAGTCTGCACGGGGGAAGTTTTTTTTAGCAAAGGGCACTGACAAATGTGGGAAAGAAGATGAAAGCAAGAGGCTGCTTTGTGGCACTGGGATGTTTCAAAAATTTTCCAGGTGATTCTAATGCGTTGGAAGCTGAGAACCAGTGCTGGAGAGTGAAGTTAAAACATAAAGACGAAAATACCTGTTCTGTAGTGACGAAGAAAGCTTGACAATCATAAAATACACCCAGCTCTCCCCCTGTTAATTAGCCAACCTATGGGCTGGCTTTGGCTCTTTCGTCTCCTTGCCGTTCCCTGGTCCTTACAGATGCAATCTAGTCTAATGCAGGTACACGAGGCCTAGCTCCCTTATATCGTCTTCAGGACGTCCCCCTTCGGCTCTTGCTAGTCTTTGCATCACACTCGCCAGCTGGTGAACCACCCAGCCATCAGACATGGAACAGCTACTAGAGAGACAGAGTAAGCTCCTGCTCTGTGCTGCCGCTGACCCCGTGAAATAAAATGCGACAGCAACCGCGAAGCTGCCCCTCTTTACTGGTGCTTCCTACACGCCAGAAACTGTGACAGCTGCTATTACATACCGTCCCTTTCAGGTATTTTCTCGATCATTTAATACTCAAGCCTCTCCATGAGTTAGACGCTGTTATTATCTCCATTTTAGAGATGAGAAAACGAAGTCCAAGAGGATTGGGTAAAACTGTCCAAAGTGGCAGAGCTGGGCTTAAACCTCAACTCAGTCTGACCTTGGAGTCAGTGGCCATAGTCACTCCGAGAAGCTATGGTCAGTCTGTCCGCACGCCCTAGTCACCGTTGCGCAGGGAGCGTGCCCTGCCCAGGTGGATTCCTCCATTTCTTCTGCTGGCCTTGGCACGTAGTTGCTGCTCAGTAGATGTTGAACGAATACATGAGTGAATGAACCATTCTAAAGTTATAACTTTCATGGGACTAGTGTGTGCATGGGCATGATCTTAATCGCGGTATGTGGAGGAAGGTATGATGCTGGTTATATCTTCAGCTTCTTGATTTAAAAAAGAAAAAAAAAAGCACCAATATTCAAAATGCCACTTTCTAGGGAAAAAATCGATCGGATCCTAATTTATTTACTAGGTCCTTAATGGGCAAGAAAGGTACAAAAACCCAGATACTTACAGCTGGGCTTACGGGGGCTGCAGTGATATCAAATATTGCAGTTCCTAAACATCTGTTTAGACATAGCGCATATAAGTTCGGGATGCTGTACAAAGCATAACGGGCTATAAGTTATTGATGGCCCTTGCCAATAGTGAGACACAAACCATGCGGTGCCCGAATCAGAAACCACAGTGCGAGGGGATGCGAGGCCGTCTACAAGTGCTCACCGACAAACAGCCCGATCTCGTGGGCTGGTGAGGCACAGGAGCTGCGACGGCCCATCCGAAGCTGAAGGCAGCCCCCCGGCGCATCCTAATGGGCCGGCCTGACGGCTCTGCCGCCGCTGGGGAGGAGCTCGGGGTTTCATTCCGAGCACCGGGCGGTGGGGAGGGTTGATGTACTTATCTTTTGGTTGGGACCGAATTAATTTTAATGCAGTTCTGCGGCTCCTGTTTAAACAGCTGCTTATTCTCTCCCTAAGAAATCATCCCGTGCGCTCTGGGGCAGCCGCTTGGACTCTGCTTGTATAACCGACTTGGTGAACAGCCCTAAGCCCTGGAAGAGACACACAAGCGGGGACCGGTGGAAATTTATAGCGTAACCCAAGCTCGCGGGATCATAAAACTCGGGTGTTTTCTTTTATATAGTTGGAGCCTCACATTCAATTCGAGGGTCAAGAATTTAAAACATGGGCAGGGATCCTAGGACAAATACGGTGGTCTGAAATCCTAACATCTGGCTCCCCTTCTCAAAGACGCATTATGCTATAGGATCCTGAGGTAGGGCGGCTGGCTCCTAAGGACTTTTCCAGAACAATAGTGTCATTTTAGAAAACGAAAGGAAAGGGGGGTGGGAAACATTGCAAATTTTAAAGCATAAAATTGTGGTTTTCGTTTTCATTCTTTTTTGTTTGTTTTTTTTGTGTGTGTTTGTTTGTTTTTTTGTTTTTTTTTACAGATATGGCTACTGGCAAACAGAATTTCTTGGGAGAAGAAAGAAAATAAATTACAAAGAGCTATATACCTGTCATGCTCAGATTATTAAGATTCTCTCTGTCTCATCCAGGCACATAATCTTCAAGTCTATCAGACAAATCACAGTGGGCCTAAAGTCTTACTGGTGGGGTCTGAGAGAAACACATCAATTTTCAAACACTAACAATTTTAAATTAGGACAAGAAGGAATATTGTTAGTGAGTCCGGGAAGCAAGAGGGAGGCATTTCAACTTGCAGAATAACAATACGATTAAATTGAAATCGTTGTTTTCCGAACACAGTCATTTTATAAAATGTACAGTAACGCTTTTATATGTAAATTATCTAAACTCAAAAAACCTCTCACTTTAAATTGAATTGAGACTAGCTTAGGGTAGAACACTTTGGTGAGAACGTGCTTAAAATGAAAAAAAAAAACAGCAAAGTGAAACAAATAATATTTCGAAGAAAAATGCTGCAGATAAATGGTAGATTTTTCTATCTTTTCTGTTTTGTTTTGGATGGATGCATGTTATACTAAGAGAAACAGATAAAACCCTGCCCGCAAATTCATTTTTAACTCGCCGCTGCTTAACACTAAGTGATATTTTCCATTTGCTGAATTATAAATGTTACTAATACATTCCAGAGGAGGTAGGTCCATAAGAAAAGATTACGAGCCAGCATACAATGGAACAAACGCACTTATTTGAATAAAGATGCTTATTTCAAAATGCTCTTTCAGTGTGTCCAGGGGTCCCTCTCTCTCTCCCTTTTTGTTTTTAAAAAAATCTTATTCAAATTCTCTTCCCTTTTCTTAATTAACAACACACGTGTGCCCCATTTATCAGCATTTCATCTTGGCTCCCTTCCTTGAGTGGCTGCTAGAACATCTGTAGACTTTTTCAGAGCACATGGGACTCTCTTCCCCACTGAGACCATGCGCTCTTTCAAGGAATGCTTGGCATCTTTTGATTTTTGTTCTTTCCTTGATCCAACACCACCTGATAGAAGATTTAGCAAACTGTGGTCTCCCCGGAATGAATGAGCAGGGACGGCTGATGAGATTACCAGGAGACGTCTCCCCAGAATCACCTCCCACCGGGCGTTGGTGGCTGGGTGCCAGGTACTGTGCTTCCGCGATCACGGTGTGGACCAGAAAAAGGGCTTGGAGAGGAAAGAGATTATCCACAACCAGAGAGACAGCATGTGATGGGGCATGAATCTGAAACGAGGTGTGTGTGGTGGGGGGCTCAAAATCTGGACCACTGCCCCTGGGATGTGCTGGACACTACTACTGCTTGTTACAGTGCCTGGAACCTTACAGATTTAAAAATAAATAAATAAAGTGTTAGTTCAAGTTATTTCCAAAGAGCCCGAAGCTGTTTTCCCTGGGTCGTGGACGGGGACCCCCACCCCATCTCCCTCTCTTCATCTCTCTCTCCTCGGCTGTTAAGAATCCCTTTTTCCATTTCTCCCCCATCTTAATCAACACAACAATTCCTGCCATATATTAAGGATTCATTCAGTATGAATCACCTGAATACCTTTTGTTCAAAAAAATTTCTTAGAGGAACTGGGAGTTTCCTAAGATATATATTTTCTCCATCCAGAGTATGGAGAGAGGCACAGAATGTATCAATATATGTATTAATTAAGTGATTAATTAATATTGTGATAAGTAAACATGATGCTTTCACTCAGCTATGGAACACAGGTGGGACCTTCCTATCTAGTGATAAAGTTCAACTCCAACTCCAAAGTTAGAAGAAGAAAAAAAAGGCATTAAATTTATTTAACTCCAAACACTATAAAAACCCAATGATGACTCCTGAGCCTGTCTTTTTTTGTTTGTTTGTTTTCTTGGCACCACAATAATTCTTTTATGATGGTATCCAGTTAGAATCCCTTATAAAATTTTCTCTTAACATGGAAATGCATATGGCCTCTGCGGTACAACAGCTGCATAACTACATAATTGTTTACAAATGTGCAAAATAAGTACCCAAACCAATAAAAAATAATAACTTGGGCATCCATAAAGAAGAGATACTATAAACATGCAATGGCCCATACTTTCTCTATAAATAACTGTTGAGGCAAAAATACAACCGCCAAAACCCCTTATTTCAAACCCCCTTCCATAAAGAAGTAGCGCTGGCAGTCTGGCAGACTAATACCATTGTGCTTTCCCAAGCGAAAATGCTTCTTTATTAACATTTATCATTTAAGGCACCATTAAAGTAACCGCAGTAAAAGTGGATCCATTTACAACAAGCACTTGGGGTTGCGTCCACTCTGTTCTGTGTAGGTTTCAAACCACCACACAGCTTCCCTCCATCATCAAAGAGGTAGGAGGGGCAGAGAGGAAAATACAAGGATGAAGCCATGGTGAGGAGAAAAGAGAACTATATGGATCCTTCCAAATACGTCTCCATCTACTGTCCATCATAATCCTCTAGATCCACCGGAGCCCAGCCCGAAGGAACGCTGCACTGGCGGCTCCAAAGGGCAATGAAGTCTTGCCCCTCAGGGCTTCAGCCTCAATACTCCTCTCCCTTCCCTCTCCACCTCCTTAGTGCCTCTGGGGAAACTCCTACTCATTCATCAAAACCCAACTCAATATCTTATCTCCCAGAAAATCTTCCTTGTCCAATATCAGAGAGAGCAAATTATATCCATCACAGCAGTACCTCCGAACAGTACCCTACCAGTTCATGCGCAAAATACACAATTGCTGGTCACCTACCAACAGCCGAGCACTGTTCCAAAGGTACTAGGGATATAGCATTGAGCAAGGTGAACAAGGAGCTTATTGACAATAAATAAATAGTACAATACCAGGTATAATTATATTTTATTGCTTTAACTATATTGTTTAGGTTCCATACTTACTGCAATTATCATACTATCTCCCACAGTAGACTATTAACTCCTAGATCGCTATAGTCAGAGGTTTCTCAACAATATCTACTGAATTGATTTAAATTAAATTTTTAAAAAACATTAACTATTAGCATAGTCTGGGTCAAGCACTAGGCCTGGGGAGAAAACCTGGATTTATACAAAACACCCCTGCCCTCAAGGAGCTTCTAGCCAATGCCTGGGCGACTCTGGTAATGATAATTATTTTCAGAGTGTGATAAAACCAGTTGACCGCTCACCCTTCTGTACTTTTCAGAGCAAACGCACTTCCTGTCATCCTCGCAACAAGGAGAGGTGTTATCAGCCCCGTTTTGCAGCGGAGAACACCAAGGCATTCCCCATTCTCTGATCCTGAAAGAGGCTGGCTATGTACCTTTCGAACGTGAAAATAAGAATCAACATGAAGCTGGTAATCAACATGAATCCAGGTAAAGAAAGGCCGAGTGAAGAAATAATTGTCCACAAGAAGGGTGAAGGTCGATAAACAGAGGCTATAGACCAAGAAGACCGTTGGCAATGGTTACCCAGCACTTAAAGGAAGGCCTGTGGCTTGATAAGGGACCTCTGGGGCCCATACAATGTCCCTGGAGCTGCTCCCACGGATCCCAGCTTGGAGTCATCGAAAGAGCAGCTTATAGACAGGAGAGTCACCACAGAACACACTTGCCCGGCAGTGACTGGGGGGAAACTGGGGTGACATACCTGCAAGGCAGCATGGGGCTCTGGGGGGGGACCTCCTCTGAAACGGCCGGTGCGTCTAGGGCTTGGGAGGGCTTCCTCTATCAAATAACTCCGGTCTTGAAGGGCGAGCAGGAGTTAGTGGCTGTGCTAGTTCCTGGAGCAGCTGTCACAAACTACCACACGCCGGCTGAGAGCAACACGAACGTATTGTTCTACCGCTGTGGAGGCTGGAAGTCTGCAATCAACGTGGGCAGGCCACCCTCTCTCCAAAGGCTCCAAGAGAGGTTCCCTTCTTGCCTCTTCCATCTTCTGGAAGCCAGAGGCTTTCCTGGCTTGTGGCGACGTAATTCCCATCTCTGCCTCCGCCTTCACGGGACATTCCCTGTGTCTGGTCACCCTGTATTCCCTCTATGTGTGTCTGGCTCTTCAAATTCCCTCTTTATATAAGGACACCAGTCATATTGGCTTAGGGCTCACCCTAATGGCCTCATCTGATCACCTCTTACTTGATCACCTCTGTAGAGATCCTATTTCCAAATAAGGTCACATTCTGAGTTACTGGACATGAGAACTCCAACATATCCTTTTGACTTTTTATTTAGGTGGCGGGAGGGGGGTGGGAGGTCCACAACTCAGCCCATGAGAGCAGAGCAGTGGGGGCTAATCAACACAGTAAGGAGAAAAGGCATGTGGTCCTTTCTCAGAATGCTCGAGCTGGGACGTGTTTCGTCCGCTTACTACCTGTGGAACCTGGAAAACGTTTTTAAGCACTCAGTCCCTCAGTTTTCTCATCTGTAAAATGATATGGCTAATACAGATCTCATAAGCTAGTTATGATTAAATGAGCTAATTCAAGTAAAACCCTTAGATGAAGAGCTAACAGACATAAAGGCTCTTTATTTTTTCCTTTCCTTTCGACATCCCTCTTAGTGATAATGCTTATTAGAAGGTACCCTCTCTGAGAGCACACGGTTGCTTGCTCAGACCTCTGCAATACCCGCTGTGGCCAACATCTTGGTGGGTGTCTTCACTGCCCACCCTTCTCCCCTGCAGGCTTCCCCGGGCTTTCCAGGATTCCACGCAGGCAGGGTCAGTGAGAGATTCGGATTCAGGAAGAGCTTCTGCTTTTCCCCATAGGAGAGTCAGGCCCAGCTGGCGCCATTCCCTTTCCCTCTTTCCCGCCGTGGACCTGAGTGGCATGCCTGGCGCTGCGGTGGCCACCCAAGGCCCCAGAGAAATGGCCTAGAGAGTCTCGGGGCTGAAACACAGAACTGCAACAGTGTCGAGCTGCTGAGCCGGCTGAAGCGATGCCAGCAGGCCTCCCTCTGGACTTCTCATTAAGCAAGAAAAGACAAAGCCCTAAATGTCTAATTTTACTAGCGTTTTCTCTAACTTGCACCTGAATTCATTCCTCACTAATCCCTGACGATCCATTCTCTACCCAGCAGGCATGAGTCATGCCATGGCATACGACATCCCGTGATAGCATACATGGTATCTTATATCAACCATGCCATATCATATCATAGATATGGCATGTCTTATATCAAACATGCCCTATGTCATACTGTATCATACAAATCTCTCTCTAGCTTAAAACCTTCCAGTGGCCCGGAACTGCAACTAGAGCAAAGTCTGAAGCCCTCCCCATGGTTTACAAGGCTCTGTGTGACTTAAGCCTGACTGCCTCTCAGCCTCCACCCTGACCTTCCCCCTCCACTTACTCTGCTCTCATTCCCCTGGACCCCCTCAGTGCCTAAAACATACCAAGCCACTGCGCATCCCCAGGCGTCTCACAGCTGTTTCCTCTGCCTGGGCCAGGCTGCTGCTGTATCGGGAGTAACTGGTCCTTGACATCCTTCGCATTGCCCCCAGAACAGCGCCTCACACAGGGAGGGCTGGCAGGACGTGCTTGTTGAATGAGAGAAAACCCCCCATCTATTGACCACAACAGTGTGAGGGGGGCCGCATTCTAGAAGGTGACCTTGAGAAAGCAGGCCCCTGAAGTCTTATTTTGTCTTATTTTTCCCATTTCCCTTCCCATCCCACTGAATGCAGAACCACGGCCAGGGTCCCTGTCCCCTAAGTCCTAGGCCTTGGGTCTTTCTGTTCCATCAGACCATGTCTTATTCAAATCAGGACCCTACTGGAGGGTATTAGTCTGCTAGGGCAGCCATAACAGGGCACCACCGACGGGGCGGCTTAAGCAATGGGAACTTATTCTCATAGTTCTGGAGGCCAGAGAGCCTAGAGGTCAAGATGGTGGCAGATTTGGTTTCTTCTGATGACTCTTTTTGGTCTGCAGATGGCCAGCTTTTCCCTGTTCCTTCACATTGTCTTTCCCCCATGTAGGTGCACTCCTGTCTCTTTGTGTGTCCAAATTTCCTCTTCTTATAATAACATCAGTCAGACTGGATTAGGGCCCATACTAATGGCCTCATTTTAACATAATCACTGCTGTAAAGACCTATCTCCAAACATAGTCACATTCTGAGGCACTGGGGGTTAGGGTTTCAACATAGGAACTTTGGAGGAACACAGTTCAACCCATGGCAACTACCAAAAAATAATAGCCTCAAAGGGACCAAACTTTTCTGGTCCAGGTCTCAGGAATTATCTGTCTATTTCAGCTCGCACTGGGCCCTATCTAGAAGCTCTGGAATCTGATACTGGAGATTTCTGTCATTCCCGGTAGTCTGTCTTTTGAGACCTCTAGATAATATTCTATTATGAAAATTTTTGAACATGCCCCCAAATGAAGAAATTAGTTAAATAGTCAACCAAGAATTATCAACATTTTCCAATTTGCATACTCTGAACTCCAACTATTTTTTCTAGATTATTTTAAAGCAAATCCCAGACATCCTGTCATCTCACCTGTAAATTTTTCAGGATGAACTTCTTAATATAAAGTGAACTTTATTTAAAATGTTATATACTTAACAAATTACAATGCTTTCTTAATGCCTCTATTACCGATTCCATATTCAGATCTCCCCGACTGTCTCAGAAAGATGGGTTTGATAGTAGGTTCGTTTAAATGTGAATCAAAACAAACTTCAAAACTAGCCAATTTTGCTCAGTGGTTAGAACATCTGCCTGGGACTGAAGGGTCTTGGGTTTGATTCTGGTCAAGGGCAGGTACCTCAGTTGCAGTCTCGATCCCTATGCGGGAGGCAACCAGTCGATGTGTCTCTCTCACATCAATGTTTCTCTCTCTGTCTCTCCCCCTTCCACGCTCTCTGAAAAGCAATGGAAAAAATATCCTCAGGTGAGGACTCAAAAAGGTGGGGGGGTAGGTGGGGAGAGATTAAAGGAAGAATTTTTATGCACATATGCATAACCCATGGACACAGACAATAGTGTGATGAAGGCCCGGGGCAGGGGGTGGGGGTGGAGTAGAAGAGGTCAATGGGGGAAAAAGGGGGACATCTGTAATACTTTCAACAATAAAGATAATTTAAAAATAAAAATAATTAAAAGTATAAAAAAATTAAAAACAAGCTTCAGATACTGCTTTTGAGTGCAATGCCTTTTAAGTGTCTTTCAATTTGTATACCACTGTGAAGTCAAATGCACTTTGGCTTCATGCTCAGGGCACGTTTTCACTTAAGACATCATAACGGGGCACCGTCATCCAAGATACAGGAACCTGAGGGCTCAGGTGCCCATGACAGGGGCTGTTCAGGCTTCCAGGAGGGCAGCCGCTAAAGGAGATGCTCTTCCCCTTGTCCAGTGAGCTTTGTTCTGGATTTGGATTAATTTAATTTCGTGTGCACAGGGGGAATTTGTAAGATGTGTTTACGGAATGACAGTGATCAATACTCGTGTGTTTATAAGTGGGAGCGTGTGTGCAGTGGGCTTCGAGGAGGCTCCTGTGTGCTCACACTTTAACGCTGATCGATACTCAGAGTCAATCACTAACAGGGGGATCAGAACGGACATTTATATTCACACCATGCTGGGTCCCCTTACAGAAGGTTCTTTCATTTGGTCTGTCTGTCGCAAATACATTTATCAGACGATGCTACCTGGGGCCGGGGCTATGAAAACACATTTTTAAGCATTAATGTTTATCATCCCGTCATCTGTTCACGCTTTAATCACCAAGGTCTTTGGGGCTGGTCTTTCACACTATTATTCCTGAACAGCTGTATGCTCTAAAATTGACAGTCTTCTTAGTTGATGGAGCCACACCAAAAACTTGTTAAATATTCAACACAGCTCTGAAGGGCTGCAGCTACCTCATCTTAACATTCCCCTCCAAAGCGCTTAGGACAGTGTCGTCGGAGCTGCCTGCGTCTATTTGCTGAAGCGGTTACTCAGCCAGGCTGCCACTGCGCAGGCCGCAGGGAGGGCAAGTTTCTTCAAAAGGGACACTGATCCATTTTAAAATGTATACACGTCCACATCACTTTGAGTGTTACAAACAATTTACATGGACCTGGGTGGTTTCACAGTTTAGTCGTTTCTCTATCAAAGGCCCAACTAGCAAGAAAAAAATCCGGGCGCTCAGAATCTTTGGCCCGTTTAGCTGGCTTTAGGAAGCTCATCTGAGAGACTCTCCTATTACGACTCGGACGGTCCGCTTTCTAAAATTCCTGTTGAGAGGTCCTTAGGCCCTAAACTCTGGCCTCGGGCCCTGGCCAGTTTGGCTCAGTGGTTAGAGCATCGGCCTGCAGTCTCCGGGGTTCGAGTCCCGCCAAGGGCATGTACCTCGGTTGCGGGCTTGATCCCAGCCCTGTAGGGGTGCCTGCGGGAGGCAGCCAATCCATGTCTCTCTCACATCAGTGTCTGTCTGTCTCTCTCTCCCTTCCACTCTCTCTGAAAAGCAATGAAAAACATATCCTCGGGTGAGAATTAAAAAAACAACAACCTGGCCTCGGGACGCAGATAAGTTACCTGTGGTCCAGATGGCAGCACATCAACAAGCAGAAAATGAAATTCTGTAGAGAGATGAGAAATACACCCCCTGCGAGGCCCCTGAGCGTTAAGGGCATCCACAGAATGGGTGGCCCTCTCCTCTCTCGGGGTGGGCGCCACGGGGCCTCAGTACTGAAGGGCTGGGCCGAGTGGGTGTGCCCCGGGGCCCACGCCGAGGCAGAAGCGGCCCCCTTGCTGGAACGGGCCGCTTCCCTGAGCAAGTCTCCCCGCAGGGAACCGTGTCTGCAGTGTGTTGCCTCGCAAAGCCGTTCTGGAAACGAGTCCCCAACCACCCCCAAATGCGCAGGCCACTGGGTACAAAAACCTGTTCTCGGGGCTCCAGGTGGGAAACATGAGCACGTCAACGGGGGGGGGGGGGCACGACACATCCCCATGGCAAAGTCACCGCCTGGGAAAGAAACGCAGGGAACGGCATCAAATAAACAACTGCTCCCGGCCCTGGCTGGCAAGAAAGCAAACTGTGGCTTTGGAACAAGAGGCCCGACACAGGGCGCACTCCGTGTGAACCAACAAGTGCCCGGTCGCACGGAGGATTGTTCCTCTCACGCGAGGAGGCCCCGAAAGTGAAGGGCACCGAGCGCGCCCACCTGAGAGGCTCTTGGCAGCGCCGCACGGACAGGCGAGCGGCGGGAAGACGTTCTAATGAAGAAGAGACGGTACACGGCGTTTATCGGATGAGAGGGCTGGTCGAAGATTAATAGAATTCCTTTGCAATATCCAGATCTCCCGGAGGCGGACCCTGACAAGGCCCGATTACTTCCAACCTGCTCCCCGGGCTCCCCGGGCCCCCCGGGCCCCCCACGCCAGAGTGGCCGAGAATCTGCAGGCTTTCCCGCAGCCAGACAGCACCAACAGGCTGCTTGCTCTCTGTGATCACTGCTTAGCTTAAATGAGTTAATCTCGTTTTCCAGATGAATTGCTATTTTGTCTCCCGCAGGCTGTGATTACAGGATAAAAGTATTGTGTTAACAGGAGGGCTGGGGGCTTTTCAGCGCCACATTCCGCGCGCGGGGAACCAGCCAGTTCTCACCCTCACCTTGTCTCCCCTTCCTATTTGTAATGGAGTTAAAAGAACGGGAAGAATAGTAGGGAGCTGGGAACTGACTGCGCGGAGCGATAAACCTTTCAGATGAATTATGACCCCTCATAGGAGGTCAGAGGGCCGATTTATCTCCATGTTTTGAAACACAGTTTATGATCCTGACAAAATTTAAAACACATCTAGGGCAAAATACACGCGTAAACGACACTGAGTTTTCAACTCTCTCTTTTTTTTTTTTTTGATTGCTCTTGAAACACATCAGTCAGCAAGCAGGTCTGTGCTGAGGGTCTATTATGCAGAAAGCATTTTGCTGGGTCCTGGGAAAGCAGTGTGTTTTTTTAACGGCCAACACCTGGGCTCTCCCCCAAGGAGCTCTATGCCTCTGTGACGGATTGTAAACATCATTTTTCTTTTTAATTAAAAAAAAAAACTTATTTTGGGGTATAGATAATAATAAATGCCCCTGGAGGCAGAGTCGTGGTTCTAATCCCAGTTTCCACCTTTATTAACTGTGGGGTGTTGAGCAAGTTGCTTAACCTCTCTGAGCCCCCAGTTGTTTCATCTGGGAAAGAGACATAATTACACCCAACTTTCAAGGTGGTTGTAAGATGCTGCAGTAAAATACCCGAAGCTCTTAGCAGGTGGCAAGTGTTTAATAAGGAGTAACCTCAAAAATTATTATTTCCCAAGGTAGTTACTGAATCATAGAATGACATCAAGACCGGGCGCTACAGAGGTTAAGAAACAAAAAGATGCCATAGGGAGGGGTGGGATGTAGCAAATAAAAACACAGGATGCACAGGCAAATTCTAATGTCAGACAAGCAACAAATAATTTCTTAGTATAAATATATTCCACACAATTTTTTTTTTTAGTGTAAGTACGTCCCAAATATCTCATGGGCTACACTTATATTAAGAAATTATCTGCTATTTATCTGAAATTCAAATGGAACTGGGTGTCTATTTTATCTGGCAAGGCTAGCTATAGGGTTTGAAGTCAAAAGACCAAGATTGAGTCTCACATACTAGCTAGGTGGTGCGGGGACAGATAATGAAATTCTCTGAGCCTCAGTTTCCTGAGGCTCATTCATTTTCTATGAATGAAACTAACTGTAAAAATAACACCTGCCTAGTTTGCATGGTTGTGGTGAGAATCACATAATGTATGTCAGCGTGTCTTGTAAAGTATCATTCCTTTTTAATGCTTGTGTGTTTGTTTATTGCTTTAGAATAGACACTCACCCTAACATGCATCTGATTTTACAGAGGGGCCTGACTGGGGTGGGGAGGGGGGATTTATTCCTAAGTCTTCACGTTATAGGAGGTGTTAGGGTATCTTCTCTTTTCCAAGAAGGAAGTGAGTGTCTCCTCCGCTTCCAGATGCACATGACTGCAGCGCCCGGTGTGGGGCGTGTCCTCTGGAACCCACAATGACAGGCTTCAGAGGACAGCACCACGGATGGGCTCAGGCCCCTGCAATCTGCAGTGGGTGCTTCCCAGGAGAGGTGTCCCAGATTCCCAGACAGTGGCAGGTAAAAATAAGCAACTTCTATATTCATTATTCTCTCATTTTTTTTGAGATGGGGATAGTAATCTGGGGATGCTGCACACTCCCGGCTCCAAAATTCCTACTTCTGTATTCTGAGCATGGTCTCCTATTGCATGCACCCTGATGCACCCTGACCAGGGAGCGAAACTACAACCTAGGGATGTGCCCTGACCAGGAATCGAACCCACAGCCACTTGGTGTACGGGACAACACTCCAACCAACTGAGCCACCCGGCCAGGGCAACAGTTTGCTCCTCAAAGAAAATAAGTTTATCTTCCGAGTAAAATATTCAACGGTTTACATGGGATATGCTCTCTTGGGGTCTACTGGGTAACTGATTCACTTCCCAAGGCAGTTTGTACCTAAGCCGATTGCAAGGGTAGGGGCCAGGGGCCAGGGAGAACCTTCAGAGAAGGTGAGGATCGCGTCAGCACCATGTGTGAACGGGGATCACGAGGGACATTTCAGGCTTGAGAAATGATGACCAAAAGGCCTTCCGTCTCCGGATGAATGTCCGATGCTTTCATAATTGGAGATGCTGGGTTCTCCCGATCCTCCCCTGAAGCTCCTTTCCTGCTGACAAGTGAAAAGATTGAGAAAGAGAAGTACTAAGATTGAAAAGGGGACGAGTCAGGGCCCAGAGAAAGTTACAGGGAGATGGAGCCCTTGACGACACAGGGAAACAAAGGTGAGATGGAGTCGCGAGGGGCTCAGGCGCCTCCGAAGAGAAGGTTGCTGGAGAAAATGCCTATTGAATAGTAGGGGAAGAAAATGGCCTCAGGTGCTGTATCCTGGCTCTGGAAAGCAATAGTCAATGTGTCATAGGATGTGTGTGTGTGTGTGTGTGTGGGTAAAGTTTAAGGCAACCAACTGTATTCAAAAAGCTGGCCCCGATGGTCTGAAAAATAATACACAGTAAATGAGGAAAAATTAATCAAAGAAGCTACACATATGTATCTAAGGTATTTTCCTGTTTTATAATTGTTAGACATGGGGCTTGATAACATGGAATGCAATAAAAATGCATTCTTTGAAACAAGGTATGATTATGTTTATGATCAAACACGGGTAAATTCAGTCCAAAAACCTGCCATCTTTGACTGCAAAGTATACGCCGCTAGACATAACCTTCTTGAGAATACAAACCTATCTTAGTCATTGCTGTATCCACAGCATTTACACCACGCTTCACACTAAATAAGTGTTATTTAGTGAATAAATAAACGAATGCCTGTACCTACCAGGTCAGGTTCCTTAACTAAGATACACTACCGCCACCTGGTGGCAAGGTGGCAGAATTGCAGGAATAGAGAGTTTTACTCTTGTTTTTAAGGTGAGCGCCCCCAAAAGCAACATGCTCTGGGGATGTGTATGGCATGACACAAAGTCAGCAAATGCAAAGAACTGGAAGCAAGAAATAAATAAACAAATTGAACAGTTTTTGGGGGTGATCCCAAACAGTACCAGCTTTTTCCAGTCCTTTCCTGTTACGTTAATTATTTATTTCACAAAATCCTCCCAGGTTTTTTAGGCCGCCCAACTGCAGGCCAAGGGCAGAGCCAGAGCTGGGTTCTCACATTAGCTTAGCAAGCGTGGAAGAGGGAGGAGGAGCTCGATTGACAACCGACAGACCGATGACAGAACAAAGGCAGGACTTCCACTCGGGAGCGCGGCCTGTTTCTACAGCCACATCTGCCTCCCCTCTTTTCGCATTCTCTCAGAAGAAGACCCTTTGACTCTTTGTGCTTGTTTTGTTTTGTTTTTCATACAGACCATGTTGTCAGCTAGGTCCGGAAGCTACAATGAATATAAAGTACTGGGCAGGACAATGTCTGATAAATGTAAACAATATGCATAGAGAAAACCTCTCAGATGAAAAATCCACATACATTTTTAGCGGCTGTCAGACTGAATGCAAATGGCTTTGGAAAATATAAGTGGTTGGCTTTTTAATATCAAAGAAAATCACAGCCTTTTCTCTAACACTAAAAACACTGCTGCGCTAAAAAGGAACAAGGAACTAAATAAACCAGGCGGCTGATTTCCCGCACGCAGAAGCCATTGCCTTTGCCCTAACCTCAGAGGTAACGCTGTACTTCCAGAAATGTCAAGTGAGGGGTAGGGTGAGAGAACCAGGATTGCTGCTATTTTCTTTAAGGCTCCCCCTTTAAACCAAAACAAAACAAAACAAAACAAAACGAAGCGCACTTCGTGTTTTAGAGGAAGAAGCAATTAAAAAATAAAATAAAAGAGTTGGCCCTGTTTAAAAATGAAGCCACATAATGTCAATGCTTTTTGGGTTGCTGTGCCTCGGTTGTTTTCCAAGTCAACGCACTGGCAGTCTTGCCTGAAAGAGCGAAGTCAATAGGGAGAAAATAAATAGAGCATTTCTAGAACTCACCCAGCAGCTCGGAAAACTGTCTGCTTACTATTACACAGTTTTAACATGTCATAATCATTTTCACAGTAAAGATACCCTTCCTGCAGTTTAGACCAAGAATGCATGACTAATTTTAACCACTTGTGCAAAGCTCCTAATGGAAATTTCAAACAGCTTTTATGGATTAGAGTTTCGTAAACTGTATGGAGAGAGCAGCAACAGATATGAAGTCGGGGTGCTCCTCACATCAACCCGTCAATGCCTAACGAGTTACTGAGTAACAGTGGGCCGTCACATGTTACTTATGAACACTGTGTCTTCTTGGCACTACGTCTATTTTCCAATATACATATGAAAAATAAAACCAAGTATCCTGAAGGTTCAGACAAATGAGAAGGGAAGGCAGGCCTTGTGCTGGAGATGAGCAAACTCTACAGCGCCCCCTACATGTGATCTCACTAAGTTCAGATCATACACTGTTTCTTCCCATTTTACAGACAGAAACTGAAGCTCAGAGAGGTTAGACTACTGTGTAAAGGTAACACAGCTGCTGGTGGTTTAAAAACAAAGACAAAAACAAACTGCCCCCTTCCACCACGACATGCCGAGTTGAGCAGCCTGTAGAGAGACACACGGCGGCCGATTGAAGGATCAAGTTCATCTGGAGATGGATAACTGAGGTGGTTGCACAAGAACATGAATACACTTAATGCCAATAACTGTGCATTTAAAAAATAGTAAATTGTATGGTGTGCATATTTTACCACAATTTAAAATAAAAATCAAGTTGACCAACTCCTTGCCGCTGAGACTGAGAAGAATTAGATGATTGCAGTCATATGTGTGAAGAATATTCTGTTAAACCTGCCTCTTTGCCACAACCATGCCAGACATCCAGAGCATTAAAAGAAAAAAACAAGGCAAATTCTCCCCTCTAGGAGGTCAAAGTCAGTGGGATAGTTGGAAACCGATTTGGGTTTTTCCCCCCACTCCCCAGTTTCAAGCATTTGGGGTTTCTGGGATACTCTAATCTCCCCTGTGAAGATCCTGACTTCTATCTTGTTAGCAATTTTGATAGGGGAGGGAAGCAGCAGCGAAATTAGGATAGGAGGCAAACCGGGTGGACGGGCTGCCTGGGGGCTGGGGGTACTTAGGACGCAGAGAGAAGGAAAGGGCTCGGGTCCGGGAGGAGCAGGGAAGAGGGGAAGAAGAACCCCGAAAGTATGGCCTTCCTCCTCCCTCCCGGTTCTTGAACTTCCTCCGGCTCAAGTCAAGGTCCCTCCAGCCTTCAGCCTAATGCCCCAGCCTCAGGGGAGCCTTCCCCGCTCCCACTACCCTCTGCAGGCTCCTGTCATTCCAGGGGCTTGCCTTTGAGGTCCATTCCCTCAGGGAAGAGCAGAAAGCTCTCCGGGGCTGACTTAGGAGAGGGGCTGTGGGACAGGCGTGTGATCTGAGGCCCAGGACCCCAGGGTGTGGCGAGGCGGGGAAAGGCGCATGCTGCTGTGAAGGCCTCGGGTCTCCACCCCACCCCAGTCCCTTTCTCCCGCAGGGAGCACGGCGGGGTTCAAAAGGAGCGGGGCGGACCCCTGCTCCAAGTGTTTCCCCGACCCCAGATCACACCACTCATCTCTAAATACGCTCTGAAAATGTGTGCGCAATAAACCCAATTCCTGGTAGAAGACGTTTAGTAAAGGAGGGATAGATGCTGATGGAAGGAGACTTGGCTTTGGTGGTGAACACACAAGGCAGTACACAGGTGATGTGTTATAGACCTGTACACTTGAAACCTATGTAATTTTATTAACCAACGTCACCCCAATAAATTCAATGAACATTTTTAAAAAGGAAAGAAATAGGAAAAAAATCCGATTTATCTTCGATCTTTCCATACCGTTCTCAGTTCATTCTCTTTACCGATAGCGTTCTACCTAGAGATTAAGTCGTCTCCCCTGCACCTCTGCCTACCGGCTCTGGGCTGGCAGGACCTTGCCCCTCCCGCTCCACACACGGGGAGCCCAGCCTCTGCTGAGCGCAGTCCCAGCTGTAGCCCCAAGTGATGGCTCACGTCCGGGTCCATCTCAGATGGCCAGTGTCGCTTGACCCAGTTCCGAAGGGCCCTTATCCAACTCCCGGGCTTACGATGTGGTTCATACACATCCCCTTCGTGTGCTTTCCCCAAGCCCTTCTCCTCTTAGTCCCCAAGTTCCTCATGTAAATAGAGGGAAAGAATGAGGGAGGTGGGTGGGGAGATGGGGTGGGGTGAGGAGCTGCGGAAAGGGATGGGTGAAGGGCGGTGGGGAGGAAACGGAAGGAGGGAGACCTGGGTTCCAATTCCAGTGCTGCCACGTGGCATCAGACCTTCAGCTTCCTCGCTTGTCTGCCGGGGCCTGACTTGGGAAGATTACAAAGAAGGAAGGTGGCTAAATAATCATAGCAAACACCCACGTGGCCCTCATTACACACCAGGCCCTATTAAAAGTGCTTTATATAGCATTTCATTCTTAGAATCGCCCTGTGAGATAAGTACTATCATTATCCCTTGTTTAAAAGTGAAAAGAAAAAAAAAAAAAGAATTAAGCACAGAGAGCCTGAGTAACTTTCCCAAGGCCACACAGCTATACAAGGCAGAGTCTGGATTCAAACCCAGGCGGCCTGGCTCCAGGCTCTGGTCTTCCCATGACACTGGATTTTCTACTAGAGTCCATTTAAGACCCTTAATAAATACTAATTCCTTGCCCACTGCCTTCTGAGGTTCTTTTCACCACAGACCTTCCGGTCGATTTTCTATGAACTTCAATACTCTCGGTGTTGTGCTGTTTAGCTTTCCTCCATTAGCTGGAAATCACTCAGTAAATATTCATTAAGCACCTGCTCTGTGCCAAATACCACGCTAACGATGACAACTTCTCCAAGTCCTGGCTCTAGAGGCTGTGGCCAGGTCTACCACAGGCCCAGAAATGTCACAAGAAATACAACATGTGGGTATAACAGGGTGGCACAGCGAGGGATGGTCCTGTATGACAGACGAAGACACCTGAGTGCTCGCATGGCCGCGTCCCCAGGCTCCCGGTTTCCTCGCTCCTGGGACCTTGCCTGAGCGGGTTTCTTGCCGGCGCAGGCTGCACTGGCTGAGACTTTGGGCATGCTCCTGCGAGCACACTGGTCCACTTACCTGTGTGTGCCAGAAAGAAGACCCAGGGCAATGTTTCTCAATGGGGGTGCCACCAGCATCTTGAGGAAGGACATTTCTCTGTTGTAGGCACCAACACGCATTGCATCCTGTCTTCCTAACCACCTCTCTTCTCCAAGGCAAGGACTGTCCTGGCTACCTTGTGATGTTTAAAAGTGCCAGATGTGCAGGGAGGGGACAGGGCCACTCTCAGCTAAGAACCACCGTCTTAGGAGATGTGACTACAAGTCAGATGACCCCATGAGAGATACACTGACATTATTTTGTACTCTGGAGAAGCAAAACATATATGAACAGGGTACAGAATTCCATCAAGTTCAAAGGTGATTAGGAGTTGGCCTGAAAATTACACAGAAGAGCCCAAAGGGATGCAAACCTCAATGGGGTGAGGTGCCACCTGGTGGAGGGTGCAGACATCAGTGAGCAGAGAGAAGAGGCGATTTGTCCCTTTTAAGAAATAGAATCATTGATAATCAGGGTGTCTATAAAAAAGCTGTTGTCCTAGAAGTTCAGGAAACCATGAGAAATACGTTCACGTCTGTGCCAGAAGCGTCCTTGGTTGTTAGGAAACCTCTGTATGCGGAGAACGCACACCTACAATTTATTACAGGGCAAGGTAACTCCAATATCATTTGGCAGAACACGATTGTTTCCTCAGTGCACAGACATGATTTAACCACAGGAAGACCTGCACACAGTGATGCATGTCATTCTCACAAACGCCCTATGAGATAAGTTTTAAAAATGTACAGAGTTAGCACAGAGAGGTTAAGTTACTTGCCTAAGGCCACACAGCTAGATATGGCAGAGACTAATTCTAAACCCAGCCAAGCTGTATTTCAGTTAAATACAAAAGTACTGTTTGCATGTTAGAATTACACATAAAAATATTGAGACAATCAAATGGGAGAAATAATGCTACTGTGTTGGCACATTTTCATATAGGTCTTATCTTAGGAATCTGTAATGTTTTGAGGTTGGCCTTTGGGAGCAGGAGTTGGCAAACTATGGCTCACAGGCCAAGTTTGGCCTGCCATTTGTTGTTATAAAGTTTTATTGGAACACGGCCAGGTCTATTCCTTTATGTGTTATTGTCTATGGCTACTTTCACACAAAGGCAGAGTTAAACAGTTGTGGCAGACACTATATGAACTGCAAAGCCCGAAATATTTACTATTTGACCTTTTACAGAAAACGTCTTGTTGACCCCATTTTAAAATTATAAATGAGGCTTATGGTTTCAATTTTAAATGTGTAAATGGTAACCACTACAGAATTGTGATTGTACAGTGAAATATTACTACATTTATAAAAGTTCCACATTATGAAAACTTAAGATCCGTTACATTTGAAATTAAATTTATTATATATACACAAATTACTTATATTCTTGGGAAGTTTATCAGTGAAAGTACTTGAAAAGGAAAGAAAAATATTAAATTTATAAATGCAGCTTAATATTTTGAAAGTATTCACCTAAAGGCATAAATGAGATAAAACTTTATTTTAGAACTCCTAAGAAAGTGTTAAAAATGGTCAGGCTTGTAAACAGAATAATAAGAATTGTAAGGTGAACTTAAAAGCCTAGAGAAGGGCTAGGATTTGAAATGTGTAGAGTGAGGGAAATGCATTTTAGTTTTAAACACCTAGGCAAACCTTTGACACTCTCTTCTGCTGACAGAGGGCCCCCCTAGAAGCCACCAAAAATCCCCATTAACAACCTGAATCTCCTCCTCTCTGCTTGTCGGTAGTAAACCTCGGTGAAAGCACTCAAGAGCCAAGTCTGTGCTTCACTGTCACCAACGCCTGAATCCGGACTCAATCCGTGCTGTTCGACCAGGTTCAGATTGTGAATCCGTTTGACAGAGGGGACCACCACCCTATGCCAAAGAACTCCGTGCACGAGAAAGCTCGTGGGAGGATGCCGCTGTGAGTTAACTTTAAATATACGTGTGAGTGTGTGTGTGTGATGACAATGATAACACCACTTGATGATCTCATATAGCATTTATAATTCATAAAGCCCTTTCAAACACCTTCTCCCTCTTGATCTAGTAAACTAATGTAGCAACTCGGTGATTAGCATGAGCATTGAAAGGAAAGACCTGGAGTGATTCCTGCCTACTAGTAGGGTGGCCTTGGGCAGGTTACGTTTTATCTGGGTTTTCTCAGTGTTAAATCAGGGGTAATAGTAATACCTACTTCATGGGTTATTGTCAGGGTCAAAACGCAGAGGATCTGGAATGAGAGCTTAGCACACTGCCTGGCACGCAGTGACGGTAACAGGGATCTGAGCTGCTACCAGTTTCATTCCAGAAGAACCCGGTGAGGTCGGAAAGACAGGTCGTATGATCCCTTTTGTGGAGGACGCTGCCAGACACAGAGGGTCTGAAAGACTTGCCCATGGGCATGCAGCCCACAGGCCGCGGCGCCATGTCTCTGGTTCCTACTTTGCTCCCTGCCTGTCCTGCTGCAGCTCAAACGTGACCCAGCATCAGAAACACCCGGAAGGCCTCTTACAGCAGAGAGCATGCCTGGCCCCAGAGGTTCTGATTCAGCAGATCTGGGGTGGGGCTCAAGAATTTGCATCTCTAAATTTTCTTAATAAAGAGTAATTTTTTTCTGCTAAAAAAAAAAGAAAATAATCCTTGTTCTAGAATCATATCTCTGTATTTCACATCCTGCAACATTTTCTTACTGCAGTAACAGAGTGTTTTATACTGTCGTATTTTGTAATAAAATTGAACTAATCCTGAAATTAAAAAGAAAAGAAAAGAATCTGCATCTCAAACAAGTTCCCAAGTGGTACGGATGCTGCTGGTCTTGGGGATCCCACTTGGAGAACCACTGGACCCGGTGCAGCGCCTGTGAAAAGCCGCACCGGCCCTTTCATGGAATATCTAGTGCATGTGCCTGGGTCATTAAAATGTTTGGCACCTGGTCAGCACTCGATAGATGGCTTGATTACATTTTATTATTTTACTTTATTTTTGCCATGGATTAATTCTGTCTGGCTCCCGATGCTCTTGGCTAACAAGTTTGCCCTCATTTCCTGGATCCCTCCGTGCACGGCCCCTCTGATGGAGAAGGGGCTGTTTGCTTTCCAGCTGTGACCTTGGCTGCTCTCCACGAAGACCGCCTTTCCGGCTCCGCTCTGCGGTCTCTGATCCAGCCCCTGAACCCTCCTCCTGGGCAGGCCACAGCCTCACAGGTGGGCCCTGCGTGGGGCTATCTGATGCAGTCAGCTAACCCCCACGACCTACCTCTAGCACGACAGACGAGCTGCTCTGATCGCCAACAAGGGCAGTCGTGTGTCCCCTAAAACCACAGCACGCAGACATCGCAGATATGGCAAGGTGCACGGAAACTCACTCACTGACTGGTTTCCTCTTGCCTGCTTATAAAAGAAGGGAGGGACATGGAGAGAATGAAAAAGGAGTGGGGGAAGAAGTGGGCAGAAAACATTTTGCTCCCCCGAACTCAGAACATGTGAATGCCTGTGGATATAAATACTATAATACTACTACTACTACTAATATTTTAAAAAATGGAGCTTGTACTAGCAGTGCTTTCAGAGCTTAACAGTATTTTGACAACAAATGTTCATATTTCATATGAAATGTATGAAACCTTTGTGACTGTAATCCCATGAGCTGCAAACATGGTAAATGAAAGTAGCAGGCAGTCTAGATTAATAATGTTTTGCTTCATATTGGAAGAGCATTTGAAAGAGGAAGCTTGCTTTATCTATCCCCAGTTTTTACGGTCCTGGTATTGGAACAGACTGGGGCTTCTAAAATTGGCTGGGAAATATTCATGGTTGTGTTATTAATTTATGGGAAACTGAAGGACCCACCTCAGGGTTTAAGTGGGCCATTTAGAAACAGCAAGGAGTAGGTGTGAGAGGCACAGCAGAATGCGGTGGGGGAAACACGTGGTGGGGGGACTCGGGGCTTAAATCAAGAGGGGGACGAGTACATTCAGGAAGCCGTAACAGTTGATACTCTAATAAAGCGATCTTACGAGAAAAGGCAATCTGTTCGCGTGTGAGTTCTGCCATATGCTTCCATCCTTTCATGGTCCAGAAGGCCATGGCGGTAATTTCCAGCCCTTCCGTGGGCGTGCGGGATGCCTGTGCTGGTTAATGTGAATAAATGGGCTGGGTTTACTGTTTTTCTAATGCTCAATATACACACCATGCAGGCTGCTACCAGAAGCAAAGTGGAATTTATGGTTTGCACTGAATTTCAAATGGATGCCGGAGCGGAGCGACGGAAGGCAAGACTGACGTGTTGTCTAACATTTCTCCGCGAAGGCTGCTGCTCCCCTGACAAAGTGACAGGTATTGTCTGAGGAGAGGGAGGGAAGGCCCCCGGAGGCTGTGGCTCTTTCCGTAGAGCGTTGGTTGACACTAAAAGTGTGGCCGCAGCTTGTATATAGGGTCACGCTCTCCGTGGGTCTCCAGGTGACCCGTTTGACCCCAGTCCCAGCCCATGGTCTTTCCATTTCTCAATTACCTTTACATCCTGACGTTTTTATGCAGGGTTGCCTCCCTGCCAGCTGGGAAGAGTAAATTTCTCAGCTCAGTGAGCTCCACTGACTGGTTCTAATATCACATGATTTAACTTTGCATGTATCTTAAACCACAATTTTAGACTAAAAAGAGAAAGGAGATCCGCAGCCTGACTGAGAATGGACAGTAGTGAAGAGAAGAATGAAATCATACCTTCTCCTGGATCAGCGTCTCTCAACCTCGGCACGACTGGCATTCGGGGTCAGCTCAGGCTTTGTTTTGGGGGCTGTGCTGCGCATCATGGGGACATTCAGCAGCGTCCCTGGCTGTAGCAGCATCCTCCCCACCCCTAACCTACTCAGGCAACAAAAATGTCTCCAGACACTGCCCAGTGTCCCCAGGAGGCAACATGGCCTGCGGTGCCCCCGAGCAGCGCCTGCCACCTGAAATACTCCTCGATGTCTACTGTAGCGCCCATTAAGTTTTTTTTTCTGCTGTTGCTGTTACCTGCAGTCAACCACGGTCTGAAAATATTAAATGGAAAATTCCAGAAATAATTCCTAAGTTTTAAACTGTGCACCATTCTGAGTAGCGTGATGAAATCTCAGGCCATCTCACTCCATCCCACCCCACCTGGGGATGTGAATCATCCCTTCGTCCAGTGTGTCCAAGCTGCCCATCAGTCACTTAGCAGCCTCTTCGGTTATCAGATCGATGACCTCGGTATCCCAGTGCTTGTGTTCAAGTCACCCTTATTTTATTTAATAATGTCCCCACAGCGCAAGAGTAGTGATGCTGGCATATCAGATATGCCAAAAAGAAGCCATCAATTACTTCCGTTAAGGAAAAAGCTAGGTATGTATAGGAAAAAAAACATAGTATGTGTAGGGTTCAGTATTATCTGCAATTTCAGGCATCTACTGGGGGCCTTGAAATGTATCCCCCACGGAGAAGGGGGGAACTACTACATTGGGTTCTATGCACATGTTAAACAAAGATGAATATCCATTGCAACATACATGTGTCACCCCAGTTGGGGATAATATGGAAAAACATAGGAAACTGGAAAATGGGGCTGAAACAGAGATATAGGGTGGCTGACAGGGAAGGCAGCGTATCTTTGCAATGGAACTTGGAAGTGATCAAGGAAATGGAGGGAAAATTAACTGGAATGTAGAGGGATACCCCTGTGGTAGACCGAGGGGTGTGTGTATGGTGGGGGAGCCGTGGTAAAAACCTGGAGGTGAGAGTCAAATAATTGCTTTTCAAGGTGCAAATTATTGCAACAAAGCAACATACATTTACAACATCTTGCTGAACCTTCTGAGGAGAGAGATCTAAAAGTCTTCTAGCAAGCTCTGGATGACAAATAAAATGAACATGATGTCCACATGGCTGGGCTTTCAAACTCTTCTATGGACATATCTCTCATAGCAAAGAAGATCCCCAGGAGTAGGAGTGTGTTTAAAGACTCAGGTTTAATTTTTTTTAAAATCACTCAAAAGAGGCATTTTACTAGAGAATATTTGATTTTGTTTTGCTCTAAAAGATATGGTTTATCACCAAGAAAGTTGACTCTTTAAGAAAATGTGCTTTGGTTTCCTGTGACTTCTAGTAACCTCTGGAGTGGCCCGCCACCAGGTAAAATTGGGGATACTCATACCCTAATTTAGGCAGCATGAAATTAAGATGGTCTTTTTGGTTCATAAGGATCATAAATAACATATTTATGGGGCTCCACTAGTGACCTTAGTCCCTGGACCCATTGTGTCCTCACCTGAAAGTTTCATAAACATGGGGGTGAGGGATTTAGGCATTTGGTCCTTGTAGTTGAAGGGGAAGAGCTATACATCTATAGGTGTTGCCTGTTAGAGTTGTTAGATGTCTTAGAACCCAAAGGCAGGGGTTCCCAGTGACCAGATGTCAGCCAGGCACAGGCCACTTTGGGCTTCGCTCTATTGTGCTTCCTTATAAACTGAAGAAGTGATGAAAGCAAAGCTCCCTAGACGCAATGTGAGGATGGCAGCCAAGGACACCATGGTTTCCTCATGTCCTTTCAGAAGCTCTTTCAAATATTCCGAAATCCTTGAAGGAAAAAGGTGTTGCTTCTCTTCAATTTGCCTTTAGGATTGAGAGCAAGGTGGAGAAGTGGACTGTGGAAAGTCTTGGGAGTTAGTCCAGGGCTCAAGTTCAATCACAAGCTCTTCCTAGCACACCAGTTCCTTCATCTACCGGCTGGGAGCTAATAATAACTCTCTCCTGCAGGGTTGCTGCAAGGATTAAGTGAGAAGGTGCTTTTTAACGCACCCAGGAGGCCAATTTCAAGTTTTCCTTTCTGTTGTCTTTGCCATGTGATAAAGCTACATGCAAATGAAATGACTGCAAGCCTTTTGCAAAGGAGGAGCTCACAAACATCAGACAGACAGGACTGAGAACCGGGAGTGGCCTGATTCTACCAGGCAGTCTGGAATCTGGGATCACCAACAATAGATGCATGCATGGGGCCCTGGGTGCGCATCTATTCCCCGATAGCGCAAACACCAGGGGAAATACTGTGCTTTTGCTTTTATGAACTTCTAAAGCAATAAAGACTTGTATTCAAAGCACTCTCACTTTCAAAAAGAAGTCATTAATACATTTTATGAAGTCAGAACCCATTAGCGAAGATGTATCGAGTGTGTCTGCTCAGTGAGGATTATCAAAGCAGGTCTAGGGATGGCGTTGGACATATGGATTGGGGCCTGGTTTTACAGACGATAATGCCTGCAGAAGCCGGAACACAAAGGCTTCAGCCCAGTGCAATATTTGAAAATACCCGAGTATTGACGCAATGCTAAGAGACAGCATCCAGCCATCCAGGGTAGGCTGACGAGTGCTCCTGAAAAGTAGGCATATGCAATACATTCTACTGTACTGTTTATACCGAATCACTGGCAGCCCTTAAATAATTCAGGCACCTAATGGTAGAAGTTTATTCATACCTGCATCTGGGCTGTGGCTGGAAAACGCCTAGATGGAGGGGAAAAGACAAAGAGCCAGGTAAGGCTTATCCTTTAGAGTTTGGGACTATGCACACATACTTTGATATATGTGTCCTATTTCTACCGAATGTTTTCAGATCTTCATTCAACAAACATTTCTTAGGTGACCACCCTATGAGCTATATACCCTGCCCTGGATGACACATGGTCCTGACCCTCGAAGAGTTGGCAGTATAGTGGGTGGGTGTTTTAAAGAAATAATTTCTGACATTTGTTAAAACAGTAAGAAAGACTTTATTTAGGAATGTTTTTATGGGTGTCAAGACTGTAGCAATAGGGGAGAGATATCAGACTCAACTCTGAACATAATAAAGACCACCGGGGAATTATAGCCAAGGACGGGGTGGGGCGGGGGGGCGGAAGGAGGGGAGTCATCAGTGGATGAAAAATTAAGAGGAGACATTGAAGTAGGGGGATTCTTGCTAACACCAACTTAACAGGATTCTTGCTGAAGGCAGGCCTGAGTGATCAGGTATCAAGGGTGGAGGGATTCTCCCTAAACTGACTAAGCAGGATTCTTGCTGAGACTGGGCTATGCAGACCTGGCAAGGATGGGGCCAAGGTCAAGCCCTAATTGAGAACTGGCTGAGAGGAGCAGACTAAAGTTTGTTCAAGGAGAGACTTTGTCCAGGGGAGAAAAGAGGGCAGATTTTGCCACAAGACACTATGGGACTCAGCAAAGGTCTCTTAAAGAGACATGGTGCTCTGGGTGTCCGGAAGCAGGAGCAGGAATTAGCAAAGAAAATTTCAGGCAAGTGACAGCATCACACTTGCAAAGTACAGTTAGTGACTTTCCAATAATTAGGTGCGGCTAGAAGAGGGTTTCTCAATACGGGCATTATTGACATCTGGGGGCTGGATAATCCTTTGCTTTTTGGGAGGAAGGGCTGTCCTGTGCCTTGCAGGATGCTGAGGAGCATCCCTGGTCTCTACTCACTAGGTGCCTGTATCACTCCTCTCTCACCACTTCCCCAAATCCTGGCAACCAAAATGCCTCCAGATATTATACACCCGGGGGAGAAACTGACCCTGGGGACCAGAAGGAGGCATATTTGAAGAGAACAGATCGGGGGCGGGGGGGGGGGAGGCTAGTTTGCCTCACCCAGGACAGCACAGGTGACAGGGTTTAAAATTTATACAATGAAAGCAGAATGTTCTGTTCTCTAACGCCGTGATTTCATATGCAATAGAGGAAGGAAAAGTCGGCTTTGTCAGAATCTTTCCTAAAAAAATATTAAAGAAAAAGAGCAACTGATACCCTGACACGTCGTAAATGATCTTTGCGAATTAAGGTTTTCAGGCAAGTTTTCTATTTTTGATTAACAACTAAGGATGAAGAACACACAAGAAGAAACACGGAGATGCTTCCTAGGCGTTAATGAACCACCAGTTTCAAAGCATTTGCACGCCTTATCACTTTATCTGCAGTGGGGCCTCACTGTGTTTTTGTGTTTTTGTGAGCTTTTCCCCAGCTGACACTGGAAATTCATTCTTATTGCAGAAAAACTTTAAAGCATAAAGGCAAAACCATTCCGGGTCTATGTGCTTGGATTGTGGCTCTGTGACATGCATGCTACAGAGATTTCAAAAATTATTTTCTCATTTAAATAACCCCTATTTCAGCAACAATCAGTGGCAGGTCAGGTAGCAGATTCATTTGTGCCATCCCAGATCCGACCTCACTTGCATTTTCACTTTTACTTCTGCCAGCACAATTAGCAAAAGAAAGGGTTATTTAACATGCCTTTCTAGCTAATTTCTAATCTGTTCTAATGCAGGAATTTAAAAATGCCTACTTGAGAGCTTCAGGGATTACTAAATAATAAGCCCTGAAGGTTCCCAAATCCGGTTAATAGTCAGACCTGGAGCATATGAAATATAGTGTTAATTTAGAGTAACATAATGCCTAAAAATGAAGCGAGTTAGGTCTAATTGAGCTATGAACTGCTTGCCTTGTATTGTGTAACGGAGGCGAGGCTAACCGAGGGAGGCTGAGCTATAGATAACCATTACTCTTAGCAAATATGTTTATTGGGGTCTCTCTCTCTTCATTACCCAACCTCATAAAGTATATGCCTGCATATTCCGATAAAACACAGAACGGCGAGGCAGAGCCACAATTAGGACGCCCTGAGAAGCGGCATCGTAAAACGGTATCTGTCTCCGAATGATTGTTCACTTAACCATGATAAATATTTATCAGCGTGCGCTAGAACAAATCCTCAGACGCGGCAGCCCCCGCCGAAACCGGAGGAGGGGCCCTTTCCCCTTTCCCCTTCCCCTCTTTGGGTGAGCACAACCCTTTAACCTTAAAAAAGGTGACTGGGCCTGAGGACTTTGATTTTACATTATAATTGTATCACGGGAGCGTCAAGAACATACGAGGTTAATACTTCTACCATCTACTTCAAGTGACTTGAATCGACTGCTCTGTCTTGGGCCAAGGCGAGAGCGCCTGTGAAGCAGACGGAGCTGTGCTGGGCCCGGTGGCCATCCAGCGAAGCGCCTTGTCACACTGGCAGAGCTCCCACCGGAGAAAAATGTGCTCCAAGGGACAAAGGTGAGAATAACCCCCTAGGATCCCCACCGGCTCGATGGCCGGGCCTGTGGCCGGGGGAGCGGGGGGGAGCCGAGATGCGCGCCCTGAGGCTGCCCCTAACTGCGAGCTCGGGGCCCCGGGCGGCTCCGGCGCGGAATCTGTGTCACTGCGGCGCGGCCTGTGGTCACGGGACCCCACGGTGCCCTCCTGGGTGGGCTTCCGAAATGAAGCCCGTCTCCTTCCCGGGCTTCCCTTAGAGATGGCGGGTCGACGTCTGCTTCCGTTACACAGGGAGCCGGAGAGGGCACAGGGCGGCGGCGGGGCAGGCCCCGTAAACACAGGCGCCCCCCAACTGCCGGGTTATCCCTAAGAGCCGGGGGGCTCCCAGGAGAGTGGACGTCCGAACAGCTGTGGTTCCCAAGCTGGGCTGGCGTCAGGATCCACGGAAGGGCTTGTGAAAACCCAACGAGCGGGGTTCCCTCCCAGAGCTTCTGATTCGGGGTGTCCCGGGTGGGGCCAGGGGAGCTGCGTTTTCACAGGTCCCCAGGCGAGGCTGAGGCCGCTGGTCTGGGAGCCAGGCCTTGAGAGCCAGGTTCCTACAGCACAGAAAGGGTCCTGAGGGCGAAACTTCCAGGAAGCCTCGCTGCTTCTGGAATGAGGGTCTCCTCCCAGACCACGGATCCCAAACCTACGGGCATTTCCTCTTCCTTCCCTTCTTTATCTCCTTCCCTTTTCCACCCCCATGTCTTCTTCTGTTTCATTTCTATTTCTAACGCCCAATTTCTCCTATTCTCCCTACTCTTTCCCTTGTGTCCTTGTCTGTCCTTCTTTCTTTCATTCTTCCTTTCCCTGTCTCATCCCCACTCTGAGATCCCTTTTCCAGCAATACTCAACCTCCCACCACAACCGCAGCCAAGATTACAGGTAGAACCCAATTGGGTCAAAGTCACAGGCCAAGATCCCGTTCCCTGGTGAACGGGACGGGGGGGCAATTTCCCGAGTCATTTCAAAGGGGGACACTGTGGATTTTGTGCTAAGCCTTCAATAGGAGCTCCTCTGCTTTTATTTTTAACACCACATAAGCAAAAACTATATTGCTGCGTGAAATACTATAACATACACAGGACAGTTACGGCGTGAGGCCCTGTTGGTAGATGGGGTGGCTTTCCAGCATTCATTCTCATTTTGGGGGGGGGGGCTCTTCTTACATTTTAGGACAAAGAGTCCCCAGGTCTCACTGTAACTTGCACATAACTGGATGTTGCTGAATGAAGATTTATAACAAAAGTGGCTATTATGAGATCATTCCTAGGTGAAGAGCTACCTTAAACAGACTTAGCTCTTTATAGCCTCATTGTGTCAGACTCTGAATATTAGACGCATACAAAAAATTCTTACAGTGAGAGTCATTAGGCTGCAGAACAGCCTCCCAAGGGAGGTCCTAGGGCCTCATCACTTGAGTCATTTGAAACAAGACTGGATCAAATACTTGACTGCACCATTAGGGAACAACCCTAGCCTGGCTGAAGACACACAAGATGACCTCACAGGTCTCTCCCATCCCTCCCAGGGTCATAAAGTCAGAATGGAAACTCTGACTAGTCACCTTGCTGCAGCGAGAAGTGGAGACTCTAACAGGACAAACAGTGGTTATCTCAGGGGCTGGACCTGTTTACAATGACATCTAAGGGAGGACGGTAGGTAGAGGACACCCCAGGATATAAGTCAAAGTGGAGATGTTCCCAAATGAAGCCCATGATGTAGTTTGCACAGGCATTGGTGTAAGACTATAATGCTAGTGTGTCCCCAGGTTTCTGGTGCATGCTAGCAAGTTTTTCCATGCTCCAACGTACAAGATGAGTGAATTACCAGTTTATTTCCTGGCTCCCTCTTTTTTGAAGATGTGACTGCCTCATTAAAACATAAATGAAAATAAAGAGAAGCTCAGTTAGGTGATGACTGTGCCATTTCTATAGTTCATCATAATGTGGCCCATTATAATTATAGTCCCAACCAGGTGAAACTGAGATGAACCTGGAGAAAGATAACTACAGCTCCCCTTACCCCAAAGTCAGCCACTTGGATGGAGCCCTTCTCAATATTTAGCAGGGGGAGAGGAGAGGAAGGGAGGTTCTGAGAGGCTCCATGTGGCTTCTCCACCCCTAGGGACCTTGCAGCTGTGAGGAGCAGTCTGAGCCAAGCAAGCATGCTTGCATCAAATTAAGGTCCCATAATAAATCTGAGGCAACTGCAAGTGGGTGGGGTGAGGCGCAATTCTGGTCTTGATCTGACTCAACATGCTCAGCTGCCATTCTAATTCAATTGGCCTTAAATGGCAAAACCTCAAGACACTGGAAGGGACCAGTCATCCCTGCCCACTCATTTGCCCTTCTAAGGAAAACTCCCATGGTCCATGGACCCTCCTACCCAAGTGGGCATGTTTTATACCACCTGACGCTGCCCTCTTTCTGTCCTGAATGCAGCTGAATGGACCACGGGTCGGGTTATACCTGAGCCAAGGGCAGTCAATCCAAAAGTTTGGTTTGCAATTTACCAATGAAAGAGATGACTCACACCCGCGCATTCCCCCGCTGGGGAACTGGGAGACAGACTGTGAGCGAGCTGGAGCAGGGAGAACTGATGGAAAGATGCCATGAGATGGAGTTTGGCTGCTGTCATGAGCGAAAGAAGAGTGGGTGAGCCAAACTGTGAGGGAGGACAAGAGTTAAGTCTAGGAATGGCAGAAGGAGCCGGTCAGAAACAGAGCACAGTGACTGCACAGGAGGAGATCACAGTGGACAGAGACCTGAAGACACCTCATGCCTAGCTTGCCAACATCTCTTACAATAAACCTTTACTTTAGAAGAGGCGACATAAGTAGGACTCTGTTCCTTGTGACCAAAAAGGCCTAATTAAGACACTCAGGAAATCTGAATTAGACATCATGATCAACTCTTCAAACTCAAACCACTACCATCTGAGATATATATTGATTTTAGAGAAAGGGAGGGAGGCAGAGAGAAAGACAGAGAGACATCAATGTGAGAGAGAAACATTGATTGGGCGCCTCCGGCACGTGTCCCAACCTGGGATCAACCTCCACCTGGGCATTGTGTCAAACCTGTGACCTTTTGGTATCTGGGACGATGCTCCAACCAACTGAGCCACGCTGGATAGGATGCTACGATTTGATACTTAATATCAAAATTCATTCAAGTCCTTGAAGGTCGTGGCTTATCAAAGGTATTGGAGACAAGAGCCAATAATGCTCAGGGTTTCTTCTTACCTGCCGTTTTGGAAATTGGAAACAGAATTTGGAAAATTTGGGGGGCGAGAACAAAGGAATACGGCACATGGACTTGGAATCCCGGGTTTTGAGGGATTTAGCTTTCCCCTCCCACCAAAGCTGAACCTACTGGGGCAGCCTAGAAATTCACTTATTAAAATTTCTATTCCTAACAGAGAAGGGTCATCCTCATAGCATCCTCCACTTGGGAAAGATTTGTCTCCCCCCTTGTTGCTGATGTTCAGTCACAAGAGCATGTTTCCAAGTGCCCACTTGGTACGAAAAGGTACCAAGCACAGTCTGGGCAGCGGGAAGTGCATTAAGGTGCTATCCATACGCCCAGGCTGTGGGGGAACGACTGGTGCAGGCTGCCCCGGCCCCGAGCTGCCTGACAGGGACGAGTGCTTGATTAAGGAGTGGCCCTGACTGCACACATGGAGACCCCGCCACCGCCACCGGCCCAGAATGGCTCTGAGCTGAAAGGTTCTTTAGTAGCTTAAATCCAAGACGGCTATTTCATAACAGAAGAGTGGCATAGTGCAAAGGTTCAATTTTCAAATACCAGGAGAATCTAGCAGATTCTGATTTGTGGGCGTAAAAATAATTAGAAAAATATTATAATAGTGACAGCAGATGCCTTTTGCTGAGTCTCTGCAATGTCACTGGTTGTGGGCTTTGCATATATTCATTTCCTCAGTCCACACAATAGTTTTGGGCTTGCATAGGGTTCCAAGTGTGGTCCGAGGGCTGGAGGCATCAGCATCATCTGAGAGTTTGCTAGAAATGCAGAATCCTGGGTCTCCAGCCCAGATACAGCATTACAGGCTCTCAGGGTGGGACTCAGGAGTTGTGTTCTAACAAGCGCTCCTGGGGATTCTCACACCAACCAAAGTTTAAGAAAAGAAGCACTGCCTTAGAGAGTAACTTCCAAAGATCAAATAACTAGTAAGCGGCAGAGTCAACAGGAAAAGGTTTGTGCTGAGTGTTGGAAACGGGCCTAGCTACCTCAGGTAATTAAGGCAGAGCCAAGCTTGGGCTAATCAGGTTAACACCTGTAATACGGTGTCCCCTGAGATCAGCACCAGGAGCCCTCAAACCCTGGTCTGTCCCCAGAGACCGTCTTAATGGGCAGAGTCCTGTATATCCAAACTGTGCTTCCTTCCTTTTATGTGTATGAGGGAATCTTGGGTGATACTAATGCCAACTTACTAAAGTCCTGATTACAAGGGCTCTGATTCAAACGTGTAGGTTGCCTCCTTTTATTTCCTTATATGTGAATGAGAAGAAAATTAAGAACCAGTGCAGCGTATTGTGTGCCAGGCACAGAGCCAAGGGCTCTAGACCAGCGCCGCCCAACAGAACTTCCTGAGATGCTGGGAATGTTCTCTACCTGCGCTGTCCAATGTGGTAGCCACGAGCCACGTGTGGCTGTTGAGCACTTGAAGTGCATGACCCAGGAACTTAATTTTTAATTTTATTTAAATCTTAATTAACAGATAGCCCCATATGGCCAATGGCTGCCTTATATATTAGACAGCCCGATGCTAGACGCCTCTTATTTAAACTTCACTCTATGCCTATGAGGGTAGAAGATAGCATTATGCCCATTTTACAGATGAGAAAACTGAGTCTTATAGAGGCAAAATAATGAACTCAGAGTCACATAGCCAGCTGGCAATGGGGCTGGGATTCTAACCCAAGGTCTGCTCTGTCTCCATACAAGGCAGGCCTGGGGGAGCCACTGTTCAGAGCTCTAAGCGAAGGCCATGGCAATAACCGTGTGGCCCCTGGAAAAGTTGCACCTGAGCATCTCACTCCTCCAGGCAACAACCAGTGCTGGCATTCTCTTGGCAGCCATCAATGAGACGATGTTTGGAAGTAATTCTCCTGTGATTAAATGTGCATTTTCCACTTAAAAATAAGGAGCTTCTGTCACAAATGATTTATATGAAAACTATACTACTCCTGGCAGAGAAACAGGAATAGGAGCTTTTTAGTGTTTCTTTTAAGATTTAAAAAAAAGCCTGTGTTGAGATCTTATATTCACTCTTTAATGCATGTTCTTGAAAGGACTGCCCCTCCTTTCTACCCTACCTCATCACAGCCAGGATGAGAAATGGGTTCTGGGGTCTCAGGGGCCATTGAGCAACCTTCATCTCTCTACACAAAGCAGGTCAGTGGGGACACGGTTCTCCTCAGCTCCATCCCCACGTTCCAGATGCTGGGGCCCCCAGCCAGTAACTTCACCAAATGGCATTCTCCAGGTTCTAGAACATGCTCCACCCTAGCCTCCATCCTTGCTATCCCACCTCCCTACCTGGGGAAGGGGTCTACAGCCGGGCTGGACTGACCTTGCATGACAGGCCCATTGCCAACACACCTGCAGGGCCACCCTGGGAAGGTGGCTCACCCTCTCTGAGCCTCAGTTATCTCCGGGGTAAAAGGGGAAGTGCACTGACTCTCCATGGGGCTCTGCTCAGCACATGACCTTGCGTCTGGCCTATGAGAGGGTCTGGAGAAAGGTGAGTTCCTATCATCCTCCCTATCTAGCCCCCAGTCAAGGATGCACACTGTAGTTCTTTATACAATTACCGTGCTTTTGGAGTAGACCATTGCCATGCCATGACTTCTGTTCCTTCCAAGTTGCAACAAGCATGCGGCCTGCACACGTGGGTGCTCGATGAAATACTTGTTGAGTTGCATTTCTGTAAGATTGAGGCTGACTTATAATAAGCAAACCCATTCATCCCATCATTCATGTATTCATTTACTCAATTAATATTTATTAAGCACCTACTGTACCTACTAAGTGGCAGGCATGGATACTGGTGCTCAGAACACAGTAGGGACCAAAGCACTTGAAACCCTGGGCCTTCCTGACCTTTAGCTGCTAGTGAGGGAGGGGAATGAGATAACTACAAAATGAACACATGAAAAAGAGAAACAGTGTCCTTCAGATGGCAATATATGCTACACACACACACACATAAAAAAAAAAAAGTAAAATAGAGAAGATTCAGGGACAGCAAAGTTCAGGAAGAAATTTTCAATTTTAAACACCGTGGTCAGGGAAGGCACCCCTGAAAAGGATATTTGAAAAAAGATTTGAAGACGCTGAGAGGGCTACCTTTTAGATACACAATTAACCTGGAAAATAGAAAATTATAAGCTGAAGATATGATTGGTTCTGTACTCAGAAGAGTGTCAAAAAGGAAATAAAACATGCATGTCACTGACTAACCTTGGTTCGCGTGTTTTCATTTATTTTAATGCCATCTAATACTTATTAGATGATTATGATGTGTCAGACACTGCCCAAGCACTTTATATAACTGAGTTCACCATCAAGAAATGGAAAAATTAGTGTGTGCAGGCCCCAGGCAGGCATCACAAAGAGCTAAGGCCAAGAATAAGACAATAGGGAGTTGTGAGGACTGCGGCAACACAAGAAGACTTGCTCCACCTGGCGGACAGATGCTGCTCGGCAACAGGTAATGGAATAACTTTAGGATCCCTTGATCTTCTGCCTTTTTCAGAAAGGCTGGGAATCTAGACTTTTATGTGAACTTTCCCAATTTTAAACTGTTGGCAAGAATTTAAATTTTCAAAATGATCATGTGATCTAATAACTTTAAAAAATTTTTTTCAGGACATATTTGGTCAAAACAGAGCTTTGCAACCTCTGGCATAGATAGGAGGCAGTGACTAGACATCTGCAAGGCTCCTTTACCACAGCCATTGTCTGCCTACTCAGAAGCCAGGTATAATTCATATTTGAAAATAGCCTGATTTCTTGAGACCTCCTGTGTGGCTGCCCAGGGGATAGTGATCTTTGAGGACTGATAAACACTGTGTCCTTCTGTGTGGATGAAATATGCTGCCCATTGGGATTTGAATGCAAAAATAGTTGATCACTCATTTTTTTATATATTTTTTTATTGATTTCAGAGAGAGGAAGGGGGAGAGAGAGAGAGAGAAACATCAATGATGAGAGAGAGTCCTTGATCGGCTGCCTCCTGCTTGCCCCCTGCTGGGGGTCTAGCCTAAAACCAGGGCATGTGCCCTGATCATGGATCGAACCTCGATCTCCTGGATCACAGGTCGATGCTCAACCACTGAGCCACACCGGCTGGGCAATCATTCATTTTTTAAAATAGTATGTTTTACTGCTTATTGGCTTTTTTTTTATGTTCTTACATTCTACCAATAAAGATGCATTTGGCAAAATCATCCAGAGGAAACACCATCTTTATTCAAAACTGTTTTTCTTCCCCTTTCACTTGACATTTCTAAACTATCTTATCAATAATGCATTAAAGCAATACTCAAAAATGGAACAATACTGCACCTTTAAGAAAATATTATTTTTCCTGAGGTCCTATCAAGGTAAATTTCATCAGTATTCAAAGAATGAGCAAAGCACTTCAACAATTTATTTCAATAAAAGAAGACTTAGCTGAAAGGAGTATAAATGATGAGAACTTGCTTTAAACTGATTTATTCCCTGCAGCAATAAAAGGAATGTTTCTTCACTCAGCTGTTTAATATGCAAATATGCAGAACATCCAGCCCCTGACAGCACATCATTAATAAAACCTTGCACTGAGCAGAGCGCCCGATATTTCATTCTGATGAAAAAACATGATGATGATTTTAGACTGCAGACTTTTAGAGTTGGAACAATGTGCTTTCCTGGTGATGAAACCCCACTAGTCACTGGGGGACCAAACGGAAGCTTTTCAGATAAGCGATCGGATTTCTGCAACAGGAAGTCCCAGGGCGAGGGATAAACACTGAAGGCTCTTAATCCTTTATGCAACCAAGGCCCAAATGGCAAGATTTAAACAGGGGGCAGGGACAGAGGGACGAGGGGCTGAGACCGGCGTCTTTTGGGGATGGTGGCATGTCCTTTCTTTATGTTCTGTTTTGGACAGCATAGGAAACGTCCCACTTAATGGTACGTTTCATGTTAGCTTTATATTCATGTGGACTAGACTGCAAGTTATAGAAAGACACAGACGCCGGAATCTGAACCCCTGGCGGCTTCTCTGTCCAGTTACTGTCCTGTTATGATTTGGGAGTAGTAACTTCTGAGTTATTCTCAGACTCTTAAAACAAGCAAAGTGAAGAAGCAGCTGGAACTATTCCTTGTACTAGATCATGTATTTCTCTTTCCACTAAAATCTTGGTTTGATGTTAACAATGTGTGGAGGAATTACAAAGGCTTTTTACGTTTTTTCCTTCCTTACAACTTCTTATATTTTCCAAATTTTCTATGATGAGTATGCCACATGTATGATTAGAAAAATCATGTTTTTAAAAATGTAATTTATGTTAAAAAATAAAAAAGCACATCTGGGCTAGTGCCCAGGGACTTAGAAGATCATAAGCCTTAGGGTGGGCTCCTGTCACCCAGTATCCTGGAACCTGCCCGTATGCCTATCTGCTGTGCTGCTCTCAAAATAAATATTTATGAATGGTTAAATGAGTTACTAGTTGTAAGTGTTTAGAACAGTGCCTGGAACATGGCAAGCCCCATAAAGGTACTTGTTAAATAAATAACCAATAAGTCAAATTAAATATTTAAAGGATTTCAGTCTGCAGAGATGAGTTTTCTGTAAATATTTTTCATTTAGATAAATTTAAAAGGACATAGAAATGCTGTTTTCCCTCCTTATAACATTAAGCTTAATCCAAAATTATCCCTCTACCTCAGAGAACTTTTATTATTTATTTATTTATTTATTTATTTATTTATTTATTATTTATTTATTAAAAATATGCTTTTATTGATTTCAGAGAGAGCAAGGGAGAGGGAGAGAGACTGAAATATCAGATGAAAGTCATTGATTGGCTGCCTCCTGCTCTCTCCCTCACTGGGGATGGAGCCCGCAACCTGGGCATATGCCCTGACCAGGAATCGAACTGCAACCTTCTGGTTCACAGGTCGATGGTCAACCGCTGAGCCACATGGCTGGGTCTTCAGAGAATTTTTAGATTAAAATCACAGCGCCTACACTTGAGTCTGTGTCACCTTGGGCAAATCCTAACCTCAACTTCCAGAAACCCTGTTGTCCTGTCTGATACATAGCAGTAATCACACTTATTTTAATGAGTGTTTTGAGGATTCAATGCGATGACCTATGTAAATATTGGGCACAGTGCCTGGGTAGAGTAGAAGCTCAAGTTTATCATTTATTGAACACCTATTATGTATTATGTGCTATATATACATATATATATCCACGTGTGTGTGTGTGTATATATATATACACACACACACACATGCTAATCTTTAAAAAAAAATTTTAATATGTCTTTACTGATTTCAGAGAGAGGAAGGGAGAGGGAGAGAGACACAGAAACATCAATGAGAGAATCATTGATTGGCTGCCTCCTGCACGCCCCTCCACTGGGGATCGAGCCCACAACCTGGGGGTGTGCCCTGACCGGGAATCGAACCATGGTCTCCTGGGTCATAGGTTGATGCTCAACCCCTGAGCCACGCCAGCCAGGCTATATGCTAATCTTGATGACAACTTTTCAAGGTAAGCACTATAACCCATGTTTCACCAAGGGAGACCATGAGTAGATGACTTGAGCAAGGCCACACAGCTTGGTCTTGAATCTGGATCCATCTGTCACCAAATCCTATACTATCATACTGGCTTTCCCCAAGATCTGCTATTTCTTCCAGAGGGGGGGAAAAAAAATCACACGTAGTGATTGTTCAAAAATATATGAGAAGAAGAGTAAATTTCCATCCATTTAACTCTATTTTCAGTTACAATTCACCTTCAAAGATTATTCCTTTATTCATTTTTTTAATTAAAGTATTTAAAAACAAGGTAGGTTACAGGGAAGGAGGCAGAAATATAAAGGCAGGTGACAGTGAGAAGGGAACCTACTTAAGGCTTAAAAGATAATAAGAGTGACTATTAAGTTCCCTTTGGCTGCATTGTTATTTTAGAAGCTCATTTATTACAGAAAATACATTCATATCTGTAATTTGTGAGATATTCTTCGATTTTAGACAACTTGAGAATGAGACATCAACAAACCTGTCCTACACATTAGTGACAGTTCCTCTTTCAGAGAAGATGAACCATTTGAAAAGCAGTTGGATTGGAAGTGCTTTCCCTCCTCTCACACCCACCCCGTGTTGTGTTTCAAATCTCTGTTGTTTGTATTCCCTTCATCCAACCTAAAGAATGACTCTCTGTGCCCAAGGAAAGAGGGCTGTTGGGTTTTATTTCCAAATATTTCAATTATAAATCAATCGTTTAGCAAAATTCAATGAAGTTTGCAAAATTTCCCTTTGAATCAGCTCCCACAGAGAATCCAAAATTCTTGGGGGCAAAATTTCAACCGGTCTCTTGCAGGTTTCAGTAAACTTCTCCAAGCTAGTACTTTCCATGTTTCTGATTTTATGCGCTCACTAATACACCCTCATAACTCAGATGGGATGAACCAATTAAACATTTCCCTGTAGTCTCTGAAATAGCTGCTCTTGGCATGTTTTTTGCATGGCACAAACCTCTGCGGGAGGATCCGATAGAAATCTTGCACTATTTAAATATAGAATTGGGACATCAAAGAAAGGGTTGTATTGAAATAACATGGATAATTAAGGAAGTGGAGAACAGTAATAACTGATTTACATAAAATGCTAATGAGTCTCTTGACTTGTTTGGCAATTTGCACTTTAGGCTTGGTAACTGTGGCTCCAAATTTATGATCTAATTTTTATTTTAATATTTTCTTTTAGCAAGTTGTAACCAACACTAATGGGCGCCTGCCAACGTCCGACTTCTTCCCCCTATAGCCACCCAGAAGCTTCTTTTTCCAGTCGAGCACACGGGGTTCGGGATACAACTGGTCCAGGAGCTTCCCAGGCGCCGTGTTTTATTGGGTTTCTTCTTATGTTGTGGTGTTGGTGTCTTTCCAGACGGTCAGTGGTGCTCGAAATGTTCACAGTGGGCTGAGCTCTCTGGGTCATAAAACTTGAGAAACAAACGTAGTGTTACAGAGGCTAAGTGGTCCTTGCACAGCCTGCTCCTTGCTATCCGAAGGAGACACTGGGGCGAGGCACCCCTCGCTCCAAGTCAGCGCTTACTTGGCACCGTTCTCTGGTGCCTTTCGTTTCTGAGAAGAAATTATATGCTCTGAAAATTCCTGTTTTATTGTACTTGTCGACTGATCTCGCCTCACAGGGCCACAGCCTCCCGTGAATATGAATGAGGGTCTGAGCTGCTCCTTCAAGACACGTCTGCACGTTGACCTTCAGTGTACCCTGTTTCCCTCGGAGCCCTCTAAGCATGATCCATTGCTTTCTCAGGCCATTCCCCCTTCACCCCATTGATGGGTTTCAAAGCTACTTAAATTTCCAAGTCCTGACGCGCCGCGGCGGTGACCAGGGCTGCGCCTTGCTCTCTTATGGATTGCACAAGGTCACCGCCGGGGAGAGGGAGGAGGCAGGCAGAGCATTTATCAGGATGTATTGCTTTACTTTTTCTATCCATCACAGAGGCGATGATTCTATTTTAGTGAAAATCCATTGAACTCCGATCAAGTCAGATGGCTGTTATCATTGGAAACTCAAGAGCTGTCAGGCCATAATCGGTACAAATGCTAGACCCCGAAACGGGGGGCTCCAGGCCAGTGATGGCCTTCTGGGGATCTTTTTTAGTCAGTCTTGCTCTTAAAATTTCATCCGATCATTTCAGTTTAAGTACCTTTTCAGCCGTCCCGTGTGCAGGTGATAAAATCTGGTTATGTAAGGCAGAACGGACTGATTACAGGCAATTTAGGTAGAGTTGGGAGCTGATGGCTTCCCTTGCCATGCTGCACTGCTCACCACGGGCCTAATAACCTGGCTGCCCCTCAGAATGCCCGCGTGCACCCCAACAACCACAGAGGCCGAGCAGAGCGCGCGCGCACGCTTGCCAATCTTGGTCAGAACCGCCAACTGGAACTCCACTGCTCCCTGGGCCCCTCAATATATGACTATTCTGATCACACTTTACTATAGAATACAATGCCATCGGGAATGCTAGCCTCCCTGGTTGTATTTTTATGACAAATGTCCCTGCTTGCATTGACGTGCGTTTGGGAAGGTTTGAGTCTGTGCTTATCAGGGGGTGGGAAGAAGAAAGAAATCCCGAAGCTCCCTGATTCTTTTTGGTTTGTCTTCTGGTTATAGATTCGAATAAATCTGGCACTTGAATAAAGTCTTTCGAACATATTTGCTGGCCTGCCGGCATTCTAAACTTTCACTAAAGGGGATCGAGGGGGGTGGGTCTGAAATAAGACGACACAATGGCTTTGAATCCGGATCCTGCAACTCAAAGTGACACTTACTCTTAACTATCCAAGATAGAATTATTTTCCCTATAGACTGTCAAGGATCACATTTCTTCCACTGCCCCCCGGGAAGGCCAGTCCCTGCTGGGGTGGGCTGAGAGGGTGTGAAGCGAGGCAGCCGAAAGCTTAGTGCCTGTGGGTACTTATCTCACCACTTCTTAAAATGTAAAGCTATCTTTCCATGAATTTTCTATTTTGGAATCCATACCTTTATTCCTTTTTATTAGTGAGGGTAATTGAATATTGACTGTGCATTTTTAAATAAGTTTCCATGCTAAATAAGAGCAACAGCAACAAGAGTAGTTACTTACTGGTCACTTGCTGTGAAGCAGGCTCTGTGCCAAGTGCTTTGCATATATTGTCTCTTTAAGTCCTAAAACCACCTGTAAATGAGATAGGGGCATCTCCATGTACAGATGAGGAAGCCAGGGGTTTGAGAGCACCAGCGATTGACCAGATTACCCCACGATTTAGAAGAGGCAGACGTGGGGGAATAATACTGGCGTCCACTTTATAGAGCTGTATTAACAAAGCTAAACCATTGAAACTATCTGTATTAGTTTCCTAGGGTCACAAACTTGGTGGGTTAACCCAATGGAAATTTATTCTCTCTGAGTTCAGGAGGCCAGATGTCTGAGCTAAAGGTGTCAGCAGAGTTGGCTGAGGGCAACGCGGAGTCCAGTGTGATAGGATCCAAGTGCATGTCCTGGACACCAACAAGGAGCACACGCGGAGGAGCGGGGAGGGGCCCAGGTACTGACCCCAGGTAGGACAGGCAATCGAGGCTCACTCTGACGTGAAAGATACCGAGAAAGGAAAGGGAGATTGCTCACCAAGTTCATTAGACCAATAGGACATAGTAATGGGTATTCTGATTAGTATCCTGTTATTTTCATCATTAAAACTTTAAGTTTTCTACAAACAAACAAAAAAGTAGGACCCAGAAAAGTACATTCATATTGACATAATCCATTAAATAACAATGTCAACCTGTCCATGTTCAAAAATGGGTTAAAAGAGACATACAGCTCTGCTTCTAGAAAGATGGTCTACTATTGGGAGCAGACACCTAAAATGTAAATGCCAAAGATTGGTAGACAAGTTCATCCATGGATTCTCAGGGAAGCTGCCAGCAAACATAATGCCGTGTTTTTCTCCCCCATTAAACAGACTGAGAAAATATATACGCAAGAGGCTTCCTAAAAGTGGAATCAACTGTATTATTTTTATGATAGATTATGTTTGTATTAAGCACTGGTGTAGATTTTTTAAGCTATTGTCTTTGTGAACCTATTTTTAATTAAAAATGAGGACAAACCCTCTTGCACTACTTTCTGCAGCAGAGGCCGTAGAGTCGTGGTGTTGGAAGTGTGCTGGGGGGATGGTCCACATGCAGTAGGTGTTTGGGCACCTGCTCCTACAGCCACCAGATGAGTAACACTGAATAAGTCGCTGAGAGCTTCCTGTGCCGGGTATGGTGCTGTGCATTTAACATAAACCTCCTTAGCTATGACCCCTACCAGGCCATGAGATGGCCAATATAGTGGTGTCCATTTCACAGATGAGGACAGGGAGGCACAGAGAGGTGAACTGACTTACCAATAGTCACAGAGCTTTTAAACTTTGACATCTACGATTAAAGTTGAGTTTTGTCTCACTCTGTGGCTCACACACTTCTCCACTTTGGAGGCCATCAGCCCCAGACAGACCCACTGTGGAGGCATCCATCACGTGGATGGCAAGCCATGCTGAAACCTGAGCCCCCAAAACCCACCCCTCCTGGAGTTTGCCTGATCAGGATCCTGGTGTGAGATTACACATTGCTTCCTAGTTTCAGGTCCTTACAGCTGGAATTTTCTGGGACTGGCAGCTGAGAGGGTGCTAACTGATTCACCATGGTCCCATCAATATACAATTACAACCAGAAAAGAACGTTTCTCAGTGGCAGGGGCTGGGCTAAAAGTAAAGCAGGCATTTAGCTCACCTACTTCTCACAATCACTTGCTGAGGAAGGTGCTAAGATGCTCCTATTGTCCCCATTCTATAGAGAGGGAAACTGAGGCTGGGAAAGGTTACGTAATAGGACGAAGGATGCACAATAAGTAAATAGTGGAGGCAGGATTCAAATCTTGACCTTTTGGACAATCAAGACTCATGGCTCCTCTCCATTTTCACAGGTAACACCTATAGGCTGCTTGCTGGGCACTGTCGTAACTGCTGTAATCCAAACTCTCGTTTAGCACCCGCAGTGGCCTTATGAAGACCTCCAGAAGGACAGAGCCCTTGAGCACCATTCTTACTTAAGGAATGCAAGATGGGAAGGGCTGCTGGAAAGGAGGGGGAGAGAGAAAACCATTCCTGTAGACGTGAATAAATTCAAAACACAAATGCACAAGGATTCTATATTCAAAACTCCCATGATCATTATGGAAGGAACTTTTAATTCAGCCAGGGTTGGGTCTTAGGATTAGACATAATAGAAAGACAACCCAACTTTACTAAAACCCTTTAAAGCCTCTTTATTGTGGAAATGTCACCACCTGGACATCAATACTGTCCTCTGAGATGCTGTCCTCCGGCTTATGTCTGAATTTACTATGGCGCCTCCTTGGAGGCTGCATGTCATGAGAATTCAACGCAAACTTTTATCTCTCCTCTCTAAATCTCCCCCTTTCAATCACTAAGCTCTCCAGGAAAGAACATAACCAAACAGTCCCATTAGGTAAAGGAAAGATAGAACTGATGTAAATCCCCCCGGAATTAATGGGTCTGCTCTTTACTCCACAATGGCCCCTCCCAAGATGACCTTGCCAATCAGCAGATCTTGTTTTGTCTGCATTTTCCAATGACCCGAGGCCCCACTCACTGCTGAAGGAATCTGCTTAAGTTCTCAAATGGGCACCCCATCCCATCAAATGGCTCGAGAGGCTAATTGAAATTCACTGACATATACAGATCTCAAAAGTGATCTTTAAGAAGGCAAATTACAATATCCCAACCTTGCAAAATAGACTGCATGTTATGAAGTGACCCATTGGTCTGAGACTCGGTTGCCCTGATTGTCCAACCAGGATCCCTCTGGGTCTAAGGATGGATATAAGCAGCCGGGATGGGCCGGTGATGACTCCAACAAGCCATCTCACCAAATCTGTGTCTTAAAGCCACAGCACAGAAGCACAAGTTACTTCTCTGTGTCCATCCTGGGTCAGTGGGGCGCTTAACTTGTCTCTCCTCCAGCACCTCCAGTGTCAGGCAGCTGGTACCTGGAGTACTGCCAGTCAGCGTGGTAGAAAATATGGTGCAGCACCCACCGGGCTCTTCAAGGTTCTTCCTCAGAGACACAGACCACTGCCACCCAGATTCCACTGGCCAAAGCCAGCCGTGGGGCAGGGGAGTGCAGCTGTGCCCTGTGCCTACCCGGAGAGAGGAACCCGAGAATCATGAGCACCCCTACAGTCTCCACAGTGGGTAGGGAGACGTCAAGGACGAGGGAAAACTCTTCTCCGGGGTCCCTAGGATGTGTGTATATGGACAGGGTATAGCAGGAATTCACCCACAACCCCTATGCAGGCTTGGAAACACGTTGCCCCTGGCCAGGGTTTCCTCCTGCAATCACCCAGACCGCCGCAGAAAATTCCACAAGGCCCCGGCCTCTGCTATCTTTTGTCCCCATCACGTTTACCTAATAGATGACCCTACCAATTCCCATTGGCAGCCCTTTGTAGCGTAATGAACAGGATGCGGGCTGATGAATGCAGCCACTGCACAGAAAACGTCAGTTCTTTCATTAAGCAAACCTTCCCAAGTTCATTGTATTGAACCAGGGTTTAGGCTATTAGGCTGACACATGACAGAGCCAATTCTAGTCACATTGTAAGTGCCTATTCATGTTCGGCAAATTCCGTTTTACGCATACACACACATTTAGAATTGGACTCTTGTGCCTGCAACTTTTTTTTCCCCCTTGAAATCCATTTTCCTATTTTTAACTGTTAATAATTAAGAAAAATCCAACTTTAATAACAGAGCCTCAATGAGCCTGATTCAGGGCGAACATAATGGATCGCTATGCCAGGTTTCTTTTCTGCTGGCCCCCCGACAATTCTCGCTCTTCCCAGATGCACCCATATTGATAAACCGTGCTCATTTGTGAAAGGGGAAAAAATAAAATATTTGTTCACAGAGTTTTGATGTTGCTGGCTCTCCCTTCTGCTCACATTGTAAAAGGAAAACATTATTTACAAGCTTGTAATCCCTGCTAGTGAAAGGGGACAGGACTAAAGGCATTATTCCAGGGGACAGGCTGTGAAAGAGCCAGCCTGACAAAAACAGAAGCTCAGAGCATCCATGGCCAAAAACCCTGGTCACTTTATCTCTAACCTGCCACTTCCCACATGGGTGGTCTATCTACAACATCTACGCAGCCAACATGCAGTGGGTGCCTACTGGGTGGCCAGCCCACACCCGGTACCAGGATGTGGGCATGAAGAGTTAGGGTTTGTGGTTTAGAGGGAGAGAGACAGGCCAACCAACATTTACATTCAAACATGCTCAGTAGGACTGTGTATCCTGAATCCAACCTCTGTTCTCCATTTCCATTATTTTCGTCTGGCATAAGTGACCATTCTTACCCTCTTCGACCCAACTGGTCCTTCAGTTTCCACTGTTGCCTTCTACAGACTGAAACCATGTATTTTTAAAAGTGTGAATCAAACCATGTCATCTCCTTGCTTATAAACTTTCAATGGCTCCCATCACCATTAGAATAAAATCCAGACTCTTTACAGAGGCTTCATAATCAGGTATTTGCCTCCCTCTCTGACCTCACTGCCTATCACTCCACCCGGCTTCAACCACAGTGGCTGCTTTCTCTCCCTTGAACAGGTAAGGCATATCTCAACCCCAGGACCTTTGCGCTTGTCATGTCTCTGGCTGGAATTCTCTTTATTGACATCTTTGTATGGCTGTCATCATTCAGGATCTGGTTCAAGGTCACCTCCTCAAAAGCCATCTCTGACCACATGCACCATCACTATCTACTTCCTTCCCTTTATTTTCATTTGAAACGATCTTATTTATTTGTTTTTTATTAATTTTCCCCTACCACTTAAATGTAAGCTCTTTGAGGGATGAGAGTTTGTCTAATTTACTTTAGTATCCAAAACAATGCCTGACACATAGTAGGAAATACCAGCAAAAACAAAACACTAACAACAAAAACAATGTTGTTTTACTATTATGCTAATCATATTTACATACTGCTCATTCTGTAAGATCTCTACACGTATTAACTCATTTAATCCTCACAGCAATCCTATGAAAAATCACTATTATTATATTTATTCTAAAGATGTGAAAATTGAGGTGCCAGTAAGTTAGTAACTCACCCAAGGATGCACAGTTAATATATGGAGAGCCTGGATTCAAGCCTAGGCAGTGTGACCCCAAAGTGCTAGCAAGACTCCACCTGCCTCTGGGTGCTCAGTAATATTTGCTAAACAAATGGCCACAGGAAAGTGCTAAGCCGATGGGGTTACGGAGCTGCTTATGCAATGTGAGACTCACTTTCCTAAGCTATGAAATAAAATTCATAGGCTGGTGGTCCTTCTCCTCCCTCCCTCCTTCACCTGTATTTGGAAAGTACCTACTATGTATTAGGGGCTGTTTAAGGGGCTGAGGGCCTAACCTTAAACAAAACAAGAGAGCCGACAACCCTGCTTTCACAGAACTTGCCCTAGGAATGGGGACTGAAATGGGGAGTTGGGTAAATGAGTAGTAAGCAAGTATCAGGAAGGTATTAGAGGCAGATCAAGCAAGTCTGTGTACTTATAACTCTTTTGTAAACACACACACAGGGTCACAGAGGGAACTGCCTTAGAAATAGTAGAGTCTCTTTAGAACATAGGCTTCCTGGGGTACCTAGGGGTTGTCAGCACTATAGTCAGGGAACAGAGCATGATGAGGCCTCCAAGAAGGTCAATAAATGGTTGTGGAATAGAAATGAGGCAGACAGTCATGCAGGCATTAGTAGAAGTTCTGAGTGTGCAAAAACATAGTATGTTCTTTAGAAGAGCTTCAAGGTCACAGAACTGGGTCATTGAGGTCAGTAGAAACCAGAATCTTTCCCAACAAAAGCTACCATCAATGATTCTGCAATATAAAAGCACACAGGCTTGGAACACCTGCTGCAAAATACAGTAAAAATCAACACTCCTGAGCAAACCTGGGGCTTACATCTCAATAAAGAGACGTGCTGAGGAGTACTTGGACCTGCTGCTGTGCACCATGATGCCCTGGGGTTAAAAACATAACAATGCAGATAAAAATCTGTGACCAGCCTCAACTTTATTGCTCGTGGAAATCTTAACACAGAATTGTCCAACACTCCCAGGTGAGTCAACAGAAGATCAAGAAAATACTTGTAGCTCTTCACCCTCACCAGGAGCCATAATTCAAAAAGACAGATGACAACAAGTGCTGGCAAGAATGTGGAGAAACTGGAACCCTCAGACACTGCTGGAGTGATCATAAAATGTCACAGCCACTTTAGAAAGCAGTCTGGCAGCTCCTCAGAATGTTAAACATGGAGTCGCCATGTGACCCAGCAATTCCACTTCTAGGTATAGCTACCCAAGAGAATGAGAACATATATTCATACAAAAGCTTGTTCACAGAAGCACTGTTCATAATAGTCAAAAGGTGGAAACCTACCAATTGTCCATCACTTGATGAATGAGCGAACAAAATATAATATATTCATACAATGGGATAATTTCAGTCATAGAAAGAAGAATATAGTGTCACATGCTGCAGCATGGATGAACCTTGAAAACATTGCGCTAAGTGAAAGAAGCCAATCACAAAAGGCCATAGGACATCTGAGGCCACTGATATGAGTTGTCCAGAACAGGCAAATCCACGGAAAAAGAAAGATTAATGGTTGCCAGAGGCTGTAGGTGGAGAGTGGGGAGCACGTATTAATGGTTCTGGGGTTTCTTTTGGGGGTGATGGCAATGTTCTGTAATTAGACAGTGGTAATGGTTGTATACCTTTGTCAATATTCTAAAAACCACTGAATTGCACCCTTGAAAAAGGAGAAGATTACTGCATTGAATTATATCTTAATAAAAAAATAAAAGGGTAGATTTTCACTTCCGAGATGAAGGCCTCTTGTCTTGCTCACCACCTCCTGCTGGCTGTCTCCAACGGAAGTCAGCTGCCATGGTGTGAGTTGTCCTTTAGAGAGGCTCACATAGCTACAACCAACACCCAGCACCCAACTAGGTACCTAGGCCCTCAGCCCAACAACAACTGAAAAAAGAAATCCTGAGGAGATCAATGAACCTGAGACTGGGAGCAAACCCTCTGCAGTCCAGCCCTAGGCAAGGACTGCTACAGCTCAGCCCTCTGATGATAGCCTGAGAGAGAGAGAGCCTGAACCATGCCTGGATTCTGCATCCACAGAAATGGTAATGTGGCAAATGTGTGTTGTTTTAAGCCAAAAAAAAAAAAAAAAAAAAGACTTGCTTTGAGTCACTAAGCTCCAAAGAGTTGAAATGCAAGCTCACTATGGTCTGGCTGCTCCCTCCACTTTACCACATGCCTGTGTCCTTGGAACTGGTTCCCAGGGCATGATGCACATAGTAGGTACTTAATGGAGTTTTACAGGACTGAGTGAAATTTTTAATTCTCTTTTTTCTACATGAAGTTAGAAAATGCTCTCAACAAGAAAGAAATAGAACTACGGAAGACAGAAAAACACGGAAATCCCATCACTCCGTTATTTTCTAGCCTCTTGTATTCAGATTGAATTCTCACCAAGACTCTCCATGAAGGCTTGTGACCTTGCCCTGACCTTGACAGTGACATTTTTCTAGGTCTGGACAGGAACTGGTTCTAAGATCTGGCCTTGGCTGTACAACCTCACTCATTGACTGGACAATGCATCATCAGAGCAGCACCCTTCCATGCTTCCCTATGAAGCATGCAACCCTAATATATCACGAACTCCAAAATCAGGCGTCAGTGACTATTATTAAAAGATGACATTGGTCCAGAAATGATTCACAATGCCCCTTCTTGAAGCTTTTCCTCAAACAGCCCGCACACAGAGCCCCCACCCTCTCCTGCCCCTCTGTAACAGTTCTCTTTCAAGAGAGATTTATTACAGGGCTGTCAACACAATCCTACCTTTACGGAAAAAGATAAAAATAAGAAACACCTTACAAGAAGATGCCGTGGTGAAAGCTAAATCATAAATGTTTGATAAGGAATGGTCAAATCCAGACAAATAACTGTTCAATCCCAGTTTGTATTAAGCAGATAAAGTCATACAGAAAATCAATGTGATGTATTGAAAAGGGGAAAAAAAAATATTGCCTAGCTTGGGGACTGGGCTACCCAGTGTTATGAAGTGGTTGCTTCACAAGAACCTGAAAATATGATAGCGACACAGTTTTAAATATGGGGAGCTGCTGGCTAACTTGCTGGACCTGCCCTCAGCAGTTCAGTCCTCTCTTTTGCTGCTGCTGGAGGTAATTCCTGGGGTGACACAGGCATTCTCATGTGACAATGGTGGAGAGAAAAATACTGCAATCCTTTTAGAGGGTAATTTGGCAATTCCTATTAAACGAGTTATGTTGGAGATGCACATGCCCTTTGTCCCAGACCTTCTGCTGCTAGACAATCACCTTTTTGGTATCTTTGCTCAAGTAGACAAAATGCATGTGCAGTGGTGTTCATTGACGAATTATGTATAAAAACAAAATATGAGCTCAACCTAAGTGTCTGCCAATAAAGGGATGCACAAATAGGATGGAATATCACCCAGTCGTGGCACATTAGGAGGTCTAGCTATGTGTGCTGGTACCAAATAACCTACAAGACATTATTATATAGAGATGCAAGGTCACACACAAAATGTATTCAATGGTCTCAGCTGCATGCATTTTTTAAGAGGCTATACATATCTGTACCTGACGGTAAATGCATATGATGTCTCAAGAAGAGTCCACGATGAACCTTTTCAGGAGGTTTCTTTTGGAGAGAGGGTTGGGAATGATATATGGAAGGAAACTTTTACTGTTAAATCTTGTCGAAAGGTTTGAAACTTACCGTGAGCTTATCCTTTCATTGTTTCTTTCCCCTAAGTAGGGGGTAAGCAGTAAAAACAACCACCCCAAACAGAAAAAAGCGACAGTGCAAACTTTTCCAGGAAGAGGAGGCCCTGGCTCGATTCGTGAATTATCTGCTAAAGACTGAGGGGCCGCTGGATGTTAATCACTAACCTTCTATACCAGGTTCTCTCCCGATGGAAACTGAAACGCTAAAGCTGGAGCCTCTTCTTATGTTGAGGGGCCTCCGCCACCTCCAAAAAGAATATCAGTATCTCCAGTTTTCATCTGTTTCTCCCAAGCTCCCACCAAACATCCGCAAATAAATGGAACAGGCTTCTGCCACAGGAGTGTGACCTTTCATTTGCAGAAGCACATCGTAAAGGTGGGCTTGCAGTGACCAGCCCATCTACCACTTATCCTGAAAGGTAACTACCTCCATCTTGCTGATGGCATTAATTTATATAAATTTGTAATTTTTATTTTTTTAATCTTCACTCAAGGACATTTTTTTCATTACTTTGCAAAAAGACTGGAAGAGAGAGAGAGAGAGAGAAACATCAATGTGAGAGAGACACATTGATGGGTTGCCTCCCGCACGTACCCCCAACAGGGGCGGGGGATGGAGCCTGCAACCAAGGTATGCACCCTTGGCTGGAATCAAACCTGGAACCCTTCAGTCCACAGGCCTATGCTCTAACCACTGAGCCAAGCTGGCTAGGGCTGTAATTTATTTATTTACCTTTTCTTTTTAGAAAGCAGCAGAGTTTACTATAGTAAACAGATGGGAAAAGGCCTTCTGAAATAGAGAGTAATAAAAGCTTGTTAAAAGAGCCAATGCTTGCACAGAGAAGATAAACAACTCCGGTGTCACCACGGTGAGTGATGTGTTTGCTTTGGGGTGAAATAATAGGAAATAAAGATCAATTAACAGTGTACCGATAGCCTGAGATGACCTGACTTTATTACAGGCACTAAAGCAGGCTGTGTTCCCGGCAGGAAAGGCCCTTGGGATTACGAGGCAGCTGGTGAAGGGAGCGGGACACCCAGTGGTGCCTTCTGAAATGAATGTCTAAGAAGACAGGAGGGACTCACAGAAATGAAAATACTTTTCTCAGTTTACCTGTGACAGGAATCTTTCTATCTTCATATAAGCAAATGTCTGAACACTGATTTTTCAAATCCTTTTGGCACTGGTGAGCCAAGAGGAAAAGACCCCTTTAGACCAGGAAACGGAGCCCTCCTGACCCCACTTTCTGCAGCGAGAGATTAGTGCAGGGCTTTGTAAACCAAGTGCACTCGAGAAACATTTGATAATTGATTAAAATTACGTTTTTCTTACACTGCACTTCTCACTAGAGCTTCTCAGACGTTTGGGTGCCTCAGAATCCCTTTGGAGGGCCTGTTGAAACAGGACAGCTGGGTCCCGCTCCCAGAGTTTCTCTTTCATGGGGTCTGGGGTGGAGCCTGGGGAAGTGCACATCTAACAAATTCCCAGGTGATGCTGACACAGTCACTTAATCTCTCTGCACCTCAGTTTCCTTTTCTGTAAAAGAGATATGAGTAACATCTGCCTGTACTTGGTTAAAAAGTGTTTCCACAAAAATTCATGTCCCACCTGGAGCCTCAGAACGTGACCATATTTGGAAATAGGGTCTTAGCAGATACAATGAGTTAAATTAAAATGAGGTCATACTGAATTCAGGTGTGCACTAAATCTAGTGACTGGTGCCTGCGTAAGAAGAGAAGATGCACATATAAGAAGAGAAGATGTGTCACACGGGGGAACAGAGAAAGGAAACACATACTGGGCAGTGAGTGCACACCCATGAAGACCTGGTCAGGTAGTGTTGATGTGCTATTGATCAAGGATGGGGGAGACTGAGGCACAGAGGGGTGACCCTGCATTTCTCACACACACACACACACACACACACACACACACACACACACACACAAACACACACACACTCTTGTTAAAAAAAAAAAAGCAGAGCATAACTGTTTTTCTCATGTTGACCTGATGACTTCCTCTCCCACCCCACACTGTGATAAAGCAAACCTGAGAGAGTGAAGGGTAAACCCCGACCCCCCCAAACATGGCTTTGGTACTGAACCGAGATCTGACTCAGTGGTGTTTGTTTTGTTTTGTTTTGTTTTCTCCCTGGCAAACCGAGGCATTCCCCACGCTGCGCACTTGGGAGCTTAAGATGCACAAAGATAACCCTATTCAAACAGAGCTGGCAGGACCCTGGGAGACAGAGCACACAGCCCGCGGGGCTCGTGAAAATCAAGCCCGTACCTAAATATAGTCTAACTTCTAAATAAGGCTTCAGATCCCAGATTTGTTTACTTTCATTCGGTGATAATTGTTCACAGCAGAACATATCAGAAAATTCTATAATAGGAACCACAGCCAGGAAATAGTAAATAATTAATCACCCTCCCGCCCAGCCTCTAGCATCTCTGTTGATATAAATGACCGTATAATTCCAAACCCAATTATCACTACTTAGCTGTTCCATTTTGTAGTTAAAATCCCACAAAATTAAAGTGCATCAATTGTTAATGGTAATAGACCAGACAAGGGATTAAAGATTATTTTAATGTTTATTTCCTGTCAAGAGATCTTTTGGCAGGAAACACCGCAGACAAAAGCCTGCACTCAGATGAGATTCATATATTTAAATCATCTAAGTTCTAAAAACATTATGGATATAATTACTTGTTTAATTTACTTGTTCCCTCAAGATACAGGCTGAGGAGATCAGGCCAACTTTATTCTATCAAGTTCTCAGAAAGGAAAGGCCTGCTCTGTAGCATCTCATAAGCTGTTTTATCCTAAGTAATGAGATCAAAGTTAGTGCCCACGTCCCAGCACCCTGAGGAGTAGGGACAGGAGAGACCGGGGATGGAGGGAGTGTAGAGGGACTGAGACAGAGCTCAGCTCTCAGGCCGGCAACCAGGGGGATGTGCGGTCAAGGCAAATCACCAAGCTCCCTTGAGTCTGTTTCCCCATTTGTAAAATAAGGTTGGTCAGGACCTTGTGTGGGGTGGGTGAGAAGACTGCAGAAGACTAGGAGGAAGCCAGAGTTATGCCAAAATAGCCACCAGTGCAAAATGCAGATATAGACATTTTAATGTAGTGAGATGTTTATTTTTAAGGTGGTCACCAGATGGCCCATAGATGCTTAATTCATCTTTCTAGATTACCACTGAAATAAACATGTATGCACATTCTCTCTCCTCCCTCCCTTTCTCTCTCTCTCTCTCTCTCTCACACACATACACACCAGAAAATATAACTGCAATGTCCAGGGGTCTATTTAAAAAAACAAAACACCCCCAAAATATAGTAAAAGTAAGTTCTATCACAATGTCCAATCAATTTACTTAGGATGTGGGTTAAGGAAGGTTAAAAAATTCACAGGCAAAAATATAATAAATTAATATATAATATATGAGAGAGAGAGAGATCGGAGAAACAAGGATGGATAAATGGATGGAGAGACAGATAGGCAGACAAAATAATAACTGCTTATCTAAAATGTTATTTATATCATGGAGAAATCGAATCTGAAAAGAATGTGGGTCCTTTTCCCAAAGTGTGCAGTTTTACTGTTTTGCCTGTTTATTTTCTGCCACCTTCCTTAGAATATAAAAATCATGAGGGCAGGGGTATCTGTTTGTCCACTGCCATATTGCTAATATTTAAAATAGACCTTGGCACATAGTAGGTACTTGGTATATATCACTGGTACAGGCAAATGACGATGATAATTGTTTCATATTTTTACAAAGGGGTTTATATCTCCTAGTTCTCACAAATGTATGAACTTTCTCTACCAGCACGGTGCCTGAACATCAGAGGGTTTGAGAAGCTCTGCCCCAATCACACAGCCTGAAGACGGGTGGAGGCTAATTTGAACTCACTTTCTGATTCTCCATCCTGGGTTCATCCCATGTCACCAGGCTGGCCCTCTGAGATGTCTCTCCACCTGAGGGTGGGGGAAGGCACCTGGCTTTAAATAGCAGACAGATGACTTATAAAGAAGCTTCTGCAATAGTTTCGGTTCCCAAAACTGGGTGTGACCTTGCGCGAATCTTCCTCTCTCTGCATCTCTGCTTCTCCCTCGGTGGGAGTCTTTGTAGTGTGGAGATGCTATGTTTGCCCACACCTCTCGAATGCTTTGGGATGTGTCCACCTTCGAGTAATCGGTATATGATTCAGACCCAACTCAAATCAGCTTATTTTGTGACCAGTGTGCATCTCGCGGCAGATGGGCCACAGGCACAGAGGAACCAGTAGCTCTTGGGTGCTGCAATGGACCCAGGAGCTTCGCACTTGCTCCTCTGTTCTCCGTGGGGTCAGCTGCACCTAAGGCTGGAGGACCACTGAGCGCAAGACCTGGGCGGCGGCTCGTCCAGGCTGAGTCGATTCCAGAGGACGCAGAGGGCGGGCCTCTGCCTGTGCAGCAGTGCCCTCCATTTTCATTGGCCAGGACTGGGTCGCATGTCTATTTTTAAACCAATCACTGGCGAGATGCTAAGTTAGCAGGATGAGCTTAATCATGGGGGGGGCGGGGTAGTAAAAGGACATTGGGGAGCGACCTGTCAAAACTGCTATGCTTTCTTTGCAAAACATATGAGGCACAAATGAATGAAAGAAATAAACCTGATTACTTATTTTTAAAAATACAGTGTCCAAACTATAAACAGCCTGACGATCCAACAATAAAGACAATATTTATAGTTAAATAAAACACTATTCATGTGGCCCTGCTTATGAAATCATTAAAGTATTTTTTCCAAGCAACCTTTGACGACTTGAAAATTTCTTATTGTAAAAAAAAAAAAAAAAAAAAAGAGTATAAAGACATAGATTATGAATCCAGTTTATTTTTTAAAATGCTATCACTCAGAAGAAAAGACAAACAATAAAATATTAGGGTAATGGAATTGCACATTTAAATTTTCCTTTGCCTAGGTTCCTGAGCATTTCCTTCCTTCTCCTTCTACCATGCATATTATTTACTACCACGTTCAAAAAATAAAAGGTTTTTTTTCCAAAGTAACAAGTGGCTATTGCTGGGGTAACAAGTCAAATCAGGTGCCACGCCTGGGTGCAGTCAAACAATTTACTTACGTCCTTGTTATGAAAGGTTAACAAAGTCACAGTCTAATAAAAATACATACATGTATACAAAAATACCTGCTTATCTTCCAACTCTATTTTTATCACAGAGAAATCAGAATCTGCCTCTTTTCCACAGCACCCCATTCTGGAACAAGCTAAATCTTGAATCTTGGAGGGTTGGGGGCGTTTCTTGGCTGGGAGCTGATGCTGGCAGCAGCTGTCTAACACGCAGGGAAACCCCAAAGAGGTTGGGAAATGACTGTGCCCGGAGCACTACAGAGGACAGGGAGCCGCTGATGGGTCTGTGTGATTTATTATGGTTTCTTTACCACCCTTTGTAGTGTCTATGATTGCGTCTGGCATTCATAGGACATAACTTCCAAACATGTTTTTAAGTAACCCGGAGCCTTGCTCTCAAGCTGTCTTCTAGACACCAGGCTTATTGTGAAGTCTTACAGGTAACTTCCTTTAAAACAGTCCCGGCAAAGCCAGTAATGCATTCATCTTATACCTGATCTTGGCAGAAAATAATCATAGTAATAAATCAATGGCTAACAGTGACCATCTCTGTGCCGGGCACTCTGCCAGCCTTTTCACCTACACTGTGTCTGACTCTGTTGGGTGAGAGCTAACAATGCTCCCCTCATTCTAGGGAGGAAAGAAGTAAGGCTCAGAAAGTGGAAGGCTCATTATGAGTCCAACCAGGTTCAGTTTGGAAGAACCCACATTCATACTCATTTGCTCTTTGATACGGAAGAGGTTCTCCTTCAGGGCCTAGGGAAGTTGCAGCTACATTTCTCAGCCAGGCACTGACGCCCGGCACCTGCAGGGGTGGCAGAGGGGGAGGCAGGGGGCAAGGTCTGGGGGGGGAGCTGTGTCTCTGGAGGTATACGTCCTGAACAGAAAGAACCGCTAAGCATGTGACAGGTAAAGGCAAGAGTTTAGCCCTAGACCTTGGGTAAGGATCAGGGATAGAATCTGACACCATCCCATCCTGTCTTTGACACCATTTTAACAACCTGCTCACCCTTCCAGGGACCTGTGTGGCTTCCCACCGACAGGGGACTTGTCTCCTGCAAGACACTGAAGAGCTGCTTGTATTCAACCTGAACTCCACAGATATTTGAAGAGTCTAATTCAATCTTTATTTCTTTTCTATAGACACAAAGGAACCACAACCTTCCAGTGCCTTGGGTCTCCCTCTGTCTCATTCACTTTCCAGTTTAAGCATGCTGGGGCACACACACTCGAAATAGAGAAGTTTAAGTAAAGATGGCATATAATGGTGCTACTTTGGTGCTTATGATGGAAGAGCCTTTATGGGATCCTGGTGATGTAAGCTACAAGATGCTGGGTACCCAGGCCTTGAATGGCGGGGAGGTCTAACCTCCTTGTGAGTATAACTACACAGATGGGCAAGGGGCTATCAATTAAACACAAAAAGCCAAATTCCCTTCAGTCCCAGGCTATGAGACTCTCCACTAAGGAGCCATGCATTGTTATAAGGGGTTAGGATACAAACCCAACAGCCATCCCACTTTTCCCCACTCCTTTTTCCTTAGAAGGTGTGTCGTTGAGGTGATAGTATAAACTCTGAAGTTTCCTTTCTGCATCAAGTGGCTAACTCCCAAAAACCCACAGTGGAACTTCTGTAGGCCAGCTGAGATTTGTGGGACGGCGGGGGATGTGGCAGGAAACCCATTCCATAACCTTTCACCAGGCATAAAATTTACTGTGAATGGAATTCCTAAAGGTCCATGGTGGCCTCTGATTTAAAACTATTAAATCTGGTTTCCAGAGAACACCTCCATTATAATAAATACATCACTATGACAACATATGCTAATTGCACAATTTCAAAGACTAGAGTGAACAACCTGTACATGAAAAATGCATCTGAACGTGGCTGTGTTGGATTCATACCACCGAGGCTTTAGGTTCTGGCTGAGTCACTGGGAGAATATAAAACGCCTCATGAACAGGTTGCGACCCTGGGGGACAGCAGTGGGAAGCAGGGTACCAGGACCCGATTTCATACAGGTGACAAAACTGCACCTGTGTTCATTTGGAATGTGGGTGGTGTCTCCTGTTTATAAGACTTAAGGAAGAAATTAGCTGCATATTTACAGGTATGAGTATGCTCTTCTAAATGGCAAAAAGAGTGCTAAGCAAATGCAAACTTTTCGTCTTCGAAGTATGTCATGAAGAAATGAGAGAACCCTTATTGGCACAGGGAAGCTGGAAGTGGGTTAACTAGAGGCGGGACATCCTGTGTGATTGATTTCAGGATCATATTTAGCTTTCTCTGGTTGGACGTAGGTACAAAAATTAGGGAAGCTGGGCCTTACTGACCCTGTCCTGGACATTCTTGGTTGAGTGCCGCAGAGGTTGTGGTTTGGCTTCCTGGGCTTGCTGCTCCAGAGGTTTTAGACAAATATGCTCTGGGCACTGCTGTTTGTATATTCAGGCTCTCATCAGCAAGATCATCTAATGCCCAATGACTGTTTGTCCCAGAGCTGTCCCCAAACAGGACTGTGATGGAAACACTGGGCTAAAGCAGCGGGTGCAGTGGAATGGGCTGACTGCAGATACGGAGGGGACCGCCCATCACTGCTGCCTTAGGACAAGGGCATCCTGTCCCCAGAAGGCCCCACGTGGTCTAGACACCAATTCCCTGTTACATGGGCCTTGATGGAGGAATGCATGTGAAGTAGAGAGGAAAAGGGTGCTTGAATGTCCTAAAGAAATAGCCATTTTTCATACAGTTTCTGGGAGGTGTTAATTTACTCAGTCACGTTACAACCTAATTCCTGTCTGACTGACTCTCTCCCTGGCTCTGTCTTCTCCAAGGTGCCACACGCCTATGCTGGGTAAGTAAGGACAAGTACAGTGTCGTGATAGGAAGGCTCAAAAGGCCAGATGAATAATGGAAAAGACCAAGCTAAAGCAAATGAGAAAGAAAAGCTCACCACTTATATAAAGTTTCTGCCAAAGTGATTACTAATGTTACTTTTTAGAAAAACAGCAATAAAAACCTCTAGCTCGTTAGAGTTGGAGGGGAAAGGGGCTGGGATCCCCCAAAGGCAGAAGCACTCAGTTCGATGTCACCAGCGTTAGCCAACATGTTTTTGGCTGCTTTAGAAGCTTCTGTTTTAGAAGCTTCTGTTCTGGGTCTAGGGTTTAAGCCCTGCATCTGCTGCTCAGCAGCCAGGAGATCCTGAGTCATGCTGAGGACTGCTTCAAGGAACGAGGGAAGTGATCATCTAAGGGCCTCAGTGTGATGCTAGCACTTAGTATGCACTCAGGAAACGGAAGCTTTTAGTTTGTAAAATGGGGAGGAATGTGTCCACTCCCATAGGACAGTGGCAGTGCAGGAGTGATGACATGGAGATTAGGCCTAGAACAGTGCCTGGCACAAAGCAGGCTGGCATCCCTCTCCTTCCTAATAGATCCAAAGATGCTTTGCCAAAGATTTCACTGTACAGTATATTGAAAAGGGGCCATTATCATATAACCACGTTTGTATAATGATGTAAAAATGTGTGGAAAGATAGAAGAAATCAGACTAACCAGCTACTCTTCAAAGTGAGAGGAGGGCTCAAGCAGCACTTTAAAGGGCAGCTGTTCCACATCCTTTGCGTGTGCCTGGCCAGCACTCATTTGCCCTTATAGGTAAAGCACCCTGATTCCTTTGGGAAACAGTTCCCCCCAACTTCCATTCATGGTGACACATGACTTACACTTGTCCAGTCATTTCCACACGCAGATGCAAGGTTGCACCCCAACTAGACCAGTGAAGGTCAACTGGCCAACTCCAGGTTCTGGCACTTGAGCTGCATATCCTAAAGGGGCAGCTGGCTTTGCCATTGTCAAGGGAGAGAGTTCCCGAGTCAACACAGGGAGAAGCTGAGCAAGAGGGGAAGAGATTCTTGATGACATCTTTGGAGCACCCAGGTACAGTAGAGCCTGAACCAATGATATATTTAGATAAAACAAAATTTTAAATATGTAAGTTATTGCAGTGTTACAAGGCTAGAGAACTAAGGGCTGAGCTAGACAATGGAGAGGTGTTACTTTATTTAGTTAGGACAGTGTGGCAGGTAGAAAGAACAATGGTGCCGAGAGATGACCCTGTTCTGATCCGAAACCTGTGACTATGTTACTTTACATGGCGAAGGGGACTTTGCAGATGTAAACAAGTTACGGTTCTTGAGGTGGGGAGAGTACACACCCAGGTGGGCCCAGTGGAATCACAAAGATCCTAAGAAGATGGAAAAGCCAGACAAGAGGAGCAGAGTCAGAGATACTTACAGATGCTGCAAGGTCAGATGTGAAGATGGGAGAAGAGGGCCATGGGCAAAGGAGTATAGGTGGCCCCTAAAAACTGGAACAGATTCTCCCTTAGAGCCCCCAGAAAAGCCCAGCCCTGCTGACTCCTTGCTTTCAGCCCAGTGAGACCCAGAAAGGTAAGAGAATACATTCATATCATGTAGGCCACCACATTGGTGATCATTTGTTACAGCAGCAATAGGGAACTAATACAGTCTGAAGTGGCCTGTCTGGCGAACATTTATACTGAGTGCTACGGGATGAGGAGGGAGCCATAGGAAGGGTAGGGAGGGGATCGTGGCAGGAAAGGAAACAGAATATGGGAAACCCGGGGTAGGAAAGTGGCTGACCTGTTCTGACAACAGCAAGATCATTGTGGCTGGAATGCACATTGCTTAGCCTTGAGGTTCAGAGAAGAATTTAAAGCACTTTAAATATTCGATGCAACCCGAATTTGGGGGAAACAAAGCATTCTTTAATGATATCCTTGATTCTAAGTTCATTGAGGACCAAAACCGAAGCTCTCCCATATGTTAATAATAACTAGCACAGAGAACTCCACCAAGCACAATTTTCCGTAGTAATTCCAATTTACATGCCCGTTTAGATTCCTAACATGCATTCCAGATTTTCTGGGTATGCCTTATTCTCGTATATTCTGCCCTGCTGTACCTAGCCACACATTCACATGCCTGACCCGTAAGAGGCACTAAATAAATATTTGTTGTAGAAATATGCCCAGGGTTTTTGGCTTGAAAGTACAATCCTGGATGCTATATATTCCTTATGACCTGTTTCTCGCAAGTCACACTAGAAATAATTAAGATGTTTTGGTTGAACAGAAGAGGAAGGTGACAGGCCCAGGACTAAGCATTTGTCCTCTGTCACTACCTGTCATATCAGGAGCCAGGGGTAGGGAGGAGGGGGACATGAGAGAGAGAGGAGTAATTTTTTTCCTAAAGTAGTATCAAGATATCAAGTAAGCTGGAAGTTACTAATTATGACAACTTCCTACCAATGGGAAGGAAATAATTTTTTGGAAGAGGGGGCTGCCCCCCATACCTTAGCTGCTGAGCAATCAAAAAGCAATGTGAACAAGCTCTATGGACACAAGAAGGCCAGGGCTTCCTTTTAAATCAGTTCCTAGAAGGCAAGGAACCAGTATATCATAGTGAGACAATCATTTATAATGGGACCATTATTAGGAGCCAAGATATAAAAATTGTACATGAAACAGCCTTATAAGCAGATTCAGTGCGTGCCTGATTAACCTCCGTATCCCACGGGGGGCTGGGGGCTCAGGGGAGTGGTAATGAGATGTGGAAGTCATTCGCCTCGAGGTCACAGGTTTAAAGATGGACATGTTAGAAGGGGCCTAATTGCTATTCCTGGGTGACTCAATGGAACACAAACGGGCACACAGGTACCCTGTGGGCTTGCAGACACCAAGACCAGGGTTCGAGTTTCTGCACTGCCCTTGAACTAGCTGCAGCAAGTTTGTGCTGGTCAGATCCTCAGTTTCACAACTCATAAAATCTCAAGGTTAATCTTATTTATTTATCTATCTATATATTTATTTTAAACCTCATCCAAGGATATGTTTTTATTGATTTAAGAGAGAGAGAAAAGGGATGACAGAGAGAGACAGAGAAACATCAATGTGAAAGAGACAGATCTGTCGCCTCCTCTACAGGCCCCAACCTAGGGTTGAACCCGCAACCTACGTATGTGCCCTGACCAGGAATCCAATCTGCAATTTTTTGGTGCACGGGATGATGCCCCGGCCAGGGCAAGGTTGATATTTTTTTAGCTAAATATTAGCATGCTTGGCACACGGTAAGTATTTGATATAAGACAATTATTGCTATTCTACGAATACATATTTTCTTTTTGAGCTCTTAGGCATTAAAAGGGCAAGAGGTGGCTATGAATATTGTAAGCTGCGGCCCTGTTGGATCTTCTTGGGTCTGCATAGCTGTACAGAGCTTCTCTGCCATTTCAGGTGAGCAAAGAAGAGACCCTTATCGTGAGTTATCTAGTTTGGGTTGGCAGGGGCAGCAATAATAGCAGTGCTAACATTTATTGAGAGCTTACTATGTGACAGGCAGTTTTAAGTGTTCCCCCTCTGTTAACTCATTTAATCCTTACAGAATCCCCACACAGTAGATACTAGTAATAGTACCAGTAATAGTAATAGTAGGTATCAGTAATAAACAGTATTACTATTATAAGCAATAATCCCACAGTTTTACACTTAGGAGGAGGAGGGATATAATTTGTGCCCAGACAGTAGGATTCCAGACTTTGGGTAACTATTAAACTCTGTGCTCACCCTAAAGGGCAGGGCAGAGTTAGGAAATATATGTTTTTCCTGTGTCTGTGATGAATGCGCCTCATGCCCAGGATTCCAAACGGATGCAGCCCAATGTGGAACCAGGCTCAGCAGGAGCAAAAGAAATAATGGCCAGAGTTCCCGCTCTGGCCATGGACGTGAGACTGTCTTAGTGGGCAAAGCCCAGGGCCAGAATAGGGGGGCTGAGCTTGCCCGTGAATCTCATCCATCAGGTGGGTCCTGGTGGCAGGAACATCACAGAGACAAATGAGGCGAGAACTATGGGTCTGGGCAGCACTGAACTTGACCTGGAGCACACAGATGGTGCTCAGCAGAGTTGATAAGTCCACCTAGGCTGACATGGCAGCGGGGAGCCCAGAGACAGGGAAGCAGTAAGAAGGGCTTTGAGCAATAAAGAAAGGCAACATGAAGCCACGGGAAGATGAACTCAGAGACGGAGGCCCGGGGTTCAAATCCCACCTCTGACTTCTCCCTGCACCCCTCCCCTCGCCACCCCTTGTCTTATCCTGACAACAATAGATATTCGCAAATATCCCTTGATTAGGAATTCTGATTTAGTTATATACAAAAGGGCCAAATATTTAATTTAATGATTTGTTAAATGGAGAGAAATGGTAAATTATTTGGGGGGGAGGGGCAAGAGGTCTCCTACACACGTACGTCACACCCAATTGAATACAGCACGTGAGTGTTAACTCTCCAATAAATTGATTGTTGTCTCCCCCCCTCCTTTGCACCTTCCAAGGACCCGAAGCTCCTGATGAAAAGGGAGGAATAATCCTTCCTTTGGTGTCTGCGATCAAGATCTATTTGGTAACCCACTCCTCTAATGCTGCTTGTGCAGGGAAATAATTCCGGCTCCCCGTTAATTTGAGTATTGAACTGAAATTCTGCAGCTGCTTTCTGCCAACCCTGAAAGCAGAAATTAATTTCAATGACCCAGGCGAGTGGAGGGGAGCTCTGTCAGGTAATTAGTCTTCGTCTCTGCTACTCAGGGTCTATCACTGTGCTAATCCATACATAAGCCCAGGCATTCCCGAGTCACCAGCAATCTGCGGCGCCGTTTAACTACCTCCTGCATGGTTCGCCCAGAGCGGGGGCACCTGCAGGGGAAGGGAGGAAGGCTCCCTTCCTTCCACCTATGGGGGGCTGGCAGAATTCATGCAGCCGATTTACATGCTCTTCTCCTGTTTGATCGAGTCTGCCCTTGATTAAGTAGAGCTCGGGGTGGGAGAGGGCGTAGGGGAGGGGTTCCCACTCCTGCAGCTTTCAGACCGGCCAGTTTATTAATGAAAGAGGCACCAATATTGATAGCCCTGACACTACAAGTGCAGCAATTACAGGGTCTGTCCTTTCAGGCTTCTAATTAAAAGGGAACCTTTTTCTAGCTGGGATGGGTCCTATTGTCATATTCCCACTCAATTCTGTTTTGGGATGTGGGCGCCCCTGCATTTCCTTTAGGAAAGTCTCCTGGGGGAACCTTAGACCTGAAGAGGTAAACAAAGATGTGAAAAGCTTTGCTTTCAACTGGGGTCATTCTGAAATCCCAGGAAAAGAAAGGTTTTTGGCGAAGGCACCTGTTCAGAAAAGCAGCCTGCCTCCTCCCTCCATCCCTCTCCAAGACACTCTCCGAGCCTCATGGTTTTCATGTTTTTAACCCTGAAGGGGGGGGGGGTACAAATTCAACAGCAGCTACGATAATTTCCTGAGCACGTCCTAAAGGACCTTCTATCTGCTAGCATTGCTCACTCTATAGCAACCGTGTGGGGTGGGTCTCAGAGGTTCCATTTTACAGATGAGAAACTAGTGCTTGGCTCTGAGAAGGTAAGCAGCTGGTGATTCTTTCTGGCCTGAAGTCCTTCTTCATTCCACTCCAGGCACCCAACACTCAAAAGCCTGACGGGTCAGGCAGGCAGTATACATGGTGGAAGCAGATGAACTGAGGCTATGGGACCTGGGGAGCCCTCACCCCATCTAAAGGGATTGTCTCTCCTTACCCACCCCCTGCCAATTCTGCATGCCAGAATTCTAACCTAGAATGGCTGGCCATTGGGGATACTATGATATTTCAAGAGAAGTAAAAAATCTGGACCTTCACGTGAACTATGCCCTAAACGATGTTAATTCACTTGTTGGTGAAGCTCACATTGTGACTTTGCAGAAGTCTCCACCTGCCTCCTTGGAACCATTTTTAACTTTATGTGTGTATGTTTGTGTTTTGCACCTCTCATCCATGTGGAAATGGCCCAGCTTTGTTGGCCAGCTTTGCCATGTCCCTCTCCTGTCTGAGGGATCACAAGCTATCATCCGCCCCAGCACTATGTGGAAATTACAATGGAAACAGACCATGATTTCCAAATGCCTTCTTAAAACGCCCCTCCACAGTTGACACCAGATCTTCGCTCTGCTTTTTTAGCAAATCTCATCCCTCACCAAAGCCAATCATAGGCAAACCTGCAGTTTGGAGGTCTCTCCCCAACCCCACCTCTTCTGTCTTGAACCAACCCTGTGTTTATTTCTAGTTGAGCAATGAACCAACTATGTGACCTTGGGCACTCCCCCCCCCCCTTTCTGTGTGTCTCAGTTTTCTCATCTATAAAATAGGAGGGTAACTCTGAACTCACAGGGTTGTTGTGAGGTTCCTAAGAGATAATGCAAGGGAAAGTTTTATCACAGAGCCTGTCTTCTGATAAGGAGGCCTACCAGGCTTGACCATGTGCAGAGGTACCTTGCATGTCTTCAGATCCAAAGTAGTTTCTACCCCAGGACAATGAAATAGAACAATGATGACTGAGCACTGAAGAGCAGACCAGTCTTTTAGCCTCAGTTTTTCTACCTCTAAAGTGGGATTTCTGTGCCTCTTTCATTGGACTGTTGGGAGATTATAAAAGGAACGCAGGGCTGACACTTAGTAGACCTGGAGGAAACCAAGCTCCCACTACCAGCTCCCTACAGGTCTTAATTATCTTGCTTTAGACTCATTGTTCGGGTTTTATGCTTCAAAGTTCTTTTGTCATGCTTAGCCCTAAAGCTAGGAAATGGAAATAATAATAATAATAAAAAACCCTGAATTTTTACAGGACCCTCAATGGTGAAATCTAATCATTTCTCATTTTACTGTGAATCCCTAGAAATGACAACATCCCCCCCCCCCAATAGAGAGAGGGGGTGGAGAGAGAGTGGACAAATAAAAAGCTCTAAGACTCTAATGCATTTTATTGGAATCAAAAGTGCCCTCTCTGGCCTCTGACCCCTCCCATTCCCTCCAGCCTGCTGCTGGGGGGACCAGGAAAAGTCAGAAGCATTAGTCTGGTGTCAAGTAGCACTCCCATCCACATTCTATGAGAGTCAATTGCAATTAACAGGGCCATTCAGAACTGCAGGTTCAGGCCAGACAAAGGAAGCACAGCCAGATCTTATCAGAACCCAAAGCCAGCAGGCTGGGTCTTTCCTAGGCTGTTTGCACAGGGAAAAAAAAAAATGGTGGTGGGAGAAGAACTGGCTATGGGAAGGATAGCTGAACCAACAGGGGAGGGGAAAGCAGCTAGGCAACTGAGTAGGGAGGTTTAAACCTAGAAAGACAGCCTCCTGAGTCCACTATTTGGTTCAGATCCTAACTTTGCCCGGGCACTTGAGGACAGGTGGGCAGGTCATTAACCCCTCCAGGTCTTGGCTGGCTTATCTTTAAAATGAGAGGAGCGGACAGTACCTTCCTCTTTTCAAAATCGCCCTGTGAAATGAGGCTTGCAAAGAGCTGAGGGTAGAGCTTGGTACCAGGCAGTTATTCTGAAAGAAGAGCTTGGCTTGGTGTGGGGACAGAGACATGGAGATCCAGGAGACAAGTGAATTCTTCAAGTAAGCATTGGGGAGTGGGGGGGATCAAACTGCACACAGACAGGTGACCAGGCTGAAAGTGACTCCCTATCCACCTGGTGGAACCAGGCATGGGGGACTCCTCAAAGGGGCAGTTCATGGGCGCAAATATAAACTACAGAGCTCCTAAAGGTGGGGGCTGGACTGGGAGAACATTAGCCAGGCCACTGGTCCCCCGTCCATCGCTCCATGTCGGCACTACCCACCTCCAAAGGGTTTAAATTTCTTTTCCAGCAGAAGGGCTTGAGCCCCAACTGTGTGCTCTGCTCTGTGCCATTACCAAGGGGTACCCAGGAACCACCTGTCCAGAGCCCTCTTCTGCATTTCTTTATGATGAGAATGACATCAGGGACTAAGGAAGTGGGATTCCACAGAAAGTTCCAGAGAGACCTGATTTCAAATGCCAGGCGCCCCACCGAGGAGTAGCATGTTTAAAGCCTCATCTTTAAGGAGGCGGCAGGAATACTTGTCATCATGGGACTATGTGAGCATAAGTAGCGAATGGGGGGGGGGCATCCAATGCTCGCCATTTATTTTTTATCATTTCAGCTTCCTTGGCGGGCCCTGGATGCACAGGCGCTGGCTGGCTGGAACCGTCAGCCTGCCTCGAACGGGCACATGCCCGCCTCGAACGGTGCAGGCGAGGGGAACCAGTCCAAACCACGCCAGCCTCTTCAGCCAGACGAGGCTTCTCCCCAGCGCACGGGCCCTCAGGCCGCACTTATGAATTCTTTAAATGATGGCACTCGCGCCGGCACCAGGAAGAAGTTATCTGAAGGAGCAGACAAATTAACTGGAGGCTGAATACTTCTTGATCTCCTTCCAGAAACAAAAGCACGAGTCCAGGGAAGGCGGGAGACTCCTCTCTATTTTTACTCTCCTAGCTACGCTGCCTATTTTTGTTCGCATGTCTGAGTAATTGAGCACATACCTTTCAGACCCTCTTAGAATTCCAGAAACTTGAGGCTAAGATATCCATTCATTTAAATTTTTTAAAGTTCCCATGGAGCTAGAGAAAAAGGGGTCATTATGGGTAAGCCAAGGGACCGAGAACGAAGGGGGAAAAGAACAGTCGCTCCATTTTCTATCAAGAAAAAAAATAATAATACACAGCAAAACCTCATTAAGTCAGTATCGGTTTATTCAAAAGAGCTTATCATTTGCAGTAACTATTCCCTAATCAACCGGATGCCTCTATTGTAATCTTCTTTAATGTTGGAAGTCTGATAATTAAATATATTAATATATCAGGACGGATTTTATTTGGAGGCAGGCGGTATTTTGTGTGATGTCTAAGTGTCCTGCACAGCAATCGGTGCATAGTAGGTATTCAATAACCCTTAGCTTTTCCCCCTGCATTTTGTAGTATCAGAGCTTTAGTCTGGTCTATAATGTGTCTAGTCCTTATCAATAACAACATGTTTCCATTTTAATATACTACCTTTTATTAAACCGGAGCCACAAACTCTTAATAGCAGGGGCCTGTCCAAGGCACTTTAATCACGACTGGAGCACAGATGTCTCTCCTAGGAGAGCACGGGCAATGTTCGGCAGCCAGGATGGGGACCGTCCATCCACCTTCGTGCTGGCAGAATGAATTACAGGATTGTATTATCAGTGCAATTAGGCCAGGCTCCCTCTGCACTTCCACGGCAGACCTCTCGGCTCTGCACAATAAGAGGCACTTTCCTCTGTGACCTGGTTTCCAAAGCATTTTTTTCCCCCTAAAGTGGCCCCCACTGATGTCTGTATGGAAAGGCCAACTTCTGAGTTTTGTGCGTGCCTGCCACTCACAGTTTTTCCGACATGGTGCCCAGGTCAGGGGCGAGCAGACACATAGTGCTTCTGACGATGACGATGGTGTCAATACTGATGATCCTGATGTTGGCACTGCTGCTGATGACATGGGTGATGTTGACGGGGTTAGCTCGGTGGTGCACACCCACTGCGTTAGTCCCTGTGTGAGTGCTGTATGAGCAGCTTCAGCAATTAATTCTCCCAACAGCTCTCTGAGGAAGGAACTGTTGATACCCCCATTTTGTAGATGAAGAAACTGAGGCTTAGAGAGGATGACTGACTTGCTCAAGGCCCAGGAAATAAGTGGCCCACCCAGGATATGGACCCGGGGGTGTGATTTCTAATTCTTCAAATTACACAGCACTAACCCTGTGGCTTTGTCTGCGTGGCTTCTATGACAAAACTCCACAGACTGGGTGGCTTAAACAACAGACATTTATTTCTCATTGTTCCAGAGGCTGGGAAGTCTAAGATGAAGGTGAACCCACAGAGTCAGTGTTTGGCCTAAAGAAGGCCTCTGCCCTGTTCTTATAAGCACATTAATCCCATCACTCTCACTACTGCATCTAACCTCAATCACCTCCCAAAGGCCTCACTTCCAAAGACCACTGCATCAGGTGTTAGGGCTTCAAAATATGGAGGGAACGCAATTCAGTACTTAACCCATTGCAAGCGATTCTGTCTCCCCGCTTGTCTGGTCAGTGACAGCACATCGGAACCCCCACCCGTCTTCCCAGATGAGTTATCTCAGAGGTCCCTTAGTCAGGATCTAAGGCAGTGTGGTCCAGACCCAGGAGCACCTGCCATCCTTCCTTAAGCCTCCTGGGTGATGGATTAAATACCTTTATCTTTAGGAATCAGAATTTCAACACATGAATTTTGGTGAGGAGGACATTCATTCAGACCATAGCATTGAGGGAAGGGAAGGTCTTTCAGTAGTTGTATCAATACCTCCCTCCTTTTCCTCTCCTTTTCTTGATCTGGTCTGACCTAGGCCCACACCCCCTCCAAATACATAAATAACACCTGCAGCATGAGGAGTGGGCGAATCCAAGAGAAGAACTTAAGGGTAGAGGTCGCAGACCAGCTCAGTGGTAACTGCTAATGCTCAGACATGATAACCTACTGTGTGCCTAGTACTATGTTGAGTGCTTTAGTGAATAACATAATTTATTCCTCACTTCCTTCCAAAATAGCCTAGTAAGAAGATACAGGTATCAACCCCAGTGTACAGAGAAGAAAATAGCTTAGAAAGACAAAGTCACTTCGAAAATTGTTGAAAGCGATGATTCAGTTGAACCATGAAGGGTGAGAAAAAATGTGTTCGCTAAAGCAGGAGCGGAAGAGAACTCCAGGCTGAGCCAACATCCTGTGCAAAGGCCCTGTGACAGGAAGAGGGGGGTGGAGAGGTTAGGAGGGCAGGAGGAGGGGGATGAGAATAGGTTGCAGATTGGCAGGGGCCTGGCCAGGGTCTGATGAGGATTTTGGTTTTTATCCCAAGGGATGTGCAGAGCCATGAAGGGATGAAGCTGGGAGTGGAGAACACGGTGCTGGTAAGATCAGATTTCTATTTTAGAGAAATGACTCTAGCTTCCCCCTGAAAGAGGGATTTCAAGAGAGAAGGCCAAACCTTGTAGGGGGAAAAAAATGCAAGCAAAAGAGTCTTCCTGTTTTTAGAGTCTTTTAAATGGCATGAGAACCCCAAAGGGAAAAGTACAACACGGAATAAAAGCAAGCAGTGGTGCCCTTTGAAAAGTTTTAATTTTATTTTAACTTTGCTAAATCTACTTACATTCACATTTTGAAATATGTATGCACGATAAAACACTGCAGTTATGGTCTATTGGGTTAAAAATCCACTTTTTGGAATGGGTTCAAGGGAATACTTATACAAAAGACCTCCGAGTGGAACGTAATTCTGCAGATAAAATAGAATGGAAGCATCCCCCATATACGCCCCTTGCAAGATAAATGCACAGTGAGGAGGGGTCTGAAACCATCGCTAACGGGGGGTTCAGAACAGCCGGCCTCTTAATCCCTCAGGGAGCCAGCTGAAAGGGAAGGGCCTGGCTAGTCCTCGGCATCAACATTCATACTTTTCCAAGGGTCTAGCCTCTTCCCTTCATAATTCAGTTGAAACCAAGAAATTGACCCTCAACTGCAAACAGTGACATTCCATTCTAACGTGCCACTCACAAAGCATGGGGCAAGCGAGGTGTTTATTTTGCAAAGTTCCAGACAAAGAGAGCTAAAAAAAAAAAAAAAAAAAGACTGCTGGAAAAAATCCATCAACAAGCATTTCTGTGCTTATTCTGTGTAATTATCCTTGTATGGAGAGGCATACAAAAAAGTAAGAAAATATGGTTCTTATTCTTAAGGAGTTGCCAGTCCTCTTAGAGGGGTGCATCTGGGCGCCGGGTGCACATCAGAACCACCTGGGAAGCTGGAGAGAAATGCAGGTCCCTGGCACCCACGCTGCCTCCCAACAACTGGACCAAGTATATGAGAGTGTGCACACAGGGCCTGGGAATCTGGTGGGGGCTGGGGTTCTGAATCACTACATTGGAAAAAAGAGAGAAACAACAGGAAACATTAGCACCGCGGAATCAGACAGAAGGAAGGAGCCTCAGTGCGCGTCCAGCCACACCTTCTACCCCAGGCGGCATTCCTTACTAGGCAACCTTGACTGGCGGTCAGGCATCAGCCTTTGCTTTATGTCTCCCCCAAAGGGCACAGATCCTTCGTGTGGAAGTTCGTTCCACTGCAGAACCAGTCTACTGTCCTCTGAAGAGCCTTCAGAAAGCTGGAGCTTCCTGCACCTTCAGTATGTTTGCCTCCCTTGATCTGAATATTTGTCAAAGCTGCCTAAGGGGCCATTTGGTGACTGCTTTTTAACATCTTGAGTGATTACTCAAAGGCTCATAGTATCATAGGACATCAGAATTTGAAGGGGCCTTAGAGACCAGCCAGGGCAAAACCCTCATTATGAAGGTGAAGAGACCAGGGCGCAGAGAGGACACAAGTCAAACTGAGATGCCCAAGCTGGGGACTGAGCCAGCGTTAGGACTCAGGTCTTCTCCCGGGCTGAGTATTTTTGGACAGCCTGTCCTATTTGGGACTTGGAAACCTGTCTGTGTGGTCAAGCAGATTCTTAAGGTTCATCCTCTTGGGGAGTTATGGTGACAAACACACCACAAAGGACTGTGGCCTATACGGTCCCTGAGTTTCATAGAGTAAAATGGTAAATGAGAGAGAAAACTCACCGACACTCCTAACTGCTCTGGTGTGATTTTTATAAAGGAGGGAACAGTGCCACTGCGATACCAGACATCAAGGCAGCATGTGGCCCTTTGTGTATGTGTGGGGGAAGGGAGGAGACGGAAGGAGGAACAAAAACAAAGCACAAAAGGAAATGAAAAAACACCTTACCCTGATGGCCCCAGTCCAAAGGACATGGCAGTCAACGAAAAGAGCTCCTGACGGCCAAACCATGCGGGCAATAAAATAAAGTAGTACTGTATAGTAACCCAAAGTAGAAAGTAAATATCCATGAGCCCACATGGATAGAAATAAATAAGTGGGGGAGGCGAGACAAATCCCCCATGCAGAAGAATTCCCGAGAGTTTCTGTAGATAGTCTGCCTAAAGGAGGGAGGGCATAAATCCCACTCATGTGTGGGCTGCACACAGAAACTTCCCTCCTAAACCAGTAGCATGAATTGGATGGGAAAAGAATAATTAGAGTGGAGAAACCTGACGAACACTACCCCAGCCAGTGAAAAGGTCAAGGTCACAGTGATAAGTCATGTTGATAGTACGGCCCTTGATGTGATATGATGAGAAGGGCACCTTACCTCTGTGTCCTCTCCCCCCAAACCCACAACCCCAGTCTAATCATGAAAACATACCAGACAAATTCCATTACTGGGGCACCTTACAAAGTCCCCGACCAGTGCTCCTCAAAAGCATCAAGGTCACCAAAGACAAGCAGAGTCTGAGAAATGGTCACAGCCCAGAGGGAGTCTAAGGAGACATGAGGACTACATGCAGTGTGGGATCGTGGAATAGAAAGAGGTCATTAGGTAGAAAGTAAGGAAATCTGCATAAAATATAGACTTTAGTTAATAATAGTATATTAATATTGGTTCTGTAATTGTAATAAATGTTAATAGGGGGAACTGAGTGTAAGGTATATGGAACGGTATACCATTGTCTCAGTTTTTTTGTAAATCTAAAACAAAAAAGATTCAAACGTAAAGTCTATTTAAAAAACATAAACATATATGCTAAATAAAGTAAAATAAAATAGTACATGGAAACCCCTATGCCATTCTAGAGGTGGATTGGGGATTCTCTGACGAGGGAGTTTGAGGGTCCCAGTAACCCTTGAAGGGGACATGCAAGTCCCAGGTACACAGACCCCAGGGATGAGCAAAGCATGGGGCTCAGAGAAGGGATCATGATTACCTGGGACTGAGGATCGAACTGTAGCTGATCCCAGGAGGCTGAGTTGCCTGCGCCCTGTCCGCATGACTTGTGGTGTTCTCCAGCGATGCTTAGTAGCTCAGAAGTGGGAGCCAAGTCTTTAGACCACTTGGGATCTGCATTATGTAAGTGGCAACAAATCAAAGGAGGTGAGGGGTATCCAAGGATGTCAGCAGGAACACTGTCCAAAGACAGGCTCTTGTTCCAGTGACACAGACAGAGCTGTGGGCTGGCCAGGCCACTAGCCAGGCTTTGCAAAGGACCATGGTGTTCTCTCACCTTTTAGGTTCAATGGAAAATGTCCTAGAGGTGAACGCCACCTTTCATGACCATGCCAGCATTCAAAACAGTGCTCATACAATCCTGTTCCTTTAGGAAAATACATTCAAGCCAGAAATTATACGGGGAATGATACTTTCTTGTTCACCACTGTGCCTTTCTGCAATAAATAATTTCCAGTCAGGGTGCTAGAGAATTCCAAATGATAGACATATTATGTTCATGAAAGACAACTTTAAGAAAAATCATTCTGCAATAAAAGTGAGGGTTCCAACCCCCCTTCTTGGCATCCCAGCTTGCCACAGAAATGAGTGATTTTCTGAATTTCTGCCAAGTTAGATGGTTCAGCATGCTATTAGATTAGTCTGTTTATACAGAAACAGCCCAAAATAGGAAACACACAGAAGCTATTAAAGATATTGTCCTGAGAGGGGAAGATTTGAATGGTTTTCTTACTGCAAGTGGGAAATAAGCTATGAGTCAGTATTAATGTGATAAGGCAGTGAATGCGTTCTAAAGCAAATCGTTGGTTTCTTCGTCTTGTTTCAGAGGTGACAATAAAAGGAACATACAGACAATTATTTAGGGTTGGGTGAGCACGGGAGGTAGTGAAAACTCTGCACAGCCCGACTGGGGCTGCCCCTTAGAAATAACTCCCTTTCCGAAAACGAGGCTTGGGCACAAAGGGAGTCTTCAAAGGGAAAGATGGTCTCAGGCAAAAAAAAAAAAAAAAAATAGTGAAAAGAAAAAGAAAACAACAACAACAACTCAAAACCCCAGAAAAACAAAGTACCAGATTAAATAAGTATATAAATACAAAAAGTTTTCAGAAATTCCAGTTTCACTTCCACCCTTGGGTTTCTCTGCAATCGAATGAAAATCATGTGACCCCTTAGGTCAACGCGATTCAGGACGGAGGGCGTGTATTGACTTCCACCTGTGCGATGATGTGGATTCTTACTTTCCTCATCTATAAAGTGGACAGTGAGACCAATACCTTGCAGCCGCTTCGTTTTTCCTCAGTAAGTCACAAGGTGACGTCTGGAGCATTCTGGTCACCTGAGCTGTTCCTGACAACATCTCAGGAGGTATGTGTGACTCTGGAAGTGTGAATGTGTCTAAATATCCCTGTGAAGCCCAGTACTACGTGGGCTATGTTCCTCTTACTTCATAACTGAAAGTAAGAAGGTTTCACAGAGAAATAGGATTTCTACAAAATACATATTTCTAATAGGGTCATCATCTTCCTGGGCTGTCCTCTGAGGCCTGTTGAGGAACTTAGAACTTGCTGAGCAAAGAACATCAGAGAAAGGCGAAATCTCTACTGTCCAGAATGCATCCATTTTCTATCGTTGTGTTACATATTATCACAAACTTCGCCACTGAAAACAACACCCGTTATTATCTCACGATTTCCATGGGCTGGAAGTATGGGCATGGCTCAGCTGGGTTCTCAACTTCAGGGTCTCACCAGGCTGAAATACGGATAGCAGCTGGGCTTTGATATCATCAGAGGCTTAGCTGGGGAAATTAGACCACCTTTAAGCTCCTTCAGGTTGCTGGCAGAAAGTAATTCCTTGAGGTTGTAGGACTGGCATTCCATCCCCTTGCTCTCTACTTTGGTCCACGCTCAGCTCCTACATGCCTCCTGCAGTTCAGTTGCATGGTCCTTTTCATGGGTCCTCTCACAACATGGCAGCTAACTTCTTCAACGACACCCATGGGGAATCTCTCTGACCTCAGTCCTTCTTTAAGGGTTTTTACCTAAGTCAGGCCAACCCAGGATGATCTCCGATTAACTTAAAATCAACTGAATTGGGACCTTAATTATATCTGCAAGATCACTTCACTTTGTCATGTAACATGGCCTAACTGAGGAGGTGACATCCCATCATCTTTTTCATAATCTATCAGTGAGAAACAAGTCACAGGTTCTGCCCACATTTGAGGGGAGGGGATCATACCAGGGTGTGGACACCAGAAGGTGGGAAATCATTGGGCCCATCTTAGGATCCATCTGCCAAACAGAGGAAGAAAACACAGGGGTTCACTTCTCAAGAAAATGTCATCACAGTATGGGCAGAATTATTTCATTCATGAGTGTGAGCTTAGAATCTAGGTGCGGGGGGAATAGGGGGTGGAGAGAAAAAAGATAGAGCCCCATATTTTTTCCAAATAATCAGAGTTTTCCTAGAATTACCTGTTGCCAGGTATTACGTAACAAAATGCAGGTACGCTTAAAATGTACTGTTACACTTCAGCAGCGGACAACTGGGCAACCAAAGGCCTCCTTCAACCAATGAGCATGGACATCAGGAGCATGAAAGCACCAGGGAAAGGCAAGACGGGGTCAGAGGCACACCTGTGAGTGGCTGTCTGAAAGAACAGAGCAACACGAGGGTCAAGGACGACGGTGAATAGTTGTCTGCAATATGCCCGCCAATGAAAGCCGAGTTCGCAGGCCTCCTGATACGAGGGAAATAGGAACATGTCTGGGTAGAAGAAGAAATGGAAGCTGCGAGAGGAACAGAATACGCGCCACCCAGCAGGAAAGGGGAATTCCTCTCCAGGGAGAGGTTAGGAAGAGGAGAGAAAGGAGAAGGGGAGACAGTGGAGCAAATTCCGTACAAGGACTCGAGCGGTGGTGAGGAGGGGACAGGAGGGGGCGTGAACAGACGGAGCCACAAGCTACCTGGAAAGTTCAGTTAACCGGAGTGAGATGCCAGGTAAGTAAAACCCCACTGAGCTTGGCAGACCTCCTCTGGCCATTAACTTTAATGTTTTGCAGAGCCCCAGCACTCCCACAGGTGTGAGTGAAAACCATCTGTTTTCTGTGCTCTACCCTGCCTATTAAAACCCAGCATCTTCAAAGATAAACGGTGGGCCGAGAGGAGAGTGGGAGAGGAGGTAGGAGGTACAAGGCTTTACCACATGCTTAGCCTTCACCAGAAGGAGCCTTTAAACAACCTTTGAATGGGATTATTTTATTTTGAAAGTGCGATGTAAAAGAAAAAAAAAAAATCTGGTGAGACATTTTCATAGATAGAAACACAACCTGGGCAAATAAATGGCTCGAAAACAAAATCCTAACCAAATAAATGCAGTGTGTGGTGACCCCAACATGATAAATGAAGAAAAGAAAGAAACTTAGGGGGAAAACCGATGTCCAAAGGCATGTCTCTACAGTAGTGATGTTTATCAATTTATTTATTTATTTTATTTAAAAAATATATTTTTTAATTAAAAAAATATATCTTTATTGATTTCAGAGAGAGGAAGGGAGAGGGAAAGAGAGAGAGAGAAACATCAATGGTGAGAGTCATAGATCAGCTGCCTCTTGCACCACCACCCCCTGCTGGGGATCGAGCCCGCAACCCGGGCATGTGCCCTGACCGGGTATCGAACCTCGATCTCCTGGATCCTAGGTCGATGCTCAACCGCTGAGCCACGGTGGCCGGGCATCATGTTTATAAATTTAACACAGTTGCAAGTAGAGCTCACTAAAGATTATTTCTATGCAAATATGCACTTAGCCAACTCAAGAGTGTGCAAAAAAAATTCTAAGTATATTTCTCAAAAATCAATTCTTGTACAGAACAAGTGAATCAAGAAGCAAGAAGCACACTACTCCGTGTTAAAGTGTGACCAATGAGAACTTGTCTGAAGACAAGAGTCTGGGACACAGGCGACAGGGAACAAGAAACTGTCCCACACTGCCCGATGCCTATGTCTAATCTAGACAAGATGTTTGCTAACGGTGCCTCTGCCATTGATACAGCTACTTACTTTCTCCCTTCCCTGGACAAAGCTTGAGCCTTGAAAGTCCCACACTCCCTGGTTCCTTCCAGTTAATATTGAAAGCTCTACGCAAGGTTGCATTCGGCAAACTTGTAAAACACACAGCCCCGGATGGACTGGAGGGGCTCCCCAGAGATTCCAAATCCGGGCAATAAGCAATGGTTTTAATACTGTAGCCCTCGTCTCTCTCTGCTTTTATATTTACACGCTGAACCACACAACTGAGGTGAGATACTGCACAGCGGCAGCGGCTGGAAGGGGCACGAGAGGGCTGCTGGAATGGTCCCGTGTATTAACGCGGGCGCTGCTTTCTCATGCGTGTGGGGGTGCGCAAGTTCACCGAGGTGCGCATGTGAAGTGTGTGCCCTGTTCTGCTTATATTTACCTAAACAAAAAGTTGAGGAAACTCTGGCCTTCAATGACAGTAGCCTAGGTGAGGCCTCTGCACCTGCAGCAACATGGAAGGTTGTGTTTCTCTAACTCCAGGCCTCTTACTTGGGAAAGATCCATACCGGACATATCTGAGGTGCCAGTGAAAAGCTTGTCAGCTGAGCGTTCGGTCATAGACCAGCGACACATGTCACAGGGAAGGGACTCAAGACTTTCTTGTCCCCCTCTCAGTTCTATCTTGGGGTGGGGTGGGGGGCTCTCTCATGAGTCTTATACACACAATAAGGATGAAATAAATTCTGTACTCGATTCCTGCACTAAACACTGAATCTGTCCAAGAAGATGTCTGTAGTGGACTGAACTGTGTCCCTCCAGAACGCAAATGTTGAAGTCCTAATCTCCACTGCCTCGGGATGGGACTGTATTTGAAGATAGGACTTTGAAAGAGGTAACAGCCCGGCCGGGTGTGGCTCAGTGGTTGAGCGTCGACTTGGATCCAGGCAATCGGGGTTTGATTCCCTGTCAGGGCACATGCCCGGGTTGCGGGCTCGATCTCCAGTCAGGGGCATGCAGGAGGCAGCCGATCAATGACTCTCTCATCTCTCATCATTGATGTTTCTATCTCTCTACCTCTCCCTTTCTCTCTCTGAAATCAATAAAGATATATTTTAAAAAAGAAAGAAAGAGGTAACAAAGGTAAAATGAGGTCATCAGGGTGTCCTTAGGAGAAAGGAGATTAGAACACAGACACAAACAGAGAGAAGACCATGTGACGACACAGGAAAAAGGTGGCCATCAAGGTAAGGAGACAGGCTGCAGGTAAGGAAGCCAGCCCTGCCAAGACTTTGACTTCAGAAGTCCAGCCTGTAGAGCTGTTTAAGCCACCTACTCTGTGGTACTTCATTGTGGCTGCCCTGGGAAACTAATACAAGGTCCAATATGAGCAATGCTTCAGTGTTTTCCCATTTGGGATGGAAAGTGTCTAAGAGCAAGGCTTGTGGAGTCAGGGACACTGGGAGTTGAGTCCCTGCCCTGCGCTGTGGCCTTGGGCCAGTCATCATCATGCCAGGTTTCATCTCTTCTCGGATGGTGTTCACTATCTTAAATTTGTCCCTTGTTTAAACAAAACAAGTATCAAATAACATTCTACTTGCTCATATAATTTTTTTAAAAAGCTACGCGTGTGTATAAGGACATATGCATGCATCAGCGCGTGCACACACTCATGGAGAAAGCAGAGAACAACTCTCACTAACAGCGTGGGGAGGCCGTGGGGCCCATGAGCCAGGGAAATTTAGGTGGGGTGGGCACGCTGACTCACCTTATTTCCTTGAAGACGATTCGACCCACTGATTTCCTAATACAGCATCTGCTCCCTCCCTTCCTCCTTTCCTTACACACATGCGCGCGTATATACACACACACACACACATATTTTAATCCTCGCTCAAGGATATGCCTTCATTGATTTTGGAGAGAGAGGAAGGGAGAGAGAGAAACATCTACGTAAAAGAGACACATCTATCGGTTGCCTCCTACACGCTCCCTGACTGGGGACCAAACCCACAACCTAGGTATGTGCCCTGGACCAGGAATCGAACCTGCAACCTTTTGGCGTACGGGATGATGCTCCAACTGACTGAGCCACGCGGCCGTGGCTCACACATATTTTTGAACCTACTGTGCATCAGGTCCTGGCACACAAAAAAAGAGAAGATGTGGCCCAGGTCTCAGAGGACTGAGGTCTGTAGCAGAGCCAGGAGCTTGGGATCTCCCATGAGCGCCTTCTAGAGTGGCTATGCCCTATCTAACAACAGGCACAGTACACAAGGAGTGTGGAGTCCCTACCATGTTTATATAATGCTATAAGTTAGCCTACAATCTTCCAAAAATGGTTGAAATCCCAATATTTAAATTTAACTACAAGCCTAAAACTTGTAAAAATGATTTTACAACTAAAACCAAACACGAGAATCCCCAAATTCAGCACACGTTCCCTTTTTCTGAATTGCCAATGCATTCGCCTCACTTTCTGGCAAGATTAGGGCAGAACTGTGTACAACACCCAGCCCAGAGCAAGGGATTAGTAAACGCGTGTTGACTGATTAAACTGAGCATCACAAAGAGCTTCGGAAAAGAAAAAGCTAAAAATGCAGTTAAAAGACAACTATGCCAATACTTTTGGGGTATAGCTAAAATACCACACAGTGGAGCCTGCTGTGGATACCCCAACCTACGTCATCCAGCCTCAGCATCAAGGAGCCCCTGGGACTGAGCTAAGGGTAGGGGGTCCTAAATCTGCCATGCACCTCTGTCCCATTTGGCACAGAGGCCCACATGTTTCCCTGACTTCATGAGATTGACACTGACAGGCTTAGCTTTAGGAATGATGTAGGAGCTGGCAGCTCAGGACACACAACATAAATGGGTGGTTACTGCCTCCACTGACAGACCTTGAACAATCCGATGCTGTTGTTTTGGTTTGCACTAGGATGAGAAAGAAAAAAATCCCTGTACCTTCTGTCTGTCTTCGTGGTAGCCCAGACTGAACAGGGGCCATAGATACACACACACACACACACACACACACACACACACACACACACACATATATAAAATAAAATATAAATAAATAAATAGGGTGGTTATATGCCAGCCCAGAGGGCCTGTGGCCTCCACCCCAGCCAGGGTACAAGGGATGCCAGAGGGCTCTAGGTGAAGGCAGCAATCTGGACTCAAAGCAAAAGATGTGTTAAAGACATGCCAAGCATGATTTGACTAATAACAAAAGAGTACACATATAAGCAAACCATCCTGCTGCCTTTGTGCATCTACTCACGATGTCAAAGCAGAAAAGGACCCTATGAAACCCCAAAAGCTCTTTCAATGGAAAGTTCTTCAATGACCATCTGGTGGCCAAAGCTATCTAGAGCTGACTAAGTTATTTATCTTACTGAGTGTGAAGATCCATCCATTTTGATGAAGAGATATTCATGTGTTTAATCACAAGGTGCTGTCTCCAGGATGTTACATCATGCAAGGTTTAGAAAACTTGCTGGAGAGAGCCAGATAATAAATATTTTAGGCATTGTGGGCATATGGCCACATCTTGCATACTCAGGTCTGCCACTGTAGCTGAAAGCAGCCATAAAAAACATGTAAACAAATAGGTGTAGCCATGTACCAATACAGCTTTAATTACAAAAAGAATCCTCAGGCCAGGTCCTGGGCTATATATTTACTGAACTGTGTAATGCACAGAATATGCAGCTATCACCTTTCTAAATTTTGAACTTCTGAAACACATCTGGCCCTAAAGGTGTCAGACCAGGGGTTGGGATCCTGCAGTTCCAATTTCAGAAAGTGTCCTCTACAGGAAAGTTCTTTACAAGGGGCTGGGACTTTCCTCCAATCAGATCTTGGGGCCAGTCTCCCTAAGCAGTTTTCAGTCATCTGCTACAATACTTGCACAGCAATGATAGCGGCGATCTCAACATAAATCTGGAATTTGGGTTGTTGAACTGCTGGAGAGCACCTGCTCTGGGTCAAATTCTACAGGGTGACTTGCATGCCGGTTTTGCAAGAAGGGGAAGAGGGTGAATGCCCCTTTTGAAAGGGCAGGAAATTGGGAGGACAACAATTTTCCCAAAGACAGATTTTCCAGATGACTCCCATAGACATTCATCTGTTTTCATGAGGAGCCCTTAGACCCAAGAGAAACTCGAGCAGCTCTAGGGTCCAGGTGGCCAAGTGTGACACAACTTGGGGGCAGGGTACACACTTACCAAGACTGCAGGGAAAACACTAGGGCTTTCACAAACTAAGGTTTCCAGAAAAGTTATCCCTGCTCTCCAGCTCCTGAGGGTTTGGCACTGTTGGGAGCATCAGGAGATGGGCCCTGGGCATGGACATTAGTGTGGTCAGGGGTGATTGGCCCCAGTATCATTAGGGCTGAAAAGGTGCCCTTAAATGTCTTTGTGGACCACAGAGAGATGGAAGCCCTCACACGAGAGAAGCTGAAGACAGAAACCGTGAGTTAATGATGAGCAGTCTCCCCAAGAACTCACGAGACACACCACCTGGGAAACCCAACAATACTCGATGGGGCTGAGGACTGAAACCACCGATTCACAAGTTGGGGAGGGGGGCATATGGCAGTGAAATGCAGGCTTGG